>NC_134266.1:92548691-94948691 GCF_031893055.1 Leptodactylus fuscus
AGCCTGTCAGCCTCCAACACAGTACATGCCTGTCCCACGTTTTCAACGTATTGGTGCAACGGTTTTTAAAAACTTCTGCGCCCACTTTGGCAAGTCTACAGTAGCTGCTGCTAGCCTCAATACACTCCAGCAACACCTACATCTGCTTGAACCACCGGCTGTTGTGCGAGGTCACCACATGCTGAAACCCTAGATACCATATGTTGAGCAGGGTGTGTGAGCAGCAGAGACCTTTGATGGAGTTCCATCTCCAAAACCCAAGGGTTCATCAACATTAGCATGCGCTCATCACAATTCCTAATATGACAGCTGCATTAAGCAGGGTGCAGGGTACGACACAGACCAGGCCCGAGCATCAGGAACAGGTGTTACAATGGCTAGCGGATAATGCTTCCAGCTGCTTTTCCACCAGACAGTCATCCATTACCTGCAGTCGTCTTCATACCCAAGAGTCTGCCCCTCCTTCCTCCCAACATGCTCAATCTTCCCAACAGAGTCATCCCACCCTTGCCCCCTCCCAGGATCTCTTTTCGGGTGCTTTTACTGTCTCTCCCTCTGTTGAACTACTTCCCAAATCGCAGGAGCTACCAGACGACTTTGTGTGTCCTGGTGCCCAAATACTGGAGCATCCGCCATTTCCTACCAATTTTGTGGTTGTGGACCCACAACCGGCATTTCTGGGCCTCAGTGATGATGACAATACAGAGTTGCCATCAGGGCAAGCTGTGGTTATGTGCGGTTTGCAGTAAGGGGAGAGTAAGCAATTGGAAGAGGAGTTGTTGGACAACGAGGCCACTGACCTGACATGGACAAGAGTGATGTCTAGGGGCGAAAGCAGTGTAGATGTGGAGGCAAGCTAAGCAGGAAAAAAGGTGGCTAGAGGCAGAGGCATGGACAGGGGTGATGTCTAGGGGCGAAAGCAGTGTAGATATGGAGAAAAGATAAGCAGGAAAAAAGGTGACTAGAGGCATGGACAGGGGTGATGTCTAGGGGGGAAAGCAGTGTAGCTGTAGATGCAAGCGCAGCAGCAAAAAAGGTGGCTAGAGGCAGAGGCATGTCCAGAGGCAGCAAGGCCAAAGATTTTCCATGTACTAGCCACTCGTGCAAAATTCGCCCATGTTGGCAGACTTATGCGAGATCTCTCCATGTCTTTGAGGAGTCCACCAAGAGGGTTAGCTGTGACAATGCACTCGTGAGTGTAACAATCCCGCTCCTGTGTGTGATGCAAGAATCCCTCCTCGCCATCAGGGATAACGCATTGTACACTGAGGAGTCAGGCATAGGTGCAGAACCACCCCAGCAGGATAGTCAGTGCACACTCCTGTCTGCTTCACAGCGTATACTGATGGAGGAAGAGGAGGATGACGAAGTGGCAGATGATCTTATTGTCACACAGGAGGCTAGCGGCACCCCCTGACCAAACTACCGCCACTGAGGGGCCTAGTGTCACCAGGAGGGACAAGTATAGGCGCATGTTGCGGGAGTACCTAGCCGACCCCAGCCCTGTCCTTACCGATCCCTCTGTGCCCTACATTTATTGGGTCTCCAAGTTGGATTTGTGGCTGGAATTTGCGCTATACGCCTTGGAGGTCCTTTCCTGCCCTGACGCCAGCGTGCTATCGGAATGTGTCTTCAGCGCAGCCGGTGGCATCATCATGGATAAGCACAGCCGGCTGTCAGCTGACAGTACTGACCGGCTGACTTTCATCAAAATGAACAGCCAATGGATAGACCCATCATTTACATGTCAGTTACATGACAAATTTAGTGAGGTTTGCATTTACATGTCAGTTACATGACAAATTTAGTGAGGTTTGCATACTTTGCAAGTCTAAACTGAGTAAGAGCTCTGAAAAGAGCAACCTTACCACCTCTTGCATGTGCTGTCATTTGGAAGGCAAGCCCTCGGCTCAGTGGGAGAGAGCAAATGCAGGACAATAGTTGCCCGGCGTTGCCGACACTGCCTCTTCCACTGTTTACAGTGCTGATGCTGCAGTCCAGACCACCAGCCTGGACACCTACACATCTGTCTCTGACACTTTGGGGAGTTCACCACCATCCGCCCTTTTTGCCTGCACCATCATGCACCTCTTTCCAGCCACTCCGCATCTCCCAGGGGTTTCATTGCAGGCAGAAGTACAGCACAAGCCACCCACATGCCCAAGCCTTCAACGGCCTCATCTAAAAACTGCTGGTCTTGGAGATGTTGGCGTTTATGCTTCTGGATACTCAGGCCTTCCGTCCCCAGATGGCAGCTGTGGCACCTTGCTATGCTGGGCCTAGCCAATACTATTTCGCTTGGTGTGCTGTCCCTGCCTGGCACCTGCATGTGTCCCATAACATCAGTTGGGCCCAGAGTTCTGCGCTTTGCTGCAAGGTCCACTTGACCACCGGCGCATCGACAAGCGCCAGCGGTTAGGGATGCTGCTTCTCTTTAATTACAGGTCGGGTGAATATAATGGAGTCTGGGCCCGGGGTGCAAACTGGGATGGCCTATCTCCTCTCCCAGCCCAAAATTCATGGCAGGGGTTCTCTGAAAGCCTACTCCTGCGCTGCAACCTCGACCCCAGCTACGAGCTGGAAACGCTGTAACACAGGCGTGGGGAGATGTCAGCAGGCCATGTTGAAACACATCAGCATGGGGGACAGACAGCACACTGACTCCGAGGTGAGGGATGCCATCCTGGATGATATGGCAATATGATTTTCCCTGCTGCACCTGGGCCCAGACATGTTTTCGTATGTGATAATGGCTGGAACCTGGTAGCAGATCTGGAGCTTGCCAGACTCAAACACGGTCCACACATGACCCACGTTTTCAACTTGTTGATGCAAAGGTTCTTTGAAACCTACACCATTGTGCCTGATATACTGGTCAAAGTACGGCCATTTTCGTAAGTGAAAAGTAGCCTCTGCTAGGCTGAAAACATTCAGAGCACACTCCTGTCATCTTCGCACCATTGGTTGGTGGAGGAAGACGAGAGGGATAAAGTGGCATTTCATGTCACTGTCCCACATGAGGCTTGAGGGTGAATTTCAGTGCATCCCATTGCTTCAGCACAAATGGTGTGAAGGAGAGTGGAAAATAGAGGAAATGGAGAGTGACCCTTACAGTTGGCGGCAGCGAAGTCATGCCAAGTAACACACTGGCACACATGGCTGACTTCATGTTGGGTTGCTTTTCAAGAGACAAAGGCATAGTTCACACCATGGAGAGCAAACACTACTGGATTGAACAAAAAATTGTATTGAGCTTATACAGTATAGCGTGACTGAATTGCTGTGTATCACACTTAGCTTTTGAGGGTAGACCCTTAAAAATTGGATTGAGCTGATAAAGCATGACTGAATTGCTGTGTATCACACTTAGCTTTTGGGGGGTAGAACCTTAAAAATTGGATTGAGCTGATATAGCCTGATTGAATTGCTGTGTCTCCCACTTAGCTTTGGGGGATACAGCATTAAAAACAGGTTTGAGTATACATGGCCTGACTGAACGGCTGTGTCTCCCACTTAGCATTGGGGGGTACAGTGGAGGAAAGCTGGATGTTGCGTATAAAAATGGAATTAATTGCTGTGTATACCACATAGCTTTGGGGAGTACAAGCATTAAAAACAGGTTTGACCATACATGGACTGAATGAACGGCTGTCTCCCACTTAGCTTTGGGGGGTACAGCATTAAAAACAGGTTTGACCATACATGGCCTGACGGAATGGCTGTCTCCCACTTAGCTTTGGGGGGTACAGCATGTGGAAAGCTGGATGTTGCGTATATAGATTGACTGAATTGCTGTGTATACCACTTAGCTTTGGGGGGTACAGCATTAAAAACAGGTTTGACCATACATGGCCTGACTGAACGGCTGTGTCTCCCAGGTAGGTTTTGGGGGTACACACCAGGGATATATGGATTGAGCATACATAGCCTGACTGAATTTCTGTGTCTCCCAGGTAGGTTTTGGGGTTACACACCGTGAAAAAGTGATTTGAGCGTACATAGCCTGACTTAATTTCTGTGCATCCCACTTAGGTTTTGGGGGTACACACCAGGGATATCTTGATTGAGTGTACATAGCCTCACTGTATTTCTGTGTATCCCACTTAGGCTTTGGGGGTGGTACACATTGGGGATATCTGGATTGAGCGTACATAGCCTGACTGTATTTCTGTGTATACAACTTAGGTTTTGGGGGTACACACCGTGGATATCTGGATTGAGCATACATAGCCTGACTGTATTTCTGTATATCTCACTTAGGATTTGGGGGTACACACCGGGGATATCTGGATTGAGTGTACATATCCTGACTGTATTTCTGTGTATCCCACTTAGGCTTTGGGAGTACACACCATGGATATCTGGATTGAGCGTACATAGCCTCACTGTATTTCTGTGTATCCCACTTAGGCTTTGGGAGTGGTACACACTGGGGATATCTGGATTGAGCGTACATAGCCTGACTGTATTTCTGTGTGTCTCACTTAGGTTTTGGGAGTACACACCAGGGATATCTGGATTGAGCGTACACAGCCTGACTGTATTTCTGTGTATCCCACTTAGGTTTTGGGGGTACACACCGGGGATATCTGGATTGAGCATACATAGCCTGACTGTACTTCTGTGTTTCCCACTTAGGTTTTGGGGGTACACACCATGGATATCTGGATTGAGCGTACATAGCCTGACTGTATTTCTATGTATCCCACTTAGGTTTTGGGGGTACACACCGTGGATATCTGGATTGAGCGTACATAGCCTGACTGTATTTCTGTGTATCTCACTTAGATTTTGGGAGTACACACCAGGGATATCTGGATTGAGTGTACATAGCCGGACCTAATTGCTTTGTATCCCTGTTAGGTGTTTGCGGGGACCCCCCGTGGAAAGTGGGGTTGAGGGTGTAGAACTGGACTGAATTGCTCTGTATCCCTGTTAGGTGTTTGGGGATACACCCCGTGGAAAGCTGGGTTGAGAGTAAAGAACTGGACTGAATTGCTCCATATTCCTGTTAGGTGTTTGGGGGGACACCCTGATGGTATAGAACTGAACTGAATTGCTTTATATCCCTGTTAGGTGTTTGGGGGGACACCGCTGGCAAAGATAGGTTGAGGGTATAGAACTGGATTGAATTGCTCTGTAGCCCTGTTAAGTGTTTGGAAGGACACCCCATGGAAAGCTGGGTTGAGGGTATAGAAGTGGACTGAATTGCTCTGTATCCCTGTTAGGTGTTTGGGGGGACACCGCCTGCAAAGCTGGGTTGAGAGTATAGAACTGCAATGAATTGCTTTGTATCCCTGTTAGGTGTTTGGGGGGGACACCCTGATGGTATAGAACTGGACTGAATTGCTTTATATCCCTGTTAGGTGTTTGGGGGGACACCACCGGCAAAGATGGGTTGAGAGTATAGAACTGGACCGAATTGCTCTGTAGCCCTGTTAGGTGTTTGGGGGGGACACCTCCTGCAAAGCTGGGTTGAGCGTATAGAACTGGACTGAATTGCTCTGTATTCCTGTTTCGGAGGGACACCCCGTGGAAAGCTGGACTCCTCTCCCTGCAGTGTAGCTCTGAAAAGAGCTGTTGTTTTTCTTCATTTTTTCCCTGCCTACTAGAAGCTAATCTTCTCTAGCCCTCAGCAGCACATCTGGCTATTCTTATAAATGGGAGGTCACATGTTTTCGGCAGCCAATGGGTTTTTTCAATTGGACTGGACTGAATTGCTCTGTATTCCTGTTAGGTGTTTGGTGGAACACCGCCTGCAAAGCTGGGTTGAGGGTATAGAACTGGATTGAATTGCTCTGTATCCCTGTTAGGTGTTTGGGGGGACACCCCATGGAAAGCCGGAGATATCTGGATCGAGTGTACAAGGCCTGACTGACTTTCTGTGTATCCCAGGAAGGATTTGTGGTTACACACCGTGGATATCTTGATTGAGCGTACATAGCCTGACTGTATTTCTGTGTATCCCACTTAGGTTTTGGGGGTACACACCATGGATATCTGGATTGAGCGTACATAGCCTGACTGTATTTCTATGTATCCCACTTAGGTTTTGAGGGTACACACCGTGGATATCTGGATTGAGCATACATAACCTGAATGTATTTCTATGTATCCCACTTAGTTTTTGGGGGTACACACCGGGGATATCTGGATTGAGCGTATATAGCCTGAATGTACTCCTGTGCATCCCACTTAGATTTTGGGGGTACACACCGGGGATATCTGGATTGAGCATACATAGCCTGACTGTACTTCTGTGTATCCCACTTAGGTTTTGGGGGTATACACCATGGATATCTGGATTGAGCGTACATAGCCTGACTGTATTTCTATGTATCCCACTTAGGTTTTGGGGGTACACACCGTGGATATCTGGATTGAGCATACATAGCCTGACTGTATTTCTGTGTATCTCACTTAGATTTTGGGGGTACACACCGGGAATATCTGGCTTGAGCGTACATAGCCTGACTGTATTACTATGTATCCCACTTAGGTTTTGGGGGTACACACCATGGATATCTGGATTGAGCGTACATAGCCTGACTGTATTTCTGTGTATCTCACTTAGGTTTTGGGGGTACACACCATGGATATCTGGATTGAGCGTACATAGCCTGACTGTATTTCTGTGTATCCCACTTAGGTTTTGGGGGTACACACCGGGAATATCTCGATTGAGCGTACATAGCCGGACCGTACTTCTGTGTATCCCTCTTAGGTTTTGGGGGTACACACCGGGGATATCTGGATTGAGCATACATAGCCTGACTGCATTTCTGTGTATCTCACTTAGGCTTTGGGGGTACACACCATGGATATCTGGATTGAGCGTACACAGCCTGACTGTACTTCTGTGTATCCCACTTAGATTTTGGGGGTACACACCATGGATATCTGTATTAAGTGTACATAGCCTGACTGTATTTCTATGTATCCCACTTAGGGTTTGGGGGTACACACCGGGAATATCTGGATTGAGCGTACATAGCCTGACTGTATTTCTGTTTATCCAACTTAGGCTTTGGGGATACACACCATGGATATCTGGATTGAGCGTACACAGCCTGACTGTATTTCTGTGTATCCCACTTAGGTTTTGGGGGTACACACCATGGATATCTGGATTGAGCGTACACAGCCTGACTGTACTTCTGTGTATCCCACTTAGGTTTTGGGGGTACACACCATGGATATCTGGATTGAGCGTACACAGCCTGACTGTACTTCTGTGTATCCCACTTAGGTTTTGGGGGTACACACCATGGATATCTGTATTAAGTGTACATAGCCTGACTGTATTTCTATGTATCCCACTTAGGGTTTGGGGGTACACACCGGGGATATCTGGATTGAACGTACATAGCCTGACTGTATTTCTGTGTATCCCACTTAGGTTTGGGGGTACACACCGGGGATATCTGGATTGAGCATACATAGCCTGACTGTATTTCTGTGTATCTCACTTAGGCTTTGGGGGTACACACCGGGGATATCTGGATTGAGCGTACATAGCCTGACTGTATTTCTGTTTATCCAACTTAGGCTTTGGGGATACACACCATGGATATCTGGATTGAGCGTACACAGCCTGACTGTATTTCTGTGTATCCCACTTAGGTGTTTGGGGGTACACACCGGGGATATCTGTATTGAGTGTACATAGCCTGACTGTACTTCTGTGTATCCCACTTAGGTTTTGGGGGTACACACCATGGATATCTGTATTAAGTGTACATAGCCTGACTGTATTTCTATGTATCCCACTTAGTGTTTGGGGGTACACACCGGGGATATCTGGATTGAGCGTACACAGCCTGACTGTATTTCTGTGTATCCCACTTAGGTTTTGGGAGTACACACCGGGGATATCTGGATTGAGCATACATAGCCTGACTGTACTTCTGTGTATCTCACTTAGGTTTTGGGAGTACACACCAGGGATATCTGTATTGAGTGTACATAGCCTGACTGTACTTCTGTGTATCCCACTTAGGTTTTGCGGGTACACACCATGGATACCTGTATTGAGTGTACATAGCCTGACTGTATTTCTATGTATCCCACTTAGGGTTTGGGAGTACACACCGGGGATATCTGGATTGAGCGTACACAGCCTGACTGTATTTCTGTGTATCCCACTTAGGTTTTGGGAGTACACACCGGGGATATCTGGATTTAGCATACATAGCCTGACTGTACTTCTGTGTATCTCACTTAGGTTTTGGGAGTACACACCGGGGATATCTGGATTGAGTGTACATAGCCGGACCTAATTGCTTTGTATCCCTGTTAGGTGTTTGGGGCAGTGCCGCACCTCCCATGAGGCGACCTGAAGCAAGCGCTTCAGGCGGCGCTATGCCAGGGCCTCAGGGAGGGCGGCATTTTTGCTAATCTAAGCCAGTCCAGGACAAGCTGTCCTGGACTGGCTTAGAACCGAGCGGTGGTTTGGGGAGGCCACTGGAGCAGCGCTGCTCCAGCAGCCTCCCCGCACGCTCAGGCAGAGCGCAGGCAGTCTCCGGGCCTGCTCTCTGCCGGCGAACGGTGCTAAGCCCCGCCCCCTCCGCTAAGCCACGCCCCCTCCACGAAACAGATCCAGCGGGCCGCAGGGTGGGGCCCAGGGATCCATGGGCCCACAGGTATAGGAAGGGCCCACTGTGGACACAAGGCAAAGGAACAAGCCTGCGCAGCGCTCCAGGTGGGTTGCGCAGGGGGTCAGGGTTCCGCAGACGACGTCGCGGGTACTGCTAGTATTAGATAAATTAAAGGGATTCTGTCAGTCAAAACCCATGAAATACATTATATGGCCAAAGGTATGTAGTCATAACTTCTACTAGCATCATATGATTCACTCACAACCATTGTAAATAGTGCATCAAATCAAGCATACAGGCATGCAAGCTACAAAAACATCCATAGTAGTGTGATTCACATTGAGGATACAGTGTTGGCCAAAAGTATTGGCACCCCTGCAATTCTGTCAAATAATGCTCATTTTCTTCCAGAAAATGATTGCAATCACAAATTCTTTGGTATTATTATCTTATTATCTTATTATGTTCCTTTTGGGACAGAAATACTGATTTGGCAATTAAATCCACATTATGATTAAAAAGACTTTATAACTGAGTCGTTCATTTTAAGGATGCTGCCCTCTATAGGGTGGCATACAGAGTGCATGTTCTCCTAATTACATCCTGGAGAATAGATTTGCATATTTTTTACCCAGAATCCCTAGCGGAGCAGGAATAACTTGTAAGTCTCTGTACTGCCTATGTAGGCAAACACTCTCCCTGATGTGTATGATTGTCCCCTGACCCTGGTCTATAGTCTCTCACTCTGCCAAATCAGTATCCCTACACTATGTTGTATCAGATTGGCAGTAAAAAACGACTCGCTCTCAGCTACGAATCAGGGAAGGAGGGCGGAATCGGTAGACATGCCCCTCTTAGTAGCAAGAGACGCGTGTGGTGGTTGGTAAGTCTTTTCTGGGTCCTGGGCTTAAAAGGACCGCTGTGCACTCTGCTTCTGGCTAGAGAATTGAGTACCCACGTCGACCATCAGGGCGTGGGGAATGGCGGTCTTTACCGCAAATCTAATTCAGCATTAAGTTGAACCGAATCCAGGGGCGGTGAATCCAAACCCTTAACTGCATATCTATGAAAGGGATTTTAGTTATATAGTGTGTCGCTGGTACAATACTTACCAAATCTCCTGAGGATCCCTATGAAATGAGGATGAAACACGGAGGGATAGAGCAAGGGAGAGTTTAGACACTTAGTGTGTGTGTATTGTGCACGGGAATCGTGGACAGTGGCATTCAATATCTGATCACGCCTGGAAGTGAGACAGGCTAATTGAATACATTGCTGCCTGGCGATGTGGGTTCCAGCTCGTGTACTTTAGCGAACAAATTTGCTACATAGCTCTGCCTTCTACTGTTACATATTAATTGCTGGCGTTTATAAATGATGATACAGGCCAGTCTAAACTAAATTAACTGTGTGCAGTATTATGAGAATAGAGCACAGGGTGTGATAGAGCAATACTAGCAATATTGATACGTTGTATTAATTGTAATGCAATTTGGCTCTAATAATAATGCACATATTAACCTATCGCTAAACCACATTTTGGAATACCATTGTCCATGTAAAACAAGATATAATTATAAATTTATCCATTTTGCATTACGGCTAGCTAGCTGAATACAACAGTACAATATAATAGGTATCAATTCACCCCTCACTGGCTATGATATATTCTTTCTAAAGTGAGATTAGGTGGTGTGTTTTCCCTCTAATCTGCATACCACCCTAGACCCAACAAGGTGGGTGGAGTAATTATTTGATGGACATTCCCTAACCCAACAACACACTCATTATATGGCATCCCAGCGAGCTGCTGAGATGTCGGAACAATCACAGGCATGCCGCGAGGAACAGGTTCAGAAGCAGGACAGCTTGATTGCTGCCAACCATCAATGGCAGCAATTCGCTGAATATAGGCGGATCATCAACACCAACAACACGCAGACGATGTTGCAGGTAGGGGCTAGTATTAGATAAATTAAAGAGACTCCTTTGGCCAGAACCCAGCATATCAACCCAACTCAGCAGACAGGTTAGGGTCACCCAAATCCATCTGTGATTCTTGTGAATCTGTGTCTGCATTGCTGATGTCACTGTTTTTGCCAACATGCAAATTAGCCTGTTGGAGCAACAAGAGCATTAGAGCAATGACATTGTGGCTCTGAAAAGCTCATTAGCATATTCATAAAATTATATCACAGATGAAGGCACCAATTTTAGGGGAAAACACTGAGGCTGAGGCCCCATGCTGCAGAAACAAGCTTTTTTGTTGCAGATGTAGCTGCGCTTTTTCAAGACAAAGTCAGGAGAGGATTGAGCAGAGGGTAGAAGTATAAGCTCTTCCTATAAATTTCCCATTCCTTTCATAACCACTCTTGGCTTCGGTAGACCATAATAAGGACTATTTGCATGTAAAGCTTGCTCCATAGTGTTGTTTCACTTAATAATCTATATGGTAAGTATTGAAATCTACACCAGCCAGGGACTACGCCCGACAGCGATTGGCATAGATTTCAGCTATAATCTACAGCACTATATAGTAAATCAATTACTCTCTTAGGAGACCTAGAGGAATCCAGTCATCTCATACAGGGATAGGTTAGCTTCACAACTGTATTCAGGATTAGGAATAGAAAGATCCAGTGATAGATTAGCTCCACAATACTATTTATGCCCCCGATACAGCCCAATGGCATATAACCAAGGCTACTTTAACTATAGAGCCAACGATGCACTTGTACCGTACCCTATGGTAGCAGGGCCCCCTTTGGACAGCAGAGCAGTCCTATATTTGCTGCCCCACTGTCCAGGGCAGTAAGTCTGAGCTACCCCAAGTTATCAGTGTCCTCTGAACACCGATAAGTTGAAGCCAATGATCAAGTAGAGAGTCTTCCGCTTGCTCCTTGCTTCACCACGTGGTCATTGTCTTTGCTCCTGGTGTCCTGTGAGCAGGAGGCGCAATGTAGTGACATCACTTAGGGGGCGTTCACAATACCATCAGTGTCCGAAAGGTAGTGTCCGCTCCTAGTGTCCGTTCAAAATCTCTCACGGACATTAGGAGCGGACACTAGCTGTGTCCGTGACACTTGTCATTTATTTAAATGGGCATCGGGTGCGTTCTTTTGCACTCCGTGCCCTTCCTTCACTGTCCGCATGTAAAGATGTCCGACTTTTCAAGCGGACAGAAAAAACCTACATGACGGGTTTTTCTGTCCGCTTGAAAAGTCGGACATCTTTACAAGCGGACAGTGAAGGAAGGGCACGGAGTACAAAAGAACGCACCCGATCGCCATTTAAATGAATAACAGGTGTCACGGACACAGCTAGTGTCCGCTCCTAATGTCCGTGTGAGGTTTTGAACGGACACTAGGAGCGGACACTACCTGTCGGACACTGACGGTATTGTGAACGCCCCCTTACATCGCATCTGTTACTCCTTAAGGACTCCTGAACCAGAGAGAGGAGTGAACTGGGGAAGGTGAGTATTAAGGCTGTGAGGGGGAACACAACTTGAAACTGTTTGGGAAACGGAGCAGGCATGACTCTATGGGGCAACCTGGTGGTGGGGGGGACATGATACTGTGGGGGCAACCTAAGGGGGGCATGACAATAATAAGGGTAACTTGGAGGGGGGGTGACACAGTGGGGGCAGCCAGGGGAAGTAGGGGAACATGAATTTGTGGGTACAACCTGGAGGGGGACATGAATCTTTGGGGGCAACCCGGAGGAGGATATTATAAGGGGAATATTGTATGGGGCAACTAGATAACCATTAAACTGTGTGAGAGCCACTAAGGGGTATTATACAATGTGGGGGCCATTGAGGGAGCATTATAATTTGTGCAGGTCAGGTATTTCTAAGTAGTGGTGATGGAGGGGCTGACTTATGAAATCTTTGCACAGGGCTCACCAATGTGTTAAAACGGCCCTGCATACAACTTCATCAGGATAGCTTCATCAGGAGGCAAAACGCGCATCAGGCGTTCAGCAGTTTACTCCCATCAGTACTGTACAGTGGACTCAGTTGCTGACTATTTTACTATGTCTCTGGGTATGTAATTTTTTGATATAAGATGTTGCAATTTAACTGGCTAGTTGTCTAGTTGGCTTGCTGCTATGTTCCCTGGGTGGAATGTTATATGCACATACTTTGTCTCAGAGATACTTTAGTATATACCCAGTGACCAGTGGCGTAACTAGGAATGGCGGGGCCCCGTGGCGAACTTTTGACATGGGGCCCCCCCGACACCGAAGATCTCGACCGAGTCCCTCCTACGCATTCCTGCGCGCTCTATTATGTCCCATAGTGGCCCCTGCACACAGTATTATGTCCCTTAGTGGCCCCTGCACACAGTATTATGTCCCTTAGTGGCCCCTGCACACAGTATTATACCCAATAGTGGCCCCTGCACACAGTATTATGTCCCATAGTGTCCCCTGCACACAGTATTATGTCCCTTAGTGGCCCCCTGCACACAGTATTATGTCCCTTAGTGGCCCCTGCACACAGTATTATACCCAATAGTGGCCCCTTCACACAGTATTATGTCCCTTAGTGGCCCCTACAGGACTAAATACTGTCACCGCTGACCGCTATACCAGGACAAATTGTGGATAAAAAAAAATCTGGTCCTGTTTATTACAATTTAGTAACTCCATGTGCCTCATATTAATAGAAGTTAACCCCATCATCTCCCTCACATTAACCCCTGTCTGCCTCACCATAAGAGTTACTGATATGTGAGAGACATGGAGGTAATAATAAAGTATCTTCATTACTATTACCCCCAAATGTCTCACATATCAGTAACTCTTATGGTGAGACAAACAGGGGTTAATGTGAGGGAGATGATGGGGTTAACTGCTATTACTATGAGGCACATGGAGTTACTAAAACACAAGTAATCCCCCCATATGCCTGACATTAATAAGTAACCCCAGTACGTACCTGTGTAGCTTCAGTTTCATTTTCCTGGAGCAGCTTCTTCCTCTTCTCTTCTGTGCTGGAGCTCGGCAGGGATAAGCCCCGCCTCCTCCTCTCATTGGTGGGCAGAGGAAAGCAGAGAAAGGGAGGGGGGAGAGAGGGGGATCGTCCTGCAGCGCTGACAGGAGCCAGAGCTGCAGCTCCTGTGTCTCAGACGTTGCTGCAGCTTCGGGGCCCCCTGTTGGTGGAAAGTATTCCACCAACAGGGGGCCCCGATCATTATACTCGGGGGTCCGAAAAGACCTCCGAGCATAATGACAGCAGCAGTAGCAGCTGTCACCGGGCCCCTAATGTCCCGGGCCCTGTGGAAGCTGCTACCGCTGCTATGGTGGTAGTTACGCCACTGGCAGTGACGTAACTACCGGGGTAGCAGCTGCCACAGGGCCTGGGACATTAGGGGCCCAGCAACAGTCACTACTGTTGCGTTTTTTTGTTTGTTTGTTTTTTTAATAGGCCGTTACCGGCTGGAGTTACTCCAGCCAGTAACGGGCCCGGTACTATTCCGTTATCGGGCCAGCAGCAGCGCAGTTCAGCAGCAGCTTTCGGGACAGCAGTTCAGCAGCGGGAATTACAATGACATCCGAGGACTGCTGGCCCGATGCTTGTGCCCAGTAACCAGTACATCGATGACCCCCCTCCCCCATCCTTCTCCTCCTGCCAGTGCTGCCCCCCAGCTCTCCTTACATCTTCCCCGTACCCTCTCCCCGCCACACGACTAGGCCTCACCTCAGCGCTAGTACCGAGACCGAAAGGAAAGACACCGGGGCTCAATCCAGGCCCTGACAAGAAACACGCCGACTATAGGAACGGTGAGCTACAGCGAGCCGGAGGGACAAACTTTCTGCAGCGTCCGGCGGCTATCTAGTAGCATTCATTGCTCAAGATTTACGGTGAGGCCTATTACAGGGAGAGGGTACGGGGCAGATGTAAGAAGAGCTGGGGGGCAGCACTGGAAGGAAGAGGAGGATGAGGGCATCGATCGATGTACTGCCTACTACACACAAGCACGGCCTCTATCATCGGGCCAGCATCGGCTTAGTCATGTGGCGGGGAGAGGGTACGGGGTAGATGTAAGGAGAGCTGGGGGGCAGCACTGGAAGGAGGAGGAGATGGAGGGGGGGTCATTGATGTACTGGCTACTGGGCACAAGCATCGGGCCAGCAGTCCTCGGATGTCATTGTAATTCCCGCTGCTGAACTGAACTGCTGTCCCGAAAGCTGGTGCTGAAATGCGCTGCTGCTGGCCCGATAACGGAATAGTACCACGGGCCCTACTTACTTACCGATCCTGGCAGGGGCTGGGATCGGTAAGTGACGTCGCGGGCCCCACAAGCACTATTATACTTGGGGGTCTGAAAAGACCCCAGAGTATAATGATTGTTCACTATGGGGAATACTACTGTGTGCAGGGGCCAATATGATGCATAACACTGTGTGCAGGGGCCACTATGGGTCATGATACTGTGTGCAGGGGCCACTATGGGGCATAATACTGTGCAGGGACCACTATGGGGTATAATACTATGTGCAGGGACCACTATAGGGCATAATACTGTGTGCAGGGGCCACTATGAGGTATAATACTGTGTGCAGGGGCCACTATGGGGCATAATACTGTGCAGGGACCACTATGGGGTATAATACTATGTGCAGGGACCACTATAGGGCATAATACTGTGTGCAGGGGCCACTATAGGGGATAATACTGTGTGCAGGGGCCACTATGGGGTATAATACTGTGTGAAGGGTCCACTATGGGGTATAATACTGTGTGCCGGGTCCACTATGGGGTATAATACTGTGTGCAGGGGCCACTATGGCGCATTATATTGTGCGCAGAAATGCGGGGGGAGGGGTTTGGTAGGGGTCAGTTGGTCGAGGTCTTTGGCGTCGGTCGGGGGGTGGGGGAGGCCATGTCAAAAGTTCGCCACGGGACTCCGCCATTCCTAGTTATGCCACTGTATATACCTATGACTAGGAGCTGTACTGCACTTTGCTAAGTGAGTTGATTTACTCACTATTTTTAGTGAGTTATTTTTGTATGTCTCCCTGTGATTTTTTTTTTTAACTATTTGGTTATCAACAGTTATCAACACTCTGTCCCCATTTAGTCCGAGGCTATTTTTCTCGGACTAAACATATTTATATTCACTCGTAACATATTTATCTATGAATGTGGGAACTATTAAGTGTCTGAATTATATATATGATATGGAGATAAAGAGATTTTTTTTTTTCTAAATATACAAATTTACATACATACATCAGACAACTTCTTTAGCCAAATTATAATTCCGTTCACAGGATTTTGTTTATCATTGTCAAACCACTAGAGGGAGCAGAACTACCAAGAAAAGAGGATGCTGAGTAGGAAGAACGCATTTTGTTCTTTGTAAATTTTTATATTTGCTATAGTCACTAGCCAAAATGTTTAGTCACTAGCCAAATTGAAGCAAAATTATGTTAATTAAATTTTTATAAGTAAAAGCTGAGAAATAGAGGATGGAACTTAAATAAATGAATTATTTATTTATTATTTATATATATATATACTAGAGGGAGGACCCGGCTTCGCATGGGTATATTACATTTTATGTTTGTGTAGTGGCCCCATAAGAAATGTCCAATTTTGCACTGGTGTATTTTGTATGTGGTTTGTGTGTATGTCCATAAGCGTCATGTGATTGTGTGTATCTCATTTTGGATATCAGTGAAAAACCTATGATCAGTTGTTATGGATACCTGGAGTAAAGCTGTATCTAATCCTTCCCCGTGTAGTACTGTGTTTAGACTCAAGTATCTAATCCTTGTTGGTGTGGTACTGTTTGCAGATGCACATATCTAATCCTCCGGCGTGTGGTACTGTGTGCAGATGTGTGTATCTAATCCTCCCCTGTGTGGCATTGTGTGAAGAGGCACGTATCTAATCCTCCGGTAAGTGAAACTGTGTGCAGACGTGCATATCTAATCTTACGGCATGTGGTACTATGTGCAGATGCGCGTATCTAATCTTCTGGCGTTGTGGTACCGTGTGCAGACAGGTGTATCTAATCCTCTGGCGTGAGGTACTTTGTGCAGATGCGCGTATCTAATCCTCCCCAGTGTGGTACTGTGTGCTGAGACGCGTATCTAATTATCTGGCATGTGGTACTGTGTGCAGAGGCATATATCTAATCCTCCAAAGTGTGGTACTGTGTGAAGAGGCGCGTATCTAATCCTACGGCGTGTGGAACTGTGTGTAGACACGCATATCTAATCCTACAGCATGTGGTACTGTCAAATCAAATCAAAAAAATGCTTTATTGGCACGTCCGAATAGGTATTTGGCATTGCCAAAGCTAGTAAAGTGGGTGGGTGGGGGGGGGAGTTGGGTTGGGTGGGTGGTGGGTATGGGGGGGGGGTTCGGTTATAACAGTCCATGGAGTCTCATCTTCCTCTTCGTTGGTGACTGCTATATGGGGAGGTGGGGGTGGGGGTGGGTGGGGCGGGTGTTTTGGGATAAATATAACAGTCCATGGAGTCTCATCTTCCTCTTGTTTGGTGACAGCTGGACACGTATTGGGCAGCGATCTCCACAGTGGCCTCTTCTTCTCCCAGTAGGATGTAGAGTTTCCTCTTCTCGTCTGCAGATATGAAGTCTGGGATGTGGGCAGAGAGTCTTTGGTAGTAGACGGCCCTCATAGCTGAGTATTTGGTGCAGTGTAGCAGGAAGTGGGTCTCGTCTTCTAGGGCCCCCTGGTCACAGTGCTGGCACAGTCTCTTCTCCCGTGGCTTGTACGTCTGTCTGTATCGCCCCGTCTCTATCTCTAGGTTGTGGGCGCTCAGTCTGTATCGGCTCAGGGTCTGTCTGTGCTTGGGGTGGCGTATTCTCTCCAGGTAGGTGGCCATGGTGTAGTCCCTTTGTAGGGATTGGTACACGGTGAGTTTCTTGGAGTTATTTATTTCGTTTCTCCATTCTTCAATGTACCGCTGTCTGTTTGCCACTGTGGTCGCCTTTATTTCGGCCTTGGTTATCATCTGTTGGAGTTTTTGGTTTGGTGGTTGGCTGCTGTTTGGTTGTTGAATGTCTGGTTTGCTCAGGTGGCTTAGCCATGCTTGGTGGTGGTAGGAGTCAGGCTTGCTCCCCTGGATGTGTGCCTGGAAAGCTAGCGCCCTCTTCTGTATGGTGAGCCATAGGGGGAGTCTGCCTAGCTCTGCCCTGCAGGCTATGTTGGTGGTGTTGCGATGGACATGTAGCAGGTATTTGCAGAACTCCAGGTGGAAGTTCTCTGTTGGGCTGGAATCCCACCTTGACTGGTCTGGGTAGGTGGCTGGGCCCCAAACCTCACTGCCATAGAGAAGTATCGGGGAGATGACAGCGTCAAATATCTTCATCCAGACCCTCACCGGTGGTTTGAGGTGGTACAGTTGTCTTCTGATGGCGTAGAAGGTTCTGCAGGCTTTTGCTTTCAGGGTTTCTATTGCTGCTTTGAAGCTTCCTGATTGGCTGAGCTCCAGCCCCAGGTAGGTGTAGCTGTTGGTTTTCTCCAGTGTGGAGCCGTTCAGTGTGAATTGTGAGGTGGTGGAGGCTTTATTGTGGCCCTTCTTCTGGAATACCATGATTTTGGTCTTCTTCTGGTTGATGTGTAGGGCCCATGTGGTGCTGAATTTTTCCAGCACTGACAGGCTTTCTTGGAGGTCTTTCTCAGTGGGGGCCAGGAGTAGGAGGTCATCGGCGTATAGCAGGAACTTCACCTCCCGGTCGTTCAGGGTGAGGCCTGGGGTTGGTGAGGCCTCCAGGGCTGTAGCCAGTTCATTGATATAGATGTTGAAGAGTGTTGGGCTCAGGCTACAGCCTTGTCTGACCCCTCGGGCCTGTTGGAAGTATGCTGTCCTTTTCCCATTCACCTTCACACTGCACTGGTTTCCGGTGTAGGAGCTCTTGATGACGTCGTACGTTCTTCCTCCTATTCCACTCTCTAGGAGTTTTAGAAGTAGGCCTGGGTGCCATACTGAATCAAACGCCTTCTTAAAGTCCACGAAGCAGGCGAATATCTTGCCTCTTCTGGTGTTGTGGACGTGCGTCTTGATGAGGCTGTGCAGGGTGTAGATATGGTCTGTGGTGCGGTGGTTTGGCATGAACCCTGCTTGGCTCTTGCTGAGGACCCCGTGTTGTGTGAGGAAGGTGAGGATTCTGTTATTGATGATGCTGTTGAACAGTTTCCCTAGCGTGCTGCTGACGCAGATCCCTCTGTAGTTGTTGGGGTCATATTGGTCCCCATTCTTGTAGATGGGGGTTATGAGCCCTTTGTTCCAGTCTTCGGGGAAGTGTCCAGCATTGAGCACGAGGGTGAATAGCTTTGCCAGTGCCGCGTGTATTGCTGGAGGGCTGTATTTGATCATCTCTGGTAGGATGCCATCAGGGCCACTGGCCTTTTTGCCTTTCAGCACGGCAATTCTTTCCTGTATATCTTTTATGGTGATTGGCGAGTCCAGAGGGTTCTGGAAGTCTTTGATGACTTTCTCCATGTCCCTCAGTTTGGTGATTATCTGTTGCTGTTCTGGAGTTAGTTCTTCTTCTGGGATGTTTTTGTAGAGACCTCTGAAGTAGTTGAGCCAGATATTGCTATTTTGGATGTGGAGAGAGTTTTTCTTGGGCTTTGTGCCCATGTGGTGCCAGGTCTCCCAGAATGAGCTGTCCTGGAGGGAGTCCTCTAGTTGCTCAATTTTGTGGGAGAGGTATCTCTGTTTCTTCTCTCTGAGGGTGCCCTTGTATTGCTTGCATAGATTGCTGTAGGCTTCCCTCACCTCCTTGTTGTTGGGGTCCCTGTGTTTTTGGTTGGAGGCTGTTCTTAGGGTATGGCGTAGTGCTTTGCAGTCGCTGTCGAACCATTTGTGGGACTGTTTGTTGGTTTGTCTTATGGGTTTGGTTCGTTTCAGGCCTGCTAGTTCTGCTGTGGTCTGTAGGATGTACTTGAGATCCTTCACAGCTCTGGTGACTCCCTGTTGGTCTGGCTGATAGTTGTTTGTATGGAAGTTTGTGAGCAGTGTCTTGATTTCGGGTCGGTTGGTTGCGTTGCTATATTCTATGGCCTGGTGGTTGGCCCATTTGAAATGTCTTGGTAGGTTGTAGAGGCCGGACTGTTGGGGCTCATGTATGGGTGTTTTGTTCCTGGTTCTCATGTATAGTAGGATCTGGTTGTGGTCTGATAGATGGGAGTCAGGTGCGATTGTGAAGTCTTCAATGTCTGACAGGTCTGCGTCTGTAATGGCATAGTCCACCACGCTGTTGCCCACTTGAGAGTTTAGTGTGAAGCGTCCTCTGGGATCGCCTGTGGTACGTCCGTTTATTATGTACAGTCCTAGGCTTCGGCACATGTTCAGCAGTTGTCTCCCACTCTTGTTGACAATTCTGTCTTGGCTGTTTCTTCTTGTCTGTGTGGGTTCTGGGTGGTGGATCTCACTACCGTGCGTATGTGGGTTGTCGTCAGGAGGCAGGTAGTCTAACTCTGTGCCTGTCCTTGCATTCAGGTCTCCGCATATTAGTACTCTGCCTTTGGGTTGGAAGTGGACAGCTTCCCTTTGTAGGACCTCGTAAGTGTCGGGGTCGTGGTAGGGGGACCCTGGTGGGGGCATATATACTGCACAGAGATAGATGTCCTGCTGGCCGCTGAGGATGGAGCTGCTTATTTTTATCCATATGTGATTAGTTCCACGTTTGGTAGCTTTTACGTGTTCTTTGAGCTCCTCCTTGTACCATATTAGTATGCCTCCTGAGTGGCGGCCATGTTTGGTGGTCTTATTTTTCTGGGCGGGCACTGAGAATTCCTTGTAGCCCATGGGTGTTAGGGACTCGTCATCTGCCCGGGTCCATGTCTCTAGGAGGATTTGAATGTCTATGTTTTTTAGTCTGTCTATGAAGTCTGGATCTTTTGATTTAGATCCAAAGGCTGAGGCGTTCAGCCCTTGTATGTTCCAACTACTGATAGTTAGTGATTTCATCTTCAGTGTGTAAACCTTGTAATGAGCTGTCCTGCAGAGGACGGGCTGGGTTCTTGGTTGGTTGCAGTGTGGCCAGGTATTGGTTTATGTGCATTGCTGTTGTGGCCATTGTAGTAACCGCATGCTCTATTCTCTTTATTGTCTCTATGTTGGTGCTCTGGGTTGCTCTGGTTGGCTTTTTCTTGATAGGTGGCATCTTTGGGGGGTTCTGTCTTGGATATTGGCGGTTGTCAGGTATTATTTCCATGGTTCTTTGTCTTGTTTGTTGTCTAGGCCCGGGGGCTCTGTTGAGCACTAAGTCTTTGAATTCCTTCGCTAGGAGGCTGACGCCATGTTTATTGAGGTGTTTGTCATCATATAGGTGACGCTTATCTATGGAGGGGTGTTGTGCCAGGGTGATGCCTGATGTTTGTCTGATTCTGGTCGCCAGCTCTTTGTTGATCCCCATGATGGTAGCTTCAGAGATGTCTTCTCGTGGGAGCAGAGATGACAGGATGATACTACTGTCTGGGAACTGTTGCTTTGCTTTCTCTGCTAGTTGGACCAGTTGGCCCGCTGTCTGTTGGGGCTGGTCAGTGAGATCTTCTGTGCCTGTGTGTATGACAATGTGTTTCGGGGTAGTGAAGAAAGGCTTGCAAATGACGGTATTGGCTTTTTCAATGGTTGGGCTGTGGATTTTCTTGACTCTTTGCCGTGGGAAGAGCTTTCTTGTATTAATGTACTTACCATTGGAGTCTATGATCAGGACTATATCTGGGTTTGAGGTTCTCGTTGTTTGGGTTCTCTCTGGCTCTATGTCTGGGGTGATGGGCAGTTCTCGACTTTCTTGTGATGTGTGAGGCATTTCTGGCTTATTGATACCTTGATCAGAGTCTGTTGTGTTTTCCTCCCCCTCTTCCTTAGATCTTATCTCTTGTGTCTGTAGTTTCAGGCCTGATAACTCTTCCTTTAGTTCTGTGATTTCTTGTAGGCACTGCGTCATTTTATCCCACAGCTTGACATTCTCTTGCTGGCAGGCTGCTATCTCTTTTCTCAGATTTGTGTTTTCCTGGATAAGTTTGTGGATGGCTTTTGTGTCGCCATTTGTGCTGGACAGTTCGTTGACATTACAGTTTCTGTTATAATTGTGTTTATAGATAGTAAAATCTCTCTCCAGCCGGGATACAATCTCTGTGAGGGACTCTACTGAGAGGTGTGAGGAGTCGGGGGAGGGCTTGCTGGCTTGTGTACTGGCAGTGTTGGGGGATGTCACGGGTAGTTCACCTGAGTCAGTGGGTGATCCTGTGTCTGTGCCCCTTTTTAGTTGTGCCTGATTCTTGATTTCTGGGAATTTTTCTATATATTGGTGAAGCCTATATTCTCTTCCTTGAATCATTAAAGTCCCATTATTAAAAATGGTTGTTGTGAGAATCACTTCGCCGGCCCCTTGTGGGTTTTTTATTCTGATTGTTATTTTGCCTGTATCCGCCTCTTCTGTTGTTGTACTCTTGTAGCAGTCACATATTGCATGCTGCCAGGCTCTTATATAATCGGTGTGCATAATGAGGTTAGTCATTCTTTGGTTTGATGTGTAATCAGCAAACAGGGTCTCAGCATGGGCTTTGAGGAGATCTTTCTTTGCATTTTTCTTTTCATTGGCACTCATGTTATCAGGGTATGTAATCTGTAGAGTGGCCTGCCCCCCGCTGTGTACAGAGACAGTGCTCTTCGCATAACAGTCAATGTCTTCTGTTGGCTGCATTGCTTCTTTCACACCTTCTGGGATGCCTGACCCCCTGCTGTGCTGGGACCTTGTCCTAGGTTCTATGGAGCTCATACTAGGTTCATCTAAGAATTCCATATTATAATCTCCCAGGTTCCCAAAATCTGAGGGTGTCCCCGATTTCTTATGGGATTAGCCAAGTGATGGCCCTACCTTCTGTGATGTGGGATCCTGGGGTCAGATGTGATGTTCCTGTTGCATTCAGCCAGTCTGAGGTCTGTAGGAATCTTCTCTTGTATTTTAAAATCCTTTTTCTGTTCTTATTTCATTTTTCTCTTGGGATGTTTTTAGTCTCGCTTAGTTATGTCTTCCATGGAGCCGATATTTCCTGGTTTTCGTCTTGCAGGTAGCTCAATTACAAGGTTTTACTTTGATGAAAGTCAGGAGCTCATGTTGGGAGATGCTTACACTCCAGTAGTCAGTAACACAGTCTGTACTGTATGCAGACGCATGTATCTAATCCTATAGCGTGTACAACTGTGTGAAGACGTGCGTATCTCATCGTCTGGCATGTGAAACTGTAAGCAGACGCGTGTATCTAATCCTACGGCATGTAATACTGTGTGCAGATGTGCTTATCTAATCCTCTGGTGTGTGGAACTGTGTGCAGATGTGCGTATCTAATCCTCCCTTGTGTGGTATTGTGTGAAAAGGCGCGTATCTAACCCTACGGCGTGTGTAACTGTGTGTAGACGCGTGTATCTAATCCTACAGCATGTGGTACTGTGTGCAGATGCGCGTATCTAATCCTCTGGCGTGTGGTACTGAGTGCTGAGATGCGTATCTAATTCTCTGGCTTGTGGTACTGTGTGCAGAGGCATATATCTAATCCTCCAAAGTGTGGTACTGTGTGCAGACACACGTATCTAATCCTCCCCTGTGTGGTATTGTGTGAAGAGGCACATATCTAATCCTGAGGCATGTGGTACTTTGTGCAGACGTGCGTATCTAATCCTCCTCGTGTTGTACTGTGTGCTTAGACACGTATCTAATTCTCTGGCTTGTGGTACTGTGTGCAGACACACGTATCTAATCCTCACCTGTGTGGTATTGTGTTAAGAGGCACGTATCTAAATCTGCGGCATGTGGAACTGTGTGTAGACGCGCGTATCTAATCCTACGGCATGTGTTACTGTGTGCAGATGCGTATATCTAATCCTCTGGCGTGGGGTACTGTGTGCAGACGCACGTATCTAATCCTCCCTGTGTGGTACTGTGTGCTGAGACGCATATCTAATTCTCTGGCTTGTGGTACTGTGTGCAGAGGCATGTATCTAATCCTCCAAAGTGTGGTACTGTATTCAGGCACACGTATCTAATCCTCCCCTGTGTGGTATTGTGTGAAGAGGCATGTATCTAATCCTATTGCGTGTGGAACTGTGTGTAGACGCGCGTATCTAATCCTACAGCATGTGGTACTGTGTGCAGATGTGTGTATCTAATCCTCTCCTGTGTGGTACTGTGTGCAGATGCGCGTATCTAATCCTCTGGCATGTGGTACTATGTGCAGATGAGCGTATCTAATCCTCCCCCGTGTGGTACTGTGTGCTGAGACGCACATCTAATTCTCTGACTTGTGGTACTGTGTGCAGAGGCATGTATCTAATCCTCCAAAGTGTGGTACAGTGTGCAGACACACGTATCTAATCCTCCCCTGTGTGGTATTGTGTGAAGAGGCGCGTATCTAATCCTAAGGCATGGGGAACTGTGTGTAGACACACATATCTAATCCTGCGGCATGTGGTACTGTGTGCAGATGTGCATATCTTATGCTCTGGTGTGTGGAACTGTGTGTAGACACGTGTATCTAATCCTATGGCGTGTACAACTGTCTGCAGACGCGCGTATCTAATCCTCTGGAGTGTGGAACTGTGTGTAGACGCGCGTATCTAATCCGACGACATGTGGTACTGTGTGTAGACATGCAAATCTTATGCTCTGGTGCGTGGAACTGTGTGCAGATGCGTGTATCCAATCCTTTGGCATGTGGTACTGTGTGCAGACGCATGTATCCAATCCCCCGGGGTGTGGTACTTTGTGCAGACGCGTGTATTTAATCCTTCGGCATGTGGAACTGTGTGCAGACGCACGTATCAAATCCTTCAGTGTGTGGAACTGTGTGCAGAAGCGCGTATGTAATCCTCTGGTGTGTGGGACTGTGTGCAGACGCATGTATCCAATCCCCCGGGGTGTGGTACTTTGTGCAGACGCGTGTATCTAATCCTTCGGCATGTGGAACTGTGTGCAGACGCACGTATCAAATCCTTCAGTGTGTGGAACTGTGTGCAGAAGCGCGTATTTAATCCTCTGGTTTGTGGGACTGTGTGCAGACGCGTATATCTAATCTTCTGGAGTGTGATACTGTTTGCTGATCTGTGTATCTAATCCTCTGATGCGTGTATCTCAGTTTGGATATCAGTGTTGTGTTGTGCATGTGGAGTGACCGTATGTATTGCAGTTGGAATATGAGTGAAAGACTTGCAGGTTTGTATTGGCTAAGGGGGGGCACTGTGTTTGGAATGCTGTATCTCAGCAACGGTACGTCCGAGTGAGTTGGAGTCTCGTCTTAAACCTTCCCGGATACCTGAAGTATCTCTGTACCAAATTTGGTGAAGATCGGTCCAGTCGTTTGGTTCGCATTAGAGCACAGACAGACAGACAGACAGACAGACAGAAATTCATTTTTATAATATAGGGAGATATATATATATATATATATATATATATATATATATATATATATATATATATAAACTTTTCAAGACAAATAGAAGAATATGGTTGAAAGTAGGGCTGGGTGAACACAATGTGATTTGTTCATGTTGGTTATTGCAATATTTGCAATATTTTCAAGGATCAATCCAAAACTACTATTATTATACTTTGGGGTCACTTAAGATCTCAGAGTATAACAAGTGGACGCCCAGGGTAGGTGATAAAAAAATAAATAAATAAAAACAGTGTTATTCACCTCTCTTGGGCTCCAATGCGATTCTCTGCTGCCTCAAAGTCTTCTCACTGATGTCAGGGATCTCTGAGGACTGTGATTGGACATTAGTGGGTCACGTTATTGATGCAAGCTTAACAACACTATGTGACCAATGAGGCCTAATCTCAGTATTCAGTAGTCAGGACAGCAGGTAAACTACCCGATTAATTCTGATTATAATTTAGGTCATAAACCCCCAGCCCCACCTGATAACTACTTTTTTATTTCACTTTACATTCACTTTAAGGCTCAGGCCCCATATTGTAGAAATGCAACTTTTTTTGTTGCACATTTTGCTGCATTTAATTTTTTAGCCAAAGCCAAGAGTGGCCACAAAAGGAATTGGAAAATATATAGCAAGTTCTTATACAGTGTCTTCTGTTCAAACCACTCCTAGATTTGGCTCAAAAAAACGCAGAAAAAGCTGCAACAAAAGATAGAGTCCAACAACAAACATGGCTCCTATGGAATCACTTTTATTACTCTACTGAGTTTCAGTCTGCCTTCTATTCTTCATCTCCCTAAACGTTTTTCAAATCTTATCTGCGATTGCAATATAATCTATCACCTCAGGTCACCTTATGGTAGATGCAGCCCTGATTTCAGTTTACAGCAGGTAAACAATGTCCGGAGTCACCATCTCTTAAATACAGCTGTTAAGCAGGGAATTGAACCGTCAAACCCTATCTTCAAGATAGGGCATCGGTGTTTAAAAAGTGTATTTTCCCTGATCTGTGCATGATTTGTTCAGAGGGTGTCAGAAGTGAACAATTTTATGCTGCTGCCATGTCACAACCATTGGGTTCTTACAGTACATCATATCTTTTGGTCTCTTCAGGAACTGAAACAATAATAACACATAGAATTCCAGCACTCAATTAATGTGTAACCTATGCATTTAATAGGGGAATCCACAGATAGACAGACATACAGTATGACACTTCAATTCCTGAGGGATCTTCCTCAGACATCGGATTGCCTGTATGGTAGCAAAAAGAGAAAAAGTAATGAACAATTGCAGTCACATTCTATACATTATTATTGTTGACGGAATGAGTTCTTTTTTGAGCACTGTGGTTTAACTTTATTGTAGTATGATGAACTCACCATTTGATCACTATCTACAGATTCTGAAATAATGGAGTCCCCATGACATTTGAAGGAGGACCATAAATATATGGTAGTTATGCACACTGGCATACTGGCACACTGGCATAAAGCTGCCATATATTTACATAGAACATTTTGGGAAGGGGTTAAGAACAGTAAAATAGCTATTCACTAGAATGAAGATGAGCTACAATACCACACACAGCCCATAGACAGATATTGCTGAACTGTTTCTGCCCTGAAACCCATCTTTAAAGAAAATATATCGATCGTTGTAATCTTGTAACTGACTTATGTTGCATTGAATATTTTTTTTTAAATATGTATTTCCATACTAGGCCCCCTGTGTTTGTTTGCTAATAGCTGACTTTATGTATTAGTTTACACTCCATTTGATGAAGTTGATGATGTGGGCAGAAACACAATGGCACTATGCCCCTGTTAGGTGCTAGATGCAAATAATTAAAGAGCAATGTATATCTTGTGCAAGGCCAGTTTTTCCAAGGGCATTCTGTCTGTATTAATCTGCTGAGCGCAGATGCTAAGGTGCAATGTTTGTTAGTTATTATGCTCAGAAGCCTCCTAATAACTCTAGATATGCAGTGCTATAAATTCAGTTTGCCATCCAGATGTTTACTACTTAGGGTATGTTCACACAGAGTTCTTTGCAGGCCGATTTTGACGCAGAATCTGCCTCAAAATCCATCTGCAAAAACATCTCCCATTCATTTCAATGGGAGTCCCATTTTTTTTCCCGCTAGCAATTTTTTTCGGATTCCGCAGCTGAGTCAGTGGCGGCGTCCACGGCTCAAGACTCCCTCCTGATTAGGCCCATTTATTCGGGCTTAATTAGGAGCAGGATGCTGCACCCGTTGCAGCTAGCTGGGAGGAAAAGGTTTCCGCCATGAGAACGAATAAGATTCCAGAGTGGGGGGAAAAACTTTTATTTCTTCATTTCTTACTCATTTTTAAAGCCCATATTGTTTAATCTGTTACCATATTTTCCCCAAATTAATCATAATGTTTGTTGCATGACGTTTGGTAAATCTATTCATGTACATCTATCTCTCTAATAATTCTGTCCTGAGATGTTATTCCACTTTCTATGCCACCTTCTTACTGGATTGCAACAGTCGAATCCCATTTGATTAATCTGGTGTACAGACAGCTAGACAAGCCAACCACGACCAACAAATATTAGTGCAAATTAGCTTGAAAAGTCACAAAATTTTTGCTTGAAATTTGTTTACATCAGAATACTGGAAGGCAGAGTTTATATAGAAGGAGACTATACAGGATTGTATTTAACTATGCGATGCTTCTAGAAGAAAGTACCCATATAAAAGGACATATATACAGTACATTGTTATGGACCCATTGTAGGCATCATAATTAGAGATGAGCGAACAGTGTTCTATCGAACACATGTTCGATCGGATATCAGGGTGTTCGCCATGTTCGAATCGAATCGAACACCACGTGGTAAAGTGCGCCAAAATTCGATTCCCCTCCCACCTTCCCTGGCGCCTTTTTTGCACCAATAACAGCGCAGGGGAGGTGGGACAGGAACTACGACACTGGGGGCATTGAAAAAAATTGGAAAAAGTCATTGGCTGCCGAAATCAGGTGACCTCCATTTTAGACGAATAGTGGATTTCAAATCCGGGTCATATGAGAATGTGAACTTTGTGACTATGAGACAGGGATAGCTGTACAGGCAGGGATAGCTAGGGATAACCTTTATTTAGGGGGGAATGTTATTAAAAATAACTTTTTGGGGCTCTATCGGGTGTGTAATTGTGATTTTTGTGAGATAAACTTTTTCCCATAGGGATGCATTGGCCAGCGCTGATTGGCCGAATTCCGTACTCTGGCCAATCAGTGCTGGCCAATGCATTCTATTAGCTTGATGAAGCAGAGTGTGCACAAGGGTTCAAGCGCACCCTCGGCTCTGATGTAGCAGAGCCGAGGCTGCACAAGGGTTCAAGCGCACCCTCGGCTCTGATGTAGGAGAGCCGAGGGTGCACTTGAACCCTTGTGCACACTCAGCTCTGCTACATCAGAGCCGAGGGTGCGCTTGAACCCTTGTGCACACTCTGCTTCATCAAGCTAATAGAATGCATTGGCCAGCGCTGATTGGCCAATGTATTCTATTAGCCTGATGAAGTAGAGCTGAATGTGTGTGCTAAGCACACACATTCAGCTCTACTTCATCGGGCTAATAGAATGCATTGGCCAGCGCTGATTGGCCAGAGTACGGAACTCGACCAATCAGCGCTGGCTCTGCTGGAGGAGGCGGAGTCTAAGATCGCTCCACACCAGTCTCCATTCAGGTCCGACCTTAGACTCCGCCTCCTCCGGCAGAGCCAGCGCTGATTGGCCGAAGGCTGGCCAATGCATTCCTATGCGAATGCAGAGACTTAGCAGTGCTGAGTCAGTTTTGCTCAACTACACATCTGATGCACACTCGGCACTGCTACATCAGATGTAGCAATCTGATGTAGCAGAGCCGAGGGTGCACTAGAACCCCTGTGCAAACTCAGTTCACGCTAATAGAATGCATTGGCCAGCGCTGATTGGCCAATGCATTCTATTAGCCCGATGAAGTAGAGCTGAATGTGTGTGCTAAGCACACACATTCAGCACTGCTTCATCACGCCAATACAATGCATTAGCCAGTGCTGATTGGCCAGAGTACGGAATTCGGCCAATCAGCGCTGGCTCTGCTGGAGGAGGCGGAGTCTAAGGTCGGACCTGAATGGAGACTGGTGTGGAGCGATCTTAGACTCCGCCTCCTCCAGCAGAGCCAGCGCTGATTGGTCGAGTTCCGTACTCTGGCCAATCAGCGCTGGCCAATGCATTCTATTAGCCCGATGAAGTAGAGCTGAATGTGTGTGCTTAGCACACACATTCAGCTCTACTTCATCAGGCTAATAGAATACATTGGCCAATCAGCGCTGGCCAATGCATTCTATTAGCTTGATGAAGCAGAGTGTGCACAAGGGTTCAAGCGCACCCTCGGCTCTGATGTAGCAGAGCCGAGGCTGCACAAGGGTTCAAGTGCACCCTCGGCTCTCCTACATCAGAGCCGAGGGTGCGCTTGAACCCTTGTGCAGCCTCGGCTCTGCTACATCAGAGCCGAGGGTGCGCTTGAACCCTTGTGCACACTCTGCTTCATCAAGCTAATAGAATGCATTGGCCAGCACTGATTGGCCAGAGTACGGAATTCGGCCAATCAGCGCTGGCCAATGCATTCTATTAGCCCGATGAAGTAGAGCTGAATGTGTGTGCTAAGCACACACATTCAGCACTGCTTCATCACGCCAATACAATGCATTAGCCAGTGCTGATTGGCCAGAGTACGGAATTCGGCCAATCAGCGCTGGCTCTGCTGGAGGAGGCGGAGTCTAAGATCGCTCCACACCAGTCTCCATTCAGGTCCGACCTTAGACTCCGCCTCCTCCAGCAGAGCCAGCGCTGATTGGCCGAATTCCGTACTCTGGCCAATCAGCACTGGCTAATGCATTGTATTGGCTTGATGAAGCAGTGCTGAATGTGTGTGCTTAGCACACACATTCAGCTCTACTTCATCGGGCTAATAGAATGCATTGGCCAGCGCTGATTGGCCGAATTCCGTACTCTGGCCAATCAGCACTGGCTAATGCATTGTATTGGCTTGATGAAGCAGTGCTGAATGTGTGTGCTTAGCACACACATTCAGCTCTACTTCATCGGGCTAATAGAATGCATTGGCCAATCAGCGCTGGCCAATGCATTCTATTAGCGTGAACTGAGTTTGCACAGGGGTTCTAGTGCACCCTCGGCTCTGCTACATCAGATTGCTACATCTGATGTAGCAGTGCCGAGTGTGCATCAGATGTGTAGTTGAGCAAAACTGACTCAGCACTGCTAAGTCTGCATTCGCATAGGAATGCATTGGCCAGCCTTCGGCCAATCAGCGCTGGCTCTGCCGGAGGAGGCGGAGTCTAAGGTCGGACCTGAATGGAGACTGGTGTGGAGCGATCTTAGACTCCGCCTCCTCCAGCAGAGCCAGCGCTGATTGGCCGAATTCCGTACTCTGGCCAATCAGCACTGGCTAATGCATTGTATTGGCTTGATGAAGCAGTGCTGAATGTGTGTGCTTAGCACACACATTCAGCTCTACTTCATCGGGCTAATAGAATGCATTGGCCAGCGCTGATTGGCCGAATTCCGTACTCTGGCCAATCAGCACTGGCTAATGCATTGTATTGGCTTGATGAAGCAGTGCTGAATGTGTGTGCTTAGCACACACATTCAGCTCTACTTCATCGGGCTAATAGAATGCATTGGCCAATCAGCGCTGGCCAATGCATTCTATTAGCGTGAACTGAGTTTGCACAGGGGTTCTAGTGCACCCTCGGCTCTGCTACATCAGATTGCTACATCTGATGTAGCAGTGCCGAGTGTGCATCAGATGTGTAGTTGAGCAAAACTGACTCAGCACTGCTAAGTCTGCATTCGCATAGGAATGCATTGGCCAGCCTTCGGCCAATCAGCGCTGGCTCTGCCGGAGGAGGCGGAGTCTAAGGTCGGACCTGAATGGAGACTGGTGTGGAGCGATCTTAGACTCCGCCTCCTCCAGCAGAGCCAGCGCTGATTGGCCGAATTCCGTACTCTGGCCAATCAGCACTGGCTAATGCATTGTATTGGCTTGATGAAGCAGTGCTGAATGTGTGTGCTTAGCACACACATTCAGCTCTACTTCATCGGGCTAATAGAATGCATTGGCCAGCGCTGATTGGCCGAATTCCGTACTCTGGCCAATCAGCACTGGCTAATGCATTGTATTGGCTTGATGAAGCAGTGCTGAATGTGTGTGCTTAGCACACACATTCAGCTCTACTTCATCGGGCTAATAGAATGCATTGGCCAATCAGCGCTGGCCAATGCATTCTATTAGCGTGAACTGAGTTTGCACAGGGGTTCTAGTGCACCCTCGGCTCTGCTACATCAGATTGCTACATCTGATGTAGCAGTGCCGAGTGTGCATCAGATGTGTAGTTGAGCAAAACTGACTCAGCACTGCTAAGTCTGCATTCGCATAGGAATGCATTGGCCAGCCTTCGGCCAATCAGCGCTGGCTCTGCCGGAGGAGGCGGAGTCTAAGGTCGGACCTGAATGGAGACTGGTGTGGAGCGATCTTAGACTCCGCCTCCTCCAGCAGAGCCAGCGCTGATTGGCCGAATTCCGTACTCTGGCCAATCAGCACTGGCTAATGCATTGTATTGGCTTGATGAAGCAGTGCTGAATGTGTGTGCTTAGCACACACATTCAGCTCTACTTCATCGGGCTAATAGAATGCATTGGCCAATCAGCGCTGGCCAATGCATTCTATTAGCGTGAACTGAGTTTGCACAGGGGTTCTAGTGCACCCTCGGCTCTGCTACATCAGATTGCTACATCTGATGTAGCAGTGCCGAGTGTGCATCAGATGTGTAGTTGAGCAAAACTGACTCAGCACTGCTAAGTCTGCATTCGCATAGGAATGCATTGGCCAGCCTTCGGCCAATCAGCGCTGGCTCTGCCGGAGGAGGCGGAGTCTAAGGTCGGACCTGAATGGAGACTGGTGTGGAGCTATCTTAGACTCCGCCTCCTCCAGCAGAGCCAGCGCTGATTGGTCGAGTTCCGTACTCTGGCCAATCAGCACTGGCCAATGCATTTCTATGGGGAAAAGTTAGCTTGCGAAAATCGCAAACTGACAGGGATTTCCATGAAATAAAGTGACTTTTATGCCCCCAGACATGCTTCCCCTGCTGTCCCAGTGTCATTCCAGGGTGTTGGTATCATTTCCTGGGGTGTCATAGTGGACTTGGTGACCCTCCAGACACGAATTTGGGTTTCCCCCTTAACGAGTTTATGTTCCCCATAGACTATAATGGGGTTCGAAACCCATTCGAACACTCGAACAGTGAGCGGCTGTTCGAATCGAATTTCGAACCTCGAACATTTTAGTGTTCGCTCATCTCTAATCATAATATTTTTATCATGTTACTGGCTCCATAAAATAACCATGTCATGAGCTTAAACCATGTGCAGGTTACTTAGAAAACAAATGTTGGTGAAGAAAAAGAAAAGTATGCTGTCACTTCATCTGAAGGTGTAAAATCTCTCACCAGTATAAACCTGTTCAGGAATTCACTAAGAACAATAACATGTTTTACTGTTGACTGTTCCTAGCTTGTCATATTTTATTCTATGATTATATAACATTATATAAAACTGTTGTGAGCTATGACGCACAGGGAGAGGCAAATGAAAATCTTAAAGGAGGAAATTCTGCCAAGCTCATTATCTGACATGTTATTGGAAATCTCTGACACAATAAAGACATTATTATGTAAATCACTGCAAAGGAAAAGTGAAGTAGTCCTAAGAAACCAATAAGGTTGTTGTGTCCTACAGGCCTCAGAAATGTAAATAGATAAAAAGTACACTAATAATCTTGTCAGGATAAGGATAATTACTTCAATGATGTTGTTACATAGTGTGGTATCCCAAGGGATGCAGGTGTTACAGTAGGACCTAATGGGGGCAGTAGTCCCTCTGATAGCTGAGCTGTTGTAATGGTCACGGTAGCTGTAGTGGTGGTCCTGACTGCGGGGCACCTCTCATAGGACAAGTCAATTTTCAAAAGAAGGATAGCAAAAGACACAGTCCTTTGTTAACCAAAAGTTTCTTTACTGAGGACTCTGATAAAGTGCAGCAAAACCTCACAGTGATACAGTCTCATGTACAATACAGCAGGTGCATGTGATGCAGGATTCCCTTGTACACTGACAGGTAATGGCTGATGCTACCACGGAGCGCTGGACTTGAGCGGAGGCCTTCTTTAGGTCCAGGAATGCAGAAAGGCTCCTTTATAGCTGCTCCTTTCTGTCAGGATATCTCCTTCTTGGAGGCAGTAGCAATGTGCTTCTTGTCCCCTCTGTATGGACTGGTGAATGGTCCTAGGAGAATTTCTATCTTACATGGCCTGTGAGATTCACCATGTAGCTCCTGGGGTTTGGCAGGAGGAATCTGCTTGAGTTGGACTAACAGCAGGAGCTGTTACCTCACGCACTACACTCTACAGACCATGGCTGCTCTAGTTTCCTTTCCCCTGCTAAGAGGAATGCGGGGCTAAAGTCTCCATCCACAGCTTGCTAGAAACTTCTCTGCAGAAGCTCGTGCTGTGTATGGAGTGATTGGGATCCTATATCACATGCACCTACATAGAGTGAACCATAGGTAGCAGCAGAGTAGTACATGGCAATAAACATAGTGTATGCACACAGGATTTACAGATTATACATTAGATAGTGATACCCAGTATTAGTGCATTGTAAGAAACATTACATTACATAGCATACAACAACTACTCCTATAAAGGCAAGAAGGAGTGTACTGGGATACTACAGTAGCTAAAAGGGGTGTCCAGATTCAGACCAATATTAAGAGACAAATATTATTGTTTGTGTAAAGAAAAATTATACCATTTAGCAATATACTTTCTGTATTAATTGCTCAAATTTTTCTACTGGATAAAAATCTGTCCATGGTCATGTGATATTTGATACATGGTCATGTGATAGACTCACAGGTGCACAGGAGATGTCTGATTACCAAGATGTGACTGTAATGAGCTGTGCACCTGTGTGTTCATCACATGACCATGGACTGAATATCACATGACCATGGACTGAATATCACATGACCATGGACTGATTTTTATGCTTTGCAAGCAGAGATGTAGAAAAATGTGAAGAATTGATACAGAAAATACGTACAATGGAAAATTGTAGAAGTATTCATTATACAAACAATAACATTTTTCTTTCAATATTGGTGTGAAACTGGACAACTCCTTTAATAAGGTTATTACATTGTAGTCATAAAAGGCGTAAAAGTAGTAGATTCTCTACTGTGAAGTGACATCTCCTGAAAGGGAGCTAGTCTTACTTGGCACTGAGAGCTGTTGCACTCACCGTTGGTGCATGTGTACTACTGCTATGATGCTTGTTTGGTTCAAGTCACATGTACTGTGTATGCACCAAGTATATAAGCAGTGGTGAGTGTGAAATTACTGAACTAGGTGAAATTACATTGCCTGGCCCTACCAATCAGAAGAAGGGTGGAGGATGGCACAGACTGAGGCTTACCAATGCCCTCATTGTTCCAAAGATCTCTTTTCCATATTGACAAAAACAGAAATATCTCTGAAAATGAGGTAGGAGTTCACAAGGGAAAAGCACTGTTTGAATGAGGTGGCCATCCCTTATTCTATACACCCTATTCTATAAGCAGGACTGAGCTGATTTGTTGGATTCTGGTGAGGTTACTTTTATTCTGTTACTTGTGATGAGGTAGACTCTACCACTACAATTTGCTGTGTTAGATCAAAAGGGTTCTATCTCTACATTTTTGCATAGAAAGAAAACTTATAACTGCTGGATCGCATTCTTTCATGCTCCTTTTTGCTGTTGGAAAACACATGAACCCCATTATAGTCTATGGGGTCCGTGTGCTTTCATAAATTCACTGCTTGTCAATGCATTCAGTATTCAGTTCGGGGGTCCCCATGTGGACTCCCCGAACAGAATACTGAACACAGATGTGAACCAGGCCTAATATTGCAGTGCTTGCAATCTCTTACGAGAGTTGGCACCCGGTGGTTGGATCACAACTGTAACATTGGAGGAAAATTCCTCTGACGAAGAACAGCTCTTCATCTATTGATGGGCAATATTCAGATACAGATATGCTACTAAGATCAGAGAATTTTTCCAAATACTCAATTATTTCAGCAGCATCATGGGTACGCCTGCAAAATGCCATGTTGGCCTCTTCAACAGAATCCGTCCGCCATAAGGGATGTCTGAATTTGCACATGCCCATGCCGATTCAGACAGCTGCTTTGTTGGTGGAAGGTGACAGAACCTTTTTACTCTGATAAGAAATTTGGAGATGGAACCATTTTGCATTCACATTTTCTCAGTGAATATCACAGATAATGCTATACCGCTCAAACAGCACGTAGATTGATGTACAAAGAACCTCGTGCCGCTATTAACTGGTTTTTGACAAAAAGTGGAGATAGAACCTTCTTGATCTAACGCCGCGAGTTATTGTAGTTGATCCATTTAGAATATACTTCACTTGTGTTGATATTTCTATATATAAAGATCCACTAAAGTTAGATGTAATGCTGCTTCACTGTGCATGTAAGCGCCCCCTCTCTGTGAGCTACACTGGCCATGGCACTGTGCTCTAGTCTGCATCTCTAGGGCATATGGACCTTTTAAGAACCTGTAACCTTGCTGTCTGTCAATCTCCTGCACCCATAGGCTGTTCAAGGCTCTTTCCTCCTCAGTAAGGTGTCTGCTAGCTTTCTGCTTATTTTATTGTATTTCCTTATTACCTGTGTTTGACGTCAGCCTGTTTTCTGACATCATCCTCTGATTCAAAGGTACTTTATGTTATGCCAAGGTGTCTGTCATCATGTTACCAATTTGGCCTGTTGCCTCTCCTTACTGACTCTATGCCATCTGCCCTGCCCTTTGCCTGGATTATCACTATGCACAAATTGGGCCAGCCCAAACTGTTTATTACCCTCTTGCCTATTTCCTCAGTGCTACACATTGTCTGTCTGATTATATATTTTTTTCATGTTGCTAGTGATCCCTTCCATTGGGTAAATCTTTTGTATTTGGGACTTTGGGGTTCTATTTTGCTACTGTTGGCATATTCATTATATTTCACACAATTTTAATTGTAAAATAAGACAGAATCTAAGATAATACGAAAATATTATTATTTAGGAAGAAATTCAAGTATTTCATTTTAATATCTATTTTCAATTCAACATTACCACTGTCATGAGACAGAAAGAGAACATAAGATGAGAAGATTTAGAATAGAAATACTGGGATTTCATTTAATGTCTAAATGTATTTTCAGCTGAAGATGATCACTGTCTCTGTGCCTGGCTTCCAGTGTAATATAATGTTCATTGTTCTAGATGAATGAATCCATAGTACAAATAGTATATGGATATGGGTATATAGTATATAGTATAATAGCACTGCCGAAATATCTCTGTCATTGTGGGAAATCCTGCTGAAGCCTCTCTTATACATTCTCACAGTATTAAGCAAGGTGAAACTACTCGCTCATCTCTACTGTATACATTTTTTTTAATGCCTATGTTGTCCTAGTTCCTGTCCAACCCCCCTGCATAGTTATTGGTGTAAAAAAAAGCGCCAGGGAAGGTGGGAGGTTAATCGAATTTTTACTGCATTTACTGTGTGGTATTCGACCGAGTACGAGTATTTTGAATACCGTAGTATTCGATCGACTACCTACTTGATCAAATACTACTTGCTCATCTCTAATCTCTAGATGTTCTCAAAGCTTATATCCCTGTATTCTACCATGTTGCAGCTGAAGCTTGGGTTAGCCATGGTAATATAAGAGTTGCAGAAAACTAGCATGTAGTGGCACAGTTCAGTTTTTGTCTGGAGTTAAACTTTAAACAGCAACATGCTAGGGAAAAACCAGTGTGGGAAACATTGAATTGTAAATCAATCTGTAGCTCATGACTTTGGAGAACAAAGACGGAATTTAGAGTTTTCAGAAATGTATTTACTATCTTCAAAGCCTCATATTCAGAATATCTTCTGTATAGTTTAATTCTGAAAGTTTCATTCCAAATAGCTTCCTGTTGTCAAGCTTTATGACATAAGCTATTATGTTGTTTGTCTTATTAAATTCAGTTCCAAGAAATAACCAGTTTTGCACTTTTTATTTTTGGTTGTGTATATCAATAAAAAAAAAAAATAATAGCACAAAACTTATCAAGTATGCCAAGCTGAATAGAGGCCAAGGTGCTTTCAATGTACCTGTTGTATGCATAATAATTGTGACGTATGATGTTTAGGATCGCCATCAGTATCATCCAGGCCCCATGACTTCAAATTGTCAGCAGCCCTGGTTACTATATCAGCTTCAATTTACTTGAATTCTAGCCAAGCTGCAGTGACTCATTTCAGCCACTAGGCAAAGAACAGAGCTGTCCGCATCCTACACCATTCTCTGTGTATCAATTGTTGAGATCAGCTTATTCATGGGAGTGTCATTTGTCAGACCCACATTGATCTAATATATTTTCTTTTCAAATTCACTAAAACTATGGGAAGATGCTGGTCCCCAAATAAATATATGAGCCAATTGAAACAATAGAAGGACGGGAGGGAAAAGAGGGGATTGGAGGGAAGGGTAAAGGAATAAGAATAAAAGGGAGCACCAATTACCATTCTGAGGTAGAAAATGTATGTCCATATGGTGGCGGAGCCGTGGTGTAGACCAATACCCAGGACCATATAGGAGACCCACTGTATAAGAGATCCAAGCACTTAGGCAGTCCACCCATAGCAATGGTAGGCATCCAAGTACTGAAAGGAAATACAAGGGCTGAACCATGAGCAATGAGGTCTTCTATACAGGAAGACATCCACTACAAACGACTGCTCTACCTTCGGCACTTATTGGCTCTTCCATGCGCCTTGAAAGTACATTTTTTGCCACCTGCAGGAGAAAGCTGGGAAAGGACATTTTATTTATAAAAATCTATGGTGAGCACGTGTGTTTGTTGCAGCCTGGAATTTATGAGTGAAGCGAAATAAGCTATACCATTGCCTCTCATCGAACTGCTTCCATAGCTCCATTAACCAGCATAGTCACTTAAAGTCGGTGGGGTCTCAGTGAACCTCGTTAGAGGCGTCCAGGGAGTGATAAAAGTTGGAAGTTGTGAGTGCATAAAGTTGTAAGAGACCCTGAGGAGCAATTGTTCAAGGGGTATCTGACAGGAACGTCAGAGATGAGTCTGATAAAATCTGTTTAAAGAATGATGGGGAAAACTTAGACCTCCGGAGAAAGCGATTAATCCCGTTCTGTGCTTTGCTAACTACATTGTGCAACTTTAGGTAGAGCAGGTCGGGCTGGAGAGGGATCACTAAGGCCCAACATTTCCATTAAAATTAATGCCAATTTTTTAGCGTGAGTTGTAATGGAAATCTACTCTGGTTCTTAAGGGGTGTATAAAGGGTTTAGATCTCCATTCTGACAGGTGATTTAAGAAGCAGCTGGAGCCTCTTCATAAATTACTGGGTCCCTGCACCAGTCAGGGCCTTTATTAAGACTGGCATAATATATGCTAGTCCTAATAAATCTGCCCCAATGTTTTAGAAAAATATTCACAAATATAATAACAATATAAATATCCTTAACAATGCTGAGTAAGAATTTTGTCCCACTGACAATATTACTGGTATGACAGTTCCAGACCAGTGGGAGTAGGCTGTTGTCTAGGGCATATATAGATGAAAAGTACAACTGCCTTTAAATGGGTTGTTCGGACTGCGTTCTTCTTCTCAGGAAGTGACCTCACGTCCGTTCGTGACATTGCAATGCCACATCTCCATCCCATTAAAATGAATGAAACTGAGCTGCAGCATAGCCATGTGGTCAATGGACAATGATATCACTTCCTGAGAAGTAAAAAACAACCATGATTTTGATGTCCTGTACAACCCCTTTAAAACAAAAGACTACAATGAACCTCTTCAACTGTGGAACTGGACCTGGAAATTGGTGCAGTTATTGCTGAACTGGAAATTGGAGTTATCACATAAAATAATCTCGTTATAACTTCTTCTATCTACTCTAAGCATAACACCAGCTCCCCTACACCAGCAATGTCAAACTGCAATGTCAACTCAACTCATAGAATTATCTGCCATTCATACCGAACCTGAGTACAAGTCCAAGCCAGTATTCCACCATCATACATACCTGATGAAGAGTTATTGAGACCCGAAAAGTTCTGTTTCCTATTTTACATCAGAAGTGTTTGCCTTTGTTTTAGTGTTTGCCTATGGTTTATTTTTTATTTTCCAATATTGCAATATCCAATATTTAGGTTTCAACTCTTGCTCCTGCACCTGTAACACAATATTTACTGCATCATAGAAGCTCCATTCAAACAGTCTGAATCCTCTCTTCAACACCATACAAAGGCTCAATTGTCTCCTTTACCTTTTCCATTTTGATTTGTAGCATAGAGATAGGAAATGTTTCTGGTGGAAAACTACAGCTCTTTATCCAGCTTTTTTCTATATAGACATCAATATACAAACACTGACAAACTTAGCAATGAAGTTTAATTTTATTATTAGTGCACTAAGATGGACAGACAGAATATATATAGTTTCCTTTCAATATAATAAAAACTGATCTATCAGCTTAACATGTTGTCCTATGTTATGGCAGTATATTGTAGGTCAATTCTCCTAATAGCTAAAATGGCATAAACAAACTGGGCCATAGGGCTAATGGGAACACTAAAAGAAAGCAGTGAATATGAGTATGGATGTATGAGTGGAGCGCTCCCCCACCTCTTTTGGATGGTGATTGACAGGTTATCGTGTACAGTATATAAGTGTTGTGTTTTATTGCAGAGATGGCTGGGGTGTGCCCCCCCCCCCCTAAAAAATGCAGTGGATTCATAAATTAAATATGGCTTTACTGTATCCTTTTAGGGATCTTATTAGAGATGAGCGAACACTAAAATGTTCGAGGTTCGAAATTCGATTCGAACAGCCGCTCACTGTTCGAGTGTTCGAATGGGTTTCGAACCCCATTATAGTCTATGGGGAACATAAACTCGTTAAGGGGGAAACCCAAATTCGTGTCTGGAGGGTCACCAAGTCCACTATGACACCCCAGGAAATGATACCAACACCCTGGAATGACACTGGGACAGCAGGGGAAGCATGTCTGGGGGCATAAAAGTCACTTTATTTCATGGAAATCCCTGTCAGTTTGCGATTTTCGCAAGCTAACTTTTCCCCATAGAAATGCATTGGCCAGTGCTGATTGGCCAGAGTACGGAACTCGACCAATCAGCGCTGGCTCTGCTGGAGGAGGCGGAGTCTAAGATAGCTCCACACCAGTCTCCATTCAGGTCCGACCTTAGACTCCGCCTCCTCCGGCAGAGCCAGCGCTGATTGGCCGAAGGCTGGCCAATGCATTCCTATGCGAATGCAGACTTAGCAGTGCTGAGTCAGTTTTGCTCAACTACACATCTGATGCACACTCGGCACTGCTACATCAGATGTAGCAATCTGATGTAGCAGAGCCGAGGGTGCACTAGAACCCCTGTGCAAACTCAGTTCACGCTAATAGAATGCATTGGCCAGCGCTGATTGGCCAATGCATTCTATTAGCCCGATGAAGTAGAGCTGAATGTGTGTGCTAAGCACACACATTCAGCACTGCTTCATCAAGCCAATACAATGCATTAGCCAGTGCTGATTGGCCAGAGTACGGAATTCGGCCAATCAGCGCTGGCTCTGCTGGAGGAGGCGGAGTCTAAGATCGCTCCACACCAGTCTCCATTCAGGTCCGACCTTAGACTCCGCCTCCTCCGGCAGAGCCAGCGCTGATTGGCCGAAGGCTGGCCAATGCATTCCTATGCGAATGCAGACTTAGCAGTGCTGAGTCAGTTTTGCTCAACTACACATCTGATGCACACTCGGCACTGCTACATCAGATGTAGCAATCTGATGTAGCAGAGCCGAGGGTGCACTAGAACCCCTGTGCAAACTCAGTTCACGCTAATAGAATGCATTGGCCAGCGCTGATTGGCCAATGCATTCTATTAGCCCGATGAAGTAGAGCTGAATGTGTGTGCTAAGCACACACATTCAGCACTGCTTCATCAAGCCAATACAATGCATTAGCCAGTGCTGATTGGCCAGAGTACGGAATTCGGCCAATCAGCGCTGGCCAATGCATTCTATTAGCCCGATGAAGTAGAGCTGAATGTGTGTGCTAAGCACACACATTCAGCACTGCTTCATCAAGCCAATACAATGCATTAGCCAGTGCTGATTGGCCAGAGTACGGAATTCGGCCAATCAGCGCTGGCTCTGCTGGAGGAGGCGGAGTCTAAGGTCGGACCTGAATGGAGACTGGTGTGGAGCGATCTTAGACTCCGCCTCCTCCAGCAGAGCCAGCGCTGATTGGCCGAATTCCGTACTCTGGCCAATCAGCACTGGCTAATGCATTGTATTGGCGTGATGAAGCAGTGCTGAATGTGTGTGCTTAGCACACACATTCAGCTCTACTTCATCGGGCTAATAGAATGCATTGGCCAGCGCTGATTGGCCGAATTCCGTACTCTGGCCAATCAGTGCTGGCCAATGCATTCTATTAGCTTGATGAAGCAGAGTGTGCACAAGGGTTCAAGCGCACCCTCGGCTCTGATGTAGCAGAGCCGAGGCTGCACAAGGGTTCAAGCGCACCCTCGGCTCTGATGTAGGAGAGCTGAGGGTGCACTTGAACCCTTGTGCAGCCTCGGCTCTGCTACATCAGAGCCGAGGGTGCGCTTGAACCCTTGTGCACACTCTGCTTCATCAAGCTAATAGAATGCATTGGCCAGCGCTGATTGGCCAATGTATTCTATTAGCCTGATGAAGTAGAGCTGAATGTGTGTGCTAAGCACACACATTCAGCTCTACTTCATCGGGCTAATAGAATGCATTGGCCAGCGCTGATTGGCCAGAGTACGGAACTCGACCAATCAGCGCTGGCTCTGCTGGAGGAGGCGGAGTCTAAGATCGCTCCACACCAGTCTCCATTCAGGTCCGACCTTAGACTCCGCCTCCTCCAGCAGAGCCAGCGCTGATTGGCCGAATTCCGTACTCTGGCCAATCAGCACTGGCTAATGCATTGTATTGGCGTGATGAAGCAGTGCTGAATGTGTGTGCTTAGCACACACATTCAGCTCTACTTCATCGGGCTAATAGAATGCATTGGCCAATCAGCGCTGGCCAATGCATTCTATTAGCGTGAACTGAGTTTGCACAGGGGTTCTAGTGCACCCTCGGCTCTGCTACATCAGATTGCTACATCTGATGTAGCAGTGCCGAGTGTGCATCAGATGTGTAGTTGAGCAAAACTGACTCAGCACTGCTAAGTCTCTGCATTCGCATAGGAATGCATTGGCCAGCCTTCGGCCAATCAGCGCTGGCTCTGCCGGAGGAGGCGGAGTCTAAGGTCGGACCTGAATGGAGACTGGTGTGGAGCGATCTTAGACTCCGCCTCCTCCAGCAGAGCCAGCGCTGATTGGTCGAGTTCCGTACTCTGGCCAATCAGCGCTGGCCAATGCATTCTATTAGCCCGATGAAGTAGAGCTGAATGTGTGTGCTTAGCACACACATTCAGCTCTACTTCATCAGGCTAATAGAATACATTGGCCAATCAGCGCTGGCCAATGCATTCTATTAGCTTGATGAAGCAGAGTGTGCACAAGGGTTCAAGCGCACCCTCGGCTCTGATGTAGCAGAGCTGAGGGTGCACAAGGGTTCAAGTGCACCCTCGGCTCTCCTACATCAGAGCCGAGGGTGCGCTTGAACCCTTGTGCAGCCTCGGCTCTGCTACATCAGAGCCGAGGGTGCGCTTGAACCCTTGTGCACACTCTGCTTCATCAAGCTAATAGAATGCATTGGCCAGCACTGATTGGCCAGAGTACGGAATTCGGCCAATCAGCGCTGGCCAATGCATCCCTATGGGAAAAAGTTTATCTCACAAAAATCACAATTACACACCCGATAGAGCCCCAAAAAGTTATTTTTAATAACATTCCCCCCTAAATAAAGGTTATCCCTAGCTATCCCTGCCTGTACAGCTATCCCTGTCTCATAGTCACAAAGTTCACATTCTCATATGACCCGGATTTGAAATCCACTATTCGTCTAAAATGGAGGTCACCTGATTTCGGCAGCCAATGACTTTTTCCAATTTTTTTCAATGCCCCCGGTGTCGTAGTTCCTGTCCCACCTCCCCTGCGCTGTTATTGGTGCAAAAAAGGCGCCAGGGAAGGTGGGAGGGGAATCGAATTTTGGCGCACTTTACCACGTGGTGTTCGATTCGATTCGAACATGGCGAACACCCTGATATCCGATCGAACATGTGTTCGATAGAACACTGTTCGCTCATCTCTAGATCTTATTAACCAAAAGGCATAAAATTGCTATGTGTCAATATGGATACTAGGAGTAGAGACTTTTAGCTGCAATATACTGCTTTTACATAAGGCAGAAGATTAAAGGTGTTTTTCTTTGCTAAAAATAGGGATAGGTCATCAATATCAGATCGTGGAGGTCTGAAAGCAGCCACATTGATCAGCTGTTCTCAGCAGATGAAACGCCTTGGTCTGAGCAGGAAGCAAGCAGCTCTATTATCTGCATAGTGGCCTGTCCACAGATCAGCTCCAATTCACTTGAATGGTTGAGTTCAGCCAATCTGATATTGAGCCATACTACCTAACTATTTATCTCACCTAATAATCTCAACATCCTATGGCAGACAGTTTCATGATCGCACTGTTTTTACAGTAAAGAATCCTAGTCTTTGATGATGTAGAAACCTTCCTTCATCTACACATTGTAGATGCCCCTTGACTTGGTTGCTTGCTGGAGTTTGATCAAATTTGAATGTGGGGTTATAGTAATCAAAACTTTGTTGTAGAGATCCAAATCCCTTGCATTGACAAAGAGTCATGTAATAAACTCCTCACTATCTAGTAGAAACTTTGGAAACCCGCTGCATACTGTTCATACATTAATTTCAACAAGTTTTCCTTGATTCTTATACTGAAGACATGTACATATAAACAATATACTGATAGGTAGATGAGGACTGAAGGTAGGCATAACTGGTGGTGGACAGTGATCCCGTTCACTTCATGTGCTATACTTTGGCTATCTCTAGTGCTCCCATTCAAGTGAACAGGAGTGCCAAAGATAGCCAAATGCTTTACTTCGGCTCTTTCTGACGTTCTCATTTAGGTGAATGGGACAGCCATTGACCACCAGTCACCCCTACATTCAGCTGAGACAAAGGACCGTTTTTTTCAGAATCAAAAACAGTATCAGTGGTCAGACCCCCACCAATCAGATATCTATCCTCTATTTCTGATATGGAGAAGTGTTCTTCTTTTTTACAGACTGGAGTGGTTTTCACCCATAGAAGTACTAGATATTACTCAATATCCAAGAATTCTCAAGTTTATCTTGAAATGCAAACACAAGTGTTAATAGTTCTGTCTGCCAGATACAGGGAGGCATCTGAAGGTATGATATGGACGCTTGTGATATGCCAGCAGTATAACTTTCTGAGGTCTCTCACCTTGCCCTACAATTGACAGTACATATGACAAGAAATGTCACCGTGACTTAAGATTTTCCTGCATAGTCTACATTAGTCATCAGCATCTGCCCACCATCCTACTCTGCAAAGTAGCCTGTTCCTGGGGGCTTTTTTATGATATATTTTTGTCTACAATACACAGTGATAAGACAGCTTATTATGTCCTATTATACAAGGCAAACCAAAGGATAACCGTTGTTTCCCTGTGATCATGAAGCTCACTCTGTAAAACCACTTAGGTGGTGACACGTGATTTAAAGGGTTAAATGGCTGGGTGACTGTCTATATCTATTATAAATCTTTAAAAGTAGAAGAAGCAAAAAACTGTTATTGGTTATGAGCCCATAGGCACGGCTGCACATCTAATGAGGTGACCTGAGGCAACGGCCTCAGGCGGCACTATCTGGAGGGGCGCTGGTCTGTGTGCTTTCCGTCACTCCCCAGGCCATTAATATATGCCACCCCTCCTGACAGTAATGTCCCAGGATGTGCTGTTAATTGGATCGGCTTCTGCAAGACAATGATCTACCATATATACACGAGTATAAGTCGACCGGAATATAAGTCGAGGCCCCTAATTTTACCACAAAAAACTGGGAAAACGTATTGACTCGAGTATAAGCTGGGGGGGGGGGGGAATGCAGCAACTACTGTAAAATTTCAAAAATCAAAATGGCCGGAGTTTTGGGTGCAGTAGATGCTGGATAATGGGGAAGGGAAGGAGGTGTTTTGGCTGTCTGTCTGCCCCTTCCCTGAGCTTGAGGACTGGGGTTTTTCCCCCCACTTGGAATTTAGCATGGCTGAATGTAGGTTGTACTCACATTCAGCTGCAGTTGTTCCAGGGAAAGAAGGTTGTCCAGCCAGAAGGTCCACGGGGAGTGCAGAGGGATGCTCTCACTGTCTGGCTCCTGCAGCAGCTCCAGGCCGGTGATGGTTCAAATCACGCGCCTCCTATGCTGAGACGCAGACGTCCTTCGCGCTGTGATTTCGGGTAATGAATTGGAAATGCAGCTGCATCAAGGGCTTCCAGGTAGGTGAGTATAACTTTTTTTCTTTTTCTTTAGCTGAGTTGTGGGCATTTTAAGGAGTCATTAGGAGGGGGCACTTTATTTATTAACAGGTGATATTTATGTAAGGGCTATTAGGGGCATTATTAATACAATGGAGGTTTACCCCCTTATATTAACCCCTTCCTGCCGATGGCATTTTTTGATTTTCGTTTTTCGTTTTTGACTCCCCTCCTTCTAAACCCCATAACTTTTTTATTTCTCCGCTCCCAGAGCCCTATGAGGTCTTAATTTTGCGGGACAAATTTTTCTTCATGATGCCACCATTAATTATTCTATATAATGTACTGGGAAGCTGGAAAAAAATTCAGAATGGGGTGGATTTGAAGAAAAAATGCATTTCTGCGACTTTCTTACGGGCTTCGGTTTTACGGCGTTCACTGTGCAGCCAAAATGACATGTCCCCTATATTCTGTGTTTCGGTACGGTTCCAGGGATACCAAATTTATATGGTTTTATTTACATTTTGACCCCTTAAAAAAAATCCAAAACTGTGTTAAAAAATTTTTTTTTCTAAAAGTCGCCATATTCCGACGGCCGTAACTTTTTTATACGTAAGTATACGGGGATGCATAGGGCATCTTTTTTTGTGGGGCCGGGGGTGTACTTTTTAGTTCTACCATTTTCGGGAAATGTTCTTGCTTTGATCACTTTTTATTCAAATTTTTATCAGAATCAAAACAGTGAAAAAACGGCGGTTTGGCACTTTTGACTATTTTTCCCACTACGGCGTTTACCGAACAGGAAAAATATTTTTATAGATTTGTAGAGCGGGTGATTTCGGACGCGGGGATACCTAACATGTATATGTTTCACAGTTTTTAACTACTTTTATATGTGTTCTAGGGAAAGGGGGGTGATTTGAACTTTTAATACTTTTTATATTTTTTTTTACTTTTTAAAAAAATTTTATTTGCATTTATTAGACCCCCTAGGGGTGTTGAACCCCAGGGGGTCTGATCACTAATGCAATGCATTACAATGCTAATGCATTGCAATGCATTGCAAAAAATCATCCTCTCTTTTGCAGGCTGCATAGACCAGCCTGCAAAAGAGACAATGCAGACAAGCCTGGGAGCCTTGTACAGGCTTCCGGCTGTCATGGCAACGTGACTTCGGCCCTGGAGCATGCTCCAGGAGCCGGCGATCACCGGCAAAATGGCGGCGCCCATGCGCCCCCGGAAAAATGGCGCCTCCGGCGCCTTTAACCGCAGCGCCGGAGGGGCTAATGCCTCCAATCGGTCCGGGGACCGATCGGAGGCATTAGAGCCGGTTGTCTACTGCTTAAAGCAGTAGACACATGGCGACTATGGCGGCCGCCCGGCTCCCTGGCGGCCGCCATAGTTACAGACCCGACATGCGCCGTACTATTACGGCGCATGTCGGGAAGGGGTTAATAATGCCCCTAATAGCCCTTATATAAATACCCCCCTTGTATTAATAATGCCCCTAATAGCCCTTATATAAATACTGTATATCATTAATAAAAGGTGTTATTTATATAAGGGCTATTGGAGGCATTATTAATACAAGGGGGGTATTATTAATAAGGGGCACTATTTAAGGGGCTTTATGTAGGTGAGGACAATTTGGGTCGGGTGCCTGGAGAAGTGAGGAGTCAAAGATGTCTGTGTTGCAAACTTTACAGAGACAGCTGGAAGAAGTGGTCATAGCAGTCCAAAGGGAAGAGACGTCTCCGGTAAGTCACCACAAAATGTTACGCACTGTATTCACTGTAATGTTACCACCAATACCCCCCTCCCCCATTGTATTCAGTACAGGGGGGGGTTCTTTCTGTTGTCCGCCTCAGGCAGCAGAAAGGCTAGGTTCACCACAGCCCTTATGATACTAAAGTTGGGATTCCTGGCTCCTGTTATTGCTCATAATATATAATATTTTACACTCTCTTGTTCCTTTCAGCTAATTCAAGTGGAAAATTTGCTCAGTTACATTCTTACTAATCTTTCAGTATCTCTATGAGTAAAGATCTAAATGCAGCAATGAACAGAGGGTTCTTCTAAAAATACTTGAAGAATACAAGGAAATAATATTGATGAGAGAAAAGTAAATACTGTGCCCTTTTAAAGTGCATTTTTTCAGCATTTTTCATTTTTTTTGTACACTTATGTAACAATAGTCATTGTAAGTATGACCTAGAAGAAAATTCCACAAAGTATGCAAAAGCAAACCAGCTGCACATTTGCAATATTTTTTTACCTTTCCATGACACTATATCTGCCAACCCACGGCATACCTGACTTTGGTACACACTTGTGTGGCAAAGGGTAAAATCACCTGTGAAAAGCTGCAAAAACAATTGACGCACTGCTGCATTTCCACATCGTGGAGCTTCAGCCGCAAGGGTTTTTTTCAGCCAGATTCAGTTGATGGTCTAACCACAAAATAGGCCACCACCAATATTAGATTAGCAGGGCTCAGATTCTTGGCACCCCCATCTTGTCAGCTCTTTGAAGGGGCTGTAGCGCCCACACAGGTTCTGCAGCCTCTTCAATGCTCACGTTTTCAAAATGTCATCACAATCCATAGTGGCTGTGTAGAGCACTATAGTTTGCCTACTAAATGTAGAAGCCGTTATACAACTCAAAACCACTATATACAGTGTTTTGCAAATGTGTGAACGGTGGCCCTATCTTCAGGTTGCCAAAAGTTGAAAACCAACTGATCTGATATTAATGGTCTATCCCGTAGATATGCCACAAATCTTATATGGGAAAGATAGATAGACAGACAGACAGACAGACAGACGGATAGATAGATAGATAGATAGATAGATAGATAGATAGATAGATAGATAGATAGATAGATAGATAGATAGATAGATTCCATACCATACAAATTGCTTCAAATTTTCTGCACACAAATCCAGATTGAAAATCTGCTGCATATCCACCAAGTGTTAACATACCCTTAGAGGGATGGATATCTATGCATGCAGTTTTCACTATTGTAATCTATGGGGGTTAGCTTTATAACCCAACCCATAATCTTCAATAGATAAACTCATATACACAAATGGTCACCGTTCTTTCCGGAGTGATTAAGTGGCCCCCTATCTGCACTCATCAGACATTTATGGTATACACTTTTTCATATGGCATAAACGTCTCAGATTGTAATACCCTATTAGTTTTTATGTAGTGGCTCAGTTTGATAATATGGGGAGCATTTGTGACTTTAGAGCCTGCTGCAGCAAGATACGGGCCATTGACCACAGTCACAGTGGGTTCTTTTTGTACCTTACTCACATCTTGACATGGATACAGCATGAATGTGAAAGAGGACCCACAGGCTCAGCAAGTACACAATACCACACAGAGGCACACAGTGTTTTAATTCCCATTTACTGAGTAAAGTAATGAAGACAGACTTCGAAAATATGGTATAAGGTATAAACAGAAAAGAAATACAAAATAATTTGGTACAGAGTATTACAGCAAACCAACACTATACCCATAGCTCCCACACTTGCTGAAACAGGTGATCGATACAAGTCCTTTAAGAACGCGGTTTTCCCTTGATTGGTCCCTTGTTGGGGTGCACCCTAAGTATTGCACAATCCAATGGTTAACTTGTAATCCACAGGAAAATATTGTCTTGACCTTAAAAGTACAGTTATAGACCTTGCTCCAGCTCTCCACCTAAAAGACAGGTCAAGTTCTCCAACGATAAGGTAATAGCGTAAGAGTGCCATATATAACTATCACGTGGCCTACATAGATACGGCCAAGCTGTACTTACAAGTCCTTGAGCCTTTCTTTCATTTAGTCTCATAGTTACATAGTAGATGAGGTTGGATGAAGACATCAGTCCATCAAGTCCAACCTATAACCCTACAATTCCCTACAGTGCTGATCCAGAGGAAGGCAAAAAAAAACAAACCATGAGGCTTATGCCAATTGCCCCATTGAGGGAGAAAAATTCCTTCCCGACTCCAAGCTCCAAAATTAGTTACTGAAGATGTATTGCTTTACAACCTTACAAATGTGCAGGATAACCTTGGACTTCAGCATCTGCATTGAATTGCCCATATGGATGAGACCTATTTACCATTTGGGGTAAAATTGAAAGGATTGGAACAGTCTAGAGCCAGAGTACACAACTTTTTTCTGGTCATGCTTTCTGATTTTATCACTCCCAAGTGCAGCAATATAACTTAAAAGTAGCATTCCTATTTTAGACATTTATTGCATAAAAACAGTGGCTTATTGCTTTTGGAACTCCTAACTATAAGAAGAATACTGCCTACAAGGTAGTTACACATGTAGGTGGCAAGTGGCAACAATGCATTGCTCCACTGCCAGTGCCATTCCTGGTTTTTATGACATGACAAATACATGTAAGCAGCCAATAGAGGGCACTCACATATTTTTTCTACTCCAAGTCCTGTCTAATGAGAGCACTGTGTTCTCTGCATCAGAAATATCAAAACATGGAGAAGCATACATACGCCCAAATGTTGATGCTGCAGGAATATCAAGGGTTAGGATTGGGTGAAAACGATTTAAAGCTGATGTGTTTGAGGAAGAAAAACGAGTAATTCTACAGTGGTGTCTAGACAACTGGTCAAAGCGTCTCCTTTTGGGTGGCGGTCCTAGCATTCAGTGATTAGCTTCCAAAAACGGTCCAAGGAAGGAAAGCTAAAAATCTTGGCAGGATCATGGGCACCCAGGACTAGTTGATGAGTGTGGGGAGAGCTACTGTATCACAAGCTACTGAAGAAACGCTGGTTATAATAGAAAAATGACAGAACACAGTTTGCTGCATAGTCGCAGACAGGTCCAAATGCTTGCTGACTATCACTGAAAGAGACTACAGTGAAAGCATTTATTATAAGTGAACCATGGAAGGTGGTGGCCTGTTGTGGTGAATCATGTTTTCTTTTACATCTTGAGTATGACTGGGTGACTTGTTTCAGCTGCACAAAGTAGATACAATATTACCCTAGATTCACACACCCGAGATTCACCCTTGAAACTCAGTCCATGTACTCGCTGGGTTTACTGGCCTGAGCATCATGCTGGGAAAGGGTCTCCTAGCATAATAATCCCGTACTGGAAGGCAGCGACTACTAACAGTTATAGAAAAGTATTATGCTACGAGTCCCTCTCCTGCAATGATGTTTAAAGGGGCTCTATCAGCAAAATCATGCTGATAGAGCCCCACATATGCGTGAATAGCCTTTTAAGAAGGCTATTCAGGCACCGCTAAAGTTATATTAAACTACCCCCCAGTTTTAAAATAATACCCTAAAAAAGAATGTGATCAACTTATCCATCGTGCACGGTGGGAGGGCATTCAGGGTCCACCGTCTTCTTCATCCACGCCTCCTCTTCCTGCGATGTCCTCGGGTCCCGTCTAAGTCGCGAACTGACATAGCTAAAAAATGGCCTGGGCGCATGCGGAGTAGCCGTAGTAGAAGCAGAATGCTACTGCGCATGCACCCAGGCCATTTTTTAGCAATATCAGCCTTTTTAAAGGCTATTCGCGCATATATGGGACTCTATCAGCATGATTTTGCTGATAGTGCCCCTTTAAGCCAGTAAATCCGGCGAACACACAGACAGAGTTTCATGTGTGGAACTCGGTTGTGTGAATCTAGAGTGAAGATGATTTTAATGTTATGGCAGATCATTATAATAGAATTTTTTAATTCAGTGCATAAAACTTCAACCTATGTAAAGAATTAACACTTTTCTTTTTTTAAGCCTATACATTTTATCTAGAATATGCATCAGTCTCTCACCTTAGTAAGCTATGTGGCATCCTCCCCCTGCCCTATTTCATGTGCTGATATAGGGACGGGTGGTTTTTGCCCCCAGGATGTGAAAAACTTGTTTAAAGAAAGCCCTATGGCAAGCTCCCTCTCCCCAGCTCATTCACACCTACATTATAACTTATGTTCATTATTCTATAACATAAATCACCTCTACATTCTCATCAATTTTAACTATAAGAAATGTCAGTTCTGTGCGGCTTTGCAATTACCTAGATATCTATGCCAATAAAAATAAAACGCTACAGGTTGAGGCTGAGAACTTAACAATGTGCGTATGTTATGACGACACAGTCAAGTAAAATCTCAGCTACACCACATTCACCCAAGACCAGCCAGAGCAGTTTAGCCAGTGTTTCTGGCCCTAGGGGCACGTCGGTAAAATTCCATGTCCTGATGCATATTTAATGAAGGCGTTTCCTTCTCTCAAACACACATGTACAAAGGGTAGAGGTAAAGGCTGGAGTAAAAGCTAGAAATAGTATCATTTAATGAATACTTAATCCATTTCTATCTAGAAGTAAATGATCAAACTCTCTTTAAGGAATATCTTTACATTAGCAAACATTATGGTATTTATATGCACTTTGTTTGATTCTTTTTACATGAGGCTTCACCATTTTTGTGTCGGTACCTAATCTGATCGTTGTCACACAACAAGTTAACTGACCACAAACTACAGTATGTTTAAAATAAAGTAGTCTAAGACGTCTGACCAAGGTACCATTATAGTAAAGTACTGTAACTTGGCATCTTAACAAGTCAATTCCTAAAGGTGCTGCCATACGCCAATATTCCAGCTGTCACCCTACTTGTTCTGGATAATTCATCTGTGCAGGGGCTTCCATATACAGTGGCCTAGACAACATGGCCAGTGATTTCACTTTATGTGAAGCATTATCTGCTGCTCTTGGTTTCCGGTAGCATGGTTTTATGGGTTGTCACAGAGTCAGGAACTGGCAATAATAAATATTAAAATTGTATTTCAGGACCATGATATTAATTGCTTACCAAGCCCAGTGCCAAAGACTATCTATTATTATTATTATTATTGTTTATTTATATAGCACCATTAATTCCATGGTGCTTTACATTTGGGGGTTACATACAATTCACAAAATATACAGGTACATATCATACTAACAGTGATCGGCTGGCACAGTGGGGTAGAGGGCCCTGCCAGTGAGGGCTTACAATCTATGAGGGAAGGGGGTAGAGACAGAATGAGAGGGGGAGACTGTACAGATGACAGTGCGGTGATAGTGTTATTGGAGGTTGTAGGCCTTCCTGAATAGGTGAGTCTTCAGGGCCTTCTTGAATCCTGTGATTGTGGGGGTCAGTCTTATGTGTCGTGGTAAGGAGTTCCAGAGTATGGGGGATGCACGGGAGAAGTCTTGGAAACGGTTGTGTGAGGAGCGGATGAGGGTAGAGCGGAGTAGGAGGTCGTTGGAGGATCTGAGGTTACGTGTGGGCAGGTAGCGGGAGATGAGGTAAGAGATATATGGAGGGGACAGGTTGTGGATGGCTTTGTATGTTAGCGTTAGTCGCTTGAACTCAATTCGCTGGGCTATAGGTAGTCAGTGGAGGGACTGGCAGAGGGGAGCAGCCGATGAAGATCGGGGGGTGAGGTGGATTAAGCGAGCAGCACAGTTTAAGGTGGACTGGAGGGGGGCGAGGGTGTTTGCTGGGAGTCCATGGAGAAGGGTGTTGCAGTAGTCTAAGCGGGAGATTATGAGGGCCTGGACAAGCATCTTGGTAGTTTCTGGGGTGAGGAAGGAGCGGATTCGGTGGATGTTCTTGAGCTGGAGGCGACAAGAGGTGTTGAGGGTTTGAATATGTGGTTTGAAGGATAAGTCGGAGTCCAGGGTTACCCCAAGGCATCGGGCCTGTGGGACAGGGGTAAGTGGGGTTCCATTAACTTTGATAGATGGGTCAGGTGGAGGGGCCATACAGGATGGGCTGAAGATGATAAACTCTGTTTTCTCCATGTTGAGTTTGAGAAAGCGGGAGGAGAGGAAGGAGGCTACGGCTGCTAAACAATCTGGAACTCTGGCCAACAGGGAGGTAATGTCTGGTCCAGAGATATATATTTGGGTGTCGTCGGCATAGCAATGGTACTGAAAGCCATGAGATTCTATGAGTTGGCCCAGGCCAAGGGTGTAGATGGAGAACAGGAGGGGTCCTAGGACGGAGCCTTGGGGGACACCTACAGAGAGAGGGCGTGGTGAGGAGGTGGTGTGCGAGTGGGAGACGCTGAATGTGCGGTCAGAGAGGTATGAGGAGATCCAGGAATGGGCCAGGTCTGAGATACCAAGGGATGAGAGAATTTCTAACAGGAGGGAGTGGTCAACTGTGTCAAAGGCAGAGGAGAGGTCGAGGAGGAGGAGGACAGAGTAATGGCGCTTGGCTTTGGCGGTTAGCAGGTCGTTAGTGACTTTTGTTAGGGCAGTTTCAGTGGAGTGCCGGGGTCTGAAGCCTGACTGAAGTCTGTCAAAGAGCAGGTTGGACGAGAGATAGGAGGAGAGTTCTGAGTGGACGTGTTGCTCGAGAAGTTTTGAGGCGTACGGGAGCAGTGAGATGGGACGATAGTTGGCAGGAGAGGACGGGTCGAGGGACGGTTTCTTAAGTATAGGAGTGACAGTGGCATGTTTGAAAGCTGAGGGGAAGGATCCATTGGTTAGGGATAGATTGAAGAGATGGATTAGGGCTGGAGTGATAACTTCAGTGATCTTGGGGATGAGATGTGATTGAATCGGGTCGAGCGCACAGGAGGTGAGGTGGGATTTGGAGATTAGGGAGGAGAGTTTTTCATCAGTGATGGAGGAGAAACAGGTCAGGGATGGGGAGCAGCGAGTAGTTGGGTGGATGGATTGTCGGGGGAGTAGGGTGAGGCTGTCTCTGATGGTGTCAATTTTAGTTTTAAAGTAGGTGGCGAAGGAACCCTAGATGCAGGGTTTTTCTGTCCGCTTGAGAAGTCGGACATCTTCACTTGCGGACAGGAAAGGACGGGCACGGAGTGCAAAAGAACGCACCCGATGCCCATTCAAGTGAATGACAGGTGTCACGGATACAGCTAGTGTCCGCTCCTAATGTCCGTGACAGATTTTGAGCAGACACTAGGAGCGGACACTACATGTCGGTCACCGACGGTAGTGTGAACGCTCCCTAAGGCTCCACATTGTGAAAACACAGCATTTTTGGCTGCTGTGACAATATTTTGGAAAAAATCAAAAACAAAAAACACTGCATTCAACAGTACCAGCAAAAAGGAGATTTTGGTTAATCTACTCCACAAATTGCAGGAAAAAAAGAGCTGCGAAAATGTTGATTTTTAAAAAACACAGCATGTTACTTTTAGCTACAAAATCACAAGTATTTCTCCAATAGATTTGATAGAAGAAGGAAAAAGCAGAAAAAAAGGATAAACATTGTGGGAATACACGACTTGTTTTTCCACAATGTTTTGCCGTTTGATGTGAGGCCTTACCCTCAGTGTTGATTGAAATTCCCAGCAGCCTGAGCTGAGCGGCCTGTGTGTGGCATAGGCATGCTGTGGAATTGACCTCTGTAAAGGTAACCACTCACATAGCAGGGTAACCCCTGTTTTACTCACAGCATTATGTGGCCATTGGCCTGCCAAATAGTGCAGCTGCTAAAATGGGGAACCAGCTGTAACTTCAGCCAGAGCTCCCAGAGAGAAGGCAGGGAAGGTTTATTACCTTCCCGATCACTGTGTATACAGTGCTATGGGCGCTGCCATGTTGTGGCTCCCCTCTGACCCAATGGTCATGAGATCCTCCGGGATCAGCATCTTGTAAGAGCTGCTGGGTCCTACAGGACCTAGATCAGCTCTATTATCCTTATACTAACGTGCAGGAGGCTGTATTCCTTCTGAAACTGGGGCTAAATGTAATAACTCCAGTTACAGTGAAAATCAATCACCCTCCAAAAAAAAAAATCATCATCAGATGTCCTCAAAGATCTATTATAACGATATAGGAAAAAAAAAATTAAGGTTAAAAAATGTAAATAAAATAATTTATAAAAGTAAAATATGCCAATATAGCCCCACCACCAACACCATACAAAATATAAATTACCATAACGGATTTTATAACATTTTTTAGTAGCCCTTCATGTTATTAAATAAAAAAAAATTAAAAGTGAAAACCAGACCAGATTTCCCTCCTATTTTGTTTATATTTTCCTGGATATACAAAAAAACAAAATTGAAACACATGCAAAAATAAAAACATAAAAATAAAGCCCTATGTGTCACCAAAAAAAAAATACGCAGAAATTAGTTGAATAACCCAAATGATAAAAATGTTACAGTCCTCAAAACTGCACATTCAAAAAACCTAAAATGCATCTGGTCCTGGACCACAAATTGGCCTGGTACTGAAGTGGTTAAAATCATTCATGCCAGTAATTTTTTCCAGCATAGCCACACAGCCTGGGGAGAAGCCACCATATTTATGAAGAGGCATGCACATCTTCATAAATGAGGCAGATCTTCCAGTGGCACAAAGATATGAAGACTGGTGTTCAATATGCCCCACTGAATTCTAGACGTATAGGAGGTAGGCTGTATCTTCACAAATGGGAGTTAAATGCTAAGATGAGGCGCTACGTCACTTAATATTCTAAACCGTGAGCCTGAAATTATGTTAAATTTTCAGATGTTGCACCATTGAGCCAATTTTTTGCACCAAGATTTAGTCAGAAACTAAGCCAACTAATAAAGGGCGTAAAGTTAGACTACAGTAGGGGTCTCAAATATGTTGCGCCTGAGTTTGTAACCTGTAAACAGCTGCCTTCTCCCTGGATCGGCAGAACCGGAAAGAAAAGAACTCCCAACTCAGTTCTAAAACTTCCAAGAGAAAGCTCTGGTGTATATACTGAGCTCTCTGCTCCTCAGCACCTCCCACTCTCTGCCTTTTTTGGGGGTACACTGCTGTTACGTATATGCACCTGGAACAGGGCAAAAAAATAGCGACTGAAGGCAGTGAGGCAAGTATTGCTTGGAAGCCAATGTGGGGCTACTACTGGAGGCACATTCAATTTTTTGGGGACACCGCTCTGGTTATAAAAATGTGCCCGATTTTCAAACAGTATTTAGACACTTTGGAAAATCTGAGGCAAGACAATGCAAATTAGACACAGTCTTAGTTTATCTTCCCCAATGTATTTAAATGTTGATTGGTGCCTGAACATTGGGCTGTAATTCATTCTATCTGTACACAATGGGGCAGATATATGAAAGTTGGCATATTGTACGCTAGTGTTAATAAAGGACCTGACTGGCACAGGGAAAAAGTGATTTATGAAGGGGGCTCTAGTCTCTTAGTAAATCAGACACACTCCTACGCACCTCGCCAGAAATCTATATAATGAGCACGTCAGGCTACGGTGTCCATAGCCTGCCCACATTCACACAATGTGGCTTTGTGACAAATATTTAACACAATATAATTCCTCTACACCAGGAAACTGGTTATAAATCTCATCAAATCAGTCTCTGTGTACAGTGGGCTCCATGGAGGGGGATAATTAGGAGAAAGACAGAGAACTGAGGCGGTCTACAATAAAGGAGTCGTTTTTCTCAGGATGATCTGTAACTTCTGATAAACCAGCTAGTATCTGTAGTCAATGCGAGAGTGAAACATGCGACTATAAGGGTATTTAATGTATCTATGGTAATGAAAGAAAAGATTCTGGAGAAGACTTTGAGGTGGAGGTGCAAGTGATTGGATGTGGGGGGTGAAGGAAAGGTCTGAGTCAAACATAACCCTGAGGCAGTGGGCTTGCTGCCTAGGAGTTATGGTATGGTTGGAGACTGCAATGGATAGATCAGGCACAGATCTATTAGATGGTGGAAACAATAGTAGTTCCGTCTTTGAAAGATTCAGTTTCAGATAAAGCAATAACAGGATATGAAAAACATGATAAAACATGAAAACATGATGGCGGTATTCTCTAATACAGAACACCGCCAACAGACAGTAACTGGTGTTCTGTGTTAGAGCAGGGATGAATCCAAATCTGGTGATGTTTGTCCAATAGTGGCTGTGTATAAAGAGAAAAGCATGAGGCACCGGAATGGCAAGGGGAAGAGGGGAAAAGAAAGAGCCTGTAAATGAAGTACAAAGTGCAATCAGGGATAAGAGGAGAGTCAAGAGAGCTCGGTGTCCATGAGGCCAATAGAGCGGAGCATAATGAGGAGGAGTTGAGGGTCAACAGTGTCAAATCCAGAAGAATAAGAAAAGAATAGTCACCATTGGATTTAGCCGTCAGGAGATCATTGGAGACGTGTGACATGTGATGACAAGTGATGGTTTGATTATGACAACCCCTTCCTTCCCCAACTACAGCATTCATTCTATGGTTTAAATCTTTTTTTCTAGTTTAATACTTTGGGTTTATATTTAATAGTTTGAATGCATGTATCTAGGGAAAGGGGGAGATCTGAATTTTTGTATTTTGTGCATTTTTAAATACTTTTGAAAGCTTTTCTTCACTTATTTTCAGACCCTTTAAGAACCTTGAAACCTAAAACGGGCCTGATCGTACATACAATACACTGCAAGACTTGTAAAAGATAATAGTTAAAGCTAGAGATGAGTGAATCGAAGCTGCAGAAGTGGAATCCGATCCGAATTTCAGGAAATAATCAATTCACAACGAATCCGGATTTCCTTGTGCTTTGTAGTAACGAATCGTATTTTTTCTAAAAATTACTGCTGCACATTAGGACATGGGGCAAGGAAATGTGGTATCACCCATAATGCCATGCTTGCAGCCAAGTAGCAGCCAGCCCTGTAAAGTCACAGGCCTTTAATCCCTTCACGACCGCCAAGGCCTCGGGAGTGGTGTTAGCTATAACATCCTGCTCCTTAACACAGCTTCGATTGTGGGTTTTAATCCCTTGGTTCCACCACTCTTCATGTCCCCCTTCGAGATATGGGGGGGTGCCAATTTGTATCTACTGCAACCCAGGACCTGGCCAGTGACCTTGGTATGCGAGTAGCCCTCAATACCTGGCTGATGCTTCACAGAAGCGAGGAAGTATAGGTGGATTCCTCTATAGACTGCAGTGCATATGTATTGCAGTAAATAGCAGTGAACCAACAATCAGTACATCACTGGTTCAGGTCACCTAGTGGGACAGAACTAAAAACTACTGCAAAGGACAGTGTTCTACACCACTATACAGGCTGGAAATAGCTGTTTTTTTTAACACGATTCACCCCAATTAAGTTGAATCGAATCATGGAAAAATTCAGCGAAGGTCCCAAATCGAATTTTTGAAAAATTTGCTCATCTTTAGTAAAAGCCATTGACTTTTATTATACATTGAGGCCTGTTTTACATCTGCGTTTGGTATTATGTTCAGGAAGTCTGTTTGGGGGCCCCCCCAAGCAGAATACCGAACACATTAAAAAGTTGTGAACTAAGAAATCACTAGAATCCCATAAACTATAATGGGGTCCGTGTGTTTCCCACCTGAATCATGCGGATAGAAAAGTGGTGCTGTGTGGTTTCTTAGCTCACCACTTTTTAATGCATTCGGTATTCCGTTCGGGGGTCCCCAAGCAGGCTCCCAGAATGGAATACCGAACGCAGATGTGAACCAGGGCTGACTATGGCAGAAGTCACCTGCAGCATTTAGATATATTATGTAGCCAGCATCTACCTGGTATGGAGAATGTTCTGCTCCTAAGCAGTCTCTTTACAGTCCCTCACAAGCACTGAAGTCATTGGTGTAAACCTAACATAACTAGCATTAAGAGCAATGACACTGTAGACTCTACAAAAATTCATGACCATGAAGCAGTTGTAGAGCAGGCAATGGTCTTCTCTATATTCTTTTGCATATAATTTAACCGGAATATAAAAAGCAAAAATTCTTTAAGGTTTAATAAAACTTTTATTAATGAAGCAATATACAGGAAAATTAAGTGTGCAATAAAACAAAAACATACATAAACCAAGACCATCTTGGGAGTATACACTAAAGCCTAGAGTTTTCTATACATACAAAACACAAACGTTAAAGGCTTCCACAGTTCCAAGTAAATTGGCAGATGAAAGTCTACAATAAGTTTACATAAATCAAAATTAAATTCTCAACCCACGTCACATATTGAAAATACATACATCTATCCTATCAAAATACCTTTCTAGAACATAGAGCGTTAACACTATATTTACATCCTTGTGTCAGAAGATTGTATAATACCTTGGCACCAGCAAGCAACTGGTTAACCAAGGATTTAAAATGCTTCACATGGAAAGAGGAAACATTAGAAAGAAAAAAAAATGTTTTATATTTTTTTTGTCTCCATTTGTCAAATGTTAAATATTACAATATATTAACAGCACAGCACATAAGAGTAAGTATAAAATTAAGAAGTGCTCCGCAACGTTAAATCCCCGTTAAAGTGCCACAGGGATTACAGTTATGTACAAATATGCTGCTGTATGGAACAGAAATAATTCTATCATTAGGAAATTAGATTTGATTTAATGCTTTTGGACTAACATAGGTTTAAATCTTTCTAGGATATCCTTTAGTTTGCAAAAGAAATGGAAGAAAAAAAATTTAGACGTCCAGGTAGAGATAACTTGCAGTTTTAAATAAAAAAAAAAAAAAAAAAAAAATCCAATGACTAAAACAAGATCACATTGTCACGAAGAATGTACTGTAACTGCGCATTATCTTTCAGTTCACTTTACACAGTATACATTTTAGGCCACAGTTTATTCCTTTAGAATGCCAAGTTTTTTCAAGGCTTCTTTTCGGTGTTCTTCTGAAGATCCCTTAGGAGTAATTTTAACACTAGTAACGGGAGCAGATGAGCGAGAAGGCCTTGAAAAGAAAAATCTCTTCTCGGTAGACTCTCCATCGGTTGCAGATGGCTCCAGGTTGGCAAAGTCTTTTCCAGTGCCAAGAGATGCTGGTCTAGGTCTGCTGCTTCTCAAGAAATTTCCTGAAAAGAGTGGTTTTTTGAAGAATGAGCTGCTGCTCTTTTGAGACTCCTTTTCTATATTAGACATAGATCCACTTAGACCCACACCAGACCGTTCCAATGTGTTTGCCTTGATATTTATTTGTCTGAGACCAGGAACAGAGCCTTGAGGAAAGTGTAAATATGGTTCTTTCGGAGGTTCAAAATGAGTGCTGTGGCGGTTGCTCTTATCAAGGACTTTATCATCCCTTTTTACTCTAATTATTTCTGGATTGTGGTTGGTATCCACCACATCCTTTGGTCGAGGAAAGCTAAAGGTTTTTACAGGGCTGGTACTGATATGGCCAATATTCTCAGAGGAACCCAATTTTTCCTTCAATTTCTCACCTATAGATAGATTGTCAGATTGCCTGACTCGTACAGGATTAGTTTCTGGAATAACCGTTTCTTTCTCCACAGGGTTTGTTATCAAAGCTGAAGACTTTCTATCACAATCTGGTTTTGAAGGACTTTTCAAAGGAGCATTTGATCCATTATCTAATTCTTTAACTGCATAATCAGATTTGATATCTGCTTTTGACTGAGGTTGTTTTTGAGAATGTGATGGGGAGAGAGATTTCACAGAGTCTGCGTCACTGTTTTTAGGGGAACCCTCAGTGACTGCGTGAGCCTCATTTAAAAGGTTAGGCACCTGAATTACCCTTATGCTGGGCCTGTTACCTGCAAAAATAGTACTTTTAATAGAATGCTGTGGAGATACTTCCACAACATGGTCTCCTTTACCACTAATAGGCTCTTCTTTTTCTAGAGAGTTTGATTTCATGCTCAATCTGTTCCTGCTAAGGCTTTCATTTCTGACATGCCCATCATCTGTTTTAAGATTGATAACGGGAGGTTGTGCAGGGATAGTCCCTATTACATCCAGCCTGTCTTGATGATTAATATCACTTTTCCTGTTAACATCTTTTTGGATTTGGTCACCAACACCTTGTGCTAGAGTCAGATCGGTCTTTGAGGCCCTCACTGAAATATTCTCCTGAGAACTTGATTTAACATCCAAGCCTAACTTTTGCAGTGCCTCAAGTCTAGCACGCTCTTGTTCCTTGGAATGAGGAACTTTTGGGATTGTAGGTTCTTTGTGATCTGGCATGAACCTATCATGTGCTGAAAATGTTCTTTGTCTCATCTGTGGTTCTAGATTGGCTACTACTCCTGAACTTGACTTAATAATTATATGTGGTGGCAGTGTGCGTGGCTTTGGGGCTGTTGGTGGGCCTTGTTTGAGGTCTGCAATTTTTTCTTGAGATTGGATAACAGTTTCTTGTGAACTTGTGGAAGCCTTTGGGGAGGAGACCCTTGGAAGCAGTGTTGGTGTTGTCGTTCTTATTGGCTTTACTACAGCCGGCATTTCTTTACATTCTGCGATTGAAGCTGGTCTTAATTGTACTTTGTCATATCTTATTTCCCGAGCATCTGTGGGATCAGTGACAGAACGTCTCTTATCTATAATAACTTGAGGATCTCTGAACGGCTCAGGAGGTGGTATAATCAACAAATCTGATATCTGAGGTTCCCCCATTTGAGGTCTGTTAATTGAAGTCAAGCTTTTAGGTGTTCCATGCCATGACTTAGACTGGTCCAAGTTAGAATCTGGGGGATTGGAGTCTGTTGTATGTTTTGTAGTTTCCTCCCGAGAGACTTGTACTATCCTTGGAAAACTGTGGTATCCCTGGGGAATTTTGGCAACAGAGGCCCATTCCTCCAATTTCGGAAATGCGTTAGAGGCTGGTTTTGTTTCATCATTACCTACAAAAATGTAAAATATAGCTCAGTATAAGTTTTTTTTTATTTTAGTAGTTCTCATTTGGTAAAAATGTTTTCAACATACAATCATGCAATCACTTAAGCTAAATAGATCCTAGAATATCTAATGTGGAAGATTAAAATGGCGTCACAAGTTTGTTCTAGGACCCAATGTTCCCAATAGCATAGAACACTGTGCATTGGGAAGGGAGGATCCTGGTGTTGGACGGAAATTACATTTTTGGGTGTTTAATCACACCCTTCCAGATATATTTAGAAGTCTCATTCCTCTGCAATTGGTCACATAGACCTGCTGATAATTACATGATGTGCGCCTTACGTAAGACTTCACAGCAATGCCACATTGTTAAAGAGCTTAAACTTTTACAGAGAATGCTCACATGGATTAAGAAGTCAAAGCTTTTGTATAGCAGCCACACCCTTCATGAAGCTCCTGTACAATCACTGTAGTGAATATATAGTTATGTATAGTAGCCGAGAAGGTTCTGGGGTTTATCATTTCTGCAGATAAGCCGCTTAAAAGAAATTTCAGAAGAAAATGGATATCAAATATTTCCTTGAGCCAACAGCATCAAAGTGATCTATGGCTCCAAAACTTTGGATCATTAGACACACAGACACATCCCATTTTTCTATATGTTCATGGATTTCTCAATAGACTAAAGTCTTTGAGGGTTCTGTGAAAATGAATGTCATACTTATGAAAAACAAGTTTTGTGCATCAGACTCATGTGCATGAGGGCTAAGACTCTTTTCACACTAACTTAAAGAGGACCTTTCATCAGATTATGGAACTGCCTGTGCCCATACTGCTGGAAAGCAGACAGTGCGCTGAATTCAGCACACTGTCATCGGCTTTCCCAATCTGTGCCCCGGGTAAAACGCTATCGGTCCCGGTACCGCAGCGCTTTACAGTCAGAAGGGCGTTTCTGACAGTCAGGAACGTCCTTCTCCACAGCAGTGCCTATCGCGCTGTACAGTAGGAACGCTCCCCTCCCCTCCTGATAATACTCGTCTATGGACGAGCACTGTAAGCAGAGAGGGGGGGGGCCTTCCTCCTCACTCACAGTCTACAACGCGATAGGCGCTGCTGTGGAGAAGGACATTCCTGACTGACTGTCAGAAACGCCCTTCTGACTCTACAGCGCTAGGGAATCGGGGCTGATAGCGCTTTACCCGGGGCACAGACTGGAAAAGCCGACAGTGCGCTGAATTAAGCGCACTGTCAGCTTTCTAGCAGTAAATGGAACTGCCTGTGCCCAATCTGATGAAAGGTCCTCTTTGGGAGTTTTCCAAGATATACATTTAAAGTACAAATTTAACACAAGTCTGGGATAGAGGTCTTTCAGTGACATCTATCCCCCACAGAATGTGTGATTACTCACTTTTACATTTATTTCTTTATTTTAAACTGGCAGTCACTTTATATAACAGTCTGCTGTGCTATTCTATACAGTCAGGAAGAGAAGAACCACAAGTCTTTACCTATTGAAGTTGGAACTTTTATTGGTTCTGTCTCCAAGTGACTGGTGGATTTTTCAGTTGTCTCCAGTTCATCATTAGATACCCCACTATCTTCTTCATTATCCAGAGAGTCTATGGTTTCTTCCAGAAACATCAAACATTCCCGCTCTTCAGCTGAAAGATGATCATATCCATCTCCACTCTAAGAAGGAAAATTAATCACTGTTAGATAGAAAATTACATTGCAAAGGTACGCAACTTTTTTAACAGGGTGGAGATTAAGACTAATGAAAAGACAGAGTTGAGAAGGTACCTGGGACAGCCTTGCCACTTTCTAGAGGCCTCTTGAAAATAAGATGTTAAGTTCGCTTGGCTAATATAAGCTAGTGCTCTACTTTTCCCTTTTGCTAGTCTTAAATCCCTAATGAACATTAGTAAGTTGAGGTCTATGTTGCCTTACAATTTAAATATGATAGGATACCTCTCCTGGGGCATCTGGATTTCTCTTCCAGATACTACACAGTGAAACTTCTTTGAGATGACAAAAAAAAAATAAAAATTAAAAATTGATCTTCAAGGGGTGGATTTCTCAAGAAGTGGTTAAATATATAAAATACTGAAAATCGGTCACAGAAAGTGTGGTCTGGGTAAGGGGATGGTCTTAAAGAGGTGGTCTTTTGGAGAGGTTTCACTGTACATACATTTATACTACTCCCATTGGCTTCACTGGTAATTTTAGAAATATTTAGGCAGTGAGCTATAGGCTTTTCTATAGAGACATACTTTTGGCTGGAATATTATGATGACCTGATCTCTGACTGTGCGATGAAGTTGTGCAAACACCAAGTTATATCTACAGGCAGATTATCTGTTTAACAGGAACAAAGGCAAATGATTATTTTTAGTAAGTAAATCTGTTTTATATTTCCATTTCTCTGTGTAAATATGAAAGCTTACTGTAGAAAAATATTCAAGATATCGGACTTTATTCTATGATAATTTCTTCAGCAGAACAGGTTAATCATTGAGCAACAAAGCTTATGTTAGGCTGCTGGAGTCAGAACAGATAGGTCCACTGCCATTTACAACAATGGAGGAAATTAAACAGATAAGACTCTACTCATAAAACCATTTAGGCAAAAGTCTTAAGGAAAAAGAAAAAACAGAGGTACACAGATGTAATGCTTTCATTAGTTTTAGAAAAGAAAGCGGTTTCACAGTTTTATAGCAACATTTCATATTTTGGGGTACTTATGTCCTATTTCAACATGTATGCGAATGCCCACTTTTAGGTTTCGTTCACATAAAGCCCACTCCCTTCTGATGGAGTTTACCCAAGACAAGGAGACTTTGTCAGGACTGGTTTTGAAAGTCAAAAATCCTGCCATGCTAGGTAATATTTTTAGCAGTTGACTTGTTAACCATATTTATTTTGACACCACTTTTCTAAAAAAAACTGTTCTAATGGAGAAGTGACCAGATACTATTTGTAAGAACTTCACATTTAAGGGAAGCTAATGCAAATGATTAAAAGATTAATGTTAATATTATGAAGAAAATGTGAACATATTTGTGAAAATGACTTTACATGAAGATCTATAACCCAGCAGAACTGCAACTGCATCTACAGCCTATAGAAAGGTGTAAAGTCTGTGGTCCAGTGGTCATATTCAGTCTTCAAATCCATTCTATTTGACCATAAGCTTGGCCCCATGATCACGTCATTCTGAATGTTGTAGGCAAATTTAAAGGGATCTCATGAATGACATACAGTATATACACTCTCCACAGGACAGGGGATACTTAGGAAATCACTGGGGGTCCATCCACCAGGTCTCCCAGTGTTCAGGAGAATAGAAGACAGCAAGTCTCCTGTGATGAAATATGTATATATTATATTATGCCATTAGTTGTGTGTAGCCAGGTTTTGGATTTTGTTGTTAATTGTCATAGTTGGGTGTTGGCTCAGTATATCCAGTAAGTTTCGCTGAACTGAGAGTTCCCGGTGTCCAGGAATTCTAATTTGTATGGTAATTGCAGGCCACTACTGACTGCACAGGATGTAGGTGATCGATTAAGCAGGAGGGGCATTCTGTGCAGACAGCTACTAATTTGCAAGTCACTGTGTGCAGCTTGAAGAAAGATGTCACAAGTCCAGTTGTCAGTCTGAAAGCAGGACTGCACCAAAAACTGGATATTAAAGAACAAATTACGACATTATCAGTCACAGGTGGGAAATTTCCAAAAGTAGGCAGGGTGAGGGTCTTTGAAAAAGGAATGAGGGTCAGATATTTTGGAGAAGCAGCTTAAAAGCCTTCAGATCTGTTCAACTGCTTCCTACTGAACCTACCAGCCAGGCTTGAAAAAAAAAAAAAAAAAAAAAAAAAAAAGTCAGTTTTGTTTTATATTGTTTGCATGTATATATTTTGTTAAGCACTGTTCTTTTTACATGTATTAAATCTACAATGTAATAAGGCTGTCCTTGGTTCTAAATGTCCCACAAATCTGAAGAGTAATTATATTGCTTAGGTTTGTTACCTTTTTTGTTTGCCATGGTTGTAAGCAGTTTGGGCATTTTGTGGTCTCGTCTATTATAAAGTGGTGAGTGGTGGCAACAATGTGTGTGGATGTGTGATTGTAGTGTCACTTTACTTCTGTGTAGCCAAATGTAATAGGTAGGTAGGGAGTATGAAAGTGGAATCTCCTTTTGTATGGTAACATCCAAAGGTCAAATGTGCGTAAGGAGATGAGTAAAGTGTATGGATACCTGACAGAATTGGTTGACCACTATAGCCCAGTACCACACCTTCCTTTTTAATTTATACAGATAAATACGGTACCTTCCACTCTGAATTACATCATTTAATGGAGATTATGAGTTACAAGCAAAACATAGGGATCTTTCAAAAGATACTTACAAATGCAGAATGATTGGAAGAAATGCTCTCCATGCTGTCACAGCTGCCTGTGCTGCCCACACTATTCAAGGATTCCATCCCTACATGCCGTGTCCAAAGAGTTTTTTCAGGCATCACCCAGAACAGGTCACAGAAAAGGCCTGAGCAGTTCTAAACCCAATTGCTGTAGGGAAAAAAAAATTACAAGCTTGAATATTATACAGTAATAATGTAACAAACATTCAAATAGGTTATTGTGATCTCATGGAGTGCAGCATTCCCAGTTTAATCTTGGCTTACTAGGGGCTTTAATAAATAAATTTATATATATATATATATATATATATATATATATATATATTCATTCGCCATTCTAGTGTCATTCAGTTCAGTACCAATACCCATGCATAACTCGTGGGGTATCCCAGACCTGCATTTTCTACCAGCTAAGACTTAAACAACCATAAGAAACAATCTTATTGAGACAGTTTATTGGCATTGTGACAACTGTAAACCATGATCAGAGTATTGGGACCATCTTCATGGACATGATTTATCCATTGAAGTGAATGGGTCATCAGAAAAAAAAACAAAAAAAAAAAAAAAAAAAAAAAAAACAGGTGCTGCACAGATCCTGCACCCACAAAGCTGACTCTCAATTCACGTGTGTCAATAGGACCTTAGTAGGATCTTTCACCCAGAACAGAGACAAAAGATTTTAGAGGTGATAGTCTTCAAAAACCTAAAAATATACAGACAATAATACACCTGTAAACCAAGATTACCTTAAAGGGATCCTATCATACAAATGCTTTTTTTTGTCATTAACACGTCGGAGTAGCCTTAAGAAAGGCTATTCTTCTCCTACCTTTCGTTGTCTTCTCCGTGTCGCCATTCCGTAGGAATCCCGGTTTTTGTCGGTATGCAAATGAGTTCTCTCGCAGCACTGGGGGGCGGTCTTCAGCGCTCAAACAGCACTGGGGGCGTCCCCAATGCTGCAAGAGAACTCTCTTCAGCGCCGCCTCCATCTTCGTCAGCAACGTCCTCTTCACGCGCAGGTTTCAGATTTCTAGGCCTTGGGCCAAGCAGACTGCGCATGTCCACAGGCCACAAGGCTCGCCCACAGTGCTGAGAGAGAACTCATTTGCATACTGACAAAAACCAGGATTCCTACGGAACGGCGGCACGGAGAAGACTATGAAAGGTAGGCGAAGAATAGCCTTTCTTAAGGCTATTCTGACGTGTTAATGAGGAAAAAAAAGTTTGTACGAAAAAAAAAGAATCCTATATATGCACCTTATTTTACATCTCTTTAGTTCACATACAGAGATCCCTAAAAATACAACGGGACGGATTAACTAATACTGTTCAAGTTTTAGACAGTGCAAACCTACGTTAGGTTCACACTAGCATTAGTTTTTCCGCTGTTCGGGTCCACATGGGGCCTGAAATACTCTAGCCACTTTAAAAAGCAGTTACATGTGGAAACCCATGGACCCCATAGACTATAATGGGGTCTGCCAGGTTTCCATGACTTTTCTTTCTTGACAATTTTTTAATGGATCCTGCGGCAGAGTCCCCTACTGAGACCGCAATGTAGGTGAGAATCTAACCATAGACTACACAGTCTAAAAATAAAATCACCAGAGTGTCCTTTTCAATTTTTTATTTGCTAGAACTTTAGTAGCCCTTTTAAAACCTCCCAAACCAAAGAAGTCAATACAGTTGTTTCCAGTCTTGGCAATGCTAACCAACTGCTTGGACTATAGCCTGAGATGCTGCAGCAATCTCCCTGAGAGTACACATTACAAAGAGCACAGTACAATGTTTATACAGTATTAGTACAGTGTACATAAGAGAACATACTCAATATGTCATGCTGCTGTGTGTAGCTCACAGAGCATTTCCTCCACAATTGGATCCAGTTGATGGCAGGACTGACAATATACAGATCTGCAGCCTGGCAATGCGCTAGAATGATGTGCTTAACTTAAAGCAAATTAATATCTTAAAAATAATGTGGCACTGAAGAAGAGTTATGACTTTATTATGCTTTAATATAGGGCTTAAACTTCATTAGCAAATTGGTGAAAGCCTTTTAATATCACTTTATTTCAGCGTTAAAGAGGACTTATCTCTTTGGCTTGGTCTCTTAGTAAATACTTGTGTTCCATATGAAATCACAATTTTGGAGCACCTGTTCTTAGAACTCCGTTGAACCATTCCTCTGGCCCCAGTTCAAGGATTGTTCCCACACACTGCTGCCAGTGTCAGACATTAGGAACACACTGCTGCGACAAGAAATACTGACTTCAGCTATGGAAATCCCTCCGAGTACAAATGGTGAGAGGAGAAAGGATTCATGACAAAACCCTACTGTCTTGGCCTGTGATAGGAATTATACTTTTGTCAAAAAAGTAGTGAATAACCTCAAACATATGTAATGTTCACAAAAAAAAAAAAATAAATAAAATTATATATATATATATATATATATATATATATATATATATATATATATATATATATATACACACAGCCATAGTGTTTGTTACCTTGAAATAAGTTTCTGAGGAGGAGTTCTGATTCACCTAAGGACTACAGACTACTTCCTTACTTAAGGGGATATTGTCACTCCTTAGGGAGAGACCACCATATAGGTATGTGGAGACTTATTAAGCCATTTGCGCTCCACCATGAGGGATCATGGGAAGAATATGCAAGTCTGTTTCCCATGATGTTTGTACTTCCTTACATCATCAGTATAGATCACCTTACTTTATGACTACAGTATCAATTACATGTGTAGAATAAGGAAAAACTAAAAGGTGCTTATATGCACGTATATATGGGTGTGCACAATACAGGTGACACTTCTATAAATTATTTCCAGTTATTAAAAGTACAAAGTATTGCAAGTTAGTTATAATATCCCTGCTTATGCAAGCCAGACTTGAATCATTCATCAAGCAATATAGTTATGGGCTACAAGATGACAAGTTTATATAATGGCTCAGCCTTTAATGTATATTTATTTTCATACATAGTATAAGTTATTGCTGCCGTGTGTCTAGGTGTACCAGACATCATATGTTGGGTGTAATAGAAGCTGTAGTTAAAGAAGGATGGGAAAATTTTTTTTTTTGGGGGGGGGGGGATTTCTAAAATTTGGATTCTTACTATACAGTATAAGAGGTGGGGTACCATTTTTCAGATACAGAGTACCATATTGTTCTCTTTTGAATCAATATTGCTCTGTTCCCAATGTGTAGTAGTCAAACGTTTGAAATCTAATAGCGGTATTTCATGTGCTGGCAAGTTTCTCTATGGTGCATCATGTTCTTTACATTCATATCATATGTCTTTGAAAAATCCTCGTGCGTTACATTATCCATGTTCAGCCTAGAACAGACATCTTCATAGAAGCTGTTCAGATTAGTGTGACAGGACAGATTCCTCATAAACCCATGCTGATTGGGCGATATAAAGTTATGTTTATTGAGATATTCTAGGATAACATCTCTTAGGAAACCTTCAAATAGCTTAGACTTAATAGCCTATAGCGTCCAGGATCCTTTTTTTAACCCCTTTTTGTATAGTGGCACAACATTTGCCATGCACCAGTCTTGTGGGACATACCCTGTTTCTAGAGAGTTCTGAAATATTAAATTCAGTGGCCTGTATATCACCATATTGGGGTGAATACCATCAGGATCCGGTGATTTGTTTAAATTAATGTAAGATGCCTCTGTACTCCTTCCTGGGTTAAGCAAGTCATATTAATATTAACATTAATAATGTAGAAAGGTAGCTCTATTCTGCATTTTCTTATCAACTGTTCTAGCCCCTCACTATCTACACTATTGTCCCCTCCATTCCCTAGTTTAAAATACTTCTCCAACCTTCTAGCCATCCCTCTCCTCTGCCCCAGCACAGCTGCATCCTCCCCAGCCTATCTCTCACTGAAGAGTCTGCAGCTAACATAGAAGATGGTCCAGTTCTCCAAGAAACCAAACCCCTCCTTCCTGAACCAACTCTTGAGCCACTTGTTTACTTAATATCCTGCTGCCTCTGTGTGGCCTCTGATACAGATAGTATTTCAGGAAGTACGACCTTTGGAGGTCCTTGCCTTAAGTTTTCTGCCCAAGTCCCTAAAATAATTTTATAGGACCTTCCATCAATCTCTAACTTTGTCATTAGGGCCAACGTGCATCAGCCCCTCCCATTAATCTGTCAGCCCAATCCACAGTATGCCAATCCCGAGCACCCGGAAGACAACAACCTGTTCAGTATACCTGATCTTTGTGACATATTGCCCTGTCCCCCTAATAATTGAGTCTCCCACTGCCCATCTATCTTGCCTTTCCTCTACCCTTTTTCCGTAACAGTTACCCAGCTCTCTGCCTATTCATCCTGAACCTCCATGCTACCATCTTCATCTTTAATCCCCATCTGCCCCAGTTAGTGGCTGCTCAGTGAGCAAACTCTTCTCCATGTTGCCAATTGCATGCAGTGTTGAGAGTTGCTCATTTAGACTCAGAATATGGGTTTCAAGATCAAGGTATACATTCCACAAAATGTGCACGACAATACATCCTAGTGGGAAGATATACAGCAAAAGAATACAAACAAGTCAATTATCTGCTAGATGTGCTTAATCTAAAGTCACTGAATCAAAAGTTATCTGCTGGTTTTACTGGCCCCCCACAGTATAATATCCCCTTTACTGACCTCCTCAAAGAATACTATGCACTTTACTGGATCCCATAGATTTTAACACCCTCATTGGGTCCTACACTTTAAAAATCCTCCATTGTATACTGCCCTTTTTATTGGTCCTCATACAGTATAATGCCCCATTTACTGGTCTGCACACAGTATACAGTCCCTTTTTAAGACCACGCACATAGTCTTTTTTTTGCCCCCCCCTTACACAGTGTATTGCCCCTTTTAGTCCCTCTCCCCAACAAAGCAGTGCCCTCTTCTTTTTCACCCCACTTAATGATATGCTAGCCTTAGCTTCAACCCAAATTTTCCAAAAGTTTCAGGCTCAGCCTGAACCCAAAACTTTCGGGGTTCAGCACCCATAAAACACCATTATACTCAGATTTTCACAGACTGCAGAGCATGATAGGGAGATGGCCTGGGGAGGAGAGTAAAAAATAAACATACTCAATTTACCTTCCCACTCCTGGTCATCTGATGCCACTCACCCTGACGGTCACAACTGAAGCCTGTGTTTGTGCCTCAGCAGTCATGCGGGGTACACCAAGCATCACTCTGCTCTGGACCAATTACAGGCCTCAGCAGTGACGTCAGACAGAGGCCGGAGGTGGATGTCTGTGGACTGCCGAAGCAGAGGAGAGTATAACTAATTTTTACTCATCTCTCCTGGTGCCACACAAGTTTTTCTACTACCTGTTAGATTATTCCAACAGGTAGTGGACAATATTTTACTCACAAACCCCCAATCTTGTCATATCTGGCCTCAGCTTATGGGACACAGACAGCTGAAGAATGCTGCAGCACCCGCTGGCAGAAGAATCAGAGGCTGGACTGGACAGGAGGGGGATCGTGGGTAAAATATCAGAAGCCATCTGTTGGTTCCAGTCAGTGAATTGGTTGTATTGGTGGGAGCCACAAATATAAGGTTTCTATATGACGAATACTGTTGGAATAATACAATAGGTAGTAGCCAATTTAAAAAAATGCTGCCCCTCAGTTTATGAACTAGGTGCTGTCTAAGGCAGTCATCTCAGGTTGCTTCATAGTAAGTGCAGCCCTGTATTGGGCAGCACGGTGGCTCAGTGGTTAGCACTGCAGCCTTGCAGCGATGGAGTCCTGGGTTCGAATCCTGCCAAGGAATTTGTATGTTCTCCCCGTGTTTGTGTGGGTTTCCTCCGGTTTTCTCCCACACGCCAAAGACATACTGATAGGGACTGTAGATTGTGAGCCCTATATGGGACAGTGACTGTCAATGTCTGTAAAGCACTGCGGAATATGATGGCGCTATACAAGCAAGCATAATAATAATAATAATAATAATAATAGTAGGGTGGTGATCAGCAAAATGTCCTCTACAATGTACTGTGGCTATTGATAGAGTTTCCTGAGGTCACTGATGCCCTGTGTTCCCATTTCCTTGAAAGTGCAAGAGCTCATGCTATGGATGTTGCCAGCAATGTTCTGTAAAGAATTGCTAGCTGTATGGGCAAACTAAAGAAGCTCTGTCTCTTCCTGTCCTACTAGAACTGCTGTGTTATGAGTGTTCACTTCTCAGCTGAAGTGCTTGGCACAGTGGCCTAGAACTAAAGAAGGACTAAAAGTTGTAATGCTACTCAAGCATGATCAGTCATTTTTGCTTTAGAGCAGTTTTAAAATCTGTGACTCCATGAAGCACCATACTGATTTTCTTTTCAAAAGGAGAATTTTGTACATGTATGATACGGGACACGATTCTTTATAAAACTCACAAAACAAGCCCATAGCTTTGTATAGGTACAACATTCCAGATCACGGAGTGTCAAAAGTATCCTAAATATTGTCACATACATGTAGCCCAACTGGATCAGATAAATATAATACATCCCAATTTAACTACAAATATAAAAAAGGAAAAAAAAAGAGAAAAAAAAACATTGATTCTCAGAAACTTTAGATTATAAAACAACAGAGCATTCTACTCTCTAGTAATATACTTCAGTAATATGCATCAGCTGAATACTATACCACAGAGATCAATGCCGGATTCATAAGCAAATATGAAATAGCCCCATGTGCTATCTATTCTTCAGGAAGTAGAACATGAAGCAATAAGGTCTGTGCTGTACCTGTGACATGGATCATGGCCCCATGTTAATATTTAACATCGACCTTCTCTTCCTAGCCACCAGATGAAAGCATATTTCTGCTGGTTTCCTGCTAGCACTTGTGAGTCATGAAAAAATGAGAAGTTCTGATGCTGTTAGTATTTGTTTTAAAGTCAAAATATGTTATTTAATTTCCGTTATATTGCTGCCAGTCTTGTACAGAGTCAGCTGAGACATTTGTGACCCATTTTCTCCTTCAAACATAATACAGTGGTTTTGTAGGTGTCCAGCTAGGAGAATCTTAAGCGTCATTTAGAATACAGGTCTCTTTATATATTGGGCTTGCCTTCTCAACTTCCTTAAGTTCAAGGAAATCCAATAGACCCATTGATTTTTTTTTGTCGGCAATACTCTGTTGTTGGCACAAGATGTTTATGGGAATAAGAAAAACAAAAAAAATAACAGATAAATTTTGATAAAAATGCACAAGTACATCTAAAGCAATCTATAATGCTATAATGTTGATCAAAAAAAAAAAACAAAAAAAAAAAAACCTCTAAGGTGTAGTGCACTATAGGATGCAAAAGTCCCATATTAAGAGGGAGATTGCTTCTTACTCCAGGTATGGCAATCAAAATTAGTCCCTCAATCAATATACTATTACAAAATTCTAGTCCGTTACTTTGTACACTCGAGAACTATGGGTACGAAAAGGGCAATAAAGTGTTCAAGCAATGACCTGAAGCACGCATCGAGATAAGCAAAGAAATAATTTGATGACAAAGAAGTAGAGGTGCTGGCTTTGACCCCACCAGTCCCCAGACCTCATCCCAATCCACTCGCGGACAGGGTTGAAGAAAAAGCTGTATTTGTGAGTCAACCAGTATGCACCGACATTAGGAACGTGCCCTGGGATCAGATTTTGGCCGAGACATGCATGACTGATCAAGAGTATGCCCAGAAGGATTCAAGCAGTGTTGAAAGCCATAAAGGTGGATTAACTAAATTTAAATTTAGTTTTTTAAGACCAAAACAGTGACACTGCAGGTACATGATAAGAATCTGTGTATCTAAATCATATGCTAAATAGTTGCAAGTCAGGTTTATGTATGAGATATCCAAGATAATGGTCTATAAAATGATGGTAGTCTCACATTCCAAGCTGTAGTGGATGGTGAGATATGGAGCTTGAAAGTCAAAAGTTCAAAACATTGTTACCCTTTTGCTTGTCAGTGTAAACCTGTAATGTGGCAGGTATGGACCCCAAGACAGGGGATAAGCGTCTAATCCAGGTCCCCCAGTGATCAGGAGGATGGGGAACCTCCAAGGTAAAGAGCACCAGAGCACGTGTTACCAATCCCAGAATTATGTCGTAGAAGTAATCAAGAAGTGCAGTCACAGTAGCAAGAAAATATAGCAAACAGTCTGGGAATGTTAGATCTCTTCACTGTTTGTGGCTGATCTTGACAGCCATATGAAACCCAATAGCAATTTTGAGAGGGAGATGAAGAAGCTGTTCGTATACATGGTATAGTTTAAATATCAAGGGGAGTACAATGATTTTAATTGCATTGATTTTCCCTACTCTGTTTCCCTGAAAAGAAGTCATCGCAGAGGTTTTGTTGAATTACCTAATATAAGGCACCCCCCGAAAGTAAGATATCCCCCAATAAAAAAAATCTTTCTGCACAAACATTGTATGAAGAAAAACATTGCAGGCTGAACAGTGTGTGCGATGTTCCGTGTGCACAGGTATGTCGGCTGCTGACGCCGCTGCGATACGTTGTATCCACTGTTCCTGCTGCTGTAGGATGAGCTGAGCAGCTCATCCCACAGCAGCAGAACAGTGGATACAACGTACGGTATCACAGCAGCGGCAGCAATGTTTATCTTCATACAGTCTTTGCGCAGCAAGCACATCTCAGCGTAGCGCAGTGGTGGCAGCAGCACACAAGGATGTGAAGGAAGCAAGCACGTCAGTAGTTGTGGCAGCTGGGGACTCTGTGACCACGTTCCTTCTCAGCTGCCCCTTAGGACAGGGAGGTTTTTGTGCAGGCTGCAACAACATCTCACAGGTATGACTGTGTAGTAATGAGAGGGAGCAAGGCCAAGAGTTGCTTGAGTGCTAGGATGGGGATAGGTCCTGTATAGGGACAGTCTGCAACTCACATGGTGCAATATAAATCACCATTGTGGGTTCAATGTGCCATGGAGCCTCAGGAGCAAGTGCTGTGCCCTATGATAAAGAAGATGGCTCCAGCACACCTAGGCCAGCCTCATTGTGAGTCATCCTGGAGTGGTTGAAATTAGAGAATGTTATCTTCAATGCAGAGGGCCTTGTCAAGCCCTTAGAGGGCTTGACAAAAAAATAAATAAAAAAAAAAAATCCATGTAAAGTACATAGTATGAACACCATTGAGAATGGAAGTTGTAAAACCTATGGAAGTTACAATCTCTACATACAATAACTTGTCTGCCTGCATCATTCACAATTGCTTTATAAAATAGCCAGTGTCATATGTAAATTGCTGTCAATAGGTAATGCAACTGACTCAACCAAAATACCAGTTATTCTCAAGAGCTTAATGTACAATCACATTGATCTAAAGCCAATTACTCATCCACAGCCCTCAATGACAACTACCATAGGAGCTTTCCTTGCTTGTCCAAACACAGGATGTGCAGTACAGTATGTAAGGGAAGACAATGAATCATTTACCTGCAGAAACCTACAACCAGTCTTAAGGAAAGCAAACCCTTCACAACAGCAGGAGATTGTCTGAAACTCCTAAAACCCAACATTTAAAAGGGTGGAACTAATCTTCAGATTTCAAGTGAATGGATTCTATTTATCACTGAAGATGCATATAGTTTGATCATGGTACAAAAGGTCTGTTGGTATTATTATGATGAGGAGGCTACCTAATATAGTGCCCAAATAATTCTGCCATACAGCGTTAAGATAACACAGTACCCAGGTGATATCGAACACAAATAACTGAAATAACAGCAAACATGCAGGATGTATTGCATAGGAATCACAATTTACACTGAACAGTTCCTCAAAATTTTTCACAGTAAAATTGCACTTTTAGAAGTAAAATAATCAAACTGTAGGGTGTGAACGGGAGTTTAATAGACTCTACTATACGACATCTTACAATCTGATATTACACTGGCCTAAATACTTGCACTTTTCTTGACCCAAAGGAATTTGAGATAATTTGCATGTTGCTCTGACACATTTGACAAAACTTAAAGGTGATGTTCATTGTGTGGCACAGATTTATCACGTCCCACATTTTATAGCACATAATTTCAGAAATAAAACAACAGCTACACAAGTAGCTAGAGTACGTGGATGCCTATGTGACATTCCTTATATAGTACATCATGGAACATTTTACGCATAGTTTTCATGGCTACGGTATTATGCACAAGCAACCGAGAACCAGGTTGCATAACATATTGATCTGTTCAGAACTGCATACTCCATTATATACAGTACAATATCCACTGAAATAGTGACCCACATTTACTTAAATTTAGTGTTAGTTTGCCCCATCCCAAACAAAATATACACACCTTTTCCATAATGCCACTCTCCCTCTGTAAGAAATTTAGACAAGTAATGCACCAGCTTGTGGAAGGTGATAGAAGCCACCACCTTACCCAAGTATGTCCCTGTGTGTCAGTCTATGGTTATGTCCTCAGTTACAATTGGCTGGGTTTTCGTTTATGAACTGTCCCTGTCCGGTTTGTACACCTGAAACGTGAGGTATTCTATTGTGTATTTGCACACTTTGGTCATTGTCACTTCAAGTATTTTGTTGCTGAATTATCCTGCCCTCTTTGAGGGCATATGCTGAAAAGAGGGCAACTCCATGATCAGAGGCATAACATGAAGCTTTTGCGCAATACAAAATTTGTTCCAGGTCTCTCCACTCCAAATATAATCCATTGTCCATAGTGCCGTTTTCTTTATAAAAAAAGAAGAAACACCTCATGAGCCTCTAAAACTCCTGAGCCAGATGCAACTGAACCCTTTGTACCCCCTCAAGTCCCACCCAGGCAATGTTTCTTCCAAACAGTTGAAATCTGACTGCCCCTATTAGCTGTGCAAACAAGTGGTGCCATTTTTACACTGTACCCACTGGGCAGGAAAGTCTCTGGTAAAAGGAGATTTTTCTATGACTTTTCGGTCTTCCACCCAGAGTTCAATGTTTGAAGGCCCAAGTGAAGCATGCCTTACATAACGTCTATGAGAGAATGCCAGATGTAGTTCAATTAAAGTAGAGGACTAGGAAGTGATGTTATATGTAAAAGCCAGTTTTAGGCTAAGGCCCCACTGGCTGGAACCGCCGCGCTAAAGCTCTGCGGGAACAACTGCATTGCGGTTCTTCCAGCAGCGCTTTGAACGGAAAATTCACAGAGTTTTCCTCCGTGGACTTTCTCTTACAATTATATCTATGGGAAAACCGCTAGAGTTTCCATAGATATAATTGACATGCTGCGATTTTCAAAACCGCAATGGTTTTGGAAATCGCTGCGATTTTTTTCCCCATAGTGGGCATGGGATTCGATTTTTACCCTGGCCATAGGCTAAGGTCTCCAAGTAGCAAAACAAAGATTAAAAAAAAGGCAAAAGAAAGTTTTTTTGCCGAGTTTTTCTTTGCAGATTTTCTTCCCTTTTATACCTACATGAAAAATGGAAGCAAAACTGAAGCTTTTTCCGCAGAGGATTTTTTTTTTTGCAATGTGTGGACAGGATTAGCCAGAATCTCATTCACTTTGCAGGTATTGTAAAACGCAGTGTTATTTTCCGCCGCGTGTAGGGTGGAAGAGTATTTTTAGAAAATAAGTTTCACAAGGTTATTATAAGGAAACAAAAATAGGGCCAGCTTTACATTACAATTCCATATTGGCTCTTTTACTGACAGAATCTAGCACTGGCATTTTTAAAGTGACAAGATGTTTTTGACAAACCTGAACAGTACAGTCTATAAATAGTCTGGAAAAAATACAGCCTGACATACCAACATGTGTACTTAGTTTAGGTTGGGTTAAGCAGAATAATCCACAAGGTATGGCTTGCACAAATTCTTAGTGAAGGAGAATACACACCAGTGCATGGCATCAGCTGAGGACTGTCACACTATAGACAGAGGCATAACATATGCTGGGCCCCAATGCAACATCTGTAACATGGCCCCCAAATATAATGTACTGGTCTTGTCATATTGAAAGAAGATACCTTATAGGCTCCTGCACCCCCTCAAAATACACCTCCGGCTATAGACCCATCTATAGGAATGAATTGTATGGCACTTGCAACTGAATAGGCTATATTTATTAATATGGTCTTAGTAACTAATGCAACAAATGCTGTATTGCCAAACACTGGAAGGTGCACCCAACTGAACAACTATAGGTAAATCAGATGTACCTTTCTCCTCTATCACAAAGATAGACATTTTTTTTTTCTGCATTCGTCTGTATCAGCACAGTAATCCTACTGCGTTGGTCCAGAGGGGAAAAGAAGAGAGGAAGAAAAAAAAAAAAAAAAAAAAAAAAAAACCACACACCTATGGGGCAAATGCCAGTTGCCCAATATTTGCCTGGCTGTTGACAAGTGGGCGAAATGTACATTGATTTACCTACAGTCATTCGACTGGGTGTACTTTCTGGTGTTTGACAATTGACATACCTCAGTATTTTTTAACCTCATTGTAACTACCTAACAATACAACATTGTGGATTATAACAGTCACACAACTTTCTCTCATCAGATCTCTTGGAGAATCGAAACAACTATAGTTTGGGCAAATTGTGCAATAGTTGTATTGTGTGAAAAAAAGTATCCAAGCTATGCTCTCTTCTCTTGGTGTGTGACATATCCCATCTACAAGTTCAAAGCTTAGTGTACATATCCTACTATGCATGCTCACATTATACTCATTCTGACATGTCTTCACAATAGCAACCCAAACCTAAAACAGATCACCAGCAGTAAATTTGTGACTATAGACTGAAATTTTACAATACCCTGTGGTCTATTTAACAATCTTGACTGCCAGTTAATAGGCTACAAACATCAAAGGAGATGTCCATAGCAGGTTAATGCTTTTGGTTTCCAAATGGCCTCTGAAACAAGTGATTGTTTTAAAGGGGTTTTTAGGCTGGTAAAATATTTAACAAAAGAGCATGAGAAGGTTTCCATTCTTACATTTACTGGCCACAATAGTGACCCACCTCAGGCAGTGAGGAGTGAGCAGGCATTTCCTCTGTAAAGTAACAGCCAGAGTGGCAACAATGGAAGATTGTTGAAACAATTAATGGGTTGGGTTTTTTAAACCAATTCTGCCCCTTTGTTGTTTTTTTGTTCACCATTAAAACCCTTAAAGGCTAAGGCCACTTGTAACAAGTTTCCCGCAGTTATCATCCCAAAGACGACTCGCTCATGGCACAAATCAATGGGTTTCTAGAGATGAGCGAACACTGTTCGGATCAGCCGATCTTTGGGTGGACCAGTTTTCAGCCTTTGTATTGTAAGGATTGAAGAAGTACACTGAGCAGGTCAGTCTCTTGCTGCAGGCTAAGTGTTCAAAGCTCGAAATGCAAGACAATGGGGAGTTTTATTAAGACTGTCATTTTGTAGACCAGTTTCAATAAAGGGCCCGACAGGTGCCCAGCACGTGGATGTGTTGATAAATTCTCACCACTGTGCATTTTGTTTTGTTTTTTGGTTTGTTTGTTTTTTTAAGCAGCATGTAGGAGAAATTTGTTGAAATCCCATCTACAACACTGACCCTGTATATCGCAGCAGGTCGGCTTCTGAGGATTTTGCCAGCAACTAACTTATTGCATCTATGCCGCATGTGGCCTTGGTCTCAGATAGTTCTCTGGAATGATCTGTTATTTGGATAGGCTATCATAATCAGATCAGGGGTATTTGGCACACCTGTCGACTAACTGATTGAATGGGATGTAGCACTTTCAACGTTTACCTTGTCATTCTAGACGTATGCCGTCTATGTAGCAGCAGCAGTATATGGTATCTCAACTTCATCCCTTTCACTTGTAATAATCTAGAACATGCACATGGATGGACTAAGGTAAACAATGAAGAGATCAGCCCCTTTAAATTTTTGACAAATCTTACTCCAGCATACAGCAATGCTCTGATGGTTCCTGTTGGCCTTTCTTGACTTTACTGGACTTGATCATGTGCCATATGCTGTGGTAACCCTCATCTTTCTCAGCCAGGAAATAAGACAACCAGGATTAGGAAAACATGGCCGCTTTCTTCAGGGGGAAGGGGAGTCAAGTTTTCCCAATCTCAGATAAATGCAGCTACCCAACTCCTTTAAGAGTTTATTTCTCCCTTTAGCCTATATTCTCCAGCAGTATAGTTTCCTCAATGCCAAACCCAGTGATAAGATGAACATGAAGAACACTACAAATGACAGGGCCTGTATTCAAGTAAATGCTAGATAGAAAACCGATGACACACATGCTAAATAAACCTCAAGCACATCTAAACCTCATGACAACATTGCTAAGCTTTTGACCATACCTGCTGACAAGAACAGACAGAGTCACGCAGTGCAAGAGCCATAGAGCATGTAGTCCTAGCAAAATGACAACGTCAACAGTCAGAGCATGATAAAAGAGAAACATAAGTAGCTGATAAATCACCGCAGCCTTAAAATATCTCATGCACATTACATATGGAGGTGGCAAGAATGAATTAGCTATAGGGAATTCAGGCCTAAAGGAAAAATAATGATGTCTAACCAGTTCTATCCACAGGAACATTATGTATACGATGACTGAAAATGACCGATGAATGAAATTATAAAAAAAAAATCTGAAATAGAGTTTAAACTTCTATGAATAAGTACATATAAGTAACAAGTAGAGGCTCCTCATATCGACATGCATTATACGCATACACTATACCAAGTGCTTTAAAAGAAAGTGGCCGATCAAGTTTCAGGCAAACGTGTTTGGGATTATAAAGTCACCTGTTCACAGTGGAAGATAAGAATCTACGGGCCGCCTTATTTGTCTATATGCCAAATAGTTACACAAGATCTGTCTACAGGTTTCCAAATCATACTCTCATACAGCATTCCAGATTCTAATGGAAAGGGTGTATTTATGCCAAGATACTGTACGTCAGCTGACTACAATGACACCATAGGTTATAATCGGGCAGTTTACTTCAAACCCACTGTGTTATAGGTGAAAGACAGGAGTCAATGCTTTGTAATGGAATTTGCAGTTAGTACAAAATGTTTTAAGAGCAACACTAAGCACGATAAAATAAAATAAATCAGAAATAGGCACTTAAATGTTAAAGGGCTTTCTAAGGCCAGAGCATCAAACGGTGCATTATAACCTACGAATTCTGTTAATCCCATCGAGACATTGCAGAAAAATATGCACAGCGAAAATGCTGCAACTTAAAAAAACCATTGCGTTTTTGGAAATCGCAGCATGTCAATTATACCTATGGAAATTCCATTGGTTTCCCTATAAGTTTAATTAAAGCAGAAAGACTCTCTGTGAGAAGTGCTGCTGGAAAAAGCACAATGTGTTTCCACGGATACATGGGGCCTTATCCCTTGTTCACATCTGCGTTTGGCAAACCGTTCAAGGAGTCCGCATGTGGAACACCCGAACGGACTACCGACCGCATTTGCAAGCTCTGTGCAGTAAAAGCACACGGACCCCATAGACTATAATGGGGTCGGTGCGCTTGCTGCAAGATCTCCGTACGAGCCATGCGGAGAGGAAAGTAGATTGGACTCCCCCGAACGGAATACCATCGCAGATGTGAACCAACCCTTAGCCTACAACTAGAAATAATTATTAGCTAGAGACACTTTAGGGTAGTTTCACAGAAAATGGTTTATGCCATAAATAATCCACGTCTTACACGCAGATTTTAAGGCCAGTCCAGAGAAACAGGGTTTGCAGTCTGTTAGCCACTGAAATTTACAGTAGCAGCATTGTGGGTAAGATGAAACAAGTCTCAGCCATATGCAACAAAAAACCCCACAGACCAGAGTAACCTACCCTGTGCCTTATCTGAATTGTTTCTGGTGAGACCCACAGCAATAATTTACAAAGTAATAAATGGAGATTGCTGTAGGCGAGCTGTAGGAAAAACCTAAGGCATCATTCAAACATGTCCATGCTAATCATGAACTGTAAGGGAACCCACTGATCCATAAATGTCGATTAAAGTATAAGGAGGGCTTCATGTGTCCATTAAACGTGGACGTGTGAATGAAACTTTCAACCACAGTTCGCTGAAACACAGTATTTTAGAAAGTTAAACACTGAAATACAGCAGAAAAGAACTCAGTCTCAGCAAAGCGACGGTAGGTTCACACTAGCATTGTGGTCCATGGCGGCCCAAATCACAGAGTCAGACCACTAAAACAGCGGTTACACAAAGACACTGGTGAACCCCATTGACGTTAATGGGGTCCGCTGTCTGTCATTTTCAAACTGAAAGTGATGGAGAGAAAAGTCCTCCATGCAGGACCTCTCTCTCCAACAGAGTCTCCAACTCCAGGCTGTGTTCACATCTATGCCGAATAAGATTTTACCTATTCCCATCCCCACATTCCTTATAGTCTTTGCCAATTCTATCGGTGAAAACAAAACTGCAAAACGCTGCATCAGTTTGTCATCTATTATTAAAAATCCCATTAACACTTACAAAAACCTCCATTTTTCACGTGTACATACTTAGAGCCTCTGTGTGTCTCCAGCCTTAAGTAGACGTGCTGTAGATTATACCCGTTGCAATGCAATGGGTGAAATATGCAGAAAGTTTATGTAGAAAAAAAAAAAAAAAAAAAAAAAAAGATTTTACAACAGATACAATAAACTTGTCCCCAGAGTGTGATAGCTGCTTACAGAGAACAGTAGCTTCAATTCAGAAGCTCAGAAAATCTGAGGAAAGACTTTAGGAGTTGTACCTTACCAAAGCAGACATGACAGTACAGGAACAGGTGCAAGGTCAGAAATCTTACCCAAAGTCCTTCTCCTGGACACAAATGGTTCAGTAATACAATTTAAAGACACAAGGAAGATCAACTAAAAAATAAACTTCCTTCAATTGTACAAAGATTGCTGAGAAGTTGTGTTTTCACTTCCCAGTAATGTAGGCTGCTAAGGAATGAAGCAATCTGGTATCTTGCTCACATTAAAACATGTTGGAGACTTCATAGCAGCTTTCTAAACTGTGTATAAGTTACAGGTGAAGGGTTACCTATTAACTTACCGCAGACACACAGGACTGAGAGATTAAAGAGCTTCAAACCATTCCAGAGGATCCACCAGAGATTTAATCCTTTCCAACAACTTCAAGTGTTCTTACTAAGATCTTCCTAAATCAACAACACAGGTTAAAACTCACCTGTCTGTCCCTCCCTCCATAACCTGTTCTGTGCTGGTGCCTGGTCATGGAAGGGGCGGACAGCCAGTCTCCTCCAACCAATCCCTGGTCTCCAGCCTGGACCTGCTGCATGTGCAGGTACATCAGGAATGCGAAGGAGTTAACCCATTCCAGCTCAGAGCATAGTTATTGACAAGGTTGTTTCATAGGGCGTTGAAGTTTTTTGTTACGAATGCTTTTCAGGTAGACGTGGTTATTACTGAACTTCTTACTCAGTGGATGTCCTCAAACATCCCATAAGTACAGTATGTACATCAAAGTGAGGTGTGCGTGTGACATATGTTAGGTGAAAGCTAATATGAACTTTACCATCTACCTTATAGACAAAATTCCTACCTTTAGTACTATGTTATTAATGCACTGCTCCCCAAATCTTCCCTTCTAACATGAACAGAGGCGTAGCTAGGGGTTCATCATGAAGGGGGGCAAACATGTGCAAGTGGGGCCCCATATACCAGCTCTACAGACCATTCAGATGAATACAGTAGTGACTTACAGGTGACCTCTCTGACTAATCGTTCACTTCCCGTCTCTTTGATCTGGACTGCCATGACCACTTCTTCTACCTGCGACTTGTCTCTGTAAAGTTTGTAACACACATCTTTGGCTCCTCATTTTTCCAGGCACCTGACCCACATTTTCCTCATGTACATGGGCATTGTGGTGGTACACTAGGTATGTTATACTTGTTTTACTGCGGTGTTATTAGACAGTTATTGGTTTATACTTTTTAAAGGTGATTATATGACAGACAGCTTTAGTTCATCTATATTTTTTGTCCCCTGTACGGTAATGTTATTTATGTTTTATATGTTTTTTATTATATATTAATAAAATGTATTCCTTTATAATTATTTTATGCGGATTTTTGTTTGGTTTTACTCATCTACATAAAGTCTCCATCCTGCTACAACCCCAAATGATAAAATATATGACATAACCTCCAGAATAGAAAAGTGCATCTTTAAATTAATAATGTCCCTGTGTACCCTTTAACCACTTCAATACTAGGCCAATTTGTGGTCCAGGACCAGACACATTTTCGGGTTTTTTTGTATGTGCGGTTTTGAGGGCTGTAACATTTTTCTCGTATGTCTCATTCAACTAATTTTTCGCGTCTTTTTTTCGGGGACACATAGGGCTTTATTTTTATGTTGTTTTTATTTTTGAATGTGTTTTAATTTTTTTTAAATCTAGGAAAATATAAACATAATAGGAGGGAAATCATGTCTGGTTTTCACTTTATTATTTTTTTTTATTTAATAACACAAAGTGCTACTGAAAAACTTTATAAAATAGTTTTTCCTCTCCGTTATGGTAATTTTTATTTTGTATGGTATCGTCGGGGGTGGGGCTATAACCTTTAACAACTGCGTTTTATTAGCGTATTATTTTATTTATTTTATTTTATTATTTTATTTTCATTTTTTTTACTTTTTTATTATATTTTATTTTAATTTTTTTCAGATTGTGTCCCAATAAGGTGATAAGAGACCTTTGGGGACATCTGATCACTTTTTTTTTGTAGGGAGGCTGATTTCCCCTATAACTGAGGCTGCTACATTTAGCCTCAGTTGCAGGTGAAATACAGCCCCCTGCACACTGTTCATTACACTTACAGAGCTGATCTGGGTCCTGTAGGACCCAGCAGCTCTTGTAAGACACTGAGCACGGCGGATCAAGTGACCGCCGGGTCAGCGGACGGCCGCATCATGGCGGCACCCATAGCCGTGTATACAGCGCTCGTATATAGTCTATGGGTGGTCCGAAAGTGGTTAAATAGTGCCCATTATTAATAATTAGTATTTCCTAATTAAAGGGTTTACCAGGTCAAAAAAATTAGTGGAATTCCTTCATCTGGGACTCTCACTGATCAGCTGTTTGAAGGGACCATGGCACTTGTGTAAGTCCTGTGTTTAAATTGTATCATTCATTTCATAGTGGCCATGTAATGTACCGTAACTACAGCCTTGTCACATAACTACATGAGTCCTATAAAACAGACAGCATGCGATGTAAACAGGTACCATGTCTTCTTCAATCAGCTAATCGGCGGAGGGGTCCACTGATCTCTTACTGATGATCTATCATGGTGATCTATCATGAAATAAAATACCACACTAGAAAGCCCCTTTAATAAAGCTCAAATACCACCTTAATTAAATTAATTGCCCCCTTATGTTATAACTAGCTGGTACCCGCGACTTCATCTGCGGTGATTGTAGCAGTGGGTATATACAGGCGCGGGTAAGGTTTTCGTAGTGTGTATAAGGGATGGGATATGAAATGTAAGTTTGTATCTTGTTTTTGCTGTAATTCAGAGAATACGTGAGACTTTTGTGTTGTAGTTCATTTGTATTTGAGCTGCTATACAGTGTTGTGAGAAACTTTACATAGTGACTTTGGGACAGAAGTATTTGAAGTTAACCCTTTGCCGCCGATGGCATGTTTTGATTTTCGTTTTTCGTTTTTGACTCCCCTCCTTCTAAACCCCATAACTTTTTTATTTCTCCGCTCCCAGAGCCATATGAGGTCTTAATTTTTCCTGAGACAAATTTTTCTTCATGATGCCACCATTATTTATTCTATATAATGTACTGGGAAGCAGGGAAAAAATTCTGAATGGGGTGGATTTGAAGAAAAAATGCAGTTCTGCGACTTTCTTACGGGCTTTGGTTTTACGGCGTTCACTGTGCAACCAAAATGACATGTCCCCTGTATTCTGTGTTTCGTTACGATGCTGGGGATACCAAATTTATATGGTTTTATTTACATTTTGACCCCTTAAAAAAAGGGAAAACTGTGTTAATTTTTTTTTTTTTTTTTTTGAAAAGTCGCCATATTCCGACAGCCGTAACTTTTTTATACGTGCGTGTATGGGGATGTATAGGGCGTCTTTTTTTGCGGGGCCGGGTGTACTTTGTATTTCTACTATTTTCGGGAAATGTTATTGCTTTGATCACTTTTTATTCAAATTTTTTTCAGAATCAAAACAGTGAAAAAATGGCGGTTTGGCACTTTTGACCATTTTTCCTGCTACGGCGTTTACCGAACAGGAAAAATATTTGTATAGCTTTGTAGAGCGGGCGATTTAGGACGTGGGGATACCTAACATGTATGTGTTTCACAGTTTTTAACTACTTTTATATGTGTTCTAGGGAAAGGGGGGTGATTTGCATTTTTAATCCTTTTTATTTGTTTTTATATTTTTTTTCCTTTTTTTTAAACTTTTTTTTTTGCATTTATTAGACCTCCTAGGGGTAATGATATGGGTGGGCGGTGTTGCGGATTGTCAGAGCGGTGGGGGTCGGCAAACATGGCTGCTCCGGAGCGTTAAAGAGCGCCTCCTGGAGTATCGTTAAGGTGAGGGGCAAAGTGGTAAAGTATATGTATATGAGATTGTGTGGGGTTAGGGGCGAGGCTGTAGAGGGCAATATGAATTTTGGGGCTTGCTATGGTCCAAAGTGTGTGAGATTGCAGAGATGGTGGTGTGAGTTTGGGTTTTGTGGGGGTCCTGGCACAAACGTATGTGCGCTATTGTGATGAAAAGTAGCCTATTGCGCAATCGGGTGTATTAACTATGTTTGTGGAAACTTTCAGCCAAATCGGTCAAGCGGGTTTTGCGTGATTGAGGAACAAACATCCAAACATCGAAACACACAAACCCACAAACATCCAAACTCACAAACTTTCACATTTATAATATTAATAGGATTCCTGATACACGAGTATATATTGTACCTCCTAATGGCTTCTCATATAAATGATTCCTTTCTTCTATTCACTATGGCCCCTATATAAATGATCCCTCCTTATGGTCATAATTAGAGATGAGCAAACACTGTTCGGAACCGTTCCGAACAGCACGCTCACAGCACACTCCCATAGAAATGAATGGAAGCCGCCGGCACGCTGGGGGTTAAGCGGCCGGCTGCCGGCAAAGTCTGCGTGCCAGGTGCTTCCATTCATTTCTGTGGGAGCGTGCTGTTCGGATCGGCTGATCCGAACAGTGTTCGCTCATCTCTAGTCATAATGTCCCCAAATGAGCCCTTATATAAATGTTCCTCCCCTTTATAGCTATAATGCCCCATAATTACCCTTTATTAGAGATGAGCGAACAGTAAAATATTCAATATTCGTTTCGAATAGCTGCTCAATATTCGACTATTCGAACGAATATCGAACCCCATTATAGTGTATGGGGAAAAATGCTTCGTTTCAGGGGAACCCACATTTCGACTCAGGAGGGTCACCAAGTCCACTATGACACCCCAGGAAATGATGCCAACAGCCTGAAATGCAACTGGGACAGCAGGGGAAGCATGTCTGGGGGCCTCTAACATGCCCAAGTCACTGTATTACGTTGGGATCCCTGTCAGTTTGCAATATGCGGGAGCTGACTTTTTCCCATAGGAATGCATTGACCAGCGTTGATTGGCCGAATGCCATACTGAGTACAGCATTCGGCCAATCAATGCTGGTTCTGCCGGAGGCTCGTCTGTGAGGAGGCAGAGTCTAAGATTGGTCCACAGCAGTCTCCATTCTGGTCCGATCTCAGATGTAGCAGCGTTGAGCGCATGCTGTGCCCTGCTACACCCTCAGATGCAGCAGAACTGAGTGTGTGCTGAACCCTACTACATATGAGATGTAGCAGCGTTGAGTGCACGCTGAGCTCTGCTACACCCTCAGATGCAGCAGAGCTGACTGTGTGCTGAACCATGCTACATCTCAGATGTAGCAGAACTGGCTGTGACTAGAGCATAAGACATGATGTAACAGCAGAATAGTGACTGCAGCTCTAGAGGTGACTGGAGTATAAGACATGATGTAACAGCAGAATAGTGACTGCAGCTCTATAGGTGACTGGAGTATAAGACATAATGTAACAGCAGAATAGTGACTGCAGCTCTAGAGGTTACTGGAGTATAAGACATGCTGTACAGCAGAATAGTGACTGCAGCTCTAGATGTGACTGGAGTATAAAACATAATGTAACAGCAGAATAGTGACTGCAGCTCTAGAGGTGACTGGAGTATAAGACATAATGTAACAGCAGAATAGCAGAATACCTCGAACGGCCTGATATTCGATCGAATACCTATTCGATCGAACGGTGTTCGCTCATCTCTACCCTTTATATAAATGACTCCCACCTTATACTATAAAAGGCTCACAGGTGAACTTAAAACGAAAAACAATAAAAGTAGTACTCAATCCGCCTGCAATCACTTGATGGATGGGGACAGCACAGCCGCCATTGCCTCCTCTTCATGAACCACTCTATATGTGCCAGGACCACGCATAGGATGTCTGTGTCTCAGCACAACAGAAGCAGATATCTTGTATGTGGTCTCAGTATCTTGTAAACTGCAATACTGAAGAAACCGCAGCCCCATAGAGGCAAAAGTCTGCCAATATTGTGGAAGGAGTCATGGTTCACAGAAACTACCAGCCAAGACCAATTTACATCCAGGTATGTCGGCCTCTGGGACTTCGGATAAGTCAGCCCCCATAGCCATAGTGGAAGAGGACTGAGACTTACACTCACCGGCCACTTTATTAGGTACACCATGCTAGTAACGGGTTGGACCCCCTTTTGCCTTCAGAACTGCCTCAATTCTTCGTGGCATAGATACAACAAGGTGCTGGAAGCATTCCTCAGAGATTTTGGTCCATATTGACATGATGGCATCACACAGTTGCCGCAGATTTGTCGGCTGCACATCCATGATGCGAATCTCCCGTTCCACCACATCCCAAAGATGCTCTATTGGATTGAGATCTGGTGACTATGGAGGCCATTGGAGTACCGTGAACTCATTGTCATGTTCAAGAAACCAGTATGAGATGATTCCAGCTTTATGACATGGCGCATTATCCTGCTGAAAGTAGCCATCAGATGTTGGGTACATTGTGGTCATAAAGGGATGGACATGGTCAGCAACAATACTCAGGTAGGCTTTGGCGTTGCAACGATGCTCAATTGGTACCAAGGGGCCCAAAGAGTGCCAAGAAAATATTCCCCACACCATGACACCACCACCACCAGCCTGAACCGTTGATACAAGGCAGGAGGGATCCATGCTTTCATGTTGTTGACGCCAAATTCTGACCCTACCATCCGAATGTCGCAGCAGAAATCGAGACTCATCAGACCAGGCAACGTTTTTCCAATCTTCAATTGTCCAATTTCGATGAGCTTGTGCAAATTGTAGCCTCAGTTTCCTGTTCTTAGCTGAAAGGAGTGGCACCCGGTGTGGTCTTCTGCTGCTGTAGCCCATCTGCCTCAAAGTTCGACGTACTGTGCGTTCAGAGATGCTCTTCTGGCTACCTTGGTTGTAACGGGTGGCTATTTGAGTCACTGTTGTCTTTCTATCAGCTCGAACCAGTCTGGCCATTCTCCTCTGACCTCTGGCATCAACAACGCATTTCCGCCCACAGAACTGCCGCTCACTGGATGTTTTTTCTTTTTCGGACCATTCTCTGTAAACCCTAGAGATGGTTGTGCGTGAAAATCCCAGTAGATCAGCAGTTTCTGAAATACTCAGACCAGCCCTTCTGGCACCAACAACCATGCCACGTTCAAAGGCACTCAAATCACCTTTCTTCCCCATACTGATGCTCGGTTTGAACTGCAGGAGATTGTCTTGACCATGTCTACATGCCTAAATGCACTGAGTTGCCGCCATGTGATTGGCTGATTAGAAATTAAGTGTTAACGAGCAGTTGGACAGGTGTACCTAATAAAGTGGCCAGTGAGTGTATATATTGTTTGGAGTGGAGAAAGGGCAACATACTACCATGTTATTCTGGGCATCCCTCTTCTCTAGGCCAGGAAGAGCCATTCCAGTGGAAACTACTACCCCCATCGAGAAGCTGTCTGTGCTACATGATTATAAGTACTCACATTACAGTTTCATCTTAGTTCAAATGCACCATTGCCTCCTGAAGCTCCCCGGGGGAACAACTACCACCACTATCAGGTACCACGCAGGACACCCACGTCTGTGTTCAGCCTGGGAGGTGGGCTGTGCTAGCTGAGGAATGTTAGTGTAACAAGCAGGGGAAGTCTAGAAAATAAAAATGCACTTATACTTACCTACACCCTCTCCTCTGTTCCTTCTCTGGGCCGTCCATCACCTGTGCTACTCTGTTTGTATACAGAGCAACACCACTGCAGTCAATTACTGCTCTCATCTGTATACTGCTGGGAGGAGTGGGGTATTGATGCAGCAGTTTCTTCAACATGTGGTCACTTAATGCAGCCACTCATTGAAGAGAAGGAGCGAAGGTGAGGGCAATTTTTTTTCCTACACCTCCCCTGCCAGATGCACTCAAATTCCTGTATTTCTGTAACAACTCATTAGGCTAGGGCCCCACGTGGCGGAAATGCTTTGCAGCTTTTTACAGTCACACCAAGTCTAGAGACTGCCATTCCCATTTTGCAGCAAAGAACGCACTGCAGACATGGGGCATGTCAATTATACTTACTGAATGCCGGCGGTTTCCCTTTAGGTAAAATTGAAGCAGAAAGTCCACAGTAGAAAGCTCTGCAAACTTTCTCTTCAAAGCGTTGCGGGAAAAACTGCATTTTTGGGGTCAGTGGTTTGTTATAAAAAAAAAAAAAACTAGTATGCTCTAGGTATGTCACTTTTTTTCTATATGCTTCTCTTCAGAAATTTGGGATTTTAACATTGAAATAGAGAGGGTACCTGAGCTCCATCCGGTTGAGTCCTGCTAATGTCCATGTGGTCAGTGGCATAACTAAAGTCTTGTTGGCACCTCCCTAGAGTGAATTCTTGATAGTGACGGTTACGGGTGCTGCAGCGATATCTCACATCTTTCAAGAATACCATGAGTGAACAGCGTATAAACTACTGGGACAGTATGATATGCTCCACAGTGGCCCCACACGGTATTATATGCTCCAAAGTAGCTCCCATACAGTATTATATGCTCCACAGTGGCCCCCACACAGTAGTATATGCTGCCAAGAGCCCCCCATACAGTAGTATATCTTTCACAGTGGCCCCCACACAGTAGTATATACTCCACAGTGCCCCCCACACAGTAGTATATGCTCCGCAATGCCCCCCCCCCCCCCCACAGAGTAGTATATGCTCCCATGAGCCCTCTACATAGAGCCGGTACTATTATTATACTTTGGAGTTGCCTCAGACCTCAGAGTATAATTAGAGTCCTAGTGGAAGTGGTTAAAAATAACAAATACTTATACTCAACTTACTTCACCTCTCCTGGGTATCCTCGCTCTATCCAGCTTGCTTGGTCCTTTTGGTGCCTGGCGTCTGAGATCACGTGCGCCAGCTGTCACTGCTGGAGCCTGTTATTGGGCCTCAGTGGTCACATAGGACACAATGATATCACATGACCTCAGTCACTGGCCAGAAGAGTACTGGAGAGGATGCCAAGCTCAGGAGAGGTGAGTATAAGTATTTTTTTTTTATTATTAGTCACCTTCCCTGGGCTGGTATCTATTGGAAAGGGGCCAGGCAACATTCCGTGCCCCTTTCCATTAACAATATGTATAGCAGCCGGGGAACCAGGCTTTCCCTGACCACTATCATGGTGGTCCAATTCCAGTTAGCCGTGGGCCCCATACCCCTCTGCACCCGGTCAAGGTTGCACCCTCTGTGACCACGATCATTACGCCACTGCAGGTGGTCATTTAAGATGGAGTGTTGCTTCTTAATTTTTCTTGGAACCATGATTCTACTATAGACACTTTGGAAAAGCACTCTGGAATGGCAGTTCCTCTGGACAGGATAGTGCAAAGGATCCTTGATTGTATCAATATTGACTGGTAATGTTTTTACCTTCTCTTTTACTTTTTTGTTAATTTTTTCAAAAAAAATTTGGGCTTATGATTGCTTAGGGACCCAAGGTAATAAAGACCCTTGCAATGGGTTGCAAGCATGAGTTTTGCCCTAAATACCTTAGCAGATATTCAAGATCTTGTATTTGGGGCAGAGTGCAAACTAGACTTGAACATCTGCTACTGTAGTTTGGGCAAATACCTAATTACCTTTTTATCTATATTCATTTTTTTATAGAAGTCATTAGATAAAATGTTTCAGAAAAAATCTTGTCTCATACTACTTTACCAGAAATACTTTACAATGTGTATGAAAAGCCATGTTGGTTATACAAGCTAAACTAGAATGTCACGTAGGCCTGCCACTCCTTCACTAATGTAAAATAATTCACAGTAGGGAAGGAGTTCACCAATAAATTCTCACGTTGTGTCAACCCAAAAATGTACACAATGATACACATACGATACATATAACATATTTCATGATGCAAATCAATTATTGTTTTTGAGGTATAATAAAATTACAAAAAGAAGATAAAAAGATTCAGGTTTTGTCGAATCAAAATCAATTATACATTTAAATGACATTGTATTTTTTTTTTAATCACTGTACATAGAAGACTTTTTGTATGGTGAAAGTATTCTGTGTTCATATGAGAAAAACATTCTTCTTGGTTTTCCCCCCAAAAAACAAGGTAAACAAAATGACAAAGTAAATAAAGTATGCTGAGAAGATATTGGGTTCACTACATTGTCTCCCAATGGTCTTGGAGAGCACTCCCTGTGTCAGCACTCAGGCAAGTTGCGCAGCTACTGCCGCATGTTCAGCGCCGCACCTCCCATGAGGCGACCTCAAGCGACCGCTTCAGGCGGCGCTATGCCAGGGCCCCAGGGAGGGCGGCATTTTTGCTTACCTAAGCCAGTCCAGGACAAGCTGTCCTGGACTGGCTTAGCACCGAGCGGTGGATTGGGGAGGCCACTGGAGCAGCGCTCCTTCCTCTCCGTACCTGCTCTCTGCCTGCGAACGCCGCTAAGCCACGCCCCTTCGCATAGCCCCACCCCCTCCGTGCCGTCACGCCGCCTCCGCTCCGCCCCCTCCATCCCGGGGGGGGCGGCTTTCTGTCGTTCGCCTCGGGCGGCGAAAGGGGCAGGTTCACCCCTGCGCATGTTCATTTGCTTTAGAGCAGGGGTAGGGAATGTACGGCTCTACAGCTGTTGCAAAACTACAACTCCCAGCATTCATACTTGCTCTGCTGTTCTTGGAACTCCCATGGAAGTGAATGGAGCATGTTGGGAGTTGTAGTTTCACAGCAGCTGGAGAGCCAAAGGGTCCCTAACCCTGCTTTAGAGCATCGGTCGTCGGACCTGGATCTTGGACCTGCCTTTCAGGACACCAACATGTGTCATTGCATTTCTCTGGAGGAATGACTTATTGACATCAGAGTCCAGTTATCACTAGCAGTTATTGGGCTAAAATAATTCCAAATTTTTTGTGAATTTTGAATATATATTCCTAGAAACAGAGAACTCAGGCATATTGCTGCATTTCCAGATTCTGATGATGCTCCATTATTTCACGGATTGTCAGAGTGACCCGTGAAGTGATCTGGCAGCGTCTGAGAGTAGCAGTGATGCCACAGCCCAAGTCAGAAGACTAGTTTCAGATTGCTGATGGTTTTTATAACTCTGTGCAGTTTCTTGTCAGTGTGCTGGATGAACACATTTGTTTTAAAAAGCGTTTTGTACTTCAATTAGTAACATTTCTCGGTACTGTGGGTAGTGTTTCCTCATTCCTACTTCCCTGGATGTAGCTCTCGGACCAGCTCTACAGTCATGGCCAAAAGTTTTGAGAATGATACAAATATTAATTGTTACAAAGTCTACTGCTTCAGTTTTCCTAATGGCAATATGGCAATGTCAATGGCAATGTTATAAAGAGTGATCAGTTTAACAGCAATTACTTGCAAAGTCAATATTTGCCTAGAAAATGAACTTTATCCCCCAAAACACATTTCAACATCATTGCAGCCCTGCCTTAAAAGGACCAGCTAACATTGTTTCAGTGATTGCTCCATTAACATAGGTGTGGGTGTTGATGAGGACAGGGCTGGAGATCAATCTGTCATGATTAAGTAAGAATGACACCACTGGGCACTTTAAAAGGAGGCTGGTGCTTGGCATCATTGTTTCTCTTCTGTTAACCATGGTTATCTCTAAAGAAACACGTGCAGTCATCATTGCACTGCACAAAAATGGCCTAACAGGGAAGAGTATCGCAGCTAGAAAGATTGTACCTCAGTCAACAATCTATCGCATCATCAAGAACTTCAAGGAGAGAGGTTCCATTGTTGGCAAAAAGGCTCCAGGGCGCCCAAGAAAGACCAGCAAGCGCCAGGACCGTCTCTTAAAAGTCTTTCAGCTGCAGGATCGGGCTACCAGCAGTGCAGAGCTTGCTCAGGAATGGCAGCAGGCAGGTGTGAGTGCATCTGCACACACTGTGAGGCGGAGACTCTTGGAGCAAGGCCTGGTCTCAAGGAGGGCAGCAAAGAAGCCACTTCTCTCCAGAAAAAACATCAGGGACAGACTGATATTCTGCAAAAGGTACAGGGAGTGGACTGCTGAGGACTGGGGTAAAGTCATTTTCTCTGATGAATCCCCTTTTTGATTGTTTGGGACATCTGGAAAACAGCTTATTCGGAGAAGACGAGGTGAGCGCTACCACCAGTCTTGTCTCATGCCAACTGTAAAGCATCCTGAAACCATTCATGTGTGAGGTTGCTTCTCAGCCAAGGGAATCGGCTCTCTCACAGTCTTGCCTAAAAACACAGCCATGAATAAAGAATGGTACCAGAATGTCCTCCAAGATCAACTTCTCCCAACCGTCCAAGAGCAGTTTGGCGATCAACAATGCCTTTTCCAGCATGATGGAGCACCTTGCCATAAAGCAAATGTGATAACTAAATGGCTCAGGGAACAAAACATAGAGATTTTGGGTCCATGGCCTGGAAACTCCCCAGATCTTAATCCCATTGAGAACTTGTGGTCAATCATCAAGAGACGGGTGGACAAACAAAAACCTACCTATTCTGACAAAATGCAAGCATTGATTGTGCAAGAATGGACTGCTATCAGTCAGGATTTGGTCCAGAAGTTGATTGAGAGCATGCCAGGGAGAATTGCAGAAGTCCTGAAGAAGAAGGGTCAACACTGCAAATACTGACTTGCTGCATTAACTCATTCTAGCTGTCAATATAAGCTTTTGTTACTCATAATATGATTGCAATTATATTTCTGTATGTGATAAAAAAACATCTGACAAACACACATAAAAACCAGAGGGCAGCAGATAATGTGAAAATATAATATTTGTGTCATTCTCAAAACTTTTGGCCATGACTGTAGAGCAGGCAAAGGTCTTCTCTGTATTCTTTTGTATATAATTTAACCGGCATATAAAAAATCAAATTCTTTAAGGTTTAATAAAACTTTTATTCATTATTTTCTCAGTCCCATAGAACCATAGCTACTATGGACCCCGCAACCTTAGGGTCCCAATGGACATCTGCAGTTATGTTGTTTGTTTTGTTTTTTTATTTATTTATAGTCCATTCCCAGCAGGTAATGGGCCCTATTTACTTACCATGCCTTAATCCTGCTCACAGCTACCGCCACTTCCCCTTCCGCCCTGCAGGACGCCCCGTGTGTCCCATATCTCATCCCAGCAGTGGCCGTAAGCAGGAGCGAGGATCGATAAGTAAAGGCCAAGGTCCAGGGGAGGTGAGCGTACATAAAAACCAGTGATACATAGCTCCGGCAGGGCTCCATTGTGTCTTTGGGCCTCTGTAGTGACGTCACAGATGTTATTAGGGTCAGGCCGACATTACGACACATAATGACAATGACCTAACCCATGTCTGTGGTGTCATTGAAGAGTGCCGAAAACAGTTGGGTCTTGTCCTGTAGTCCTGAAGAAGTGAGTACCACCTGTTTTATGTTTGTCACCTCCCATGGGCCTCCGATCATTATACTCTGGAGTCTGAAAAGACCCCAGAGTATAATAATAATTTGTGGATGGTGTACCCCCAAAAATCTGGATTCTGACAGACCTGAATTTTTTGCAATATATGCAACAAATACTGTAGGGACCATGATGGGACATAATACTGTGTGGAGGGGCCACTATGGGACATAATACTGTGGGGAAGGTCCGCAAAATGACATACTTTGTGGAGGGGCCACTATGTGACATTATACTGTGTTTAGGGACCACTATGTGACATTAGACTGTGTGCACTAGTCGCTATGGGACATTATACTGTGTGGAGGGGCCGCTATGGGACATTATACTGTGTGTAGGGAACACTATGGGATATTATACTGTCTGGAGGCCGTTTTGGGACATTATAATGCGTAAATGGGGCATTTTACTGTTTGGGGGCCAGGAAAGGGGGCACTATGCCAAGGGGGGGGGGGGCAAGTCTTTGTTAGTTACACCCTTGCATAGAACTCTATGACAAGAATGTCCCATACAAAATGGAGTGGAATAGCACCTGCTCTGAGATTAGAGGGACAGTTCAGCTACCTCCATGGTAGTGTGTATGGAGCCTATAAATGAATGGGTTAGTGTAAGGGCTGTTTAACCCTATAGAGACACAGCTCAAAAGTGACTTGAGGACCAGGCCTCTTTTTTCAAAACTGACATGTGTCACTTTAAATGGCAATAACTTTGAGACGCTTTAACTTACACAAGTGATTCTGAGATTGTTTTTTCGTAACACATTGTACTTCATGTCAGTAGTAAATTTTAGTCGATATGTTTTGTCTTTCATTATGAAAAAATAGGAAATTTGGTGAAAATTTTGAAAAAGTTTTCAAACTTTGAAATTGCAAGCCTTTCAAATAGAAATCCATACTACCCAAATTTTTTCATAAATATAATTAACCATGTCTCTGATTTATGTAGCAATCAAATTTTAATCACCCTTTCATTTTTTTCAGATATTATAAGGCTTACAAGTCAAGCAGTAATTTTCCAAATTTTCAAGAAAATTTCCAAAACACATTTTTCAAGGGACCAGTTCAGTTCTGAAGGGTACTTGAAAGGCCTCTCTAATAAAACCCCCCGAAAATCACTCCATTCTAAAAACTGCACTCTTGAAAGAATCCAAAACAGCAGTTAGAAAGTTTCTTAACCCTTTCAGCATTTCACAACAATTACAACAAAATGGAGGTCAAATTTACATTTTTCAATTTCTGTCACTAATATATTCATTTAGCCCTAGAATTTACACATTTACTAAGGGTTAAAGGAGAAACTGCACCCCACATTTTGTTACACAATTTCTCCCAAACACGACAATACCCCATATGTGCTGGTACCCTAATGTACGGGCACACGATCGCTCTCAGAACGGATGGAGCGCTAATTGGATTTTGTAGGCCAGATTTTGCTACAATACTTTTCAGGCGCCATGTCCCGTTTGCAAAGCCCCCAAGGTGCCAAAACAGTGGAAACCCCCAAAATGTCGCCCCATTTTGGAAACTAGACCCCTCAAGGAATTTATCAAGGGGTTTAGTGAGCCCTTGGACCCTACAGGTGTTTCACAGATTTTTTTACCATTGAGATGTGAAAATGAAAAATTACTTTTTTTTATAATAAAATGTCACTGTAGCCCCAAATTTTTCATCTTCACAAGGGGTTAAAGGAAAAATTGCACCCCACATTTTGTTACAAAATTTCTCCCGAACACAACAATACCCAATATGTGCTGGTACCCTAATGTACGGGCACACGGTCGCTCTCAGAGCGGATGGAGCGCTAATTGGATTTCGTAGGCCAGATTTTGCTACAATACTTTTCAGGCACCATGTCCCGTTTGCAGAGCTCCCAAGGTGCCAAAACAGTGGAAACCCCCAAATGTGACCCCATTTTGGAAACTATACCCCTCAAAGAATTTACTAAGGGGTATAGTGAGCACTTTGACCCTACAGGAGTGTAACAGAATTGGCCCAACAAAAGGAAAAGTGATATTTTTTTGCTATAAAATGTTGCTTTAACCCCAAATTTTGCATTTCCACAAGGAGTTAAAAGAGAAAATGCACCCCAAAAATTGTCAAGCATTTTCTCCCAACTACAGAAATGCCCCTTATGTGGATGTAAAGTGATGTATGGGCACACTGTAAGGTCCAGAGCTGAAGGATCGCTATTGGGATTTTAGAGGGCAAATTTAGCTGAAATCTGTTTCAGGCACCATGTTGCATTTGGAGAGCCCCTGAAGTGCTAGAACAGTGGAACCCCCCCCCCTCCCAAAATGACCCCATTTTGAAAACTAGACCCCTCAAGGAATTTATCAAGGGGTTTAGTGAGCACTTGGACCCTACAGGTGTTTCACAGATTTTTTTTTACCATTGAGATGTGAAAATGAAAAATTACTTTTTTCCAATAAATCGTCCATTTAGCGTCATATTTTTAATTTTTACAAGTAGTTAGAGAATTAAAAGCCCCCCCAGTTTGTTACACAATGTCTCCTGAACACGGCAATACCCCATATGTGGCCATAATCTGCTGTATGGGAACATGGCGGGGCTCAGAATGGAAAGAGGGCTATTTGGCTTTTGAGGGTAGTTTTCTGGTGCCATGTCGCATTTGCAGAGCCCCTAAAGTACCAATACAATGGAAACCCCTCAAAAGTGACCCCATTTTAGAAACTACACCCGTCAAGGAATGAATCAAGGGGTATTATCATTTTGAGCCTAAAAATGCTTCCCAAAAATTAATGTACAAAATGAAAATTTTAATTTTTAAAGAAATCTGCCATTTCGGTGCCCAATACGTTGCACCGACTTCGTGTTGTCAGAGACCTGCACTCCTAAAACTATTAAGTGGGCCATCCTGAGGGGCAAAAAATTATATATGTGGGTATAAACTGCTGCTTGGGGACACATCAGGGCTCAGAAGGGAAGGAGCACTGCGCTTTATAGCTTTTGGGGTACAGATTTAGAGGGACTTTCTGGGTGCCATGATGTTTTTGCAGAGCCCTGGAGGTGCCAGTGAACTGGAATTCCCCAAGAAGTGACCCCATTCTGTAAGGGCAATTTTAGGGTCTCTGCAAAAGTGTCATGGCATCCAAAAAAAACCCCCCAAACCGTCTAAGTCTGTGCTACAAAAACCCAATAACCCTTCTTCCCTTCTGTGTCTGGCTGTGCCCTAATATCAATTTATACCCACATATGACATTACATGCATTATCCGGGGTACACCAGTATCATACATGTGTCATATATGTGGCATAAAATGCAGTTTGGGCACACAGCAGGGGGCAGAAGGGAAGGAGCGCTATGTGGCTTTTGGAGCACAGAGTCAGATGTTTGGTATCTGGACGCCATGTCATGTTTGTAGAGCCTGTAAGGTACCAGAAAAGTGGATTCCCCAAAGGTGTGACCCCAGTTTGAAAACTGCACCCCTCAAAGAATTTATCAGGGGGTGTAGTGAGTATTAGTATCCCAGACGTGACTGCACAGCGGATGGCAAAGAGGGAATATATAAGCTGTGCGGAGGACATTGCAGACACTAAATTCCCTACTGTACCCCCAGTAGCTCCTATAATTGGGGGAGTCACTCTGGGGGTCACTTTGGGGTCACTTCTGGTATATTTTCCCTCGTAAGCTCTAAATCTGGGGTGTCCCCTGATATTCGCTCGCACAGCTTATATATTCCCTTCCTGACGCCGCCAGTTGTATTCTAATGATTTGGCGATTTTTGCGGGTTTTTGTTCTTGCATTATTAGATGCTATATTTTCTTTACTTTTCTGGTGACGCAGCCATATAAGGGCTTGTTGTTTGCGGGATGAGATGTATTTTGTAATGACACCATTTTTGGGTGCCTACAACTTACTGAATACATTTTATTAACTCTTTTTTTGTTGGATTTAAATAAAAAAAATCAATTCCGGTATTGCGTTTTACCTTGCAAATTTTTCGCCATGCAGCGTACAGTATAAGTAACATATTATCTTTATTCTGTGGGTCGGTACGGTTACGGCGATACCTCATTTATATTATTTTTTTATGCGTAACTAATTCTGCAGAACAAAAACACATTTGGAGACATAAATCAATGTTTTTTGCATCGCCATCTTCTGAGAGGCGTAACATTTTTATTTTTTGGTTGACAGTGTTGGTTGGGGGGCTTATTTTTTGCGGGACAATGTGTGCTTTTTATTGGTACTGTTGTGAGGTGCATTTGACTTTTTGATCACTTTTTATAGCACATTCTGTAAGGTGAGATGGCGAAAAATCACTACTTCCGGCGGGTTTTTTCCATTTTTTTTTTCCGTCATTCACCGTGTACATTAAATATTGTTTCAGTTTTATTGTACAGATTGTTACGGACACGGCGATACCAAATGTGTATTGTTTTTATTAATTTTTAGGTTTTTTTTTTATATAATTCATTTTCTATAGAAAAAAAGGGTTTTTGGGGCTTGATAACTTTATTAATTGTTTCAAAACACTTTTTTTTTTTTTCCACTTTTTTTTTTTAACTTTTTCATGTGTCCCTATGGGACACTTAGATGAGTGATGATTGCATCACCTACTCCTCTGTTACAGAGTGAGTCACAGGCTGCAGTAAGAGCCAGCACGTCTCACTCTGTAACCAGGAAGTGAGGCTCGGCTCGTGCAGACGGACGGGACAGCTTATCTTCAGGAGATCCCGGCTAGGATAAGAAAGGTAAGTGGGACTCAGGACTGCCAGGGGTGACTAATCAGACCCCTGGCTACATGGTAGGGATACCAGCACCCCCCGATCTCGCAGCGGGGGGTGCCGGGGATCCCTACAAGATCGGGCAACCCGTTGTTTGCCGTGATCATGTTTGATCACGGCAATCAACGGGTTAAAACCCAAAATCAGCACTCATGTCTGATGGAGGGGGATGGAGCAGGCTGTTAGTTGTCAGAAACAACTAACACCCACTCCAAGAACGCCCGCACTGTGCTGCGGGGATTGTTTACATCCATGTGGTACTATTACCACATCGGTCGTGAAGCACTAGACATCCATGTGGTAATAGTACCACATGGGTCGGGAAGGGGTTAATGCATCAGAAGCCCTGTGCAAACTTTTTGAAAGTGTGTCCCCCAATTCCTACCCATAATTTAATTTCCTCTGTCCCACAACCACCATAAAAAAGGATATTCACCGAACCTCATTTCCATCCTGGGCAGCTGAGGGGACCCCTACATTCATAGTCTACACAGTCCAGGTTAGTGTGCTATCTATGAAACCATAGCCATGTGCATAGGGCCTTCAAAACTGTTTCCCAGTGAAATTCATACATTTAGTATAGTTTTTTCTTTCCTGTATTTTTTATGAAGTAATAGTATCATTTTGAAGCAAAACCCTATCATATTTGTGAAACTGAAGCATGACACAAAAAGATCATTCATGTTTCTAAGGTTAGGTCTCCAGGGCACGGATGACATTACTGATTAATGTCATTTTGCTTGTAAATTTTTCCATGCAATGAAGGACAAAGTGCAAACCTCCTGCTATCAGATGTGTCGTAATCCTGAAAGCTGTTGTTTGATTCAGCTATTGATCTGTATTTGCATATCCAAGAATAGAAAGGATTTCATACTGTTTAATTATTATAACGTAACCAACATATATTGGTTAGGTATAAGGTATATTTACATGGTCATGTTCCATCGGAGAAACAAGGCTTGTGTTTTGTCTCAATTTCCCAGACTGAGCGCACCCATAAGAATAGAATTCATTGCATCATAGTGACGTATAAGGAAGACTTTCTGCCCCTACTATGTAGACGGAAAACATCAGCGTATCTGTATAATTAACAACACAATCTTTTTTGAAATTACAGCTTTCCTGCAGCAGATTTTTTTCTGGAATATGTGAATGGGATTAGTCAGAATCCCATCCACTTTACAGGTACTGTAAAACACAACATTATTTTAAATTTCCACAAAGAAGAGAAGAATGGATCCGCAACTCTTGTCCAGTATCTTAAAACTTCATTTTTTAATTAAGTCCATTTAAAACGACAATGGTACACAATCCATAGAAAAAGTTTTGAAAAACATAAACATCAGAAAAGACAACAAATAAAAACCACTGTCAGTGCCGCATGACCGCTGATGCGTTTCGAGACCCTCTTGGTCTCTTATTCATAGCTCTTTATATGTCTGCAGACATGAATTCAAACTTTTCACAGATGAGAACAAGTTTCAGCAGACAGACAGTTAATATGGAATATGGAGTTGGTCAGATACGATGAAGTAAAACTTTGAATTTTCTTGTGTTTTCCATGTGGAGATAACAACGTTTTCACAGTAAAATGCACTTCATGTAAGTTTATGAATAAAAAAAACCTCAGCAAAGACACAGCATTTCCACATTGCATTTTCCTCCATAAATGTGTGGTTGATAATTTTTGTAAGATCTCATCTACTTGGCTGGAATGTTTGCCTTAAAAAAAAGTTTGTTTTTTTTGTTTGTTTGTGTAATATGCATAAATTTAAATTTTTGATAAAAAATTGTTCAAAAAATAGTTGTAATAGTTTATACTACATAATATGTATTGAATATATAAAATCAATAAAAATGTTGAAATGAAAAAAAAAAGTTGTTCACATCAATGTTACGACAAATTAGTAAAATGCCAAAATAATAAAAATTTAAAGTGGAAAAAAAGATTTCCTGTAGCTTTGAGAATGTCAATATCAGTGTGACACTGAAAATTCTACTTTAGCATAACCAATAATTCAACATATTTTCCACAAGCAAAGCCGCGTGTATTCTACTAGTTAATAACAAATCTTGCTGAGTTTTATAGATTTCCTCTAACAATCTTAGTGATGACAGCCTTTGGTTCTGATCGTTTGCCAGTTGATACAACCATGAATGCAGAAACTTTCTATGGTTTGGCACAAAAACCCAGCCATGATTTCCTTATTGGGGCCATGTTATCTCTTCATGTATGTAGTGTCCAGGCTTGATCACCTGAGTTTCTGACAAGTCCCAAACCATAGAAAGTTACTGCATGCATGGTTGTATCCGTTGATAACAGATCAAGACAGAATTTTGCGACCACAAAAATCATTAGACAAAAATTTTACAATTCTGTAAAAATTTCAATTACTTATATTTGTAAAAATGTTTAACTTTGAATTGTCTACAAATTTAAATATTGTTATGTTCAAGGAAAACCCCATTTAACTTTGCGCTATCTTGATAAATCTCCCTATTTCCTCCCCTATATGGTGTCATATGTACAAGGGCATACACAGAAGTCTGTCACTCACCACCCTTAGGGTCAGTGCAAACAGAGTTTTTTTGTGCTGATTTTGATGCTGAATCCGCCTCAAAATCAGCACCAAAAACCCAGTGTGCACTGACCCTATGGGATTACAAGAGGCAGGGTTAGTATTCTGCTCATAATCTCATACTGGGAGCCAGACAATTCAACATTTTTGGTCAGCTTTGGCTACTAGCAGTATACACCTGTAGCTGTAATATGCCGCCCTTATATAAGGCAGCATACAAAAACTAACAGATATTCACAAGGGCCAGATTTGCCATAGGCTAATAAATCCACATGCAGGATAGCATAACTATAATTCAATTAACCTTACTCACAGCTATGTACCATGTATGTGGACCTAAAATACACAGAACATAATTTTGAGTGGAGTATAAAACACTCCATTTATACACAGAGGAATGCCAGTTGATTCTAATGATTCGAGACTGGAATTCATGCCAGCCTGACGTCCTGCCAGGCATGTGGAATAAAACCTTACTATATTGTAGAGCATTATTTTCTGAGTGATTAAACAAATGTCATGTGCAACATTCACCTACAATCACTGCATAGGGCATTATTTATTTCCTATATATATGGCATAGCTTTACCACTGCTGAACACAGGGTGCGACAGCTTCAAACTTGATCTCAAACTGGAAATTCCTGATATTTTTACTTGTTTTTACAGCTGAATGGAAACAGCAGATATTTTGTACATGGCGTGTATTCATGCAAACAATCATAAACTGATTTGATTTGTAAGAATGTAACCTAACATGTCCTTGTATCTGCCAAGAACCATTTTTGCTCTTATGTGAGATTATTTATGCGAAATGTCATTGCTTTTTATAGATTATTACGTAATTCATTATTCGTTTATGGCGATTTATCACTTTCCATCGATAATATAAAAAACAAGAAAACTTGATAATCTTCAGTAGTTGATACCTTTTTAATGGCTAACTCATAATGATGACAAATGGCTGACGTTTCGGAACGCTAGGCTCCTTTATCAAAGTAAATTTAAAAACATTTCTGAAGGATGCATGTTTATATGCAGAGCAGGCACAAAGGGTGTTAGATTTCAGGAGGAAGGGGGGGGGTTTGTTAGTAATTGGTAGAGAGAGAGGTTTGTGTAGTTTTGGAAGAATATAAAAGGTTCCCATTCTTGGGCTTGCTGGTATGAGGCTGCTTAGGCCTTTGGCTCCATCAGATAGGCCAGAGATAACTTTTTTCAGTTTTTTAGAGTACTCCACTGTGGGGTCTGAATCCAATTTGGAGTAGTAGTAGTGTGTGTCATTCAGCTGTCTGTGTGCCTCCTGGATGTGTTCATCATGACTATAGCACCACCCTTGTCCGCTGGTTTAACCGGTTAAGGACCGCTGGCCGTAAATTTACGGCCAGCAGTCCTGGTCTCTAAGACCAGCCGATTGTAAATTTACGGCCGGTCTTCAGAGACTCACTAGGCAGGGGGTGGGGCGGGGGGAGGGCAGGTATTAGGTGTTACTAACACCTAACCACCCCCTCAACAACATTCAGTCGGACTCAGTTCCGACTGAACGTTTTAACCCTTTCGATCGTGCCGTGAAACATCACGGCGCGATCGAAAGGGATCCGCCGCATATTGAAGCTGATCGGCACCCCCCGCGGCGAGATCGGGGGGTGCCGATGTCAGTAAAAGGTAGTCTGGGGTCTGGCCAGTGACCCCAGACTACCGGAGCCCCCACATACCTGGTTGATCCTGCCGACCGATGGAGGAAGTGAGCGATGTGTCTCACTTCCTCTGCTGCTTGCAGGACACGAGCAGGCTCATGTCCTGCTCGTGTCCTGCAAGCTACTATACAAAATCAGTTGATGCTTTCATGAAAGCATCAACTGATTCAAGTGTCCTAAAGGGACACATGAAAAAGTTAAAAAAAAAAAAGTTAAAAAAAAAGTAAAGTGTATGAAAAAAGTAATAAAGTTATAAAGCCCAAAAATCCCTTTTTCTCTATACAAAATGAACTATATAAAAAAGTACTAACAATTAATAAAAACAATGCATATTTGGTATCGCCGCGTCCGTAACAACCTGTACAATAAAACTGAAATAATATTTAATGTATACGGTGTACATCTGAAAAAAAAACCGGAAAAAACCCGCCAGAAGTAGTGATTTTTCACCATATCACCTTACAAAATATGCTATAAAAAGTGATCAAAAAATCATATGCACCCCACAACAGTACCAATAAAAAGCGCAGGTTGTCCCGCAAAAAATAAGCCCTGAACCAACACTGTCAACCGAAAAATAAAAATGTTACGCCTCTCATAAGATGGCGATGCAAAAATCACTGATTTATGTCCCCAAATGTGTTTTTGTTCTGCAGAATTAGTATCGCATAAAAAAATAGTATAAATGAGGTATCGCTGTAACCGTACCGACCCGCAGAATAAAGGGAACATGTTACTTTTACTGTGCGCTGCATGGCGAAAAATTTAAAGGGTACAACTCAATGCCAGGATTTTATTTTTTTTTAAATCCAGCAAGAAAGAGTTAATAAAATGTATTTAGTATGTTGTAGGCACCCAAAAATGGTGTCATTACAAAATATATCACATCCCGCAAACAACAAGCCCTTATATGGCCGCGTCACCAAAAGAATAAAGAAAATATAGCATCTACCAATGTGAAGACAAAAAAACCCAAAATCGCCAAATTATTAGAATACAACTGGCGGCGTCAGGAAGGGAATGTATAAGCTGTGTCAGTGTACTTCAGGAGACACCCCAGATTTACAGTTTACAAGGGAAAGACACCAGAAGTGACCCCCAAAATGAGCCCCAGAGTGACTCCCCCTATCATAGGAGCTACTGGGACATAGTAGGGAATTTGGTGTCTGCAATGTACTCCGCACCGCTTACACATTCCCTCTTCGCCATCCGCTGTGCAGTCATGTCCGGGATACTAATACTCACTACACCCCCTGAGAAATTCTTTGAGGGGTGCAGTTTTCAAAATGGGGTCACTCCTTTGGGGAATCCACTTTTCTGGTACCTTACAGGCTCTACAAACATGGCATGGCGTCCAGATACCAAACATCTGAATCTGTACTCCAAAAGCCTCATCGCGCTCCTTCCCTTCTGCGCCCTGCTGTGCGCCCAAACTGCAGTTTATGCCACATGTATGACACATGTATGACACTGGTGTACCCGGGATAACGGACGTAATGTCATATGTGGGTATAAACTGATATTAGGGCACAGCCGGACACAGAAGGGAAGAAGGGTTATTGGGTTTTTGGAGCGCAGACGGTTTGGTTTGTGGATGCCATGACACTTTTGCAGAGACCCTAAACTTGCCCCTACAAAATGGGGTTTACAGTTACCTCCAGGTCTCTCCAAAAGGAACATGGCCCCCAGAAAGTCCCTCTAAATCTGTACCCCAAAAGCTAAAAAGCGCAGTGCTCCTTCCCTTCTGAGCCCTCCTGTATGCCCAAGCAGCAGTTTACACCCACATATATATATTTTTTGCCCCTCGGGATGGCCCCTTAATAGTTTTAGGAGTGCAGGTCTCTGACAACACAAAGTGGGTGCAATGTATGGGACACCGAAATGGCATATTTCTTTCAAAATTTAAATTTTCATTTTGGACATTCATTTTTTGGAAGCATTTTAGGCACAAAATGATAATACCCCTTGATTCATTCCTTGACAGGTGTAGTTTCTAAAATGGGGTCACAATGGGGGGTTTCCATTGTATTGATACTTTAGGGGCTCAGCAAAATGCGACATGGCACCTGAAAACTATTCCAGCCACATCTGCCCTCCAAAATCCAAATAGCTCTCTTTCCATTCTGAGCCCCACCATGTACCCATACAGCAGATTATGGCCACATATGGGGTATTGCCGTGTTCAGGAGAAATTTTGTAACAAACTGTGGGGGGCTTTTAATTCTTTAACTACTTGCAAAATTAAAAATATGGCGCTAAATGGACGATTCATTGGGAAAAAAAGTAATTTTTCATTTTTACATCCCAATGTTAATAAAATCTGTGAAACAGCTGTGAGGCCAAAATGCTCAGTATACCCCTAGATAAATTCTATGAGTGGTGTAGTTTCCAAAATGGGGTCACTTTTAGGGGGTTTCCACTGTATTGGTACTTTAGGGGCTCTGCAAATGCGACATGGGACTTGAAAAATATTCCAGCAAAATCTGTCCTTCAAAAGCCAAATAGCTCTCTTTCCATTCTGAGCCCCACCATGTTCCCATACAGCAGATTATTACCACATATGGGGCATTTCTGTGTTCAGGAGAAATTGTTTAACAAACTTTATGGAGCTTTTTCCCCTTTATCCTCTTGTGAAAATGAAAAATTTGGGGCTAAATTGACAGTTTATTGGAAAAAAAGTAATTTTTCATTTTCATGCCCCAATGTTAATAAAATCTGTGAAACAGCTGTAGGGTCAAAATGCTCACTCTACCCTTTAATATGTTCTGTGGGGGGTGTAGTTTCCAAAATGGGGTCACTTTTAGGGGGTTTCCACTGTATTGGTACTCTAGGGGCTCTGCAAATGAGACATGGCACCTAAAATTATTCCAGCAAAATCTGCCATCCAAAAGCCAAATAGCGCTCTTTCCATTCCAAGCCCCGCCATGTACCCATACAGCAGATTATGGCCACACATGGGGTATTGCCGTGTTCAGGAGAAATTGTGTAACAAACTGTGGGGGGCTTTTAGTCCTTTATCCCCTTGTGAAAATTAAAACTTTGGGGATAAAGTGACATTTTAGTAATTTTTCATTTACACATCCCAATGTTAGTAAAATCTGTGAAACAACTGTAGGGTCAAAATGCTGACTATACCCCTTGATGAATTCTGTGAGGGGTGTAGATTCTAAAATGGGGTCACTTTTGGGGGGTTTCCATTGTTTTGGTACTCTAGGGGCTCTGCAAATGAGGCATGGTGCCTGAAAATTATTCCAGCAAAATCTGCTGTTCACACACCCAGTGTCGCTCCTTCCCTTCCATGCACTGCTGTGTACCCAAAAATCAGTTTACGCCCACATGTGGGGTATTTCTGTGCACGGGAGAAATTGCATAACAAAATGTGAGATGCATTTTCTCCTTTAACCCTTTGTGAATGTGTTAATTTTAGGTCTAAATGAATGTATTAATGAAAAAAAATAAAATGTCTAAATTTCACTGCCATATTATTTTTATTCTTATGAAAAACTTAAAGGGTTAACAAACATCCCAAATGCTGTTTTGAATAATTTGAGGGGTGTAGTTTTGAAAATGGGGTGATTTATGGGGGTTTCTATTATACAGGCCTTTATAATTCCTTACAGAACTGAAGCGGTCCCTAAAAAATTGGTTTGGGGAATTTTCTTGCAAATCTAGAAAATCGCTGTTACACTTGTAAGCCTTGTAACGTCCAAAATAAATTAAAAGACAATCAAAAGATGATGCCGATATAAAGCAGAGATATGGGAGATAATATTTATTTATGTATTTGGGTGGTATGACTATCTGCCTGAAAAGCAGAGAATTTCACATTTTGAAAATTGCAATTTTTTCCAAATTTCCATCAAATTTCCTAGTTTTTTTATAAATAAATACACAAATATTGATTAATATTTACCACTAACATGAAGTATAATGTGTTACGAAAAAAACAGTCTCAAAACCACTTGTGTAAGTTAAACCGTCTCAAAGTTATTGCCATTTAAAGTGACACATGTCAGTTTTGAACAAAAAAGGCCTGGTCTTTAACATACTTTTGGGCCTGGTCCTTAACCGGTTAATGATGATGTCGTTGTTATTTCTCAGAGATTGTATAGCCCTTCTTTCCTGGGCGCTGATGTTAGACGGCAGTGCTTTATTAGTATCCAGTATAGTTGATTTGACCATGTGTCTGAAACAGTCTATATAATTATCCAGAACAAAATTTCGTCCTGTTGGAGGTGTCCACTACAAAAATGCTTTGACAAGGGAAGGTCAATTCTTTGTTCTTTGTTATGGGGTTCACCTGCAGCACATCCAATGTAGTGTATTTAATTATGTGTACCAAATGTTCCACTGATAATCTGTATGTTGGAGAGACCGGACAGCAACTTAGAACGCGTATGAACTCACATCGCCATACCATTAAAGAACAAAGAATTGACCTTCCCGTGTCACAGCATTTTTGTAGTGGGGACCACAGCCATTTGTCATCATTATGAGTTAGCCATTAAAAAGGTATCAACTACTGAAGATAGTTTTATATTTCCAACCCACTGGCTAACACGGTACAACAACGAACATTTTCCACAACATTGCCACAATTGTTTTACCCTCACCATTACCAAGATACTGTTTATGTCAAAATCATTTTTGCATATTTCATTTTATCATCAATTAGAATACCAGGAATGTAATTTTACAAGTACTGCACAGTATATGAGTCCAACTTTTAACAATATATTAGACTATTAGGCTGGGTTCACATGGAACTTCTTTAGACTAAGTTTCTTTAGACTGAGTTTCCCGACTTTGCAGAAAAGATGCTTATTTGTTGAAGATTTTGGTGTGGTTCCAGAGATAATAGAGACACTGCTCAAAAAACTTTTCTAGCCATTATCAGGACTCAGCAACTGAAAGCAATATGCAGAAAAAGGGACAGAATAGATATAGTATAGATGTCTGGGAACAGGGGCTGAGTCATCAGCCCCACTAGAGAGCTGGTCTGTAACCTAGGCAACCAGTTGTAAACACTAAGGAGAATTAATCAGCTGTATCTGGCAAACTGAGCAAGACAAGCAATGTATTTAATAACACACTTCAGTCAGCTCAAGCTACAAGTTTGAATAAGGTCCTTGAGAAGGGAGTCACAAAAAAGTCATAGCAACATCACAGCAACGTAACCTTATTCACCTGTATTACTGCAAATCTTGCAGGGTGATGGGTTGGCCTGTGATTGTGCGAAAGGAATTGCAGCCAAAATCGTTCTTTTGTCCCATCCTAAAATAGAAATACTGTAACTTACAGCTTTGAAATATAATAAGCAAATAAAAATACTAATAATATATTTCTATACCTAAATATATCTGCACATGCTAGCGACTACTGAAAAGAACAAGGCAGTTGTAAATGTCTAATAATATCCACAATGGAGAACTGTTACATAATAATTATAATCATCAGAAGTACAAATAATATAATAATATACAAACTTGCCAAAGAAATGCAATAAAACAAACAAAACTACTGTACTAGGAGTGTAAAGATATAAAACCTGCCTTGACATAATGTAAAGTTGTTAATGCCAAATATAGTATAGTTCACAGTTTAACAGCTGGGTAAGGAATATGCAGATAAAACCTACTTGGTGGCTATTACTTCCAGATTATGCAATTAGGTTTTTCTTTATTTTTATTTTTTGAAAATCGCACATAAATCTATAGGGAGCTGTCTTCCAATAGGTGGCACTAGAGAGCAAATTCGTCCTTTCCACCAAAGAGGTCTTAGGGAGGGTTCACACGGTGTAACGTGCCGCGTGATGTGGCACGTCTACGCCGCGGGACCCTTTGCTCCAATTGATTTCAATTTTTTGCGGTGATTTTGCGGCCGCAAACTAGCGCGGCGCATACGATCCCCACTCCCATTGAAATCAATGGGAGCGTGTACGGCCCGCAAAGGGTCCTGCGGCGTAGACGTGCCACATCACGCGGCACGTTACACCGTGTGAACCCTCCCTTATTTTGATACTCCTTACCCAGAATTCTTATCAGTGCATATATGGTCTAATACGTCCCTATGCAGCCTCTAACCTAATGAGACATAGTGCCCCTACTGACTGTTTAACAGCAAATGGAAACTGTGGGAAGAAATTAAGAGTTTACCATATGACAGAAAATGTAATCTTTGTCAATTCTGCTAATCATTTCAATAAAAATAAATGCTATCAATAGAAACTCGCTGTATCATAGACTTCAATGAGGCAGAGCTGCAGTACTAAAACCAACCACTACACCTTGTAGGTCCCATGAGCAGGGCAGCTCCCAGCATGTAAACATTACCAAGAGTCACTCTGTTCAGGTCGTTGCTCTTTGGTCGTCTTGGCCATCAGACACTGCAGATCTAAAATTGATGGTCTATCCTAAGGAAGTAATTTGTATTTTTTTTTTAGGTGACACATAGCACTTTATTTTCATTTAGTTTTTAGTTGTACATTTTTCTTTTAAATACCCCAAGTACTTTTTTAGACTACAAAATGCTAATAAAATATTTTTTAATTGGTTCCAATCCCATGACATATTAATCATGCAAATTGATCTAATATTGTGTTATGAAGAGGAGCCGAGCCAGTGCCATCGGGAGAGAATGTTACACACACAGCTGTCATCCTTCTCTAACTGCTGTGAGCATGTAAGGTCGGGTTCAGACGGAGTTTTTGGTTCGGAATTTGACACGGAGGCTGCCTAAGATTCAGGATCAAAAAAATGGTAGCCGCGACTGGATGCCAATGCAGTGCACCGGCATCCAGTCGCGGCACTCTGCTCCGGATTAGGCCCAAATGAATGGGAGTGTCTTCAGGGAGACATGAAACGGCTGCAGAATCCACCTGAAGAAAAGGCATGTTGCTTCTTTTTTCCGCGAGCCTAAGGGTGATGGTACTGATGATGATGATGTTGATTATGGCATCTAAGGGTTCTCTTGTGTTTGCTACCTCCATCGGCATCTCCACGATGTGTTGACAGGGGTCCTACTGAAGTTCCCAACATCACCCTCACATGTATCTCTATAAAACTTTGCCAACTTAATCAATGTCTGATGACCATTTATCCCACAAGGTGAACTATATTTACTGTTTATTTGGGCACATTACCTGCACACAAAATATAAAAAAAAGTTCAAAAAGTCACATATAACCCAAAATGGTACCAGTAGAAATTACAGAATTTTTCACAAAAAAGCAATCCCTCACATGATTCCAGTGATGAAAAAATAAAAAAGTTATGGCTCTCAGAATGTGGTGCCACTAACACAACTGTAGGTACTTATATTTTTGTGTCATGATGCCATGTACCCGCTGAGGCCCAATATCTAATGTCCATTATGTGATTCAGGAGGTAGTAAGAGTTCTGAACACCAGAACTAGCACCAAAGTGCAGGAGAGGTGATTAACATTGTTTTCTATGCTTGCTCATCTTCCATGGGTCTCAATGGTCCCCAGATCAAGATAGCAGTTCCAATTTTAACGTTTTCGGTCTGAAAGAAACTGCAAGCAAAAGCAAAACTGCAGGCAAAATCTATAGTGTGTGTGTGTGTGTGTGTGTGTGTGTGTGTATCTCCCCCAGATTCCACACTTATGTGTGGTAGGTGAGGCTATAATTCAAGTAACACTTTAGATGTGAGATGGCTCCTTCTGTTAACCTACTAGGGAGGAGCATTCAAACACTGGTGAGAGTTGGGCCTCATTAAATGCCTATGCAAGGTTACCAAGGCCTTTGTCTTTGGCAATTCCTGGGGGAGAGAGAACAAGTTGTGTTCTGTCCTAACATACTGCAAACTGGTGAGAATCCAGTTTGAACTGTTGCCTTTACTGTGGTCTGTGTTGACTGTGTGGCTGAAGGAAGCCACATGTACAGTTAGGGTATTTGCTGTATAGTTAGTAGCTCAGATGAGCAGGATTTCTGTTATTGTTTTGCCTGAAGTTAAGGCTTATTTTGTTTCGCCATTTTTTGCAAAAATAAACATATAGGGTAAAACCTGTTTGTACCTGAATTTTTGTGTCTGTCTCTGACTGTCTTGGTCTGCTGATGCTACCACTGACGCTAGGTTCACACCTGCGTTCTGGTCTCCATTCTGTGCTTTCCGTATTCTGCATGCCAGAAGACGGAAACCACAGACCGGATCCGGCCGTGAGCGGCGGTGAGCATTTTATGCTCTCCGCCGCGAAACCAGATTTTTTAATCCGGACACAGAGTACTACATTGGTCAAAAAAGTAGAGTCCGGCCTCTCTCCGATATAAAATTTAACTTTTATTTAATTCCACATCATAAAAATGACAAAAAATGATGTAACTGAAAATAAACAGAACAATAAATTCCCCCTAAAAAAACGCAGACGCGTTTCGGAACATCAGTTCCTTCCTCAGAGCGTGCATAAACTAAAATGACCTGTCTATTTCAAGAGTCTCATAATATTGAGACGCCCACTGCTCATACAAAACACCTGACATTGGTGCAATTATTTTAAACATGGAACTTCCCTTTCTTACTTCGATTAACCATACGATTACCGGTTGCATCTATATCATATAGGTTAAATCCTATTCCAAACAGTACTCCAAATCAACACCATCAGCTCACAACATAGGTCACACAGCACCAACAACCCTATATTCACAAAATAGATCAACCACATGATACGGCCACTATTCACATTAGTATATAACCGCACGGAAAAAGAGTGCCAACCTGTTCAACATAAAGAATCCCTCCTATTAGAGTAGCTATTTAGACTTTATTTACACACTCCCGTTATATTTAAGCGTTATTTTTGCTAGGGTACCCCATTATATAATTATTTAACTGTCTATAAAACAAGAAAAAAAGAACTTACAATATGAAGCATGATTGCATGTATCTTCTACTGATTGTTTTGATTGTAAAAACACAGGGTTACCTACCCAGTATCGTTGTATGAACACCATGTAGCCAAGTAAATCCAAGCGGACCTGTTTTATAGACAGTTAAATAATTATATAATGGGGTACCCTAGCAAAAATAACGCTTAAATATAACGGGAGTGTGTAAATAAAGTCTAAATAGCTACTCTAATAGGAGGGATTCTTTATGTTGAACAGGTTGGCACTCTTTTTCCGTGCGGTTATATACTAATGTGAATAGTGGCCGTATCATGTAGTTGATCTATTTTGTGAATATAGGGTTGTTGGTGCTGTGTGACCTATGTTGTGAGCTGATGGTGTTGATTTGGAGTACTGTTTGGAATAGGATTTAACCTATATGATATAGATGCAACCGGTAATCGTATGGTTAATCGAAGTAAGAAAGGGAAGTTCCATGTTTAAAATAATTGCACCAATGTCAGGTGTTTTGTATGAGCAGTGGGCATCTCAATATTATGAGACTCTTGAAATAGACAGGTCATTTTAGTTTATGCACGCTCTGAGGAAGGAACTGATGTTCCGAAACGCGTCTGCGTTTTTTTAGGGGGAATTTATTGTTCTGTTTATTTTCAGTTACATCATTTTTTGTCATTTTTATGATGTGGAATTAAATAAAAGTTAAATTTTATATCGGAGAGAGGCCGGACTCTACTTTTTTGACCAAAGTTCTTCACACTCAAGGGATAGAGTGTGCCGTGCACCCCGAAGCCACATAAGAAGAAGCCGAGAAGCTACCGTATATACTCGAGTATAAGCCGAATTTTTCAGCCCAGTTTTTGTGCTGAAAAAGCCTCCCTCGGCTTATACTCGAGTCAGCAAAAAAAAAAAAAAAAATTTTTTTTTTTTTTTTTAGGAGGGAGGGTCTATGACCAACCACAATATTAATGTATAGAATCTCCCATAAAATAGTGCAAAAAAAAAAGATGTAAAAAAAATAAAAGTTCTAAATCACCTCCTTTCCCTAGAATACATATAAAAGTAGAAAATGACTGTGAAACACATAAACATTAGGTATCCCTGTGTCTGCTGAATATAGGGGATCTGCAGTGCTCCTGTTCAGTCGGTAAGGGGTTAATAGGAGCACTGCAGATACCCTATATTCAGCCAGGCTGAATTCCAAGTGGGGGAAAGAAAAAACAGTCCTCAAGCTCAGGGAAAGGGCAGACAGACACCAAAACACCCCCTCCCCTTCCCCAGCACCCACCATCTACTGTACCCAAAAACTCCGACCATTTTAATTTTTGAAATTTTCCAGTAGCTGCTGCATTTCCCCCCTCGGCTTATACTCGAGTCAATAAGTTTTCCCAGTTTTTTGTGGTAAAATTAGGGGGGTCGGCTTATATTCGGGTCGGCTTATACTCGAGTATATACGGTAACTACATTTGGGTGAGCTAAAGAAAAGTCTTTTTTCATTTTCCGATTGTATCCCATTTAGCTCCCCAGGTCCAGTCATTAAGCCGTTAATGTTAAGACATATTGTTTTGTCGGCTATTTTTTGATGTTATTATTTTTGGTTTACATAAAATGACTAACATGGACATTTCCCGGTCTGACAAAATAGCATCAGTGTTTGGTGAGGAGAATGCCAACAGTAGTGAGAGGGATGTCTCTACAAAGGATTTATTTTTCAAAAAAGAAAGACTCTTGATACAAGAGTTAAAGGTTTTCTGGGACCATATTACGCTGGAAAAATATTTGAATAAACAAATGATCCCTAGGGGATTAAGAATGAAAAAGTCCCCCACCACAATATATGACAGCGATTTTTTGTCTAAGTGGAATGACATCCTTATGCACTGTTCACACAGCCTGATGAAATTGATTGTACAATATGAAACAAAAAAACTTGTATCAATCAAAGAGGAATTAAAGGAGTTACAAATTAAAATTGACTCTATTAACACATCTAAACAATTGGAGGACCTTGACAAAAACATTATGGATAAATTAAATGTGTTGGAAGAAAATATCATGGCAACTAAAAAACGTAAATTTTTGAGAGACTCTAAAGACTATGCCACAGGTGATATTTATTCTTCTGATAAACAAGGACATCGACAATATCCTAGGTCCATTTTGAAGAACCGTAATCATCCGGGTGCACGGCATAAACAGCAAAAAAGAAACGTGTCTTTCAATTCCACAGAAACTGATTTGGAATCTTCAGTTTTTCAAGATAGCCGTTCGGACTGTTCATCAGAAGTCTCAGAGGCATCTTCAAGCTTCTCCAATAAGAGGAGATCTTATAAGTCAAAAAACGACAACGGAGATCGAGGAGACAACGAAGGAAACACTTTACTAAGAAAATATCCTACTCGACAGAGGAAACCATAGATGCTGTGCCAGAGGAATCCAGCGTCATCAATTTGTCTTCTGTGGAATTGTCGGATCAACAAATAGCCGTACTAAATAAAGGACTTAATTTTGTGCCTTCCCATAACTTTAATTTATTTCAAACCTTATTGGATGTGAATAAGTTTGTTAGATTGGTTACTGTTAAGAAACACTTCCTTGAAAATTGTTCTGATAACCTAGAGAATACCCCAGTTGAACCTTGCTCATTAAGAGCTTTAAATGAAGAATCCTGTTCCCCCTTTTTAGGGTTAACATTTTCAGAACAGATGGCAATACTTAATTTACAGGAATTGGAGAAGGATAATACAACTAAAATAAGATCGGTTGACAGTATTAAGGTCTCTACCTCCAATCCCACATTTTACCCCATTAAGTCCAGGACCAATAATTATACTTTATTTCAACAAAAGGTGGAACAGGATTTAAAAAGTCTTTATGAATCTTCTAAGGGCACAAAGAATTTGAGTAATCTCACACAGAGGGAATTTAAAGCGTTGGAAGAGTTAAAAAAGATGGATTCAGTAATAATTAGAGATGAGCGAACACTAAAATGTTTGAGGTTCGAAATTCGATTCGAACAGCCGCTCAATGTTCGTGTGTTCGAACGGGTTTCGAACCCCATTATAGTCTATGGGGAACAGATACTCGTTAAGGGGGAAACCCAAATCCGTGTCTGGAGGGTCACCAAGTCCACTAAGACAACCCAGGAAATGATGCCAACACCTCTGGAATGACACTGGGACAGCAGGGGAAGCATGTCTGGGGGCATCTAACACACCAAAGACCCTCTATTACCCCAACATCACAGCCTAACAACTACACACTTTACACACTCAATACCACCTCTCTGACAGTAGGAAAACACCTTGAAACATGTGTATTTGGCACTTGCAGTGAGGAGAGCTTGTCACCAGCAGTGAATTTGGCCCTTGTAGTAAGTTGAGGTTGGCACCAACATTTGTTTTGAAAATCAGGGTGGATTGAGCCTCTAACCAGCAGAGTTTGGGCAAATTCATGGTGGAGGGAGCCTCTAAAAACCCCAGTTTGGACCAATTCATGGTGGAGGGAGCCTCTAAAAACCCCAGTTTGGACCAATTCATGGTGGAGGGAGCTTCTAAAAAACCCAGTTTGGACCAATTCATGGTGGAGGGAGCCTCTAAACAGCCCAGTTTGGACCAATTCATGGTGGAGGGAGCCTCTAAAAACCCCAGTTTGGACCAATTCATGGTGGAGGGAGCCTCTAAACAGCCCAGTTTGGGCAAATTCATGGTGGAGGGAGCCTCTAAAAACCCCCAGTTTGGACCAATTCATGGTGGAGGGAGCCTCTAAAAACCCCAGTTTGGACCAATTCATGGTGGAGGGAGCCTCTAAACAGCCCAGTTTGGGCAAATTCATGGTGGAGGGAGCCTCTAAAAACCCCCAGTTTGGACCAATTCATGGTGGAGGGAGCCTCTAAAAACCCCAGTTTGGACCAATTCATGGTGGAGGGAGCCTCTAAACAGCCCAGTTTGGGCAAATTCATGGTGGAGGGAGCCTCTAAACAGCCCAGTTTGGGCAAATTCATGGTGGAGGGAGCCTCTAAAAACCCCCAGTTTGGACCAATTCATGGTGGAGGGAGCCTCTAAAAACCCCAGTTTGGACCAATTCATGGTGGAGGGAGCCTCTAAACAGCCCAGTTTGGGCAAATTCATGGTGGAGGGAGCCTCTAAACAGCCCAGTTTGGGCAAATTCATGGTGGAGGGAGCCTCTAAAAACCCCAGTTTGGACCAATTCATGGTGGAGGGAGCCTCTAAAAACCCCAGTTTGGACCAATTCATGGTGGAGGGAGCCTCTAAACAGCCCAGTTTGGACCAATTCATGGTGGAGGGAGCCTCTAAAAACCCCAGTTTGGACCAATTCATGGTGGAGGGAGCCTCTAAACAGCCCAGTTTGGACCAATTCATGGTGGAGGGAGCCTCTAAAAACCCCAGTTTGGACCAATTCATGGTGGAGGGAGCCTCTAAAAACCCCAGTTTGGACCAATTCATGGTGGAGGGAGCCTCTAAACAGCCCAGTTTGGGCAAATTCATGGTGGAGGGAGCCTCTAAACAGCCCAGTTTGGGCAAATTCATGGTGGAGGGAGCCTCTAAAAACCCCAGTTTGGACCAATTCATGGTGGAGGGAGCCTCTAAAAACCCCAGTTTGGACCAATTCATGGTGGAGGGAGCCTCTAAAAACCCCAGTTTGGACCAATTCATGATGGAGGGAGCCTCTAAACAGCCCAGTTTGGACCAATTCATGGTGGAGAGAGCCTCTAAAAACCCCAGTTTGGTCCAATTCATGGTGGAGGGAGCCTCTAAACAGGCCAGTTTGGGCAAATTCATGGTGGAGGGAGCCTCTAAACAGGCCAGTTTGGGCAAATTCATGGTGGAGGGAGCCTCTAACCAGCCCAGTTTGGACCAATTCACGGTGGAGGGAGCCTCTAAAAACCCCAGTTTGGACCAATTCATGGTGGAGGGAGCCTCTAAACAGCCCAGTTTGGGCAAATTCATGGTGGAGGGAGCCTCTAAAAACCCCCAGTTTGGACCAATTCATGGTGGAGGGAGCCTCTAAAAACCCCAGTTTGGACCAATTCATGGTGGAGGGAGCCTCTAAACAGCTCAGTTTGGGCAAATTCATGGTGGAGGGAGCCTCTAAAAACCCCAGTTTGGACCAATTCATGGTGGAGGGAGCCTCTAAAAACCCCAGTTTGGACCAATTCATGGTGGAGGGAGCCTCTAAAAACCCCAGTTTGGACCAATTCATGGTGGAGGGAGCCTCTAAACAGGCCAGTTTGAGCAAATTCATGGTGGAGGGAGCCTCTAAAAACCCCCAGTTTGGACCAATTCATGGTGGAGGGAGCCTCTAAAAACCCCAGTTTGGACCAATTCATGGTGGAGGGAGCCTCTAAACAGCCCAGTTTGGGCAAATTCATGGTGGAGGGAGCCTCTAAAAACCCCAGTTTGGACCAATTCATGGTGGAGGGAGCCTCTAAAAACCCCAGTTTGGACCAATTCATGGTGGAGGGAGCCTCTAAACAGCCCAGTTTGGACCAATTCATGGTGGAGGGAGCCTCTAAAAGCCCCAGTTTGGACCAATTCATGGTGGAGGGAGCCTCTAAACAGCCCAGTTTGGACCAATTCATGGTGGAGGGAGCCTCTAAAAACCCCAGTTTGGACCAATTCATGGTGGAGGGAGCCTCTAAAAACCCCAGTTTGGACCAATTCATGGTGGAGGGAGCCTCTAAACAGCCCAGTTTGGGCAAATTCATGGTGGAGGGAGCCTCTAAACAGCCCAGTTTGGGCAAATTCATGGTGGAGGGAGCCTCTAAAAACCTCCAGTTTGGACCAATTCATGGTGGAGGGAGCCTCTAAAAACCCCAGTTTGGACCAATTCATGGTGGAGGGAGCCTCTAAACAGCCCAGTTTGGGCAAATTCATGGTGGAGGGAGCCTCTAAAAACCCCCAGTTTGGACCAATTCATGGTGGAGGGAGCCTCTAAAAACCCCAGTTTGGACCAATTCATGGTGGAGGGAGCCTCTAAACAGCCCAGTTTGGGCAAATTCGTGGTGGAGGGAGCCTCTAAACAGCCCAGTTTGGGCAAATTCATGGTGGAGGGAGCCTCTAAAAACCCCAGTTTGGACCAATTCATGGTGGAGGGAGCCTCTAAAAACCCCAGTTTGGACCAATTCATGGTGGAGGGAGCCTCTAAACAGCCCAGTTTGGGCAAATTCATGGTGGAGGGAGCCTCTAAAAACCCCCAGTTTGGACCAATTCATGGTGGAGGGAGCCTCTAAAAACCCCAGTTTGGACCAATTCATGGTGGAGGGAGCCTCTAAACAGCCCAGTTTGGGCAAATTCATGGTGGAGGGAGTCTCTAAAAACCCCCAGTTTGGACCAATTCATGGTGGAGGGAGCCTCTAAAAACCCCAGTTTGGACCAATTCATGGTGGAGGGAGACTCTAAACAGCCCAGTTTGGGCAAATTCATGGTGGAGGGAGCCTCTAAACAGCCCAGTTTGGGCAAATTCATGGTGGAGGGAGCCTCTAAAAACCCCCAGTTTGGACCAATTCATGGTGGAAGGAGCCTCTAAAAACCCCAGTTTGGACCAATTCATGGTGGAGGGAGCCTCTAAACAGCCCAGTTTGGGCAAATTCATGGTGGAGGGAGCCTCTAAACAGCCCAGTTTGGGCAAATTCATGGTGGAGGGAGCCTCTAAAAACCCCAGTTTGGACCAATTCATGGTGGAGGGAGCCTCTAAACAGCCCAGTTTGGACCAATTCATGGTGGAGGGAGCCTCTAAAAACCCCAGTTTGGACCAATTCATGGTGGAGGGAGCCTCTAAACAGCCCAGTTTGGACCAATTCATGGTGGAGGGAGCCTCTAAAAACCCCAGTTTGGACCAATTCATGGTGGAGGGAGCCTCTAAAAACCCCAGTTTGGACCAATTCATGATGGAGGGAGCCTCTAAAAACCCCAGTTTGGACCAATTCATGGTGGAGGGAGCCTCTAAACAGCCCAGTTTGGGCAAATTCATGGTGGAGGGAGCCTCTAAAAACCCCCAGTTTGGACCAATTCATGGTGGAGGGAGCCTCTAAAAACCCCAGTTTGGACCAATTCATGGTGGAGGGAGCCTCTAAACAGCCCAGTTTGGGCAAATTCATGGTGGAGGGAGCCTCTAAAAACCCCCAGTTTGGACCAATTCATGGTGGAGGGAGCCTCTAAAAACCCCAGTTTGGACCAATTCATGGTGGAGGGAGCCTCTAAACAGCTCAGTTTGGGCAAATTCATGGTGGAGGGAGCCTCTAAACAGCCCAGTTTGGACCAATTCATGGTGGAGGGAGCCTCTAAAAACCCCAGTTTGGACCAATTCATGGTGGAGGGAGCCTCTAAAAACCCCAGTTTGGACCAATTCATGGTGGAGGGAGCCTCTAAACAGCCCAGTTTGGGCAAATTCATGGTGGAGGGAGCCTCTAAAAACCCCCAGTTTGGACCAATTCATGGTGGAGGGAGCCTCTAAAAACCCCAGTTTGGACCAATTCATGGTGGAGGGAGCCTCTAAACAGCCCAGTTTGGACCAATTCATGGTGGAGGGAGCCTCTAAAAACCCCAGTTTGGACCAATTCATGGTGGAGGGAGCCTCTAACCAGCAGAGTTGGTGGAAATCAGGGTGGAGGGAGCCTCTAACCAGCAGAGTTGTGGGAAAGCAGGGTGGAGGGAGCCTCTAACCAGCAGAGTTGGGGGAAATCAGGGTGGAGGGAGCCTAGTATTAGCAGAATTGTGCAACGCTTATGGTGGATGAGTATGAGGATGTGGAGGAATTGGAGAGGTTGAGTACAGACATGGAGTTTCATGTTGGGGTGCTTTACACAGGTGGGCCCAAAAATGAAGGCTCTATCCAGTGGTGGTTCATTTTTATCAAAGTGAGCCGGTCGGCACTCTCAGCTGACAGACGGGTGCGCTTGTCAGTGATGATGCCACCGGCTGCACTGAACACCCTCTCAGATAGGACGCTGGCGGCAGGACAGGACAGCACCTCCAAGGCATATAGGGCAAGTTCAAGCCACAGGTCCAACTTCGACACCCAATACGTGTAGGGCGCAGAGGGGTCGGAGAGGACAGGGCTGTGGTCGGAAAGGTATTCCCGCAACATGCGCCTATACTTCTCACGCCTGGTGACACTAGGACCCTCCGTGGCGGCACTTTGGCGAGGGGGTGCCATCAAGGTGTCCCAGACCTTAGACAGTGTGCCCCTCGTTTGTGTGGACCAGTGAGAACTTGGTTGCCTACTGGAGGAACTGCCCTCCCTGCCGCCAACGTCACATGCTGGAAACATCTCCATCATATTCTGCACCAATTGCCTGTGGCAAGCATTGATGCGATTGGCCCTCCCCTCTACCGGAATAAAAGACGAGATGTTGTTTTTATACCGGGGGTCAAGGATAGCAAAGATCCAGTACTGGTTGTCCTCCATGATTTTGACAATACGCTTGTCGGTTGTAAAGCACCCCAACATGAACTCAGCCATGTCTGCCACAGTGTTAGTTGGCATGACTCCTCTGGCCCCACCGGAAAGTTCAATCTCCATTTCCTCCTCATCCTCCATGTCTACCCATCCGCGCTGCAACAATGGGACGATTCGAAGTTGCCCGGAAGCCTCCTGTATCACCATCACATCATCGGACAACTCTTCTTCCTCCTCCTCCTCCTCCTCCTCCTCCTCCTCCTCCTCCTCCTCCTCCATTAAACGCAGTGAAGCGGACAGATGTGTGGACCTACTCTCCAGCTGTGACGGATCGGATGCTATCCCTAACTCCTCTGTGTGATCTGAGTTATCCCTGATGTCAATCAGGGATTCTCTCAGAACACACAAGAGCGGGATTGTAAGGCTCACCATCGCATCCTCAGAGCTCACCCTCCTTGTGGACTCCTCAAAGACCCGTAGGATGTCACAAAGGTCTCTCATCCATGGCCACTCATGGATGTGAAACTGAGGCAGCTGACTTTGTGGCACCCTAGGGTTTTGTAGCTGGTATTCCATCAAAGGTCTCTGCTGCTCAACCACTCTATTCAACATCTGAAACGTTGAGTTCCAGCGTGTGGGGACGTCGCACAAAAGCCGGTGTTGTGGCACATGCAGGCGTTGCTGGAGAGATTTTAAGCTAGCAGCGGCTACTGTCGACTTGCGAAAGTGGGCGCACATGCGCCGCACTTTCACCAGTAGCTCTGGAACATTGGGGTAGCTCTTTAGGAAACGTTGCACCACTAGGTTGAAGACGTGGGCCAGGCATGGAACATGTTGGAGTCCGGCAAGCTCCAGAGATGCTACCAGGTTCCGGCCGTTATCACAAACGACCATGCCTGGGCCAAGGTGCAGCGGCTCAAACCATATTGCCGTCTCATCGAGGAGGGCATCCCTCACCTCGGAGGCAGTGTGCTGTCTGTCCCCCAAGCTGATCAGCTTCAGCACAGCCTGCTGACGTCTACCAACGCCAGTGCTGCAACGTTTCCAACTCGTAGCTGGGGTCAATCTAACAGCGGAGGAGGAGGCGGTGGCGGAGGAGGAGGCGGTGGCGGAGGAGGAGGCGGTAGAGGAGGAGGAGGAGGGGGGTGTTCTTCTCGTGTCCCTGCCAGGAATGTTAGGCGGGGAGACGAGGTACACCGGGCCAGTTTGGGAAGCAGTCCCAGCCTCAACTACATTCACCCAGTGTGCCGTCAGTGAAATGTAGCGTCCCTGTCCGCATGCACTTGTCCACGCGTCGGTGGTCAAGTGGACCTTTGTGCAAAGCGCGGAACTAAGGGCCCGCCTGATGTTGAGTGACACGTGCTGGTGCAAGGCGGGGACGGCACACCGGGAGAAGTAGTGACGGCTAGGGACGGCATAGCGAGGTGCCGCAGTTGCCATCAGGTCCAGGAAGGCGGGAGTTTCAACAAGCCGGAACGCCAACATCTCCTGGGCCAGCAGTTTAGCGATGTTGGCGTTCAAGGCTTGCGCGTGTGGGTGGTTAGCAGTGTATTTCTGCCGCCGCTCCAATGTCTGAGAGATGGTGGGTTGTTGTAAAGAAGCGCCTGATGGTGCCTTTGATGGTGCAGGAGAAGGAGATAAGACAGGAACAGGGGAGGATGAGGGAGAAGTCAACAAAGTGGCGGAGGCAGATGAAGTGGTGTCCTGGCTCGTCCTCTGGAGTGCATCGCCAGCACAGTCAGCAGTGGCAGTGGCAGAGGCAGAGGCAGTGGCAGAGGCAGTGGCAGTGGCGTGAACGGCAGGCGGCCTTTGTCCTGCCGTTGCTGCCTGCCACTGATTCCAGTGCTTGGATTCCAAATGACGGCGCATTGAAGTGGTGGACAGGTTGCTCTTCTCAGAGCCCCTAATCAATTTCGAGAGGCAAATTGTGCAGACAACACTATATCTGTCCTCGGCGCATTCCTTGAAAAAACTCCACACCTTCGAGAAACGTGCCCTCGAGGTGGGAGTTTTTCGGGGCTGGGTACGAACTGGAACATCTTGGGAGATTCCGGGTGTGGCCTGGCTTCGCCTAAGCTGCTGACCTCTGCCTCTGCCTCTAGCTACCCTTTTTGGTGCTGCACCTGCCTCAACATCCACACTACTTTCCCCGCTTGACATCCCCCCTGTCCAGGTCGGGTCAGTGTCCTCATCATCCACCACTTCCTCTTCCAACTCCTGTCTCATCTCCTCCTCCCGCACAATGCGCCGGTCAACTGGATGCCCTGACGGCAACTGCGTCACATCATCGTCGATGAGGGTGGGTTGCTGGTCATCCACCACCAAATCGAACGGAGATGGAGGAGACTCTAGTGTTTGAGCATCTGGACACAGATGCTCCTCTGTTAGGTTCGTGGAATCGTGACGTGGAGAGGCAGGTTGAGGGACAATGAAAGGAGCGGAGAACAGCTCTGGGGAGCAGGGACAGTTTGGGTTATTGTTCTGTAAAGCTTTGGAATTTTGGGAGGAAGGAAGACAAGACTGTTGGGTAATAGGAGGAGAGGAGGCAGAGTCTGACTGGCTGCTGGACAATGTGCTGTAAGCGTTCTCTGACAGCCATTGCAAGACCTGTTCCTGGTTCTCGGGCCTACTAAGGTTTGTACCCTGCAGTTTAGTTAATGTGGCAAGCAACCCTGGCACTGTGGAGTGGCGCAATGCTTGCTGCCCCACAGGAGTAGGCACGGGACGCCCTGTGGCTTCACTGCTACCTTGCTCCCCAGAACCATTCCCCCGACCTCGCCCACGGCCTTGTCCACGTCCCTTTCCGGGAGCCTTGCGCATTTTGAATTCCTAGTTAGAAATTGGCACTGTATACCAGTAGTAAAAATTGTGGGTGCACGTAACCCCAATATATTCTTTGAATTACCAGTCAGAAACTGGCACTATATGGCAGTAGCAAGAAATGAGGGTATTTGTATTCCCAATATATTCTTTGAATTCCCAGTCAGACAATGGCACTGTATACCAGTAGTAAAAATTGTGGGTGCACGTAACCCCAATATATTCTTTGAATTACCAGTCAGAAACTGGCACTATATGGCAGTAGCAAGAAATGAGGGTATTTATAACCCCAATATATTCTTTGAATTCCCAGTCAGACAATGGCACTGTATACTAGTAGTAAAAATTGTGGGTGCACGTAACCCCAATATATTCTTTGAATTCCCAGTCAGACAATGGCACTATATACCAGTAGCAAGAAATGAGGGTATTTATAACCCCAATATATTCTTTGAATTCCCAGTCAGACAATGGCACTGTATACCAGTAGTAAAAATTGTGGGTGCACGTAACCCCAATATATTCTTTGAATTCCCAGTCAGACAATGGCACTATATACCAGTAGCAAGAAATGAGGGTATTTATAACCCCAATATATTCTTTGAATTCCCAGTCAGACAATGGCACTGTATACCAGTAGTAAAAATTGTGGGTGCACGTAACCCCAATATATTCTTTGAATTACCAGTCAGAAACTGGCACTATATGGCAGTAGCAAGAAATGAGGGTATTTATAACCCCAATATATTCTTTGAATTCCCAGTCAGACAATGGCACTGTATACCAGTAGTAAAAATTGTGGGTGCACGTAACCCCAATATATTCTTTGAATTCCCAGTCAGACAATGGCACTATATACCAGTAGTAAAAATTGTGGGTGCACGTAACCCCAATATATTCTTTGAATTACCAGTCAGAAACTGGCACTATATGGCAGTAGCAAGAAATGAGGGTATTTGTATTCCCAATATATTCTTTGAATTCCCAGTCAGACAATGGCACTGTATACCAGTAGTAAAAATTGTGGGTGCACGTAACCCCAATATATTCTTTGAATTCCCAGTCAGAAACTGGCACTATATGGCAGTAGCAAGAAATGAGGGTATTTGTATTCCCAATATATTCTTTGAATTCCCAGTCAGACAATGGCACTGTATACCAGTAGTAAAAATTGTGGGTGCACGTAACCCCAATATATTCTTTGAATTACCAGTCAGAAACTGGCACTATATGGCAGTAGCAAGAAATGAGGGTATTTGTATTCCCAATATATTCTTTGAATTCCCAGTCAGACAATGGCACTGTATACCAGTAGTAAAAATTGTGGGTGCACGTAACCCCAATATATTCTTTGAATTACCAGTCAGAAACTGGCACTATATGGCAGTAGCAAGAAATGAGGGTATTTGTATTCCCAATATATTCTTTGAATTCCCAGTCAGACAATGGCACTGTATACCAGTAGTAAAAATTGTGGGTGCACGTAACCCCAATATATTCTTTGAATTACCAGTCAGAAACTGGCACTATATGGCAGTAGCAAGAAATGAGGGTATTTGTATTCCCAATATATTCTTTGAATTCCCAGTCAGAAACTGGCACTGTATACCAGTAGTAAAAATTGTGGGTGCACGTAACCCCAATATATTCTTTGAATTACCAGTCAGAAACTGGCACTATATGGCAGTAGCAAGAAATGAGGGTATTTATAACCCCAATATATTCTTTGAATTCCCAGTCAGACAATGGCACTGTATACCAGTAGTAAAAATTGTGGGTGTATATAGCCCCAATTCTATTGCTAGGGGACTTGCAGGGTATTTCTGGGGTGAAGGTGGGGGGGCACACCGTTGGAACGGGTATCGGGGGTATATATCGGGTATACGGGAATACACTGACAGTGTATTCCATTCAGGATCCTGGGAAAGCTGGGTTGCGGCGATTGAGCCCGTCAGTGCCACGTTACACTGACAAGCTTCTCCCTGGAATTTAGCTCTTACAAGAGCTGTTGTGGTTGTCTTCTCCTTCCTATCCTAGCCTGTCCCTGCCTACCCAGAATCTAAGCCCTAGCTAGCTGGACGGAAACCTCCGTCCTCGGTGAATTGCAAGCTCAGAATGACGCGAACCTGGGCGGCGCTGTTCTTTTAAATTAGAGGTCACATGTTTTCGGCAGCCAATGGGTTTTGCCTACTTTTTTCAACGTCACCGGTGTCGTAGTTCCTGTCCCACCTACCCTGCGCTGTTATTGGAGCAAAAAAGGCGCCAGGGAAGGTGGGAGGGGAATCGAGTAATGGCGCACTTTACCACGCGGTGTTCGATTCGATTCGAACATGCCGAACAGCCTAATATCCGATTGAACATGAGTTCGATAGAACACTGTTCGCTCATCTCTAGTAATAATTAAAAAAGCAGACAAGGGAGGGAAGGTGGTTGTGATGAATAAAAGCGATTATTTGGACAGTTGTCTAAAAATATTACAAGACCAATCAACTTATAAATTATTAAATCTAGATCCTACTACTAAATTTACGGCAGAATTAAAAGAACTTATTGCGGAAGGCACAGCTTTGGGTATATTTTCGCCTTATGAAGCTCAAAATCTTTTGAACATTAACCCAGTAACCCCAATTTTTTATGGGTTGCCAAAAACCCATAAGAATGTTATCCCTTTACCTATGAGACCTATAATATCTAGCATAGGGTCGGTCAATGAAAAAATTGCGTCCTGGTTGGACAATATTCTCCAACCTCTGGTACATCGAACTCCAGCCCACATTAAGGATAGTAAAGAGCTACTGGCTAATTTCTCCAATTTTGTATGGAAAAACAACTACACATGGTTAACATGTGACGTGTGTGCTTTATACACATGTATCTCCCATGGGTTGGCAATAGATGCTTTAGCACACCATCTCTATAATTACAGTGACTACACGGAGGAGGTTATCGAATTTATTTTGTCTGTCACCATTTTTTTATTACAACACAATTACTTTTTATTTAATGGTCAATATTATTTACAGATATGTGGGGCACCGATGGTGCCCCATTCTCACCTTCCCTAGCCAATTTATTTATGGCTTATTGGGAGGAGAATTCAATTTACACTGAACACAATCCTTTTTATAATTTGATAGGCTGGTATGGGCGCTACATAGACGATATTTTGATCGTCTGGAGGGGTGATGTAGCGTCCATACCAGCCTTCATTTCTTATTTGAACCACAATACTTTTTCTCTGCAGTTCACTTACACTTTTGATATACATAAGATTAATTTCCTGGATATTACACTGGTTGGTGATTCTTCTTGAGCAAAGGTTAATACCACACTATACAGAAAGCCCACGTCAGGCAATACGATCCTCCGCGCAGATAGTTGCCATCCATCTCACATTTTTAAAGCTGTACCCATGGGGGAGTTAGTCCGTACCAAAAGGGCTTGCTCACTGGAAGAGGAATTCGCTAGTGTCTCTGCCAAGACCGTACAAAGATTGAGAGCTAGAAAATACCCCAAATGGACACTTGATAGGGCTCAGAAGTTAGTACAAACGAGATCCAGAGAGTCTCTATTAGTTATGAAACATAATAGGAAAGAGAACAACTCACAGAAGTTAATATTTACAACTGCCTATAGCCCGCAGTATAGGGCAATCTCTAGAATTATTCAAAAAAATCTCCCAATTCTTGAGGCAGATCCTACTACTAAGAAAGTACTGACCAAAGGTGTTCAATGCGTACCGAAAAGGGGAAGAACACTGGGGGACATGCTTTCCCCAGGGTTATTTACTTCAAATTTACCATCAGGAATTGGTTTTAACCCCTTAGAGACACAGCCCAAAAGTGACTTAAGGACCAGGCCTCTTTTTTCAAATCTGACATGTGTCACTTTAAATGGCGATAACTTTGAGATGCTTTAACTTACACAAGTGATTCTGAGATTGTTTTTTCGTAACACATTGTACTTCATGTCAGTAGTAAATTTTCGTTGATATGTTTTGTCTTTAATTATGAAAAAATAGGAAATTTGGTGAAAATTTTGAAAAAAATGCAGTTTTCAAACTTTGAAATTGCAAGCCTTTGAAATAGAAAGTCATACTACCCGAATTTTTTCATAAATATAATTAACCATGTCTCTGATTTATGTAGCAATCAAATTTTAAGCACCCTTTCATTTTTTTCAGATATTATAAGGCTTACAAGTCAAGCAGTAATTTTCCAAATTTTTAAGAAAATTTCCAAAACACATTTTTCAAGGGACCAGTTCAGTTCTGAAGGGAACTTGAAAGGCCTCTCTAATAAAACCCCCCAAAAGTCACCCCATTCTAAAAACTGCACTCCTGAAAGAATCTAAAACAGCAGTTAGAAAGTTTCTTAACCCTTTCAGCATTTCACAACAATTAAAACAAAATGGAGGTCAAATTTACATTTTTCAATTTCTGTCACTAATATATTCATTTAGCCCTAGAATTTACACATTTACTAAGGTTTAAAGGAGAAACTGCACCCCACATTTTGTTACACAATTTCTCCCGAACACGACAATACCCCATATGTGCTGGTACCCTAATGTACGGGCACACGGTCGCTCTCAGAGCGGATGGAGCACTAATTGGATTTTGTAGGCCAGATTTTGCTAGAATATTTTTCAGGCGCCATGCCCCGATTGCAAAGCCCCCAAGGTGCCAAAACAGTGGAAATCCCCAAAATGTCACCCCATTTTGGAAACTAGACCCCTCAAGGAATTTATCAAGGGGTATAGTGAGCACTTGGACCCTACAGGTTTTTCACAGATTTTTTTACCATTGAGATGTGAAAATGAAAAATTACTTTTTTTATAATAAAATGTCACTGTAGCCCCAAATTTTTCATCTTCACAAAGGGTTAAAGGAGAAACTGCACCCCACATTTTGTTACAAAATTTCTCCTGAACACGACAATACCCCGTATGTGCTGGTACCCTAATGTACGGGCACACGGTCGCTCTCAGAACGGATGGAGCGCTAATTGGATTTTGTAGGCCAGATTTTACTAGAATACTTTTCAGGCACCATGTCCCTTTTGCAGAGCCCCCAATGTGCCAAAACAGTGGAAACCCCCAAAATGTCACCCCATTTTGGAAACTATACCCCTCAAGGAATTTACCAAGGGGTTTAGTGAGCCCTTTGACCCTACAGGAGTGTAACAGAATTGGCCCAACAAAAGGAAAAGTGACATTTTTTGCTATAAAATGTAGCTTTAACCCCAAATTATGCATTTCCACAAGGGGTTAAAAAATAAAATGCACCCCACAAATTGTCAAGCACTTTGCCCCAACTACAGAAATGCCCCACATGTGGATGTAAAGTGATGTATGGGCACACTGTAAAGTCCAGAGCTGAAGGATCGCTATTGGGATTTTGGAGGTCAAATTTAGCTGAAATCTGTTTCAGGCACCATGTTGCATTTGGAGAGCCCCTGAAGTGCTAGAACAGTGGAAACCCCCCCCAAAACGACCCCATTTTGAAAACTAGACCCCTCAAGGAATTTATCAAGGGGTTTAGTGAGCACTTGGACCCTACAGGTGTTTCACAGATTTTTTTACCATTGAGATGTGAAAATGAAAAATTACTTTTTTTCCAATAAATCGTCCATTTAGCGCCATATTTTTAATTTTTGCAAGTAGTTAGAGAATTAAGAGCCCCCCACAGTTTGTTACACAATTTCCCCTGAACACGGCAATACCCCACATGTGGCCATAATCTGCTGTATGGGTACATGTTGGGGCTCAGAATGGAAAGAGCGCTATTTGGATTTTGGAGGGCATATATTGCTGGAATAGTTTTGAGGTGCCATGTCGCATTTGCTGAGCCCCTAAAGTATCAATACAATAGAAACCCCTCAAAAGTGACCCCATTTTAGAAACTACACCCGTCAAGGAATGTATCAAGTGGTATTATGATTTTGAGACTAAAAATGCTTCCCAAAAATTGAAATTTTTAAAGAAATATGCCACTTTGGTATCCAATGCATTGCACCCACTTTGTGTTGTCAGAGACCTGCACTCCTAAAACTATTAAGTGGGCCTACCCGAGGGGCAAAAAAATTATATATGTGGGTATAAACTGCTGCTTGGGCGCACAGCAGGGCTCAGAAGGGAAGGAGCACTGCGCTTTTTAGCTTTTGGGGTACAGATTTAGAGGGACTTCCTGGGCGCCATGTTGTTTTTGCAGAGCCCTGGAGGTGCCAGTAAACTGGAATTCCCCAAGAAGTGACCCCATTTTGTAGGGGAAATTTTAGAGTCTCTGCAAAAGTGCCATGGCATCCAAAAACCAAACCGTCTAAGTCTGTGCTCCAAAAACCAAATAACCTTCTTCCCTTCTGTGTCTGGCTGGGCCCTAATATCAGTTTATACCCACATATGACATTACGTACATTATCCGGGGTACACCAGTGTCATATATGTGCCCTAATATCAGTTTATACTCACATATGACATTACCCCGGTTACACCAGTGTCATACATGTGGCATAAACTGCAGTTTGGGCACACAGCAGGGGGCAGAAGGGAAGGAGCGCGATGCAGCTTTTGGAGTACAGATTCAGATGTTTGGTATCTAGACGCCATGTCATGTTTGTAGAGCCTGTAAGGTACCAGAAAAGTGGATTCCCCAAAGGAGTGACCGCAGTTTGAAAACTGCACCCCTAAAAGAATTTATCAGGGGGTGTAGTGTAGTATTAGTATCCCGGACGTGACTGCACAGCGGATGGCAAAGAGGGAATATATAAGCGGTGCGGAGGACATTGCAGACACTAAATTCCCTACTGTACCCCCAGTAGCTCCTATGATTGGGGGAGTCACACTGGGGTCACTTTGGGGGTCACTTCTGGTATATTTTCCCTCATAAGCTGTAAATATAGGGTGTCCCCTGATATTCGCTTGTACAGCTTATACATTCCCTGCCTGCCGCACCCAGTTGTGTTCTAATGATTTGGCGATTTTGCGTGATTTTGTCTTCACATTGGTAGAGGCTATATTTTCTTTATTTTTCTGCTGACGTGGCCATATAAGGGCTTGTTGTTTGCGGGATGCGATGTATTTTGTAATGACACCATCTTGGGGTGCCTAAAACTTACTGATTACATTTTATTAACTCTTTTTTTGCTGGATTTAAAAGAGAAAAAATCAATTCTGGTATTGAGTTTTACCTTTTACATTTTTCGCCATGCAGCGTACAGTATAAGTAACATGTGACCTTTATTCTGCGGGTTGGTACGGTTACGGCGATACCTCATTTATGTTATTTTTTTATGCGATACTAAGTCTGCAGAACAAAAACACATTTGGGGACATAAATCAGTGATTTTTGCATCGCCATCTTCTGAGAGGCGTAACATTTTTATTTTTCGCTTGACAGTGTTGGTTGAGGGCTTATTTTTTGCGGGACAACCTGTGCATTTTATTGGTACTATTTTGGGGTGCATATGACTTTTTGATCACTTTTTATAGCACATTTTGTAAGGTGAGATGGCGAAAAATCACTACTTCCGGCGGGTTTTTTCCGTTATTTTTTACCGCCGTTCACTGTGTACATTAAATATTGTTTCAGTTTTGTTGTACAGGTTGTTACGGACGCGACAATACCAAATATGTATTGATTTTATTAATTTTTTGTGGTTTTTTTACATAATTCATTTTTTATAGAAAAAAGGGATTTTTGGGACTTTATAACTTTATTAATTGTTTTCAAATACTTTTTTTTTTTTTTTTACACTTTTTTTTTTACTTGTTCTTGTGTCCCTATGGGACACATGGATCAGTGAAGATTGCATCACTGATTCTCTACTCTAGACTGAGACACAGGCTGCAGTGACAGCCTGCACGTGTCTCACTCTAGACACAGGAAGTGAGCTGTGCGGACGGGACAGCTCACTTCCAGAAGACGCCGGGAGCACCAGGTAAGTAAGTGAGTGCTCAGGGCTGTCTGGGGTCACTAACCAGACCCCAGACTACGTATTACAGATACCGGCACCCCCCGATCTCGGTCCGGGGGGTGCCGGCGGGGGATGGGGGGAGAGATCGCGGCACCCTTTGTTTGCGGTGGTCATGTTTGACCATCGCAATCAAAGGGTTAAAACCTCCGATCGGTAAAAGTACCGACCGGAGGTTATGGAAAAGGGTGATAGCTGTCAGTAACAGCTATCACTCAGTTCCGATTCCGCCCGCTCAGCTAGTGAGCGGGCGGAATCACCATGACGTAATATTACTTCATGGTGCGCGAAGTACCTCGCGTCCATGACGTAATAGTACGTCAAAGGTCGCTAAGGGGTTAAAGGCTTCACACAATGCGGCTCAAGTAGATGTAATGTTTGTCAATACGCAAGGAGAACAACTACAGTCTCTAGTTATCAATCAAATATTAATTTAACCTTGACTTCTTTGATGAATTGTAATACTCACCATATTATATACAATATTAAATGCACTGGATGCAGGATTGATTATATAGGATGTACTACAAGATCTCTGAAAACCAGGATAGCAGAACATATTGCTGATAGTAAAAAATTCCCTACGGAACACGTCAGGAATTTCCAGACACTTTTCGTCTGTACATAAATCCGATTTAACAACTTTAGAATTCGTGGGTATCGAAAGAGTAGAAAAACCAAGTAGGGGTGGTAATTGGCAAAAAAAGCTATTACAAAGGGAAGCCTTCTGGATTCTGCAATTCAATTGCAGAGCCCCCTTAGGTATGAACATAAAAACGGATCTGAGTTACATCTATTAAGAACAATCAGAGGTAAAAGGTTTATGAGAGTTTATTCTGTGTTGTTGTCCATCTATAGTGTGTTCGCTTTACCTATATTTACTCACCTTCAATTGTTTTGTAGTGTGTCTGTCTAGGTATGATGTGTGCAAGTCCGAGGTTTAAACCGAGCTCCATAGCTGTATGTGGGATCACTGTAACTTGCCGGAATACACTTGAATGTCCTTATTGGTCTGTTGCGGTCAGGTGACTCTGAACTGTGGGCGTGAATCCTCTTTCCATAACATGAGAGAGAGTCTTTTGTGAATGGAGGGCGGAGTTGGTTGTAGTGTGGATTTTCATTGGCTTATGAGGGTCACGTGACCGTAATGCTTCAGGGTCATGGGTGGACCTGTGTGTATACGAACAGGTCCGCTTGGATTTACTTGGCTACATGGTGTTCATACAACGATACTGGGTAGGTAACCCTGTGTTTTTACAATCAAAACAATCAGTAGAAGATACATGCAATCATGCTTCATATTGTAAGTTCTTTTTTTCTTGTTTTATAGACAGTTAAATAATTATGTAATGGGGTACTCTAGCAAAAATAACGCTTAAATATAACGGGAGTGTGTAAATAAAGTCTAAATAGCTACTCTAATAGGAGGGATTCTTTATGTTGAACAGGTTGGCACTCTTTTTCCGTGCGGTTATATACTAATGTGAATAGTGGCCCTATCATGTGGTTGATCTATTTTGTGAATATAGGGTTGTTGGTGCTGTGTGACCTATGTTGTGAGCTGATGGTGTTGATTTGGAGTACTGTTTGGAATAGGATTTAACCTATATGATATAGATGCAACCGGTAATCGTATGGTTAATCGAAGTAAGAAAGGGAAGTTCCATGTTTAAAATAATTGCACCAATGTCAGGTGTTTTGTATGAGCAGTGGGCGTCTCAATATTATGAGACTCTTGAAATAGACAGGTCATTTTAGTTTATGCACGCTCTGAGGAAGGAACTGATGTTCCGAAACGCGTCTGCGTTTTTTTAGGGGGAATTTATTGTTCTGTTTATTTTCAGTTACATCATTTTTTGTCATTTTTATGATGTGGAATTAAATAAAAGTTAAATTTTATATCGGAGAGAGGCCGGACTCTACTTTTTTGACTATCAAGGGATAGAGTGTGCCGTGCACCCCGAAGCCACATAAGAAGAAGCCGAGAAGCTAACTACATTTGGGTGAGCTAAAGAAAAATCTTTTTTCATTTACAGAGTACTACATGTCCGACTCTGTGTCCGGATTAAAAAACCCGGTTTCGCGGCGGAGAGCATAAAACGCTCACTGCCGCTCACGGCCGGACATCTTTCTCACCCATTCAAATGAATGGGTGAGAAAGACTCCTGCAGGTTTCCGTATCCTGCCTCTGTTTTATGCAGGAAACAGAAACCTGCAGAACGGAGACCAGACGCAGATGTGAACGAGCCCTGAGCTTATCCTTCCACAATTTATTTATATAATTTTATTTTTTTCAGTATATGTGTGTGTGTGTTATTAAACATAATCATATTTTCTACGGTAAATCCATTGCAACTGGGTAAAAAGATGATGATTCAGCTCCTGGAATCCAAAGAATTAAAAAGGAACAAATCACAATTGTGAAATAGTTCTCTATGCTCATAAAAGCATACATTTTTAGAACAAAAAATTACAGATTTCACAACAGCAAAATCACATTTCTAAACAAGGCTCTGAAATATAAACTGTAGGAATAGCTACACGAGCTTTGATTTGCACATTTATATAGTTTACACTACAGTATAACTCCCACTATCTCTTTAATACATAAAAAATAGCATCAACTGAAAATCAATATGAAGATTGGGTCGAGTTCTCTTTGTCCAGGGTTAGTGGCATAAGTACCGCTGTAGCAGCTATCAGAGGGATCACGACCTTAGGGGGCCCAGTGGACCACTGGTGGTTCTTCTTTTTTTTAAATAGGCCGTTACCTGCTGGAGTAACCCCAGAGGTAACAAGCCCTATTTACTTGCCGATCCCCGTTTCTGCTCACTGCCACCTCTACTTTCCCTTCTGCTCTCCTACCCCAATGAACACTGCTCTTCAGACATCAGAGTATAATGATCAGAGGACTAAAGGAGATGAGCGAACATAAAAACAGTGTTACTCACCTCTCTTGTGCTCTGGTGCAACTCACTGCTGGCTTTGAGCCTCTGTAGTGACGTCACGTCTGTGACATCATTGAAGAGGACCAAATACAGCAGGGAATTGTGCTGAAGTGCGGGAGAGGCATTTTTTTTATGTTTAAAAAGGCCTTAGAGTGTAATAATAGTTCATGTGTGGTGTACCTCAGAAATTTCGGTTTCTGCTAAACCCGAAATTCTTGCAATATTTACAATGAACACCATTGGGGCCATGTTGGGACATAATACTGTGTGGAAGGGCCTTTATGGGACATAATACTGTGTGGAAGGGCCGCTATAGGACATTATATTGTGAGGAGAGGCTGCTATGGGAGATTGTATGGAGGCCACTTCGGGACATTCTAGTTTGTGTAAATGGGACGTTATACTGTGTGGGGGCCAAGAGAGGGGGCGCTATACTGTGAGAGGAGGGGCCCAGTTTGCTTTGGGGCCCAGTCTTTGCTAATTACAACTATTTCCTTACCAATGCTGAAATATATGAACTGAATTTATTTGCCTGTATCAATTTTGATTGCCTTCTATAAAAGCGGTTGTCCAGGATAAACCTTTTTTGGCAAGTAGGCCAGGAAAGATTAAAAAAAACTAAGAAAAAAACAAACATACCTGTCCCTGGTGCCCTGATGTCTTCTACTGCAGTCCAGTCCTCCTGCTGGGGGGTCTTTTTTCCAGCAGAAGTCATCATTGCAGGTAACCGCTGAGGCTATTCAGTGGCCTAAGAAAAGGACCTGGGACTTCCCGGTTCCTTTGGTCTCAGCGGTCATGTGTGGCAAGGTCTTCCGTTGGTACAAGACCCCAGGAACAATATGTGTAGTAATATGATGTAGAAGATTGAAATTGTAGTTAGGCATGAGTGTGGTGTTACACATGTATGGCAACTAAGAAGATTCTATTGTATTGGAATGTGATTTGGAATTTCAACAGGCACTAGTACTAGATCTCAGAGGTCCGAAATAGCGTAAATTCATCAAGTTTATATATAAAACACAAAGAGAGGCCCTTACTGTGAAGGTAGAACTCCACTAGGGACAACACATACATAGATGAATTGAAAATTCTTATTGTGGTTGTCTTTTGTTTCACTTTGTGAAGCCGAAACAGTGTGCCTGTGTTGTCATCTCACATACAACAATAATGTAAGTACTGTCATTTTTCTTACAGTACAATTTTATGTATTACTAGATGATGTGAAGTATAACATGGCATCGGGCAAGGGTTTTGATCAGTATTTTACATTTTTTACAATACTGTTTAATGTATTTTGATATTTGGACATGTGATTATGTTTTATGTATATGCACATTGCAGACTGGTTTATATATGCTGTACCGTGTGTTTTCGGCCGCACAGTTCACGGGTACGTGCGGCTGGACTTGTTCGGGCCGGGTGCGCTGCTGCATGCTACGCCGGCCTGAGACAATGTGTGGCTGGCATGTCAGCGGCATTTGGAACTATGTGGGCTACCGCCATGTTGAGGAAAGTGTCCCCGCGCTGTCCACGCCCACAATTCGGAGCAAACCTATGGGCTGCTGTGCTGACTCCCTATCCCGCCCACACACCGCCATGCACCAATAAGAATGGCGTGTAACTACCTGCGCTGACGTCATGCCTGGGCCAACAGCGGAGCAGGAGACAACTTTTGAGGGTCGCAGTGGCGTTTTGGGGTGAGTGAGACACTTTTAAAGTAGCCCATTTTTCCTTCCTGGCCAATATGTAGGTGTGTGTCCAATTTCTATGAAATCCATTCAGCCGTTCTGGTGTGATTGAGGAACAATTGAGCGGCAGTAGCGAAACAGCCGGCGACTATGCTGGGCGCTTGCTATAGCAACACAGCCGGCATGGGCCGTACTAATACGGCGTATGTCGGCAAGGGGTGAAGTGAGCTTCAAGTGAATGTGTGGTGTTTTGCGGAGGAGAAATTGATGAAGAGGGCAGAAAGGCAGATTGGTGAGATATTATGGGCCGTAACGTGTCTGTGGTGTGTTGAAAGGGTACAGCGGAGTATAGAGGAGAGAAGGAGTGATCGCGGATGTGGAGCCACTGTCCCAATGCAAGTATGGTTTGGGAACTTACTAGTGTGGCGTGGAGACCTACGGAAGGTGGATGGATCGTGAACACGAAACAGCAGTGAGGTGAGAGTGTCGTCGGGGAGTGTGGTGGCCTGGAGAGAGTATTTGGGGTGCTGCGGCCTACGGTGGAGGCGCAAAATGGTGGCGTGTTGCTCCTGGCAACACAGTGGAGTGGGTGGGCGGTGTCGCGGATCATGAAAGGGGTGGAGGGTCGACAAACATGGCTGCTCCAAAGCGTTAAAGAGGTAGTCTCCTGGAGTATGGTTAAAGTGAGGGGCAAAGTGGTAAAGTATATGTAAATGTGATTGTGTGTGGTTAGGGACTAGGCTGTAGAGGGCAATAGGAATTTTGTGGTTTGCTATGGTCCAAAGTGTGTGAGATTGTAGAGATAGTGATGTGAGTTTGGGTTTTGTGGGGGTCCTGGCGAAAACGTAAGTGCGCTATTGTGACGAAAAGTAGCCTATTGCTCAATCCTGTATAGTAACTATGTTTGTGGAAACTTTCAGCCAAATTGGTGGAGCGGGTTTTGCGTGATTGAGGTACAAACATCCAAACACACAAACCCACAAACGTCCAAACTCACAGACTTTCACCTTTATAATATTAATAGGATTATTAAGACACCCTAAATAAAGGAGTGGTTCTGCAGGCGGGAACCACAGACCACATTTCAGTACTAATGCTTTCTGGCTGATGTTTTGGTCACTTTTGAATGTTGGTTGTGCTTTCACACTTGTGGTAGCATGAGACGGAATCTACAACCCACACAAGTGGCTCAGGTAGTGCAGCTCATCCAGGATAGCACATCAATGCGAGCTGTGACAAGAAGGTTTGCTGTGTCTGTCAGCATAGTGTCCAGAGGCTGGAGGTGTTACCAGGAGACAGGCCAGTACACCAGGAGACGTGGAGGGGGCAGGGCCGTAGGAGGGCAACAACCCAGCAGGAGGAGAGCTACCTCCACCTTTGTGCATGGAGGAACAGGAGGAGCACTGCCAGAGCTCTGCAAAATGACTTCCAGCAGGCCACAAATGCGTATGTGTCTGTATGAGGGCCTGACGACTACAGTTTGGGGTTGTGCTCACAGCCCGACACCATGCAGGACGCTTGGCATTTGCCACAGAACACCAGGATTGGCAACTTCGCCACTGGCGCCCAGGTGAAAGCAGGTTCACACTGAGCACACGTGAGAGACATGACAGAGTCTGGAGACGCCGTGGAGAGCGACCTGCTGCCTGCAACATCCTTCAGCATGAACGGTTTGGCAGTTGGACAGTAATCGGGTGGGGTGGCATTTCTTTGGAGGGCCACACAGCCCTTGATGTGCTCGTCAGAGGTAGCCTGACTGCCATTAGGTACTAAGATGAGATACTCAGACCCCTTGTGAGACCATATGCTGGTACGGTTGGCCCTGGGTTCCTCCTAATGCAGGACAATGCCAGACCTCATGTAGCTGGAGTGTGTGAGCAGTTCCTGCAAAATGAAGGCATTGAAGCTATGAATTGGCCCGCCGTTCCTCAGACCTGAATCTGATTGAGCACATCTGGGACATGTGTGGACGTGTCTCGTTCCATCCACCAATGTCATGTTGCACCACAGACTGTCCAGGAATTGGCAGATGCTTTAGTCCATGTCTTGGAGAAGACCTCCCAGGAGACCATCCACAACCTCATCAGAAGCATGCCCAGTCATTGTAGGGAGGTCATACAGGCACGTGGAGGCCACACACTACTGAGCCTCATTTTGACATGTTTTAAAGACATTACATCAAAGTTGGATCAGCCTGTGGTGTGTTTTTCAACTTTAATTTTTGGGCAACTCCAAATCCAAACCTCCATTGGTTAATAAATTTGATTTCCATTGATGATTTTTGTTGTCATCACATTCAACTTTGTACAGAACAAAGTATTCAATGAGAATATTTCATTCATTCAGATCTAGAATGTATTATTTGAGCGTTCCCTTTATTTTTTTGAGCAGTATATAATATATATATCAGTTTGTGACTTTCTTGTATACATGATATTAATCTGAGCAAGGTGCTTGAAACCTATTATTTTTGGTGGTAATAAAATTTACACCAAACCACTTTTGGATATACTTTCTGTACTTACCCTGGATTTTTAGAGCCTTGAGCTCCCTAACTTGTTTCTTCATGAAGATCAGTGTCACATTGCAGCAGTGCATTTTATGAGTGCCAAGTAATGCAAGTGACATGATCATTACAAAAACCCAAACCTGATGCTTTACATGTAGACAATAGCCACTATCTGTATAGTATTTATATCAGTACAAGTATTGAAGTACGCAGCTGCCCTCTGCTGTCAACTGCGAAGACAGCAGATATGTGGCTGTGTGGATATGTGTGTGTTATTTCATCCAGGAACGCAGTTGGAGTGAAAAGTAGCTAGAATGGGCACCTCTGTCTGTAGGATCTGGCTATCTATGTATAAAATGAATATACAAGTTTTCATCAGGCACCTTGTAATACTGAATAACCTCAATAATGGCACTGCAGTGACGCTACCAAATTCTCTCATCTATTAAGCTCATCACAGATAGTATCAGAATCGGGATAACCTGCACTATGAATATTTTGGCATAGCACCATGTACAGCGGTATGAATACTTTTGCAAGGCACTGTATGTACTAGTTTAACATGCCTTACACAGTGCAATTCAGTGAAGGTCGCTACTGGACTGATCATGTCCCATTGCTCTTCATTAATGCCCATGATGGGACTTGGAAGCCTCACAACCACGGATTCAGACTGATGTAAGCAATTGGGTGGCTGTTAGTATGCAGGAAGGTAGTGTAGATATTGTCAGTACTTTACATGCTGTTTCAAAGCACAGTTTGGAAAATAATATAAAAAAGGCTACATTCTTTAACCCCTTCCCGCCGATGGCATTTTTTGATTTTCGTTTTTGACTCCCCTCCTTCTAAACCCCATAACTTTTTTATTTCTCCGCTCCCAGAGTCATATGAGGTCTTAATTTTTGCGGGACAATTTTTTCTTCATGATGCCACCATTAATTATTCTATATAATGTACTGGGAAGCAGGAAAAAAATTCAGAATGGGGTGGATTTGAAGAAAAAATGCATTTCTGCGACTTTCTTACGGGCTTTGGTTTTACGGTGTTCACTGTGCAGCCAAAATGACATGTCCCCTGTATTCTGTGTTTCGGTACAGTTCCAGGGATACCAAATTTATATGGTTTTATTTACATTTTGACCCCTAAAAAAAATTCCAAAACTGTGTTAAAAAATTTTTTTTCTAAAAGTCGCCATATTCCGACGGCCGTAACTTTTTTATACATAGGTGTACGGGGATGCATAGGGCGTCTTTTTTTGCGGGGCCGGGTGTACTTTTTAGTTCTACCATTTTCGGGAAATGTTATTGCTTTGATCACTTTTTATTCAAATTTTTATCAGAATTAAAACAGTGAAAAAACGGCGGTTTGGCACTTTTGACTATTTTTCCTGCTACGGCGTTTACCGAACAGGAAAAATATTTTTATAGATTTGTAGAGCGGGCGATTTCGGACACGGGGATACCTAACATGTATATGTTTCACAGTTTTTAACTACTTTTATATTTGTTCTAGGGAAAGGGGGGTGATTTGAACTTTTAATACTTTTTATATATTTTTTTTTTTTTGCATTTATTAGACCCCCTAGGGGTGTTGAACCCCAGGGGGTCTGATCACTAATGCAATGCATTACAATGCTAATGCATTGCAATGCATTGCAAAAAATCATCATCTCTTTTGCAGGCTGTATACACCAGCCTGCAAAAGAGAGAATTTGCAGACTGGCTGGGAGCCCTTAACAAGGCTCCCGGCTGTCATGGCAACGGGGGGTCGGCCCTGGAGCATGCTCCAGGAGCCGGCGATCCCTGCCAAAATGGCGGCGCCCATGCGCCGCCGGGAAGATGGCGCCTCCGGCAGAGCCAAACACCGGAGTGCAGTCTGACCACAGAAAAGCATCTCCTGTTCATTTGTGGGGTAAAAACAGATAACTGAACTTTTAAAGAAAAACCTTCAATGTTCATGTAGAGAAAACTCAGTCTTTAGTAAAACAAAGAACGCCATTTTTAATATCCGGATAAGAGTTAAAGTAAACACAAAGTAAACACACAACACACTCGATTAAATAGTGACTTTATTTATATAAGGGCAAAACCAACACACAAAGCGAGTCACTGCCTTCTTTACTTATCAAAATGTTTGCAAGGTAGAATTCATGGTCAAGCAGTTATCAGTTAAAGCAGCACCTCTGAAAGTCAGCATAGTATTATGTACTGTATATAATGTACAGTATTAGTGTCTACATGTCCAACTTAAATCTGTAAACCAAACACTATGGTGCAAAACATGGTAAAAATGTGAGCAAAATACAAGAAATCTAAAATTGAGGAAAATTCATACAGATCATTTGCAGATTACACACTGAGCATGTGGATACATAGAATAAAAGCTAAAGAGAAACGTTGTGTTCTGGATGTTTAAGGCTATGCCATATAGACAACATTCACAATGCAATATAGAGATTGTGCACCATCTGAAAGTATAAAATTCAAGCATTTGTCCATAATGCAGGTTACTCCAAACCAAGATTATTGATTGAAGGACAAGTGTACAGGAGTATATTTCAGAACATCTGTAGAGCAAAAAAATGTATTTCTTCTTGAATACAAATTTAGGTACAAAATAGATGACTTGGTTTGTAATAAAGGGATGATAAAACAAAACTATGGTAGGCACAGTAGAAAGAATAGTTCCTCTTATACCAGATTACCTGTAGTGATGGAGAAGAATGACTACCGTATATACTCGAGTACAAGCCAACCCGAATATAAGCCGAGACCCCTAATTTTACCACAAAAAACTGGGAAAACTTAATTGACTCGAGTAAAAGCCTGGGGGGGGGGGGGGTTGGAGGGGGCACCGGAACCGGCAGCAACTACTGGAAAATTTCAAAAATTAAAATGGTCAGAGTTTTTGGGTGCAGTAGTTGCTGGGTGCTGGGGAAGGGGAGGAGGTGTTTTGGTTGTCTGTCTGCCCCTTCCCTGAGCTTGAGGACTGAGGTTTTCTTTCCCCCCCCACTTGGAATTCAGTCTGGCTGAATATAGGGTATCTGCAGTGCTGCTATTAACCCCTTCCTGACGGAACAGGAGCACTGCAGACCCCTTATATTCAGTAGACCGGGCACTTTCAGACACAGGGATACCTAAAGTGTATGTGTTTGAGTAATTTCCTACTTTTCTATGTATTCTAGGGAAAGGAGTGATTTAGAACTTTTCTTTACTTTATTTTTTTAAAGCTTTTTTTTTTTTTTTTTCTTCACCATTCTATGGGAGATTCTATACAATACTATTGTAGCTGGTTTCCCCCCCCCCCCCCAAAAAAAAAAAAAAAAAAAAAAAAAAAATTCTGCTTGGCTCAAGTATAAGCCAAGGGGGGCTTTTTCAGCACAAAAACTGTGCTGAAAAATTTGGCTTATACTCGAGTATATACGGTATATAGCAATAGGACAATGGACATGTGTTGTCACCTTTTACAAATATGGGATGTTTCTGTGCTACAAGTTTAGGATGTCCCGGTTACGCACAAATACAGGAGATACATTTGATTCAGGATCATGACTTCAAATAAGGTAATCTAGTGTCCCACGGGACAAGATTCTTTAAATGAATTCTGATAGAGCAGCAAAACTACCTAAGAGAAATAAATGATAGAGGAAGAAAAGTTAAGCTCTGATGTAAAGCTTTATACGATTTGAAGAAGGACTTCTGATTAAAAAAAATATAGAAATCCTGACTGGACTGGACTGGCTTACAATCTGGATTTAGTGTGATTGATCGCTATCCCCACATCAGTATGTGTACACTGCAGACTGTCATTCACTGTGTGGGTGGAGAAATCAGGACTCAGAAATCCTTCTCCAAATCATATAAAGCTATATAGCATGAAGATGAAAGTCTTAGAGCCTGCTCTTAGGGCAGTAGAAATCACATAAAAGTTTGTACCTTTTGTTATCTCCAGAGCTATAAGTCACCTACATCCATGTATCGACATGGAAAGATTTAATGAATTATTAAGCAATGGCTATGGATTAGAATATGAAAAATTGCAAGGAGAAGTTTGGTGAACATTTTTATAGAATACTTTACTAACCTATTTTACTTTATTTTAGTAAAAAACATGCTCTAAAATTCTCCCTAGCAACACTTTAAGCATTCACTTGGTAGTCCAATTTCTGGCCAAGATTTACCTATGGCAGTTCTAAGGATTACTTATTACCGTATTTTGCGGACTATAAGGCGCACCGGACTATAAGGCGCATTACCCATGAGCGCCTTATAGTCCTGCCTAGGTCCATATATAAGGCGCACCGGACTACAAGGCGCAGCGCTGTCCGGTGCGCCTTATATGATTGAAAGCGGCGGCCGGCAAACTTTGCCGGCGGCCGCTTAACCCCCCGCGTGCCAGCCGCTTCTATTCATTTCAATGGTACGCTTCCATTGAAATGAATGGAAGCGCTCGGCACACGAGGAGTTAAAGAACTTCCTTCTTGATCACGTCGGAATAATCTCCTTACCTTTTTACCATAGCCAGCGCCGCCTTCTTCCGCAGCTCCGTCTCTGTCTTCTTTGGGCCTCATGGATGACGCATGCGCAGTCGGCTCTAACAGGCTCTCGCAGCCAGAGCCGACTGCGCATGCGTCATCCATGAGGCCCAAAGAAGACGACACGGAAGGCGCGAACACAGCTCAGGGAGAAGGCGGCGCTGGCTATGGGAAAGGTAAGAGACGAATAGTCTTTTAAGGCTATTCCGACGTGGTTAGGGGGAAGAGGTTCTTTTAATGGTAGAATCTAGAGTTGAGCGAGTACTGTTAGAGATGAACGAATACTATTTGAATAGCGCGCTCCCATTGCAATGTATGGAAGCGGCATGCAGACTTTGCCGGCGGCCGCCGCTTGACTCCTCGCGTGCCGCCGCTTAACTCCTCGCGTGCCGCCGCTTCAAGCCTTATATAAGGCGCACCGGACTATAAGGCGCACTTTCGATTTCTGAGGAAATCAAAGTATTTTATGTGCGCCTTATAGTCCGGAAAATACGGTAGTATTTTTTTTTTCTTAAACAAAAAAAAAAACAACTTACTGTTTCACTGGCCAGGACTAGGTAGATATTCGCGTCACAGAGATTGGCGCACACAATGATTTTTAAATATAAAGAAACCACTTTGAAGGGGCAAATTCTGCCAGAAAAAGGTCCATTTTCCGCTTCCCATTCATGTCTATGTGATTTCTCAGGTGGAATCTGCCTGAAGAACAATCATGATGCTTATGTTATCAGCTAGCAAACATGATAAATCAGCTACTGCCTCCCATTGAAATGAATGGGTGGTAGATTTCAGGTGGAATTTGAGGTGGATGAACACCCCCTTTAAGCACTTATAGAATTTAAAGAGGACCTTTCATGAGTTGGGGCACATGCGGTTTTATATACCGCTAGAAAGCAGTGTGCTGAATTCAGCGCACTGTCTGCTTTCACGATCTGTGCCCCCGGTGAAGAGCTATCGGTGCCAGAACCGTAGCTCTTCACCGTCAGAAGGGCGTTCCTGACAGTCAGCCCTTCCTCACAGCAGAGCCTATAGCGCTGTACTGTGACAGTGAGGAGGAACGCTTCCCAGTATTCGTCTATGGAAGAGTACTGTGAGGAGAGGGAGGAGGCATTCCTCCCCACTCTCACAGTAAAGCACTATAGGCGCTGCTGTGAGACAGGGCGTTCCTGACTGACTGTCAAAAACACCCTTCTGATGGTGAAGAGCTACGGTACCGGCACAGATAGCTCGTCACCGGGGGCACAGATCGTGAAAGCAGACAGTGTGCTGAATTCAGCACACTGTCGGCTTTCTAGCCGTATATAAAACCGCATGTGCCCCAACTCATGAAAGACACTCTTTTTAAAGTATAATCTTTTCAAGTTTATAGGACTTTTAATCCAAATGGAGAATTTCTAAGGCTTTACCTGGCACAAGCAGAGCCAAAGGGACCCCAATAACTAATTTAAAATATTGAAAGAAACCATATTCCCTGAATTGCAGATGTCTCTGTTTTGAGGAGCTCTCCTCCCACTCCACAGCTTTGTATTGTACAGACAATCAGTAGCAGGAGGAGAAAAAGAAGCAAAGAATCAGGCTATTTTCTTTAAAGTATATTACAAAGTTGGTTACTTTCACCTGCACTGGATTTATGAAAGAAAATAAAAGTTTAGTTATGCTTTGAGTGTCTGACATTGATACTAATGTGTACAACAATAAAAATAAAAATCACAGCCACATGATAAAAGAACTGAAGCTACTTAGCCCTGTATCAGTGCAATAGACACAGTGATACAATGTATTATACATCAAATAAACTTTCAAGACAGCTTATAAGAAAACCAGTCACGGTGATAGAAAGACAAAACAAACAACATACTCGGTGGCAGGATAATACAATAACACTGCTAAATGTCCAACACTCTTTTTCCCTTTCATTGCCATCTATGCAAATATTATATGCCATGGACAACAGCAAAGAGGAAACCATGAGTGACGGAGTACCCCAACGTGACCAACCTTACACTGTTTAGCACTCCAACACTTGACAATGAGGTTTAGGGTTTTATAGCTTATACGGACTATGTAATTGTTGCCTCTCACAGGATTTTAGGCCCCCCTTTTTTACAAATAAATTAACCACACAATCACAGAAAACCTTTGGCACCTCCAAGCCGACATGATGGAAAGAATTTCTTAATTATAACGTAAATGAGTTGTCTCACAATGTAGGACTTTTTGCACGCTCCATAAATCAACATGACCGCAGCCAGGCTTAACGTGGGCACGAATGGGTGGGACTGGTGACAGTCAGTGCTCCCATTCACTTCAGAGGGAACACCAGAGATAGCTGAAGTACAAGTTGAAGGTGGAGTGCACAAGAGGTTCTTGTCAGATTACTTTGTGGGACAACCACTTTACATACAAGAAAGTAGGTCAGTAAACATTGCATCTAAAATATTTAGTACATGACACAAGTGCCAATGCATAACTCTAAAGATAAGATAATAATAAAGTGTCATGATACAAGAGTCAAGTCACAATGCATAACATTAAAAAGATTGCTAAGTGAAGAATTAAATACTGAAGAGCTTATCATATACTGATAGTGATGGGAATAATTGTCACATTGTTCTAAAGAGCCCCATATGAGAACGAAAGCCAGATCTGCCAATTCCAATGGCACAGGCTGAAAAACTTGTGTATGGAGGGGAGGGGCTCCCGACTGTTCCCCGATAGGTGATGCTGGATAAAAGAAAAGCTGAACTAAATTTCAATGTCCAATCTATTAGTTCTCAGAGGAGGTAGGTCACCACCTGAGGCATCTACAGCAGCTTAAGCTTTTCTCCTGCTGACAATGTATATTAAGTCAAACCAAGCATGCAGGCGCATGAAGAAATTGGGAGGAACAACTGTGAGCTGAACAAGTGTTCATCTAACAGCTTTTGAAGTGTATGGCAAGAGTCAGCAACCTTCGCCATTCTGTTGTGAAACTACATCTCCAAGCACATTCTATTCACCTCTATGTGAGTTTTCAGAACAGTCGAGCAATTGTGTATGTGGAGAGAGCCAAACGTTGCCGACCACTGGTTTAGGAGTAGCATCACTGTTACAAAATATTACAGCATGACAGTGGCAAGGCAACTGGAACATGAGCATGAGGGATGCCAAATATCTATATGTAATCACAGGAAAATACAATGAATCCTGGCACTTATACATATCTTTTAGTGACCTGCCAGTACTAATGCAACCAACAGACAAGTTACACAGCTTCACCTACTGACAAATATTCAGGTCATTTTCTGATCAATGTATGACGGATTTAGAACATGCCTGATTATGCTCAGTTAATAGCGGTTATTAGCATATGGCCTTTAATGTTAAGTAATATGCTTGGCTAACATACTTTGTATTTCATTTTCATGACTGGATTGACAGGAAATGTAGACCCCAAGATAAAGCTGAGATAGATACAATAAAATAAACTACAAAAATTTAGGAAAGCAGGGGGAGATTTGCTACTCACATCCTTAGCTTGTAGGATTGTCTGGACTGCATAAGCTAGAAAACCCTAAACATTTATATGAAGAAACAATTCTGGATGTAGCGCCAATTTTTGCCTCACAAAAGAAGTAGTGACTCCATTAAAAGTGAACGGGACCTGTTGCACACTGTGGTAGTGTGTCAAATGCAAATGACAATGCAGTATGGTCATCTAAAAATGTAGCTGTAGGGCACTTTTACACAGATGGAATGGGGGTTTGGGATAAAATTATTACAACCCATTGTAAAAAAAAATGCATATGTTTTTATTGGAGTTTTCAGTGTGGTTAGACTTTTTACATGTGAAACATGGTAAAACATACCCGTTGTACTTGTTAAAACCACAACCATAAGAAAACCATATTTGGTTTAAACTACACTGTTTGAATACACTGTAACAAAAATATGGAGAGGAGAGGTCATCAACATAAGATCTGTGGGGTCCAACACTCAGGACCCACACTGATCAACTGTTTGAAGGTAATGTGGCACTTGTGCGAGCGCCATGACCCCTTTACTGTTTACATTGCATGTCCATTATAAATCAGATGGCATGTAGTTTAAACCGTTAAGAGGTCTCAACATTTACAAGAGTGCCATAGCCCCTTCGAACAGCTCATTGAGGGTCCTGGGTATCAGAACACCACTGAATATTAATTGATAACCTATACACAGAATAGGTCATCAAGTACTTTAAAAAAAAAAACAAAAAAAAAAACTAACAAACCCTTTAAATATATGCAAAAATGTATACCTCATTTATACCTATACGATATCTTGTAAGGGAGTACACCAATGCACAGCTGACTTGCCAAAACAATATGGAGGCAACAATGGGTAAGCAGATTCCAGATCTCTTCAGTGTGAGAACTATGTTGGAAAGACACAAAAACCATCTATGGTTTTAAAGAAATGATGCCTATATAAGTGCAGATATAGTAAGCAATAGTAAGAAGATGCTGCCCTTCCCTTCTACATACCCTAAAATTTATAGATTGTCACAGTTTAACATCATTAACAACTGTCCCTGCAGATTTTTCTGGCAAAATTAAAAAAAAAAAAGTTCAGGAATGACAAGCATCATAAAAAAACAATTATACAAGACATACATTTCATTTCTGTCCCAGCATCGGCACTTCATTTCAGCTAAATACTGTAGTTTGAAGCAGTATGTATTGCTGAAATATGGTGATAGAAAGGCTCATCTAGTGCAAGTATGACATTGTACAGCAGCTTGTCAGACCAAACTAATGCACGTGGTAAGGGAAAAACTCAATTCCTTAATGGATGGCAGCCCAGCATGAAAAATGAGAATGTTTTCCAGATCCAATAGAAATCTGTGTAATCTAACGCTTAGTTACTTGCATGCAGCTGCCTTATGCCAAGGGCTACTTCAAGGTTACAGAATATGCAAGAGTTGAAATTCTGTGCATCAAGTAGTGGGTGCTACAGTTATCAGATATTATAGCTTAACATGCAACATTGCAAAATAATAAATATGTAACAACTGTTCTCCATGTAGTCGCGTCTACGTAAAAAGCTCAGACTTGACCATGAAATACTGATCTTGGTCATGGGTACTTCAGTGAACCCCAGTACTACCAGTTTGGCAGACGAGGGAATGTGATGAGGATATGATGCTCGCAACTGTACAATAAGGTCATCTGTGAAGACGGAACAGTTTTACTGCTTTCTGACCCAAGAACAAAGCTGAGAAAAGGGCAAATCTGATTCACGATTTTGCTTTTCTGTAACCTGGGTTCAGAGAGGTGAGGTAGCTTCCACCAATTCTAGTACGAATAGAGGCGTTCTTACACCTCCCCAAAGTTGGTATGCCCCGTTTCCTTGGCGTGATCCCTTGCTGCCGACTGTCCTGTTAATCCCTTTTGACAAACCATACAGCGAAGAGCAAATCTGTTAACATCTGTAAACTGCCTCTTTCGTCTGGCATCATCGGCAAGCTCTAAAGCCTGCACCAACGCCTCATCATCAGAGGTGGAAAATATGGTCATGGGTGGCATGTCAGAATCTGAAAACTGCCGCTGCAAGGGGTCGTAGTGAATACCATCATAAATCAGCAGAACTCTTCTACTGTAGCCAGCATCTTCCCCAAAGCGGTCAATTCTCACTGTTTGCGTATCCACAACGCAGATTTCACATTGATAGAATTTGGACAGTATTGATACTTCTATGGCACCTCCCCATGTGTCCTCTCGGCGAATCCAGGAACAATATTCTTCATTGCTTTTACCCAGCACGGCTTCACTGTAACTTGTGGGATCACTGGCCACAATCTCCGCAATTAAACTGCGCATTTCTGGCGCACAAGCTGGGTCATACACGCCACCTTCTACCACATAATAGACACTTGTGAAGAGGCAAGAATTGTCAGCTGGTACTACCCTTCGAACAATCTGTGGACTTCTTGATATGGTTCGATCATTTATACTATGTATTGAAGGAGGTGTAGGTTTACTTTTATCTTCCTCCACAATAAGGGTGTCACCTATTAAAGAAAATAAAAAATAAACATTAAACATACATAATAAACTGTAGGAAAAAAAAGCCCAAACAAATATACCATAGAAATTTACTAAAACCCTGGAAGGGCTGGGAAACACTGACATCAGTAGGTACACCTAGCAAGGTTACTACTGAAGGGGTAAATACTCCTGGTAAGGCTTCACACGAGGTACAAATAGGTCTTACACGACCGTATTGAATGTACGGTCCGCAAGTTGCTGATCAGCAACACTAGATGCAGATCAGCAACATAGGCTCCACAGATGTCCGTGTCCTGCCGCACTCGCCCAAAGAGCTCTATTCATGGCCATTACGGACATCTCCTATAAACTGCGGACCACGGTTGCGGCCCGCAGATAAAATATCTGGTGGTGTAAGAGGCCACATTGAATATAATGTGTCCGCAATTGAAAACCCTCAATTGCAGACTTACATTACGGCCGTGTAAGACCAGCCTAAGGCCCATAAATAGGAGTCAAAAGAGTTGGCACAGAAAAAGAAGGATGTGTTTTCTGAGTCGCCTGGACGCAGCCATGTGATAGAGCATGACATTGTCACCGAGCCGCAATGTCTCGGTGACAATGTAAATCTAGCAATGTTAATCTAAAACCATACAAGATACCTGAAGCTCGTAGACAAGACCTATCTGAAGAGGTCAAAGATATGTTGGCACTTAATTGAATTGAAGAATCTAAGAGTGACTTGTCCAATCACTTTGTTTTGATTCCTACCTAGTTGGTTCCATAAGGTTCTATAATGATTTCCGTAAGTTGAATGAAGTGTTAAAGTTTGATGCCTACCCGATGCCCAGAGTCGATGAGTTAAGCGAGAGGTTTGGACATGCCAGGTATTTTTCCACCCTCGACTTAACCAAAGGATACCGGCAGGTGCCGCTCACTAAAGAGGCCAGAGAAAAAACTGCATTTGTCACCCCAGAGAGCTTATTCCAATATGTGGCTACGCCATTTGGGTTACATGGGGCTCCAGCAACCTTCCAGAGTTGATGGACAGAGTACCTAGGCTCCAACAAGGGTACACTTCAGCCTACCTGGATGACATTGTCATCTTTAGTACGGACTGGGAAATAAGCAGAGATCGTTCCATGTAGTGGAAACAATCAAAATCATTATTGTTTTGTAATCTGCCATGTAGCCATAGAGAAAATGTACTATGGGAAAAAGTGACATGGGACCTTCTTACAACCAACTTCTTTTTCAACAAGATAAAGTTAACAAGTATAGTGACCTTTGATTTTAGTAGGACTAGGCAATACCATTTGTTTTTCATGACCACCACATCACAGCTTTTATGTACTCATTTTGCTAATAATGAACTAGCGCACAGCAGCTGGAACCCCCATCAATTTGCCGCCATCACACTATAATGTCGCTATCAACTCACACTGCATCCCCTTAAGTCAATGGCAGACCATCATGTGGAACCATTCAGACTGAGCGCTTTTTTTCGCAGACTACCTGCACTTACATTACATCCATATATGCTCTGGTATGAACAATGTCAATAAAGGGGTTTCCACTTTCCAAAAATACTGATATAACGCCATGTTATGGCATACATAGCCCATTAACCACTGCACGACTTACCTTAGCCTGCAAGAAGTCCCTACAAACTAGTGCAGAGGCTACTTACGTAAGTGACTCATCCATAGGATCTCCAAGATGGTGACCATCTGTCCACTATGCAGGTATTATAAGAATTCAGTACAGAGGGCATGCATGGCCTCCCTATGTCACATCCATAGGTACTGATGATAAAGCTGCCATGGTGGAGGCTATAGGTGAGCAGATCACTTACATATGTGGTGTTGGAGGGACAAGGTGCCTTGTATCTTAACTGTATAAGGCTTTGTTCACATGTATTGTTATTTCCATTGTTCTGCTCTATTACTGCAGGAGAACAAAGAAAAATGTAAGTGCCAGATCTGTTGGATAAGGAATAAAATGCCGCTAGACAATGTACTTCAGTGACTGCGATAGTGACCGCTGGCGTGGCGTCATGGCGTTCCGTAGTTCATCAGACAGAGCTATTCTGTCAGTTTTAACAGAATCTGCAACTGTGCCTCTAACACACATGTGAACAAAGCCTATAAAAGTCACCTATTATGTTCTGTAGGGGAGAAGGACAGCTGACACATGTGCAGTATAAGGACTACACTATACATGACATGACTACCATGCAGCCACATTACATACAACATTCCCAGCATCTCCATGGTCACCATGAAGCTCTTCTCACCAGATTTGATCGGTAGATCTCGTAGTGTGGCGTCCCCATCGCTGAGGTCCAGGCTGGCGGGAGGGTACCCCACCATAACTCTCTGAGTGGGCCCCGAGATCCCCGTCACCCCAGCTATGCGCTCCTGCAGCTCCCGGACACTGGAGACGTCAGTCAGCCCCTGCAGCAAGTGAGTGCCCTCCCGGGTTTTACAACGGAGCCGCAGCATTGTCACACCTAGTAGTCACCGCTACTACTACACAGGATAAGAAGAACACCGGAATGGTGGGGACGCCGGCTGGGCCCGCTGACTCATGGAGTCTCGCGAGAGTTCACGGTTGCGCCCGTGACGGGATCCTGGCGGTTACTAGTGAGGTTTGTGTCAGCAGCTCTGTGGCAGGTCGCTGCACCTAACTGGCGCCATTAGTAAGGACGTCGCTGGAGTCTGCTGAGGGCTAAGAACTCACAGGATTCCTATATATACTAGACAGACTGTGTGGTAGACCTATTGATAGCAATGCCTTGTGACCTTTATTCAATAAAACTTTAGTTTTTTTTTAATCATGCATATTGTGTATCTTTACGTGACTTTATATAAATATTGATGTAAGAGAAAAAGTGAGAAAATGGCAGAAATATGAACAAGTTTAGGCTAAATTCACAACAGTCTGTTCTATCCATCATAGGATTAGATTAAGTCCAGAAAGCTAGTGCTGGAGTCAGATGGAGCACAGTCTGGCCATTCTTCCATCTGATTACCAAATAAGACTTTTTTTTTTTTTATATTTGTTTTTGTTTTTTTTTTGGGGGGGGGGTTGCATTACAGTGAATTTTGACGAATCAGAGCAATGGACATAGGCTTAACTTGGCCATATCTCCCTATATTATAAAAATGAATTTCTGTCTGTCTGTCTGTGCTCTAATGCGAACCAAACGGCTGGACCGATCTTCACCAAATTTGGTACAGAGATACTTCAGGTATCCGGGAAGGTTTAAGACGAGACTCCAACTCACTCGGACGTACCGTTGCTGAGATACAGCATTCCAAACACAGTGCCCCCCCCCCCCTTAGCCAATACAAACCTGCAAGTCTTTCACTCATATTCCAACTTCAATACACATGGTCACTCCACATGCACAATACAACACTGATATCCAAACTGAGATACGCGCATCAGAGGATTAGATACACAGATCAGCACACAGTGTCACACTCTGGAAGATTAGATACACGCGTCTGCACACAGTCCCACAAACCAGAGGATTAAATACGCACTTCTGCACACAGTTCCACACACTGAAGGATTTGATACGTGCGTCTGCACACAGTTCCACATGCCGAAGGATTAGATACACGCGTCTGCACAAAGTACCACACCCCGGGGATTGGATACATGCGTCTGCACACAGTACCACATGCCAAAGGATTGGATACACGCATCTGCACACAGTTCCACACACCAGAGCATAAGATATGCACATCTGCACACAGTACCACATGCCGCAGGATTAGATATGTGTCTACACACAGTTCCCCACGCCGTAGGATTAGATACGCGCCTCTTCACACAATACCACACAGGGGTGGATTAGATACGTGTGTGCACACAGTACCACACTTTGGAGGATTAGATACATGCCTCTGCACACAGTACCACAAGTCAGAGAATTAGATGTGCGTCTCAGCACACAGTACCACACGGGGGAGGATTAGATACGCTCATCTGCACATAGTACCACATGCCAGAGGATTAGATACGTGCATCTGCACACAGTACCACACAGGAGAGGATTAGATATGCACATCTGCACACAGTACCACATGCCAGAGGATTAGATACACACATCTGCACACAGTACCACACGCCAGAGGATTAGATACGAGCGTCTACATACAGTTTCACACGCAATAGGATTAGATACACGCCTCTTCACACAATACCACACAGGGGAGGATTAGATACGTGTGCCTGAATACAGTACCACACTTTGGAGGATTAGATACATGCCTCTGCACACAGTACCACAAGCCAGAGAATTAGATACGTGTCTCAGCACACAGTACCACACAGGGAGGATTAGATACGTGCGTCTGCACACAGTACCCCACGCCAGAGGATTAGATACGCGCGTCTACACACAGTTCCACATGCCGCAGGATTAGATACGTTCCTCTTAACACAATACCACACAGGTGAGGATTAGATACGTGTGTCTGCACACAGTACCACAAGCCAGAGAATTAGATACGTGTCTAAGCACACAGTACAACACGGGGAGGATTAGATACGCGCGTCTGCACAAAGTACCACATGCCTCAGGATTAGATATGTGCCTCTTCACACAATACCACACAGGGGAGGATTAGATACGTGTGTCTGCACACAGTACCACACTTTGGAGGATTAGATATATGCCTCTGCACACAGTATCACAAGCCAGAGAATTAGATACGCGTCTCAGCACTCAGTACCACACGCCAGAGGATTAGATACGCGCATCTGAACACAGTACCACATGCCGTAGGATTAGATACACGCATCTACACACAGTTACACACGCCGTAGGGTTAGATACGCGCCTTTTCACACAATACCACACAAGGGAGGATTAGATACGCACATCTTCACACAGTTCCACACACCAGAGGATTAGATAAGCACGTCTGCACACAGTACTACATGCCGTAGGATTAGATACACACGTCTGCTTACAGTTTCACATGCCAGACGATGAGATACGCACGTCTTCACACAGTTGTACACGCTATAGGATTAGATACATGCGTCTGCATACAGTGCCACATGCTGTAGGATTAGATACGCGTGTCTACACACAGTTCCACACGCTGTAGGATTAGATACGCGCCTCTTCACACAGTACCACACTTTGGAGGATTAGATACATGCCTCTGCACACAGTACCACTTGCCAGATTAGATACACGTCTCAGCACACAGTACCACACTGGGGAGGATTAGATACGCGCATCTGCACAAAGTACCTCACGCCAGAGGATTAGATACACCTGTCTGCACACGGTACCACAACGCCAGAAGATTAGATACGCGCATCTGCACATAGTACCACATGCCGTAAGATTAGATATGCACATCTGCACACAGTTTCACTTACCGGAGGATTAGATACGTGCCTCTTCACACAATGCCACACAGGGGAGGATTAGATACACACATCTGCACACAGTACCACACGCCGGAGGATTAGATATGTGCATCTGCAAACAGTACCACACCAACAAGGATTGGATACTTGCATCTAAACACAGTACTACACGGGGAAGGATTAGATACAGCTTTACTCCAGGTATCCATAACAACTGATCATAGGTTTTTCACTGATATCCAAAATGAGATACACACAATCACATGACGCTTATGGACATACACACAAACCACATACAGAATACACCAGTGCAAAATTGGACATTTCTTATGGGGCCACTACACAAACATAAAATGTAATATACCTGTGCGAAGCCGGGTCCTCCCTCTAGTATATTATATTTTAGACTGCTGAAGCGTCAGCTTTAGAATGGTTGGCAGGTGTATGCATGTTCTATGCATACAGCTAAAGTTAGTCACAGCCACAGTTTGTGTATGGGCTATAGACTCGCCCACGGGTGTTTTGTGTATTGTAGGCATGTATTTGTACTAAGCCCCCTTGCAGACGACTGTGTCTTAGGCCCTATTCACATATGCGTTTGAGTTTCCATTCGGGAAACCTGAACCTCCTGAACAGAAACCTCTCTGCATAAAAAAGTGGTTACCTAAAGAAACCCGTGGACCCCATAGACTGTAATGGGTTCTGTGTGGTTTTCACACAAAATATGAGGAGAGAAAAGTGCTGCTTGCAGGACATTTTCTGATTATCCGATGAGGATCCATTTCCGGAAATGATCATCACTACTACTTTCCCCCATCCATCACATTATACTTACCCTCCACGCTTCTCCCAGTGAGACAAATCCTTCCTCTGTAATGAGTCTGTCTGTGCGCACCACCGCCAGTAATTCAATTCTACTGAACATCCACAGTAGATAGAGGTGGATCATCGCTGCAGAAAAGAAGGAGCCGTCTCATCGGAAGAAGTGTGGAGGGTAAGTATGTAATATGGGTCGGCGGGTTGGGCTGAGTAGGTAGGGAAGGGCAGGATAGCTAGAGAGACGTGGGGGGGGGGGGGGCGGGGGGGGTTAGTGAGGAACTTCCATAGCAGGAAGCAGAAGAAATTTTACAAAAGCAGGAGACACCAGCAGCTCACAGAAATCACTCAAAACACGCTAAAAAGGTATATGGGTGCATTTATTAACCCATTTAACAGACTTTTTTAAATCAAAAACTTTTTTTGTCCAGAAAGCCCCTTTAATACTTTTTGTTAATTGAATTGTACAAGAGCTTATTTTTTTCGCAGGAAGGCATGATGTTATAATTGAAGCCATTTTGGGGAAAATAACACTTTTTATAACTTTTTTCAGCGGCAGACAACCAAAAAAACTGCATTTCTAAATTTCTTTTTAGATTTTTCTTTCTTTTTTTTTTTTTTATAAAACTTGTGATCATCAGTGTAAATGCATCAGACTCCTGTGATCTTGTTCACAGAGGTTCTAACACCTTCAAACCCCTCAAATGAGGTGGCCTCTATGCTCTGTTATCAGCAGGCGCCCAGCTTGTGAATTCTGTTCATGCAAAGCATAGCCATGGTCAGCTCCTTTAGGCTAAGGCCCCATGGGACGTTCTGCAGCTCTAAAGCGCTGCGGGAAAAATCACAGCGGGAACGCAACGCGGTTCTTCCCGCAGCGCTTTGAACAGGAAGTTCACAGAGTTTTCCACAACGGACTTTCTGTTACCAGAAAGTCGGCGATGTTTCTGTAGATATAATTGAAATGCCTCCCCCCACCCTTGCCAGGTGGGGGGAGGTAGTTATGGCTACTAGGGACCCTTGCCAGGTGGGGGGGTTAGTTATGACTACTAGGGACCCTTGCCAGGTGTGTGTGTGGGGGGGGGGGGGGGCAGTGCCGCACCTCCCATGAGGCGACCTGAAGCGGGGGGGGGGGGGGCGGCTTTCTGCAGTTAGCCTCGGGCGGCGAAAGGAGCAGGCTCACCCCTGGGGGGGGGTTAGTTATGGTTACTAGGGACCCTTGCCAGGTGGGGGGAGGTAGTTATGGCTACTAGGGACCCTTGCCAGGTGGGGGGGTTAGTTATGACTACTAGGGACCCTTGCCAGGTGGGGGGGTTAGTTATGGCTACTAGGGACCCTTGCCGGGTGTGGAGGGGTTAGTTATGGCTACTAGGGACCCTTGCCAGGTGGGGGCGTTAGCTATGGCTACTAGGGACCCTTGCCAGGTGGGGGCGTTAGCTATGGCTACTAGGGACCCTTGCCAGGTGTGGGGGGGGGGGGTTAGTTATGGCTACTAGGGACCCTTGCCAGGTGTGGGGGGGTTAGTTATGGCTACTAGGGACTCTTGCCAGGTGGGGGGGTTAGTTATGGCTACTATGGACCCCTGTCAGGTGGGGGTGGGTTTAGTTATGGTTACTAGGGACCCTTGCCAGGTGGGGGGAGGTAGTTATGGCTACTAGGGACCCTTGCCAGGTGGGGGGGTTAGTTATGACTACTAGGGACCCTTGCCAGGGGGGGGGTTAGTTATGGTTACTAGGGACCCTTGCCAGGTGGGGGGAGGTAGTTATGGCTACTAGGGACCCTTGCCAGGTGGGGGGGTTAGTTATGACTACTAGGGACCCTTGCCAGGTTGGGGGGGGGTTAGTTATGGCTACTAGGGACCCTTGCCAGGTGTGAGGGGGTTAGTTATGGCTACTAGGGACCCTTGCCAGGTGGGGGGGTTAGTTATGGCTACTAGGGACCCTTGCCAGGTGGGGGGGTTAGTTATGGCTACTAGGGACCCTTGCCAGGTGGGGGGGTTAGTTATGGCTACTAGGAACCCTTGACAGGTGGGGGGGGGGGTTAGTTATGGCTACTAGGGACCCTTGCCAAGTGGGGGGTTAGTTATGGCTACTAGGGACCCTTGCCAAGTGGGGGGGGTTAGTTATGGCTACTAGGGACCCTTGCCAGGTGGGGGGGTTAGTTATGGCTACTAGGAACCCTTGACAGGTGGGGGGGGGGTTTAGTTATGGCTACTAGGGACCCTTGCCAGGTGGGGGGGTTAGTTATGGCTACTAGGGACCCTTGCCAGGTGGGGGCGTTAGCTATGGCTACTAGGGACCCTTGCCAGGTGGGGGCGTTAGCTATGGCTACTAGGGACCCTTGCCAGGTGTGGGGGGGGGGGGTTAGTTATGGCTACTAGGGACCCTTGCCAGGTGTGGGGGGGTTAGTTATGGCTACTAGGGACTCTTGCCAGGTGGGGGGGTTAGTTATGGCTACTATGGACCCCTGTCAGGTGGGGGTGGGTTTAGTTATGGTTACTAGGGACCCTTGCCAGGTGGGGGGAGGTAGTTATGGCTACTAGGGACCCTTGCCAGGTGGGGGGGTTAGTTATGACTACTAGGGACCCTTGCCAGGGGGGGGGTTAGTTATGGTTACTAGGGACCCTTGCCAGGTGGGGGGAGGTAGTTATGGCTACTAGGGACCCTTGCCAGGTGGGGGGGTTAGTTATGACTACTAGGGACCCTTGCCAGGTTGGGGGGGGGGGGTTAGTTATGGCTACTAGGGACCCTTGCCAGGTGTGAGGGGGTTAGTTATGGCTACTAGGGACCCTTGCCAGGTGGGGGGGTTAGTTATGGCTACTAGGGACCCTTGCCAGGTGGGGGGGTTAGTTATGGCTACTAGGGACCCTTGCCAGGTGGGGGGGTTAGTTATGGCTACTAGGAACCCTTGACAGGTGGGGGGGGGGTTAGTTATGGCTACTAGGGACCCTTGCCAAGTGGGGGGTTAGTTATGGCTACTAGGGACCCTTGCCAAGTGGGGGGGGTTAGTTATGGCTACTAGGGACCCTTGCCAGGTGGGGGGGTTAGTTATGGCTACTAGGAACCCTTGACAGGTGGGGGGGGGGTTTAGTTATGGCTACTAGGGACCCTTGCCAGGTGGGGGGGTTAGTTATGGCTACTAGGGACCCTTGCCAGGTGTGGGGGGGGGGGTTTAGTTATAGCTACCAGGGACCCTTGCCAGGTGGGGGGGGGGTTAGTTATGGCTACTAGGGACCCTTGCCAGGTGGGGGGGTTAGTTATGGCTACTAGGGACCCTTGCCAGGTGGGGGTGGGGGGGTTAGTTATGGCTACTAGGGAATGAGCCACAGGGTAACACAATACTGTAATATTTCATAATGTTTTATTGGTCGTAATCAAACATAAATGACAATATGTACATTATTTATAATATTTTTACAGGAATGCCCATTACTATGGGATAAAAGGTGTGAGAATTATCTCGATAAAATCGCAAAAGACCGCGCCTGGAAGGATGTATGCAAGACAATGCACCCTGACGAATGGGATACGGCCTCTACTGTGAAACGCAAAAAATTACGTAAGTACGAAAGGGAAAACACTACAAAATCAGCAAACAGTTCACATTTTCATACATGGTGATTCAATATTAATTGTTTTAATTTTTCTTTCAGTTGATCACATCAAAACTCGGTGGAACACATGTAGAGACCAATTTCGGCGCGAGTTGAATGCGCAAAAGGGCAAGAGTGGATCTGACCGCCGAACGAAGAAACCGTACATGTACACGCAACAACTGATGTTTTTGAAAGACACGATGGACATTGGAGAGTGAGTATATATTTGAAATATAGTGTACAATGATATTGTTCAGTCTGCCAGTAAAAAAAACTGAAACATTCTTTTGGGTTTTTGCAGAACTGTTGACAACCTGGAAGGTGAGCCTGAGGAGCAGCATGAGGACCAAAGCACACTGGAAAGTTCTCACGTGTCATCTCCTTCCCAAACCCCTTCATCACCGAGCTTGCTCAAAAAGAATTGCCGGACGTGGGAAAAAAAGAAAACAACCAGAAGGGACAGGCATGGATCCACATTCCATGCTGGATGCACAAGTGCTGTCTTTCATGCAAAAACGTTCAGAATGGAGTGCTAATGAACATTTCGGCATGATGGTGGCAAGGCACACGGAGAAAATCCCTACTGAACGCCAGTTCTTGTGCCAGTCGACAATTATCAACATTCTGAACTAGTTCCAGGGTGAGCAGGATCCAAAATATCTTGCCAGTCTTGTACAGTCCGGTCCAATGCCAGCACAACAACCACAACAACAGTTTCGGCCATTTGAACAACAGCGCCAGTATTCCCAGGAGGGTGCGTTGTACTGCAGTCAGGGTCAGTATCCACAGCAAGGTGTACAGTAGCAGCCTTCTCTTCAGGGGCAAGGGCATGCTAGACAACCAGCTGACACTCGGGCATCCACTAGCCATACAACTGGCTCCATTACCCAAGAGCTGTTCACCCTGTGAAATGTTCTTATCGTGTCAAAAACTTCTAAAAAGTTTTTATCTTTGCAAAAAAATATTTTATATAAATAATATTTTAAAAATATTTTATAACAGTTTGTAACAGTTATTTAACAGGGTATTTTTACTGTGTTGGCTTTTTTTGTTTAATAAAAAACTTGATAAACCCAGGAGTCCTGAATGTTTTTTACAAACAGGAAATGTCCAAATTCTTGGAACATAGCAACCCAGAAGAATTGAGCATGGGTTGTAACTATGCGGTAACTATGCAGTGACTTCCTTTTTTTTTTTTTGGCAGGGGGTGTGTTTTTTTTTGCGGATCCGCAAAAGAACGGACGCACACGGATGCACACTTTGCGGTTGAGCACGGTCGTCTGTGGAATGAGTTTTTTTGTCTTTTTTTTGTGAATTTTGCGGTTGCGGATCAATTGCGGACCGCAAAAACACTACGGTCGTGTAAGACCAGCCTAAAAGGGAATGTCAGTGTGATTTAGGACACTAAACCAGCCACAGGTCCTTATGGACTGTGCCTGCAATAAAACCTCTGCAGACTTTCTGCGAAAAGCGGTGTGGAAAAAACCATGATGCGTTGCCACTACGGTTTTTCCTGCAGCACTTTTTTGCTGAGGCCTGCTACGTGGGGTCTTATCCTAAGGCTGAGGCTCCACTTTACAGAAACGCAGCTGTTTTGTTGCATGTTTTGCTGCAGGTTTTCTGAGCCAAAGCCATCAGTGCACTGGGCAGAAGGTAAAAGTATAAGAACTTCCTATATATTTTCTTTTGTAGCCATTCTTGACTTTAGCTCAAAAAAGGGCCTGACCATGGACCGTAAATCACATGACCATGGTCAGAGTTTTATCCTCTAGAAGTAACAGAATGATTGACAGCAAGCTGAAATCTAGAAAACCGTGAGGAATTGATACAGAAAGTATATTGGAAAATTGTATATCTTTTTATTGTACATTTGTTTGTCAATATTGGCCTGAAAGTGGCCAACCCCTTTAATGTCTGGGTGTGTGAAAAGTGGATAGCATAAAGACAACTCATAGGGGATTATCATCTGCTTTTTTTTTTGGCTATATTGGGACCTTATGCGCCTGATGCTTTTTTATTTTAACAAAAAAAAAAAAGGCCGTTATCTGCTGGAGTAACCCCAGGAGGTAACAGGTCCCATTTACTTACCTATCCCTGTTCCTGGCCGCCTCCGCTTCCCCTTCTGTATTCCATATCATGTTGCAGGGGCGCCCTGGAAGGCAGAAGGGGAAGTGGATGCTGTGAACAAGAGCAGGAATCGGTAAGACCCCAGAGTATAATGATCGGAGGTCCAGGGGAGGAGAGAAAACATAAATAAACCATTATTACTCACTTCTCCTGCGATGCGACTCCCAGCTGTCTTCAGGTATCTTTGGTGACATACCAGACATCACGTGGGCCAGGTCGGCATCATTATGCGTTATGACGTCAGCCTGGTCCATGTGACATCTGTGCCGTTATTGAAGAAGGCCGAAAACAGCAGGAAGTGCACCAGCGCCCAGGTGAGGTAAGTAACAGCGGTTTTATGTTTATCACCTCTTCCAGGTCTCCAATCATTATACTCTGGGGTATAAGGGAGTAAAGCATTATGGTAGTTGTAGGATAGAAGCACAGGAAGCTACATCTTCTAAACAAATGCAGAAGATGGCAGGAGCTTCCAGAGAAAGCCAGAAGTCACTGGCTATTAATGAGTTAATAAGTTAACCCATTAATAGCACCAACAGACCTGTTCTAAAAATATATATATATATATATATATATATATATATATATATATATATATATATATATATATATATTTTGCCTGGAAAACCCCTTTAACACTGGTACAGGAAGCGCCAGTCATAATACCTCTACGCCACTGTGTGAAAGGGGGCGCAGCATGTTCATTATTACTCACACCACTTCTCTTGTAACGGAGTAAGATGATGGCAGTGTGACCCTGCCCTGAGTTTTCCTTGAAGACAGCAGTCATACATCACTTGACATAATCGCTTAGGGTTACTTTTGAACATACATCACATGCCAACCCGGCATTCACCACAGCCCGTTTCCATGGTGGCGCTGTCCTGAGAACGCCTATTTTCCTCCAATTGGGCAGTTGTGGACACACCTCTCCGGCAACACCACCTGAGCGAACCAATCAAATTCCAGAGGCGGGCCCTATTTCACAACTGCAAACTTTATTACTGGCAGCCTTGAGGCATTGTGCGCTACCTTGGCAGACATGTTTAGTGTGGGCAGATGGCCACTGCTTCATCGGTTTATGTGACAACTTGCTGAGAAACTTGTCTGATGGTAATACGACCGTCCCGTAAATAGCGACTGTATGTAAAAGGAGTAATTCGGAAATAAATAAGTCATGTAGTCATAGTTAGATGACCGCCAGAGTGGCTAACCCTAGTGCCTGGGGGAAGCTAATGCACTGGGCTCCTAACGCCTCAGACCCGGCTCACTTCTATGCAGTGCAGGCAGCTATACAAGTCTATGTGGCACGGAGTTTCCCTTATCAAACAAGGCGTCTCCACAGGCTCTTCCCGCCCTCGCTGACGTCACTAAGGAGCCGGTGCCGCGTCCTTCTCCTTCAGCTGAGCCCCCACCTGTCTGACCGGCAGCTGTGTGACCGAGACAAGGAGCCGGTGAGGTGAGAGCTTTGTTCTGGATCATCTATACACGCCGTCTGCTATGTGTGACTGTATGTCCAGGTACCGGCTAGTGTCGTATACGTAGACAATTCCTGGCTCTGTGACATCCTGCAGCCGGCGTGTGATGTATTATGTCCTTGTAATGTCTCATATCCATATACTTTGTATTGTCATGTTCTTGGGAAATACTCCATTCATCAGACCCCTATCAGATCCTCTCTGATGACTTAGTAGCCAAGTGGCCTCTAATGGTGTATCTGAGGTATATACTGGTGGTCCAGCTTGGTCCACTTTGTGTAGAGAAGAGAACAACCCTGATGTAGATCACTTTGGTCTGCTATTCTGAATTAAGTGACTTTGTCACCATGTTTCTACCCCCACAAGCCATGTTAAAGGGGTGCGCTAAAAAAACATATTAGATTTGAATGTGCATAAAAGCAGGAAATGGGGGGGGGGGGGAGAAACTGTTCACCATTGATATGTGAACAGTGCCGGCAGCCTGATCAGAAGTCCTGATGCTCCATGACCTGTCCACTAACAGTATGTGACTGACTGGCCGCAGCAGTCATGTGCCATTTGTGGACTGGTCTCTGTTCAGACCATTGGATGACCACAAACAGGATGCCTGGCAGGGAAAGGGTTGCCAGTGCTGGATGTGGGCACATTTGTAAGGTGAACAATGATTTATATATATATATAATTTTAACTATATGTGCCCTGTGTGTGTGTGTGTGTATATATATATATATATATATATATATATATATATATATATATATGAGATTAAGAGAAATTCTGGGTGATTACGTGCAGTTAGTTACAATGTGTGGATAGCTTTATAGGGACACTATCCGTATCACCTCACTACCTTAGATCTAGGGTTTGTATGAAGAGGCCAGAGTTTATAACATACAGTCTATGGGAATTGTGTTGCAGTCTTTGTATCTTGATGTTCTGTACTCCTCTATCACTCCTCAGAATGTACTTTGTGATTTTACAGGTCATTATAGCCACATGTATCTAGAATATACAGTATATTACATGCCACCTCTTCAGACAGGGAGGTTAAGGCAGGGAGAGTTCTAGTCCTATCCAGCTGGATCTAGAAATGTACAAGCTTGTATCTGTGCTTTACTTTTTGCAGTGCGTGGAAACAGCTCGGTTGGTAGCCGAGTACTTCTCTCATAACAAGTGGCTGGCAGTTGCTGACATGTCAGAGGGGAAGAATCAGGACCCCGGACAGTTCAACAGTGGAAGTGGCAAAGTGCCAGCTAGAAGCACAGAGAAAAAATGCTGTAAGTACTGTCTGTGTTGCTTTGCTGCAATTCTTGAAGGATCCTTTTGCAGTCCGGAGGTGGGTCTTCCTTTGCCCACTTCCTATGTATGCACATGAGGCAGGCGTTGTCTCTTTGTAACACTATCCTGAGCTCCTTATTAACATGCATGTTTCCACTCTGCCATCTCCACATCTCATGGACTATAGACATATCCACAAATACTGTATATTGGTCTCTTTATGTAATAGTCATTTTGTATTCAGAGGATTGTTCTTAGTAACTTTTTTATTAATTTTACAGCTTGGGCATCCTATATGACAAACTCTCCGACCCTGATTGTTATGATTGGCTTGCCTGCTAGAGGCAAGACCTACATGTCTAAGAAGTTAACACGATACCTCAACTGGATCGGTGTGCCCACAAAAGGTAGGTCTTGTAAAGACACTCTTTGTCATTGTATCCTTCTAAGGGCCCATTCACACGGAGTAAACTCACATGTATTTTGGCAAAATACACGTGTAAAAATAAGACTCTCTTTGACTTCAGTGACATTTTACGTGTGTATTTTGCCGTGTTTTTTTACACGTGTAAAAAATGTCATTGAAGTCAATGGGAGTCTTATTTTTACATGTATATTTTGCCAAAATACACACGCATTTACTACGTGTGAGCGTGCCTTAATACTTAAAAACCTGTCGGGGGAAGGGTAACAGAATTGAGACAATGGCTTGTAATTGCTTAGCTATGATTTTGCAACCTTGCATCTGTCTTTCATTTTTTGCACTTTAGATACATTTTGGTTACTGCACCCAGAGCACTTTTGTGAGAAAATTAGCAAAAACTACTGTAGCTATATATTATCTACTGATGCATCCCCTCTCAAAGTGTGTGAGCTAAGCAAAATGCCTTTGAGTAGCAGCAGGGAAAGCATTTATATGCTGTCGTGTCAAAGGACCCAGTGTGTAATTGGACCAAACCTGTAATCCTTTACATATATGCCTGAGTTGAGGGGATATCGTCACTCCATAGGGAGAGAACCACCATTTGGGTGTGTGGAGTCTTATTAAGCCATGAGCGCTCCACTGTGCAAAGGAACATGGGAAGAATATGCAAATCTGACTGGCATCCTAATTACATCATGGAAGTCAGATTTGCATATTCTTCCCATATCTGCCTGAGACATAACTGTATAATTGCATGCTGAGTATATTTCAATGAGTTCATTGTTTCTTTTAAGAAGATGTAGAGTATCATAACGTTTTGTGTGTTTTATTTAACCCCTTCCCGACGGAGGAATTTTTAGATTTTTCCTTCTTGACTCCCCTCCTTCCAAACCCCATGACTTTTTTTTTTCTTTTTTTTTTTTTTTTTTTTTACTTTTCAATTCACAGAGCCTTAGGGTTCATTCACACAGAGTAAAGTGGCACTGATCCTGGCACAATAACTCGCGTAAGAATCAGTGCTGAAAAACAGACTCCCACTGACTTCAATGGATTCCTTTTTCTGCGCGGTACACATTGAAATCAATGGGAGTCTGTTTTTTAAGCTTCGGTACAATTCTGGGGATAACAAATGTTATATAGTTTTATTTTCATTTTAGCCGCTTAACAAAAATCTAAAACTTTGCAAAAAAATATTTTTTTTTTTCTAAAAGTTGCAATACTCTGACACCCGTAACCTTTTTTATATTTCCCTATACGAGGATTCATAGGGTGTCTTTTTTGTAGGATCAGGGTTACTTTTTAGTTACAACATTTTGGGGAATTTCTATTCTAGGCAAAATGGCGAGCAAACCCCTATGGGTCTGATCTCTAATGCAGTGTGTTACAATGCTAATACATTGCAATTAATTACAAAATATCAGCATTTGCATAACAGGCTGCATAAAGCAAGAGGAAAATTAAGCCCTTGCAGGAGAAGAAATGCCCCTAAAGTACTTTTCATCTAATTTGCATAAGAATAAAATTCTAATTTTCCTGATAATGATGCTCAAGTGCAGAGTAAGAAAGGCATTTTGGAAAAAGCACTATACAGTACTGCCATTATTGATACCGATATTATTTATTTATTTTTTCTTCTGACAGACTTCTAGAATTAAAGGGGTTGTCCAAGATATTTTGGTGCAGGAAGCCGGGGAAGGTGAAACCTTAAAAAAACAAAACGTGTGAACCTAGTGTAACTGGTGGCCATTTAACCTTTGGTTGCACAACCTGCACCATATAAGGCACTGTACATTGCACGAGCAAGAAAGCTGCTTTTCCTTAGTTTCTGACCTTGTGTTTCTCCTAGAAGGCTACATTGTAGTGACCTAGAATGTTTGTGTATAGTACTAGCAATGCTCACATTTAGGTGCCAGACAACTACAAACCATAAACAAACTCCTGCTCAGACATAACATTCAGAAAAAGTTTGGTAGTTTCTCTGGTTTAAGTTGGCTAAGTTTTAGAACTTAGAACAAAAACTAAATCATTCTTTTTTCTGATGCTTTTTATGTTAGAAGATTCACGTGAAATAAGGTCTCCAATCCTAATTTTACAAGGGGTTAAAATGACCGATGGTGACCAAAGGTTGTGAAACTGAAGCCAACGGGATGTAGCATACCATAGTCTTATTTTACTTTTGGTTGCTGGGTGGGTGAAGAGGCTTCCAGGGCTGTATATGTATGGCCATAAAATGGCCATCAATGGGAGATGTCAAAATTGAAGGAATGTATAGCAACTGTTCAGTAACAGACATTATTATCCATAGATCGACGTCAAGAAATACATACAGACTGGTCAGTAAGATATTAACCTTGTCATATCACATCAATAAGACAGTCTGATTTTGTGTAAAAATATATTAGATAAGTACAACATATATACCGAACAACCAAAATTCCATGAAAGTGATCTTCTGGAGAGTTGACCTGCTCAAGGAGATGGCTACTATGGAAAACTAAAAATCTGTCACAAAATATTTGGTCTGTGTTTTAGGGATGTTTTACTGTAATATATAAAATATATTGTACAACTTTTTTTCCTTAATGTTGCTCCTAAGTGTTTGTGTTTTAATATTTCCGTTTACCCCTGTTGAGATGAAGCCTCAGTATTGCCCCATTGTTGGACCTCTAATATTGCTCCTTGTTAAATATCTTGTATTCGCCGGTGAGACTTGTGTCCACTGTTAGGGCTAGTTCACACGTGGGCAAAGGGGAGGTTTTTGACAGCGGAATTCGCTTCAAAAACCTCTCCTTTAACATGGTGGTCTATGTAGACCACTAGCTTTTTTTTTCCTCCTAGCGTTTTCCGCCTGAAGAAGCGACATGACCTTTCTTCAGGCGGAAAACGCCTGAAGAATTGCATAGAAGTGAATGGGAGGCGAAAACCGCGCGGTAAAAAACCGCGCGGTTTTTTGCAAAAAACCACGCGGTTTTCGCCTGCAGTTTCTATAGCACATATAGGAAAAAAAAACCCTAGCGAAAACCGCTAGCGAAAACCGCGTCAAAAACCTCGTCAAAAACCGCGTGGAATGCAAAAAACAGCGTCAAAAAAACTCCTCGAGGTTTTTTACCTCGCACAAATAAGCTAGGCGGTTTTCACGTGTGAACTGACCCTTAAATATCTGTACCTGACCTTGAAATTGTGGGATAGACTTGTGTCACGTGTTGTAGGCCTTATCCACGATAGGAAGAAGTCAGCTTGTTATAAATCAGTGTAGAGGTTTATTAATATCTTGAAGGAAAACACAGGAACAGGGAAAATGTCCAAATAACACAAATATCAGTCAATTGTCAATAGCTTACATCTTCAGAGAAGTTAAATCATCTGGATATCTTGTAGTTACAGCTTGGTTCATGCTTGTCATCTGGTTGGTGGACTTGGGCTGGTTACGACGTCCATGGATGTCCATCTGCCTGGACCACCCACCCTGGTGTTCCCAAAGACAGACCTCCTGGTCTTCCCCTGGTCTTCCCAAAGACAGACCCAGACATGTGTATTTCTTACTCATTTATATTCATGAGAGTGGGTGTTACCTTCCATCTTGTAGCTATGTAAGGAGATTTCTAAAATAGTGTACTCTAACCGCACCCATGTTCCAAGAATATAAGACTATGATGTCAGTAGAGTGTTAACCCCATGTCTGCTAGAGAATATTGTAAATATATAATATTTAACACTCCTACAATCATGTTTATTTTTTTCTAGTGTTTAATTTAGGAGCATATCGTCGTGAGGCTGTTCGATCTTACAAGTCTTATGAGTTTTTTCGTCATGACAATGCAGAGGCAATGAGAATTCGCAAGTGAGTAGAAATGTATTTCTGCTTTTTCTAGCTTTCATGCCTGTGTGGAGTTTTTGTAGTATTGCCAATCTTACATCTAGCAGCTGTCTATACAGGCACTTTTCGGCTTCTGGTGGCGGTTTTCTTACACTGGCAAGTTCCGTCTTTGTAACCATAATATGTCTTGGCAAGCAGCAAACTGTATTTGTCATTGAAAAGAACATTAGGTTTCGCTGTAATAGGTACCAACAATTGGAAACTCCTTCATGCTTCTCCTGCAGAAACTTGCTTCATCAGGCTGAGGCTTAGGTGTGGCATTGGGCATCATACTATTGCCTTGTCAGCCAGATGTCCCTGTCTGATGTTATATTTTCTATCACCAGTCACACATTTTAGCTGGAGATGTGGCTATGAGTTCATGACTTCCTTTCTCTTGTTGCACTATTTGGATTCCATGCTCGTGAAGGACACGTCTGCTTTCTAACAAGAGAAGGCCCCATACATAATCAAGTGTTCGTCTGATGTGGTGCTGAGTTTGCATGGTATGCACTTGGATGACACTCTGAGTGACATCTAAGTGGATTCCATTATGCATTCACGTCTAAGGGGGCTTCTGATCTATTCCGTTCCAATGACACGGATAATTATTGAACAGGTCCTATTCTGGTCCATGTTATGGCAACAAAAAGATTTGGAGGAATGAATTCATAATGGAATGCACTCTGTCATCCCAGTGCATTCCACTGCAAAAATCCCCCCCCCCCCCCCCACATCGGATGCACACTCGGTTAATGTGCCTGACTTCACTTCGCTCTTATTGAAATTAAAGTATTAGTTTCTAGTTATATGTATCAGTCAATCCCACAAACCCCGGGCTTTCTTTGTGCTACCAACAGCTGTGTGATTGAAAAGCATCATGTCACCAGAAAAGCTTGCTGTCTCTTTATCCAGCTTTACCTGTATCATTATGATAATTTTGCTAATCCATGTTTGGTGATTGACTGAACTATGCAATAAAAAACTAATTCTTTAAAGTGTTTGAATACTTTTATTTTTTTCTTTTCATAAGGAACAATAGGGAACAAACTTTTCTATATACTTCACTAAAGAAAAGTGACTAAAGGGGTTGTCCGGGATAAAAGCAAATTCTACCTATAAACTCCCTCCCCCCACTTAACTTCTACATCAATTTAAAAAAATGTATAATTACCTATATCCCTGGGACGGTCATGTTCTGTTTCACCGCTTCCAAAACAGAACATCACCAGTACTTTTTCCCCCATCCCCAACAATACTTATGTGTCTTCCTATGTCCGGAACGGGTCCTCCTCAACTCTTCTCTTGAAGCGCCTGCGCAGTCTGAAGGTGAGTTCAAGACATGCGCCGTAGAGATAGCAATCCATCTCTACTGTGCATGCCTCACAGTTCACTTCAGTCTGTGCGCAACGTCTCCAAGGTGCAGACAGTGAACAGGAGAAGACGAGCCGGCTCCCACATTGGAATCTAGGTAAGTATGATGCTAGGGGACAGGGGAAGAAAAAGGGCTTTCAGTGGACAGGGTAGCCTAGCTTAGCATAGCTAGGGAGGTAGGGGACTAGTAGTGGTCAAGATAGCTTAGTGCAGTTTAGCTAGGGAGACAAGGAGAGGGGTGTAACAAAGTGAGACAGGAGGGGGGGAGCAGTGACAGGGAGGTAGCGTGACAGGTACACAGGAAGTTACATAGTAGGAAGCTACACCTGTAAACAAATGCACTGCTAAAAGTATATGGGTGCACATTTAACCCATTAATAACACTAACAGACCTTTTAATAAAATATAATAATAATAATTTTGCCTGGAAAACCCCTTTAAGAACTTCTATCTTCATATCTGAGTAGTTTGGTCCACAAGCAATTTAGTTTACAATGAACTCTATGGAGAGAGGAGGAGATTGAGTTGATTCTGTCAGGAGGAGACTGGAAAATACTTACTGATAGCCTAGCTATGTGTCAAAGAGAACTGTCAATCTATAGTGCAGATGTGTCTCTGCTTTGAGGAACTCTCCTTTTCTCTCCCCAACCATTCTCCATAGACTTCTATTATTCAGAATTAATCAGTGGCAGAAAGAGACAAATAAGTGAGAAACATTTTCCTTTAAAAACTATATTGCAAAGAGATTTAAGAGAAAAATAAATATAAGTTTACTTAATGGGGTTAACTTCTTTCTAACTTTGACGGCCTATCCTTAGAAATATATGGCTGTGCTGCAGTACTTACACTGGCTACTACAGTTTGTATGGTGAGTGAGCAGCGCAGCTCGTGGTATGTTAACGATACAGTATGGTACTGGTGACCTGTGGGGGTCCAACACCCATATAGGCCAGCAATGTTAGAAACCAGATAACCCCTTTAAGCTTTTTAACCAGACACAAAGTCCTGCATGTCCGACTTTGTGTCCAGCTAAAATAACCGGTTTCCCCATGGATAGGCAGAAGACGCACACGGGCGGTCATCTTTACAAACCCATTCAAGTGAATGAGTTTGAAAAGTGACAACTGTCAAGAAGAAACTGTTGATTTTAATTTGCAATAGGAAGACAAACCCTGCATTGAATATATCAGAACTAACAATAATTTCACAATTCGGATGAAAATCAGAATGACAATTCTTTAAAATGGCAAAATAATCAATTTAGTCTGAATAATTAATTGTTCAACCCTAGCTTGTTGCTTTCACTGTATCTGCGGGAAACGTGTAGATATATATATATATATATATATATATATATATATATATATATATATATATATATATGGTATATAACCTTCCTACGCCTTCCAACTCTGTACATAATATGGTTTGCTGGCCTGGAATGTTGTTGACAGTGAATGTAGATAGTTTCTAGGTTGATGGATTTCCTCTGCCCCCTTTAAGTTTATATGTATATGTGTGTTATTTCTGGACTGCTGCTGATAAGGAGTATTCTCAAATGATGTTGATAAATGGGTTTTATGATAAATTTAAAAAAAAAAAAAAATCATTTAGAGCTAATGGTGGTGTAAAATGAAAGAAAAAATTTGCCTGGCCTTGGTTCAGTCACTGTGTTTCCCGTTCTGTCTAAGATCACATGTTGGGTAACAGTGATGTCACTAATGATGCGTTGCAGGCACCCAACATGCAACTTCTAAAGCCAGTGACTGGCTAAAGTGGTCATCGAACCTCTGTACTTGCAGCCTTTTGTAGTCTGTGCATCGACGGAAACAGAGGGACTTATGGCCCTACCCTTGGCCCCTGGTTCAGATGGAACAGCCTCCTTCAATATATCAAATGCCAGGTCCACAAGTACAGAGGCTTAGGTGACCATTCTGACTAATTACTGGACTCATGGGCACATGTTGGGTATTGGTGACGTGCTGAGGCATTGGCTGACAACGGTCACCCGACCCAGGCAGTCTGCACGTTTGAAGTAATTGAACATTGCTTTTTTTTTTTTTTTTCCCTTTCTTTATACCAGTCAGTATTGATTTTATCCCAGACAACTACTTTAAAAAAAATTTTTTTTTTGTATTTTATCAGATATCTTATGTGATCTGAATAGCATCCAACATTTACCTCTTGGCTTACAATAGGGTCTTGACAAATTCTTATTTTGCCTTCCTGCTGCTCTAGTCTTTCCATTAGAAGTGTGTGTGTGTGTGTGTGTGTGTGTGTGTGTGTGTGTAATGATTTGTTGTGATATTGAAAAGTATTTTATTGGAGCTTACAGCCTGATATTGTTGAGCAGTATGTGCTGTTCACTAATCTGCTATCCCTTGTTTTGTAGGCAGTGTGCCCTGATCGCCTTGGAAGATGTGAATCTTTATCTAACAGAGGAAGGAGGCCAGATTGCGGTAAGCTATGCAAAGATGTGTTGTGTGTGTATAACATACATGGGCCTATCAGACTCAGTATTTTATCACCGTGTACAAACACAATATTAGGATAAGGTGATGTAAGTGAACAAAAACAATGCAATGAGCTTGTAAGCATTTATTAAGCAAAAACCTTAGATGTCATCACTTTTTGGTCTATTTAATATTGGAATACTTTCTTATCAGGCATTTCTAAGAATTGTCTTCCAATGACTGACTGTGAACTAGGAGAGAATTTCATGTAGATTTTTTTTTTTTTTCTTCCAGATTTTCAGTTTTAGTGGTTTCTTGTACACGTAGTCTGTTGCATATCTTCCCATATGCCCTTGAAAGGGTTTGTCTTACTATAGACACATCCATCTATCTATATCACATTCTTTCTTCTGGATAAGGTATATAGTGTCCACAGAGTAGGGATAAGTGTTTGATTGCTTAGGGTTCAACTGCTGGGAGTTGAAGTAATCAGTATAACAAGAAATATTTAATGAGAGTTTCCCTATAAATTAATATTTTTAGAAAAAAAAAGGGGATAAAGTGAGTATCCAAAAAATATAGGGTAGCAAATTAAAACTCAAAAGCTTTTATTAATACCCGCTAAAACATTTACTATAAAATTGCTCCCCCACAAGTGAACCACCATCACCTATCACAATGTAGGATAGCTAGACTACAGATAGTCGCATAGGTCTGATTGGGGGTATAGTAGCCAACACAGATATTCCAGCTACTAGGATGTCAAGGGGAAAGAAATAAATAAGTATGAGTTCAAGTAATCAAGATAATCTGCAAGCTTTCCTGAGAGCTCCATGTGAGTGGCGTGGTGGGGTGCATGGATGTCTACCGTTTCATTCACTTCTACTGAACTGATAGTTTGCAGATGCGTAGCTGTAGGGCAATGGTAGGCAACCTCTTTTGTTTGGCGTGCCGATTTAAATAAATCATGATGAGGTCCTCAGAGTGCCGCGTAATAATTGTAAAGCTGACGACATCTACTTCAAAGTCCTATAGCACAAACCGTAACATAGGGGTGCTGTCATACTGTGCTCCCAGTCACATGCATTTATCGTTATTTGCAATGCACCAGCATCCCGTCGCGTCATTCCGCTCCGGATTGGGCCCGAAGAGTGAGCCTAATCTGGAGGGAGCCTCGTGCCGCAGACACCACAGCTAAGTTAGCTGTGGAATCCACGGCAAGATAGGGCAGTTCGCTTCTTTTTTCTGCTACTAGCTAGTGGAAAAAAGAAGTGAGTGGCTCCCATTGAAGTCAATGGGATATATTTTTTGAGGTGGATTCTGTGTCAAAATCCGCTCCAAAAAACTCTGTGTGAACATACCCTAAGGCTGAGACCCCAAGTTGCAGAAATGCAGCTTTTTTTTGTTGCAGATTTTGCTGCGTTTTTCTGAGCCAAAGTCAGAAGTGGATTGAGCAGAAGGGAGATGTATAAGAAGCTTCAGAGATACTGAAGATCAAAGATACTCTCCATATCTCGGGGGTGGGGGTTTACCGTATTTTGAAGGAAGAATGGATTCACCCGGAAGGTCCACTAGAAAGTCGGATGCCCATTTTCCTTTTCCTCGCTATCCCAGGCTACTATTCTACCTTTGCTAGACTCCACATCCCTCAGCAATCCCTTCCTTTGCTGCATCTTGGGTCAGCAAGACCTGCATTTCCTGGGCCAAGCTGCTCCAGAGGAGCCTCTCCAATGAAAGCCCCCTCCAGGACAACCAACTGCTCTTATCTTAATTCCTGAATGCTTCTAAGTACCTGTGTGATGCTTCTCTGGAAGCAGCTCCGCATTCTTCTAGGACGGCTGCCAATGCAGTGGCAATCCGCCATACTGTTTGGATCTGTTTGTGGAATGAAGCTATAGAGGGAAAAGGCTCTCTCATCCCTCAGAAGAGCCCTAAACACCAACCGCTCTCCTCCAGCTGTTCTCACTGTTTTCGCTCCTTTTATCGCTCCACTTCTCCACAACTGTTCTTCTTCCAGAAGATCTGGTTTGCCAGCGTTAACAACACCTGGGATCAAGAGGTGGTGTCGACCTGCTGCTCCATCAATTTCTCCTCCCTTACTCACTGAAAATTTTTATCTGTCCACTTTGCCTTCTCTCCCTGCTCGAGCGTGTTCAGGGATTTTATTCCAACCTGTTCACCATCCCAAAGAAGGACGGTTCCCTTCGCCCCGTCATGTAGGGGCTCAACAGGTGTGTCCATGTCTGCTGATTCCGTATGGAGTCCTTGCGGTCTGTGATGACTTCCCTGGAGATTGGTGAGTTTCTGCCCTTCCCATTGTTTTTTTCAGAAGACCCTGACCTTCTGACCTCAGGTGAAGACCTTCCTGCAGGGAGTGATCCATTGTGCTCCTTCCTACCGCCCCTCTGAGCACCTTTAATCTCGTCCTTGAGGTGCTTCAGACTCTCCCTTTTTACGCCTTTGTGCAAGGCTCTATACCTGGAAAGTTGTCTACCTGCTGGCCATTATTTCAATCTGCAAGGTTTCTGAACTGGCTCCCCTGTCCTGGAAGCCTCCCTTTCTCCACAAGGTTGTTCTTCATCCATCATCGTCTTTTCTGCCTAAGGTGGTTTCTTCTTTCCACATCAACAAGGACATAATCTTACTGTTTATGTGCCCAGACCCCAAAAACCGCATGAGAGCTCACTTCATTGCCTGGATTAGGTCCAGGCGATGGATTATATTTGTCTCTCACCACTTCTGTCGTTCAGATGCCTTGTTCGTTCTCCCTGAGGGCCCTCGCAAGGGTCTGGTGGCTTCCAATACTTCTATCGCTATTCGGTCTGCTATCAGGGAGGCCTATTAGCTCATTCCACAAGAGCTGTTAGAGCCTCCTGGGCTTCTTGGTATCAGGCTTCTGCCACCCAAGTCTGAAAGTTTGCCACCTGGGCCTCTGTCCACACTTTCACCAAGTTCTACCAGATCCACTCTGTTACCTTTGCCAATGCCATCTTGGGTCGTAAGGTTCTGCAAGTGACTGTTTGCTAGGTTGTTCGCACGGCTGTGTAACTGGCACCTTCTGGGACTGATTTAGGCTATCACATGGTGCGGTTTCCTTTAATGAAATAAGTGAGAAAAATAGATTTTTGTACTCTCTGTAAAATCCTTTTCTCTTTGTATTCATTTGGGGACACAGATCCCACACCCTGGGCTATTTTTGGTTAGTTTTCAGGTTCAGGACATGTTGGTGGTTCCGTGTTTTGTTTAGTTGTATCTCCTACTGCTGTGGTGCAATCTGGCTTAGCATAGCGTCTGTAGAGATGGTATAGCCCAGAAGCAGAGCCATCATCTTTTGCTATTCTTAGTGTCAGCCTCTTAGCGGCCAGGTCTATAACCATGGTGCTGTGTCCTCAATGAATACAACGAGAAAAGGGTTTTACAGCGAGTACAAAAATCCATTTATTTTAAAGGGATTGTCCAGGCAAAACTGGACAACCCCTTTAACATTTTTCAATGCCCCCGGCTAATTAAAAAGTTAAAAGGGTCATCCAATTTTGCCTGGACAACCCCTTTAAATGACCCTATAGAGTCTTGTGTGATCTGGTGATCAACCCACAACTCACACAGATGTCATTGGAGACTATTTTGAGGTAGAAGATCTAAGGCATTATACAAATGTTGAAACCCATCCTCCCTAAACCCTCCATGGTGTTTAAAAATGACTTTCATTTGAATGTAAGTGCATATTAAACACTCCCCGTTTCCCAAATTTGTGATTACTATACTAGGATGCATGGGTCTGTTGTATATTTGGATAAGCAATGGGGCTTATTTGCCTTCTATGTCTAAGTGACCAAAAAAAAGTTGTGTCCCTGAAAGATTAGCTTTACACTATCTGATAATGTAGTATAGAAAAATATAGAAAATTTTTCATTATCTGTACACAGGTGTTTGATGCTACAAATACTACACGGGAAAGAAGAGACCTTATTTTAGACTTTGCTAAAGAAAATGCTTACAAGGTAACTTATTTCCTTTTTTTTTTTTTTTTACTGTATTATGAGATGATAAATAATCTAATATTTTAATATAAGATTATTTTATGGTAGTAACTCTACTTCTATACAGTTCTGTCAGCTATTATATGCGATCAGTTGTGAATGTCTCACTTTCTTTCATTTCTGCTCATAAGGTTTTTTTTGTGGAGTCTGAGTGTGATGATCCAGAAGTAATAGCTGCTAATATCATGGTAAGTATAGAACACAGGTTTATTAGAATGTAAAATTAATATAAATAGCCATTAGGGATATTGCTTTGTGTTGGCATAAAGCTATCACTGAAGGTCACCTTTCCTCCAAGAGCTGAGGAAGTCTAACAAAGCTGAGACCAGCATGTAAAATATGCAAGTACGTGCCAGGCAGGGCAGTTAGTAGCCAAGTCAGCAAGCTGACTCCCAACAATTACTGTGCACAGAACCTATTAATGTAGCCAAATATGCCTTAGGCCCAGCTCAGAATCTGCACTATTGGTGCAGTGTTTTCATGACTAGTTCTCTACTTAGGATTTTCCTTTATACCACATGGGGAAAAATGTGTTATAGCAAGAAAACATTAATCTATTAATTGGAATATTTGTTTAATTTCAGGAGGTGAAAGTGTCTAGCCCTGATTATCCTGAAAGAGACAGAGAAAACGTCATGGATGACTTCCTTAAGAGAATTGAATGCTATAAGGTTACCTATGAACCACTGGACCCAGATTCTTATGATAAGTAAGTGAAAGATATATATGGTCTAGGTCTTACTGTGTGTTTAATTCAAATGGCTACTTTGTATAGGATCTCAAAAATGAGCTATAGCATGCAGCCATACTGCATATACCGGTACTACTAGGTACTAAGGTGTGATAAGCAGAAAAGCTTCTGTTCTACTGAAATAACTTGTAGGTTGCGTGGAAACAGGTACAAGGGTAATACAAAGTTAAATATTAGTATAAAGACGGACACTGAACCGGTGATCTCTTGCCGTAAGCAGGAAATTCTGCAACAACAAAAACATTATTAAAAGGAACAGCCGAGTCCAGTAAAACAAAACATCTGCCGGCCATAATTACTGCTTCTCAAGCACTTACATACACACAAGAACTGATAATCTTATTTGCACATAAGTTTTCACAAATGGTCTATTTTAGACCATGTAACCCTTTAAAAAGCTTTAACTACCATTTCCATTTGACATTAAACTGGTTCTCCTTGCCAACAATATCCGTGTTGTTCCAACTCCTGGCATCACTTCTGATCAGCTGAGGTTTTTTTTTTTTTTTTTTTCAGGCACTGGTCTATACATTTTGTTCTGGCTGTACCTGTTGCTACAAGTTGGTTCTATTTTTTTATTTTTTATTTTTTTTTAAATGAGACTGAATTGCAAGTCCAGGCACAGTCAAGAGCTGGCATGGCAGTTTTTCATTCGGCTGATAGTGATGTTGACAATTGGACCCCAACCACCACCATAATGATTAGCTATATTAAATTCTGGGAAATCCCTTTTAAATACACTTTTTGGATTTTTAAGATTTGTTTGCTGCTATGGGATGAAAACATTTTTGTATGCATTCAATGGTTGAAAACTAAACTGCCTTGAAGAAAAGTATTTGGCATATATGCTTAACATGTCAATAGTCTATAATGGATCACCTATATGCCAAAAATTTCCTTTATAGCTATTTTTCTTCACTGCACAAGGTAACAAGGTTAGGATGAGAAGGACTATAAACAAAACCAATCTGAAATGCAGCAAGGCTTATTTTAAAGGAAACCTTCCAACAACAAAATTACTTCTATATGACTTGTATATTGCTGTAGACTCCGCAGTTAGAGGTAGTATGTGCAGTGAACATATTTTTTTGTCTCAAAGTGCAATCTTGTTGACAATAAAATCAACTTTAAACCTGCATGTTGTGATATAGCACTTTGATCATGTCCATATGTGAAAACTGGTGCACCATAATGCTCATTTGCGTATGGATTAAATATTCATTTACTGGACAGCAAGACTACACTTTCACACAAACCGGTATGTTTACTGTCTCACTAAGTGCCCCTTACAGTTATTTGGAAGTGATTTCGATGGTTGTAGACTCCCTATAAAAAAAAGATTTTGCAAGACAATGTCTGCTGCTCTATCTAAGAGTAGCACATGATCTAGAGATATAAGCTAAGATCTATTTATATGAACGAAAGCCTGATGTGACTTCTAGAAGAGACTGTAAGAGTCCTGCTTGTTCTGTCTACACACAGTGATGGTTGGTCTATTGTTTTTCTTAGCGGATTATGAATAACATGCATTAAAAAAAATTAAAAATGACAACAGAAAATGGATGAAAAATTTGTGACACCCTGTTGGACAACAGATGTTAAAAATAGACTTTAATCCATGTTTAATATGTGTGTGGGGGGTTTTTTTTCCCCAAGAAAATACGTGCATGAAGCTTAACCCCTTAAGGACCAGGCCGTTTTTTGGTTTCGCATTTTCGTTTTTCCCTCCTCACATTTCAAGAGCCATAACTTTTTCATTTTTCAGTTCACAGAGTCACATGATGGCTTATTGTTTGCGGGACAAATTGTACTTTGTAATGGCATCATTCAATATGCTGTGCAATGTACTGGGAAGCTGGAAAAAAATTCAGAATGAGGTGCAATTGGAGAAAGAATGCATTTGCGCCATTTTCTTATGGGTTTAATTTTTACAGCGTTCACTGTTTGGTACAAATGACATGTTACCTGTGTTCTACGTGTCAGTACGAACGCGGTGATACCAAATTTATATAGTATTTGAAATGTTTTGATACTTTTAAAAAAATGATAAACTTTGCAAAATAGAAAAAAAAATTTGTGTCATCATGTTCTAACACCTGTAACTTTTTCATATTTCCATTTATGGAGCTAGTTGTGGCGTCTTTTTATGCGGGACAAGATGACGTTTCTATTCATACCATTTGGGGAAAGATCTGATGGTTTGATCACTTTTTATTCAATTTTTTATAGGAGGCAAAGTGTTGAAAAAAACGCTTTTTGGCTGTTTTTATTTTTTTTGCCGCTACGCCGTTCGCAGTGCGGGATAAATGTTTTAATATTCTAATAGTTCGGGCATTTTGGAGCGCGGGGATACCTAATATGTTTATGTTTAATGTTCTTTAATTACTTTTATAGCTGATCTAGGGAAAGGGGGGTGATTTGAACTTTTATATTTTTTTTTATTTTTTTAATACTTTTAAAAACTTTTTTTTTTCTTCTGTTACATTTATGATCAGACCCCTTAGGTACCTTGAAACCTAGGGGGTCTGATCGCTCATACTATTCACTGCAATACTACAGTATTGCAGTGAATAGGAAAATCGCAGCACTTCTATTAGACGATGCCTCTGGCATCGTCTAATAGATCTCATGCAGAGACAAGCCTGGAAGCCTTCAATAGGCTTCCGGCTGTCATAGCAACCGATCACCGCCCTCATGTGACGTTCAGGAGGGCGGCGATCGGCGAAACATGGCGGCGCCCATGCCGCCGGCGCCGTTTACACACTGCGGTCACGTTTGACCGCAGTGTGTAAAGGGTTAACAGCAGCGATCGGCTCGGGCACTGACCGCTGCTGTTATTGGCAGGTCCTGGCTGTATTATACAGCCGGCATCTGCCGTGTATGGAGCGAGCTCAGCGTGTGAGCTCGCTCCATACATCCTCATGCGACCCATGACGTACAGTTACGTCAAGGGTCGCTAAGGGGTTAAACCCTAAAAGGCCATCCTGGGCCTATAATTCCCATGCCATTGTAACATCAGTTTATTTCTAAATAAAATCGGCACTAAGTGTCTTGTTTGTTTTACACATTTTATTAATTGGAGTTCGGACTAATATAAATCTGTGAGTATATGAAATAATCCTTTCAACATTCACATTGTTTTGTGAAAGTGAATAGCTGTAACTGGTCGTAGAGGATTGTGCGTGTAAATATTATATTTATATTATATGTGTGTGTCTGGCACACAACCTGTCAGGCACCTTCCCATCTGTCAGCTTTTTGTACCGACGCTTTTAACGCGTCTGACCTATTTATTTTTCCCTCTATAGGGACCATTCTCTTATTAAAGTTATCAATGTTGGCCAGAGATTCCTGGTAAACAAGGTGCAGGACTATATACAGAGTAAAATTGTCTACTACCTCATGAACATTCATGTCCAGCCTCGCACCATCTATCTGTGCCGACATGGCGAAAGTGAATGTAATCTAGCTGGAAGGATTGGAGGAGACTCTGGCCTCTCTTCACGAGGCAAACAAGTACGTTCATTTACAATATACTTGTATAACTTAGATGTTGAAGGAAAGAATTTTTGTTATTTATCAGTCTACAAATAGGAAATCTATGAAATGGTCTAATGTGTGAAAATATCTTATGAGTTTGCAGTTGCACTAGTTTTGATCAGAATGAAAAAACAAGTGGAGACATGTTAACCATTTGCATCTTACTAAAGTGAATTTTATCCATGTAGTTTGCCCAGGAACTGAGGAAGTTTATTGGAGAGCAGAAAATTGTGGACCTAAAAGTTTGGACCAGTCAGCTGAAGAGAACAATTCAGACAGCAGAGGCACTTGGTGTGGCTTATGAACAGTGGAAAATTCTCAATGAAATTGATGCTGTGAGTCATTGTTTGGTATACTGTATGTGGATTTGTATAACCTGACTTGGTTCAGCCTTCATATTAATGGGTCATATTTAAAATCATGTTAGTATTAGTAAAGTTTTCTTTTCTTTCTTAGATAACCCTTAGTCCTACTCCACAGCATGTACCCTTGGACTATTAGATATAGCCCACTGCTCCAATGTGGGTCTAGACTTTTGATGATCTGTTATTTAGTGAATGCAATACTTACCTCAGGGTTTTCTTACCAACAGCATTCTTCATTGTGGGAGATTTTGATATAAGATATTCGATCTTAGAACAGAACTAGGGGTATAAATTGCTACAATCAAGGGAAATGTAAATAAACTAGCAACTATGTAAAAAATAACTTTTATTAATCCTATTAAAATCGACAGTAATGTAAAAACTACCCCGAATGAGAGACACAAGCTGGGACAGCTCAGAATAATGAAGGGTGTATGTATCTAGGTCAAAATTAAGGGGTCCAAACACTAGCCAAGCATTTCCCAGCATAAATAAAGGGTTAAGAGGTATATAACAGCTTGTATACACCTTAGGAGGAGACAAGACCAGGCATTAGATAACCAGTCCGGTAACTCCTGTGGTGTCCCTCTAGGTGTAGGGACAAAGGAAAGAGATAAAGCAACTCCCGTCATTCAACAATGAAGTCAGGGAGACCGGTAAATTAACCAACTCAATGCCGGTACCGCTTACACTCTCACTGTAACCCTGATGCTCTAGGGGGGAAAGGGAGGTGATGTTATTAGTAGAGATGAGCGAACGGCGTTCGATCAAATTGATATTCGATCAAATATCGGTCTGTTCGAGGTATTCGAATCCAATCGAATACCACAAGGAAAACACACTAAAAATTTGTATCCCCTCCCACCTTCCCTGGCGCTTTTTTTGCATCAATAACTATGCAGGGGAGGTGGGACAGGAACTACGACAACGGAGGCATCGACAAAAAATCGGAAAAAGTAATTGGCTGGCTAAGCCAGGTGACCTCCAATTTATACGAATAGTGGATTTAAGATCCGGGTCATGTGACTCTGAGAACTATGTGACTGTGAGACAGGGATAGATGTACTGGCAGGATTAGTTAGGGATTACCTTTATTTAGGTGGGAATGTTACTCAAACAGCTCTTTGGGGCTCTATCTCATCGGGATCCCTGTATTGCATTGACCAGAGTTGATTGGCCGAATGCCATACAGAGTACAGCATTCGGCCAATCAACGCTAGTTCTGCCGGAGGAGGCGGAGTCTAAGATCGGTCCACAGCAGTCTCCATTGTGGTCCGATCTCAGATGTAGCAGTGTTGAGCGCACAGCTCTTCTACACTTGAGATGTAGCAGAGCTGGCCGTGCTCTGAGCTCTGCTACACCAGAGATGTAGCAGAGCTGAGTGTGCGCTGAGCTCTGCTACACCAGAGATGCATCTGCGCTCAGCGCACGGCCAGCTCTGCTACATTTCAGGTGTAGAAGAGCTGTGCGCTCAACATTGCTACATCTGAGATCAGACCACAATGGAGACTACTGTGGACCGATCTTAGACTACGCCTCCTCGGGCAGAACCAGCGTTGATTGGCCGAATGCTGTACTCTGTATGGCATTCGGCCAATCAACTCTGGTCAATGCATTCCTATGGGAAAAAATCTGCTCCCGCATATCACAAGCTGATAGGAATTCCGACGAGATAGTGGTGTATTACAGGTACTTGGGCATGTTAGATGCTCCCAGGCATGCTGCCCCTGCTGTCCCAGTTGCATTCCAGGGTGTTGGCATCATTTCCTGGGGTGTCATAGTGGACTTGGTGACTCTCCTGAGTCCAAGTGTGGCTTCCCCTGAAACAAAGAATTTTTCCCCATAGAGTATAATGGGGTTCCATATTCGTTCGAATAGTCGAATATTGAGGGGCTATTCGAAAACGAATATCAAATCTCAAATATTTCACTGTTCGCTCATCTCTAGTTATTAGACATGAATGAGGTATTCCCTAAGGCCAGTTCGGCAATTTAACATGGGACCCTCGGCAGTAAAGAAACTCTTGATGCGTTTTTATAAATCATCAGGAAGTAAATTAGTAAGATGAAAAATCTGCAATCCTGATATACCCTAGCTTGCGGTTTCAACCGTAGTTCCTGGCACCCTGGTGGTGGACGCCAGTACTTCAATGATGACGATGCTTTATCTCTTTCCTTTGTCCTTAAACTTAGAGGGACACCACAAGAGTTACCGGACTGGTTATCTAATGCCTGGTCTTGTCTCCTCCTAAGGTATATACAAGCTGCTATATACCTCTTAAACCTTTATTTATGCTGGGAAATGCTGCGCTAGTGTTTGGGTCCCCTTAATTTGGACCTAGATACATACATCCTTCATTACTCTGAGCTGTCCCAGCTTGTGTCTCTCATTCAGGGGTAGTTTTTACATTACTGCCGATTTTAATAGGATTAATAAAAGTTATTTTTTACATAGTTGCTAGTTTATTTACATTTCCCAAGATATTCGATCTTGTCTTATGTCCTTATTGAAGTTTCTTTTGAATTACCCTGTCGGTCGCTGTAGAAGGGGGGTGTGGGATGCTCTTCGCATAAATACTTTGATTCGCTTAGTAGATAAACACCGCAGTATTTTTTTCTCTTTTTATGCAATTTTGGCTGCTCAGATTACCACTTACCGTATATACTCGTGTATAAGCGGACCCGAATATAAGCCAAGGCCCCTAATTTTACTACAAAAAAACGGGAAAACTTATTGACTCGAGTATAAGCCGAGGGGGGAAAATCCACCATTGCAGATAAAAAGTCTGGTCATGTGCATTGCAGCTCAGTAACTCCATGTGCCTCATAGTAATAGCAGTTAACACCATCATGTCCCTCACATTAACCCCCTGTGTGCCTCACATAAGAGTTACTGATATATGGGACATATGGAGGTAATAATTAGGTATCTTCATAATTAAGGTCCTTTATTAGTACCCTCATGTATCTCACATATTAGTAACTCTTATATGGGGCACACAGGGGTTAATATGAGGGACATGATGGGGGTTAACAGTTATTAATGTGAGGCACATGGAGTTAATAAAACTAAATTAATAACCCCAAATGCCTGACATTAATAGGCAGAGTAACACCAGCAGGTACCTGTGTGTTTCACTTTTGTGCTTACTGTAGCTTCCTCTCCTCCATACAACAGACATCTTCTATAAGACACAATGAATGCACATAATGGCCACTGACTTATCTAAAGATGTTACATTCTAGTGGCTACAGGACCTCTGATGACGCCGTGATCATGTGATCAGACTCTGATGTGGGCGGAGCTACTAGGATTTAGACTCAACCTTATCTGCAGATGTTACATACCAGTGGCTACAGGACTTTTGATGACATCACAGTCATGTGACCTAATGATAAGCCAATCACAGAGCAGTAGCACTAAATGACCTCCCCCTTTGTTTAATTTATGCAGGTCCTTCTAGTTTTCTGTGCTCCGTGGACCCTGACTCGTGTATAAGACGAGGAGAGTTTTTTCAACATGAAAAATGTGCTGAAAAAGTCGGCTTATACTCGAGTATACACAGTATGTCTGTACTAGTAGCCTAAACAGCAAAAAAAAAAAAAAAAAAATGTGCTGAAAGAATAAGCTAGTCTCAGTTTCAGTCCACTAGTTTGCGGATATGACATGTCACAACTTTCAGTGTTATGTTCTAACGTTGCTTACAATATGCAGTTGTATTATCCTGATACAAAATTATTACAGTACTAATAGCATGTTTTCTATTAGGGAGTCTGTGAGGAGATGACTTACAAGGAGATTGAAGACAAATACCCAGAAGAGTTTTCACTGAGAGATCAGGATAAATATCTCTATCGTTACCCTGGAGGAGAGGTGAGCTTTATAAATATTTTTATTTATTTTTTAAATCGACAGGCCATATTACTCGGGAACTGACTGTGTTGTACTACTGACACCCGCCATTAACAGCTGCAAATTGGAGCTGGTACCAATTGCAGCTGTTCACCCTTTAGGTGGGGATGATTGCGACCGTGGCATTTAAAGGGTTGTTCTTCTACTGATTGGTACCAATATCATAAGGGGGCACCAGGACCGCTATTAGTGCAGTACTACTTTCAAGGGAAGGGTCTCAACTCAAATAGAAAGTGGCCCAGCGTCCAGATCTTTAGGCTGCTATCTTAAACTAGTTTACTCTGCCCATGCTGCCAGCGCTGTGCCCTTTCTTTATTAGAGTTTTGCTGCAGGCAGTGCTTTGGGTCCGGTTCCTGCCCATTCTAGCCCTGTCATTCTTCTCAGCTTCCATAGTATTCACTTCATTACCTGCAGGAGGATATGGTCATTTAAGTGAACAGTCAGTCTGCAAGTGCAGCACTGCTTGCTTTATTAGGATTGTTATTATGTGTAGGGGCCATTGAAAAGCTTACTTGGTTGCAACCACTCATCAAAGACCATGATATTGTGTATGGTGGCAAATGGCGATCATGATAGTGCTGTAGATAACAGTGAGAGCAGTGAGTGATGTCACTTGTCCTACAGGTCCATGGTTATGGTAATAGTGTGAAAACCATGGAATAAGTTCACATAGGCAAACAAAGCAGCATTTCTAAAGCAATATATTTAGGTAAAGTCTTCATTTTAAATAAGATATCGGTATAGATAGGATCCTTGAGATGAGACAACCCCATTAAGTGTTATTTTCAGAGCGTTTCAGTTCACATGCTCACAGATCTATTGTCACAGTCATGGGCCTCTGCTAGTCTATTGCAAAATATAGCTTTGTGGGTATTTTATTAATTTAAGTTCCTGCTGTTTCTATGCTCAGAAGTAAAGTGGGCAGTCTTAACTGTATATATGCACACTCACAGAAAAGCTAGTCAGTTACTCGGACTCCCCACTGGACTCCTAGACCAGGGTAGGACTTAAAATACTAGTCATGCTAAATCTTTTTCCACAAAGCTATATATCAATCTGTTCAGCTCCTCCTGCAGTATAACATGACGGGTTCCTTTTAAGAGGCCCTTTATTTGAGAAGAGTTCCTTTACATATTCATCTTATGTTGGCAGCTTACTAATACATTATAATATTATGTCTAGTCTTATCAAGATCTTGTGCAGCGTCTGGAACCTGTCATAATGGAATTGGAACGTCAGGGGAACATCCTTGTTATTTGTCACCAGGCTGTCTTGAGATGCCTTTTGGCTTACTTTCTGGATAAAAGTGCAGGTAACAAGCTATTATTACCCTACTCTTGATCTTCATATTATAAAACCACTTTTATTTTCACCTCAGGGTCTCTTGTTGTCTCTGATAGATGAGTGCTCAACCTGCAAATGCTAGATTGCAGGAGCTTTCACCCGAATTACATGTACAATGGCATGGGACTAAAGCCTATAGCCAGGAGACCTACAATACTTTTACAGTACTAGCCTGTTATTGGTTAGATTCAAAGTAATTGCGCCCATTTCTGGAGTGAAGTGGTTCTTTTGATACAAAACTTGTTCCAACACCCAAAACAATTTTCCTTCAACCAACCTTTTCTTTTGTTCCAGATGACCTGCCATATCTTCGTTGTCCTTTGCACACAGTGTTGAAGTTGACACCAGTGGCTTATGGTGAGTAGTCGCTCATTAGGGATCATTAACGAAGTACAATTTATTTTTATTTGCAATATTTTGGCCAACTATTTCAAGTCTCATGGTAAAATATCAACTTTAGATTGATTCAGTTACTGATTATTATTTTTTTCTCCAAAGGCTGTAAAGTTGAAATGATAAAGCTAAATGTGGATGCAGTGGAAACACATAGAGAAAAGCCAGCAGTAAGTTGTAAACTTTTGAAAGTTGATCAGGTCTATTGTTAGAAAATACAATTGAGAATATATATACAAGAGTGTACGCAAGCTTTCTAGATGTGCAATATAGTAGGAGAGATGCAAAGAAAACATAGTTCTGTGCATTTTTTTTTATTGTAACTGCTACCTGTCTTAACAAAAAAAACTTGAAGAATCAACTACACTAATTGTCAATAATAATGTAATTATAATGTAAATGATTATAGATGTGGTCTGATTAGGCACTGGTTCTTGCCACAAGGCATAAGTGCTTCACCCACTGCCCTTTTAAAAAAAAAAAACTATCAGAAGCTACTTTTTGGTAGTTTACCTCCTTGGTAGGAGGTTTTTGACTGCTAGACATGTCTCTATGATTCATTCTTGCCTTTCCTGTGACGCAACAAACTTCTCCAACTGTTGGTGTTATGATCTGGGAAGACAGTGCATACCACAGTTGGTCACCATTAGTAAGTGATATGAGGGACACTAACAGCTCAGCAGTATGTGCAGGACATCCTGCGGCCACACATGTTGCTTCTCATGGCAGGACTTCCAGCGGGCATTTTTCAGGAGGAAGGGTGTGCGTCTCCGCAAAATTGTAAAACTTACTTGGCCTGCAAAGTCCCCAGACTTAGAGCCAAACAAGCATTTATAAGACCAGCTCAGATGCCAGCTTCAGCAACCTGCAAGTGTGCGGGATCAACAGGCATCCTGTCAATTGAACTCTTTTCCTACAATAAATTTATACTTTTGTTCTAATTTTATAAAATCTCTTCCATATATCATCATTGCATGCATAAATATAAAGCTAAGATGTTTTTGTGAATCGATGTATTATGTGACTAACAACGAACCTCTCTCTGCATATGCAGATAAGGGACAGTTCATATCACAGTTGATCTGTTAACATATCTGGATGCAGAAAACAGTTGCTGAAAATGTACACAAACGGATGGTCATTGATTTTATTATAGCTTCAATGTTACATAAAAATAAATCTCCTTTTGTAATTTTTTTTTTACATGGACATTACTATGTAATCAGACATCTTTTTGCATCCCTTTTCATCAATTTGTAGAATCCATTTTTTGCATCTGTAAGACTGATCTGGTACACGGATAATCCAAAACTTGGCTCCTTAATCCCTTATCTCATTTATTCTCACTTTATAGATTTGCTGATAACATGGTTGTTTGATATAATGTTTACTATAGCACCATTTGTGGAGATTCTTTTCATAATTCGTATGTTATATAAAAGTAAACTTATACATTTAATATGTCTATTTCAAAATTCTTACAGGGCAATTTTGATGTGAGCCATGCACCTATGCGAATGAGACGAAACAGTTTTACTCCTCTGTCCAGTTCAGACACAGTCAGACGACCTCGAAACTACAGTGTTGGGAGCCGCCCACTTGATCCAGTAGGGGTGGAAAGATTCAGAATGGCTCCAGATGGATCTGATCGCCCTCTGAAACAAGTCAGTGTCCGTTCTCATGTTACTTCATGCTTCCCTCATCATTTCTAGATACTTTGGATTACTGTATAACTAATTTAAATTGTGTGTTACTTTAGGAATGAAATTAATTTTCTTTGGTGAGAAACTATAAATTGTGTAAAACTGAGTGAAAGCTATGCCAGTTGAAGATGCGCTTGGGGTTGGACAATGATACTTGGGATGGGCTATTCATGTGAAAATTCTGAAAACCCCTTATTTCCATTTCTGTGCTGTTACACTTTGGTGAGGGGATCCATTCTGCACAAAAAAAAAAATAAAATAAAAAATATATATATATATATATATATAATATATAATATAATTCACGTTTGCGTTCTCAGAATAACAACTACCAAAAGTACATGCCTGGAACAAGAAAACTAAAATTTAGTTTATTAGATTAAAAATAGGGCTTCACACAGCCAGCCCAATAAACGTAGTAGTTCAAAGAACAGTGGACTGCAAATGCAAGTTATGGTGCAGCTAAAAAGATGTTGTGGTCTCAGACTAACATCCCATTCGCAATAACACAAACAGCTAGTCAGAAGTAAATACACATAGTTTGAGCAGTGTAGAGGCAGGGAAAGCTGTGTGGAAACTTGTAAAAGTGCAGAGGTTGTGATGAGAGACCCACTATTCCCCTCCATTCACTGTGCAAAGAGAGACCAGCCCTCCACTAACTGTGTTCATTTCTTGAGCACGTTGGTTTCTAAGATGGAGCAGGAAGTGAACACCAAATTGGTAGGAAACTGCTGGTAGGAACTTTGAGGCCTGGGGCACCACATTGCAAAAATGCAATGACTTGGCCGTCAAAAAAAACGCATGGCAAAAAAAAGCTGCATAGTACATACCTGCAAAGTGGCTGAGATTCTGGCTAATCCTATCTAAACATTGCAGAAAAAAATCTGCACCAGAAATGCCATGGTTTAAAAATATGCTGTGACTTAAAGCGCCTCTGTTTTTGTAAACTGTAGCCTTTCAATTACACCTGTGAAAACACTGGCGTTTCCGGTATATAGGCATAATAGAGGCAGAAAGTCTGCAGAGGAATAGAGATGAGCGAACAGTGTTCTATCGAACACATGTTCGATCGGATATCAGGGTGTTCGCCATGTTCGAATCGAATCGAACACCGCGTGGTAAAGTGCGCCAAAATTCGATTCCCCTCCCACCTTCCCTGGCGCCTTTTTTGCACCAATAACAGCACAGGGGAGGTGGGACAGGAACTACGACACCGGGGGCATTGAAAAAAATTGGAAAAAGTCATTGGCTGCCGAAATCAGGTGACCTCCATTTTAGACGAATAGTGGATTTCAAATCCGGGTCATATGAGAATGTGAACTTTGTGACTATGAGACAGGGATAGCTGTACAGGCAGGGATAGCTAGGGATAACCTTTATTTAGGGGGGAATGTTATTAAAAATAACTTTTTGGGGCTCTATCGAGTGTGTAATTGTGATTTTTGTGAGATAAACTTTTTCCCATAGGGATGCATTGGCCAGCGCTGATTGGCCGAATTCCGTACTCTGGCCAATCAGTGCTGGCCAATGCATTCTATTAGCTTGATGAAGCAGAGTGTGCACAAGGGTTCAAGCGCACCCTCGGCTCTGATGTAGCAGAGCCGAGGCTGCACAAGGGTTCAAGCGCACCCTCGGCTCTGATGTAGGAGAGCCGAGGGTGCACTTGAACCCTTGTGCACCCTCAGCTCTGCTACATCAGAGCCGAGGGTGCGCTTGAACCCTTGTGCACACTCTGCTTCATCAAGCTAATAGAATGCATTGGCCAGCGCTGATTGGCCAATGTATTCTATTAGCCTGATGAAGTAGAGCTGAATGTGTGTGCTAAGCACACACATTCAGCTCTACTTCATCGGGCTAATAGAATGCATTGGCCAGCGCTGATTGGCCAGAGTACGGAACTCGACCAATCAGCGCTGGCTCTGCTGGAGGAGGCGGAGTCTAAGATCGCTCCACACCAGTCTCCATTCAGGTCTGACCTTAGACTCCGCCTCCTCCGGCAGAGCCAGCGCTGATTGGCCGAAGGCTGGCCAATGCATTCCTATGCGAATGCAGAGACTTAGCAGTGCTGAGTCAGTTTTGCTCAACTACACATCTGATGCAGACTCGGCACTGCTACATCAGATGTAGCAATCTGATGTAGCAGAGCCGAGGGTGCACTAGAACCCCTGTGCAAACTCAGTTCACGCTAATAGAATGCATTGGCCAGCGCTGATTGGCCAATGCATTCTATTAGCCCGATGAAGTAGAGCTGAATGTGTGTGCTAAGCACACACATTCAGCACTGCTTCATCACGCCAATACAATGCATTAGCCAGTGCTGATTGGCCAGAGTACGGAATTCGGCCAATCAGCGCTGGCCAATGCATTCTATTAGCCCGATGAAGTAGAGCTGAATGTGTGTGCTAAGCACACACATTCAGCACTGCTTCATCACGCCAATACAATGCATTAGCCAGTGCTGATTGGCCAGAGTACGGAATTCGGCCAATCAGCGCTGGCTCTGCTGGAGGAGGCGGAGTCTAAGATCGCTCCACACCAGTCTCCATTCAGGTCCGACCTTAGACTCCGCCTCCTCCAGCAGAGCCAGCGCTGATTGGCCGAATTCCGTACTCTGGCCAATCAGCACTGGCTAATGCATTGTATTGGCGTGATGAAGCAGTGCTGAATGTGTGTGCTTAGCACACACATTCAGCTCTACTTCATCGGGCTAATAGAATGCATTGGCCAGCGCTGATTGGCCAGAGTACGGAATTCGGCCAATCAGCGCTGGCTCTGCTGGAGGAGGCGGAGTCTAAGATCGCTCCACACCAGTCTCCATTCAGGTCCGACCTTAGACTCCGCCTCCTCCAGCAGAGCCAGCGCTGATTGGCCGAATTCCGTACTCTGGCCAATCAGCACTGGCTAATGCATTGTATTGGCGCAATGAAGCAGTGCTGAATGTGTGTGCTTAGCACACACATTCAGCTCTACTTCATCGGGCTAATGGAATGCATTGGCCAGCGCTGATTGGCCAGAGTACGGAATTCGGCCAATCAGCGCTGGCTCTGCTGGAGGAGGCGGAGTCTAAGGTCGGACCTGAATGGAGACTGGTGTGGAGCGATCTTAGACTCCGCCTCCTCCAGCAGAGCCAGCGCTGATTGGTCGAGTTCCGTACTCTGGCCAATCAGCACTGGCCAATGCATTTCTATGGGGAAAAGTTAGCTTGCGAAAATCGCAAACTGACAGGGATTTCCATGAAATAAAGTGACTTTTATGCCCCCAGACATGCTTCCCCTGCTGTCCCAGTGTCATTCCAGGGTGTTGGTATCATTTCCTGGGGTGTCATAGTGGACTTGGTGACCCTCCAGACACGAATTTGGGTTTGCCCCTTAACGAGTTTATGTTCCCCATAGACTATAATGGGGTTCGAAACCCATTCGAACACTCGAACAGTGAGCGGCTGTTCGAATCGAATTTCGAACCTCGAACATTTTAGTGTTCGCTCATCTCTACAGAGGAAAAGTATGCAGATTTTTCTGAATATCCCTGTGAAAAAAAACTGCTGTGTGTTTGCGTCTTTTTGCAGCATTTTTTTTTTTTTTTGCAGTGCATGGGGCCATAATCTAAAGAGGTTTTTCAAGCAGAACAAGCAACATTTAAAAAATATTTTAAAAAAAGGTGAACTCAAGTGTTTAGTGTAAAGAGTGCATTGACATGGAGAAAAATGATGAGGAATTTGGTGTGGAGTTTCAGTGCTGAATAAAAAAGCCTCCGTTAATGGGTTCGTTTTTCTGCTAGCAGAATTTCAGTGCCAAATTCAGCGCCATTTTCCTCTGTGTGAATGGACCCTAAGGGTTTGTTAATGCTTACCTCAAAAGATGTGCCAAATTCTATCCTAAATCTGCCTTTCGTTCTATTCAATGGGAGGCAGAGACAAAAACAGGATGCCAAAATAAGCAGCCTGCACTGTCTGCAGATTCCACGGCTGACTTAGCCACAGAAGTTGATATGTAAGATACTCTACTTCTTGGCCCCATTCATCTAAGATTAATCTGTCCAGAAAGTGGAGAGGAATTTGAGTCTAAAGTCCCTTCACTTTTTGCCATGAGAACTGGGCCAGAAATGAGATCCTCATCTAAACCATTTGAAATGGCAAATTTCATATCCTTTCTACACAGAGGTTAGAGAAGGCTGTATAAAGCACCGATTCATATCTAACATTCATCTAATGTTGTGTTTTGTTCTTTGTAAACCTTACAGCGTTCTCTGGAAGCTGCTTGCATGTGAGTATCATCCAATTATTATAGTTTAATTTTACTCCTAAGATTATATCACATTGAATATATTTCTTCTGAAATCTGATATGAACGTTTAACCCTTTAGTGATTGGCATATTCAGGGGCTTGTTGACCAAACAATTTTTTTTTTGCATTTTTCCACTGTCCCATACCAAGCTTTTTTCTATCAATATAATCGTATGAGGCCATCTATTTTTTACAGAACAAGTGGTAGTTTTTAGTGTTTAATGGCACTATTTTGTGGTACATCTATCTCATTGATTAACATTTATTTATTTATTTCTATAATCACTTTCCAAGACAAATGTTTATTTTTTGTTAACAGAATTGTGTGAGGGATTATTTGTAGGGATACTTTGACATTTTTATTGATGTCATTTTTGAGAACACAACGTTTTTGATTACTTTTTGTAACGCTTTTTCATTGGCTAACAAACGGTGGCCAACAAATAGCAATTCCTGTTTAATTTTTATTTTTTTTTATGTTTTTATTTTTTATCTTTTATCATTAATTACACTATCCCAAATATAATGATGTGATTTTAACTGGTGTTTTTTGGTTGTTTTTTTTTTTTTAAACATTATTTCACTTTTTTAAAATACTATTTTATCTTGCAATCTTCTGTTCCCTTTTATGATTCATTGCACTATCTAGTGCAGGGATCCTCAAACTACGGCCCAAGGGCCACATGCGGCCCGCCAAGCACTTCTTTCTGGCCCCGCTGACAACGCTGGCAGGCGTGCATTTATAATGAAGTTCCTGGGGAGCTCGGGCCAGGCCATGGAGCGCACTTCACTTTACCTATTGGAGGGCACCGCTCCTGATGTCTGTGCAATTTGCTTTGCCTCCGGCCCACTATTTAAAAAGTTTGAGGACCCCTGATCTAGTGCATTGCATTATACTGCCTGTCATTTTCTGACAGCCATTTTCTTATGCCTGTGTTTCAAACTCCGCGTTATTCCACCAAAAGTGCATAGATAGTCGATTGAGTTGGAATAAGGCACATTAGTCACTAATAGGTTAATAAATCTTGGTGCAGAACATGCTCCTAGTGATTTGTCATATTTTTTCCATTCCTCGAGGTTCCAACTTTGTGGTAAGAATAGCATAATCTGCACTGCTATTCTTGCATTAAAAAACACTATAAACTTCTCCAACCTTATTCTAGGAATGAGTTAATGTTTACTGGATGAATCTGTTTTCTTGCATTGCATTTGATTTTATGATGACTAACAGAAATGGGTAAAAGTTGTATTTCTTCTTCCACAGGGGAACAACGGATACTAATGGATGTGATGCCTTTCATTCTCTCTCTGCTGCTGTGTAAATAGCTGGAGTCTACAGAATATTCATCCATTTTATCTGTTCCGTGGTTCATAGCTGTAGCTGCTGCATATATCTCTTCCCATTGAAGAGGTGTCTCGTACGCACAGCTTTCCTCTTAGAAGCTTAAAAGGGATCTATTTGTGTGTTGTCCCTGTTGTCGCTCTGTTGTACTTCTCTGGCAGTGTGTGAAGACTGAAGAACAACTTGTGAAGAACAGATGCTGATATAGAATTCGTAAAATCTCTGGAAGCTGTTAATATGTGGCATTGTATAATATCTTGTTTTTCTTTTCATTCTGACAGAAAACGCTCTATGCTATATGTAGTTGCATATGTCAAACAAAGCACTATACATGCTGTTAGTCTATCATCAGTATAGGTGCTCTGGAGACCATGGTTATTTTGTCTAAAAAATACAATCTCAAGGCTTTCTTGTCCTACCGCCCAACTATTGAAAACCGTGATGTAAGCTGTTGATCTTTGCTTGAGGTAGGAGAGGTAAGCCTTCATAGAACATATCAGACTCTGCAGATGGGTTAACATCGATTTTACAATTCACTGCAGAGAGCCGAGCTCTTCAATGTGAGGAAGTGCCTTCAAGGCACTGGCTGAAACAGGGCCAGGTTATAATGCTGATGCTACGTTCACCCACATCCGTATGCTTAAACAGTTCTCTAGGGCTGTGAGCCTACAAAAATCCAAACAAATTCCCTTGAGACAAGTAGAAACTAAATTCTAGTGCCAATTGCTGGTATGGCTAAATATCGAAAACTTCAGCTGCTGTTAGTAGGTTAGAATTAAAAATTCACTATGGTATTTAAAAAAAAAATAAAAGTTGGGTGTGGGAATGTTGCACATACTACTGCCTGATTTTGCATGGCTGTGCTAGATTATTGGCAGTGATATATACTACAAATCCAATACAGAATAAACGGTTTATAAAGACTTCTGAGTACTAAAAAGATCATAAGGATATATTCAGAAATGTCTTGAGTTAGTGTAGATCTACATTACCATACAGCTGGAGTGATATATAAACAATTTCTTCCCTGACCATTAGCTATAGTGTTAGTCAGGACGTTTCCAAATTTTATGGGACCTGTTGGCCAATATATTTAATATAATTAAATATATAAAAAAAATTTTGGCCATGTAAATTTGCTGGTTTCTGCTATATATGTGCACATTTAGGAAGATGGTCATCTAGTTTTCTTGGGTAGTCATTCCACAAATTGCATGCTAAACCAGATTATACACTTTTATTTTTTTATGTCATTTTTTTTTTTTTTTTTTTGTATACGTTCCTTACTTTGTAGTTATTGCTACACAAAATACGCTTTCCCTGTGCCATATGTTGCTGATTCCTGTAGATTTTTGTCTCTTGTCATTTGCCCACTTTCATATTATCTAAATGTACTTGTGTGGCCTTAATTCAACATGTGCCATTCTGATTCTTTTTTTAGAATGTATTTATTAATTTTAGACTGTGGAAAATGTTATTGGAATAGACCATTACAACCTCATAATGTCAAATATTTGAATTACTGTATATGTTTAATACAGATACGCACATTTTAATGAATTTGCTTTAAACACTAGATTATCGATTGCTACAGTAACGGTGAAGTCTTTCTAGTTTCCCTTGTACCTATTTGATATGGACCAGTGGCATGCGATTCCCATAGGGTTTGTGTGCTTAAGAAGGATAAAAGACATACTCTGTACATGTACCCTGTATGTATGGATGAATTTATGATTGCAGGTGAAATCCAAGTACGGAAGGTGAGTGTATTGTTGGGTATTTATAATATTTGTACTAAATATCATGCCACTGGTCTGAAGATACTTGTTTTGTAAAAATGTCAGTGATGATGATAAAATCTAATATACTGTAATTGTTGTGTTCACTGTTGAGTTACACTGATTTACTCTATTACTATGTCTCATAACTACTATTAATGGAAAGAGCAACTTTCTGGACAGAAAACCAAGGTTTCAGACCATGAATTAACTCATTATGGAATACTCCTTTTTACAATAACTGTGATTAAGTCACTTTAAAGGGGACCTTTAGGCTGGGTTCACACGGGGATTTTTGGACCGGATTTTGATGCGGAATCCAATGACCTCAATGGGAGCCGTAAACTTTTTTTTTTTTTTTTTTTCTGCTAGCGGCTTTGTGCCGCTCACGGAAAAAAAAAAACGACCTGCCCTGTCTTGACGGGGATTTCTCAGCGCAACACCTCCTGACTAGGCCCGTTCATTTGAGCTTAATCCGGAGCGGAATGCTGCAGCTGGATGCCGGTGCACTGCATCGGCATCCAGTCGCGGCTAGCTGTTTTTTTTGGACCAGATTCTGTGGCGGCCTCCGCGTCAAAATCCAGTCCAAAAATCCCCATGTGAACCCAGCCTTAACCATCCAAACCAAGTACAATTCGTTGGATCCTCCAATAGCTGCCACTCCGCTGATTGTGGAATAGTTGGAGTTTTTTCTCTAGCTCATAATCTGTGCATTTAGCTTCAGTACAGTTATGTTTTGTACTATCATGTGGGCAGTATCAGGCAGAAAGCATAATTGTGCTAAAAATAACAGAAATTATTCCTCAGGGATGTTAAGAGCTAAAGAGAAAATTCCAACTGCAATCAGAGGAGTAGTACCTAATAATAAAGAATGCAGAGTTGGAGTTGGTAGAGGATCCGGAGGAGAGTGGTTAAGTATGTAGAATTGCTTAAGCATTAATCACAGCACTATTTATTCAAGAACCCCAAAATGACCTTGTAAGCAATATTTGACAGTATTTATTAATGGCAACAGAGGGTCAGAATAGTTGTATTTAGAGAAAAGTTGTTAATGTGCTGCCTCCACCTGCTTGCTTTAGAAGCACGTGTTCTTGCCCACAAATCACAGCAATGTATTTCTTACTGTCAAACATTATGTAGAAGACAGAAAGCTGCCCCTTTCATTCAGTAATCTATACAGTTCAGCGCTATACAGCTGTTTTACACATTTGTCTAATGCTTGCTGTCCATTTGTCATATCTGTTAAGTGAATCTTGACTGCATTTAAAGGGATTATCCATCCTATAAAAAATAGCGTCAGATGTCATTAAAACGATAAACATATCATTACAGTCAAAACCATATAATTTTACAGTCAATAACTCTCTAAGGCTGAGGCCCCCCCTTTTTTTTTTTTTTTTTTTTTTTGTTTTGTTGTGTTGCAGATTTTACTGCATTTTTTTTTTTTTTTTTTTTTTTGAGCCAAAACCAGGAGTGGAGCAGAAGGTAGAAGCATAAGTACTTCCTGATTTATCCCATTTGTAGCCACTCTTGGCCTTTGGTCAAATAAAGCTACAAGACTTGGGCCTCAACCTTAAGAGATTGGGTGTATTTAGATGAGTCGACTTTTTTTTTTTTTTTTTAAACAGTTTTTGAGTTTCTAAAAAAAAAAATAAAATGGTTTCATTGTGATTCCTGGGAATTGCAGCAAAAAGTGATAAAACTGCAAATACCTGTGTGAATACACCTATGGTTCTTTCCTTTTTACTTTCTTGTGTTTAGCATTCTCTCCTGGTTATGAGTGAAAACCGCATCAAAGGCTGCACCCTATTGCAAGGTGCAGGTAAAGACAAAAGAATGCAAAACTTGTATGTATTTTAAAGCTGGATTCGCACAATTTCTTGTGAATTTGTGGGATTAACCCTTTCATTAATGAAAATTATGGTTTCTGAAACTTGTTTAATATTGCTTATTTAAGAAATAACTGGTATAACGTACACCAACATGAACAAAAGGTTAAACTTGCGAAAAGGTTTTTCTTTTCCTCCTCAGTTTATAGCTAGTAAACTCTAGCTTTTTGATCTCGTATCAGACTAGATAACAGAATCTATGACCGTTTCTTAAAATGTTTTCATTATTGAAGGAGTTAACACATTTGTGAAAGTCCTCTTTGTATCCATCTAGTAGTAATCATTGCAATGTAACCTAATAAACAATGTGTAGCTCAATCGGTTGCTACTTCTTTTTTTCATATGACATTCAGTTCGTGCGCTATGTGTACACAGTATGTGACCAGATGATGGCATTTACAAAAGAATAAGCATTCACCAGTAATGCAAGTCCAAGGATGAGAAAGAACATGGTCTACAGGCGTTTTACATGCCCTAGTGCCTTATCTGCATCTCTGTAGGTCCTGACCCTTAAATATAAAGCAACATAACTTTAGTGATGCAGACAATTTAAAAATATATTAGAAATTATCAAAGGATAGAAACTGCACAAATAAGAAGTGAGTGGACTCAAACCAAAATTATTTTACCTATATCATGCTACAAAAAGCACTAAAACCTTTAAGATCATTCAGACCAAGCAGTCCTAGTGCTTCAGTTCAGTTCATTTCTGAAGATTTAAGGCAATTTCCAGGCAATTATATATATATATATATATATATATATATATATATATATATATATATATATATATATATATCCGTTAGTGCTATTATAGGTGCACCCAAATACCTTTAGCAGTGTTTTGCGTGAATTCTGGGAGCTCCTGGTATCTTCTGTATTTGTTCACATGGGTAGTTTCCTGTTCTTATTTTCTACAACTATCATGATGCACTGCGCTTCACTAAGAGCTGACTCACATCACCTCCCACTCTCACTACTTGCTTCTTGTTTAAATCTTCCGGGCATGGGAGATCACTTCCCTTAGTGAGGTCGGGTCTGTGCAATAGAGCCAGCATGACAGCACAACGACTATTGCGCAGGTGGTGTTGGCAGATGTCAAGAAGAGGAGGAGCCAGCCCCCCAGAAGCTAGTGATGTTCCTTGCCCAGAAGATTCGGACTGGAAGACAGGTAAGTATGATGGGGTATGGGGAATTAGTATTGGTGATCCACTTCTGGAAATGGAGAAAAGGAAAGTTAATGGAAAATCTGCCTAGGCCTTGGAATCTAGGTAAATATACATTTCTTGTAACATAAGTAATTAAAGTTAAAAGTTAGGCTAAGGGAGGGTGTTTAGCTTATTGTAGAAATATAATTTTATCCCAACTCCTTTAATTGCACTTGGGCCAAAAAGTGAACAATATTTTAGAGTAACTTTGTAAAGTATTTTTCTTTACAAAATAATAAATAAAAATGTTGTCACAGAAAATTATCTGCTTGTAATAGCACCCATGTAGTTCAAAATGTAGAGGTATGCATGTCCTTCTAATGTGGCTTTTTTAGTCATGCATTCCTAGTATACAGTACAGCTTCTGCTGGATCCCCAGTAAAAGAAGGATATCATTTAGACTACATATAGTGTTTCTGTTTCTAAGAAAAAGCAGCCATCATCGGGCAGTGTTTATAACCGTAAAAGGTAGATGTCCTGATACAGATTCCAAGCAGTGGGGGAAAAGTAATTGGAAAAACACTTCACCAAGTTGTTCTACTTTTTTCTAATTGATCACTGGGAGCCTGTCTTTGTTAGGAACTAGCGAGGATCACAAAAACTATTCACTTCTATTGGACATTGAATATAATGGCACTCCTGGTAAGTTTAACCACTTCCGGACCGCCCATAGACTATATATGTCTGGGAAGTGGTTGCCTAGTTCTGACAGGACGTACCTACACGTCCAGTCAGAACACAGCAGCTGCACGGAGATCGTGCAGCTGCTTTCAATGGGAGCCGGCTGTAACTTCAGCCGGAACTCCCAGAGAGATGGCAGGGAAGATTTATTACCTGACCTCGTAGTCATGTAATCCACCGGGATCACCATGTGTTAGGGTGCCTTCACACGGAGTTACGCTCCGCGCATTTTGCTACATTTTACATGTGTAAAAATAGTTAGCCATTGAGTTCAATGGCTTTTTTTTTTTTTTTTTAACGCGCATCTTTTTGCGCGTTATACGTAAAAAAACCATTGAACTCAATGTGTGTAAAATGTAGCAAAATGCGCGGAGCGTTACTCCGTGTGAAGGCACCCTTAGAGCTGCTGGGTCCTATAGAACCCATATCAGCTCTATAGTAACATGCAGGAGGCTGTATTCCTCCTTCAACTGGGGCTAAATGTACCAGCCCCAGTTACAGGGAAAAAAAAAAGTAAATAAAATAATAATAAAAAATATGTCAATAACACACCCTTATTAAAGGTTATAGCCACACCACCGACAGTGCCATACAAAATAAGAGTAACTGAGAGGTAAAACTATTTTAAAAGTTGTTTTTTTAGTAGCACTTTGTTATTAAATAAGAAAAAAATTAAAGTGAAAAACATATGTTTTCCCTTCTCTTTTGTTTATATATTAAAAGAGAAATAAAATACATGCAAAAATTTAAAAAAAAACAAAACATAAAAATAAAACCCTATGTGTATCCGGAAAAAGATACAGAAATTAGTTGGATAATGCAAATGATAAAAACTGGAGATGAGCGAACAGTGAAATATTCGATATTCGTTTCGAGTAGAGCCTCAATATTCGACTACTCGATCGAATATTGAATCCCATTATAGTCTATGGGAAAAAAATGCTCGTTTCAGGGGAAACCACTATTCGACTAAAGGAGAGTCCCCAAGTCCACGAATAGCAGGAGGAGAGTGTTTAGGAGGAGCGCTGTGCAGTTAAAGAGCATGGACCCCATTATAGTCTATGGGGTCTGTGTGCTTTAACTGCACGGTGCTTGCAGTTGCGCTGATAAAAAGTCAGTTCCCTCATAACAGCAAGCTGACAGCTCTCCTGACTAGCAAGGACGAGCCTGCTGCAGAACCAGCGTTGATTTGCCGCACGCTCGTCCTTGCTAGTCAGGAGAGCTGGCAGCTTGCTGTTATGAGGGAGCTGACTTTTTCCTCATAGGAATAAATTGACCAGCGTTGATTGCGCAGTGTACAGCATTCGGCCAACCAACGCTGGTCCTGCCGGAGGCTCGTCTGTGAGGAGGCAGAGTCTAGAATCGGACCACAATGGAGACTGCTGTTGTCCGATCTTAGACTCCGCCTCCTCACAGATGAGCCTGCGGCAGGACCAGCGTTGATTGGCCAAATGCTGTACACTGGCCAATCAATGCTGGTCAATTCATTCCTATGAGAAAGAGAGTCAGCTCCCTCATAACAGCAAGCTGCCAGCTCTCCCGGCTAGCAAAGATTAGCCTGCGGCAAATCAACGCTGGTTCTGCAGCAGGTTCGTCCTTGCTAGTCAGGAGAGCTGGCAGCTTGCTGTTACGAGGGAGCTTACTTTTTCTCATAGGAATGAATTGATCAGCGTTGATAGGCCTCCAGCAGAACCAGCGTTGATTGGCCAAATGCTGTACACTGGCCAATCAACGCTGGTCAATTCAATCCTATGAGGAAAAAGTATGCTCGCTCGTAACAGCAAGCTGCCAGCTCTCCTGACTGGCAAGGACGAGCCTGCTGCAGAACCAGCGTTGATGTGCCGAAAGCTATACACTGTATAGCATTCGGCCAATCAACGCTGGCTCTGAATCGAATATTTACTGTGAATAGCTAGTAGTATTCGATCGAGTACGAATATTTCGAATACCATAGTATTTGATCGAATTTTACTTGCTCATCTCTAATAAAAACGTTACAGCACTCAAAACCACATATACAAAAAACCTGAACAAGTGTCTGGTCCTGAACCAGAAATTGGCCCACTACTGAAGTGGCTTAAGGGGTTGTTCAGGATAAAATAATACTTCTACACTAATCTAAACACCTTCCCCCTGGCTAACTTCTAACTAACTTACTTTACAAAAAATGTATACCCAGATCGCCGAGGTATACAGATTTTCTGATGAGATTCCATTTCCCTGTTTTCAGAAACGGAACGTCATGGATTGTCACCAATACTGTGCTGAGTTAGCTAGGAAGTGCTAGTAATGGGAAAGCTAGCTAGGGAAACAGAGAGGGAGATTGTGTGAGTCAGCTCTGAGTGAAGAGCAATGCATTATGGTAGTTGTAGGATCAAAAAAACAGGAAGCTACCCATGTAAACAAAAGCAAAGGAGGCCCCTGCACAGTATAATATGCTCCACAGTGGCCCTTGCACAGTATAATATGGATTGAAAGGCTAGAAGTGGGTGAGCTAGCTAGGGAAACTGGGAGGGGGTGAGAGAGGAAGGGGGAGGGGGACAGCTCTGCATGCAAGGCATTATACTAATTAAAGGCAAACAGAACAGGAAGCTACCCATGTAAAAAATTGAAGAGCCCAGGAGCATCTAGAGAAACCCAGAAATTACTCAAAACACTGCTAAAGGTACTTGGTTGAACTTATTAACCTATTAATAGCACTAACAGACCTTTTTTGAAAAAAAAATTTTTGCTTGGAAAACCCCTTTAAGGTAATAGCAAGCAAATGATCTTAGAAAGTTCACACAGATCAGTCTGAGTGGGAATCAACAGGTTTTTTTTATTGCACGCACATGTCAGGTTAGTTTTATGACTTTTGAGTAACTATTTTATTAGATTGCTGGTATGATAACAGTAGTATTCTTGGATTATCAAAATAGCACACCCAGGATATTGTGACTGGTATTCAAACACTGGCACTAATACAAAGGTCAGAAACCAAAGAATAAGGTAACTTTTAGAGATGAGCGAACACTGTTCGGATCAGCCGATCCGAACAGCACGCTCCCATAGAAATGAATGGAAGCACCTGGCACGCAGACTTTGCCGGCGGCCGGCCGCTTAACCCCCCGCGTGCCGGCTACGGCCATTCATTTCTATGAGAGCGTGCTGTGAGCGTGCTGTTCGGAACGGCTGTTCCGAACAGTGTTCACTCATCTCTAGTAACTTTGCTATTTTTTTTTTATTTTTTTAATGTTAACAGTCAACATCTGTATTAGATGCTCCGTTCTGTAACTCTATCAGGGATATTTTTTGCTTTGATGGCAAGAAATATTATCCTGATTATAAGTCACTGGGTCAGTCAGGAACCAATAGTATTTGTCTTGTGACAGATATGACCTTTTTCTTATGTGAGAAAACTAACCTTTACACATAATATGTAAACATGAAGTTTATAAAACAAACAAGTATATGCAACAAACAAAGGGAAGAATAAAATTTACCATCAAACAAGCACTGAAGGAATGTAGTCATAAAATATGGGAACTATAGGGATTCCAGGTTTTAAAGCATACTTCCACTTATAATGCACAAGTTTATTCACTGCTGTATTTTTCGGACTACAGTCATGGCCAAAAGTTTTGAAAATGATACAAATATAAATTTTTACAAAGTCTACTGCTTCAGTTTTTCTAATGGCAATTTGCATATACTCCAGAATGTTATAAAGAGTGATCAGTAGAGATGAGCGAGTACTGTTCGGATCAGCCGATGCGAACAGCACGCTCCATAGAAATGAATGGATGCACCTGGTACTTCCGCTTTGACGGTGGCCGGCTACGTCCATTCATTTCTATGCGAGCGTGCTATCAGCCGATCCGAACAGTACTCGCTCATCTCTAGTGATCAGCTTAACAGCAATTACTTGCAGTCAATATTTACCTAGAAAATGAACTTTATCCCCCAAAACACATTTCAACATCATTGCAGCCCTGCCTTAAAAGGACCAACTAACATCGTTTCAGTGATTGCTCCATTAACACAGGTGTGGGTGTTGATGAGGACAGGGCTGGAGATCAATCTGTCATGATTAAGTTAGAATGACACCACTGGGCACTTTAAAAGGAGGCTGGTGCTTGGCATCATTGTTTCTCTTCTGTTAACCATGGTTCTCTCTAAAGAAACACGTTCAGTCATCATTGCACTGCACAAAAATGGCCTAACAGGGAAGAGTATCGCAACTAGAAAGATTGCACCTCAGTCAACAATCTATCGCGTCATCAAGAGCTTCAAGGAGAGAGGTTCCATTGTTGGCAAAAAGGCTCCAGGGCGCCCAAGAAAGACCAGCAAGCAACAGGACCGTCTCTTAAAAGTGTTTCAACTGCGGGATCTGGCTACCAGCAGTGCAGAGCTTGCTCAGGAATGGCAGCAGGCAGGTGTGAGTGCATCTACACGCACTGTGAGGCGGAGACTCTTGGAGCAAGGCCTGGTCTGAAGGAGGGCAGCAAAGAAGCCACTTCTCTCCAGAAAAAACATCAGGGACAGACTGATATTCTGCAAATGGTACAGGGAGTGGACTGCTGAGGACTGGGGTAAAGTCATTTTCTCTGATGAATCCCCTTTTTGATTGTTTGGGACATCTGGAAAACAGCTTATTCGGAGAAGACGAGGTGAGCGCTACCACCAGTCTTGTCTCATGCCAACTGTAAAGCATCCTGAAACCATTCATGTGTGGGGTTGCTTCTCAGCCAAGGGAATCGGCTCTCTCACAGTCTTGCCTAAAAACACAGCCATGAATAAAGAATGGTACCAGAATGTCCTCCAAGATCAACTTCTCCCAACCGTCCAAGAGCAGTTTGGCGATCAACAATGCCTTTTCCAGCATGATGGAGCACCTTGCCATAAAGCAAGGGTGATAACTAAATGACTCGGAACAAAACATAGAGATTTTGGGTCCATGGCCTGGAAACTCCCCAGATCTTAATCCCATTGAGAACTTGTGGTCAATCATCAAGAGACGGGTGGACAAACAAAAACCTACAAATTCTGACAAAATGCAAGCATTGATTGTGCAAGAATGGACTGCTATCAGTCAGGATTTGGTCCAGAAGTTGATTGAGAGCATGCCAGGGAGAATTGCAGAGGTCCTGAAGAAGAAGGGTCAACACTGCAAATATTGACTTGCTGCATTAACTCATTCTAACTGTCAATATAAGCTTTTGTTACTCATAATATGATTGCAATTATATTTCTGTATGTGATAAAAACATCTGACAAACGCACATAAAAACCAGAGGGCAGCAGATCATGTGAAAATATAAGATTTGTGTCATTCTCAAAACTTTTGGCCATGACTGTATAAGATGCACTTTTTCCCAAAAAATTTTGGAGGAAAATGGCGGTGTGTCTCATAATCCGAATGTGGACTATAAGGGGGGGCAAAGGAGCGGAATTGCCGATCATGCTCCATGCAGTCGGACACTTATTCCCTGTCCTATCCCCTGCAGTCATCTCTTGACCACCTACATAGTGATATAGAATACATAGTACTCTAAAGCATTATTGCCTCTGAGGGTTGCATGACCTAACAGATAATTACCAAATGGAGGACTGGAAGCCTTTATTAGGCTCTAAGTTTCCATGGTAACCCATTGTCACCCTGAGACTGTGTCACAGGGCACCGATTGGCTAATAGATGGAACCTCCCACTTCTAGCAAAACTTTACATTCTGTGAACACTATTCATTGAACATCTGAGTCGTTACCAGTCATCATCAGACGTTTCCCATTATAGCGAGAGCCCCTCTGTTAATCATCCAGGATTCCGCAGTTGATCAGATTCCATGACCATGGTGCTCATAGATTACATGATGTTCTATGTACTTAAGGTGCCCCAAGAGGTTAAACTTTATTACTATGGTTTAAACTTTTTTCCTATATTACTTGTAAAAGTCCCTTGTTTTTGCATTGTAACATCTCTTTGTATCTGACCAGCTTTCCTTTTAGCATTCTGTTATTTTAACCCCTTCCCGACATCCATAATAGTACGGCAGATGTTGGGTATTTAAATATGGTGGCCAATCAGTGCTAATGTCCGAAAAAGTACCCGCAATGACCAAGGTGCCATTTTCCCGGTGGTGCATGGTTACCACCATTTTGGGTTAGAATCACCAGCACCAGGTACGAGATCCGGGGCAATTGTTCCATTGCCATGACAGCCATGGGCCTATTGAAGGCTCCCAGGCTTGTCTGGCATTTATTTGTATGCCAGGCTGTAATTAGCACTGTAATGCATTGTATTAGGGATCAGACCCCCTGGGTTTCAAGACTGCCAGGGAGTCTAAAAAATAAAGTATATCCAAATATATATACAGTGCCTACAAGTAGTATTCAACCCCCTGCAGATTTAGCAGGTTTGATAAGATGCAAATAAGTTAGAGCCTTCAAACTTCAAACAAGAGCAGGATTTATTAACAGATGCATAAATCTTACAAACCAAAAAGTTATGTTGCTCAGTTAAATTTTAATAAATTTTAAACATAAAAGTGTGGGTCAATTATTATTCAACCCCTAGGTTTAATATTTTGTGGAATAACCCTTGTTTGCAATTACAGCTAATAATCGTCTTTTATAAGACCTGATCAGGCCGGCACAGGTCTCTGGAGTTATCTTGGCCCACTCCTCCATGCAGATCTTCTCCAAGTTATCTAGGTTCTTTGGGTGTCTCATGTGGACTTTAATCTTGAGCTCCTTCCACAAGTTTTCAATTGGGTTAAGGTCAGGAGACTGACTAGGCCACTGCAACACCTTGATTTTTTCCCTCTTGAACCAGGCCTTGGTTTTCTTGGCTGTGTGCTTTGGGTCGTTGTCTTGTTGGAAGATGAAGTGACGACCCATCTTAAGATCCTTGATGGAGGAGCGGAGGTTCTTGGCCAAAATCTCCAAGTAGGCCGTGCTATCCATCTTCCCATGGATGCGGACCAATGGCCAGGCCCCTTGGCTGAGAAGCAGCCCCACAGCATGATGCTGCCACCACCATGCTTGACTGTAGGGATGGTATTCTTGGGGTTGTATGCAGTGCCATCCAGTCTCCAAACGTCACGTGTGTGGTTGGCACCAAAGATCTCGATCTTGGTCTCATCAGACCAGAGAACCTTGAACCAGTCTGTCTCAGAGTCCTCCAAGTGATCATGAGCAAACTGTAGACGAGCCTTGACATGACGCTTTGAAAGTAAAGGTACTTTACGGGCTCGTCTGGAACGGAGACCATTGTGGTGGAGTACGTTACTTATGGTATTGACTGAAACCAATGTTCCCACTGCCATGAGATCTTCCCGGAGCTCCTTCCTTGTTGTCCTTTGGTTAGCCTTGACTCTTCGGACAAGCCTGGCCTCGGCACGGGAGGAAACTTTCAAAGGCTGTCCAGGCTAAAAGGCAACAGTAGTTCCATAAGCCTTCCACTTCCGGATGATGCTCCCAACAGTGGAGACAGGTAGGCCCAACTCCTTGGAAAGGGTTTTGTACCCCTTGCCAGCCTTGTGACCCTCCACGATCTTGTCTCTGATGGCCTTGGAATGCTCCTTTGTCTTTCCCATGTTGACCATGTATGAGTGCTGTTCACAAGTTTGGGGAGGGTCTTAAATAGTCAGAAAAGGCTGGAAAAAGAGATAGTTAATCCAAACATGTGAAGCTCATTGTTCTTTGTGCCTGAACTACTTCTTAATACTTTAGGGGAACCAAACAGAATTCTGGTGGTTTGAGGGGTTGAATAATAAATGACCCTCTGAATAAACTTTTCACAATTTAAAAAAAAAAATTAAACAAAGAAATAACATTCTTTTTTGCTGCAGTGCATTTCACACTTCCAGGCTGATCTACAGTCCAAATGTCACAATGCAGGGGGTTGAATACTACTTGTAGGCACTGTGTGTATATATATATATATATATATATATATATATATTGTGAGAGAGTGAAGGGTGTGGTCTGGGAAGATAGGTAGCTAAAGGCTACAGCCAGGCAGCTAAAGGGTGTTTGGTAAAAGCCCACACCAGGGAGGTCAGCTGACTAATCAAGGCCTGATAATAATCTGTATGTAAGACTAGCAGGGTGGCACCACACTGACAGAGTAGAACTGTCCAGACCAGACTTCCAAAGCAGGTACTGTGCCACCCGTTGTTGTTGCCAAAGTGGGAGACTGGTAGCCAGTCTCCTGTATAGTCAGGGGAATGCTTCCTTACGTTTAAGTTAGTTTCTCAGCCGAGAAAGGTTTTGTTTTGTTTATCCTGTGGCTTTGCCAAAGCAGTGTATGCGCTACATGTGAATAAAGCCTGAACTCGTGTGCAATCCAGTGTCTGTGTCCCTGTTTCCTGCACTGCTACAAGCATCTACCTGAGTGGTTCCTTCCCCACATATGGTGCTTCGGATGCGGACAAAAGTGCAGTGAGACATACACAAGCCATTTCATGCTATATATATATATATATATATATATATATATATATATATATATATATATATATATATATATATTGTGGGGAACTGCTCAGATAGTTACTTGTACCAGTGCAGGAAACAGGGACACAGACACTGCATTGCACATGAGTTCAGGCTTTATTCACATGTAATGCATACACTGCTTTTGCAAAGCCACAGGATAAACAAAACAAAACCTTTCTCGACTGAGAAACTAACTTAAACGTAAGGAAACTTTTCACTGACTATACAGGAGACTGGCTACCAGTCTCCTACCTTGGCAACAACAACGGGTGGCACAGTACCTGCTTTGGAGGTCCAGTCTGGACAGTTCAACTCTGTCAGTGTGGTGCCACACTCCTAGTCCTACACACAGACTATTATCAGGCCTTGATTAGTCAGCTGACCTCCCTGGTGTGGGCTTTTACCAAACACCCTTTAGCTGCCTGGCTGGGACATACCTGTCTTCCCAGACCACACCCTTCACTCTCTCACATACCACCCCCCTCAGTTCTGACCCCTCGGGGTGAACTCCAGACACCAAACAATAAGCCCGGGACAAGGCATCCGCATTGCCTTGCAGTTTCCCGGCTTTGTGCTCTACTGTGAACTTAAAATTCTGAAGTGACAAGAACCACCTAATTACCCTGGCATTCTTGTCCTTGGTCCTGCTCATCCAAGTGAGGGGTGAGTGGTCGGTCACTAGGTGGAACTGCCTCCCCAGCAAGTAGTACCTCAGGGCCTCTAATGCCGATTTTATGGCTCGGCACTCTTTCTCCACTATGCTGTAATTCTTTTCTGTTGACGTGATTTTCCTGCTCAGTCAGGTGACCGGATGTTCTTCTCCATTCACCTCCTGAGACAGGACAGCTCCCAGCCCTACATCTGATGCATCCGTCTGGACCACAAACTCCCTCCTAAAGTTAGGCATAATGAGGACAGGAGATCCACGATGGGCCGCCTGAAAAGCACTTTCAGCCTGGTCATTCCACTGCACCATAACGGACCTTTTACCCTTTAGAAGGTCCATCAGGGGAGCAGATACCGTGGCAAAGTTGGGTATAAACCGCCTGGCTATGCACAGGAATGACCTAACTTGTTTGGTGCTCAGAGGTCGAGGCCATTCCCTGATAGCGTCAACCTTGTTGACCTGGGGTTTGATTATACCACGGCCGATCACATACCCCAAATAGCGTGTCTCCTCCATCCCCAAAGCACACTTTTTGGGGTTGGCAGTCAGGCCGGCTGTTCTCAAAGAATCCACTACCGCTTGTACCTTGGCCAAATGACTCTCCCAGTCATTGCTGAAAATGATGATGTCATCCAGATACGTTGAGGCATATTTTCTATGAGGTTTCAACACTATGTCCATTAACCGTTGGAATGTAGCTGGAGCCCGAATGGTAACACGATATAGTGAAAAAGTCCCTCAGGGGTGATAAAGGCTGTCTTTTCTTTGGCGCTATCTGTCAGAGGTACCTGCCATTATCCCTTAGTGAGATCAAGCGCAGAGAAGTACCGGGCCCCTCACAGCCTCTCAATAAGTTTGTCTACCCGAAGCATGGGGTAGGCGTCAAACTTAAAAAACCTTGTTCAGCTTCCTGTAGTCATTGCAGAAACACAATGTCCCATCTGGTTTGGGAATTAGAACAATGGGACTGGCCCATTCACTTTTGGACTCCTCAATGACTCTCAATTTCAGCATTTTCTGCACCTCCCCTGAAATGGCTTGTCGGCGAGCCTTGGGGACCCGGTACGGCCTCACTTTCACATGGGGCTCAGTAACAATATCATGTTTGTTTAGAGATGTACGCCCGGGTTGCTCAGAGAACACATTTGTATTGTAGAAGGCTTCCCCCGGAAGAAGGCTCATAGCCGAAACGTGCGTTGGGGCCTGGTGTGTGGGCTAAACTAGCAAATATTTTTACAATTCATCTATGGGTATATTATACTTGTGACCTCAGTTACCTATTGTTTTTTGTCTACATCTTTACCTAGCATGTTATAACTACTACCTCCACCTCATTGATGTGTGCACTACCTATTTATAACATGAAGTGTATTCACCTGGATAGGCTTTCTCTGTAACATTACGTCTCCATTTGTATTAACTGACATGCACTTACTAGTTCACTGTGTGAATTGTGTCAGAGATGTATGAATGTCATTGATGTTGAAATTTCATATATACCTTGATAGGTTCCTGGGTTTGTATCACCCTTACATTTGGGCGATTACTATAAGCTTACAACTTGATTTTGTACAAATCCATTTATTTCAAATACTGGGAACAATAATTACCCTATTTATACTCATTTTGCTGAATTTATCCCCCACACCTACTGCTGGTAGATGTGGTATTGTCACCCTTTTTAACTTGTTATTGTGTTTTGTATATTTAATAAAAATTGTTTGTTTCAATTTAGCATTTTCTACCCCTTTTTTCCGTTTACCCCCTATATTAATAGTGGTCTATTTTCCAAAAATCTCAAGGTTAAAAGGCTGTTAAATATGGTTATTGGACTAAACTAAAGGCAAAGCAGATTAGGTAAAACTCGAAATGTGAAGCGTTAATAGTGTTTGGTTGAAATAAGAACTAGCGTCATACTGGTATATATGTGCAACAGGTTTTTACTTTATAGGTGTTTGAATCAACAATAAAATGTTATCATGCCAGCTGGTGAGGCGGGGTTGTTATCTACTAAATAGGTAAGAGTTTTTACATCCTTCCATTTCAGGTTCCAGCTACACAAGAGGTAAGCAGAGGTAAGAACAATTCCAACCAGTGGATTCTTCATATATCAGTAAGTACGTGTTGTATGCTTTTCTCATAGAAGTATGTTACCAAATGAGTCAAAAATAGGCTAAAATAAATTTCCACCATTTAACGCTATTTTAGGTATAAGAGTTTAACCTGAGGCATTACATTAAATACTTTTATAATGATAGAAGCTCCATATGTCTCACACTGAGTACAATAAAATTCTAGCTATCTAAAGAAGTCCCTATAGTGGAGACTAATCCAATGGAGTTTAGGTGAAAGGGGTCTTCTTATTCTGGAAGAAAAGAGTGAATGATGCGCATGTCTGTCTCCATTTCTCGGTGCAGGATTTTCATAGTAGCGAATGGAGCATGCACACTCAAAGACACAGTTCTCGAGATTGGTGCGGTTCCCAGCAGTTGGACCCCCACTGATCAGTCACTTATGGCGGAGTTTCTTTAGTTTGAAAATCCTTTTAACAGCATACTGTTTAAGTTTATGGGTTCATGGGTGGGAATTCACTCTGAAAGTAATGAGTGAAAAATCTTTAATACATTTCAAATTATATAAATCTGAAATCACCCCCTTTTCCTAAATTACATGTAAAAATTAATAAGTAAACAAAATAAAAATATACACATTAGTCACTCCTTCATCTGAAAATGCACAAATTATCAAAACATTTAACCCCATATCTTGAATGTTGTAGTGTTAAAAAATAAAATGTCCAAATTGCTGAATAAGTGTTCCATAAATAAATAATAAAAAGTGAGCAAAACATTAAACGCCTAATAAAAAATAAAGCCACACATGACAGTATAATATTTGTTTTTTTAAAAAAAAATATTAAATTCGGGTGACACCTCGGAATTTTGGCCATGTGAACCCAATACTGTGCCTAAAGTGCTCTATAATGCTAATATTTAAAGTGCCCAGACACATATACAGAGGTACAACTAGAAAACGCTTGGCTCCAAAGCAACGTGAACTTTTACAAAAAACAAGACAGGACAGGGTAGAAATCAAACCCAAGACTCTAAAATAAAATCAGAGCTCAAAATGAATGGGGTGTCCAGCTATGGGGATGTCTAGCTGTTTAGAATGTTATAAGACAATGAAAGAAGACAACCTAATCCCCACTCAAGTCCCGGTTGTCTTTAATCCGGACAATCCTTAACTGCAGTCTTTCAACATAATGTGGTCACTGCTGTAGCCAGTGACTGGTTGCTGTGATCAGAAGTCTGTTTTTTTAGTGGTACCAGGAGGCCCAGAGACAACGTGAGAGTAAGTAAAGTGGTGGTGAGTCAGTAAGGTAAGTATTTTTCTATAATTTGATAAAATTCTAAGCAGTTTTTTTTTTTTTTTTTTTTTTTTATTACATGGCGGGACAACGCCTTTAATACAGAACCCACATGAAGAGCCAAATTCATGAAGGCACCTGTCCAGTTAATACAGTTCTTTGACCAGATCTAAAATAAATGCCCCCAGAACAATGCCAAATACACACCCCTGATGAGACAATAAATTACAGACCCCAGACAAGACAACCGCTTTGTAACTAATGACTGGTGAAATATCATGAATTCATAAAAAGAAATTCTTAATCCCTTGAGCAAAGAGTAATTTTCGGTTTTCCCATTTTTCAAAATCTATAACATTTTTCTTTCAGTCAACAAAGCTGTATGAGGGTATTATTTAGGATACATTATATTTTCTATTGGCAACATTCACCAATTTTTCATTTTAAAGCAAAAGGGTAAAAAAAAAAAGTGTTTGTGAGGTGGATTGGGAAAAAAATGAAAAACTGCCATTGTTTTGGGCTTTTGCTTCTACAACATGCACCTTGCAGTAAAAATGGCATACCTTTATTGTTACCCATACTATATATCATTCACTTTATTCTCTGGATTACTACCAATATTTTATATCCGATGTTTTAGAAAATAGTACTAACATCATAATGGGTATACAAAACAAAGTCAGTCACCAGGGACCCTGATGACCAGGGGCTTGTTCGCTTCCTCTGGGGGTTTATTTGTTCTTTTTTTAGGCTAAAGCCCCATGTTGCAGAAACACAGCTTTTTGTTGCAGATTTTTTTGAATTTTTTAGAGCCAAAGCCTGGGGTGGATCGATCAAGAGGTAGAGATATACAGTCCTATGAAAAAGTTTGGGCACCCCTATTAATCTTAATCATTTTTAGTTCTAAATATTTTGGTGTTTGCAACAGCCATTTCAGTTTGATATATCTAATAACTGATGGACACAGTAATATTTCAGGATTGAAATGAGGTTTATTGTACTAACAGAAAATGCGCAATATGCATTAAACCAAAATTTGACCGGTGCAAAAATATGGGCACCTCAACAGAAAAGTGACATTAATATTTAGTACATCCTCCTTTTGCAAAGATAACATCCTCTAGTCGCTTCCTGTAGCTTTTAATCAGTTCCTGGATCCTGGATGAAGGTATTTTGGACCATTTCTTTCTACAAAACAATTCAAGTTCAGTTAAGTTTGATGGTCGCCGAACATGGACAGCCCGCTCTCAAATGATCTGAAAACAAAGATTGTTCAACATAGTTGTTCAGGGGAAGGATACAAAACGTTGTCTCAGAGATTTAACCTGTCAGTTTCCACTGTGAGGAACATAGTAAGGAAATGGAAGATCACAGGGACAGTTCTTGTTAAGCCCAGAAGTGGCAGGCCAAGAAAAATATCAGAAAGGCAGAGAAGAAGAATGGTGAGAACAGTCAAGGACAATCCACAGATGACCTCCAAAGAGCTGTAGCATCATCTTGCTGCAGATGGTGTCACTGTGCATCGGTCAACTATACAGCGCACTTTGCACAAGGAGAAGCTGTATGGGAGAGTGATGAGAAAGAAGCCGTTTCTGCACGTACGCCACAAATAGAGTTGCCTGAGGTATGAAAAAGCACATTTGGACAAGGCAGCTTCATTTTGGAAACAAAAATTGAGTTGTTTGGTTATAAAAAAAAAAAAAAAGGCGTTATGCATGGCGTCCAAAAAGAAACAGCATTCCAAGAAAAACACTTGCTACCCACTGTAAAATTTGGTGGAGGTTCCATCATGCTTTGGGGCTGTGTGGCCAATGCCGGCATCGGGAATCTTGTTAAAGTTGAGAGTCGCATGGATTCCACTCAGTATCAGCAGATTCTTGAGAATAATGTTCAAGAATCAGTGACGAAGTTGAAGTTACGCCGGGGATGGATATTTCAGCAAGACAATGATCCAAAACACCGCTCCAAATCGACTCAGGCATTCATGCAGAGGAACAATTACAATGTTCTGGAATGGCCATCCCAGTCCCCAGACCTGAATATCATTGAACATCTGTGGGATGATTTGAAGCGGGCTGTCCATGCTCGGCGACCATCTAACTTAACTGAACTTGAATTGTTTGTCCAAAATACCTTTATCCAGGATCCAGGAACTGATTAAAAGCTACAGGAAGCGACTAGAGGCTGTTATCTTTGCAAAAGGAGGATCTACTAAATATTAATGTCACTTTTCTGTTGAGGTGCCCATACTTTTGCACCGGTCAAATTTTGGTCTAATGCATATTGCACATTTTCTGTTAGTACAATAAACCTCATTTCAATCCTGAAATATTACTGTGTCCATCAGTTATTAGATATATCAAACTGAAATGGCTGTTGCAAATACCAAAATATTTAGAACTAAAAATGATTAAGATTAATAGGGGTGCCCAAACTTTTTCATAGGACTGTAAGAGCGTCTATATATATATATATATATATATATATATATATACACACAGTATGTGTATATATATATATATATATATATATATATATATATATATATATATATATATATATATCTCCCTATATTATAAAAATGAATTTCTGTCTGTCTGTCTGTGCTCTAATGCGAACCAAACGGCTGGACCGATCTTCACCAAATTTGGTACAGAGATACTTCAGGTATCCGGGAAGGTTTAAGACGAGACTCCAACTCACTCGGACGTACCGTTGCTGAGATACAGCATTCCAAACACAGTGCCCCCCCCCCTTAGCCAATACAAACCTGCAAGTCTTTCACTTATATTCCAACTGCAATACACATGGTCACTCCACATGCACAATACAACACTGATATCCAAACTGAGATACACGCATCAGAGGATTAGATACACAGATCAGCACACAGTGTCACACTCCAGAAGATTAGATACACGCGTCTGCACACAGTCCCACAAACCAGAGGATTAAATACGCACTTCTGCACACAGTTCCACACACTGAAGGATTTGATACGTGCGTCTGCACACAGTTCCACATGCCGAAGGATTAGATACACGCGTCTGCACAAAGTACCACACCCCTGGGGATTGGATACATGCATCTGCACACAGTTCCACACACCAGAGCATAAGATATGCACGTCTGCACACAGTACCACATGTCGTCGGATTAGATACGCGCGTCTACACACAGTTCCACACTCCAGAGGATTAGATACGCGCGTCTGCAGACAGTTGTACACGCCATAGGATTAGATACACGTGTCTACACACAGTTCCACACACCAGAGCATAAGATATGCACATCTGCACACAGTACCACATGCCGCAGGATTAGATATGTGTGTCTACACACAGTTCCCCACGCCGTAGGATTAGATACGCGCCTCTTCACACAATACCACACAGGGGAGGATTAGATACGTGTGCCTGAATACACTACCACACTTTGGAGGATTAGATACATGCCTCTGCACACAGTACCACAAGCCAGAGAATTAGATACGCGTCTCAGCACACAGTACCACACAGGGAGGATTAGATACGTGCGTCTGCACACAGTACCCCACGCCAGAGGATTAGATATACGCGTCTGCACACAGTAACACATGCCGTAGGATTAGATATGCGCGTCTACACACAGTTCCACACGCCGCAGGATTAGATACGTGCCTCTTAACACAATACCACACAGGTGAGGATTAGATACGTGTGTCTGCACACAGTACCACAAGCCAGAGAATTAGATACGTGTCTAAGCACACAGTACAACACGGGGAGAATTAGATACGCGTCTCAGCACTCAGTACCACACGCCAGAGGATTAGATACGCGCATCTGCACACAGTACCACATGCCGTAGGATTAGATACACGCGTCTACACACAGTTACACACGCCGTAGGGTTAGATACGCGCCTTTTCACACAATACCACACAAGGGAGGATTAGATACGCACATCTGCACACAGTTCCACACACCAGAGGATTAGATAAGCACGTCTGCACTCAGTACTACATGCCGTAGGATTAGATACACGCGTCTGCTTACAGTTCCACATGCCAGACGATGAGCTATGTACGTCTTCACACAGTTGTACACGCTATAGGTTTAGATACACGCGTCTGCATACAGTACCACATGCTGTAGGATTAGATACGCGTGTCTACACACAGTTCCACACGCTGTAGGATTAGATACGCGCCTCTTCACACAGTACCACACTTTGGAGGATTAGATACAGTCCTATGAAAAAGTTTGGGCACCCCTATTAATCTTAATCATTTTTTGTTCTAAATATTTTGGTGTTTGCAACAGCCATTTCAGTTTGATATATCTAATAACTGATGGACACAGTAATATTTCAGGATTGAAATGAGGTTTATTGTACTAACAGAAAATGTGCAATATGCATTAAACCAAAATTTGACCGGTGCAAAAGTATGGGCACCCTTATCATTTTATTGATTTGAATTCCCCTAACTACTTTTTACTGACTTACTGAAGCACAAAATTGGTTTTGTAACCTCAGTGAGCTTTGACCTTCATAACCAGATGTATCCAATCATAAGAAAAGGTATTTAAGGTGGCCAATTACAAGTTGTTCTCCTATTTGAATCTCCTCTGAAGAGTGGCATCATGGGCTACTCAAAACAACTCTCAAATGATCTGAAAACAAAGATTGTTCAACATAGTTGTTCAGGGGAAGCATACAAAAAGTTGTCTCTACACACAGTTCCACACGCCGTAGGATTAGATACGCGCCTCTTCACACAATACCACACAGGGGAGGATTAAATACGTGCGTCTGCACACAGTACCACACGCCAGAGGATAAGATAAGCGCGTCTGCATACAGTACCAAATTCCGTAGGAGTAGATACGCACGTCTGCACACAGTACCACATGCCGTAGGATTAGATACCCACGTCTACACACAGTTCCACATGCCGTAGGATTAGATACGCGCCTATTCACACAATACCACACAGGGGAGGATTAGATACGTGCATCTGCACACAGTACCACATGCCAGAGTATTAGATACGCGCATCTGCACACAGTACCGCACGCCAGAGTCATTAGATATGCGTGTCTGCACACAGTTTCACTTACTGGAGGATTAGATACGCGCCTCTTCACACAATACCACACGGGGAGTATTAGATATGTGCATCTGCACACAGTACCACACCAACAAGGATTGGATACTTGCATCTAAACACAGTACTACACGGGGAAGGATTAGATACAGCTTTACTCCAGGTATCCATAACAACTGATCACAGGTTTTTCACTGACATCCAAAATGAGATACACATAATCACATGACGCTTATGGACATACATACAAACCACATACAAAATACACCAGTGCAAAATGGGACAATTCTTATGGGGCCACTACACAAACATAAAATGTAATATACCCGTGCGAAGCCGGGTCCTCCCTCTAGTCTCCCTATATTATAAAAATGAATTTCTGTCTGTCTGTCTGTCTGTCTGTGCTCTAATGCAAACCAAACGACTGGACCGATCTTCACCAAATTTGGTACAGAGATACTTCAGATATCCGGGAAGGTTTAAGACGAGACTCCAACTCGCTCGGACGTACCGTTGCTGAGATACAGCATTTCAAACACAGTGCCCCCCCCCTTAGCCAATACAAACCTGCAAGACTTTCACTCATATTCCAACTGCAATACACACGGTCACTCCACATGCACAATACAACACTGATATCCAAACTGAGATACACGCATCAGAGGATTAGATACACAGATCAGCACACAGTATCACACACCAGAGGATTAGATACACGGGTCTGCACACAGTCCCACAAACCAGAGAATTAAATACGCACTTCTGCACACAGTTCCACACACTGAAGGATTTGATACACGCGTCTACACACAGTTCCACACTCCAGAGGATTAGATACGCGCGTCTGCACACATTTGTACACGCCATAGGATTAGATACACGCGTCTTCACACAGTTCCACACACCAGAGGATTAGATATGCACGTCTGCACACAGTTGTACACGCCATAGGATTAGATACACGCGTCTTCACACAGTACCACATGCAGTAGGATTAGATACGTGCGTCTACACACAGTTCCACACGCCGAAGGATTAGATACGCGCCTCTTCACACAATACCACACAGGGGAGGATTAGATATGTGTGTGTGCACACAGTACCACACTTTGGAGGATTAGATACATGCCTCTGCACACAGTACCACAAGCCAGAGAATTAGATACGCGTCTCAGCACACAGTATCACACGGGGGAGGATTAGATACGCTCATCTACACACAGTACTACATGCCATAGGATTATATACGCACGTCTGCACACAGTACCACATGCCGGGGGATTGGATACATGCTTCTACACACAGTTCCACACACTGTAGGATTAGATACGCACCTCTTCACATAATACCACACAGGGGAGGATTAGATACACGTGTCTTCACACAGTTGTACACGCCATAGGATTAGATACACACGTCTGCACAGAGTACCACATGCCGTAGGATTAGATACACACGTCTACACACAGTTCCACACTCCAGAGGATTAGATACGCGCGTCTGCACACAGTTGTACACGCCATAGAATTAGATACACGCGTCTGCACACAGTACCACATGCAGTAGGATTAGATACGTGACTCTTCACACAGTACCACACAGGGGAGGATTAGATACGTGTGTGCACACAGTATCACACTTTGGAGGATTAGATACATGCCTCTGCACACAGTACCACAAGCCAGAGAATTAGATACGCGTCTCAGCACACAGTATCACACGGGGGAGGATTAGATATGCGCCTCTTCACACAATACCACACAGGGGAGGATTAGCATACAGTACCACATGCCAGAGAATTAGATACGCGTCTCAGCACACAGTTCCACATGGGGGAGGATTAGATACGCGCATCTGCACACAGTACCACACGCCAGAGTCATTAGATACGCGCGTCTGCACACAGTTTCACTTACTGGAGGATTAGATACACGCCTCTTCACACAATATCACATGGGGAGGATTAGATATGTGCATCTGCACAAAGTACCACACCAACAAGAATTAGACACGTGCATCTAAACACAGTCCTACACGGGGAAGGATTAAATACAGCTTTACTCCAGGTATCCATAACAACTGATCACAGGTTTTTCACTGACATCCAAAATGAGATACACATAATCACATGACGCTTATGGACATACACACAAACAACATGCAAAATACACCAGAGCAAAATTGGACAATTCTTATGGGGCCACTACACAAACATAAAATGTAATATACCTGTGCGAAGCCGGGTCCTCCCTCTAGTATCTTATAAAAATGAATTCTTGTCTGTCCGTCTGTCTGTCTGTCTGTCTGTCTGTCTGTTCTCTAATGCGAACCAAACGACTGGACCGATCTTCACCAAGTTTGGTACAGAGATACTTCAGATATCTGGGAAGGTTTAAGATGAGACTCCAACTCGCTCAGACGTACCATTGCTGAGATACAGCATTCCAAACACAGTGCCCCCCCCCCCCCCCCCCCCGTAGCCAATACAAACCTGCAAGACTTTCACTCATATTCCAACTGCAATACACACGGTTACTCCACATGCACAATACAACACTGAAATCCAAACTGAGATACACGCATCAGAGGATTAGATACACAGATCAGCACACAGTATCACACGCCACAGGATTAGATACACGGGTCTGCACACAGTCCCACACACCAGAGGATTAAATACGCACTTCTGCACACAGTTCCACACACTGAAGGATTTGATACGTGCGTCTGTACAGAGTACCACATGCCGAAGGATTAGATACAGGCGTCTACACACAGTTCCACACTCCAGAGGATTAGATACGCGCATCTGCACACAGTTGTACATGCCATAGGATTAGATAAACGTGTCTGCACACAGTACCACATGCAGTAGGATTAGATACGCACATCTACACATAGTTCCACACGCCGAAGGATTAGATACACGCCTCTTCACACAATACCACACAGGGGAGGATTAGATACGTGTGTGTGCACACAGTACCACACTTTGGAGGATTAGATACATGACTCTGCACACAGTACCACAAACCAGAGAATTAGATACGCGTCTCCGCACACAGTATCACACAGGGGAGGATTAGATACGCGCGTCTGCACACAGTACCACATGCCATAGGATTAGATACGCGTGTCTACACATAGTTCCACACACCATAGGATTAGATACGCGCCTCTTCACACAATACCACACAGGGGAGGATTAGATACACGTGTCTTCACACAGTTGTACATGCCATAGGATTAGATACACGCGTCTGCACATAGTACCACATGCCGTAGGATTAGATACGCGCGTCTACACACAGTACCATATGCCGTAGGATTAGATACGTGTGTCTGCACACAGTACCACATGCCGTAGGATTAGATACGTGCATCTACACACAGTTCCACACTCCAGAGGATTAGATACGCGCGTCTGCACACATTTGTACACGCCATAGGATTAGATACACACGTCTGCACAGAGTACCACATGCCGTAGGATTAGATACATGCGTCTACACACAGTTCCACACTCCAGAGGATTAGATACACGCGTCTGCACACAGTCTCACATGCCGTAGGATTAGATACGCGCGTCTACACACAGTACCACATGCCATAGGATTAGATACGCGTGTCTGCACACAGTACCACGTGCTGTAGGATTAGATACACGCGTCTACACACAGTTCCACACTCCAGAGGATTAGATATGCACGTCTGCACACATTTGTACACGCCATAGGATTAGATACACAAGTCTGCACAGAGTGTCACATGCCGTAGGATTAGATACACGCGTCTACACACAGTTACACACTCCAGAGGATTAGATACGCACATCTGCACACAGTTGTACACGCCATAGGATTAGATACACGTGTCTGCACACTGTACCACATGCAGTAGGATTAGATACGCACGTCTACACATAGTTCCACACGCCGAAGGATTAGATACACGCCTCTTCACACAATACCACACAGGGGAGGATTAGATACGTGTGTGTGCACACAGTACCACACTTTGGAGGATTAGATACATGCCTCTGCACACAGTACCACAAACCAGAGAATTAGATACGCGTCTCCGCACACAGTATCACACGAGGGGAGGATTAGATACGCATGTCTGCACACAGTACCACATGCCGGGGGATTGGATACGCGTGTGTACACACAGTTCCACATGCCATAGGATTAGATACGTGCCTCTTCACACAATACCAAACAGGGGAGGATTAGATACACGTGTCTTCACACAGTTGTACATGCCATAGGATTAGATACGCGTGTCTGCACACAGTACCACATGCCGTAGGATTAGATACGTGCGTCTACACACAGTTCCACATGCCTTAGGATTAGATACGCGCCTCTTCACATAATACCACACAGGGGAGGATTAAATACGCGCGTCTGCACACAGTTCCACACGCCAGAGTATTAGATAAGCGCGTCTGCACACAGTACCAAATTCCGTAGGATTAGATACGCATGTCTGCACACAGTACCACACTTTGGAGGATTAGATACATGCCTCTGCACACAGTACCACAAGCCAGAGAATTAGATACGCGTCTCCCAGTGTCATGCCGTTCCCCCCCCTTCATCTGCCCTAATGTCATGCCATTCCCCCCCTCCATCTGCCCCAGTGTCATGCTGTTCTCCCCCCCTTCATCTGCCCCAGTGTCATGCAGTTCTCCCCCCTCCATCTGCCCCAGTGTCATGCCGTTCTCCCCCTCCATCTGCCCCAGTGTCATGCTGTTCTCCCCCCCCTTCATCTGCCCCAGTGTCATGCTGTTCTCCCCCCCTTCATCTGCCCCAGTGTCATGCCATTCTCCCCCCTCCATCTGCCCCAGTGTCATGCTGTTCTCTCCCCCTCTATCTGCCCCAGTGTCATGCCATTCTCCCCCCTCCATCTGCCCCAGTGTCATGCTGTTCTCTCCCCCTCTATCTGCCCCAGTGTCATGCCATTCTCCCCCCTCCATCTGCCCCAGTGTCATGCCGTTCTCCCCCCTCCATCTTCCCCAGTGTCATACCGTTCTCCCCCCTCCATCTGCCCCAGTGTCATGCTGTTCTTCCCCCCTTCATCTGCCCCAGTGTCATGCCATTCTCCCCCCTCCATCTGCCCCAGTGTCATGCCATTCTCCCCCCTCCATCTGCCCCAGTGTCATGCTGTTCTCCCCCCTCCATCTGCCCTAGTGTCATGCTGTTCTTCCCCCCTTCATCTGTCCCAGGTCATGCCATTCTCCCCCCTCCATCTGCCCCAGTGTCATGCCGTTCTCCCCCTCCATCTGCCCCAGTGTCATGCCGTTCTCCCCCCTCCATCTGCCCTAGTGTCTTGCTGTTCTCCCCCTCCATCTGCCCCAGTGTCATGCCATTCTCCCCCCTCCATCTGCCCCAGTGTCATGCTGTTCTCTCCCCCTCTTCATCTGCCCCAGTGTCATGCTGTTCTCTCCCCCTCCATCTGCCCCAGTGTCATGCTGGTCTCAAACTCACACTCACGCACACACACACTCACCTTTCCTCGTTCCCCCGCAGCTCTCTCCCTCATACACATATTGTAGCCGCGATGTGATGACGTCATCACATCGCGGCTACAAATGCCGGATGCCGGAGCTCAGTGTTAAAGCAGGAGCTGAGCTGTGACAGCTCCAGCTTTAAACGCCTATGTATTTCATCTCATCGGCGTCCTACCGCCGATGAGATGAAATACATAGGCGTTTAAAGCAGGAGCTGTGAGCTCAGCTCCTGCTTTAACGCTGAGCTCAGCTGGAGTCGGGACATGCCGACCGGGACCATTTAGTTAGGTCCCGGCCGCGCCGCGGGGCCCCGCTAAGCGCGGGGCCCCGGGCGGTTGCCTGGCTCGCCCGGCCCTGGATCCGCCCCTGCCCACACCAACAAGGATTGGATACTTGCATCTAAACACAGTACTACACGGGGAAGGATTAGATACAGCTTTACTCCAGGTATCCATAACAACTGATCACAGGTTTTTCACTGACATTCAAAATGAGATACACATAATCACATGACGCTTATGGACATACACACAAACCACATACAAAATACACCAGTGCAAAATGGGACAATTCTTATGGGGCCACTACACAAACATAAAATGTAATATACCCGTGCGAAGCCGGGTCCTCCCTCTAATATATATATATATATATACATATATATATATTCCTTTTCATCTGTAGCCATGTAGTAATACGCAAAAGTATTTGCAACTAAAAAAAGCTGCATTTCCTCAACGTGGCGCCTTATCCTTAAAGTGTCTTTTAATATATGGATGGAATACTAAATATTGAATTGTGTTTTCTCATAGCTTTGGTATTGTATGTTTTTCAGTGACGTATATTGGTGGTATGCATAAGCCAAATTTACGTTATGTAGATAGTCTTCTTATCAGGACAGTGTTGATAGGTGTATTTTGTCGACTAAAATTCTATGCATTTCTTTCAAATAAACTTAGGCCACATTCACGCATCAGGCAGATCCACGCAGCAGGGCAGACATGCCCTGGTCACAGTTGTACAGGGTTTTAGTAGGTACGAGGGGCCTATCACATTAACAGCAGATTACTACTGTCTATTAGATTGCAGGTAGATGCCTAAGCTAATGTACTTCATAGCCAACAATTACTAGTGGATTGTTACAGGGGGGTGCTTTTTGCTGAGATATTGAAAAACAAGGGGTTTATACAGTAACTGTTCTTGTACAGGGACCCTCAGCTGTCTGTGTGCACCCCTGACACAGAGATAGGGCAAAGGTAAAGATTTGCACCTGTTCTTCAGTTACAACCTACTCCTGGTTTTGGTTTTAGTTTAGGGTAACCGCACCCAATATGCACCTTTGGGTAAGTTCACACTGAGTTTGTTGGTCAGGATTTTGAGGCTGTATCCGCCTTAAAAAATCCTGACCAAAAAGACGGCTCTCATTGAAATCAATGGGAGCTGCTCAGGAGTTTTTTCTGGGAGTCGTTTCTTCCGGCTCCTGGAAAAAAGGAAGCGAGATGCTCATTCTTCAGGCCGAGTAGCCTCGTGATTCTACCTGAAGACACATCCTAACCCGGACTAGGCAGTGCAGTGCATCGGCTTTCAGTCGCAGCTAACCGGCTTTTGGTCCGGAACCTGAGGCGGCCTCCGCCTCAGGTTTCGGACCAAAAATCAACATGTGAACTTAACCTCAGACTTCCCTGGTACCAGGTGGGTGATTCAAGGATGAAGCAGATAGACAGTCACTGACTACCTGACAGTAGAGAACCTAATTAGCATATTGACTACAGAAGTGATTGCTCCAAAACAGCGGGGACTCTAAGTAGGTCTTCTTTGTTTCTTATTTTATTTTTTCTAGGTTTAATAACTTAAGTGAGAAAACATAGTTTCTACACCCAAAAATATTCAATAATACGTTACTACAAATAACATATAAACTTACATAAAACAATGTTACATATTTTAACTACATTGTATATAGGAAACAACGTCTTGATATAGAATTTAAAAAAGCTAGTTAACATGCTAGAAAAAGCATACCTGTGTGTTCATGTGGACATCCACGCAGTAACAGAGAGACCCGTATATTGGTGTATGAAACTTATACATAACTGGTCACTTTTACATCATATTTGGCTCATTTCAAGACAAAGTCATTTCTAAGCTCGGGGACAGACTTTACATAGACATTCCATGCCAGATCCATTTCCTTCCAATAGCTCATATTACCCATGTCCTGTACAGTCTGGGGTTTGTGGCTGATGGCTATGTAACACACTTTTGAACTGGTCAGTCTTCTGGTGATAATTAACTCCTTGTTGCCTGTGCCTAGTAATTCCTTTTGTGCCATGTAAACCACATCCAGTGTACCACAGAGCCATACAACTAAGGCTGGGTTCACATTAGCGTCAGAGTCTCCATTGGAGACTCCATCACAGAGAGCACCAAAAATTGGATCAGTTTGGAGAAAAAAGTCCAAACTGAAAGCAGCAGACCCTATAATAGTCAATGGGCTTTGTTGGTTTCTGTATGTAACTGCTGTTGTAGCAGTTCGCCTCTCCATCGTTTGGGTCCCCCAACAATCAACAGAGAGCTTGGCCCTAGGGTGAATCTAGCATCATTGTGTGAAGTTTGCAGAATATCTTAATGACTTTTCAGGGGCTACATTAAAAAATCCTAACTTTAATAGAATCAGTGGATCACCATCTATTGAAGGATGCAAAGAAGTAGAGATGATGGTGGATCCTCTTTATGTTCAGACTGTGATTACTAGTGCTTATGGGAAGAATATGCAAATCTGTCTCCCAAGATGTAAACAGGGAGACAGTGCCTCTGTTATGCTGCACTCTAGTGCTTAGTCATGAAACACATGGTCTGGAACCGCTTGTGAACAACATGCATTATTTCATTGAGTTAAGCTAATTATGTGTTTGTTTGTTTTTTTTTGTCAATAGCATTACAGGACAACAAAAACAATATGTCATCTACACACATCATTCAATGGAACTTCATCGGCATTATGTTCTTCTCAACACTGGCCATTACGGTTTACAGTAAGTCTAACTCCATGTATCTCTCTATATTATAAAAATGCATTTCTGTCTGTCTGTCTGTCTGTTCTATATGCGCAACCAAACTACTGGACCGATCTTCACCAAATTTGGCACACAGATACTTCAGGTGTCCGGGAAGGTTTAAGACCATGCCCCATACCGTTGCTGAGATACAGCATTCCCAACATAATACCCTCCCCTCTTAGTAAATACAAACCTGCAAGTCTTTCACTCTAATTCCAACTGCCCTACACACAATCACTCCACATGCATAATCCAACACTGATATCCAAACTGAGATACACACATCAGAGGATTATATACGCACACCTGCATACAGCTCCACACGCCAGAGGATTTAATGCGTGCGTCTGCACAGAGTTCCACACAGCAGAGTATTAGATATGCGTGTCTGCACACAGTTCAGCAGGCCAGAGGATTAGATACACGCATCTTCACACAATTCCACACGCCAGAGGATTAGATACACGCGTCTGCACACAGTACCACATGCCAGAGGATTAGATGCACACATCTTCACACAATACCACACACCGGAGGATTAGATACGGGCCACTGCACACAATACCGGACGCCGAAGGATTAGATACATGCGTCTGCACACAGTTCCATACGCTGGAGGATTAGATATGCACGTCTGCACACAGTTCAACAGGCCGAATGATTAGATACGCACATCTGCATACAGTTCCATACGGCGGAGGATTAGATACAGATGTCTGCACACAGTGCTGCATGTCAGAGGATTAGATATGCGCATATTCACACAGTACCAAACACCAGATGATTAGATACACGTGTCTTCATACAATACCACGCGCTGGAGGATTAGATATGCACATCTTCACACAATACCACATGCCAGAGAATTAGATACGCATCACTGCACACAATATCGCACGCTTCAGGATTAGATATGCACGTCTGCACACAGTTCCACATACCGGAGGATTAGATACGCACGTCTGCATACAGTTCCACACGCCGGACAATTAGATTTGTGCGACAATACCACAAGGCGGAAGATAAGCATGGCTTCACACAGGTCCACATGCCAGAGGATTAGAGACATGCCTCAGCACACAGTACCACACGCCGGGGATTAGCTACATGGCTGTGCACAGAATACTACATATTAGAGTTTTACTCCAGGTTTCCATAGCAACCCAGCCATTTTTCTTCACTGCTGTATGTGAGCTTTAAAGGGACAGGGCACTGTGGATGACACTGTTACACAAGGTCACATTCACACAGCTTTTCTTTTTTTTTTATGTGGATTGTGAGCCCCATATAGGGCTCACAATGTACTTTTTTTCCCCTATTAGTGTGTCTTTTGTAGTATGGGAGGAAATCCACGCAAACACGGGGAGAACCTACAAATTCCTTGCAGATGTAGTTCCTGGCGGGATTCGAACCCAGAACTCCAGTGCTACAAGGCTGCAGTGCTAACCACTGAGCCACCGTGTTGCCCCAGATTTACCCAGCTTTACTCCAGGTATCCATAACAACCGATCGCAGGTTTTTCACTGATATCAAAAATGAGATACACATGACCACATGATGCTTAGGGACACGCACACAAATGACACAAAATACACCAGTGCAAAACTGGACAATTCTTATGGGGCCACTACACAAAAAATAAAATATACCCGTGCAAAGCCAGGTCCTCCTGCTAGTGTTTCATAAATATTTTATTATATCAATTTAATCTCATTTTATTTTCTCACTACTAGGGTCCGCACACAGGTACTTTCTATTTCAAACAATAGCAACAGTACAGATGCACGCCGACAAATAGTGGCCCTATGTCTGCAACAACACATGATATTGCTTTACATTGACAATACAGGGATAGCCTGACAATTAGAAAATTCTAAGTGTGGCTTGTGCGATGGCTCGAGCTAGTACGACCAGCAAGAAACTCTGCTGTTTCCCAATTTGTGAAAGCTACTCACAGACCCTCCTTTCTGAGAGACTTGTGGCTAGGTGCTGACACAAAGAGAAATAGGGCTGGATTTAGTCCCATACTTACAGGCCCAATGCAGGTGTGGTCGAAACTGCAAAATTCCCTTGTGCCTTTCCCCTCACAATGCCGCTATGCCCCTCTCTTTGTTGCCAGATGTGCTCTCTGTGCAGGACCCATATGATTTGTGGTCCAGAATGAAGAACGAGATTTTCACATCTCTCACCCAACTAACGATGGACAATATCCTCCCAGCATTCAGAGACTTACCCCCACTAAACATCTTACACAAAGAGTATGTTATGCGACTGACTTCACAGTTCCGCTCTAAGTTTGCTTTGAGACAGGTTTCCTCCAATTTTGAGAAACTGATACTAGCCTTTTTGCCAAAACTTAGGAAGGTGTTCCTAGTCCTTCATACATATCTTAAAAAAGCGAACCCACCTAGACCATCTTACATTCTGTCCTGGGAGAAAGAATTAGGTTTCCCTCTATCTCATGCTCAAGTCAAGCAAGTCCTGGCTACCTCTCATGGGTTCTCCTGCTGCGTGAGGCTTCAGGACAACCACTTCAAGCTTATGTCCTGCTGGTATAAAACGCCTGAATGGCTATTTGCATACAAGTTATTGGAGAGTGACCTTTGCTGGCGTTGTGGCTTGGAGAAAGGCTCTCTCTCGTACATCTGCCCTGTTCTGCCCTGTTTTATGTGGTTTCTGGAGAGAAGTTGAGGCCTTGCTAAGATCAGTCTGCGGAGCTAGCTCTCGGTTATCTAGAAAATGCTAAGTGTGGCTGGGTATGAGTATGATTGTATCCTAACAAGAAGAATTATAATTTTCCCAATATCAAAGTTTGTCGCTTAGATTGTAATATTAAAAATGTAAATTTTTCCTAATATAGCAAATATATTAACACAAAAAAGCGATCATGAATGAAGAAAATATTAATGTTCTCTCCATCCACTAAGGATCAGATTTTGGCTTTTCTAAGGTGGAAGCAAAATGGTTTGACTAAATCAGAATATTCTAACCTGTCGGTTTACATTTAGCCTGAAACAGGTAAAACCATGCTACATCTCAATATTTTGGACTGTTAGACATGATCCCTATTTACTCTATACTGACAGCACCAACACCACATGAAGCTCCAACCTTAAACAGATTTCTTCCATTAAATCACCAACAGTGGGCTCCATTTGTTCACTGAAACAGGGGTTCAAAGTCCTCTGTATGGTGTGAAAGAGTTTATAGTCATGCTGGCCACAAGACACAGGGGATTCAAAATTGTAATTGTCATTGGGGGTACCGATAGTGAGACCTCCAGTGTTCAAACATTTATCACCTATCCTCTGGATATCCATGTGTTTGTTGAGCAACCGCTTTAAGGATCAATGCCCCTGTGTTAGAAAAAATAGGTGACTTAATTTTCCAATACAGTTGGAAAAAAACATACCTTCTTGTCCAGAGAAGTCCATGAATAAGACTAGTGAATATGCCTGGGTGTACTCCCGGTTTACACTCCACATGCGGTGTTAACATAGTCTATATACCGACATAAAATAACTCTTAAGCCTATTTCATGTAATTAAAATTTGTAAATCTGCCATTAAAAAGGAAACTTTCTAGGGGTGATTCTGCTTCACAAGCACAGTTTATTTTTTTATGTTAAAAAAAAATGATGCGGTTTTTAATATAAATGGTAGTTTGTAAACTCTCCTTTCTCACCCTGTGGATAGGGGATACCTTGTCTGTAATAAGTGAAGTATAATGAACTGCATTGAACTGTATGATCATCATATGACTAGGGAATATTTCCATTCCCTGGAAGTAAGCAGTGAAGAGTCCAGTTCTAAAACTAAAAGATGAGATGTTGAAAACCTTAAGAACTGATACTTGAAGGGATTGTCTGGACTAAATGGTGAAGCCAAAAAAGTAGGTCAAACTCACCTACCCCTAGTCCTCTGTTCGATCAGCATGTCCTCTGTTAGTGCATCCTCTGTTCTCTCCAGTGCCTAGATTGGCTGGAATGGAAGTGAAGAGGCTCAGTTGACTGCTATGGCCAATCACTGGCATTTAATGGTCACATGTTGGGTAACAATGACGTGATCAATACCCAGCATTAAGGCCAGAGATTGGAGGCAGCAGTCACCCGAGTCTCCTCACATCTGCCCAGTGGCCCTGGAGAGAATGACGAACACACTGACTGAAAGGAGGACTTGGGGGTAGGTATCAGTTCTCTTTTTATTTGACACACCCTGGTTTAATTGTTTATCCCAGAAAACTCATTTAAAGTTTTTTAAAAAATTACAATTAATTTAGTGCTGCGTGGTGCTGGCTGGGGGTGGGGTTGGGACGGAATTTTGGATTGCAGGGCCATCCAAGAAGTAATAGTGCCCCCACCCATGGGTAATGACCTCCTCACATAAGTAATGCTATTACCGGTGGGGGAACACTATTACTATAATAGTGCTTTAATAGCCCCCCCGCCAGAGGTAATAGTGCCCCCCATAAGTAACAACACTACTTTTGTGGGAGAGGGAAATATTACAGTAATAGTGGCCTAATAGTTCTCTCACATATAACGGCATTACTTATGTGGAGGGGGCTATTTCTATAATAGTGCCCTAATAGCACCACCCCCACAGCTAACAGTGCCCTCCCCCACATAAACAATGCTATTACCTGTGGGGACACTATTACAGTAATAGCACCCCCCATAGGTAATAGTCCCTCTCCCCCACATCCCATTCAATATTCTGTTGCTTTGTATAGTTATATTGTGCTTACAGAGTAGTGATGGGGTGGGCAGGATCTTCTCTTGCACACAGGCTGTGCACATCTTCTATTTTCTTCCCATTGCAAACATACAGTAGAATAGGGGTTAAGGTTCAGAGTAGGATCTCCTTTTGATATCTTATTCTATGGTACCCCTGGGAAGAAATTAGAAGATGTGCACAGGCTGCGTGCAAGAGGAGGTCATTGCTCAGTAAGTACAATATTTGTGCATCTCAGAGTATGGGGAAAGTCACCAGAAGGAACCTATGGCCCAGCATAGTTACTGAATGTGTTACTTTATCAACAATAGACGAGATCCATTGAGAAAGCTGGTTCTGTTTACCAAGCTTTGAAAACAAAACAGAATTTTTACTCAAGAGAAAATGACAATGTCAGGATATTAATCTACCCTACCTATCTGTTATATACATAAATCACTGTTTGACTATTTTATTTTGGACAGCAAAGTAACTGAGTCATATCTAAGATGGATTTGTTATTTCTTAAAACAGGCGCCTGTCCAAAACCAACAGATCTGCCATATGCTGTGCCTGATAATGTTAGTGAAACCTACGAAGATGGATACAATTTGACCTATACTTGTTCACCAGGCTATACAAAAATTCCGTCCCTAAGTAACGTTGCAACTTGTGTTAATGACACGTGGTCAACATTTCCACAGGCCTTCTGTCGTAGTAAGTATATAAGTAATTTACATTATTCTGTTCATTGGCGATAGACAAAGAATTTAGGCTTTCACAGAAATGATGTGATGGTACTGAGCTTAGTATAGTAGTTTATTGAATCAGGGTGTTTGTTAACATAGAATGCCGAATGTTGCCCATATCCAAAGTTTTACACAATGTTTAATAACTTTTCTGCTATATTTTAGAAAATGGTTATTACACAAAAGAAAATAAAGCATCTTAACAGTCTATTTACTTAAACATATCCTATATTTCCATGTTTAATCTGCAACTCCTATACAAAACTATTTGTCTTCATGGCAAAAACCATAAACCCAGCATAGTCAGATCCTGCAGTCATACTACCTTATGTTTGTCCCCGATCAGTGGCGTAACTAGGAATGGCGGGCCCCATGGCAAACTTTTGACATGCCCCTCCCCCTAACTGACGCTGAAGACCTTGACCATCTGACCCCTACCGCCGCTGCCCCCCCCCCCCCGCATTTCTGCGCACACTATAATACCTCATATTGGCCACTGCACACAGTATTATGTCCCAATAGTGGCCCCAGTACACCGTATTATGTCCCCATACAGACCCCAGAGTATAATAATCGGAGACCCAGAGGGATACAAACATAACAAACTACTGTTACTTACCTATTTCCCGACTCCCCTGCATTCTCCGTCGCTGACGGCCATCTTCCGGGATGTCATGTGACCGGGGCCTTGCGTCGCGGGTCATATGACGTCACGCAAGTAGGCCGAAGCCTGCCCAGAGCCTGGAAAGGTAAGTTAAACAGTTTTACTAGATTGGTAATGGCCTATTAAAAAAAAAACAAAAAAAAACGCAGCGGTAGCAGCTGTCACCGGGCCCCTAATGTCCCGGGCCCTGTGGCAGCTACTATCACTGCTATCACGGTAGTTACGCCACTGTCCCTGATCACTGACATACTCAGGACTTTCTTAGATCCAGTGAAATATCTGTAACAGGGTCCTGACTCTGCACTCCCCTATAGTTAGCTTTTGTTAGCATAAACTGGGTATGTTATCAAAACATAAAGAGGGGGTTACTGCACGATTTGACCTGTCAATGCTTTTTTGTAGTCTGTAACTGTGTAGGGCTGTAGACTCAAAACAGTTTTTAGTCAAGCTTGCATTTCTCTTTTTTGCCAGTAATACACAAAAACCATCTTTAAAGAGGCATTGGAAAAAAAATTGTTACAAAAGTGGCCACCCCTTTTTAGTATGGATTCTAATTTGCACATCGCCAAATAAGATTGTATGTAGTTCAGCACATGTATTCTTATATGTGCATTTTTACAGGATTTAAAGAAAAATAAAAGAAGAACAGCTAAACTGCAAGAGTCAAGCACAAGGCCATGGGCCAAATGCAGTCTGCAGTCTTGTGTTTTGTGGCTCATGGCCCAGGGCTGGCTTTAGTGGTGCAACTGCAAGGGGCCCTGTAAAACCATGTCACTCAGTTTGTACTGTAATTTGCTGTGGAAGTTCTGGCCAAAGACAGAACTTACAGCTATAGGGGTCACAGCAGTCACCCTTGTGACCAGGCCTCTAACTCAGGAGGAAGGGCGATCATTGACCCCCACACCATACTACTGTCTCCAGTTGTAAGGAATTTCATATTTACGCTGGGTTCGATCTCCATTTTCAGGTTTCATGCAGAAGACGGAAACCTGTCATGCAGAGTCCGGCCGTGAGCGCTGGTGAGCGTTTTATGCGCTCCGTGGTGAAACTGTGTTTTTTAAACCGGACACAGAGTACTGCATGTCCGACTCTGTGTCCGTTTAAAAAAAAAAAAAAAAAAACGGTTTTGCCACGGAGAGTATAAAACGCTCACCGACGCACACGGCCGGACACTTTTCAAGCCCATTCAAATGAATGGGCTTGAAACATGCCGGCAGGTTTCCATCTCCTGCCCCTGTTTTGTGCAGGAAACGGAAACCTGCAGAACGGAGTACAGGCGCAGATGTGAACGAGCCCTTACTGCTTCTTCTTGCAAAGTGTCGATACAGTGCTGGGCTCCCCTTTATATATAATAATTTCCTCTTATAATAGCCCCCTTACATTCAACAGTTTCCTCCCTAACATGTATTGGCCCCCTTACATATAACAGTCTCTCCTTATAACAATCCACCTTATATGTAATAGTACCTCTCCTATAGTAGCTATATATATATATATATATATATATATGTAATATATATATAATGTGTTAACTTATAATAGCCCCTTTATTATAATGGAGGGGGGGGGTTACAATTGTACTATTTATAATGGGTGTTGTTATAAGCGAGAATTATTATTTACAATGGTGCAGTTATAAGGGAGGAACTATAATGTATAAGGGGGTTAATATAAAGAGGGAACAATTAAATGCAAACGCCCCCCCTATATATAATATGTCATCTCTTATAATAACTCTTGTATATATAAGAGTTACACCTTATATATATTAGCCCATATATATATATATATATATATATATATATATATAGTAGCCCCTTTATATATAATAGTTACACCTTATATATAACAGTCCCACCTTATAAATAATACTTCACCCTTACAATAGCTCCCCTTATATTTAATAGCTCCCCCACTATAAATATTAGCCCCCACTATAAATATTAGCCCCCCCCTATAGATAATAGTTTGCCCCTTATCAGATCTCTTTCCCTAACCAGAAAACAATAAATCTTGTACTCACATTACCATGCTTCCACGATGAGCGGAGTAGCTGAAGTCTCTCCGATGCTAGTTACATGGGTGGCGTTATCACTCCACCTGCGCCGAGACGTCCCACGCATTTCTATTGGTCCTCTATGGCCCTGCCACAGGATTAAATTGTATTGGCGTGCATTGCACAGCGCAACAATACACCTGTGAAGGTCCAGGGATTCAAGCCAACAGGTTAACAGCATCATACTCCGGAAACCGGGGGCCCCTTTTGGGACAAGGACAGTTTGCCCCCCTTCTCCCCTAGTGCCAGCCTTGCCACTATGTTGTACCCAGCTTGTGTCAGCAGAGAGCAGTACTGAGAAAATGTGCTAGTTAAGAGATGGGCAAACCTCACAAGATTTGTAAATATTTCTGTGAAACATTCCTCTGGTTGGTTTATTTGAAACTTGTTCATAGAACCAGAAGTGCTATATTTTTATATTCATACCCCAGAGTGTAATAAGTGGAGCCCCAGGGTAGGTGAGGAAAAATACCAAACACTTTTACTCACCTTGCCTCATCCCCCATGGGCTTCTTTGTGGCATCTGAGTCACCGCCATCCTCTTAAGGCCTCTTCTGGCCTCCATCTAATGTCACGCACCCTAGAGTCACCCCTTAGGCCTATGATTGGACCTCGTCAGTCACATGGGAAGTGCTGAATGTCATAATGTCATGATCATTATGGCCTAAATGTCGATGTATTTGAAAAAGGGAAGAATGTATGTTGCTGTATAACACAATTTCAGTAATCCCCATATTACACTCTTACATGAAATTATTTATTACTGTTGAATAATGAATGTTTTTTTTAGAACTGAACTGTGACATCCCAGACATTCTTCAAAATGGGAATGTTGAATTTGTAGATACTGGGCTTGGATCCAGTGTATCTTATACATGTATGGAAGGGTAAGTAAAAAAATTTCAAATCCAGTTTTTAAGGGGTATTCTTAAACATTTATCCATGCAGTCTCACCTCTTAGAACCAAAACATTCTCAATAAAACTACCCCAACACCAAAGTCTTATCTGGATACGATGAGTGCGCTCCGCTGATTCCAAAGGTATAGAAATAGGATATGTTAAGAAACCAGTGTCCACTTGGCTGTTCCCATCACTCCGGACTAGGTAGTTGAGATCATTTCACAGTGTATTTCCATCTCAGCCAGAACTATAGGCACAGGATCAGTAAAAAGACTACCTGCTGAAAGGGAAATGTACATGTATGACCATTTTTAATCATATGTTCATTAGGTGATCACAGTGCTGTGGGACAGACAAGAGGACAACCAGGGAAGAAGAATGTCAAAGAGAAAAGCACATTGCAGCATCCTGCTTTCATTTTGTCAGCAGAGATTTTAAAGCCATACAAAACTAGAAGGGGGTTTCTTTAATTTACCTCAAAATAGTTTATCATTATAACATTGGTGGTGGTCAGATATCCCACACCCCACAGATCAGGTGATATGGACAGCTGCAGCATTGGAACTGATGTACACAACTGAATGGTAACTAGTAGAGATGAGCGAACACTAAAATGTTCGAGGTTCGAAATTCGATTCGAACAGCCGCTCAATGTTCGTGTGTTCGAACGGGTTTCGAACCTCATTATAGTCTATGGGGAACAGATACTCGTTAAGGGGGAAACCCAAATCCGTGTCTGGAGGGTCACCAAGTCCACTATGACACCCCAGGAAATGATGCCAACACCTCTGGAATGACACTGGGACAGCAGGGGAAGCATGTCTGGGGGCATCTAACACACCAAAGACCCTCTATTACCCCAACATCACAGCCTAACAACTACACACTTTACACACTCAATACCACCTCTCTGACAGTAGGAAAACACCTTGAAACATGTGTATTTGGCACTTGCAGTGAGGAGAGCTTGTCACCAGCAGTGAATTTGGCCCTTGTAGTAAGTTGAGGTTGGCACCAACATTTGTTTTGAAAATCAGGGTGGATTGAGCCTCTAACCAGCAGAGTTTGGGCAAATTCATGGTGGAGGGAGCCTCTAAAAACCCCAGTTTGGACCAATTCATGGTGGAGAGAGCCTCTAACCAGCCCAGTTTGGGCAAATTCATGGTGGAGGGAGCCTCTAAAAAACCCAGTTTGGACCAATTCATGGTGGAGGGAGCCTCTAACCAGCCCAGTTTGGGCAAATTCATGGTGGAGGGAGCCTCTAACCAGCCCAGTTTGGACCAATTAATGGTGGAGGGAGCCTCTAACCAGCCCAGTTTGGACCAATTAATGGTGGAGGGAGCCTCTAACCACCCCAGTTTGGACCAATTCATGGTGGAGGGAGCCTCTAAACAGCCCAGTTTGGGCAAATTCATGGTGGAGGGAGCCTCTAAAAAACCCAGTTTGGACCAATTCATGGTGGAGGGAGCCTCTAACCAGCCCAGTTTGGACCAATTAATGGTGGAGGGAGCCTCTAACCAGCCCAGTTTGGACCAATTAATGGTGGAGGGAGCCTCTAACCACCCCAGTTTGGACCAATTCATGGTGGAGGGAGCCTCTAAACAGCCAAGTTTGGACCAATTCATGGTGGAGGGAGCCTCTAAAAACCCCAGTTTGGACCAATTCATGGTGGAGGGAGCCTCTAACCAGCCCAGTTTGGGCAAATTCATGGTGGAGGGAGCCTCTAAACAGCCCAGTTTGGGCAAATTCATGGTGGAGGGAGCCTCTAAAAAACCCAGTTTGGACCAATTCATGGTGGAGGGAGCCTCTAAACAGCCCAGTTTGGGCAAATTCATGGTGGAGGGAGCCTCTAAAAAACCCAGTTTGGACCAATTCATGGTGGAGGGAGCCTCTAACCAGCCCAGTTTGGACCAATTAATGGTGGAGGGAGCCTCTAACCAGCCCAGTTTGGACCAATTAATGGTGGAGGGAGCCTCTAACCACCCCAGTTTGGACCAATTCATGGTGGAGGGAGCCTCTAAACAGCCAAGTTTGGACCAATTCATGGTGGAGGGAGCCTCTAAAAACCCCAGTTTGGACCAATTCATGGTGGAGGGAGCCTCTAACCAGCCCAGTTTGGGCAAATTCATGGTGGAGGGAGCCTCTAAACAGCCCAGTTTGGGCAAATTCATGGTGGAGGGAGCCTCTAAAAAACCCAGTTTGGACCAATTCATGGTGGAGGGAGCCTCTAACCAGCCCAGTTTGGACCAATTAATGGTGGAGGGAGCCTCTAAACAGCCAAGTTTGGACCAATTCATGGTGGAGGGAGCCTCTAAAAACCCCAGTTTGGACCAATTCATGGTGGAGGGAGCCTCTAACCAGCCCAGTTTGGGCAAATTCATGGTGGAGGGAGCCTCTAAACAGCCCAGTTTGGGCAAATTCATGGTGGAGGGAGCCTCTAACCAGCCCAGTTTGGACCAATTAATGGTGGAGGGAGCCTCTAACCAGCCCAGTTTGGACCAATTAATGGTGGAGGGAGCCTCTAACCAGCCCAGTTTGGACCAATTAATGGTGGAGGGAGCCTCTAACCACCCCAGTTTGGATCAATTCATGGTGGAGGGAGCCTCTAACCAGCCCAGTTTGGACCAATTCATGGTGGAGGGAGCCTCTAAAAAACCCAGTTTGGACCAATTCATGGTGGAGGGAGCCTCTAAACAGCCCAGTTTGGGCAAATTCATGGTGGAGGGAGCCTCTAAACAGCCCAGTTTGGGCAAATTCATGGTGGAGGGAGCCTCTAACCAGCCCAGTTTGGACCAATTAATGGTGGAGGGAGCCTCTAACCAGCCCAGTTTGGACCAATTCATGGTGGAGGGAGCCTCTAAACAGCCCAGTTTTGGCAAATTCATGGTGGAAGGAGCCTCTAACCAGCAGAGTTGTGGGAAAGCAGGGTGGAGGGAGCCTCTAAACAGCAGAGTTGGTGGAAATCAGGGTGGAGGGAGCCTCTAACCAGCAGAGTTGGGGGAAATCATGTTGGAGGGAGCCTAGTATTAGCAGAATTGTGCAACGCTTATGGTGGATGAGTATGAGGATGCGGAGGAATTGGAGAGGTTGAGTACAGACATGGAGTTTCATGTTGGGGTGCTTTACACAGGTGGGCACAAAAATGAAGGCTCTATCCAGTGGTGGTTCATTTTTATCAAAGTGAGCCGGTCGGCACTCTCAGCTGACAGACGGGTGCGCTTGTCAGTGATGATGCCACCGGCTGCACTGAACACCCTCTCAGATAGGACGCTGGCGGCAGGACAGGACAGCACCTCCAAGGCATATAGGGCAAGTTCAAGCCACAGGTCCAACTTCGACACCCAATACGTGTAGGGCGCAGAGGGGTCGGAGAGGACAGGGCTGTGGTCGGAAAGGTATTCCCGCAACATGCGCCTATACTTCTCACGCCTGGTGACACTAGGACCCTCCGTGGCGGCACTTTGGCGAGGGGGTGCCATCAAGGTGTCCCAGACCTTAGACAGTGTGCCCCTCGTTTGTGTGGACCGGTGAGAACTTGGTTGCCTACTGGAGGAACTGCCCTCCCTGCCGCCAACGTCACATGCTGGAAACATCTCCATCATATTCTGCACCAATTGCCTGTGGCAAGCATTGATGCGATTGGCCCTCCCCTCTACCGGAATAAAAGACGAGATGTTGTTTTTATACCGGGGGTCAAGGATAGCAAAGATCCAGTACTGGTTGTCCTCCATGATTTTGACAATACGCTTGTCGGTTGTAAAGCACCCCAACATGAACTCAGCCATGTCTGCCACAGTGTTAGTTGGCATGACTCCTCTGGCCCCACCGGAAAGTTCAATCTCCATTTCCTCCTCATCCTCCATGTCTACCCATCCGCGCTGCAACAATGGGACGATTCGAAGTTGCCCGGAAGCCTCCTGTATCACCATCACATCATCGGACAACTCTTCTTCCTCCTCCTCCTCCTCCTCCTCCTCCATTAAACGCAGTGAAGCGGACAGATGTGTGGACCTACTCTCCAGCTGTGACGGATCGGATGCTATCCCTAACTCCTCTGTGTGATCTGAGTTATCCCTGATGTCAATCAGGGATTCTCTCAGAACACACAAGAGCGGGATTGTAAGGCTCACCATCGCATCCTCAGAGCTCACCCTCCTTGTGGACTCCTCAAAGACCCGTAGGATGTCACAAAGGTCTCTCATCCATGGCCACTCATGGATGTGAAACTGAGGCAGCTGACTTTGTGGCACCCTAGGGTTTTGTAGCTGGTATTCCATCAAAGGTCTCTGCTGCTCAACCACTCTATTCAACATCTGAAACGTTGAGTTCCAGCGTGTGGGGACGTCGCACAAAAGCCGGTGTTGTGGCACATGCAGGCGTTGCTGGAGAGATTTTAAGCTAGCAGCGGCTACTGTCGACTTGCGAAAGTGGGCGCACATGCGCCGCACTTTCACCAGTAGCTCTGGAACATTGGGGTAGCTCTTTAGGAAACGTTGCACCACTAGGTTGAAGACGTGGGCCAGGCATGGAACATGTTGGAGTCCGGCAAGCTCCAGAGCTGCTACCAGGTTCCGGCCGTTATCACAAACGACCATGCCTGGGCCCAGGTGCAGCGGCTCAAACCATATTGCCGTCTCATCGAGGAGGGCATCCCTCACCTCGGAGGCAGTGTGCTGTCTGTCCCCCAAGCTGATCAGCTTCAGCACAGCCTGCTGACGTCTACCAACGCCAGTGCTGCAACGTTTCCAACTCGTAGCTGGGGTCAATCTAACAGCGGAGGAGGAGGCGGTGGCGGAGGAGGAGGCGGTAGAGGAGGAGGAGGAGGGGGGTGTTCTTCTCGTGTCCCTGCCAGGAATGTTAGGCGGGGAGACGAGGTACACCGGGCCAGTTTGGGAAGCAGTCCCAGCCTCAACTACATTCACCCAGTGTGCCGTCAGTGAAATGTAGCGTCCCTGTCCGCATGCACTTGTCCACGCGTCGGTGGTCAAGTGGACCTTTGTGCAAAGCGCGGAACTAAGGGCCCGCCTGATGTTGAGTGACACGTGCTGGTGCAAGGCGGGGACGGCACACCGGGAGAAGTAGTGACGGCTAGGGACGGCATAGCGAGGTGCCGCAGTTGCCATCAGGTCCAGGAAGGCGGGAGTTTCAACAAGCCGGAACGCCAACATCTCCTGGGCCAGCAGTTTAGCGATGTTGGCGTTCAAGGCTTGCGCGTGTGGGTGGTTAGCAGTGTATTTCTGCCGCCGCTCCAATGTCTGAGAGATGGTGGGTTGTTGTAAAGAAACGCCTGATGGTGCCTTTGATGGTGCAGGAGAAGGAGATAAGACAGGACCAGGGGAGGATGAGGTAGAAGTCAACAAAGTGGCGGAGGCAGATGAAGTGGTGTCCTGGCTCGTCCTCTGGAGTGCATCGCCAGCACAGTCAGCAGTGGCAGTGGCAGAGGCAGAGGCAGTGGCAGAGGCAGTGGCAGTGGCGTGAACGGCAGGCGGCCTTTGTCCTGCCGTTGCTGCCTGCCACTGATTCCAGTGCTTGGATTCCAAATGACGGCGCATTGAAGTGGTGGACAGGTTGCTCTTCTCAGAGCCCCTAATCAATTTCGAGAGGCAAATTGTGCAGACAACACTATATCTGTCCTCGGCGCATTCCTTGAAAAAACTCCACACCTTCGAGAAACGTGCCCTCGAGGTGGGAGTTTTTCGGGGCTGGGTACGAACTGGAACATCTTGGGAGATTCCGGGTGTGGCCTGGCTTCGCCAAAGCTGCTGACCTCTGCCTCTGCCTCTAGCTACCCTTTTTGGTGCTGCACCTGCCTCAACATCCACACTACTTTCCCCGCTTGACATCCCCCCTGTCCAGGTCGGGTCAGTGTCCTCATCATCCACCACTTCCTCTTCCAACTCCTGTCTCATCTCCTCCTCCCGCACAATGCGCCGGTCAACTGGATGCCCTGACGGCAACTGCGTCACATCATCGTTGATGAGGGTGGGTTGCTGGTCATCCACCACCAAATCGAACGGAGATGGAGGAGACTCTAGTGTTTGAGCATCTGGACACAGATGCTCCTCTGTTAGGTTCGTGGAATCGTGACGTGGAGAGGCAGGTTGAGGGACAATGAAAGGAGCGGAGAACAGCTCTGGGGAGCAGGGACAGTTTGGGTTATTGTTCTGTAAAGCTTCGGAATTTTGGGAGGAAGGAAGACAAGACTGTTGGGTAATAGGAGGAGAGGAGGCAGAGTCTGACTGGCTGCTGGACAATGTGCTGTAAGCGTTCTCTGACAGCCATTGCAAGACCTGTTCCTGGTTCTCGGGCCTACTAAGGTTTGTACCCTGCAGTTTAGTTAATGTGGCAAGCAACCCTGGCACTGTGGAGTGGCGCAATGCTTGCTGCCCCACAGGAGTAGGCACGGGACGCCCTGTGGCTTCACTGCTACCTTGCTCCCCAGAACCATTCCCCCGACCTCGCCCACGGCCTCGTCCACGTCCCTTTCCGGGAGCCTTGCGCATTTTGAATTCCTAGTTAGAAATTGGCACTGTATACCAGTAGTAAAAATTGTGGGTGCACGTAACCCCAATATATTCTTTGAATTCCCAGTCAGACACTGGCACTATATGGCAGTAGCAAGAAATGAGGGTATTTGTATTCCCAATATACTCTTTAAATTCCCAGTCAGACAATGGCACTGTATACCAGTAGTAAAAATTGTGGGTGCACGTAACCCCAATATATTCTTTGAATTCCCAGTCAGAAACTGGCACTATATGGCAGTAGCAAGAAATGAGGGTATTTGTATTCCCAATATACTCTTTGAATTCCCAGTCAGACAATGGCACTGTATACCAGTAGTAAAAATTGTGGGTGCACGTAACCCCAATATATTCTTTGAATTACCAGTCAGAAACTGGCACTATATGGCAGTAGCAAGAAATGAGGGTATTTATAACCCCAATATATTCTTTGAATTCCCAGTCAGACAATGGCACTGTATACCAGTAGTAAAAATTGTGGGTGCACGTAACCCCAATATATTCTTTGAATTCCCAGTCAGAAACTGGCACTATATGGCAGTAGCAAGAAATGAGGGTATTTGTATTCCCAATATACTCTTTGAATTCCCAGTCAGACAATGGCACTGTATACCAGTAGTAAAAATTGTGGGTGCACGTAACCCCAATATATTCTTTGAATTACCAGTCAGAAACTGGCACTATATGGCAGTAGCAAGAAATGAGGGTATTTATAACCCCAATATATTCTTTGAATTCCCAGTCAGACAATGGCACTGTATACCAGTAGTAAAAATTGTGGGTGCACGTAACCCCAATATATTCTTTGAATTCCCAGTCAGAAACTGGCACTATATGGCAGTAGCAAGAAATGAGGGTATTTGTATTCCCAATATACTCTTTGAATTCCCAGTCAGACAATGGCACTGTATACCAGTAGTAAAAATTGTGGGTGCACGTAACCCCAATATATTCTTTGAATTACCAGTCAGAAACTGGCACTATATGGCAGTAGCAAGAAATGAGGGTATTTGTATTCCCAATATACTCTTTGAATTCCCAGTCAGACAATGGCACTGTATACCAGTAGTAAAAATTGTGGGTGCACGTAACCCCAATATATTCTTTGAATTACCAGTCAGAAACTGGCACTATATGGCAGTAGCAAGAAATGAGGGTATTTATAACCCCAATATATTCTTTGAATTCCCAGTCAGACAATGGCACTGTATACCAGTAGTAAAAATTGTGGGTGCACGTAACCCCAATATATTCTTTGAATTCCCAGTCAGAAACTGGCACTATATGGCAGTAGCAAGAAATGAGGGTATTTGTATTCCCAATATACTCTTTAAATTCCCAGTCAGACAATGGCACTGTATACCAGTAGTAAAAATTGTGGGTGCACGTAACCCCAATATATTCTTTGAATTCCCAGTCAGACACTGGCACTATATGGCAGTAGCAAGAAATGAGGGTATTTGTATTCCCAATATACTCTTTAAATTCCCAGTCAGACAATGGCACTGTATACCAGTAGTAAAAATTGTGGGTGCACGTAACCCCAATATATTCTTTGAATTCCCAGTCAGAAACTGGCACTATATGGCAGTAGCAAGAAATGAGGGTATTTGTATTCCCAATATACTCTTTGAATTCCCAGTCAGACAATGGCACTGTATACCAGTAGTAAAAATTGTGGGTGCACGTAACCCCAATATATTCTTTGAATTACCAGTCAGAAACTGGCACTATATGGCAGTAGCAAGAAATGAGGGTATTTATAACCCCAATATATTCTTTGAATTCCCAGTCAGACAATGGCACTGTATACCAGTAGTAAAAATTGTGGGTGCACGTAACCCCAATATATTCTTTGAATTCCCAGTCAGAAACTGGCACTATATGGCAGTAGCAAGAAATGAGGGTATTTGTATTCCCAATATACTCTTTGAATTCCCAGTCAGACAATGGCACTGTATACCAGTAGTAAAAATTGTGGGTGCACGTAACCCCAATATATTCTTTGAATTACCAGTCAGAAACTGGCACTATATGGCAGTAGCAAGAAATGAGGGTATTTATAACCCCAATATATTCTTTGAATTCCCAGTCAGACAATGGCACTGTATACCAGTAGTAAAAATTGTGGGTGCACGTAACCCCAATATATTCTTTGAATTCCCAGTCAGAAACTGGCACTATATGGCAGTAGCAAGAAATGAGGGTATTTATAACCCCAATATATTCTTTGAATTCCCAGTCAGACAATGGCACTGTATACCAGTAGTAAAAATTGTGGGTGCACGTAACCCCAATATATTCTTTGAATTCCCAGTCAGAAACTGGCACTATATGGCAGTAGCAAGAAATGAGGGTATTTGTATTCCCAATATACTCTTTGAATTCCCAGTCAGACAATGGCACTGTATACCAGTAGTAAAAATTGTGGGTGCACGTAACCCCAATATATTCTTTGAATTCCCAGTCAGAAACTGGCACTATATGGCAGTAGCAAGAAATGAGGGTATTTATAACCCCAATATATTCTTTGAATTCCCAGTCAGACAATGGCACTGTATACCAGTAGTAAAAATTGTGGGTGCACGTAACCCCAATATATTCTTTGAATTCCCAGTCAGAAACTGGCACTATATGGCAGTAGCAAGAAATGAGGGTATTTGTATTCCCAATATACTCTTTAAATTCCCAGTCAGACAATGGCACTGTATACCAGTAGTAAAAATTGTGGGTGCACGTAACCCCAATATATTCTTTGAATTCCCAGTCAGACACTGGCACTATATGGCAGTAGCAAGAAATGAGGGTATTTGTATTCCCAATATACTCTTTAAATTCCCAGTCAGACAATGGCACTGTATACCAGTAGTAAAAATTGTGGGTGCACGTAACCCCAATATATTCTTTGAATTCCCAGTCAGAAACTGGCACTATATGGCAGTAGCAAGAAATGAGGGTATTTGTATTCCCAATATACTCTTTGAATTCCCAGTCAGACAATGGCACTGTATACCAGTAGTAAAAATTGTGGGTGCACGTAACCCCAATATATTCTTTGAATTACCAGTCAGAAACTGGCACTATATGGCAGTAGCAAGAAATGAGGGTATTTATAACCCCAATATATTCTTTGAATTCCCAGTCAGACAATGGCACTGTATACCAGTAGTAAAAATTGTGGGTGCACGTAACCCCAATATATTCTTTGAATTCCCAGTCAGAAACTGGCACTATATGGCAGTAGCAAGAAATGAGGGTATTTGTATTCCCAATATACTCTTTGAATTCCCAGTCAGACAATGGCACTGTATACCAGTAGTAAAAATTGTGGGTGCACGTAACCCCAATATATTCTTTGAATTACCAGTCAGAAACTGGCACTATATGGCAGTAGCAAGAAATGAGGGTATTTATAACCCCAATATATTCTTTGAATTCCCAGTCAGACAATGGCACTGTATACCAGTAGTAAAAATTGTGGGTGCACGTAACCCCAATATATTCTTTGAATTCCCAGTCAGAAACTGGCACTATATGGCAGTAGCAAGAAATGAGGGTATTTGTATTCCCAATATACTCTTTGAATTCCCAGTCAGACAATGGCACTGTATACCAGTAGTAAAAATTGTGGGTGCACGTAACCCCAATATATTCTTTGAATTACCAGTCAGAAACTGGCACTATATGGCAGTAGCAAGAAATGAGGGTATTTATAACCCCAATATATTCTTTGAATTCCCAGTCAGACAATGGCACTGTATACCAGTAGTAAAAATTGTGGGTGCACGTAACCCCAATATATTCTTTGAATTCCCAGTCAGAAACTGGCACTATATGGCAGTAGCAAGAAATGAGGGTATTTGTATTCCCAATATACTCTTTGAATTCCCAGTCAGACAATGGCACTGTATACCAGTAGTAAAAATTGTGGGTGCACGTAACCCCAATATATTCTTTGAATTACCAGTCAGAAACTGGCACTATATGGCAGTAGCAAGAAATGAGGGTATTTATAACTCCAATATATTCTTTGAATTCCCAGTCAGACAATGGCACTGTATACCAGTAGTAAAAATTGTGGGTGCACGTAACCCCAATATATTCTTTGAATTACCAGTCAGAAACTGGCACTATATGGCAGTAGCAAGAAATGAGGGTATTTGTATTCCCAATATACTCTTTGAATTCCCAGTCAGACAATGGCACTGTATACCAGTAGTAAAAATTGTGGGTGCACGTAACCCCAATATATTCTTTGAATTACCAGTCAGAAACTGGCACTATATGGCAGTAGCAAGAAATGAGGGTATTTATAACCCCAATATATTCTTTGAATTCCCAGTCAGACAATGGCACTGTATACCAGTAGTAAAAATTGTGGGTGCACGTAACCCCAATATATTCTTTGAATTACCAGTCAGAAACTGGCACTATATGGCAGTAGCAAGAAATGAGGGTATTTGTATTCCCAATATACTCTTTGAATTCCCAGTCAGACAATGGCACTGTATACCAGTAGTAAAAATTGTGGGTGCACGTAACCCCAATATATTCTTTGAATTACCAGTCAGAAACTGGCACTATATGGCAGTAGCAAGAAATGAGGGTATTTATAACCCCAATATATTCTTTGAATTCCCAGTCAGACAATGGCACTGTATACCAGTAGTAAAAATTGTGGGTGCACGTAACCCCAATATATTCTTTGAATTCCCAGTCAGAAACTGGCACTATATGGCAGTAGCAAGAAATGAGGGTATTTGTATTCCCAATATACTCTTTGAATTCCCAGTCAGACAATGGCACTGTATACCAGTAGTAAAAATTGTGGGTGCACGTAACCCCAATATATTCTTTGAATTACCAGTCAGAAACTGGCACTATATGGCAGTAGCAAGAAATGAGGGTATTTGTATTCCCAATATATTCTTTGAATTCCCAGTCAGACAATGGCACTGTATACCAGTAGTAAAAATTGTGGGTGCACGTAACCCCAATATATTCTTTGAATTACCAGTCAGAAACTGGCACTATATGGCAGTAGCAAGAAATGAGGGTATTTATAACCCCAATATATTCTTTGAATTCCCAGTCAGACAATGGCACTGTATACCAGTAGTAAAAATTGTGGGTGCACGTAACCCCAATATATTCTTTGAATTCCCAGTCAGAAACTGGCACTATATGGCAGTAGCAAGAAATGAGGGTATTTGTATTCCCAATATACTCTTTGAATTCCCAGTCAGACAATGGCACTGTATACCAGTAGTAAAAATTGTGGGTGCACGTAACCCCAATATATTCTTTGAATTCCCAGTCAGAAACTGGCACTATATGGCAGTAGCAAGAAATGAGGGTATTTATAACCCCAATATATTCTTTGAATTCCCAGTCAGACAATGGCACTGTATACCAGTAGTAAAAATTGTGGGTGCACGTAACCCCAATATATTCTTTGAATTACCAGTCAGAAACTGGCACTATATGGCAGTAGCAAGAAATGAGGGTATTTGTATTCCCAATATACTCTTTGAATTCCCAGTCAGACAATGGCACTGTATACCAGTAGTAAAAATTGTGGGTGCACGTAACCCCAATATATTCTTTGAATTCCCAGTCAGAAACTGGCACTATATGGCAGTAGCAAGAAATGAGGGTATTTGTATTCCCAATATACTCTTTGAATTCCCAGTCAAACAATGGCACTGTATACCAGTAGTAAAAATTGTGGGTGCACGTAACCCCAATATATTCTTTGAATTACCAGTCAGAAACTGGCACTATATGGCAGTAGCAAGAAATGAGGGTATTTATAACCCCAATATATTCTTTGAATTCCCAGTCAGACAATGGCACTGTATACCAGTAGTAAAAATTGTGGGTGCACGTAACCCCAATATATTCTTTGAATTACCAGTCAGAAACTGGCACTATATGGCAGTAGCAAGAAATGAGGGTATTTGTATTCCCAATATACTCTTTGAATTCCCAGTCAGACAATGGCACTGTATACCAGTAGTAAAAATTGTGGGTGCACGTAACCCCAATATATTCTTTGAATTACCAGTCAGAAACTGGCACTATATGGCAGTAGCAAGAAATGAGGGTATTTGTATTCCCAATATATTCTTTGAATTCCCAGTCAGACAATGGCACTGTATACCAGTAGTAAAAATTGTGGGTGCACGTAACCCCAATATATTCTTTGAATTCCCAGTCAGACACTGGCACTATATGGCAGTAGCAAGAAATGAGGGTATTTGTATTCCCAATATATTCTTTGAATTCCCAGTCAGACAATGGCACTGTATACCAGTAGTAAAAATTGTGGGTGTATATAGCCCCAATTCTATTGCTAGGGGACTTGCAGGGTATTTCTGGGGTGAAGGTGGGGGGGCACACCGTTGGAACGGGTATCGGGGTATATATCGGGTATACGGGAATACACTGACAGTGTATTCCATTCAGGATCCTGGGAAAGCTGGGTTGCGGCGATTGAGCCCGTCAGTGCCACGTTACACTGACAAGCTTCTCCCTGGAATTTAGCTCTTACAAGAGCTGTTGGTTGTCTTCTCCTTCCTATCCTAGCCTGTCCCTGCCTACCCAGAATCTAAGCCCTAGCTAGCTGGACGGAAACCTCCGTCCTCGGTGAATTGCAAGCTCAGAATGACGCGAACCTGGGCGGCGCTGTTCTTTTAAATTAGAGGTCACATGTATTCGGCAGCCAATGGGTTTTGCCTACTTTTTTCAACGTCACCGGTGTCGTAGTTCCTGTCCCACCTACCCTGCGCTGTTATTGGAGCAAAAAAGGCGCCAGGGAAGGTGGGAGGGGAATCGAGTAATGGCGCACTTTACCATGCGGTGTTCGATTCGATTCGAACATGCCGAACAGCCTAATATCCGATCGAACATGAGTTCGATAGAACACTGTTCGCTCATCTCTAGTAACTAGTACACAGTAATGGTAGCAGAGCTGGAGCAGCCACTAACCAGTGAACAGAGCTATCTACTACCAGGTCCATATACTCTGCTAGTTCTGGTGGCTGCAGCTCCTGATATCAGCTAATTGTTGAGGATACTGGTTGTCAGACCTCCATTGATCTGATATTGACGACCTATGTTAAGGATAAGTCATGAATATCTATATCTCTACAACCCTTTAAAGTGACCCCTACTTTATGGGGTGACTCGAAGATGCCAGATAAATTGTGTCAGGTTTACGAACTGTGTATCCACTTCTGATGTTCCATTAACGATATTGTTGTTTCCCTACAGATATATACTGTTTGGAAATGATACCAGAACCTGCTTAGCTGATGAAAAGTGGAGTGGGACAGTCCCTACATGTAATCGTTAGTAGACTTTTTCTTAATACAACTTATAGAGTTATATTAGATGAAATGCAAAAAATGTAGCTTTTAAAATTTTTCTGTATTGAGTGATCTTTACTGTCACAATTACGGTATGTTTTTATGCATTACAACCTCAGTGTACCTGTGAACCTTGCTTTTATTTCTATTATTATTATTTATTATTATTGTTTATTTATATAGCACCATTAATTCCATGGTGCTTTACATTTGGGGGTTACATACAGTACACAGAATATACAGGTAGATATAATACTAACAATGACTGACTGGCACAGTGGGGTAGAGGGCCCTGCCCGCGAGGGCTTACAATCTATGAGAACAGTGTTTTCATATAGCAAGAGAAATTTTTATTAAACTTTTTTTTATACAGTGAAGAGCAACAAGAGTGTTTTTAGGCTGATACATAGAGTAAATTTGATAATTTGGTATTTATTAGACTGTTGGGTGTTTGAGCTATTAAAGGGGTTGGCCATTTTCTGACCAAATATTGGGAGCCAAATGTTATTGTTTGTATATAGGAAAAGTTGTCCAATTTTCCAAAATATTTTCTGTATCATGATTTTCTAGATCTCTGCTTGTGTCCATCACATGACCATGGACAGATTTTTATCCACTGGGAGTAAGCCGAGATCTAGAAAACCGTGAGGAATTGATACAGAAAGTACACTGGAAAACTGTATAAATTTTCATTATACAAACAATAACATTGGTCAGACAGAGGCCAAGCCTTTTAGGCTGAGGCCCCACGTTGTGGAAACAGAGATTTTTTTTGTGGATTTTGCTGCTTTTTTTTTAAACTAAAGCCAGGAGTCAATTAAACAGAAGGTAGAAGTATAAAAACCTCCTAGATATTTCCCATTCCTTTTGTATCTATTCTGGGCTTTGGCTCAAAAACCACAGCAAAATCTATAACAAAAAAGCAGCACTTCTGCCATGTGGAGCCTCAGCTTTAAAAGGGGTTGTCCCATCTCAAGGATCCTATCTATACTGGTAGCTTATGTAAATTGAAAACTTTTCCTAAATATATTGCTTTAGAAATTCTGCTTTGTTCTTCTGCTATGTAACCTTATTCCTCCCATTTTTTATACAGCGTTGCTATAACCACGAACCTATAGGGCAAGTGATGTCACTTACTCAGTGCTCTTGCCGGCAAGACAATCATACAGCTAATTGCAGTTTGCTGATAAAACCTGTTATCTCTCTATGTGAACACACAGATAACACTGAGTCCATTCTGTACAAGCATGTGCATATTATCTGACTTGCATAAGTGTTCTGTGTCCTCTTCAGCAAGAGAGAGGAGGGAAATACAGGAAGTGAAAAGCAGATACTGCAGGCAAAGCTGCAGAAACACTGAGATGGGAAAACCCCTTTAATGTTCACTGTGATCAATGTGGGCTAAAAATAAACCATGACATGAAAGTGTAGCAATGTAGAAATTCTTGAAATCTTATAGAATTCATTGTACATCTGAGGCCCCTCGTTGTAGAAAAGCAGTTTTTTTTTTGTGCAGATTTTGCTGCATTTACTTGAGCCAAAGCTAAGAATGGATTGCGCAGAAAGGAGAAGTATAAGGGCTTCCTAGATCTTTCTCATTCCTTCTGCAGCCACTACTAGGTTTTGTCTCCAACAATAAAAGCTGCATTTCCACAACGTTAGGCCTTACCCTAGGTCCACACCTGCGTTCGGGTTTCCATTTGTGGGATCTGTTTGGGGAACACACGAACAGAAACCTAGTCCGCTTAATAAAGTGGTCACCCATGCAAACTTGCATCTCCTGTAGACTATAATGGGGTCTGCCAGGTTTCCACCTGAAAAATGAGAGAAAAAGTCCTGCTTACAGGACTTTTCTCTCCGCATTTTTAAAGTGGAACAGGGAACGAAATCCCTGAACAGATATCAGGTGCAGGTGTGAACCTAGCCTTAGTCTAAAAGAAGAAAGCATTTTTTTTTGTAGACTTTTTGTAGATTGCTATGAGGGACAGATAACTAATACCTTTTTAGTTCAGTGTTATTAAAGTAATAACACATCTAAATGACTCTAAATCACATCTAAAAAGCTTTAAAGGGGCTCCATCATTGGGAAAAGTTAGTTTTAACTAAGCACATCCTTGCATAGCATTTAGAAAGGCTATTTCACACCTACCTTTTGTATGTAAATCGCCTCAGTAGTTTTTGAATGAGCCCATTTTTATTCATATGCTAATTAGGCTCCAGCGAGCACCGGAAGTCTCAGAAAGCACTGTCTGCTGTGTGTGTGAGAGCAGAGAGACAGGAGAGAGACAGTGCTCGATGAGACTTCTGGAGTGCACGCTGGAGGTCAATTAGCATTTTAATAAGAATGGCTCATTCAAAATCTACTGAGGTGATTTACATACAAAAGGTAGGTGTGGAATAGCCTTTCTAAAGGCTATGCAAGTATGTGCTTCGTTAAAAATGACTTTTCTCAATGATAAAGTCCCTTTAAAGTCAGCTTATAAAAACTTCCATTTACATCTACCTATGGAGGGAGTAGTAGTAAAAGCAATACATTGGAAATATGCTCAAGCAAATGTTCTATGGAGATCATTGAAAACATTTATTCATATTAAATCACTATATCTAGGAGGGAAAGGGAATGCTTCTACACCAACACATAAAGGAAGAGGACTTCATGATGGTTCATGAACATGGGCCTTTTTTTTCTATAGTGTAATTATATTACAGGTTATGGGTTCTAGTTAAATGACAATGGGGCATTGATCTATGGATTTATTTTGCCATATTTGGGGTTACGATATTTTATTTTTTTTTAGAGAAAATTTAGGGAATATTATACACTGTGATTGAAAACTTTAAACATACACATGAAGGGTCAAAGTAACCAGATTATTTAGCATATAAGTAACATAATTTTCCCTTTATATCAATATGCTTTTCTTGCACAATATGTTAGGATATGTTTTCATGAACTTATAGTTCATTCTGCTTCATTTTAGGAACCTGTCCAGAACCACCAAACCTACAGTTTACTATATCAAATATAACCACAAACCAATCTAACCACTTTTACCCTAAGTTAACTAAGGTGGTCTATACGTGCATGCCTGGTTTTACAGCTAACACATCATTGCAATCTTCAACCATATGTCAAAATGATTTCACATGGTCACACATAATAGACTTCTGCACAAGTAAGTATACTCTTTAAAATTATTATGATCTGTTTCTTAGTAAACTTGTATTAACCACTTCTTGAAATCATGTGAATCCCATGCCCACTTTGTGGAAAAACTGCTGCGATTTTGAAAATTGCAGCATGTGAATGTCAAGATGTCACAGCCGCCAAGAAACTCATCAGCAAGAAGGCAGCTGACCAGATCACCCTGGGAGTTTTTTTATTTCAGGTTTTTTTTTTTTTTTTTACCTCCTCTGTCCTAATTAGAAAATATTGTTTAGCATGGACAACCCCTTTAAGTTTCAAAGTAGGCAGTTACCTAAGTTGTTAACCCCATTACCTTATCATCAAAATCCTATAAGTCACAGAGCGTCCTGGTCACTCTACTAAGACAAGTCAAATGCCTACTTTTAAAGGGGGTCTGTCAGAAGGATGAAGTATATTAAATCAACAACACAGTTAGATAGGTCAGACACACCCATGCTTTTTTCTCCATAAAATTTGTGACTACATTTATTTCAGAATATGCAAATGAGCAGTCTGGAGCACTGAGGGCGGCTCTGTTTCTCCAAACTGCTATGTCCCACACTGCTATAATACTGTATGTACTTCGTCACACTTTACACTGTTCCCATAACTACTAGAGGAGAAGGGCAGTTACATACAGAAACCATGTACAGCATTCTCCTCTATAGAAGTTACAAGTTTATCATAAAGCAACACTACTTGTCTGTTTTCAGAATTCCTGTCCTAGGGGTCATGACTGAAAGCAGTTATTCCCATCTTGGCAGTCATTTGTCAACTTGGGAACAACTCTTTATAGAGGACCTGTCATTAGTTCTGTAAAGCCCAATTATATGCATCAAATTGTAGACACAGTCACCCTTATAGTGTAGATGCAAATTGGAGTGTACTGGCCAAGTGGGTGGTTACACTTGTAAGCCGATGGCTGGTCAGGTAATGGAGGGGATGTATAAGGTGGGTGGGTATCAGTAGTTGAGATTTTGTCTCTATACAACAATGTTTTCGGTTCTTGCGTTCTTTCAGTATTGTCAAAATGGTGTTGTGAAATTCTATCCTTTTTGTCTAACAAATGCTAAAAAATGACATTTTCATAAAGAACACACACAAAAATAATAGGGGCCACAACAACAAAACAGAATAGGTTGCATTCCACCTCTTCTACATATACTATTTTGTATTCAATTTAACCCTGAAGCACACAGAAGTTATTTATTTTCATCACTATGCGCCAAAAGCCATAAATGGGGGGGAAAAAACCCTCAATGGTACCAAGCAGTATTTCTCTTCACAACCGCTGACTGGAAGCTGGACCCCTATCAGTCTAATATTTCTGACCTATCCTGAGGACAGATCATAAATATCCTGAACTTGGGAAAACCCTTACGTATCTAGACAATGCAGTTAGAGTGGTTTCACACAAAAAAGCATTTTAATAACTAATATACAGCAGTTTTTCATGCTGATTTTTTTAAGCCAAAGCCAGACATGGATCCATTTTGCAATAGGTCATGCCAGAAAGCTGCTGTGAGTTATATCAGAAATCAATTTCACGAGACTTCCCATGATGCACCTGGGTTATTAAAGGTCAGAATCTCCTTATAATCCTGGTGTATCTTCCAACAGTGCACAAAAGTGGTGAGGACTGGCCCACAAAACACTGGTCTTAATAAATTGACCCCACTGTGTGTGAAACCACCCTTAATATTTTATGAAATTATTGTATTTTTTAGAAGTGTCGTGTGGTTCACCAGGAAAGGTGGAAAATGGAAAAGTAGAAATGGATGGATATAAGTTTCAGTCAAAAGCATATTTTTTCTGCAATGATGGGTAAGTTTAGAAAAAACCAAAAAATGCAGCTTTTAATAACATGATCAGTATATAGTATATTATTAGGGGCATTATAGAAGAGAAATGCTACCGGAACAATTTACTTTATGTCTATGGAAAGCTTAAGTGTAACTAAATTTTCAGACAACTTTTGATTTTCTGGCAATATTTGAGTCATTAATAAATTTTGCAATATGGTTTATTAATAGAGATGAGCGAACACTAAAATGTCTGAGGTTCGAAATCCGATTCGAACAGCCGCACACTGTTCGACTGTTCAAACGGATTTCAAACCCCGTTATAGTCTATGGGGGAAAATGCTCGTTTCAGGGGTAGGCATAATTCGATAAAATTACTTACCAAGTCCACGAGTGACGGTTGGGCTGGATTCTCCTTGAAGTCCCTGCGTCTTCTTCCGGCTGGAATTCACTCTGCCTAGGCAGAGGCGACTGCGACATGCGCAGTCGGTTCTGCCTAGGCCAGATGCCTAGGCAGAGTGAATTCCAGCCGGAAGATGCCGCGGGGACGCTGCACGGAGAAGACTTCTAAAGGTAAGCGAAGAACCAGCGTTGATTGGCAGAATGTATAAGTTACCTAGTTGAGACCACCATTTATAAGCCAGGGCAGAGAGCTGTTATAGAGCTGTTATATTCCCCTCTCTAGAGCACCTACATAAATGACACAGTGGAGCAATGGTGGATTTAAACACTTCCTGCCAGGTTGCCCTGCCTAAACAGCTGAACACTGAACAGCCTTTAATTTCTTTAATGTAATATATTTTAAGGCCGGGTCCTACATGGCGTAAACGTCACAGTTTGCCTGCAGTGGAAAAAACCACAGCATTTTACAGATACAGCAAAATGGATGGGATACAAGCAAATCCCATCCCCACTGTGGAAAGCACTGCAGGAAAATTCATAATGCGTTGCCGTCAAGGTTTTCCCCAGAGCGCTTTTTTGCTGTGGGACGCTGTGTGGGGCCTTCGCCTAAAGGGATTTCCTTGTGAAGACCCCTTTTTAAAACAAAACTGCTGTGGCATTTAGGTAATTGGTTTCTCTAAGCCATGGTGATCAGCTGCTATCAATGGTGGAAAGTGCATCTGGCTATAGGTTTCTCCCACAGCCTGAAAGTCCAGTCATATAATACTAAACAGGCCCTCCAGTCTGGTTCTCTGTTATGGACTATAGCGCTTGGTACAAAAAAAAGGGGATCCACTTTGTTGACTATGAACTAGAATGGCTGTGTTTCCTGATTTGTTCTATTGCCATGTTGTACTTTGAGAATATTATTGAAGCAATTTCTTGCTGATTGATAAAATTACAAGTACATTGGATGTTGTGTATCCTCTTGTTTGCTTCATTTAGTTACAGGTTAGAGGGAAATGCATACAGAGAATGCATGGAAGATGGAGCTTGGAGTGGTGAAGAACCAACATGTCTGAGTAAGAAACCAGATAAGTTCATGTGTACTAACACACCTACAGATCATATTATTGTATTACAGCATACCTCAAATTATGAAAAAATTATGAAATAACTTTCATAAATGAATAGTACAGGTGAATCTAAGAAATTTTGTGTTATATGTTGTGGAAGAATAAAATTTTCTTCTTCACTTTTCAGTCAGTTTTTTAGCCCCTTCCCTTTACTCTGACTCTTATCTCTAATAGCACTCTTATTGGTATCCAGCCTCACACACAGAAGTCTATGGAAAGGAGAACAGGAAGACAGAGGCTGCTGCCAGCTAGTAACTGATTTATAAGTCTGTACGATTAGTAGAGCATTTTCCTACTAGATATAGTCAAAACAGCTACTAAGGGTAGCACAGCTCAGCAGCTGCAGTATGCATGTGTCTTTTTCAACAATCTCCTCCTTCCCCTCGCACTCTCTATAGACTTCTTTGTTAGAAGTAACTCAGCTTGTATCAAAGATTATAGTAACTTATGCTATATTCACTTGCACTATTCAATTATGACACATTGTTCTCTAATGGGAGGTACTTCCTAACTATTAACAGGCCCTTTCATCTACTTAAAATATAAATGATGTACTGCCAACTCTATCCTTCACTGTACATGTGCTTAGTGACGTGTTTCTCCAGAATACTGGCAGTTTGAAGTCAGGATGGAGACCTCACCTCATTTATTTACAATACAAAATGGATATTACACTCAATCTCCATGAAGAGAGTAAATCCGATCAGAGAAGCCTATCATTTTCTTTGTGCAATTCCCATTATAGCATACAGCAAGGCTGTGCTCGGATCAGACCTATAGATACTGAATGGAGTTGCAGCATGCTTGTTCAAGCGCTGCTCCAATTAAATTCCTCATCACCATAGTAATGAAGTGGGAGGCAACAAGGGACTCAGAGCCAGAAGTTGGGTCCCTAGAAATCATACACTTGTCCTGTGAAAATAAATATTCTTAGTACAGCTGGACAAATAATAAAATTAAAAGTTCACTAATTTGCTATTTCAAAGAAGTTAGATTCTGATTTTCATCAGAATTGTGAAATCAGTGTTTGCCCCAGAATCTGCTATTTTCTATGAAGGCTTTCTATTTCTACTGCAAGCTATGATCAGCAGTTTATTTTTCACTTTAGTCCAGTGTTAGGGGGCGTTCACACTACCGTCAGTGTCCGACATGTAGTGCATGCAGGGTTTTTCTGTCCGCTTGAGAAGTCGGACATCTTCACTTGCGGACAGGAAAGGACGGGCACGGAGTGCAAAAGAACGCACCCGATGCCCATTGAAATAAATGACAGGTGTCACGGACACAGCTAGTGTCCGCTCCTAGTGTCCGTGACAGATTTTGAGCAGAGACTACATGTCGGACACCGACGGTAGTGTGAACGCTCCCTTAGACTGGAGTGCCTATGGTCTATCAGTAATATTCTGAGGACCCACGGTACAACCACTGTATATGCAAATATTACCTGACACCCATATACAAATTACTAAAACTTCATCAACATTGGTTTTGTTTCTGCAGTATCTTGCTGCCTCAACCTTGCCTCAGAATGTTTCTGTCCTGGGACCTTTGTCCTATTCTCAGTCACACAGCAGCAAGTTGCAGGCAGCAAGATGATTTATTTTTGGGGGGCCTGTAGCAATGTTGATGAGGTGAGACAATGGAGGAAAGATACTAGTCTGTCCACCTTTGTGCCTAGATGTAATTTCAGCGTCTATATAATAAGGTTGGTAGTTTGTTAAATAATCTAGGCTAGCTAGGTTGTATACTGCTTAACTGTATGTAACACTGTTAGTGTGTAATGATTAACGCAGCGCTTGTGTAGCGGGATGAGTGGGTTGGAGGCCTACCTCTGACTTGGGGTTCCTCCGGGGTATTTACCTGCTCCACTAGCCTAGGCTTGAGGCCTGATCTCACATAAGGGCAGCAACCTTTCCTAGTTTATCTAATAAAAACCAAAAATTTTAAATAGAATAAAATTTCTACACTAATATATCATTATTTTAAATATGAGAAAACATCAGTTTGTATATTACTTTATTAAACTATAAAAAACAAAAAACTTGAGTCTTCAGTAGTTGATGCCTTTTTAATGGCTAAATAATAATGATAACAAATTACAAGCTTTTGAATCTCTTGGCTTCTTCCTCAGGCATATTTAAGAACAATTTCTGAAGGATGCATATTTATGTACAAAGGGACACAAAGGAATAGAATTTTAGGTGGGGGGTGGAAGGTTATTGGTACATGCATCCTTCAGAAATTGTTTTTAAATATACCTGAGGAAGAAGCCAAGAGCTTCAAAAGCTTGTAATTTATTATCATTATTTGTCATCATTATTACTTAGCCATTAAGAAAGGTATCAACTACTGAAGACTCTCAAGTTTTTTGTTTTTTTTATATTTCATACCTACTGGCTAACACAGTACAAAAACAAACGTTTTCCTTTTAATAAACTAGATATATTACTTTACAAAGCATAACATTACATTAAGTCATAAATGTTCATCAATGCTACATGATTGAGTTTGTCTTTACCATCTGTTTCTTATAGTCTCACTTATTACTGTACAATATGAAAGTAATATCAGCAACTTTATTTATCCTTCCAAACAGGAAGCTGCCCCGATCCACATCTTCCCGATTATGTAGAGGTTATTCAGATGCCGGATAATGAGTATTTTCCAGTTGGAATAATTCTAACGTGCAAGTGTCTCCCTGGATATAAATACAACTTATTTGTATCACCAACCATTCAGTGTCTGACAGGATTCATATGGTCAAACGCCACAGAATTCTGCAGAAGTAAGAACAATTTTTTGCATAATTAAGAACCAGTTATAGTGGCATTAAGTGCTATTATAGTCTCATAATATACACACAATACTGAGAAATAACACATTGTATTAGAAGTTCTGAGCTACATTAAAAGCATAAATGACCAGGAAGATGCCCCTTACAGCACATATAGGATTCAAGTAAGAATAAAAAATGTTCTTTTATTAAAGCCATCTCCAACTCTGCTAGGAGTTCTAGAAGAACTGTAGGTTGGAAACAGTTTTTTTTATATAGATCACAGAAAAAATGAAGAATGTGGAGATAAGGATGAATATACTAATGTCATGTAAATGTAAGCACATTCAACTCTGTCTGATTGATAGATTAGCAAAACAAAATGGCAAGAACTAACATATATATGCGCAGGCCCTTCCTACACCTGTGGGTCCATGGACCCTCGGGCCCACCATGCTTCCCGCTAGAACTGTTTACCTCCTCTCCCTCTTGGTGCCCGCCACCCCCCTTTCTCCCTACTCGCTTGCCCATGTGGTCACTCCTTCCTCCTACCCCGTGCCCCTTTGCCCCCCAGGAACGTTCCCCCTCCCCCCCTAACCCCATGCCCCCTTCTCCCATTTTACCTACTCCGTGCCCCCTTCCCCCTTCTTACCTACCCCGTGCCCCTCCACCCTGTGGCCCGCTGGAACTCTTAACCTGGTCTCCCTCCTGGTGCCCGCCACCCCCCTTTGTCCCTACCCGCTTCACTCCTTCCTCCTACCCCATGCCCCCTTCCCCCATCTTACCTACACCGTGCCCCCTTTTCCCCCCACCAGACCCTGCCAACCTTGTGTCCCCTTTCCCCCTACCAACCTGTGGCCCCGTCCTCACCACACCCTGGTCTTCCCGTGCACTAATGTTCTGACTTGTAGTGTCCACAGACGGCAGATGCTGCGGGACAGCTGGCCAAATCAGCGTTCCAGAGCGCGGCGCAGGTGACCCCCCCGTCCAGCCGCGGCAGAGTACTGCGGTCCCATGGTGGGGGCAACGTATAGACTTTTCGCTGCCCCAGAGTAGAGGCCCTTGTGCAGGACGCTCAGGTCCTCTCAGCGATGCCATGTTGGTGTGGGCGGCGGCCGGACGATAACTCCACCCACATAGAGAAGCGGCACCCAATCAGGTGAGCTGCTGAAAGGGCTGGGATGACGTCATCCCAGGTCATACAGCGTGCCAGGTCCTGCAGCGAATTGAACCGTGAGAAGCACCAGGCACGGGAGTGAATTGCGATGGTGTAAGGGAATTCCATGTAGCCTATTGTTCAATCCGGGACCCAAGGTATGTATGTGCACATTTTCAGACAAATCCGTTCGCCCGTGTAGGTGTGATTGAGGAACAAACATCCAAACACACAAACCCACCTACATCCAAACACACAAACATCCAAACACACACACTTTCACCTTTATAATATTAGTAGGATATAATTTATTTATCTTTTATAGAGGTCGACTGTGGGGACCCTGAGCGGATCAAAAATGGTAAAGTACAAGTAACAGGAACAGAGTTTGGTTCAATAGCTATTTACAGCTGCAACACAGGGTGAGCACAAGAAATATACTTCAAAAATTCATACTGAAAGGATCATTTAGATAGACGTAGATAACTGTGTTCCATCTTGCTGCAGTGTGGGCGCATAACTGCTGGATGGCTAGAAAGTTAGCAAAGAAGGTCTGAGAAACACGCACACAGTACTTGGTAGTAGTCTTGCCACATAGTACATTACAGACCAAGTCGTGTCAGAAATCTGAACAGAGATATCACACAGCAGAGAATTACAAAATTTTATTTTACAATTGCCCCTAAGACTGCAGGAACTGCCTCTTACCTTTCTCAAGATGCTTGGGTGGTTCCTCAGATAGCCTCACAACAAATACTTAAAGAGGTTGTCTAGGCATAAATGGACAACCGTTTTAACCTTTAAATCAGTCGTGGGCATTGAAATTTTTTTTTTTTTTAAATAAGCATACTCACCTGACCTGATGCTCTGGTGTCCTCCCGCACATCCCAGTTCTTCTGCTCTGGTGGCTTCTCCCAGGTCTCTTCCAGAGTTCTGCTGAAGCTGCTGATTGGCCTCAGCGGTCACATGACCACTGTTGCAAATCAGCAAAGTGCCTGCAATGTCACTACCTGTGACATCATGGGTCCTCTTCCTGAGGCCTGCTCATTGACCTCAGAGTGACTGCTGTGGCCAATCAGCAGAACTCCAAAAGAGACCTGGGAGAAGCTGCCTGAGCAGAAGAAATGGAATCTGCGGGAGGGCACCGAAGTATCAGGAACAGGTGAGACTGCTAACAAGTTTATAGAGTAAGGGAACCGAACCAAGAGCCAAACTCTACAAAAATGGATAAATTGATATATTTTTATATATGATTTGTGATTATTTTTCATCTTCTATTCTGGCTGTTATTCTTTTTCCGATTTTCTATGATTTATTTGTATAGCAGCCTATTTGGCAGTTTTTTCTATTAATTATACAAAAAACGAATCCTAACAAAAATACAGGAACCCTCATCCCAATGCATCTCAAACCAGAGCATGAGGGAGGGCAAGACAGGAGGAAAGGGGAGATAAATAATATTAATTTCACCACTGCCTTAAGTGCCCCTTCCGACTTTCACTTAACACATAATACTTTCCTTAAAGGGGCTCTATCACTAGATTTACGAGCTATGAGCTAAAAATATGCCCGAATAGCCTTTAAAAAGGCTATTCAGGTGCTGCTATTAGTTTGTAAAAAGACCCCCTCCGTTTCTGTTAATTATCGTGGAAACTGATATGCAAATGAGCTCGATCATGCACGGTGGGCGTTCCGTGCAGCCCATAGCGTCATAGCTTCTGGCTGCCTCCAAGCCCCCCTCGTCATGCTTATTCACTGCCTCCATTGTCGGCAGCTGCTATTGCGCTCGCTTCAGTGCTATTTTCCCATAAAGAGCATTGTGAGCTGGTGATGGAGCATGCGCAGTAGCACGCCGGAGGGAGCGCTACTGCACACGCGCATGATTTCAATAGAAACCGCTGACGATGGAGGCAGTTTATAAGCAGGAGGAGGAGGGCTTGGAGGCAGCGGTGGGCGTCCAGGAGCTATGACGCTAAGGGGTGCACGGAACACCGTGCACGATTGAGCGCTCAGTTGCATATCGATTTCCACGGTAATTAACAAAAATAGAGGGGGGGGGGGGCTTTTTACAAACTAATAGCAGCACATGAATAGCCTTCAGGCATATCTTTAGCTCATAACGCGCAAATCTGCTGATAGAGCCCCTTTAACCAGTGCAGTGTCTGTTATTATTCATGAAATCATTGTAGCAATAATATATATTAAATGGTAATTAAAAGGCATATATTTGTTTAAAATGTATCCATATTAAAGCTTGCATAACTCGTGCTGCACTATTTAATGCATTATTTGTTTATTTATAGGTACACTATGTCTGGAAAAGCACAAAGAAAGTGTATAGAAGATGCTATTTGGGATGGCATGCCTCCTTTGTGCCAATGTATGTTTCCATGCCTTTTGAATATTTTACACTAAGATGATATGTTATGTTTTTCATAATATTTTTTGCTTTTTCTTTCAGAACCTGAAGTCTGTATGAATTATCATATCTAAGAACACGGCATACGTGACACTGATTTTCATTAAGTCTTAATGGGGTTATCTATTTTATTAAAATATAGTTAATATAATAGGATTCATCAATATATACAACTTACTAATATACATTATGTTAAAATTCTGTTTACCTGATTTCCATTCACGTCACGTAACCACATGTTTGACGTTTTGTTTGCAAGCTCCCTGAGTGCACTGAGGTCTGCAAACAAAACATCACAGCAGCATGTGACCTATTGGAAGCCAAGTTTCTCTACAACCCCATACCCCTGCCTTTTCTAGCACATTGAGACTGAGCTCAGAGAGCCAGAGTACACCTACTGCCTAGTCCCACCCACTTGCCTATCGTGGTATTGACCAGTAAGAGGATCACAGAGCAGTGCAACAGATACCAAATAATGTGACAGAGCACCATGACAATAGGGAGATGTAAGAGGCAGTGTGTCTATGACATCGGTGTGCACTACTAGAGACAGTAGGCATAAAGTGCCAATACCTGGAATAGGGGAGGGAAGGTCCTATTAAATTAACTATATTTTAATAAACCCAATAACCCCTTTAATTTATCACCAAATGTGTATTTTCATTCTATACTAATAACAGGAGATATGTATAACAGTGGGGGGAATTTATTAAGACTGGTATTTGTTACACCAGTGTTAAAAAAGGCTTGACTGGTGCAATCTGCGCCTGAGCTATCCAAAGGCTGTGGCCTTAATAAATGAGGTGTCCCCCCATGCGCCACAATGGAAATCTTCTGGTCAGGAACTGGCTTAGCTTTCCTATATAGTTCATGGCAGTTTTCTGGTCCAAGTTATAATATGTTGGACCTGAGGCTTCCTAGCCCCAGTCCAGCCTGCTCTGTTCACGTTCATAGAAAGTGATGAGAGAGGCGCAGAACAGGGAACATTACTCATTTTTGGTGCAAGAAAAGTGTACATTAACACCCATCTATGACAGAAAACTAGAATAGATTGATTGATAAATTCCCCCCACTTTACTGGGTTTTTTCTAGGTATTAATTCTGAAGTGATAAAATTTATCAATATTAATTGTGAGTAAATTCACGGATATAGTAGTAAATCAGAAACACATATATCTATAGTGGTAAATCTAAAACCAATTACTAAGTTGTCCTTGTATCTGTATTGTTCTATAATATTGTCTTATACAGGTGTGTTTAATAAACCTATGTTTACTCCAGAAATGTATATATTTTATCTTCTTTGGAGCACAAGAAGGATAAGACGCTTTCTTCTTCAACAATCTAAAAGAAGTCCAGGAATGCTCGGGTCATCAGTCTGCCTGCCGAAAGTGATAGAGATCAGAAAGTCAGGGGAAGGCTTTACAAAACCAAACTCCTGATTCTCCTGGTACTTTGGCACTGTCTTCACTGCTCTGCTGTTTGTGGATGGGTCTGCAATGGTGACATCACGTCTATGGCATATGACTGCTGCAACCTATCACTAGCCTCTGAAGTAAACAATAAGGCATGTTAATAACTGCAGCAGTCACATACTTGACGCAGTAATGTCTAGTTCTTCCTCCATCCAAATGAACATCTCCACCTGAATAAAAACTCAGCATACTCAGATGGAATAATTTGGTCACAGCAGCCATCTTTATGACAAACAAAACATAAACTATTTAACAATTCCCTGAGAATATAACCGTTTATCTGAAGGCTAAGGAGGTCCTCAATGCGCAAAACCTGACCTATTACCCTTTTTTGTTTTATCTCCAGCCATTCATGCAGTTCAGAGGCACCAAGTCACCCTTTCCAAGTGAAGGAATCCCATATTAAAGATTCCCCATTTTAGGCCAGCCAAATTTCCTGGCATATCAATGCCACTCCTTGGGGAGTTCAGAGCCTTAAAGCTCCACCCCAATCACACAGCCACATTCTTCTTGTCCAACTCCGAGGACCCCTGCTAAGCTGCTGCCTAACAATAGAACATTGACCAAACTACCACAACCCCCATCCCATGATTACAATTAAAACACTTCCTTATTCACCACCTACGATTACCAAAATTAAGGGTGGGAGATTGTTCCTTGGAGCTCTCTTCATTGCGAGTGCCATTAGTCTTCGCGGGCTTTTCTCCTTAAAGGGATCCTATCATACAAACACATTTTTTTCTTAGTAACACGTTGGAATAGCCTTAAGAAAGGCTATTCGTCTCCTGCCTTTCGTTGTCTTCTCTACGCCGCCGTTCCGTAGGAATCCCAATTCTTGTCAGTATGCAAATGAGTTCTCTCACAGCACTGGGGCGGGCCCCAGCGCTCAAACAGCACTGGGGGCCTTCCAATGCTGCCAGAGAACTCTCTCCAGTGTCGCCTCCATCTTCGTTAGGAACGTAGTCTTCCGGCGCAGGTCTCAGACTTCAAGGCCTCAGACAGAGCAGACTGCGCATGCCCACAGGCCACAAGAAAATGGGTGCTTACCCAGTGTTGTAAACGACCATTTTCTCGTGGCCTGCGGGCATGTGCAGTCTGCTCTGCCTGAGGCCTAGAAGTCTGAGACCTGCGCTGGAAGTAGAGGATGAAGAGGACGTTCCTGACCAAGATGGAGCCGGCGCTGGAGAGCGTTTTCTGGCAGCATTGGGGACACCCTCAGTGCTGTTTGAGCGCTGGGGCACGCCCCCGGTGCTCCGAGAGAACTCATTTGCATACCAACAAGAACTGGGATTTCAGGCGAATGGCGACGCGGAGAAGATAACAAAAGGTAGGAGACAAATAACCTTTCTTAAGGCTATTCTGATGTGTTACTAAGAAGAAAATGTATTTGTATGATAGGATCCCTTTAAAGCTCCACTGCCCAACCAACCTTAGCTTGGCTCTTCCAAACCACCAATGGCTACCGTCCAGACGCCCAGCATCATGTGGGCCTTCCCTTAAAGGAGTATTCCCATGTACATAGTTTTTGTAAAATTTGTAGATAATTAAACGTTAAACATTTTTGCAAATATAAGTAATTAAACATTCTGCAGAGTTTTAAAGATTTTCTCTAAATATCTTGTGGTGACAGTCTGTTTTCTTGATCGGTTGCCATGGATACGACCATAAATGCAGGAACTTTCTAAGGTCAAAATATCAGCCATGATTTCTTTATTGTGGCCGGGATATCTTCTCATACATGTAATCTCCCTGTCTGATATCCCAGCTACAATAAAAAAAATCGTACTGGGTTCCTGACAAGTCCCAGACTGCAGAACGTTTCTGCATTAGTGGTCATAACCATTGGCAACCGATCAAGATAACAGACTGTCACCACTAAGAAAGTTAGAGAAAATCTTTAAAACTCTGCAGAATTTTTAATTACTTATATTTGCAAAAATGTTTAACTTTTAATTATCTACAAATATAGATATGATCATGTACATGGGAATACCCCTTTAAGCTGCGCTCCTTCATCCGGCCCTTTCTATAACGTTGCATCTGCTGGCTTGATAACAAACACCAGCGGACTGCGATGAGGTCTGAGCCTCAGAGCATTGGGGATTCAGGAGTTAAGAACCGCTCAGGTAGATTTTAAATTTTTTGCTGCCTGTGGAAAATATATTAATGAAATGGGAATTCCCTTTTAACTCCTGTATTCTCTGAAAGATTCCAATTTCCAATTGCATTGCTTTCTGTTTTCATTAACCACATCGCAAGGGCTAATCAGTTGCATTCAAATTCATTCTAAAAAGGGACACCATTTTGGGTAGTTGGATGCCCACTAATCCCTCTCATGGCATAGTGAAAGCATATCACATGTAGCCAAACTATTAAGCTGCGGTGGGACTTTTTTTGTGTGAGAGAGCATGACACACAAGATAGTAAAACCAGCCTAGCAAGGAGAGCGCAGACTGACAGCCAGGTGTACCCAACTGCCACCTCAGCTCCAATCCACAGTGGCAAAATTGCAAGCATACCTCCATTTGTGTGCTACCTCAGGTAAAGTTGCACTTTACCCAGTTCCTGTATTATAAGGCCGGGTTCACATAGGAGTTTTCCACGTCCAAATCCTGCTAAAAAAAAAAATCGCCTCCCATTCACTTCAATGGGAGGCGGTCATTTCCTTTTTCCGCAAGCGTTTTTTTCCCGCTCGAAGAAAAAAGCGACATGCCCTTTCTTCAGGAGGATTCCGCGGCTGATTCAGCCACGGATGTCCACCTCGCGACACTCCCTCCCAACTAGGCCCATTCATTTGAGCCTAATCCGGAGCGGAATGCTGCAACTAGATGCTGGTGTACTATATGCACTGCAGGCATCCAGTCGCGGCTAGCCGTTTTTTTGGACCGGATTCTGAGGCGACCTCTGCCTCAAAGTCCGGTCCAAAAATCCCCGTCTGAACCCAGCTTAACAATACCAGCATTACCAGCACACAATGTCCATATAGAGGTAGATAACAGTTCTATACATACATGCTGCAGACCATAGAAGAGAATTTAATTCTATCCAGTGACTTCTGATTGTAGTCATTCAGTTTCCTTTTCCTCCTTCTTCATGTGCAACAGACCTTCACAGACCACGACTTGCCTCTGTAAAATTTGATACACACGTATTTGGCTTGTCACTTTTCTGCCACACTCTACACCTAATCTCCCCTCTACACAAATGTGCTATTCTTTTTGCCCACGATACCACCTTGTAATTCCCACATAGTAATAGTACCCTGCCGTTTGTACTTCCTATACGTTTACTTGAGACTGGAAAATAAATGATAATGACACTTTTTGCAATAGAAACATTTGCAGAGGATTTCTGCTTTATCATGTAACCAGCAGAAAAGAGAAGAATAAACCCTTCCTTTCCTTCTTTTATTTCTTATATTAATTATTAGAGATGAGCGAGTAGTATTCGATCGAATACTACAGTATTCAAAATATTCGTACTCGATCGAATACTACTAGCTATTCGCCGTAAAGATTCGATTCAGAACCAGCGTTGATTGGCCGAATGCTATAGCATTCGGCCAATCAACGCTGGTTCTGCAGCAGGCTCGTCCTTGCTAGTTGGGAAGAGATGGTAGCTTGCTGTTACGAGGGAGCGGACTTTTTCTCATAAGAATGCATTGACCAGTGATGATTGGCCAGTGTACAGCATTCGGCCAATCAACGCTGGTTCTGCCGGAGGCTCGTCTGTGAGGAGGCGGAGTCTAAGATCGGACCACAGCAGTCTCCATTGTGGTCCGATCTTAGACTCTGCCTCCTCACAGACGAGCCTCTGGCAGAACCAGCGTTGATTGACAGAATGCTGTACACTGGCCAATCAACGCTGGTCAATTCCTTCCTATGAAAAAAAAGTCCGCTCCCTCGTAACAGCATGCTGCCAGCTCTCCCAACTAGCAAGGACGAGCCTGCTGCAGAACCAGCTTGATTTGCCACAAGCTCATCTTTGCTAGTCGGGAGATCTGGCAGCTTGTGGTTACGAGGGAGCTTACTTTTTATCAGTACAACTGCAAGCGGTGTGCAGCTAAAGCGCATGGACCCCATAGACTATAATGGGGTCCGTGCGCTTTAATTGCACAGCGCTCCTCCTGCTACTCGTGGACTTGGTGACTCTCCTTTAGTCGAATAGTGGTTTTCCCTGAAACGAGTATTTTTCCCCATAGACTATAATGGGATTCTATATATTCGATCGAGTAGTCGAATATTGAGGCTCTACTCGAAACGAATCTCGAATATTTCACTGTTCACTCATCTCTATTAATTATGGCATTGGCTCAAAAAAAAAAAAAAAATATCAGGAAACTTCACAAAAACCGTTTTTGTAAAAAATTATGTTATGTGTAAAACCGCTCTTAGGGTGCATTCACACTACGTAACGCCAGCGTGTAGCACAGCTGTACACGCTGGCGTTACAGCAGGGCTGCCGAACACTTCCTATTCATTTCTATGGGAGCCGGCATGCGAGCGCTCCCCATAGAAATGAATGGGCTGCTTCTTTCACTGCGAGCAGTCCCATTGAAGTGAATGGGAAGTGCCAGCGTACATGGCAAGCTCTGCTCATGCCGAGCCATACACGCTCGGGAATAGGAAGTGTTCGGCAGCCCTGCTGTAACGCCGACGTGTACGGCTGTGATACACGCTGGCGTTTCGTAGTGTGAATGCCCCCTTAGGCTGGATCCACACAGTGACCAAACTGCAGAATTTCCTGCATCAATTCTCTGCATACCAAATATGTGATGGGGTATTGTCCTCTCCTTTCATATTCCTGTCCCACACCTCTCATAAATAAACACATGACAACTGGAATGGATTTTATTGGCCAAGCAGCCTTTTTATCAACATATAATAATAACAGTACATAAATAGATAACAATAATTTAACCATCATTAACCCATTATTAAGCTCATTTTATGGACTAAACCACTCCTAACGAAATATCAGTGGAGGAGGCCTTTGGTGCCACTAGGTCTGACCTAAAAATAAATGCTGCTCTGGAGTTATCTATTCACCCCCCCTGACTAAGGAGAGTTCTTCCCTTCCGCATACCTAATATCTAGCTAGAAAAAGCACCTTTAACCAGAAAATGATGTGAGTCCAGAGCCTTATTAGCTCCCCCAACCTCCAAACACCATATGTCACCAAACCAACTCCGAGGACGCCCCATGACAAGGACACCCAACAAGCTTTTAAATAGCCAAGAAATCCATGTTCCCATAGAACAACCAACCAAACTATCACCATCATAAACTACAATTCCCAAACCACTAGGGTCTATCACACAAATAGAGCGGGAGATGTTAAATGTATGTGTCTGTCACTTTCCTCCTACAAAGGGGCACTCCCCTTGGCTAATCCACCCACCACAATCCAACAAGAATAACCCTTATTGGCTATTAATCCCCCTTATTCTAGTCCCTCCAAACACCTGTCATGGTGGCCACCTCCCCAGGCTGTGCCTTAAGTCGGGCCGTACTGTCTTGCACAATTCTGGGGTTTGTTTGACTAAGTGGCTTCTAAGCGGAGTTAAAAGCAGGTGTGAACATATCTGTAAGTACTGTAGTATTGTAATTTGAGTAATAGATAGCAAGATTGAGCATGTACTTCAGTACACAGTCTGTAATATATATGCACCACTGGAGATAGAGTTCTAAGGTGAATCCCCTGTGCATGTTGCTGATATGGAGCTCACTTTAGAGATCTGGGAGAGCAGAATGCAAGATTGAAGGTGATTGACATTCTTGAGTGGTGCATGCTGTTCACTGAGCAAGCAATCAGTGGGCTAGATATAGAGGTGAGAGAGCTAAAGGATCACAAGGAAAACCATGCATGGATCTGGGTGAGTACAGATAGTAGGAGAGGAAGAGGATCCAACAAAAGTAAGGCCGTTCCTGTTCCTCTGAACAAAATTGTCAGTTTGGGTGTTGATGTGAAAATGTTTGTGTCAGAAATGGCAGACCAAGCAGATACTGCTTTCTCTAACAGCCAAGAGGACAGTCCAGCTAGTAGTCAGGGGAGCAGTGGCACAGGTAGGTAAGGCAGTTATAGGGAACTCTAGATTGAGGAATATTGATAGAATAATTTATTGTGAAGACTGCTTCAACCGAATAGTTTGCCATCTCCCTGGTGCCAGCGTTCAGTATGTGGTGGAACAGGTGGACAAATTGCTGGGAGGGGCAGAGGAAGACCAATCTGTTGTGGTCCATGTGCATTTACTTCATGTGAATGGACCCTTTAAGGTTGGCTGAGCTTGGTGAGGTCATGGTAGTTATGAGGGTGCACCTTTTCAGCACCTGGCACCCTTCTAGTAGACACACTATATGCTGCACAGTTCAGTCATTTAGATGCCTTTAGTCCCTGGCTCTTCTGTATGGTAGAACCAGGGCCGTCTCTTGATTTTGGTGAACCTTCTGTCGGTAATGGTGAGAGGCACAATAAATTAAATTCAATGAGTGCTGAGGTACATAAATACATAATATATTCTCTTTGTTCATGGACTTCTGTTTAAAACAATAACAAACAAGTTGGAACAAAGTTACCATCATGATTCCATTATTTGTGTTGGAGTCAATAGTTACCCACCAGATAACTAACTATAAATAAGTTCCCAAAGTATATAATATGACATAATTTGGTGCATTTTAGACTATATATGTATGTATGTATGTATGTGTGTGTGTGTGTGTGTGTGTGTCTATTATAGGTATTCAAGCATATAGATGTGCAAACAAATTTTAAATTTTCACACAGTAAACTAGAAGTGTCCCTTTGTGACAGTACAAAAATTTAGAAAGTATGAATTTTCTATATTACATTAAAAAAAATGGTCGTCTGTAATACCAGTGATAAATAAAGAATGCTGAGGATACAGATGATTCCATATTCATTGAACAGTCTCTAAATAATGCACACATCCAAAGAGAAATATAGAATTCCCACCTATGACCACTAGGAGGCAGTGCGATACAGAGTCAGAACACTTGTATGCCTCATACAGAAACCTATGTTTTAGGAAATGGAAGGTACTGTATATAAAGCCTAAGTCTGACAGGCATACATATAGATATCATTAGCATAAGAAATCAAGCAGGGGCGGATCCAGGGACGGGCGAGCCGGGCCCCGCGGCGCGGCCGGGACCTAACAAAATGGTCCCGGTCGGCATGTCCCGACTCCAGCTGAGCTCAGCGTTAAAGCAGGAGCTGAGCTCACAGCTCCTGCTTTAAACGCCTATGTATTTCATCTCATCGGCGGTAGGACGCCGATGAGATGAAATACATAGGCGTTTAAAGCCGGAGCTGTCACAGCTCAGCTCCTGCTTTAACACTGAGCTCCGGCATCCGGCATTTGTAGCCGCGATGTCATCACATCGCGGCTACAATATGTGTATGAGGGAGAGAGCTGCGGGGAACGAGGAAAGGTGAGTGTGTGTGTGCGTGAGTGTGAGTTTGAGACCAGCATGACACTGGGGCAGATGGAGGGGGAGAGAACAGCATGACACTGGGACAGATGAAGAGGGGGAGAGAACAGCATGACACTAGGGCAGATGGAGGGGGGAGAACGGCATGACACTGGGGCAGATGGAGGGGGAGAACTGTATGACACTGGGGCAGATGGAGGGGGGAGAATGGCATGACACTGGGGCAGATGAAGGGGGGAAGAACAGCATGACACTAGGGCAGATGGAGGGGGGAGAACAGCATGACACTGGGGCAGATGGAGGGGGGAGAATGGCATGACACTGGGGCAGATGGAGGGGGGAGAATGGCATGACACTGGGGCAGATGAAGGGGGGAAGAACGGCATGACACTGGGGCAGATGGAGGGGGGAGAACGGCATGACACTGGGGCAGATGGAGGGGGAGAATGGCATGACACTGGGGCAGATAGAGGGGGAGAGAACAGCATGACACTGGGGCAGATGGAGGGGGGAGAATGGCATGACACTGGGGCAGATGAAGGGGGAAGAACAGAATGACACTAGGGCAGATGGAGGGGGGAGAATGGCATGGCACTAGGGCAGATGAAGGGGGGAAGAACAGCATGACACTGGGGCAGATGGAGAGGGGAGAATGGCATGACACTGGGGCAGATGAAGGGGGGAAGAACGGCATGACACTGGGGCAGATGGAGGGGGGAGAACGGCATGACACTGGGGCAGATGGAAGGGGGAGAATGGCATGACACTGGGGCAGATGGAGGGGGGAGAATGGCATGACACTGGGGCAGATGGAGGGGGGAGAATGGCATGACACTGGGGCAGATGAAGGGGGGAAGAACAGAATGACACTAGGGCAGATGGAGGGGGGAGAATGGCATGGCACTAGGGCAGATGAAGGGGGGAAGAACAGCATGACACTGGGGCAGATGGAGGGGGGAGAATGGCATGACACTGGGGCAGATGAAGGGGGGAAGAACGACATGACACTGGGGCAGATGGAGGGGGGAGAACGGCATGACACTGGGGCAGATGGAGGGGGAGAATGGCATGACACTGGGGCAGATGGAGGGGGGAGAATGGCATGACACTGGGGCAGATGGAGGGGGGAGAATGGCATGACACTGGGGCAGATGAAGGGGGGAAGAACAGAATGACACTAGGGCAGATGGAGGGGGGAGAATGGCATGGCACTAGGGCAGATGAAGGGGGGAAGAACAGCATGACACTGGGGCAGATGCAGGGGGGAGAATGGCATGACACTGGGGCAGATGAAGGGGGGAAGAACAGCATGACACTAGGGCAGATGGAGGGGGGAGAACAGCATGACACTGGGGCAGATGGAGGGGGGAGAACGGCATGACACTGGGGCAGATGGAGGGGGAGAATGGCATGACACTGGGGCAGATGGAGGGGGGAGAATGGCATGACACTGGGGCAGATGGAGGGGGGAGAATGGCATGACACTGGGGCAGATGAAGGGGGGAAGAACAGAATGACACTAGGGCAGATGGAGGGGGGAGAATGGCATGGCACTAGGGCAGATGAAGGGGGGAAGAACAGCATGACACTGGGGCAGATGGAGGGGGGAGAATGGCATGACACTGGGGCAGATGAAGGGGGGAAGAACAGCATGACACTAGGGCAGATGGAGGGGGGAGAACAGCATGACACTGGGGCAGATGGAGGGGGGAGAACAGCATGACACTGGGGCAGATGGAGGGGGGAGAATGGCATGACACTGGGGCAGATGGAGGGGGGGAGAATGGCATGACACTGGGGCAGATGAAGGGGGGAAGAACGGCATGACACTGGGGCAGATGGAGGGGGAGAATGGCATGACACTGGGGCAGATAGAGGGGGAGAGAACAGCATGACACTGGGGCAGATGGAGGGGGGAGAATGGCATGACACTGGGGCAGATGAAGGGGGGAAGAACAGAATGACACTAGGGCAGATGGAGGGGGGAGAATGGCATGGCACTAGGGCAGATGAAGGGGGGAAGAACAGCATGACACTGGGGCAGATGGAGGGGGGAGAATGGCATGACACTGGGGCAGATGAAGGGGGGAAGAACGGCATGACACTGGGGCAGATGGAGGGGGGAGAACGGCATGACACTGGGGCAGATGGAGGGGGAGAATGGCATGACACTGGGGCAGATGGAGGGGGGAGAATGGCATGACACTGGGGCAGATGGAGGGGGGAGAATGGCATGACACTGGGGCAGATGAAGGGGGGAAGAACAGAATGACACTAGGGCAGATGGAGGGGGGAGAATGGCATGGCACTAGGGCAGATGAAGGGGGGAAGAACAGCATGACACTGGGGCAGATGGAGGGGGGAGAATGGCATGACACTGGGGCAGATGAAGGGGGGAAGAACAGCATGACACTAGGGCAGATGGAGGGGGGAGAACAGCATGACACTGGGGCAGATGGAGGGGGGAGAACAGCATGACACTGGGGCAGATGGAGGGGGGAGAATGGCATGACACTGGGGCAGATGGAGGGGGGAGAATGGCATGACACTGGGGCAGATGAAGGGGGGAAGAACGGCATGACACTGGGGCAGATGGAGGGGGAGAATGGCATGACACTGGGGCAGATAGAGGGGGAGAGAACAGCATGACACTGGGGCAGATGGAGGGGGGAGAATGGCATGACACTGGGGCAGATGAAGGGGGGAAGAACAGAATGACACTAGGGCAGATGGAGGGGGGAGAATGGCATGGCACTAGGGCAGATGAAGGGGGGAAGAACAGCATGACACTGGGGCAGATGGAGGGGGGAGAATGGCATGACACTGGGGCAGATGGAGGGGGGAGAACAGCATGACACTGGGGCAGATGGAGGGGGGAGAACGGCATGACACTGGGGTAGATGGAGGGGGGAGAACGGCATGACACTGGGGCAGATGGAGGGGGGGAGAACAGCATGACACTGGGGCAGATGGAGGGGGGGAGAACAGCATGACACTGGGGTAGATGGAGGGGGGAGAACGGCATGACACTGGGGTAGATGGAGGGGGGAGAACGGCATGACACTGGGGTAAATGGAAGGGGGAGAACGGCATGACACTGGGGTAGATGGAGGGGGGAGAACGGCATGACACTGGGGCAGATGGAGGGGGGGAGAACAGCATGACACTGGGGCAGATGAAGGGGGGGAGAACAGCATGACACTGGGGCAGATGGAGGGGGAGAATGGCATGACACTGGGGCAGATGGAGGGGGGAGAACGGCATGACACTGGGGCAGATGAAGGGGGGGAGAACAGCATGACACTGGGGCAGATGGAGGGGGAGAACGGCATGACACTAGGGCAGATGAAGGGGGGGGAATGGCATGACATTGGGGCAGATGAAGGGGGGGAACGGCATGACACTGGGGCAGATGAAGGGGGGAGAACGGCATGACACTGGGGCAGATGAAGGGGGGAGAACGGCATGACACTGGGGCAGAGACGGGGGGGAAATGAAACTGTGGGCAGATAAAGGGGGAGAATGGCATGAAACTGGGGACAGAGATAGAGGGGGGGACATGAAACTAGGGGTAGATGAAGGGTGTATATGAAAATGGGGGGGAGATATAATTTACGGGTGACTGTAGGAGGATTATACTGTGTGGAATCACATGAAAATTGAATGAGAATGGGTGGAGTCAACATAAAAGTGGGCGGGGCCTAACTTGCTGCGGCGCGCTGCACGCGCCGCATGTTTTGTTCCCTCTTTCTAGTCTTCAACAGTTGGGAAGTACAGGTTAGAAGTGCGAGACCCCCAGTAAGTAGGGCCCCGCCAAAGTCAATTGCCCAGGGCCCCGCAAACCCTGGATCCGCCACTGACCACCATGAACATGGCAGATGATGTCATCAAAGTTAGGAGATCCCACTGAGCAGCATCCATGGGCCAGGTTAACACACAATATCTACTAGTAGCAAAATGAGTGATTTAGCAAAGATTGGTGAAGGTATGTTGTAAAGGAAGCTGTTTAGTGGTGATGGGCTGTAAGACACAAGTACAGCTAAAGAATAGTGAATACAGGAAATGGTGACATCATTAACAATGGCAAGACTGTCAAGGATGTCAGGGAATAAAAATGTACTGTATGAGCCAGAGAAAGTGAAGGCGCTGTCTAAGATTTATGTTTCATGGACTATCCTTTGGACCATCAGAGAGGGCCTGACATTATTCCCCACAAAGATCAGCTTGCCCTTTTGGTCAAGTGATCACAATGTTTTCAGAAAGTCTTACTTTTTTTTTTTGTTTCAACATCTTGACTCTGTCCTCCCCTATCTCAAGATGCCAAGACCTCCTCAAGAATTTGGAACCCTTCCTCTGCAGTATTGTAAAAAGTCATACAATGATCTACTGTCACACTTGAGGTTTTGTGTTGTTTCCTCTACATAAATTGTGGCACAAGGGCATTTCATCACAATGACAACATATGGCTTGGTTTTATGCCTGTGAAACATCATAAGTTCCTGGTCTAAATAAGTCTATGAGAGTGTAACAAGCAGTCTCTCAGTCTTATTATAAAGTGACCCCTGGCTGCTGTGTGAATAGGCAGGTCAGTCTGATGTGTAACAGCTGAACATAGTGAATATTGCATATGGTGAGTAACTGTACTGTTCACTTTACATTAGTATGCCCCATAATACAGGACTATGAAGTAATATTTTATTATTTTATTAATATTTTAACCAGGCAAGTTGGCATGATTCAGAGCTTAAAGGGATTCTATCATTAAAATCACATTTTTTGTCAATCACACGTAGAAATAGCCTTAAGAAAGGCTATTCTTCTCCCACCTTTAGATGTCTTCTCCGTGCCGCCGTTTGGTAGAGATCCCGGTTTTTGTCTGTATGCAAATGAGTTCTCTTGCAGCAGTGGGGGCGGTCCCCAGCGCTCGAACAGCACTGGGGGCGTCCCCATTGCTGCAAGAGAAATCTTCATCGCCGCCTCCATCTTCTTCAGATACAGCCTCTTCACACATCTTCTTCTGGAGCTGGATTCAAACTTCTAGGCCTCAGGCAGAGCCGACTGCGCATGCCCACAGGCCCCAAGAAAATGGCCGATTACTTACTGTGTACGCAGCCATTTTCTTGTGGCCTGTGGGCATGTGCAGTCGGCTCTGCCCGAGGCCTAGAAGTTTGAACCCAGCTCCGGAATAAGACACGTAGAGAGGCCTTTCCTGAAGAAGATGGAGGCGGCGCTGGAGATTTCTCTCGCAGCATTGGGGACGCCCCTAGTGCTGTTTGAGTGCTGGGGACCGCCCCCTCTGCTGCAAGAGAACTCATTTGCATACAGACGAAAACCGGGATTTCTACCGAACAGCGGCGCGGAAAAGACATCTAAAGGTGGGAGAAGAATAGCCTTTCTTAAGGCTATCTCTATGTGTGATTGACAAAAAATGTGATTTCAATGATAGAATCCCTTTAAATCAGAGGCGGACATTGTCAGAATCATAACCCTTGCCTGCTCCTGCCTAACACCACCCATCTTACAATAATGAGCCTAAATAGTACATGAGACACCAAAACTAACACAACTCATTGATTGGGAACAGGGGGCACTAGAGAAAAAAAAATCCAACTGCCCCAGATTCAGTGAAGCAGCACCTATTAGAGCAGGGGTAGGTAACCTTCGGCTCTCCAGCTGCTTTGAAACTACAACTCCCAACATGCTCCATTCACTTCCATGGCAGTTCCAAGAACAGCAGAGCAAGTATGCATGCTGGGAGTTATAGTTTTGCAACAGCTGGAGAGCTGTACGTTCCCTACCCCTGTATTAGATGATACAAACTTGTGGACTTGGTGGAGGTTGCGAAAGGTTCTCTTTCAGACATGACAAGGTACCACACCTAAATCAGAGATTCCTCTTCAGCACATACTAGTCTGTCTCTAAATGCATTGTAAGGTTGAGTAACTTCCAGTACTTTTGGGTGTGCCTTTGGAGTAAATGTCACTGTCATTGAATTACACAATGGAATTTCCACTATGAGAAAGTGACAGGTAAAGTCCTAGAAGGACGCTATATCTCCTCCAGATTCCTTACGTACCTACGTGTGGCGAGTGAGGTCACTACAAGGCATAGTAAAACCTGACCTGTGTTTTGTTTTAACCACTTGTTATCCTACAGTAAGAAGGAGCTCTGATGTACACGTGGGAGCTGGGGCTCATTACAGGCCTATAAAGCCTGACAAAAAAAGCTCAAAGAGATAAAAAGAACTGCACCGAGCTGCATATATTGAAGTAGTTCACGGTACAAGACTGGGGAGACTCCAGTGTGAGCTGCTGCTTAAGTTCTGTCCATTTGGCTGGAGCAAGCCACACGTATAGCTAGGAATTCGCCTGTGTAGTTAGCCGCTCAGCTGAGCAAGTTGGGGTTTTTTGTTACCGTTTTGCCTGAAGTTAAGGCTTGTTTATTTTTCTGACAGTTTTTCACAAAATAAATGCACAGGGTAAAACCCTGTTTATACTTGCATGTTTGTGTCTGGGTCTGCTGCTGCTACCACTGAGCCAATCCTCTCACACCACATATAAGGATGGTAGGTATACAAAGAGGGAATTGTTGGTTATGTTAATCTGTTTCCCCTTAGTCCTAACCGCAGTACAACAACAGGCTATTTCTGCCACTGAGTGCTGGTAGGACAGATGAAATTTTTAATTTCAATAACTAATAATTAGTCGCCCCCTCCCCTATAAATAGGAATGCGACACCTACCTCCAACAGGCAGTGGCCTCTGAACTCTGAAGATTTAATCTAATAGTTAATACAGAAGAAAAATGGTTCCCACTTCTAAAATATAACTTTTATTATACACCTGAGTAAAAAAAATGTCTTAGCAGAGACTAAAATGACAAAGTGAGGCTAAAAAAACAAGGGCACAGTATCCCAATAATCAGGGTAATGTCAATATCGGACATACACTTAGGTCTATGATTCTTAGCCCGTGGGTAATTAATCCACCAGATCCAACCACAATAACTGTATTACCCTAGATTCCACCCAAAACCAGCACCAGTCCCAAAATATCTCCTTACTGGTTCATATACTTAAGATAAATAATCTGTCCTTCTCCATCACTACCCTCAAGATCATAGAAATAATGGAGGTGAAATGGAAATGACTATAACCAGTGCAGTCACCCAATAGCAAAGATATAGTGACCACTGGGGTGATAAATGAATAGCTTGATCAGCAGCCATGCTATATCCACACAGCAGTGCTAAAGATACTTAAACCAAGTGCTGCCACTGTTTCAGTCATACAGCAGGAACCTCATCTGTATCTGGATCGATACTCATACTAGTATACTGTCTCGTCGCGTTTCCCTTTTCAATTCCTTTAAGTTCATCAGGAAATCTTTACTATATGCTACATAATTTTGAAGATGATAAATTGCAGTCAAAACTGCAGTTCCCGGGAGGCCTGATGGTAGGCTTTGGTACTAATAATAGCTGACAACATTTGCTGGTGCCGCAACTCTTTATATACCAGCCACCACTCCAAAACCCCACCCAATGACATGCCCCCACATAGGATGGGGCCAAGGATAAGAAAGAATGCACCCGCTGATGGTGTGACCAATGGCGCATCAAAGAAAAGAAAAGAAAGATCAGCTGGAAAACACCAAGAAGGAGTTCTTGCGTCCAGAGTTTCTGCTTTGGAATCTGGAAAGTCTCTGATAAAGAGCGCTAGATTGCTGGAATCTCTGAGTGGATCTGCCTCTCCTGGATTGCCTAGCTCTACCCCGAAAGAACTAGAAGAGAGACCTCCCTTTGTTGTTTGCCAATCTCTCTCCCTTCATTATTTTATCATGCTCTTGCCTGAAGAGCTTATTCAGTTCAAATGGAAAGGAGCAAATGTTGTATTTGGAGGTGTTATCTGCCACCCAAGGTTTCAACCATAGAGGCCTGTAGGCAGCCATAGTAAGAGACCTGGAGTTATGAAAAGCTTTACCTGTTGAAGGGAAGCATCTGAAATGAAATCTTCTCCCAGGTTAATGGATCTATATCTTTTGGTAACTGCAACAGATCTGTTTGCAGTTTAGTAGCAACATCACTAGTAGCCAACCTGACTAAACACTAGGCATAAACTGTCAAATAGACTCTTCTGAGGGGGAGTTCACACGGTGTAACGTGCCGCGTGATGTGGCACGTATACGCTGCGGGACTCTTTGCATGCCGTACACGCTCCCATTGATTTCAATGGGAGCGGGGATCGTATGCGCCACGCTAGTTTGCGGCCGTACATTTATTCACGGCCGCAAACTAGCGCGGCGCATACGATCCCCGCTCCCATTGAAATCAATGGGAGCGTGTACGGCACGCAAAGAGTCCCGCGGTGTACACGTGCCACATCACGCGGCACGTTACACCGTGTGAACTCCCCCTTAGAGATCATTTGGACATGTGTTCATGAGACCCTGGGAGTTAGAACCATCCTCAGAGGGTACAATTGTGCGTAATTTGGGGCAATAATAAAGGCAGATCCCCTTTTGTCATATTGGTCTTCCTTATTAGGGAAGAGTATTTTAAATCCCCTAGAAAAAAACAAAACAAAAGTCTTCTCTGGATGCTTTCATTCTGCCATCATAGCTCCTATTCGGCCATCATTCCTCTTACTGGTCATCCTCAGAGAAGGAATTGGTCTCATCAAGAATCCAGAACTCCTCATCTGAAAGAATAATGGATCTGGACTGTCTCAGTTTCTTTGCAAGCTGTAAAATTGAAATCTTAATTTCCTTCATAGAATCTTGCATATACTCCAGTGTCAGATGACATGGCAACATTTTTTACTCATAGTCATTGGGAAGAGGGATGTCACAATCTCTCCAGGTTAGATGTTTCCGCTTAGCAGCCGACTTCCAGATGCTGCCACCAAAAGTAAAACATGACATCTAAGGCCCGGTTCACATCTACGTTAGGGTTTCCGATCGGGAAGTCCACTTGGGGACTTATACGCATTAAAAAAGCAGGTTGCGTGGACTCCATAGACTATAATAAGGTCCATGTGGTTTCCGCATGAAATGTTGAGAGAAATATCCTGCAAGCAGCACTTTTCTCTCTGCATGTTTCGAGTGGAAACCACACAGACCCCATTATAGTCTATGGGGTCTGTGGGTTTCCTTTAAGTAACCGCTTTTTAATGCGTATAAGTTTACATTCAGGGGGTCCCCAAGTAGACTCGCCAAACAGAAACCCAAACACAGATGTGAACTGGGCCTTAGAAAGAAGTAAAAAATATATATCTCCTGAAAAAACGGCCCACAAACAAAAAGGGGGAAATAATGATACCTTGAAATATCAACAATCGGCCAAACAAAAAAGAAAGAGAGAAATAATGTACAAAAGCAAGTACTTGTGCAAGAAATGCTCTCTGGACTGCCAAAAAAAAGCAGCAGAAAGCAAAACAAGTATATATATATATACAGTCCTATGAAAAAGTTTGGGCACCCCTATTAATCTTAATCATTTTTAGTTCTAAATATTTTGGTGTTTGCAGCAGCCATTTCAGTTTGATATATCTAATAACTGATGGACACAGTAATATTTCAGGATTTAAATGAGGTTTATTGTACTAACAGAAAATGTGCAATATGCATTTAACCAAAATTTGACCGGTGCAAAAGTATGGGCACCTCAACAGAAAAGTGACATTAATATTTAGTAGATCCTCCTTTTGCAAAAATAACAGCCTCTAGTCGCTTCCTGTAGCTTTTCATCAGTTCCTGGATCCTGGATGAAGGTATTTTGGACCATTCCTCTTTACAAAACAATTCAAGTTCAGTCAAGTCTGATGGTCGCCGAGTATGGACAGCCCGCTCTCAAATGATCTGAAAACAAAGATTGTTCAACATAGTTGTTCAGGGGAAGGATACAAAAAGTTGTCTCAGAGATTTAACCTGTCAGTTTCCACTGTGAGGAACATAGTGAGGAAATGGAAGACCACAGGGACAGTTCTTGTTAAGCCCAGAAGTGGCAGGCCAGGAAAAATATCAGAAAGGCAGAGAAGAAGAATAGTGAGAACAGTCAAGGACAATCCACAGACCACCTCCAAAGAGCTGCAGCATCATCTTGCTGCAGATGGTGTCACTGTGCATCGGTCAACAATACAGCGCACTTTGCACAAGGAGAAGCTGTATGGGAAAGTGATGAGAAAGAAGCCGTTTCTGCAAGCACGCCACAAACAGAGTCACCTGAGGTATGCAAAAGCACATTTGGATAAGCCAGCTTCATTTTGGAAGAAGGTCCTGTGGACTGATGAAACAAAGATTGAGTTGTTTGGTCATACAAAAAGGCATTATGCATGGCGTCCAAAAAAACAGCATTCCAAGAAAAACGCTTGCTACCCACTGTAAAATTTGGTGGAGGTTCCATCATGCTTTGGGGCTGTGTGGCCAATGCCGGCATCGGGAATCTTATTAAAGTTGAGGGTCACATGGATTCCACTCAGTATCAGCAGATTCTTGAGAATAATGTTCAAGAATAAGTGACAAAGTTGAAGTTACGCCGGGGATGGATATTTTAGCAAGACAATGATCCAAAACACCGCTCCAAATCGACTCAGGCATTCATGCAGAGGAACAATTACAATGTTCTGGAATGGCCATCTTAGTCCCCAGACCTGAATATCATTGAACATCTGTGGGATGATTTGAAGCGGGCTGTCCATGCTCGGCGACCATCAAACTTAACCGAACTTGAATTTTTTATAAAGAGGAATGGTCCAAAATACCTTCATCCAGGATCCAGGAACTGATTAAAAGCTACAGGAAGCGACTAGAGGCTGTTATCTTTACAAAAGGAGGATCTACTAAATATTAATGTCACTTTTCTGTTGAGGTGCCCATACTTTTGCACCAGTCAAATTTTGGTTTAATGCATATTGCACATTTTCTGTTAGTACAATAAACCTCATTTCAATCCTGAATATTACTGTGTCCATCAGTTATTAGATATATCAAACTGAAATGGCTGCTGCAAACACCAAAATATTTAGAACTAAAAATCATTAAGATTAATAGGGATGCCCAAACTTTTTCATAGGACTGTATATATATATACATATACACACACACATACATATATATATATATATATATATATATATATATACACACACACACACATATATATATATATATATATATATATATATATATATACAGAAAAGTCTAATGAAAGGACTCAAAGGAGTCAATTATTGACTATTTCTGCTCCACCGGCATCATTTCCAGACACAAGGAATCCTGTAACTTCCTCTGAGGATTCCAGTTAGAGGTGAGAAGAACGTCACTACTGGTGACATACCGTATTTGTGGAACAATTTCCAGAAACCTGGGCATGGTCAAAGTCACATCCGGTCAACAACCAGAAACTACACACTGCAGAAGAAAAAAATGCACCATACCGAAGCAGTACTGAAAGTAAGGCCAGAAAGACTCGCCCTTAGCGATGACATCACATCCTGATCGCCTATTATTAAACATTAATAAAAACGTATTTACTAACTGACCTCGCCGTTGCTCCCGCTGCCACTGCTTCTTCTCTTCTTTACATCCGGCAATGAGATGTCTGCTTGTCAGTGCAGGAGGCGTAATGATGCTGAGACGCAGAGGTCTAAACCAGCACAGAAGAGGGCCGCCCAGGTTGTTTCAGAGTGGCCCTCTCCTGCGCTAGTTTAGGGGGGAAAAAAAGTAAAAAAAAAAATTCAACTGTCGCCCTCTCCAGAGTGTTGCCTGAGGCCGCCGCCTCACCTCACTTCATTAGAGGTGCGGCCCTGCTCGCCACAGATGCTCAATGGGATTTGTGTCTGGACTTTGGACACCTAAACATTACAAAATTTTATTTTGGATACCCACCATTAAAAATACCAGACATACTAGGTGTAAACTGAATACCCAAGACATGTTGGACTTATTATTCTTCTTTGAACATCAACCTTTTTCATATTTTGTTGGTCATTTGGACTATGTCTGGGCCATTCTAACACATTAATATTCTTTGATCTAAACCATTCCACTGTAGCTCTGACTGTAGGTTTAGGGTTGTCGTCTTACTGGAAGGTGAATCTCCTTCCCATTCTCAAGTCTTTTGCAGCCTCCAACATGTTTTCTTCCAGGATTGCCCTGTATTTAGCTCCATCTATCTTCCCATCAACTCTGACCAGCTTTCCTGTCCCTGTTGAAGAAAAGCCTCCCCGTAGCATCATGCTGTCACTGCCATGTGTCACAGTGGGGATGGTGTGTTCAGGGTATTGAGCAGTATTACTTTGCCGCCACACATAGTGCTTTGCATTTAGACCAAAAAATTCAACTTTGGTTGCACCTGACCAAAGCACCTTCTTCCATATGGTTGCTGTGTCCCCATATGGCTTGTGGCAATCTGTGGAACTTCTTTTGTCTTTCTTTCAACAACGGTTTTCTTCTTGCCACTCTTCCATAAAGTGCCGATTTGTGGAGTGCACAAGTTGTTCTGTGAACGGATTCTCCCAACTGAGCTGTAGATTTCTGCAGCTGCTTCAGAGTGACCAGGGGCCTCTTGGCTGCTTCCTCGGTTTGCAGTTGTAGAATACTATTTTGGATGATGGATTGAACACTGTTCCTTGGGTTGCTCAAAGCTTGGGAAATGTTTTTATAACCTAACCCTACTTTAAACTTCTCCACAACTTTATTTATGATCTGTTTGGTGAGTTTCTTGGTCTTCATGATGCTGTTTGTTCACCAGTGGTCTCTAACAAACCACTGAGGCCTTCACAGAACAGGTGTATTTATACTGAGCCTAAATCACACACAGCTGGACTCTATTAACTCATTCAGTGACTTCTGAAGACAATTGTGTGCACTGGATTTTATTTAGGGGTATTAGAGTACAGGGGGCTCAATACATTTGCACATCCCACTTTTCAGATTTTTATTTGATTAAAATTTTGAAAACCATGTGTCATTTCCGTTCCACTTAATAATTATCTGTTACTTTGTGTTAGTCTATCACTCAATAAAATACATTTAGGTTTGTGGTTGTAAGGTGACAAAATGTGAAAAGTTCAAGCAGTATCAATACTTTTGCAAACTACAGCAGATATCAGGACAAAGGAATAAATGGAAGTACTTTACATATAAATGCATATGTTCCTTTGTTTATATCCTGTAGGTACAAACTTAACAGGTTTCAATTGTGCTAAACATACCTGACCCATGACTCTATCATTTGCTTATGGGCTAAAGTTTTGTTGTTTTAGCAATTTTTTTTAAAACAGGTTTGCAAACTGCTGTCAAAATCCGCCCCTTTGCCTACGTGTGAACTAGCCCTTACTGCAGAACCAGATGCCACCTCGAGATAGATGCATGCGAAGAGGAGCTGCCTCCTCCACAGTTCGTCTTTTAACAGTAGTGAAGCCAGCAACTACACCAGAAACTTGAACAATTAACAGGTGAAAGTCATTTAACCCTCTCCTGCTCTGCGCTGTACTATCAAGTAGATCTGAGAATATAGTTAACACTCAGCTCAGTTTTAGTATGGCGCTGTAATACCACAGGCACAGAAGCTGTACTTGCGGCATTGTGACACTCTAACTACAGTGGATTCATCCCCTGGTTGCCGTGATCAATAGCGATCACAACATCCAAGGAGTCCAGGGGCCGCCCCTTCCCTCGTCACCCCTCGGACCCATACAATAAAATTGCAGGTTTCGAGGGGTTTCCATGGCAGCCAAGAGGCCGGGTCTTTCATTAACCAGGTGTGATATATTGCATGACACTATTTAGTTACAACATAGGTTTATTATAGAGGGCCTTGAGTTGTTATCTTCTCCTATATGTGCTTACTAATTTAGTTGATGCTCTATTTGAGACAGAGTTTAACATTTTTTATTTTATTTAATAAAAGTTATGTTTTACAATATTAGTCCCTTGAGGAACCGATCCTGTGATTTGAGCACCATTCAGATGGTTTGGGCACCCAGCATAGTTAGTACTTAGCAGCACCCCTTTGGCAAGTATCACAAACACTTTTTGTAGCCAGATAAGAGTCTTTCAATTCTTGTTTGAGGGATTTTCATCCATTTTTCCTTGGAAAAGTATTCTGGTTCCATGAGATTCCTGGGTTGTCTTGCATGCACTGCTCTTTTGAGGTCTAGCCACAGATTTTCAATGATGTTCAGATCAGGGGAGTGTGAGGGCCATGGGAAAACCTTCAGCTTGCGCCTTTTAGGTAGTCTATGGTGGATTTTGACTTGCGTTTAGGATCATTATCAATTTGTAGAAACCATCCTCTTTTCAATTTCAGCTTTTTTTTTTTTTTTTTTTTTAACAGATGGTGTTATGCTTGCTTCAAGAATTTGTTAAAATTTTATTGAATCCATTCTTCCCTTTAACCTGTTAAATGTTCCCCATGCCATTGGCTGTGACGCAACCCCAAGCGAAGATTGATCCAACCCAGTGGCGTTTAGAAATAAAATAAGACATGGGCTGAACATCCCAGCCTTGATTCTATGCTTCTCATCAAAACCTACAAAACTGAACAGGAGTTTCTTAGTATACATATTGATTAAGGTGTATAAGCCCACTAGCCACTTCACATCAACGTCTTTATAGTTGGTGCACTACTCTACAGGGTGCAACTTTGGATAGCAACAACCACCACTGCAACAGAGCGCCCACAGGAAGAGAAACCCAGCAGCCAGGCTAAGTCCCCAGGCTCTGAGCCACACCACCCCATAGCCACTGCGCAACAGCAGACACCATGCAGCACCGCACCATGTGAACAGATATGAAAATATTCCCCTTACCATATGGTCTCAGTCAAAGGCGTGGACCTTCCCAACATCCTCCATAATAGTATGGCAGATGTCGGGTGTTTGAGCGGCCACCATAGCCATCAAGTCTCTGCTGTTTTATACAACAGAGACCCAGCACTAATGCCCACTATCGGTGTCTGCACTGATTGCGGGCATTAACCCCTCTGGTGTCTTGGTCAAAGCTGAACAACGCGCCATTTTACTGGTGGTGCATGGGTCCCACAATTTTGTGAAGGCTCCCAGGCTTGTCTTTAGTATATTTCTATAGCAGGATGCTCTATGTAGCTTCCAATAGAAATGTCATTTTTTTTTCAATGCATTGTAATGCATTAGCATTGCATAAGTGATCAGACCCCTGGGGTTGCCACTGCCCCCGCCCCTAGCTACACCACTGTGGCCTCTCCTTTTAAATGTCCATGTGGAGAAAGGTGCACATCGCACTCAATACTTTGAGCATCAATTATTGGCAGTAGACAATATGTCAGCTGTCATGGCCCACTGGGTCAATGTTTTGAGGGTCAGTCTAGCCACAGTCTAGAAACGCAGCCAAGTCCCGTGCTTTCTCAGGTGCTGAACAAACATTGTTTCAACACCACACATGACCCATCTACCTTCTCCGTTTCCCACCCCCTGGACCATTTCCCACCCCCAACTTCACCAGGGCAAGCCATTGATTCCACTCCCCCTTCTTTGTTTCATTGTTGTAATGTGCAGTGCACATTGAGTGTCAGTAGTGTAAGTGCTGGAGCTGGGGTTTGGACAGAAGTATATGATTACTGCAAGCAGCATAGAGGGCGCTGACTGAGAATGTGCAAGTCTATCTTCCATGATGTAATTAGGAAGACAGAGTCTCAGACAAGCAAACCTATAGAGGGCGCTCCCTTTAACATCATGCCGACCTTCTCAGAGGCCTTTCTTTGCAATGATGTTGGGATTTTACCAGGTACAGTCTCAGTGAGCGCCCTCTATTGGTGTACATTCTTGAGGCACCGGCTTCCTAATTACATCACGGAAGTCAGATTTGCATATTCTTCCCATGTTCGTTTAAAGAAACATAGACAGCCAGATTAGCAACGTCTAGGTGTTAATCCCTGGCTGAAAAAATAACATTGAAAGGAGGAGAACTGGGTCTTAAGGGATGAATTATTGAGCATCAAGGAGTTGCGTATGCCCACACCCACTTAATAGTAACTTTAGTGTGTTGACAGCTAGACAGCATCTAGAAAATGAATTTTGCCCTTTGAACTTTTTCACATTTTTTCACCTTACAACCACAAATATGAATGTATTTTATTTAAATTTTAAGTAGATAGACCAACACAATGTAGCAAATAATTGAGAAGTGGAACAAAAATGATACATGATTTTCACAATTTTAATGAAATAAAAATCTGAAAAGTGTAACGTGCAAAAGTATTTAGCCCCTGTACACTGATACTTCTAAATAAAATCTAGTAAATCAATTGTCTTAAATCACTTAATTAGTTAATAGAATCCAACTGTGTGTAATTTAGTCTCAGTATAAATACACCTGTTCTGTGAAGGCCTCAATAATTTGTTAGAGAACACTAGTGAACAAACTGCATCATGAAGACCAAGGAAGTCACCAGACAGATATAGTTGTAGAGAAGTTTAATTCAGGGTTAGGTTATAAAGACATATCCCAAGTTTTGAGTATCCCAAGGAGCACTGTTCAATACATCATCCAAAAATTGAAAAAGTTTTGTACAAGTGCAAACCTACTAAGACATAACTGTCCACCTATACTAACAGATCGAACAAGGAGAGCAGTGGTTAGAGAAGCAGCCAAGAGGCCCATGGCCATTCTGAAGGAGTTGCAGAATTCCACAGCTCAGCTGGGAGAATTTGTCTACAGAACAACTATAAGTCGTGCACTCCACAAATCTGGACTTTATGGAAGAGTGGCAAGAAGAAAACAATTGTTGAAAGAAAGACATTGCCATTTGCAGTTTGCCACACACCATAAAAGGGACTCAGCAAACATGTGAAAGAAAGTGCTTTGGTCAGATGAGACCAAAGTTTAACTTTTTTGGCCTAAATGCAAAGCTCTATGTGCGGCAGGAAAGTAACATTGCTCATCACCCTGAATACACCATCCCCACTGTGACACATGGTGGTGGCAGCATCATTCTGTGGGGAGGCTTTTTTTCTTCAGGGACGGAAGCTGATCAGAGTTAATGGGAATATGAATAGAACTAAACCCCGATGCAATCCTGGAAGAAAACCTGTTGGAGGCTACAAAAGACTTGGAAGGGAATTCACAATGACCCTAAATATACAGCCAGAGCTACAGTGAAATGCTTTAGAACAAAGAATATTCATGTGTTAGAATGGCCCAGGCAAAGTCCAGATCTAAGTCCCATTGAGCATCTGTGGCAAGACATGAAAATTGCTGTTCACAGACGTTCTCCATCCAATATGGCTGAGCTGGAGCTATTTTGCAAAGAAGAATGGGCAAAAATCTCACTGTTTAGATGTGCCAAGCTGGTAGAAACATATCCCAAAAGACTGGCAGTTGTAATTGCAGTGAAATGAGGCTCTATAAAGTATTGATATAGGGGGGCTGAATACTTTTGCAAATCATAAATTTCATATTTTTAATAAATTCCCATGTCATTTCGCTATTGCATTGTTTTTAATACATATCTATTAAAAGATATTTTTTAGTAGTCCCATGAAAGTCAGTGAATACAATTGTAGGGTAATTTGGTAGGAATTAATCCTCTCTGAATCCATTTATTACTCTATTCTCTTTACCTTTATCTTCACTTAGACTATTTACATAAAATCCATGTTCACCTTACACAAAGAGGTCTATGGAGGGTAGAGGGGGGAAGATGCTGTTGCTTGATTTATTGCCTTATTCTGTGCCTGAAACCTGGCCCTTTTTAAAGAGTTCCCTGACCTGTAGTGTAGCAGACTGTGGCAGCTGTAGTTATTCGTATTTAGAATTTATATTTATTTGTATTTGGTTTATTTGTCTTTTTGCAGCAGCCTCCTCCTCCCCATCACATTCACCATAGACTAATATGTAATTTAGTTCAATAAATGGAGAAGAAGAAAAAAAATCTCTCTTAAATAATATATAATACAAAGTTTTTTTCTGAAACATGGTTTTAAAATTGGAGGTATTTTAAATGCACTTTAAAGAGAGTCTGTCAGCTGGAAAATTGTTGTCAAACTAATGACAGTACCTTGTTAGAGCTGCTTCCACACTTTTAAATATGTCTTTTCTGCGTTGCAGCTTTATTTTCATGAAAATCAGTGGTTTTTACTTATGTAAATTAGCTGAAAGTAGCTTTACTGTCATTTCTTCCCATGCAAGCGATTACTCTCCAGTCTAGATAACTGACCCTAACTACAGACAAAGTGTGACAAAGTGGAAGATGTTGCGCAAGCAAATATACACTAAAAATATTCAAGAAAATCTCTAGACATTTGCCTTTGATTTTAGAGCAATAATAGTACTAGGTGGATTATATTACATACGTTGGATAGAATTATTAGCGTTAAGATTTCTCAATTTTTAATAGGTATTTTATCATCAGTGTTGTTAACTAAATTCATGCAGAAAATAATCAGAAAAATAAGACTGGCAAAGAGTGGTGCAGCAAAAAACCCAAAAATCACTCCATAAACCATACACCTACACCATTCATTCAGATGACGGTTATAAGGGGGAAGCTGGTGTCTTTCAACTATTAGGTCCCAATCTTCATCCTTTATACTGGTTACTGAAAAGAAATAGGTAAGTGGGTTTATTATTATTATTGTATCATTATAGATCAGATTTTTTGTTTAGAAACAGTATTCAGAATTCACTTGAAGTTAATACACTATTATATTATCAATTATTCATGGCAACTAGTAATATCAATATTATTGTAATATCAGTAACATTATAAAAACTATTATCAATATTGATATCTGTTCTCCATTGTAGAAATATCTTTATGGAATCACTCTCCATGTTCGTCACTTACGTGTCCCAAATTGGGTGGGAAAAAGTCAAGATGGGAATGTAAGAAATGCATTTTCAATTATATTCGGCAGCCAAGTTGCTCATATGCTGTAAGCATGTAGTCTACGAACTCAGCAGAGATTTCAGCTCGTCTGTTCCTAAGGAAGTTCTGCACTACTAGCACAGATACATCCCAAGCTGCAAGGTTCAGAGGGTTGAATTTTGTTCTCAATGTGTTGTCATGCGTTAGTTTGCTGATTTTGGGGGCCAATAAAAATTCCTCCCTTTATTTTAGCCTCAGTTTTCAGTTTGCTAAACTTCTCCTTCAAATACTGGAAACCATTTCCATCACTATCTAGTGCAATTGCAACATTTTTCATTAAACCAAGTTTAATGTGAAGTAGTGGAAGATAAACTTGTAGTGGATCGACCAGTGATTTGTGTTGTACATTGTACTGACCAACTGTGTGCTCGTCTCTGAGAGTGTACTGTCTCTTTTTGTAATGATTGCTGTCATCATGACTGTTCTATAGGCAGCAGAAACACATCTGCTTTGTGTACCCTGACTGTAAAGTCACTCAGCAATGCTACCACTGTCAGGTCAGCAGAAATTGTCCATTTATGTTCTGAGTATGTGATCATTTCCAATTAGCCACCATTTATCGGGAACATGTGCACCATCTAACTCCATCATAAGACCATTTACATCAGTACAGAAACAGACTTAACTTTTCAATACATAGTATACAGCTAACTTGGTGTGTCGATGACAAAAGTGTGAAGTTTTGGTGCCGGACAGGTCTGGGTGTGTCCATTGGAATATTTCCAATATATAACACATTAATATTATAACTGAATAAGCTTTGCTTGTATAACTTAAAATCTAGATGTGTGAGGCAAATTCTGAATTCATATTTGGAATCAGTGCGCTCATTTTAGTATAAATCACATGTTCTTCTCTCAGAATCCAAATCATTGTTGTGTGGTGTAATCATAGATCAAGTGTAACTAAACTTTCAAACAACTTTTGATTTTCTGCCAGCATTTGTGACATCAGTACATGTTGCTCTATACTTTATTAACAGATTTGGGCTCCTTTCTGTGAAATCCTGTGCTGAAATCTATATTTAAGCTGTTCTATGTCCAGAGATATCACCAGTTAGAACACAGTCAGCATTGGTATATAGCTGAGATATTACAATTTGAATGAATTAATAAAGTATATTGTAAAATGTATTAATGTCAAATCTGGACAGAAAAATAAAAAATTGTTAAGAAGATTAGTATGCGTTAAAAGTTAAAACTCTTTAGAAGCATAATACAATACCAGGTACTTACAATCTCTTACATGCCGCATATTTTCTACATTTTTCTCATCTTCATAGATAAGGAGAGATGATTTCAAATTCTGTGGTTTGCTCAATTCGTCTGCACTCTTCTTCATTCCCATGGTTTTGTCATGGTTTAAGTTTTTGGCTAGCTCTGTTAAAATAAATACAGAGAAGGAAACTTAGAATACCATTATACATGTACACAACATCATACCGCAAATAATCTAGACTTTCTTGTATAACATGGAGTGAAATATGTCCAAAAAGTCCAATGCTTCTAACCATTTATTTATTCTTTTCTTACATTTGCAGGTCTATGTCCATGTGTTGTAGCAGCAGGTATTTACATGATCATTTCCACTGATGAGCAAAAGGGTAACCATGGTTTGAAGTTTTTACTTTCAGGCCCCATATCTCACCATCCACGGCAGCTTCAACTCTGAGTCTACCATCATTTTATAGACAATCATCTTGGCTAGCTCATACATTTTCTAATAGCTCAGTGGGTTATTAGGTTGATTCCCAGGTAAAAAGTCACTGGTTCAAATCAAGAATCAGCCATGAAGAATAATTCCCAAGAAAAGAGAAACATCATTGTAACGGTCTGGGTCTGGTTCGGAGTCTTAAGTTGCTACTACTTAGAAAGAGACTTACTTGCAAGGCTGGTAACATAGTCAGGAGCAAGCCAGTGGTCGATACACAAGATGAGCTTGAGGGGATATTGTCACTCCATAAGGAGAGAACCACCATTTAGGCTCAGATCAGCACAGGAGCTGTCCAGGAGGCTGAATAGCTCAGTTGGAAGAGCTGCAGCCTGGGACAGTGAAATCCTTAGGTTCAAGTCCTGACAATCATCCAGCTCATCCATAGCAGTTTCTCGGCCAAGAAAATTGCTAAACTGCATAATGTGACAGGACAGTTGGAAGAATACAAAATGATTCATAAGCCAATAGGTGGATGTCCAGGCAAAATATTGAATTCAACAACTCAGTTCATTGCTCATCAGTTCTGGGGTGACAAATACAGCAGTGAAGGTGGCTTTTATGTTTCATACTAGTGAGTTCACAGGCATCCATAGAACCATGAGATGCAAAATACAAAAGTCTGGAATGGTGGCCTAAAAAATGTAGAGAAGCGTTGGCTCAAGTTTACAAAAAGTGCGTAAAGTTGACATTGGAAATGCGTGATTTGTAGCGATGAGCCGGAAGTCAATAGACTGGGCTAAAGGGAAAGAAGGGTAAAGGAGGCAAATATATCAAGAAGTTGAAGGAACTGCTAAGTCTGGTGATATGGGGTTGTTTCAGAGCCAAAGGCATTGTATACTTGACCAGGATCGATGATTGGCTCAATGCTGAACTATATGTAAGTATCTTACAAGACAAGCTATTTTGTACTATGCGTATAAAAAAGATGACATAGTGTTCCAGCAGGACAACAACCTGAAGCATACATCAAGTTTGGACCCCTCAGACCTCAACCTGATTGAACACTGGTGCTTAGAGTTGAAGAAAAAGCTGTAATCGTACCCAAGTAAGTTGACCAGTATGCTCCAACATTGGGAATGAGTAGAAGAGATCTGGGATCAGATTTTGGTCAAGATATGCTTGAATCTGACCGAAAGAATGCACAGATGGATCTAGGCAGTATTGAAAGCCAAAAAAAGCAATGAGCAATGAAACTATACTATAATGGAGTCCATGTGTTTTCTGCGTGGTGTCCACACAAATCATGTAGAGAGAAAAGTACTTCAAGCAACACTTTTCTCTCCGCATGTTTTGTACAGACACCGTGCAGAAAACACACAGACCCCATTATGGTCTATGGGGTCTGTGTGGTTTCATTGCTCACCGCTTTTTAATGCGTTCAGTATTCAATTCGGGTGGTCCCCAAGCGGACTCCCTGAATGGAATGCCGAACGCAGATGTGAACCAGGCCTTACATAACAAGAATCTGTATATCTAATCATATGCTAAATAGTCAAATTTATGTATGAGATAGCCAAGATGGTTGTCTATAAAATGATGGTAGCCTCACAGTTGAAGCTGTAGTGGATGGTGAGATATGGAGCTTGAAAGTTATAAGTTCAAATCACTGTTACCCTTTTACTCATCAGTGTATACTGACCTGAATGTTTACATTTAATACTTTATTTAAACAAAGTGGTGAAATCTCGCTTTAAATCATTTTGCCATGATGTTGCTGTTGGCAATAAACCCCAATTTTACACCATGTGAATACGTCCTAATAGCTATAGGATAAATGGGTACAACAACGAACAATCTATCATCACCATCACCACTCCAAAAATGCCACTGAATCCCTCGCATTTAAGCCTGCCTCTAACTTCACTTCTTGATTGGCTTTTGTGATTTTTGATCTTATTATTTTAGTTGGTTTAACTCAGTTTGGCTCTTGATTATATCTATTCAATGCCTACCTTGACCCTGTGCCCATTTAATCATATTGAAGAATTCCACCTGTACTCTTATCAGCTTCACAGGATCAGTCAACAGTATCAGATTGGTCAGGGTTCACCACCCAGATCCGATGCTGATCAGCTTTCCTTGGACATTCTCTCTGCCTCCTTCCCTGTAAGCTGTAGTGCTAGAGTGTGCAGCTTTCATGGCAGAGCAACAACTGCAACATTCTTTTGGTTGTCAAAGGAAGTATCTTGTTGCAGTAGTATTACCCATGTACTGACATCTTCCTATCTTCCTCATCTGTTAGCTTGGTGTGGTGCGCCAGATCTGGACTAACCACCCTGCCACACTTCCCTTTTACCCCTTATCCAATTGTCTCCCATCTAGCTGCCTTATTTTCTTGTACACCTTTTGCTACCATCCTCCTGGACTGTCTCTCACATAATCCTGCCCTTTGAGCAGCAAACTCCTTTCTTCTTTGGATCAATGAATGCGTGATATTTATGCAACTCTCATTTCATGTAAAGGTATATAGAGGTTCCCAATAGAAACAACTCTTTATGTTGTGGCGTGCTCCATCAGACTACATATATAAAGAGGCCATTTTTCTCTAGAAGCATGGCTTCTAAAGCTATATCCAAACATGGAAGTATTTGTTGTAGACTTTCTACATCAAAACCTACAAGAAAATTTTGTCTCGGATTTGATGAAGAGTGAAAACATCATCTGCATCACGTAAATAATATATATTTTGCTTACTTATATCATATAGTGACATCATATCCTACATCACTCTGCAAAGATATTATCAACACTGCCCCATATGGGGTCCACAATATAATTTTGCTATCAGTATATCTTTGGAGTACTCCACACAAACACCCTGGATATCTTTGGTTGGATGCTAAGCACATCAAGTCAATTTAAAAAAAATTCAGTGATTTAAATAATACTGTACTATACGATTCTATGCATGAAAACCAGCACATAATCTGCAACATGTGCATGCAGTCTAAGAAAAATTATCTCTGTACAAAGAGAGTCAATACAGACTGCTTGTTGGACAAGGCTATGCAGCTTAGCAATAAAAAGTTATTCAACCACCTACACTTTTTTGCAAACTTTGTGTCCATATGTATTGCTCAAAACAGGTTAGTAATCTTGTCAGAAAACCAATGTAGAATTGGTGCCTCTATTAGCCTCAATTTGCTCCACTTTGTCATTTTTCTGCCACTTTTTATCACTGTGGACGAGGCAGAAATCAGGGGTGACCTGGCCCGGCAGATTTCGAGGCTAGCGTGGATTTCAATTCTGCTGAAAAATGCATCCCAAGATACACCAGAATCTGAATCCCTTTTAACAATATTAGTACATCTCATGCCAGCTTTAATAAATTAATTAATTATACGCACAATTAGTTTATGAAATCCTTTCATAACTATAGGGAAAATGTTTCTATTTAGAGGAACTATATAAATGCCTTCTATATGTAACTGCATGCTTTATACTAGATTAGGGCAGTATTAATGTAGCATTTCAGAGCTGCAAATTCCAGGGGTGAAGAGAATGTAACATATGAAGAAAGAATGTTACCGGTCCAGATTATGATATAAACTTACCCACAGCAACATCAACACGCCCCACTCTGTATAGTGTAGCGAAAACTCGATCCCAGTAGACAGTGTCTCCTTTTGATTGCACCCAGTTCTTCATTGTTTTTGTACAGTCTTCTGTGGTCACTGAACATGAAATTAAAATATATAAACAATAAATTTCAGTAATCTAATTGCAAGGAAAATAACTCTCTCATAAACTAAAAAAAAAATGCTGTGGGAAGAACCACAGCGGAAACTCATCGCGGGTTTTTCCTGCAACGCTTTTCACAGAAAGTCTGCAGAAATTCTTCTGTGGACTTTCTGCTTCAGTTATACCTATACGGAAACCACCAGCGGTTCCAGGTATAATTGACATGCTGTGATTTCTAAAAACGCAAAGGTTATGTGGCAAATGTGTTTCTGCAATGTGTGGATGGTATTCGCTTTTATAATCTATGGGCTCCTCTCTGCGGGTTTCCATGTGTAACCAAATTTTTAAGCAGAAAAGGTTTCCGTCTTTCATGTCCCCATGTGGACCCAAAGAACAGATATCCAAATGCTAGTGTGCAAAAAGCGCTGTGGAAAAAAATGGCAAACTCATCACATTTTTTTTCCACAGCATTTTCACAGAGAGTTTTCTTCTGTGGACTTTCTGCTTCTATTATACCTATACAGAAAACGTCTGAAAAAAGGCAGATTTTTCGCATAAAATTGGGGAAAGGGGTTCTCTCACAAAGCTGACTGATTGTTCATTGTGATCATGCTATCTGAAAAACTTACCAGTGCTGATATAAGTGACCTTAGATGCTAGTATAGGGTGTTCAGTAGTTTAAATTTTTTAAAATTTCTGCCCAGCGTCTCCCAGCTGGCTATATGTGAAGGTTTGCAACTAAGTACTGCTTGCACCTATTAGAGGGTCTTTATGGTCCTTAGAAAAGGTGATCAATATATGATAATTTGGGCTCAGACTATCTAAATTCCTTACATTCAGTTAATTGCAGGGGTTTTGCCTCGTATTGCAGCTCAGTTCCATTGAAGTACATTAAACGGGACTCTGTTTCAATCCTAACAACTACTAAAAAAAAACCTGTTTGCCAGAGTGTTCCAAGAGTCAAACCCCAATGATCTTATAATGAAAGGCTTGTCCAAAGGTTATACCGCCAATGTAGTACTCCAAGTCAAATTTTTTTCCAATGTCAATTATATTTATCAACAATGATATTCCAACACCAAGAAGAGTAAATCAAGTAAATCATAAGGTTAAGTAAATCATGGACATATTAGGTGTTGCTAAGATCTTCTTAAGATTTTAGCCACATGAAGTCTCAAAAATTGAGTCAAGTGGTGGGTATGATAGTGTGATGCCTCCTATTTATCAACTTGTCAGTTATCACTACTTGTCAGAAACTGCAGTGGACAGAGTCCTTAAACTGAGATAGCATGATTTATAACATCACTACAGCAGATCGCTATGCACCTAGGTTGAGAGCAACGACAAACAAAAATAACAGCACGAAACAATTGCACATTCTGTTTTACACGTTAAATTGGACATTGCATCCTACTACGGGACGACATATAGTGTTGACAAAAGCCATGATAGGGCGTTTACATAATTCTGGGCTACAAACCAGTTACATGTGTTCTATTGACCTCACACCACCACTCTCAAAAGCTATCATGGTGGACAGTAAAATGGCAATGGAGGCTAGCGTGGAGATCTATCCTCTTCAGAAATTAGTCCCACTTTTGTCTTGGATGCAATGATAATCAGAGATTGGTCTGACCACATGGACAACATCATGAAGAGGCCTTCACAAGAGAACATCACACCAGTACTACTCCCAGGATTATGGTTTGGGATGGCTTAAAGGGGTCTTTCCATCTCATTGTTTCAGCAGTTTGCCTGCTGTCTCTTCTTCTCACTTCCTGTATTTCCCCCCACTCCACCCAGCTTGTTGAGTGCAGCTTGCTGAATGGGACACTATGAAGTATCACAATACTGATGCAGATAAAATAATATGTACATGCTTGTAGAGAATGGACTGAGTGTTATCTGTGTGTTTATATAGAGAGATAATCAACAAACAGCAATTAGCTGAACTGATTGTCCTGCCAGCAGAGATGCAGATAACAGTGAGAGCAGTGAGTGAGGTCACTTGTTCTATCACACAGGTCTGTGATTACGGTAATGCTGTGTAAACAAAGAGAGGAATAAGTTCACGCAGCAGAAAAACAAAGCAGCATTTCTAAAGCAATATATTTAAAGAGGACCTTTCATCAGATTGGGCACAGGCAGCTCTATATACTGCTGGAAAGCTGACAGTGCGCTGAATTCAGCGCACTGTCGGCTTTCCCAATCTGTGCCCCGGGTAAAGCACTATCAGTCCCGGTACCGTAGCGCTTTACAGTCAGAAGGGCATTTCTGACAGTTAGCCAGGGACGCCCTTCTGACCAGCAGCCCCTATCGCGCTGCACAGTGTGAGCAGGGAGGAACGCCCCCTCCCTCTGCTCACACAGCTCGTCCATAGACGAGTATTATCAGGAGAGGGAGGGGGGAGTTCCTCCCCGCTCCACAGTACAGCGCGATAGGCGCTGCTGGGCAGAAGGGCATCCCTGGCTAACTGTCAGAAATGCCCTTCTGACTATAAAGCGCTACGGTACCAGGACTGATAGCGCTTTACCCGGGGCACAGATCGGGAAAGCGGACAGTGCGCTGAATTCAGCGCACTGTCAGTTTTCCAGCAGTATATATTACTGCCTGTGCCCAATCTGATGAAAGGTCCTCTTTAAGAAAAGTCTTCAGTTTATATAAGCTACCAGTATAAATAGGATCCTTGAGATAGGAATACCCTTTAATGTATGGTAGCTGGATCCCCCTAGTCTTCATTTCAGCTTAGAGTTACAATGGTTTGGTCATGTAGTTTTAGGTCTACTTCTTCAAAGTGTCCAATGACAAAACTAGGTGGCACATTGCTTGTGCTACTGTAAGCAGCCTGAATGTGCTCCCTTGGCTTGTGGCGTCACTGGACTTTTCTTCCATCAAGCACATCTTGGGCGCCATTGGATAACAATTGCAAAAGGAGCTGCCAGCAACCAATCTTGATGATCTGTGTGCTCAAGAACATTCAGTATGCTATAACATTCCTTAGACCACCATGGTGTTCACACTTTATACTGAATGATTCAAGATGTTTGACATTTTTTTTTTTAAATACTTGCATATTATTAGCATGTCTATGGATCATGTAGTTTTAATATTTCCAGGCCAGGAATATAAACTCATCAATCTAACCAAAGATGTGGTCTCTAGCCTAGGCAACGAGCTGTGAACACTCAGAAGACATATTTAGCTTTATCTCACAAATAGCTCAAGATCGATAAAGCAATGTATTGGGTAAAACACTTCAGATATCATAAGCTAAAAGTCTGAATACCTTATACAGTAGAAATCTCCATCGTAAATTTAATGTTACATTAATACTGACTTACCAATAGCACGTCGCTTACGTTCCCTTGGTTCTATTTCTGGAGAAAGGTCTTCCAATACCATTTCTTTGTCTCTGTTAGGTCTAGTAATTCTTAGATAAAAATTCTGACATTCAAGTGGAGTTAAGAGTTTGGAAATGCGCATAATCATGTGTGGTCCTATGTCATCCGCAACTGCAGTACAAAAGTAATTAATTTTTAATATTTGACTTTTTAATTCAGAAGATTTTATTGACTATGAATTACATCAGCATTTTATTGTGTATGAGTATAATTTTATATCCACATCATCAATGTCTTGGAATGAGCCAGAGAGTACACAATGAAGGTGGAACAAATAAAACCAGGTGGAGAGAAAGGAAGTGGGAGGATGAAGAAAAGCCCATGGAATAAAATGTAAGAAATTACAACCCATAAAAAGGAATTTGGAGTAAATTGCATATGGGCATTAGAAATTCAGGAAGATCGGTTTTCAATAAATTTAAATTTTACTCTAAAATTCTATTGATTCTGGTAGGTTTTAATTAATTAGGTTCGTTTGGTCTCCACAGCTTTGGAAGCAAAGGGGAAAATATTGTTATACAGCCCTGGTATTAGTAAAGACACTAAGCACCATTTCATTAGTACGTTATAGGACAATTCAATGGTCAGTATGGTATTGGACCAAGAAGCAACATAGGATCAGGTCTAATTCCAATCAGCCTCATCCCTGGAGAAATTTAAAGGATTGTCTAAGGAGATTAAATTGACTTAACTTATTTGTCAAATACTAACAAACCCAAGTCATGTGATCGGAAGCAGCGCTCCAACCCCTGGGTCACTCCCTCCATCCCTACTACCCACTATTTCACAGATAATTACCTGTGCCATGGGGACTGACTTCACTATAATCAGCCATCCCCCACAGCAAAGGTAATGAATTACCTGTGAGATTGGGGAAGGAGGTGGCAAAGAGATCTGAGGGTCTGAGTGCTGTTTCTCAGCATGAGACCTGGGGGTCACGAGTGTAACAGTTTATCCAGTTGCAGAAGTTTGGATTAAAGGACCTTTCATGTCTTTGGGCACATGTAGTTTTATAGAAAGCAGATAGAAAGCAGACAGTGCGCTGAAATCAGTTTCAATATGTGCCCCGGGTGAAGAGCTATCGACATCGTTAACGATAGGTCTTCACTGTCAGAAGGGCGTTCACAGTCAGAAGGGCCATGACGCTGAGTGGTGAGGAACTTGCCCCAGTACTAGTCTATAGACGCTGGGCAGTAAGGAATATCGCCTCACAGTATAGAACTACACACAGTACTGTTTGGAGGGGTATTTTCAGCTAGACTGTCAGGAACACCCTTCGGACAGTGAAGAACTATTGTTAATGGTGCCGATAGTTCTTCACCAGGGGCACATAACGGGAAAGCTGCTGATTTCACCACACTGTCGGCTTTCTAGCGGTATATAAAACCACATGTGACTGAGGACATGAAAGGTCCTCTTTAAAAATGAGAGAGCATTAAAGCAGAGACTGGATAGTGGAAGACGAAGGGACATTAAGTCACTTAAAGGGAGTCTGTGACCAGCAATAGATAGGCTAGGACTACCTGAATCAAAGGTATTATTGTCTTGCGAATTGTAATTCAGTTGCAAAGATATTGTTTTTTTGTCAGTCAATTTCAGAAAAAATGAACAGAAAAACAGATAAAGTGGCACAGATGTGAATGTACCCTTAAAGACACAAAAAAGCAGGGTTTTTATGCAAAGGTCAGAGAAAAAAAAAAGAGAAACATACAAACAGTAACAAACATTAAAAAAAGGTTTTAAAAGCCAGTGTGTAATACTTTCCATTTTATACATAATTTAAGAATATTTTCAACTGGATAATCTACAAAGAGTGACGAACAAGAACTTACTGTACAAATACTTCAAATACTTCAGGTCTACATTGCACATCACATGCTTATGTTTTGTGTGCTGAATATACTGTATAGGTAATGGTTACCAACCTGTGTCCTCGCATAATCCACTGGAAGTAAAGAGGAGTGGCAATACTATTACCCAACACTGACACATATATATGGATTTCACAGAGATGAGTGTTACTAGTAGTTCCAATGGAAATGATTTCTTCTGGTCACCATGACCTTTATGCATTGTACTAGTGACTCACAATGCAAATTCTAATGGTGATGTCACATGTTAACCATTCATTTACTACAATGACAACAATAAAGAGAGACTACAACCTAGCCTAAGCATATTCAACTGCCAACACCATCTTGCTTTACAGTGATAAACGCTGACAGTGAATTTGCAGAAACACAGATTTGGAGAAAACAACTTCAACTCTACAAAACTGACACGCACAAGAATGTTATGTTGTTTATCACTGAAGTGTGATCTGTAGTAGAAGTTGAATAGGTTTGGAGGACATGAGAGACTCCTTTTAATGACTTATGATTTGTAATAGAAGGTGAGAGGTTCACATACATATAACAGTCACATCACATGCAAAGAGTAACTGACTTCCCGCTGAATAACACCACTATCCTGACCATTGCTGGTAGAGAAATAACCTTTATTATTACCTGCTTGCTTTATTTAGAGGACTTTTCCATTTTTAAATTGCCATTGCAAAGTCAAACAAGTGGACTAATCTGTATCAAATTTGGCACATGGATAAATCAGAAGCTACCAAAGATTTTAGATTGGGGTTCACCATATCAACCTCATGTATATCTGAATACTATTACAGAATGCACCATAAAGTGATGATAAGGATTTAAGTAGGAAGGAAGTTATTGATGATATATACCCAGAGGGCTATATCTACCCAAATAGTTGTTATAAGAAGGATGATAAGGTCAGAACAATGGAGCTAATGATATAATCCTGGAGAGGTAATATATGAGGAAAAAATCCAACCGAATACAATGCTGAAAATTGGATTAGATCACGAGAATATGGGCGCAATTTGCAGATATTACAAAACACAGATAAAAGAGAGATTCTCATTTTAACCTTTTGGTTGTACCAAGTTAAATCTATACATCTGAACTCAGACTGCAAGATGGATTTATCCCAATCTCCACCTCTTCCTTGCAGTGTAACCTGTTTCCTCATTTTACCAATGTAGTCCATCAGACAGTCGCATTATGCCAAGTAAACCACCCCCGAGGGATTTTATGAACTGCAAAAACAGAGGGCTAGTTTACTTAGCACAATGCAACTGCATTTTACTAACTGCATTAGTAAAATGAAAAGAGAATTCCGTAAACACATGCAAGAACATCATAATGACATCTCTAATGGCCGAGACAGCCCTCTAGTGAGACATGCCCATACTTATCATAATGGCAGACCAGAATGTTTCATGTTTACTGGTTTACAACTGGTTGCGAGGAAGAGGAGGAGATTGGGATACATCAATCTTGCAGTGAGTACAGATGGATATATAGATTTAAATTGGTACAATCAAAAGGTTTAAATGAGAATCTTTCCTTTACCTGTGGTTTGTAATATCTGCAAATTATGCCCATACTCTGGTGATCTAATCCAACTTGAACATTTTATTCTGTTCTATTTTTTCCTCATATATTACCTCTCCAGGATTATATTATTAGCCCCATTGTTCTGATCTTATCATCCTTCTTATAACAACTGTTAGAGTAGAAATAGCCTTCTGGGTGTATATCATCATTAACTTCTTTTGACTGTCTTTCCTCTATTTAAAATATAGCACACATACTGGGTATTGCATGTCCGTAAGAACCAGAGCAACATATACTCGAGTATAAGTCGAATTTTTGAGTCAAGCAAAAAAAAAAAAAATATATATATATATATATATATATATTTTTTTTTTTTAGGAGGGGGGTCTATGACCAGCCGCAATAGTAATGTATAGAATCTCACATAAAGTAATGAAAAAAAAGAAGCTTTAAAAAAATATATAATAAAAAAATAAAGTAAATAAAAGTTCTAAATCCCTCCTTTCCCTGGAATACATATAAAAGTAGAAAATGACTGTGAAACACATATACATTAGGTATCCCTGTGTCTGAAAGTGCCCGGTCTACTGAATATAGGGGATCTGCAGTGCTCCTGTTCCATCGGGAAGGGGTTAATAGGAGGACTGCAGATACCCTATATTCAGCCAGGCTGAATTCCAAGTGGGGGGAAAAAAAACCTCAGTCCTCAAGCTCAGGGAAGGGGCAGACAGACAACCAAAACACCCCCTTCCCTTTCCTAGCACCCAGCAACTACAGCACCTAAAAAACATTTTAATTTTTGAAATTTTCCAGTAGCTGCTGCAATTCCCCCCTCAGCTTATACTCGAGTCAATAAGTTTTCCCAGTTTTTTGTGGTAAAATTAGGGGGGTCGGCTTATACTCGAGTATATACGGTAATATTATTTTCCTTGCAAATTGAACCAAATAAAAAAAAATTAAAAAAAATTAAATATATACCGTATTTTTCGGACTATAAGACGCACTTTTTTCCCAAAAAATTTGGGTGGAAAAGAAGGGTGCGTCTTATAGTCCGAATGTGGCGCCTGGCACCCGCTGTAATAGAGAGGCGGATGCCGGCAAGGGATAGATGCAGGTGCCGGGGCCTGAGACATCGCTGCGCTCCTCTGCCCTGCATGAAGCCAGCAGCGGCGATGCTATTCCGCTCCTCCGTCCCCCCGCCGCTGGCTTCATGCAGGGCAGAGGAGCGCAGCGATGTCTCAGGCCCCGGCACCTGTGCTGGCATCTATCCCTCGCCGGCATCCGCCTCTCTAGTACAGCGGATGCCGGGTCTTAGTCTGGATTGGCGGTGCCTTCTCCCCCGGGGCCGGTCCCCACCGGCCCCGTACCTGTGAAGTTGCAGGCCAGCTCCTGCGCGGCGATATCGCAAGAGCCGACCTGTTCGGGTGACAGCCGGGAGCCTAATGAGGCTCCCAGGCCTGTCACTGCTATATTAGTATTGCGGCTGGGTCTATGACCAGCCGTAATACTAATATACAGAATGTCCCATAGACGGCAATACAGTTGTATTGCCGTCTATGGGACTTGCAATCAAGTGACCGCAGGTTCAAGCCCCCGGGGGGGAATAAAATAGTTAAAAAAAAAAAAAAAGCTTTAAAAATATATAATAAAAATATGAAATAAAAGTTCTAAATCACTCCTTTCCCTAGAATATATATAACAGTAGAAAAAACACTCTATGTGTCCCCGTACAGCTGCAGGGTCACCTGTCAATGTGGCCTTGCAGCTGTTGCAAAACTACAACTCCCATATATTAAATATTTTACCATTTTTTGCTTCAAAATTTTTTTTCCCTATTTTCCTCCTCTAAAACCTAGGTGCGTCTTATAGTCCAGTGCGTCTTATAGTCCGAAAAATACGGTGTGTGTATATATATATATATATATATATATATATATATATATATATATATTCTGCGTCTGTCAGCCACTGAAAAAATGTCATAAAAAGTTACGTTTTATGTTCCCCACAATTACACCAATAAAAAACATCAGGTTTTGCCACAGTAAACAAGCACTTACACAATTCCATTGACAGATATGTAATAAAGTTAAAAGGGGTTGTCCGGGATGAACTGTGAACCATTCCCAAAACTAACACCCCCCCCCCCCCACCCGGCTTAACTTCAAATTTACTTCTATAAAATAAAAAAAATACCTATAAATTACCCATATCATTGATGCTTTTTCCTACTATGATGGATATATATATGGATTAAATATTTTCATATTTTGACAGACCAGGCATTTGTGATTATTTTAATTTTTTGTTTGTTCAATTTTATATGTAAATTTGATTTACATTTTTAAAATTTGTTTTATACTTTTTAAATATATTTTTTAAAAACTTTTTTTCGTCCCTCCCCAATCCCCAAAGGACTTAAATCAACCATCATTAGATTATTACAGTATAGACAGCAATACTATAGTATTTTTTAAAATCATCTTTTCCTAATGTGAATATTAATAGCTCAATGGGAAAGAGTTTACTAGAGTCATGCTAAAGAAAAAAAATATGAAAAAACTGGCAAGTGTGCCCATACCCTTATGTGTTTAGGAATGATATAATGAAAAATGAAGCATGAATACTACTAGGCTCTTAGATTCATTTATGTCTTAGACTACACCAATAAAATCATTAAGTCTCCAGACAAGACACCTATATCAATTTATTGCATTGACTACATCCATAAAAAAACTTCAGAATCCAGTTTAGAACCCTAAATTATAAGACCACAGAACAGATCCAAATATAAATTTCTTTACCAAATAATTCATTTCCAAGTTCTGCATTGTTCATGTTCCTTATATTGGCCATGTTCAGAACGCTGTATACATCAGGAACTTCCCTAAATGCCCTAATGCTTGCCAGTATAAGACCCTTGTCTACAGGGTCACCTACAATGTCCTGACATTCTCTAGTGTTGGGACCTTGTGTGCTGGGTAGCTGTTCAAATTCCAAGTGATAATTTACTGTCCCTTGTCACCAAACTGCTGGATTATACATTTGGCTACATATGGATATAGCACTACAATGGTGGATCACTACGGAAACATAGTTACCTGCCTCACTGTGACTGCTTCAGTTGGATGTAAGACATGGCCCAGTCTAAATGGAAAAAAAAAAAAAAAAAGAATAATTCAGCAGTGGCCATATTCAGCAGTGGCCATAAACAAACAAAAAAAACAAGACTTTATTGCATTGTTGTATTGTAGGCCAAACCACCATTCCAACTCTGACTTCTAAAATAATTTTTTTTGAGAAGTCTTCAGTAGTTGATACCTTTATTAATGGCTGTGGTTCGTAACCTTGTTTGAGGTACCGAACCCACCAGTTTAATATGCACATTCATCGAACCCTTCTTTAGTGATAAATCAAATAGGATTTATTTCCAAATTCAAAACATAGGTATATGTTTTTTTACTGGTACACAAAATGAATCGTGCATATGGCCTAGGGTTCGAACCCTGGTTAGGAACCACTAGGCTAACTTAAAAAATGATGACATATTGTGAGCTTTCGACATAACTAAAACGATCCCTTCATCAGGCTGGTATAACACAATATCTGAAGGCAAGCATATTTATACAGGAATAGAGTGTTAGATGAAAAATTGATGGAAAGCAGAACATGCAAATAAACAGTTAAAAAAAAAACATATATCAGTTCACAGGAAAGTTCTCTGGGTTTATGGTTCCTTTGATCAGTCACGTGGTGTCTAGTTGATGTAAAAGGTCATAAAACCCTGTGACTGGTTTAGCCCCATTTGGAGTGTGTCAAAGGTCATCATGAGTTTATACTTCCATATCCTCCAATGTTTTCTGTTTTTTAAATTTTCTCTTAAAACCAGGATCTTCATGTCATTGATGATATTATGATTTTGAATGCAGAAATGTTTTGGCACAGGGAGGTCAATTCTCTGCTCTCTAATCGCATGTCTGTGTGAGTTCATCCTCATCCTAAGTGTCTGGCCTATCTCCCCTACATACAGGCCCCCAGGACACTTGGTACACATTATTAAATACACCACATTAGGTGTGCTGCAGGTGAAGGTATCTGGGATCTTGTAGTCTTGATCAGAGTTCAGGATCTTTATTTTATCCGTGGTTAGTACGTGAGGGCAGGTTTTGCACTTTTTCGGTCCGCACGGAAATGTTCCTGTGTTAGTTGGTGGTGACAGTGAGCTGCTAATCATCATGTTCCAGAGATTTGGTGTCTGTCTATAGTACAGGAGAGGGGGATCTGGAAATATGGATTTTAGACGGTTGTCTTTTTGCAGTAGTGGAAGTAATTTGTGTGTGATTCCTCTCAGCATCTCCAGGTATGGGTTATATGTGACAACCAGGGGCACCTGATTGTTTTCCTTTTTGGTATTGTATTTTAATAAATCCGATCTTGGTATTCTCGTGGCCCTGTTAATTTGGTTATCAACTGTTCTTGGATGGTAACCCTGCCTCAAGAATGTGTTTTTGAGGCCCCCAAGGTGTTTGTCTCTATCTGCAGGGTCTGAACATATACGATGGTATCTGATAGCCTGGCTGTAGACAATGGAGTGCTTTACGTGTTTCGGATGCAAACTATCCCATCTAAAGTAGGTAGGGCGGTCAATTGGTTTCCGATACAGTGATGTCTCAATTTTGTTGTCCTGTATCTTGATGACTGTGTCCAGGAAGTTTATTTCAGAGAAGGAGTAATTGAGCATCAGGTTGATGGTGGAATGGAACTGGTTGAATTGTTCATGAAAGGTTTTCAGCTGTTATTCAGACCCAGTCCAAAGGATTAGGATATCGACAATGAAGCGATAGTAGGCCAGAGGCCTGGTAGTGCAGGTGGATAGGAAGTCACTCTCAAGCTTAGCCATGAAGAGATTAGCGTACTGTGGCGCCATTTTACTCCCCATTGCGGTGACAGTCTGCTGTACATAGATGCAGTCTCCAAAGGAGAAGAAATTGTGGGTGAGGATGAATTTTGTGAGTTTCACCACAGCTTCAGCATTCATACCTTGCTTTTCCATGAAAAACTGGCAGGCATTTACACCGTCCTGGTGTGGGATGTTGGAGTACAAGGATCCTACATCCATGGTGGCCAGGATGGTTCCCTCTGGGAGAGGACCTATAGAGGATAGTTTATTTAATAGGTCTGTAGTATCCTGACGGTAGCTGGCTGTATCCTTCACTAAGGGTTTGAGGATGCCCTCCACCCATCCAGAAATCTGTTCGGTGAGAGTGCCAACACATGAAATGATCGGTCTCCCTGGATTTCCAGGTTTGTGCAGTTTTGGAAGCATATAAAAGGTCCCCATCCTTGGACTTGCTGGTATGAGGTCGCTTAGGATTATTGCTCCATCAGATAGGCCGGAGATCATCTTTTTTAGTTTTTTGGAGTACTCCACTGTGGGGTCTGAATCCAATTTGGAGTAATAGTGTGTGTCAGTCAGTTGTCTGTGTGCTTCCTGTATGTAGTCTGATGTGTTCATCATGACTATTGCACCACCTTTGTCTGCTGGTTTAATGATGATGTCTTTGACTCTGACTTCTTCATAAATGACTGACATCCATGGTCAGGCAGAAGCAGTAAACTCTTCTAATTCACAACCTCCCCCCCCAAAAAAAAAAACAACAAAAAACAAAAAACAACTAGCGACTGATTTCATATGATATAATAAATATGCAACCATCTAGTCATCTAATTAAATGTACAATAACAATATGATTTTGCAGCATCTCAGTGTTTTTGTATTGTCTTATTTTTTTTCTGTGCCACTGTGGTTGAATATATATATATATTCTTACATTTTGTTAGGTTCTTCTCAAAGCCACCTGCCCAATATTCTGAGTGCTCCAACCCTGAGTCAGGGAAGGATTGATGCCACTCAAGAGAGAAATAGTGCCATTTTGAAGACAAGTTGAGGTTTTTAGAGCCTCCCAGCCAGGACCCTGCGATTTCCAAGTAGACAGGACTTCTTGGGAGTATAGATTTAATGGAGTGGCTATAGAAGGACACCATCTATTCCCAGGCATCTGTCATATTAGTTCTGATATCAGCCACTGACAGTGGAACTCCAACTACTACTACTGTCAGGATACGGAGTCGCCGCGGTCTCCTTGCTGCGCAGCGTCTCCCTGAGAGACGTGTTAGGAGTTCTATTGGGTGTGCTTAGGTCATTAAGGGTTAATCTTTTCCTTGCCTTCAGTCTCCATGCCATTAGCCATCAGGTGTGTTTTTCTACTGCTATTTAATCCCCACCCAGGCATGGATCCTTGCCAGCCATCCACTTTGTGTTTCCTGGTCCCCCTGCTCAGTCTGATTCCCTGTCTGTTTGTATTCCATATGTTTCTTGGTTTTTAGACCCAGCTTGTATTTTTGACTATCCCTTGTCTTTTGATTTGGTACCTTTTATTATATCTCCTGGCTTGACCTCTTGCTCGTCTGACCTCGCCTTCTCTTCTTTGTCTTGCTGGGACTTGTGGTCCTCCCTGGTTCCATGCTGTTTAGTCTTTTGTTTTGCATTGAATTTACACTGTGCTTTCTGTTTAGGTGTGACCCCGTGACTCCAGTCCCTAGAACTTTCAGGGCCTCCTCTCCCCTTATCCTAGCCGCCGGATAGAAGGTTAGGAGCCGTGGTAGGCGCACTTCAATTAGGAAGTGCATTGGTCTGCCTCATCTCAGATATTACAGCATAGTTATAGCTGCAGGGCCTGCGACCCCTTTTGTCATTAGTTGCACAGTGTTGCTTTCCCAGCTGTGTCACTTTGCACTGCCTGACCCTGACTCCAATCCTTACAACTACTCTCTGGAAAGCTTCATCAATTCCTGTTATTACCTCACTAAAGTAACATCATTGGTTTAACTACTGCACTGCTGCTTCCTGAATGTTCTTCTTCCTTACTGAAAGAGCTCAGGGAAAACTACCAGCACTAGATACATTGGCTACTCCTTCAACAGTCTACTCAGGAAGTGGACTAGAAGAGTTGGTTGAGTCGGACAACAATTGATATCACAGCTACAACTACTATCCCTTTCTCCTGTTCACTCCATTGGATGAAACAATTTTGTTGAATCTGATTCCATTCAAAACTGGCCCAACTAAAATTCCATGACTCCCCAGCCTCACTTTATAGGTCAATTTAAAGAAACAATGTATAGAAAAAGACTTGTTTTGGGCATAGTTCCCTTAATCACAATGTAAAAAAAAAATGAACATAGTGCTGGATATTTGTATTTCTTCATTACAACAGTGTCGTTCCACAAAGCGTAACTAAACTTTCAGACAACTTTTGATTTTCTAGCAGTATTTATGTCATTAACAAATTATGGATCCTTTCTGTGAAATCCTGCATTTTTTCACAATTTTGTTTGATTCTCTATTAAGAGCTGTTCCTCCCTCTCACTGAAAGTTTCTGTGTATAATGTAAGTAAAATATCCTAATCTCAACTGTGTTTTCAAACAATGAGATCTCTGAATAATAAAGATAGCACTACATCACTATCATATTAAAGAAGAGAGTCTCCTCTTTCATATGACAGTAAAAGCCAGTTTGTATGTTTTAAAGCCAGTTTATGTCTATTTGTTCTCTACATAAAAAAAAAAACAAAAAAAAAAAAACCTAACTCCATACACAGTAACATTCAGTGAGAGGCAGGAACGGCTCTCAATACAGAAACAAGGGGAAGTATAAAGACATGCAGGATTTCACAGAAAGGAGACAAAATTTGTTAATAAAGTATATTGCAATTTATTAATGACTCAAATACTGCCAGAAGGTCAAAACTTGCTTGAAAGTTTAGTTACACTTTAACTTGCCTTTTGGCCTGACATTTCCAAATATGTGTCTCATGAAACCAGACTAGTCATCTCACAAATGCCCTAAGTGGACTGCTTTCCATGTCTTCTGTTTTGTAGCAGTATATTATGCCCTGATTCTCGGTCAGGGAACACTCTGGCTCTGGCTAGACCCTCCATTACTCTTAATCAGTCCAAATGTTAAATATATAGCTGGTTTGTCATCAGGTCTGTGAGGCAGAGTCATGCCATACATTTATAGCAGCCCAGGCTAGCACTAGACAAGGACCAAGGGATGTATTTAGAACACTGGTCTTGATCATCTCTTCACCGCTGGATGATGTGCCATGACTTTATAAAATAGAGTTACAAAATTGAGAGAGCCCTTCACAGGGTAATACTGGAGTAGTGGTTCATAGAAAAAAAAATGGTATTGGCCTTTCTAAGCGAGTGGTTTATTAACAATTTAATGAGGGCTCTCGATCGGGCTCTGTTATGGGGGGCACAGATGACCAAATCAGCATTAGCCAGTGAAACATTCTGAGTTTGTACTGGCACCTCAAAAACCATGGAGGGGATGATGAGGACGCCGATTAACTGATAATATTGGTGCATATAATGTCATGTAACATTGTAACTGCTTGTATAAGCAGTCCCAAGCCTGTAGCATCAGATAAACAAACACCCCTGAGTATATACATACACCACTCAGTATGCACAAATATACTGTAGAGAACTACAGTATACAGCCAAACTGACTGAAGCTGCAGGTTAGTCAGACATGAGTATAGAGTACAGCAATAAGAGTACATTCAGCACTTCAATAAAGCAGCTCAAACAGCACCCACATAAATGTCCCCATACCTACATTATATTGAGCATGGGGAATATGCAAATCTGTTTTCCAGGATGCCATTAGGAAAGCAATGCCTCTTTTCGCTGCATCAAGGACAGCCCCCTTAAACATCAGGCATGGCTTTTTCAGATAGCCTTTACACCATCATGTGGGATTATTGCCAGATTAGTATATCTATCCCAAAAGGAACAGACTCACAGCTGTGGACAGCGCTGTTTCGATCTGGTTGGATCTCATCAGCATAGCGTAGCGAAACTATTCTGGCTAAGTGAGAGACTGTAGACTGGGTTTCCCCCTCAATTTGCACCCAAAGTTTAACATAAAAACACCGATACTCACCTCTCCTTGCTCCCCGCTGCTCTGTCTGCAGTCCCAGTCATGGAGTGCTCTAGGAGCTGCAGGCGCAATGTGAGTGAAGTCATCACATTATGCCTACAGTTCCCGAGTTGGGGTGCATGGGGAGCACAACGGTGAAGCAGGAGCTGTCCCTGGATAGCTCCTGCTTCATTCACTATTGTATTCAACTCATCCGGAGGACACAGATGAGTTGAATCCGAGACATACCTCCCACCAACCGGGACTTGGGACAAGACCCACAATCCGGGACTGTCCCACAGAATCCAGGACGGTTTAATGTAGAAGACATAATGAGGTTAATTGTTATTAATGTGAGTTACATGGAGTTACTAAAACTAAATTGATAACCCCAAATACCTGACATTAATAGAAATAGTAACCCAAGCATGTACCTGGTGTTTTTTTCAATTTTACTTTGCTCAGAGCTCTTCTCCTCTTCCTCTGGGAGCCTTCGCAGGATGCAGACGAGAGGAGGTCATCACTGTAGCAGGCAGGGTAATTGTGCTGTACAGTGCAGAGCTCCTCCTAGGCTTTCCTCACAGAGAGCAGGTAGGCAGAGAGAGCAGCAAGAGAAGAGGGAGTGTCATATACCACTGCTGTAGCAGAGAACTAAAGGGACTCTCCCTCTTCTTTTAATACCTGCAGGTCCTTTGCTGGCTGCCGTGCCAGCTAAATATGCTATGTGGCTATCTGGCTCACAGTTGTCTGCAAGTGCTAAAACTATCACTTACATTGGAACTTTTGCATAGATTTATCAGTCATACTTCATTCCCCTGGACATAGAGATCATAGTTGCCACCTGATGAACAGCACTAATCTGCTTTCAGACAGGATGCGGGTTTGGCTTTTTTGTTAAAGGGAAGCTCTCATGCAGTTTTTCCAACCATGACTAGTCATATCATGTACAACATCAAGTAGTAAATTTTCCTATGGTGCCCCTCACTAAATTTAATGTTGCTGAGAAGTCAAGTTATAAGGCTTAAAAACTCTATGCAAAGTAACTGACATGTCCATCACTGTCAGACCTCGACCTAATAATCTCTAACTTTCAGCCTCACATTGTATGATTTAGAACAATGACTACATGACCAGCAACAGAAAGCATAGTAAGGGCCACCACCTTGTTTAGGGTGGGAAAATCACCTGACAGGTTCCCCTTAAGGGGGAAGCCAAAGTGTCCAATTCAATTCAAAATGTCCAATTCCATTCTACAAATTAAGGCACTGTGTGCCTTAGGATTTGAAAAGCAGCAATGTCGTGTGAATAAGCCTTAGGCATCTTACTGACGACTATGGCTGAGATCAGTGTGCTATCAGTGTTTTTCCAAGATAACGCACTGACCCATTCATTTCTATTGACCCATACACATGACTGTTAAATACATGGTAACGTGTGTGGGCCGACAGTCCTGGCCACAAAATATAGAACAGGTGCTATTCAGTTAAAGAAAGGGGCCATGGAATCATGGCCGAAGCCCAGCCTGCTTTTACCCCACACGCCGCCCATGCCTTTATTTCACAGCCATGGAAATGTATGCGGTCGTCTGCAGCCGGCCTTAGGCTGAGCACACAAATTAATATACAACAACTATAGGTTAAGCTAGGTTCATATCTGTGTCAAAGTCTCTGTAGGACACTCCACTACAGAATCCAATGAAAGTCCGCGAAAAGTCCAGAACGGAGCACTTTTCTCTCCACTGGTTTCAGTATAAAAACATTGGAAACCGGGGGCCACATGGTGGCTCAGTGATTAGCACTGCAGCCTTGCAGCACTGGAATCCTGGGTTCAAATCCTGCCAAGGGCAAAAAACCATCTGCAAGGAGTTTGTATGTTCTCCCCGTGTTTGCGTGGATTTCCATCCCATACTCCAAAGACATACTGATAGGGAAAAATGTACATTGTGAACCCTATGTGGGGCTCACAATCTACATAAAAAAACAACAACAAAAAAACATTGGAAACCCATTATAGTCTATGGGGTCCATGGGTAACTGCTGTTTTAGCAGACGGGCTCTCCGTCATTCGGGTCCCCTGGCGGACCTGAACGATGGAGATTCCAGTGCATGTGTAAACCTAACCTTATGAACCTGTACTATAGGAGCATTATGGAAGTAGTTTAATAAATCTCATTCACATGCACAGTTTTTAACCTTTGCAAATGTTGAAAGCTATGGGAGACCTGATGACAAACCTGTAGGTGAGCGACAGGAAAAAACACCCAATTTCAGAAGGTGTTTGCTGTAGTAGCTTGCAGGCGAATATGCCACTGAGTTTCCCTGGTGGAAATTCAGCAGGACTTTCACACCAGCCCAGGGGCACATCAGCCACGAGGCGACTGGAATTGAAGTTATATATGCACCTGTTATTACCTCACAGGTGTCTTTGCCACCTTAGCACTCCCCCTTTAATTTTTAACCCTTTCCCGATATCCCCGCATGCTGGGTGTGTAACTATGGCGGTCGCCCGGGAGCCATAGCCGCCAGGTGTCTACTGCTTTACACAGTAGACAACCGGCGCTAATGTCTCCAATTGGTCCCCGGCATTAACTCTTCCGGCACCATTTTCCCAGTGGCGCGTGGATGCCGCCATTTTCTTGGTGATCGCCGTCACCCGGAGTAAGCTCCGGCGCCAACGTCACATTACTATGACAGCCGGGAGCCTTGTGAGGCATTACATTGCTTCTATTGCAGGCTATGTAGCCGAGTGCCGATATTTTGCAATGCATTAGTATTAAATGCAGTATTAAAAATTCAAATCTCCCCTCTTTCCCTAGAACATATATAAAAGTAGTTAAATACTGTGAAAAACATACATGTTAGGTATCCCAGTGTCCGAAATCGCCCGCTCTACAAATCTATAATAATATTTTTCCTGTACGGTAAATGTTGTAGCGGGAAAAATAGTCAAAAGTGGCAAACTGCTGTTTTTTCACTGTTTTAATTCTGATAAAAATTTTAATAAAAAGTGATCAAATCAATAGCAGTTCTCGAAAATGGTAGAACTAAAAAGTACACCCGGCCCCGCAAAAAAAGACGCCCTATGCATCCCCGTACACGGACGTATAAAAAAATTACGGCTGTCATAATATGGCGACTTATAGAAAAAAAAATTTATAACACAGATTTGGATTTTTTTTTAAAGGGGTTCAAATGTAAATAAAACCATATAAATTTGGTATCCTTGGAATCGTAACGAAACACAGAATACAGGGGACATGTCATTTTAGCTGCACAGTGAACGCTGTAAAACCGAAGCCCGTAAGAAAGTAGTAGAAATGCACTTTTTCTTCAAATCCACCCCATTCTGAATTTTTTTCCAGTTTCCCAGTACATTATACAGAATAATTAATGGTGGCATCATGAAGAACAATTTGTCCCGCAAAGATTAAGACCTCATTTGGCTCTGGGAGCGGAGAATTAAAAAAAAAGTTATGGGGTTTAAAAGTAAGAGAGTCAAAAACGAAAAACGAAAATCAAAAAATGCCATCAGCGGGAAGGGGTTAATTATCTCGTAACTATGTCACATGCTTATTAGATGGTTAGACTTAATAGCATAGTGCAGCAAATGTTTGCACTCTGTCAACATCATAATGTGCCACAGTCTTCATTAAAATCTACTACATCTGCATACCTCCCAACTTTTGAAGAACTGAAAGAGGGACAAAATGTGTGGCGTGCTGCGGCAAATTTAGCCCCGCCCACTTTTGTGTTGACTCCGCCCACTCGTTAATTTTTCATGTGCCCGCACACAGTATAATCCTCCTACAGTCACCCGTAAATTATATGTCCCCCCTCTATCTCTCCCCCAGTTTCATATACACCCTTCATCTGCCCCCAGTTTCATGTCCCTCTTCCATCTCTGCCCCCAGATTCATGTCCCTCCATCTCTGCCCCCAGATTCATGTCCCTCCATCTCTGCCCCCAGATTCATGTCCCTCCATATCTGCCCCCAGATTCATGTCCCCACATCTCTGCCCCCAGATTCATGTCCCCACATCTCTGCCCCCAGATTCATGTCCCCCATCTCTGCCCCCAGATTCCTGTCCCTCCATCTCTGCCCCCAGATTCCTGTCCCTCCATCTCTGCCCCAGATTCATGTCCCCCATCTCTGCCCCCAGATTCATGTCCTCTCCATCTCTGCCCCCAGTGTCATGCCGTCCTCTCCATCTCTGTCCCCAGTGTCATGCCGTCCTCTCCTTCATCTGCCCCCAGATTCATGTTCCACCTCCACATTAAACTTACCTTCTCCTCCGCTCCCTCCCTTGCTTCAGCCGCATATGTGTTCAACTCAGATCTGCGTCCTCTGGACGCAGATCTGAGTTGAAATCGGGACATACCTCCCTCCAACCGGGACCGCGGGACATGTCACCCAAATCGTGACTGTCCCGCGGAAATCGGGACGGTTGGGAGGTATGCATCTGTACAAGCACATAATCCTATTTCACTTTCACCAGTCAGTGAGTGGGTCTGTGTGCATTCAAATGCCCATGATGAATTTTAGTCATTGGCATAACTAAAGTCTTATGCACCCCAGTGCAAACTTTGTCCAGGGCCCCCTAACGCCTCTGTGTATCGTATTTTTAATAGTGACGGTTGTGGGTGCTGCAGCAGTATCTCAGATACTTGAAAGGGATACAGCTTTAGTAATCACAACTGCAGTTATCATGAATACGGTGAGTGAGCAGCACCAGTATGGAAGCAATATTGGGAGCTGCGTGCATTGGGAAACTGTTGGTCTACAGGGTCCAAACAGAAGAGCTATGAGATCGCCTGAATCTCCTTAGAACCTAGAGAATAATAAGTAGAGGCCCAGGGAAGGTGATTAAAAGTAAAACACTTATACTCACCTTACCTCTTTTGGGAATCCTTGCTCCATCTGGCTCTCTTTAGCACCTTCTTCGGTCCTCTTATGCCTGTGACTGAGGTCACGCACCCCAGATGTCATGTGGGGCTCAGTGATGTCATTACCCTGGTACACCCCACATGACCGCTGGGGCCCAATCACAGGCCTCAGCAGGGACGTCTGGGGCCAATGAACTCAGTCAAAGACCAGAAGAGCTCTGGGGATGATGACGAGGATTGTCAGAAACCCAGTAGAGGTAAGTACTTGTTATTTTTAATCACCTCCCCTGGGCAGGCTACCATTGGAAAGGAGCCCTTTCTATTAACAATATGTATAGCAGTCAGGAACAAAGCTTTCCTCAACCACTATCATGATGGTCCAAGGCATCTGCTATTTCCAGCTAGCCGCAGGCCCCATACCCTTCCACGATCATTAGACCCCTGATTTTAGTCCCTAGTGAGGTACGTCATTGCCAAATTTTCAAGACATAATTTTGTAATTCTGTGTTACAAAGTAATAAGAGCAGGGCCAGCTCCAGAGACAGCTCAGCAGAGCCTCAGTGGGCCCTCTTGTTGCACAACTTATGTGGCAGAAGTTTGTTCCTTTTAAAAAGATGCTGCATCAAAAAACTCAATAACATTTGGTGGTTATTGCCCCCTTATGAACCCACACTGTATTATTGGCCATCTCATAGCCCAATACAGTGTTATGTCCTACCTAGAGAACAATATTAAAAAAAATAAATAAATTGCTATTTATCTGTCACTTGCAGACATAATTCCCTTTTGGGATGTGATCGTCTACACCCATTTTAATTGCATTTGAATTTGCAGGATAAGAAATATGCAGTAAAATATCCCAATTGATATTGCTTTAATTACGTGTTCCAGTTTTATCAGTAGCGTCTATGAAAATACCTTATCATCTGCTACTCAGAATAGCCCGTCATTATCAAATACAATAGCTTTTCTATTGATGTTTCTGTACAGGGAGTGGCAGATAAAATATTAATATGTAACTTACTGGCTAAGGCCCCAGCTAGCAAAACGCAGCTAAAAAAAAAAGGCTGTGAAAACATGTTGTATTATTTTTCTACAGTGTTTTTTTACTGCATTTTTGCTGCATATTCCTCTGCGTTTTTTCTTCCACTGTTAACCCTTCCAACAGTGGCCATTTTTTTTATTTTAGTTTTTTACTCTCCACCTTCCAAATGTCAACTTTTAAAAAAAAAAAAAAAAATTCTGTTCATATTTTGTACAATTTACTAGTCAGGAATCTTAGTTTAGATGTTGTTGCTTTAACCCGTTCCCACCGCCGGCATTTTTTGATTTTCATTTTTTACTTCCCTCCTTCCAAACCGTATAACTTTTTTATTATTTATTTATTATTTATCTGTATCCTATGTTTCTGTATGATTCTGGGGATACCACATTTATATGGTTTTATTTACACTTTAACTCCTTAAAGGGATCCTATCATTAAAACACAATTTTTTTTTCTCACTAACACGTAGGAATAGCCTTAAGAAAGGCTATTCTTCTATTACCTTTAAAGGGGTTGTCCCATCACAAGGATCCTATCTATACTGCTTGTTAATGTGGATGTAAGACTTTTCCTAAATACATTGCTTCAGCAAAACTGCTTTGTTTGTCCACTATCTTATTTTATTCATTTTTTTGGGACACATCCCTTGACTTATCTGGTCATAAGTCAAGTGATGTATCTGCTGCTCTGAGGGGGGAGGGAGGAGGGGCTATGTGCATGGGAGCGAGCCTGGAGGGGGGGGGGGTAGTTTACCCTTTGGGGGGAAGGGGCTGCCAATACAGACCCGGCATCCGCTGTAATAGAGAGGCGGATGCCAGGGAGGGTTAGACGCCAGCACAGATTACAGCAACAACGCTATGCTTCTGCCCTGCATGAAGCCAGCAGCGGCAGAAGCGATGCTGTTATTCCGCTCCTCCGCCCACCGCCCACCCCCCCACCCCCCCGGAATAACGGCATCGCTCCTGCATACCCGGCATCCGCTGTAATAGAGAGAGGCGGATGTCGGGTCTGTATTCGCATTGTGAAGGCTAGACTGGTCTATGAGCGCGCACGCAGGGCCAGCGGCATCTCGCTGCTTGGCTTTGCATATGTGACCCCGCCCACCAATGACGCAACAAAGCCGGAAGACAGAAGATTTTATAGCAACGAAGACTGGTGAGTATGCGACGTGGGACAACCCCTTTAAGATGTCTTCTCCTCACCGCCATTCGGTAAAAATCCTGGTTTTCGTCATGCAGAGCTGACTGCGCATGTCCAAGGCCACAAGAAAAATAGCCGCTTACACAGTAAGGGGCCATTTTCTTGCGGCCTGTGTGTATGCGCAGTCGGATCTGCCCGAGGCCTAGAAGTTTGACAACCAGCACAGGAAGAAGACGCGTGAAGAGGCCGTTCCTGAAGAAGATGGAGGCGGCACTGGAGCGTTCTCTCGCAGCATTGGGGAAGCCCCCAGTGCTGTTTGAGCACTGAGGACCGCCCCCAGTGATGCAAGAGAACTAATTTGCATACCGACGAAAACCAGGATTTATACCAAACGGCGGCGTGGAGAAGAAATCTAAAGGTAGAAGAATAGCCTTTCTTAAGGCTATTCCTACATGTTAGTGAGAAAAAATTGTGTTTTAATGATAGTATCCCATTAATAAAAATCCAAAACTGTCAAAAAAAATTTTTTCTAAAAGTCGCCATCTTCTGACACCCATAGCTTTTTTTATACTTCCATGTATGGGGATGTATAGGGAGCCTTTTTTGGGGGGCCGGGTGTACTTTTTAATTATACCATTTTGGGGAATTGCTTTTGCTTTGATCATTTTTTATTCAGATTTTTATCAGAGGCAAAACTGTGAAAAAAACGGCGGTTTGGCACTTTTGACTTTCTTTCCCGCTACGGCGTTTACCGTACAGGAAAAATATTTTTATAGATTTGTAGAGCGGGCGTTTTCAGACACAGGGATGCCTAATGTGTAGGTGTTTCACAGTATTTAAGTACTTTTATATGTGTTCTAGGGAAAGGAGGGTGCATTTATTAGACTCCATAGGGGTCTGATCACTAATCCAATGCATTACAATGCTAATGCATTCCAATGCATTGCAAAAAAAACGGCTCTTCTATTGCAGGGTACATAGAGTAGCCTGCAATAGAATCCATTGAATGACAGGCCGGAGAGCCTTCACAAGGCTGTCCGCTGTCATGACAACACGATCCCGGCCAAGAGCTTGCTCTGGGTGCCGCAGATCGCTTTCAAAATGGCGGCGCCCATGGGTCAGCTTTGACCTAGGTGCCAACGAGGTTATTGCCCACAATCGGTGCAGGCACCGACCGGGGCATTAGCGCTGGGTGTCTACTGTGTAAAACAGTAGACACCCATCGTCTATGGTGGCCGCCCGGCTTCTGAGCAGCTGCCATGTTTAAACACCCGGCATCCGCTGTACTAGTACGGCGGATGTCGGGAAGGGGTTAAGGTTACCATGCAAACCTGTGAAGTTTTGCAGTTTTCAGGGCTCTACTAAAGTGAATCAATTAGCAGCTGAGGAGAGATATTTAAACCCTGTTCTTTTTCATACAGGTACCTACTATTTGATTTTAGTGAAGTTCCCATACCCTGATTGATTGTACTAGACTGATCTGATATTGACCTTTCGGTTGTTACCGGAAATCCGGTTGTTTTCTGATGTTACCTCTTGGACTGACTTATAGGTTGGACATGTTCACTCTTCTGAATCATCCCCCGGTTTTGATCTTCTTTGTGAATTTATTGTGGATTCTGGTTACAATTCAGTTTGTGCAACTTTTATTTCTTATACAGTTTCTATGGTGATAACCGAGCCCCAAATTCATCACAAGTCCATCTGGTTCTGCAGTTAACACTAGTGAAGACATTTGAGTGCCCGAGATCTCTCTCTCAGTGCTGTATGACATTTATACAGCTCGTTTTACTGCTCTCTGGTGTCAGCCAGATCCTGCAATTTCTGATATTTGCTCCAGAGATTCTCTCATAACAGTTCTCGTAAGCTTGAATACAATTCAAAATGGGGTGGAATTAGAGAAAAACTGCATCTTTGTGAATTTCTTACAGGTTTTGTTTTTACAGCATGCACTGTACAGCCAAAATTACATGACATCTGTATTCTGTGGGGTGGAACAATTACATCAGTATCATATTTATATAGTTTTTTTGTTACATTTTAACCCTTTAAAAAATTCAAAAAACTTTGGGAAAAAAAAGTTTCTTGAAGTTGCGATATTCTGATACCCAAAATTTACAGTATTTCCATGTATGGGGTGCATAGCAAGCCTATTTTCGTGGGGCCAGATGTAAAGGGGCTGACTTGAGTTTTTAATAATTTTATTTTAGGCACCACAAAGTTCTTGAACCCTGGACTGTCTGATCACTAATACAATGCACTGCATTGTAAAATTGCTAAAGTTCTATTACAGGCTGCATAGAACACCATTTAGCGCGGCTTGGTCACCGTATAGTACGTTGAGCCAGCTGCTTCTGAATCTGTGCATTGTGCAGAATAGTGTTTGATGCTAGTTCCAGTACATAATCCCCATCGATAACGGGGTATTACTGTATAATAACAAGCCTGCTGTTAGGAACCTGATGCAACAATAATAACTGTAAGCCTTGGGCAACTATAATCCCCAAGCACTGAGAAAAAAATGGTCCTGAGTGTGCTACACTTTCCTAACCATATCGAAACCAGGCCACGGAGTTCGTTGCCTGAGCTCCTGATGGTGGAGTTGGACTTGTTAAAAATCCAGGGCCCAGAACCGCAGCCACCCAGAGAGCACCGCACACCCAGCGAACCCCAAGTAGGAGGACCCAGAAAAACCCAGGCACTAACCTCAATAGATGAAGTTCAGGAGAGCAGGTCAGCACGGATTAACAGACGTACAGGGCAGGTAGGTAATCCAGGGGAGACAAAGCTGGATCCAGAGGAAACCAAAGCGAGTTGGTGCACAAGAGGTCACGTAGTAGCAGAAGTGAGAGGCAGAAGTGTAGTTAGGAGCGCCGGGTCATACACAGGAGGTTTGCGGAGTAGCCAAAACAGTATCCAGATAAGGAAGGTTGCAGAAAAAGGAACCCATTGAAGTCATTGGGAGGCTTTTTTTTCAGCACTGAAATTCCACACCAAATTCCTCACCATTTTCCTCCATGTGAATGGACCTAAGGGCTAGTTCACACATTTTTTGGTCCTGATTTTGATGTGCTAAGCCGCGTCAGAATCTGGACCAAAATGCGCCTGCCGCGTCTAGCCACAACTGTTGCATCTTCCGACAGCCACGACTTCCCGCTCCAGATCAGACCCAAATGAATGGGCCTTGTCCGGAGAGATTGTCTTGTAGTGGACGCCGTGGAATCCACATCAAGATAGGGCAGGTTGCTTCTTTTTTCCGCGAGTGGTAAAATACCACTCAAGGAAAAAGGAAATTACTTGCTCCCATTGAATTCAATGGGAAGCGTTTTTTTGAGCAGGATTCTGACACGGATTCTGCGTCAAAATCTAGCCCAAATAACCCTGTGTGAACTAGCCCTTAGAGTACCTGTTTGTTGCTTAGTTGGCATGTATTCTGACAAAATTTCTTTCATTTCTACACCTGGATTTGGTTTCGGAAACTGCCTCTGAAAACCTACCCATATAAACACAACACACCTCATCTTCAACATTTTTTTTTTAAAAGTAATAAAATATAGAAAAATAAATGATACATTTGGTATGAAAAGATTACAGTGGCCTTAACCTTTACACAAGCTATGCATAAATCAATAGTATTGTGTACGGTTTCTGGCAATCATATGACTTCTATTCTGCATTATTTAGCAGCTTCCCTTTCTGCAGGCTCAATCTGTACTTTGCAAACCGTGAGTAGAGGTCTACTATGGGGTCTGAAGAGACCTCAGAGTATAATGGCAGTCTCAGGTACGCTGGGTTCACACCAGCGTTCGATCTCCGTTTTCAGGTTTCCGTCTGCATGCAGAAGACGGAAACCTGTCATGCCGAATACGGCTGTGAGCGCCGATGAGCGTTTCATGCGCTCCGCGGCAAAACCGTTTTTTTTTAAACCGCCACAGAGTACTGTATGTCCGACTCTGTGTCTGGTTTAAAAAAAACGGTATTGCCGCGGAGAGCATAAAACGCTCACCAGCGCACACAGCTGGAGACTTTTCAAGCCCATTCAAATGAATGGGCTTGAAACATGCCGGCATGTTTTGTGCAGAAAATGGAAACCTGCAGAACAGAGTACGGCCGCAGATGTGAATGAGCCCTTAGGAGCTGTGCAGTCTGAATGTAACTGCTGGCAAACCTCACACGATGAATCTGAAGGTATAGAGAGTGGGGGCCACTGGGCTGTACCCTGCAGCAATAGCCAGGCCTCGGGGCAGATAGTTTGCTGGCCCAGTGGCCCATGTTACAGTCAGTCCACTAGTAATTTTCCTGGTGATGTACATGGCCAATCCACCCCTAGATGGCGCTATATAAAAATAAAAAATAATATATTAATAGGAAAACCATCATCCAGCGATCATGTAATCAAAAAATACTGTTTAAGGCTGATAAGGCTGAAGCCCCATGTTGCAGAAATGCAGCTTTTTTTGTTGAAGATTTTCCTGTGGTGTTTGAGCCAAAGCCAGGAGTACTTCCTATATTTTTCCCATTCCTTTTGTAGCAATTCTTGGCTTTGGCTCAAAAAACCACAGCAAAATCTGGAGAAAAAAAAAAAAAAAAAAAGCATTTCTGCAACATGAAGTCTTACCCTTCATTCACATCTGCATTCAGTATTCCGTTCAGGAAGTCCGCAAGGGGAACCCCCTGGAAAAGAATAATGAACACAATTGCAAGCACTGTGCAGTGAAAGCACATGGACCTCAAAGACTATAATGGGGTCCGCATGCTGGTCACGTGCTGCCTGCACGAATCATGCGGACAGGAAAGTAGATTGTGAACTACTTTCCTGTCCACATGATCCCTGCGGAGATCTGGCAGAAAGCACACGCACCCCATTATAGTCTATGGGGTCCGTGTGCTTTCATTGGCACACCGCTTGCATTTGCGTTTGGTATTCTGTTCGGGGGTCCTCATGCCGACTCCCTAGCCTAATAATGGTAGATTATTATTAAGCAAGGGATTTACTTGATCTCTTTTTTACACGGGAGAAAGGGAAGGTGGAAGGGGGGCGACTGGACCTTGTTTTAAGTTTAGCTTAAAGACATGCACTAGTAGGGGAGAGTAGTATAAGATTAACTTCAAATAACACAAGGTTATACTTTAACTAGACATAAGCTTCAGATGACTGGTAGCCAGTCAGTTGTTCAGCTGATAGCTATTTATATATGCTTTTTAAAAAAAAAAAAAAAAAATTTTTACATACCTAATAACCTATATTTATTTAAGGTATGTATTTGTAAAAACACGCCAGTATCAAATCAGCAATAAAATAGCGCTAACATCTACTAGGAATACACTGGATGTGCACAATAATGCTAACGTAGGGAAGGAACTACCATAATATAATCCCCTTCTATTGTCTCCCCAATTTCCTATTCTTTATTAGAGGTGAGCAAACAGTGAAATGTTCGATATTCGATTCGAGTAGCCCCTCAAAACTCGACTGTACGTACAAATATCGAACCCCATTATAGTCTATGGGGAAAAAATTCTCGTTTAGGGGAAACCAATATACGACTCAGGAGGGTCACCAAGTCCACTATGACACCTCAGCAAATGATGACAACACCTCGGGAATGCAACTGGTCCACACATGGTCCATGTTTTCAACTAGTTGGTGCAATGGTTCTTTGAAACCTACACCATTGAAGTGACTCAAGAGTATAAAACTATTTATTGGGTGACAAACCCCAAATATCTCAACATTTTTGGAAAACTTGTATGAGTTTGTATGTTTTTATTTTTAAATCAATATAGGGGCCACTCTGGGAGATTATGCATAGTGTGCATGGGGAGGGTACGAGACCTTGTACTGTATGGGGCCATTCTACTGAGTGTGTGGGCCATTATGCCACATATGGGGGCACTAACCATTACATAATCGTTGATGAATGGTCCAAGTGAAATAGAACCTTTTAGAAATAGTCACCGGCCTTCTTCCCCACCCCACCTTCCGGGGGTGGGGAAAAAGGCCGGTGACTCGTGCCGAAACGCGCGTCGAGTCGGTCGCAACTACACCAGCGGGCCTCTGGACTTTACTTTAGTTATGGGTAAGAGATGTATTTTGAAAAGGGGTCTATATATATGTACATGCATAGTTTTACATATGCTGATATTCTAGTGCTGTCATTTACTTATGGTCTTGTGCCTGGTATGATTTGCCAGTATGAACACAAGATTTTTAGTATATATATTGATCAAGTGTTATACACGGCTGTCCTGCAATTATTTGAGTTTGCAAATAAATTCTTACCCTCTTTCTGGTTTCTTGAGAGGAGGTTGAAGGACCTATCTTACTGCCCTTAAAGGGTGCAAAATGACTCTTTAGGCTAAGGCCCCATGTAACGAGCCAAAGCAGAAAATGCGGTGGAAACGTATCACGGTTTTTCCCACAGCACTTCTTACTGAAAGTCTGCAAAGGTTTCATTTGCAGACCTTGTTTTAATTATACCTATGGAAATACAGAAGGTTTCCCTATAGGTATTATTGACACGCTGCGCGTTCCAAAACCGCACATATTTTTCTGCAATGTGCAAATGGGATTCGCTAGATAGGACTGTAAATTGTGGCGTTTATGCCACGTGGAATCCCGGCCTTCAGCTTGCTTTAAATATTGAGCCCCAGAGGCTAATTTGTACAAATGGTCATTTCCCATCATTCAGGGGTTCTGGGCCAATATCCGGGGGTGTGCACCTCAACCTGTCAAAGTGTTACTGTCAAAGTGTATCTGGAAGGGCCCCTTGTACTAGTGCCTTCTGGGTGCACTGTGATGTCATCATGCATGTGCTTGCCAAAGACTTATGGAAAGACGAGCAAGAACAGAGGGGTGTCCTTCATTCTGTGGTTGACGGACCTTGGAGAGAATTAGTGACGGTTATCTGCAGTGCTGATCAAAGCCCAAATGTCAGATTATACACCCCTAAAGCCCTTGGAAGTTAATTTATGTAATGTGTGGATAGGATTAGCCAGAATTTCATCCACTTTGCAGATACTGTAAAATGTGGTGTTTCCACTGCAGGCAAAATACTGCGTTTTCACAACATGGGTACCCAGCCTAAGGCAACTTTACCTTACGTTTTTTTCTCTAGTCAAAGAAAAAAAAGCAGGGGGGTTAAGTAGGACAGTAGTTGTACAGGCATTGTCATTGTCAGGAGGAGGGCATCAAGGGCACAAGGAAATAAAAACAGAGCCAACTTGACAATTGCATTATTTATTGTATAATGAGTCAAACTAAATTACCTTCTATACACAAGGAAAAGGTTTAAATAAATACCTGAGCTGTTAGTCAATAGCAATACCTCACCCAGTAGGGATTTACATATTTCATATTATTCAGAAATAATACTGAACGCTATGAAATATGCCTGTTGAATTTGCATAATATTTTCAAAGATGAGGGCAGATGCCATAAGTTAAAACAATATAAACAGCATGCCAATGCGAAATGTTCTGCTTACTGTATTATCACTAGACACTAATGAAACCAAAAATTCCAATGGTTTTGTGCTGTCAGGAAACTATTTAGTGTCAATAACAGGATACTGGTTGCCTCCCGTGAAGTAATCCTTGGTGAATGTTAAGGCAAGACCGCAGGCACGTTTGGGCATAAGTATGTAGTACTGTTGAATATAGAACCTCTATTGAAAACACAGACTAATGTATAATTACCCATTAAAGAAATATTTCAGGCATAAGTTACGAACAGTCTTATGTGCAGGGCCTAAGGCCGCAGTGTATGAGACAGCGAGTCAAAAATCAAGAGAGAATTTATTAGTCATGCACTTAGGTATCGTTCCCTGGGCTAGTTATAAAACCATGAGAGGAATTTATTAAGATTGGTATTTGTCAGATGCGCAAGAATTTTTACGATAAACCGGAATTAATATTTCTTGTACATCTCATATAGTCCTGTGTACCACAAACCTAAAACTATGCCAGCTAGGAGACGGTGTAGATTTCAGTTATAAATTGCATCATTTTTCTGGAGCAAATTACCATATATACTCGAGTATAAGCCGACCTGAATATGAGCCGAGGCCCCTAATTTTACCACAAAAAACTGGGAAAACTTAAGGACTCGCGTATAAGCTGAGGGGGAGAAATGCAGCAGCTACTGGAAAATTTCAAAAATTAAAATAGATACCAATAAAATTATATTAACTGAGACATCAGTAGTAGTTTTTGGGTGCAGTAGATGCTGGGTGCTGGGGAGGGGGTGTTTTGGTTGTCTGTCTGCCCCTTCCCTGAGCTCGAGGACTGGGGATTTTTTTCCCCCCACTTGGAATTCAGCCTGGCTGAATATAGGATACCTGCAGTGCTCCTATTAACCCCTTCCCACTGCAGATACCCTATATCCTGCCTAGCTGTATGCAAGCTGAATTCCAAGTGCGGGCAAAAAACCCCAGTCTTCAAGCTCAGGGAACGGGCAGACAGACAACCAAAACGCCACCCCCACCCCTTCCCAGCACCAACTGCACCCCAAACCCCAACCCCCCCCCCCCCCCCCATCAACATCAATCCATTATTTATCCCCTATCCAAAAAATACTTGAAAGTCACTCTATTATTTTCAAATAGCAGAAGCATACTTACTTCTGCTAGCCGGCCAGTATAGCGGTCTTAGACTGGAGACCGCACAGGAACGCAGACACACATCGGGCCCGAGCTTACGTGGCCACATCACCCAGTGTGTGATAGAGCGGTGGGGGGTCTGGAGAGCAAGGGAGCATGGAGCTGCTGCCTGCTGCCGATAGGTGAGTGGTGAAGCAGCGCTGTCTCCAGGGTGGCACTGGTTGGACCCTGACTCGAGTATAAGCCGAGGGGAAGGGGGGGGGCTGGGGGTTTCAGCATAAAAACTGTACTGAAAAGGTCGGCTTGTACTCAAAAAAGTAGTGTATGTGGTGAGAAAAGTGCGTAAAGTCACTGTTTTTGTGTATACAAGCACTTTTTATTTCTTTACAGAATGAAAAATGTGAACATTTTTAACTGTATTTTGTGTTTAAACTTCAATTTTGTCTATATATTTATTATTTTTTAAATTTTAAAGCATTATTAAAAGATTCCTTACTAAGGGATTGTCTACAGAGTCAAGCATGTTTATGTATTTGCTTTGTGACTATTTCGTATAGCTGAAGTGGTCCTTTAACAGATTTGCTTAATGTTTCTTCATTTTGCCGATTAGAGAGGGTAAATTATTTCCATATAATCTGTAAAACAATAAACCAGAGAATAATTACCAAGTGGCATGTGAAAACTGGCTTAGTGACAAAGTATGACTCACAGAGCACATAGAGATTACTTGTGCAAGTCACTTGACTCAGCTGAGTTCTCCTGAAGTCCCCATGTTTCTTTATCTGTTCATCACAGTCTGAATGAAGTGCGATTGTTTACAGCAGAGACAATGTACTAGTTATAGCAATAAATACTTTTAAGGTGAAATCTATTTCCTTTCAACATGCTTTATTATTTTATATGTACAATAACTACCATATCTTTAATAAAGTAATTTATTGTAATCTCTTTCAGTATTTATTTCAGTTACACTGGTAAACAGTTGAGTGCACTATTTTTTTTTTTCAGTATTCGGTTGTTGTATTTGTTTAAATAGATCCAAAGTTCTCTTTTTATGGAGTAAGGGCTCCTTCACACGGAGTATACGCTCGCTGATTCTGAACGTGTAAACTCGTTCTGAATCACCGGCGTTAAAACAGATCCCATTGCTTTCTACGGGAGACGGCATAGATGCGCTCCCCATAGAAATGAATGGGCTGCTTTTTTCCCTATTGCTTTCAATGTGATAACAGCCCATTCATTTCCATTGGGAGTTCACGTATGCCGGCTCCCATAGAAAGCAATGGGATCTGTTTTAACGCCATTGATTTAGAACGTGTTACACGTTCAGAATCAGCAAGCGTATACTCCGTGTGAAAGGGCCCTTAGTTCATTAAGGCCCATTCCAGCGAATTATAATATTCTCTAGCCCTGTAGTACAAGGAATACTAGTGTAGTGATCGATACCGCCACTCACCAGGCACAACATTCACTTTATTTAAGTGCAGAATAGGTCCTCTGGTTGGTCATGTGACTGGTAGACTGACCCAGCTGGAATTCACTTTTTCTACGTGTTGTAAGTCTATGAGAACCTGGATATTGTGCTCTCATAGACTTACAGAAAGATAAGAGACTTCTGTCAGGGGTGTGAATTGCCACCTAAATAAGTGCCCAGTGAGTAGCTGTATTGTTCACTACACATTATTATATTCTGTACTACAGGGATAGAAAATAATAAAATACGCTGGAGTGGGGCTTTAATTGTAAAATGCCATACATACAGTGGCCCAGACTCGAGAAGTGCGAGAAGACCTTGCCGGACACAACTCTGAAGCTCTACTTATTTTTCCAACTGCCGCTGTGATGTCTATTTGGAATCTCACTACCATAACTCCCCATCTCCCACCAGTGAGCAGAACATCACAGCAGCATGTGACCTCGGATATAGAGGTGACTTATTAATTGTGATTTCATTGCAAGTAAGAATGGAGGAAGGAGGGCTACACAGAGAGTGAAAGCAGGCAGATGAATCATGGGACATGTAGTTTGTCCACAGATTCACTGCATGTAAACAATGATACAAGCAGCAGCAAGTAAAATAAAGCAAAGCAAATGGTGTACAGTTCGTATTTAGCACTGCTGTGGATGTATTTGCAGATAATTTTTGTAAGCTGGATAAGCCCTTTAAAGGGGTTGTCCCATCTCAAGGATCCTATCTGTACTGGTAGCTTATGTAAATTGAAGACTTTGCCTAAATATATTGCTTTAGAAATTCTACTTTGTTCTCCTGCTATGTGACCTTATTCCTTCCATTGTTTACACTGCTTTGCTATAACCACGGACCTGAGAGATAGGACAAGTGATGTCACTTACTCACTGCTCTTCCTGGCAGGACAATTGTTCAACGAATTGCAGTTTGCTGATAAAGTCTGGACTGTTATCTCTCAATGTAAACACAAAGATAACACTGTGTTAGTCCCTTCTGTACAACCATCTGCATATTATCTGATCTGATATAAGTGCTGTGATTCTCAAGCCGATTCAGCAACAGGGAGGGGAGGGAGGAGAAATAGTGAGATGAAAAGACTGCAGGCAGAGTGCTGAGACACTGAGATGGGGGAATCCCTTTAAATACAGTATATTACCATAAAGTTCACCAAACACCTCCCAGACACAATAGTACAGGTACTTGCAATTTTAACATTATGAAATTCATTTTCTATAGTATCAAATTATAGTTCATTCTATTATTTTTCTTAAAATAGATCTACCACTTGTAGGAAAGATATCTGCAGAATACAAATGACAGCAATAATTAACTAGCAAAACATACCTTCCTCTTGGGAGTTATTCATAGCAACGCTCCTTATTTACCATACTGACGGCCTCAGATGTGGTGTATCAAATAGAAAACACTGCTATGACAAAATAAGGCAGATGAGTGGGAAACCAGGTTCCTTATACAAAGAAATAAAAGCTAACCGTTAACACCTTCCCTTCTGGTGGCATGTTTCTATTTTCAATTTTCATTTTTGACTCCCTGCCTTCCAAATCCCATAACTTTTTTTTATCTTTCCTTTAACAGAGCACTATGTTTTCAGGACAAATCGTTCTTTATAATGATACCATCTATTATTCTGCACAATGTACTGGGAAACTGGAACAAAAAAAAATCTGAATGGGGAGGAATCAGTGAAAAACTGCATTTGTGCAACTTTCTTACAGGCTTCGTTTTTACAGCATTCACTCTGCAGCCAAAATGACATGTCTCTTGTATTCTAGGTTTTGGTATGATTCTAAGGATACCAAATTTATAGTTTTATTTATATTTTAACCCCTTAACAAAATTCTAAAACTTAGTAAAAAAAATTTTTTGTCATCATATTATGACATAGGGCCTCCTTTTTTTGTAGGGCCAGGTGTACCTTTAGGGCCTAGTATTGTATCAGTGTCTAGGACTCTCTCTATACCAGTGACTACACAGGAATGACATGTTTTGTATAGGTTTGGGCAGGCACACAATAGACATGGAAGTAACATTTGACACCTATGTCACATATAGTCTTAGATATTAATGAATGAAAGGAAGTATAAACATGTTAACACATAACCCTCAGTAAAAATAAAACAAATGCTGTAAACCTACTGCAAAAGCAAAAATGGATTTAAATTTAGTTTTGCGCAGTGCCGCACCATTGCTGCCGAGTGTGAATATACCCTAATAATATGACAAACATATAGACATAACTGTACATACAGTAAAAGTGAGTCTCCTTATTTATCTTGAACTTTCAGTTGTACAGTTGGGAGATTGCACACGTCTGGAAATGAAGTAACCACATGATTTCCTATTACAACAGTTTCACAGTCAAAGGAACTACAAGAAGGAAAAAAAGTAAATGTCATTTTAGGTTCAAAGGCATTTATTGAAAATCTACGATAACATAAAACATATTGAACATCAATACAATCACAATATAACCATAAAAAAATAAAGAGCAATGCAAAGGTCATACACATGAGTTGTTCAACTATTGAGTAGAACAAAAATGAGAAGAAAGAAAGGGGGTAAAAAAAAGTACTAAAACTTATAAACAACTTAGAGTAGAGTAGGAGATGGTTATATAGCGCCAAAATGCAGTAGGATAGGGAAGGGCAAAGAGAAAGCCAGGGAGAGAAGAGGAAGACATACTCTCAATTCTACCATACAATCGGAACAGAAAACAGTATGGCAGACCTGGGATGCCCAATCTTTTAACCTAAGGTGTCCAAATCTTATCAAAAAGTGGATGGATATCAGAGATTACGGCATTGATTTTTTGTGTGCATAAATGGTATCAATGCACTGGACAACATCAGTCACCAAGAGAACAGGTTTTCTCTAGTTGAAAAGGATGTGAATCCGGGTAGCCAACAGAATATATTGGAATAATTTAAACTGAGCATAGGTTAGTAGTTTTAATATTAAGAAGAAACGGAAAAGTCAATGAAAAAGTCTGACCAAACAGCCGTTGTGTCAGTAAATGTTATTTTAAAAGTTTTTTGGTTTTTTTTTTACGGGGGAGTGGGGGCTTCATATTCCTGCATATAGTAACTACCTACAGTTCCAATTTAAATGGGTTCTAAGAATTTTTTAACATGTTATTATATTCTATTACTTATCGTTAATATAGTTAAAAAAAATAATAATAAGTACAAGGTCAGTATATCAAGCACCACTGCACATTTACTATTTACAGCAATCGAACTGTGTATGGCTATATTCACACAACAGTGTATGCTGTTCATGTGACATCATTTATCTTAAAGAACAGAATGGGAGCTATACAGATGACTGTTATTTTGATGGGCCGTCGCAACGTCAAAATATAGGTTTTGTCCTATTTTTGTCTGTTTTCATAGATCCTTCCACACTGAAATGTATGTGAGATCTGTGCCACTCGGATGCCAGACATCTGTGTAAAATGGATGTTTTTCACAGACGTTTTGCACCTTTCCGTGATGGCGAATGTATAAGCATGCCATCACCCTGATCGCTCACTATCGTGGAATCCCGTACAGAATTCCCCATTAGTGAGCGATCGCTGCTTTCAGCTGTATGTGCAAATGCAGACCTGCTGCCAACACTGACTGCAGAGTTTGACCTCTGTCCTGATAGAGGCGTGATGATGCAAGTCATTAGTGCCTGCAGTCAGCAGAAGAAGAAGAAGGTCTAAGTTTTAGGTTTACTTAGTTTAAGGAGTGACTCTTCCACATTTTCTAGTTATTGCAGGCTGCTAAACCTGCAAAAGCACTTGGCCAATGACCGTAGAACAAGCCTTAATTAATCAATATAAGAAGTGGTCCAGCTCCACATGAATCTGTTTGTACACTGTGTGTCTGTACTCTAAGAGTGGTGATACGCTATGCACCTTATCAAGGATCGGTGGTTACACTCACAGATGTATCCACTCACCACTGGGGTTACTCGTTCAACTTATTCACTGCACACACATATTTGATCCAGATGCAAAGATAAAAGGCAACTCCGCTCCCACACCCCCTTTCAACTCACTTACCACACCAGGCTTCACAGGAATGAAGAGCCCTTTTACACTCATGCATCCAAAAAAAAGGTTCTACCACTCGCCATTTACGGTACGGCGAAACACCAGTATGCCCAAACCAGTGGTGGAACCTTACAGCAAAAGGAAAAATCTTATTAAATTTTATACACAGCTGCAAGACTCTGGAGGATCTTACACCCTGAGGTTTGTGGGACTCCAGAGGCACCAGCAACTTTAAATACGTGTTTGCTGCTTTGTAATCATATTTAAGCAGCTGCTCTCTTAGGACTCGTTCACACGTGTGCAAAGGGGAGGTTTTTGACAGCGGATTTCGCGTCAAAAACCTCCCCTTTACAATGGTGGTCTATGCAGACTGCCAGGCTTCTTTTTTCCGCTAGCGGCGGGCTGCTGCTAGCGGAGAAAAGAAGCGACATGCCCTATCTTCAGGCGGAAGCCACGCGGGTTGAGCCGCGCGGCTTCCGCCCCCGGCAGCACCCTCCTATGTCGGCTCATTAATTTGAGCCGACAGCAGAGGGGAAAGCCGCGACCGCGATGTTCGCGGCAGGCGGGTTTTGACCAGAGAGAGACGCGGCTCGCCGAAGCTCTCTTGGTGTCAAAACCCGCGCGGGCAGTTCATGTGTGAACTTACTGATGAATTGGGCAGAAAACTCCCTCATTGTGCCTTTATCAGCACAAATCTGTCTGCGCTCAGAATCAGCTACAAATCTCTTTACAGTATGGTGATCACGGTTAGGTTTTTGTGAAATATCTAAGGTTTCCATACTTTGTCCAATGCACTGCACTATTTGACTCTTTTTGGGAACAGAGAGATCCTTTTTCTTGTTAATATTGCTTGAAATCTGTGTCCTGCTTAATAATGTGGAACATCCTTCTTAGGCTAAGGCCTCGCTGCAAAAATAGCTGCTTTTTTGTTGTTGCTTTTTTGCATTGAAAAGAAGAAGCTCTTTACAATACCTGCAAAGTGTATGGGATTCTGATGGGTTTTTGAAACTTAAAGCATGTCAATTATACCTGTGGAAATGCTGGCGTTTTAAATATAGGCATAACAGAGGCAGAAAGTGTTTTTTTTTTTTTGCTGTGAGTTGCAGCCAAAAAGTGATGCTGGAAAAACCGCGACAGAAGTGGATTATGGTTTTTTCCGCAGCGCTTTTCATGTCCGCAGTTTTCCTCTACAGACTTTCTGTTTCAATTACACCTATGTGGAGAATACCAGCATTTATGTAGTTATAATAGACATGGTGCGATTTTTCAAAACACAACGATTTTTGAAATTGGAGCTGCAATGCGTGGAAGGATTAACCAGAATCTCATTCACTTTGCAGGTACTGTATATTTCTGCCGTGGAGTCCTGGTCTAAAGTAGCTTTCCTTTAATTGGACTCTCCTGGTAAACTAATTGTCACAGATGTTTCCGAGATTGATTTCAGTGATCCAAAGAGCCTTGAGACACAAGACCAGCCAGAAATTTTAAAAAACAAAAAATGTAATCTTTATGACACTTAACGGGATCCTATCATTAAAAAACTCAATTTTTTGTGACTAACACGTAGGAATAGCCTTAAGAAAGACTATTCTTCTCCTACCTTTAGATGTCTTCTCCGCACCACCGTTTGGTAGAAATCCCGGTTTTCGTTGCTATGCAAATGAGTTCTCTCGCAGCACTGGGGGCGGGCCTCTTCACGCATCTTCTGGCGCTGGGGGGCCAACTTCTAGGTCTTGGACAGAGCCGACTGCACATGCCCACAGGCCACAAGAAAGTGGCCGCTTAGTTACTGTGTAAGCAGCCATTATTTTTGTGGCTGCGGGCGTGCACAGTCGGCTCTGTCTGAGGCCTAGAAATTTGACCCTCAGCGCTGAAAGAAGACGCGCGAAGAGGCCGTTACTGAAGAAGATGGAAGCCATGCTGGAGAGTTCTCTTGCAGCATTGGGGACACCTCCCTGTGCTGATTGAGTGCTGGGGCCTGCCCCCACTGCTGCGAAAGAACTCATTTGCATACCAACAAAAACTGGGATTTCTACTGAACGGCGACGCAGAGAAGACATCTAAAGGTAGGAGAAGAATAGCCTTTCTTAAGGCTACTCCTACGTGTTAGTCACAAAAAAAATTGCGTTTTAATGATAGGAGCCCTTTAAATCTCATTTGCATAATAATTGGGAACATGGTGTGTAGCCTTTGTAGGTAACAAAATAGAGTGAATGTCAACCATTTAGGACTGAAACAACCTAAAGTACTCTGAAAAGATAATCAACTGATTGAAGTTCAAGCATGTAATGACAGAACTAGGACAAAGTATCCATCTCAATTCATCCAGATTATCCAGTCTGTTTACTGGTAAAAGGTTTTTCATGTGCCATAAAAGTAAAGCCTGTCATTGGGAGCCTGTGATGAATTCTTAAGGTCTGCAGAAACAAAATCTGTAGGTCACCACACCCTTTCATTAGTACAGTAGCTGTACTTTCAATGCAATTGTCATTCTAAGACCTTATTCAGATGTTTGTTTTCAATGGACATATTTTCCTAGAAGCACATGGATTCATTTACTTTTTTTCATGGATTGTGGGTTCAATAAAATAGAGACATGATATGTTTTTGTGTATTTTCAGAACCATTCACACCCGCATTATATTCTATAGGTCTATTAAAATCTTGAACAGGGATCGAAAGCATTGAAAAATACAGAAATTTTGTTTAAGTTTAAAAGTTAATTAAAATGTGCTTTAGGCTGAGGCTTCACATTGTGAAAATGCTGCTTTATTTTAGCAGATTTTGCTACGGTTTTTTGAGCCAAAGCCAATAATGACTCCAAATGGAATGGGAAATATAAAGAAAGCGTTTAGACTTCTATCTCCTGCTCATTCCACTCCTGGCTTTGGCTCAAAGAATTGCCCCAGACATTATTGTTAAAGGGGTGGTTTTCAACAATATTTCCTGGACAACCCCTTAAAATGTATATGTGTTCCATTGTTTACTTGTATATGATACGAACTGAAAAAGGTGAATGCTGAAACATTTTGTGGTGATTTTATAGATATTTTTTACAAATAAATTTTATATACTCGAGTATAAGCCGACCCGAATAGAAGCTGAGGCCCCAAATTTTACCACAAAAAACTGGGAAAACTTATTGACTCGGATATAAGCCTAGGGGGGAAATGCAGCAGCTACTGGAAAATTTCAAAAATTAAAATGGTCGGAGTTTTTGGGTGCAGTAGTTGCTGGGGAAGGGGAGGGGGTGTTTTGGGTGTCTGTCTGCCCCTTCCCTGAGCTTGAGGACTGGGGTTTTTCCCCCCACTTGGAATTCAGCCTATATTCAACCAGGCTATCTGTAGTGCTCCTATTAACCCGTTCCCAACGGAACAGGAGCACTGCAGATACCCTATATTCAGTAGACCGGGCACTTTCAGACACAGGGATACCTAATGTGAATGTGTTTCACAGTCATTTTCTACTTTTATATGTATTCTAGGGAAAGGATGGATTTAGAACTTTTATTTTTTTTTTTAAAGCTTCTTTTTTCCCGCTATTTTGTGGGAAAGTCTATACATTGATATTGCGGCTGGTCATAGCACCCCCAGGGGTGAACCTGCCCCTTTCGCCGCCCGAGGCGAACTACAGAAAGCCGCCCCCCCCCCCCCGGAGGAGGGGGCGGGGCGAAGCAAATGGGGCGGGGCTTAGCGGCGTTCACAGGCAGTGAGAGGACCTGCTCTCTGCCTGAGCGTGAGGGGAGGCTGCTGGAGCAGTGCTGATTCAGTGGCCTCCCCAATCCACCGCTCGGTGCTAAGCCAGTCGCTTCAGGTCGCCTCATGGGAGGAGCGCGCTGCCCCCCCCCAAAAAAATAAATAAAAATAAATAAATAAATAAAATGCTGACTCTAGTATAAGCCTTCATGTGCCTTTTTCACAATTACATTGCATTTATGAAATGTTTTCATCTTTTTTTTCTGGGGCCTTAGTATTTCTTTTGAGTGTCTGAATTTTATCTACACAGAATATAATACATTACTGCACATTATTTCCTTTTTTTTTTTGATAATGAGTCAGCAACCTGGTCATCTGAAATATAACTTTCAAGTTTCCATCTAGTCATACAGTCAGTTACACAATACACTGGAACGGAGCTCATAAAACTTGTAAGTAGAGCATGTGATGTCAGAAAATCCCAGTGACGTAACAGCAAACTTCCCATACCCAGGATATGGAATATTTTAATAACAAATCATAAATCAGAAAGTACGTAAATTCCCTCGTATACTCTTTGGTAACCAAGGTTCTATGGAGGACAGGAGCTGTCATTTTTAGAGATTTTCCCATAGGAGAATTCAAACCCACCAATAGATAAATTGCCCTAAGTGTATGTTCCACAAGAACCTCTCACATGCCAGGGGTCTGGTAAGAACATTCCTGCAGGACAAGAAGACAGTGCTACTCTCTACACTGAAGAGGAGGATTGAAAAAGGCATGTGAGTAGTGGAGACACTCAAAAGACACCTGAGACCGGGTCCGGCCATGACCGTTTTATGCTCTCCGCTGCGAAACTGTTTTTTTTAAACCGGACACAGAGCACTGCATGTCCGACTCTGTGTCCGATTTTTAAAAAAACGGTTTCGCGGCGGAGAGCATAAAACGCTCACCGCCGCACATCTTTCAAACCCATTAAAATGAATAAATGAATGTTTTGTGCAGGAAACCAGGGGCGTAACTACCATAGAGGCAGCGGAGGCGGCTGCCACAGGGCCCGGGCCATTAGGGGGCCCGGTGACAGCTGCTACCGCTGCGTTTTTTGTTCTTTTTTTAATAGGCCGTAACGGGCCCCATTCACTTGCCGATCCTGGCTGGACCAGGATCGGTAAGTGACACCGCGGGCCCCACATATACGATCATTATACTCTGAGTATAATGATCGGCGGATCGGGAGAGGAAATAAACATAAAAAACACTGTTACTTACCTCTCCATGATCCTGCCAGGCCTTCGTCCTGACGTCCTTTCTGACGTCCCATGAACCCGGCCTGCGTCCCAGGTCATGTGACGTCTAACTTCATTTCAGAAGGACGCCAGTGGAGAAGACAGCGTAGGAGCTGGGGACAGGTAAGAAACAGTATTTTTTATGTTTTTCTTCCCCCGGGCCTCCGATTATTATACTCTGGGGTCTGAAAAGGTTTTTTGGTTTTCTGCCCTACACTTCAATAATGAAGCATTTGTGGCAAGAAAAGGGGCGTGGACTAAATGGAGATTTTTTTCATGATGTATTTATGACTTGCATCTTTTTAAAGAGGGGAAAAAAAAGGCACAAATGCACTTAACTACATGGGTAGCGTAAAATAGCCTATCAGATTAAAAAGCATTAAAAAAGGGGCAAATGAACAAAAAAGGGGCAAAGGGCACATGACCTTAGAAGAGCATCTAAATTAACTAAAGCCTAGCTCACATCTGCGTTTGGTATTCTGTTCAGAGAGTCTGTATGGAGACCTCCCGAATGGAATACCGAACGCATTGACAAGTGGAGAGCTTATGAAAGCACATGGACCCCATAGGCTATAATGGGGTCCGTGTGTTTAACATGCAGTGTCCACACGGAACATGCGGAGAGGAAAGTACTTCATGAACTACTTTCCTCTCTGCATGACTCTTGTGGACACCAGGGGGAAAACACACAGACCCCATTATAGTCTATGGCAGGGGTAGGGAACGTACGTCTCTCCAGCTGTTGCAAAACTACAACTCCCAGCATGCATACTGGCTCTGCTGTTCTGTGAACTCCCATGGAAGTGAATGGAGCATGCTGGGAGTTGTAGTTTCACAGCAGCTGGAGAGCCCAAGGTTCCCTACCCCTGGTCTATGGGGTCTGTGTGCCTTCATTGCTCACGCTTGTCAATGCATTCGGTATCCTGTTTGGGGGGGTCCCAATGAAAACTCCCCGAACGGAATACCGAACGCAGATGTGAAGCAGGCATAACATGTGCACAACATTTAATAAGAAGGTGTGCCCACATCATAAATAAGCACCACGCTAAAACTAGTCAGGGGGCGATTGGGGCCCTTGGCCGCAGCCCTACAAGAGTGGGGCAGTGTACAGTACACTCACTGTACCACATACAGAATAATCTGGAAATAATATTTACCAACCTACCAAGGGGGTCCCTTGGGCTCCATTGGTGTCTGCTAATTTAGTGGTTCATCAGAGGACAAGACGAATGGACATCTGGCGGTAGTAGTATAAACCTAGCCTAAGGTTAACAGCATCAATAGACTTTCCAGCAGGAAGGTTGCATAAAAAAAACACTCTATTTTTGGGAAATTTAAAAAACAAACAAAAAACAACTCCTTCTTGACTAACTGTAAAACTCATAGAAAAGCCTGTAAAGACCACTAGAACAGTCTTGGACTTCATTAGACAGTGTGACAAGCAATGTGTATACTTCCAGTATTTTCAAGATGGTGTCAAGGAGCGCGCTGCAGCCTGGGGGTTATTGTGTGAGGCAGCTCGCCAGGAATCCTACCTAGAAGGAGTGAAGAGTACTACGGGGAAACTGACATCCGACAGTCACACTCCAAACAGCTTTTTGATTGAAAATGCGTTTATTCACAATCAGTCGTCAAGCAAAAGTATTTACAAAGTACTGCGTCGCAGTGCATTTGATACACAGCTTACAATACTTGCACAAATAAATAAATAGAAATACTTTTCCCATACCTAATGGGGCAGGGCGAAGCAAAGACCCAGAAGAAGTCTCCTGAGTGCTCTGCCTCGTCCTACCCCATACCAGTACTTCCTAGCCCCACAGCATGCATGCATTCAACAACTAGCTATCTGACATGTGGAGGAGGGGGGGGAGTAAACACAGTGCCCGAAGCTTTATTGAAGAACACACAAACACGAGGGAGCAACACAATGTCTATTCTAACTAACACAATAGCACTGCCTGAGCACCCGAGCCAGCTTGGGGGAGGGAGGGGAGGGACAGCTGCAGCTGCTAAGGCTCAAAACGAAAGCAAGACTACAGGCAGCGAGCGGCTCCGGAAGCCATTTTTGTGTAGCACAAGACCTCTTACTCAGCGTGAGATTTGGGTCGCGCTTAGTCATTGGTCACAAGCCGATCCCCAGGGCGTGTGTGTGGGGAGTGGTCGTAGCGTCAGCTAGTTCACCGCTTGTTTCTACCTGTGGTGTAACCCTGAAGTTTCGTTCATTGACTGTGTGGATGCTGAGGTGAGCGGGGACTCGGGTTACTACTTGTATTACTAACATGTAGCCTTGTATGGCACAGAGCTATTGTACTGCGGTGACATGGTAATGTAGTATGTGCTGTTGTATGACACTGTCCCGTAGTATGTTATAGTATTATACTGTGTATCACATATGCTATATTGTAGTGTTACATTGTTTACTGTTATATGGTATTATGTAGCATTGTATTGGGATGTATTGTATGCTTTTGTATCATGCCACATTATATGTTGTTGAATAGTATGATATTGTTAGTGTGATGTATGTTATTGTGGGGTTTTATAGTATGGTGTTACAATATGGTTTATATTATTGAACTGTACTATCTTGTTCTGTTACATGGTACGTTATGTTTTACTGTATTGTGTTATTGTATACTATTTGTACAACCAAATTGTCGTGTACTTGTATGGTATATTGCTATTGTATAATACTATATTGTAGGCTGTTGAACTAAACTGTCTTGCATAGCATACATACTATATAGTATGAGGAGGGGCATTCTATAGGGGCTTGCAAGCGGGCACTGGAACCTAAGAGGCCCAAGGCTACCCCAGCCACATAAAGTATACCACTATTCTAAATGGCACGTAGTACTGAGGCTTGGTTTACGTCTGCGTTCGTGAATTGCGCTTGGGGACACCCCCCGAATGGAAACTTATCCGCCTAAAAAAAGCTGTTACCTAAGGGCTAGTTCACACGTAAATTACGTGTGGCTTATTTTGGTCCTGAAAAAAAAGCTTCCTAATTTAGGAAGCTGTTTTTGGACTTTGCCGTGCTTTTAGGGGCTTTTTTGGAGCTTATTTTTGTAAAAACAGCTTTAAAAAAAAAAAAAGCCAGGCTGTTTTCTCCTCCTGTAAAGTGAATGGGCCGAAAAAAAAAAAAAAGCTTCGCTGTTTCGGTCGCTTTTTTTTTTTGCAAAAAAAAGTTTTTCGCCTCCCATTCACTTCTATTGCTTTCTTCAGGCGGAAAACATCTGAAGAAAGGTCATGTCGCTTCTTTTTTTCTGCTAGCAGGAAAAAAAAAACTAGCAGTCTACATAGACCACTATTGTAAAGGGGCTGATTTTGAAGCGAAATCCGCTGTCAAAATCAGCCTCTCTGCCCCCGTGTGAACTAACCCTAAGGAAACCCAGACTATAATGGTGTCCGTGTGGTTTCTGCATGAGAAATGCGGAAAGAAAAGTTCTGCTTGCAGGACTTTTTTTCTCTACATACTTCATGCGGATAGGCGGAAGGAATGGCCCGAATGCAGATGTCAACCGGGCCTTAGGGGCTACATTACAAACTTTACATCGTGGTCCAAGGAGCTTCAAGTTACACCTTATAGTGTGTTATAGAAAATGCTGTTGTAAGATACGTAATTGTGGGGTATTGTATAGCAATGTTCTTGTACAATACAGTACTCTTATTATTGTGTATTGTATGGTAGTTTCTTGTATTGTATGCTATTATACTATACCACTACATGTGTTTTTTTTTTTGCATATTCTGCTTTGAACTGTACTGTGTTGTATATGTGTAACATTTTATGGGGTGGGGGAGTAGCAGACAAGTATTTTTGGTTTTGGTCAATGGTAGTTTATGTCTCTCTATAAGGGCTTCTGGTCTTGGTTTCTTAATATAAAGGGAAGTGATAAGTGTTTATTCCTTTGTGGCCTAGCTTTATGTGTTTAATATATAGACGTATATTCATTTGTAGCCTAGCTTTATGTATTGATGTATGACTTGATATCTGCCTACACCAGGTATTATTGTGAAAGCTGTCAGCCCCACCCTGATCAATGGCTGACATTACTTATCATGGTTTTTAACAAGTACAGCCGAAGTGCCAGAGGGAAGAAAAAAAAACTGCCAGAAACAAAACATACCTTTTCACTCAACAGCAGAAAGCCGTGTAAACAACCTGTCTAGGCTGTACATGAATTCTGTAACATGGAACTAGTAGTCACCTATCCTCATGTGACCTTTTTGTGCTTAGTCTGTACATTTACAACATATAGAGAATTCTGGGGATTGAAAATCTGGCGTTTTTAAGCCCATTTTCTTGTTCTCCTGCACATTGTTGTCGTATTTTGGTCTGGAGTTACACTACCAGAAGTTACTGAGTTCCGTAAGTGCTTATATGTATGCGAGGCCATGTTAATAATTGTACATTGTGTCACCTGCTTTTCCATTTAGTGGATGAGAATTTCAGGTTCTGTGAGTGTGTAATTGAATCCTTGTTGTTTGGAAGTCTGCGAGAGAGGGGGAAGGGGGAGTCTGAGACTACCTTCTATTGTGCCTACTGAAGACACAAAATCAGGCCACAAACAAGACACTGGGGCACAGTGGTAACTTCATTTATACCAGTTTTTTTTAGTTTCTTTTAGCAACTAACCTGTGAAAAACAGAAATGTTGTTCATGTGCTGTCCTATTTTTCACACACCCATAGACTTCAATGGGTGTCTGATCGGAAAGCAGAACAGGACATGCAGTGAGTTTACTGCAACAAGCATAAGATTCATTGGAGCCATAAACCTGGTGACAGGCTCCCTTTAAGGCTAAGGCCCCCGCAGCAAAAAAAACCAAACGATGTGGTAAAAGCCGTGGCAGCAACGCATCGCGGTTCTTCCTGCAGTGCTTTAGACAGAGAGTTCGCATTTCCACAACAGCCAAAAAGTTTTCAGAGTGGGAATCTCTTGGACGTAAGTGTCACTCTCCTCCCTTGGGCTCCGGCGCAGGTCCCCCATCCTCTTTGGGCCTCCTGAATGACGTTAGGGACCTCTGGGGCCTGTGATTTGGAGGACATGAAGCACTGTGACAGGTTCCTCTATATGTCACAACGTCACGTGACTGCTCAAGAGATCCCAAAGAGTAACAGCAACAGTTCCGTTTTGGATGTGTTTATGCCTGAATGAAACCACTGGGCAATTCTAGCAAGGTAATTTTTTTAAGGTTCGTCCATCACATACTTTGTACTTGCCTCTTGTAGACTCCAGTGCTCCAAAACAGTAATCAAAACTATTGGCGTGTGCTGCTACAGTTACTCACTAGGATGGATTTTTATGAGGGAAATGGGCTATAACTTCGCTTAGTGATTTCCACACACCTTTCTGAATTCTTCTGAGCTTTGAGCTAGTGAGTATATTTCACTGGTAGTGCAGTGACGTAAGAGCAGGTTTGGCAGCATTTCTTATTGATTAGTATTATATCCTTTGATAATGTTTGCAGTCACTTTTAGGCATGGTATGTACAAAGTAAACTCATGTAATCAGTTACTGATAGAAAGCAGATATTTATCATGTTACACCTACTTACATGTTCACAGAGGTACACCACAATGTTACTGATGTTTTGTGGGGTTTTTTTTTTGACCTTTTGAATTAAAAAAAAAAAAAAAAAATCACACCATGCTAGTGTGACATGAAACTGTTAAGCAGTATGTTTTTTGACTGTTTCTTATTGGACACATTTTATATGCTTGTGTATTTAGTGTTTGGGAGGAAGTTACAGGGTTCTGGCTAGAAATGAAGGTGCGACATTCTTATAAAGTGTATAGTACAGCACCTCAGAGGCTACTCAGGCTAGCATCGTGGAAATGGCGCACATAGCTGCTCAGTGCCTCACTGGACACTATGGCTTTAGCTCCGCATCTTCTTACAGACTCTATGGTGGCACAGTGATGAGGGAGGATCCTTTGCTGCTGTGTGTCTCCTACGTGGTGGTGTTTTGGGGTGCCCTTGATGGCTAGTTGAAATGAAGCACAGGAGATGGGGTAACTGTGAAATGGGCGATGCTTGCAGCACAGTTTAATTCGGCTTCCTTCAGTCACAAAGCAAACTAGAGGCACATCAATTTACTGCAAGCAGTTTCCACATGTTGAGCATTTTCTACACTTGGACAAGAATGGTGTTTGCTCTTCACTCACTGTGTGTTTAAAGTGTACCTAAACTTGTGTTCATTTCATAAAACAATACCAATATCTGAGCTGTATGAAAGAAAAATACATCTTTGTCCTGATATTTTCCTTCCTCCTCCCTGCATTTATTAGTCTCCTTTGTGATTCCTAATAGAACATTTGCTACGCAACTCTGATTTGGATACATAATCACTTAGTCATGTGCCTTATCCTAGGTTCACACTAGTGTTCACATTTCTGTTCTTCAAGGGGACCCAAAACACAGAAACAGTATCTGCTTAAAAAGCGGTAACCCATGAACCCCATAGATTATAATGGGGTCCGCCCAAAATTGGCATAGAGAAAAGTACTGCTTGCAGGACTTTTTTTTACAACATATTTTTAAGCAGAAACTGGGATGGAGTCCCTGAACGGTTTCAGGGTCACAGGTGTGACTGCAGGCTTTCTTGTATATATAGGTGCACATACAGTATATGCTCAATAGTTTGATGGACATGCAGGTGCGCACTCAGTACAGAATGTCATCACATAGTAAACCTGTTACTCATTTGTACAATTTGTTCAGTTCTCAAACTAACCGGTTTATGCCTAGAGTTTCATTATTGGAATGGCAGCCTCATAGCGCGCAACTCAAAAATTTCAACCTCCGGCATAAATGGTTTAAACATGCTCGCATAGATAAGTTACTTACATTTTGCTTTGAGAATACTAATGTTATGTGCTGCTTATAGTCTCCAGGATGTATGGTGGGGCAGAATGCTCTAGGCTGTCTGCACAGTGACTGCTTATAACTACAACTGTGCAGTCAGCGGTCACCTTGTGTATAATGTGTAACCATTTTCTGGGTCCTTCATATAATGACTCTTCCATCACTTTTGGTTACTGGTGGTAGAAAGATTTTCCATGATCTTAGAAAAGGAAGTTTTTGGTTCTGTTGATAACGTAGTATTTATTATAACCAATTAGTTGTGTTTTTATGTTTGATAAGCTAAGTTAGGCTAAGGCCCCATGGGATGATCCGCAGCGCTAGAGCTGCAGAAAAAGCTGAAGCGCTGCAGGAAAAACCAAGGTCGGCAGCACATTGTGGTTCTTCCCGCAGAGCTTTAAACAGAAAGTTTGCTGAGTTTTCCTCAACAGACTTTCTGTTACAATAATATCTATGGGGAAGCCACTGGCGCTTTCATAGATATAATTGACATCCTGCGATTTCCAAAACCACACCAGTTTTGAAAATCCAGTGTGTCCGCACTGCGGTTTTTACCGCAAGATGAGCATGGGATTTGCAAGACTCCCATCCACGTTGCAGTTACTGTAAAACGCCGTGATTTTTCCCATGGCTTTTCCAACCTGTGGGGCCCTGGCCTAAGGGTATGTTCACACAGTGTTTCTTTGCAGGCTAAAAAACTGCTTCAGAAATTAGGAAACCTATTTTGAAACTTTTTTCTTTTTTTATTTACATATGTTGCGTTCCATATATATTTTGTGGTTTTCCACTACAGCACACTGTATGGACCTAGAAACTTCTCTTAAAAAAAAAAAAAAAAAAAAAAAAAAAAAAGTTGTTTTTGATCATTTTTTGCAAAAACTGCATTAAAAATGGTGTAAAAAAAGTTGTGCTTTTTACACCTCCCATTGATTTTAATGGCTTTTTCAAGGTGGAATCTGCCTGAAGATGGGTCATGTTTTTCATTGAAAAGAATGCAATAAACTTTGTGTGAATTCTCCCAGACTGGTTTCCATGAGAGAGAGAGAAAAAAAAAAAAAAAAAAAACAGCAGTAGTTGCACAGCAGAGCAGTCTTTGGTTGTGAGTTAATTGGAAAAAAAAAAAAAGTGACATGACCTATCTTCAGGCAGATTCTGCCTTGAAAAACCCATTGATATCAATAGAAGGTGGAAAAATCATTACTTTTTTTAGGTGTTTTTTTTTTTTTAAATAGAAGGAAGTTTCCTGGTCCATACAGTGTGCTAAAAAAAAAAAACACGACAAAAAGTAACAAAAATTGCATCATGGTTTAAAAAAAAAAAGAAAAAAAAAACAGCAAAAATGTTTCCTGAAGCAGATTTTTTTCAGCTTGCGAAAAACTCTGAGTGAACACACTTTTAAACTACTTCTTATCTTCTTTGAGGAGTATTTTCATTTATTTTATTTATTTTTAATTGAAATTATTTAGGTTTGTAGAGTAGAAAAATGCAAACAATATACATAAAATGACACTGTGATACATACTGACGCTAGGCTCACACCTGCGTTCAGCCTTCCATTCTGTGCTTTCCGTCTTCTGCATGCCAGAAAGACGCTCTCCGCCGTGAAACCAGATTTTTTAATCCGGACACAGAGTACTGCATGTCCGACTCTGTGTCCAGATTATAAAACCCGGTTTCGCGGCGGAGAGCGCAAAACGCTCACCGCTGCTCACGGCTGGACAGCTTTCTCACCCATTCAAATGAATGGGTGAGAAAGACTCCTGCAGGTTTCCGTCTCCTGCTCTGTTTTATGCAGGAAACGGAAACCTGCACAACGGGCAACTCAGATGTGAACGAGCCTTGAGTATATGTGACGCAATAGTAATTTCACAAAGCACTGTACGTGCTTGTGTGTTCCGCTATGATACAATCTAAGTGAAGTGAGATGTCATGAGTCTGGGAACACTCCATATGCACTAAGTGTGGGGAAGTAACATTAGCCACGAAGCAGAAGCAAACAGTGCAAACTTGAAAAGAAAGAGAAAAAATACAGCTCATGTATAATTAAAAAGGTCATGCAAAGTACTCAAGTATTTTTTTCATATACTGAATAAAACATTAGGAAGGCCAGGAAAAAGGATAAGAAGTCTGGTTCCAACCCAGAAACATAAATTAATGTGATCCTCTATAATCTATGCACGGTACCGCACTGCAGAATTATGGGAGACAGTTGTCTCTTAAATCACAAAAAGAAAACAATTCGAAATTGGCTCACCGTTACTATGTATGTTTTTTCTTACTTTGCACTTTGTATGTTTTTGGATTTTTTTAATCAATGGATTAAAAATTAAATTTTAAACCAACACAAGTGCTGCGGACCTTTCTCTGTAATTGATGGGATAGTTGTCTCTTAATGTGAGCAGTTTCACTAGGGTGTATACCAAGTGTACAGTCTGGATTAGTTACTTTGCACAGCCCTGGTGGGATATCATAGACCTTATAGCTAGTATGACCTGGCCCAGTACCACCACCATGCTGTCCAGAACCCATCTGCATCCAAGAACCAGAGCGAGCACCACCTTGCTGAAGGTCTAAAAATTGGTGATAGTCGCCTGTAGTGAAGAAAGGGGACAAGAGAGGGAAATATCAGCATGTGTATATATATATGTATATATATATATATATATGTATATATATCAGCATATAGACCTACTTTATGCTGTGAGTCTCCCACCTTGATACCAACCATATCCAAATCTAAATGGATAGACTCCGCCTGTGGCTCCATAACAAGGACAAAGATAGTTAGCGACAAATGACACCCCTCACTGGTTGAGCATGAATGTGGGGGTGGAAGTAAAAAAGGGGAAATGACAACCGTGTGTTACTATGGATTCAGTAGGTACATACTGGGGATGTACCAGATCCCAATAAAATTAAATCCCTACACTAATCTAAACACCCTCCCCCCCCCCCCCCACCTACTTTTTATATAGCATAATTTATCAAAAATGTATATATACCCATATCCCTGGGGTGCTCATGTGACCACCCCAGGTACATTTTCTAGTTATCAGGTTTAAGTTTCCAGAAACAGAATGTCGTTACTACTCCTTGCCGTGCCACAGTGAGGGGTTCCTGAAATGAGCCTGGGATTCAGCGGCTACTAGGTTTCTGCCCCCTTCACTGCTGGTCCTTGGGCTTCTTAGCTGACGCCTCGACTGAGTTGGCAGTCAGATCTGCTGCATTGGCCAACGGTCTAGTTAAGACTTTAGTCAGGGGATGCAGGCTTTAAAAAAAATTTCTTAATTCCTAACCTACATTTGCTCTGGCCTGTCTGAGGTGTCACACATTGGCATGTAAATAATCCTCCACTGCAGATTTTAGTCTCGCAGTGTGTGGCATCTTAGGTTGCTGTATCGGGACTTCCTCCAATGGGCAGGGAAGGGTAAAACACCTGTCTGGACACAGATTGGTTTACTATGACCCATAGAGATATGTCCTCAGAGCAGGGGATGAGACTCGCAGCTATGGAGAACTTCAGACATGGTCTGCATGGAATACCCATGATGACATGGATTTCACCCTTTATAATAAATGTGGATTGGCAAATCTGAAGTGAATTCCATATTACTTTTACTTGTTTCTTACAAAGATGCACAAAAAAGCTGCACTCTTACAAAACTACCAAAGGCTGCGGTGATACCAGCTGTCATAAATGGGTAGAAAAATACATTCCATTAAAGCCCTGGTATAGCTGGTAGGGAAGGGACATATCAGTAGGTTTTTAGATCTCTTCTAGGGGTATGTAGTGTGTGATCCTTCAGTTGCCATGGGTTACTGATGCTCAGGGCTTTATTCAAATAAAGAACAGGGTCACTCTAGGCTGTCTATGGAAATAAATATGCAAAACAAAATATTGCATACCATGAATTTTATTTCTTACTCACTGTTTCTCAGTCTGTGGAAAGAAAGTAACACACACACACACACACACACACTTGTGGCCCTGAAGAGCACCTACGGTAGTTTTTTGGTCCACTTTTGTGTGATCAGTCATTCAGTTGATGGTGCATGATATGTACATTTAGCCATTACTATATGTTTGGGATATTTATTACATGATTATTTAAGGGGCCCAGATATGTTAATCATAAAACCCGATTTGTAAGCTCTGTATGTCAAACGGTTACAGATATTTAGCTGAGCTTCCCTCTACACGAATCTCATGTATTCTTATTATCTGTGTGGTTCGTCTACATCGTTGGTCTGCTGCGGTCTTTCACACAGAATTATTCTATTTATTCTTGATGTAATTTTTCTATGAATAAATATTGCTATATTTTTATATATAGGATTGATCTTAGTGTGTGTATGTGTATATATATATATATATATATGTGTGTGTGTGTACGGTATGTGTATATATATAATATATATATATATATATATATATATATATATATATATATATATATATATATATATATATATATATATATATATATAAATTTTGTGATCATGTCTGATTCTTCTTAATGTTATACAACTTGTGGATTATGATCCCTATACAAATCTGAGGAGTCTTGTTTTTTGATCATACACTTTAGACTACCAGACAGGAGGGATAGATAAATAATGCTTGAATGCTGCATCTGTCTTTTATTTTTTGCATCAAAATTGCACCTTTTACAGCAGCATATCAGTAGTTTGTGATGGTAAACTCCTTTCACCTTCCACCTTTGCTGCTTTTGTGATACTTTGCCTTCAGTTAGGATGGAAAAATAAGTAATCAATCCAATCCATGTGGGCATACCCTTCAGGTGGTATTCCTGATAGACTATTAGTAATAGATTGGTGGAGGTTCAGACTCTGCACTCCCATCAGTCAGCTGTATAAAGGGGCCGCAGATCTCATGTCACCTCTCACTGTTGCATGGTGACAGGGAGTCACCAGATTGTAAAGGCAAATTGGCTTTGCTACCGTGCCAGCAGTTGTTCTGTGATAAGTGCAACCAGTATACAAGGGAGTGACCTGGAAATACACCTATAATATCTGACACTTTCTGTAAGTAGAAACAATCTGATTTGAGTTGTTCATTTTGAATCCGGTTTTTTTCCCCACAGTTGAATATTGACCTTACGCCTGTGATACAACAACATGTTTTTTCTTACAATTGAGAGATATTGACATCTTAAAGACCATGCCAAAAAAAACAAAAAAAACACCTTAAGGCCGGGGCCCCACGTTGCGAAAATACAAAGTTTTGGCTGCATCGTTACTGTATTTTACAGTTCATGCAAAGTGAATTGGTTTCTGGCTAATCCTATCTGCACACTGCAGAAAAAAGTACGCAGCAGAAAAGCTCCATTCTTAAAAACAACTGCATTTTTGAAAATCGCAGTCAACTATACCTTTGGAAACATCTGTGTTTCGCACACAGGTATAATAACGGCAGAAAGTTTGGTGAGAAAAACTGAGTGAACATGCAATGAAAAATGGTGCAGAAAAAAAAAAAGACATGTTTCTGCTGCGTTTTTTTTAGCTGCACTTCGCTACAAGGGGCCTTAGCCTAAAGGGGACCTTTCTCTACCTCCACCAGTTCAAGTTCTTAGCGTTTGATAGTAGGTGCCAGTTCACTGATTCCAGCATAGTTTACATTTTTACCCTAGACTCCACCATTCCTGAGCGACAAGTGCATTCAGTTTTGTAGACTGACGTGCTGTTTAATCCAGAGGTATCTGCTTTCTTATGGATATGGTTACTGTCAATCTTTTGAATATCTGTATGTGGCTCATTGTGGTTCCTCAGGGAGTATATGTTTTATGCTTATGAGGTAAAGAATGGTGTGATCCTGATATGCGTATCGACAAAATTAGTAATATTATGTTTCACTGTTCAGTGGATAGGTTCACAGTTCATAGAGGGTTTAATATAAGCATTAAATGGTAAACATGCATCATTCTGTTGATCATTTCTTACACTTTTTTTTATTTATTTATACACTGTAATATATAATCGCAACATACATATGTACGGTGGTCTGTTTCTTTGCCTCTGTAAGGGAGCGTTCACACTACCGTCGGTGTCCGACATGTAGTGTCCGCTCCTAGTGTCCGCTCAAAATCTGTCACGGACACTAGGAGCGGACACTAGATGTGTCCGTGACACCTGTCATTCACTTTAATGGGCATCGGGTGCGTTCTTTTGCACTCCGTGCCCGTCCTTTCCTGTCCGCAAGAGAAGATGTCCGACTTCTCAAGCGGACAGAGGAACCCTGCATGGTACCTACTTATTTATACATTGTACATTGTCTTGTCCAACGTATTTGTATAATGGTTTTGACAAAAATCTTAATTTTTTTTTTTTCTACAATACATTTATAAATGTGTGTTGTACGTTGTGTTGTTTGTGTAGTACTTTTTGGGGCTGATATGCATTTTCTAAGGAGAGTTCCCTGTCTGTTGAGGACTACCATATTTGGATTAGGTTTGTGTAACCTTGGAGTTCTTCCCATGTCTAGTGTATGTTTTTGTTACTGTAGAAGTGTTAGTAGGCTTTTCCATGTTAAAAGCTTCCCTTATCAAAGTGGAACTCTAGTGGAAGTGATAAGTGATTATCAAAGTTCCACTTTGATAAGGGAACCTTTTAGGACCTTTATCATTACTTTGAGCAACAGAACTTAACTCTTTAAAGCTGGGTTCACACCTGCGCCTGCTCTCAGCTGGGGGATTCCGTTCCCTATACCTCTTGAAAAATACAGAGAGAAAAGCGCTGCAAGAAGCGATTTTCTTTATCTAGATTTTTCTCCCTTTTTGGGCGGAAACCTGGTGGACCCCATTATGGGGTCTGCTGGTTTCCACTTTTTTTTTTTTTTTTTTAAGTGATTTAGCTTTCCGTTCGGGGGGTCCCTAAGCGTACCCCTCTTCACCAAATGGAAACCTGACTGCAGGTGTGAACCCCCTCAGCATAAGGTGACCATAATGAAGTGAAAGAGCCTTTTGATTGACATTGTGCTAACAGAAGTTGCTCCCCTGTCAGCCCCTTCCTTCACCACCTTCTGAGGATAGAGGTCTGCTCTCTCTCAGCTGTGAGCCTAGCTACAGATGACAAAAGTGTTTACAGCCTCTATTCTTCTAAACTACTGTTTAATTTACACATGGACTAGGGGTCTATAAAATAAGCCATGCTGAATATAAAAACTATATATCAATTTTTTTGTTAAACTATATAAGTGTAGCCCCTGTAAATGGGGAGAACTAGAAAATAAAATTTTAATATGTTTACGTTTATTAGAGTGTGTGTATGTGTTAAAAAAAAAATAAAAAAAAAAAATATATATATATATATATATATATATATATATATATATATATATATATACACACACACTAGTATAAGCTGAATATTTCAGCACCGTTTTTGTGCTGGCTGAAAAAGCCCCCCTCGGCTTATACTCGAGTCAAGCAAAGAAAAAAATAATAATTTTTTTTTTGGTCTACAATAGTGGTCTATGTAGGCTACTAATTTTTTTTTCTGTTACCAGAAAAAAAGAAGCGAAATGACCTTTCTTCAGAAAGGAAGAAAGCAATAGAAATGAATGGGAGACGAAAAATGCAAAAAAAGCGCGGAAAAAAACGCAACACTTTTTTTCAGCCCATTCACTTTACGGTAGGGGAAAACAGCCTGGCATTTTTTTTAAAGCGGTTTTTACAAAAAAAAAAACGCCACAAAAAGCACAGCAAGGCCCAAAAAAAGCTTCCTAATTAGGAAGCGTTTTTTTTCTGGTGCCAAAAAAAAAGCCACGCGTATTTTACCTGTGAACTGAGCCTTAAGCAGTTATCCAGGGCACAACACACCTTTCTGGAAAAAATACCATTTTCATTTTTCACCATCTGCAGCACCTTCATTTCTGAAAAATAAATTAAAGCAACACTTGGGGATTAAACTGTTAACTCCACACCAGGATAAAGTTCTTGAGTGGTGTAGCTTCCAAAATGGAGTCACGTATCAAGGGATTCCCCTTTGATGGTATTTCAGGTGCTCTGCATTGTGACATGCCGTCCAAAAACCAATCCGTCTAAATCTAAGCTCCAAAAACAAATAAGGTTCGATAAGGTAACGGTTTGCTAGGGCAGCCCCTTTAGATGCTGTGGTCATGATTGATTGCGACATTTAAGGGCTCAATACCTGCGATCGGAGCTCAGCTCCTGCCACGGGTGTTACTGGCATGCTCCCAACGTCATCCGCATTGCCATAACATAATAGTACGTCATGGTGCATTAAGGCTTACTTTCCCAAGAGCTACTTATAATGTTAAGGTGCGTGAAAGTGTTAAAATGAAGCTGCACCTTTAAAGCGTACCTCCAGTTATAAACAACTCATAGTGCATGTGAACAATAGAAACTTTATAATCTATCTTACTAAGGAAATCTGTTTCCTTTTCCGTTTATTAGGTTGCTTTTTTAGGTCTTTATCAGTGTGTTTACATAGAATCCATAGCCCCATCCTGCTTACACACACAGATCTATGAAGAGCTACAGTTGTTTGAGGTAGTGTACCTCTTCATGAGAGATTTACTGCTAGACATGGTGCTATAGATCACCAAAGGATTCTAAATCCACTAACCACACATAGAAATCACTGATAGGTGTGGACAAGGTACAAATAAAATAACTTTTACTATATTAAGATAGTCGAAACCCACATTTATTAATACTATAGTGCAGCACGGTCTTTTACTAGTCGGGGAAGTGTGTTAATACAATTCTAGATCTCAATTCCTACCAGATAGGTTCACTGGTATGACTTTGGGCAGACTGCAAAGATCCCTCTATCAGTAATGCAAATCTCCCAGTCTACACTACATATACTGAACTGCACCTGCACTCAAGTATATAACCTTCCCACAGGGAGTTTGAGTAGCTTAATGTGAGTGGAGCGACCCTTTCACCAGATATGAGCATTATATGTACTAAATTCTCATTACTTTATCTGCTAGAGCCTTATGCCCAGTTCACATCTGCATTCGGTATTCCGTTCGGAGAGTCGGCTCGGGGACTCTCCCGAACGGAATACCAAACGCATTAAAAAGCGGTTAGCTATGAAACAACACGGACCCTTTAGACCAGGGGTCCTCAAACTTTTTAAACAGTGGGCCGGAGGCAGAGCAGGTCGCACAGACATCGGGAGCGGTGCCCTCCAATAGGTAAAGTGAAGTGCGCTCCATGGCCTGGCCCGAGCTCCCCAGGAGCTTCATTATAAATGCACGCCTGCCGGCGTTGTCCGCGGGGCCAGACAGAAGTGCTTGGCGGGCCGCATGTGGCCCTCGGGCCGCAGTTTGAGGACCCCTGCTTTAGACTATAAGGGGTCCATGTGGGTTCCGCAAGCAAGCAGTAGTTTTTCTCTCCACATGATTCATGTGGAAAACACACGGATCCCCATTATAATCTATGGGGTCCGTGTGGTTTCGTAGCTAACCGCTTTTTAATGAGTTTGGTATTCCTTTTAGGGGAAGGCACATGTGAACCAGTCTGTTATAGAATGATATATATTAGTCTATTATCATATAAGCCCATTTGTGGGTCTGTCCCTTCACAGTGGTCATATTTTAATTTTCTTAACATGTTTATCAATAAGGGGCACATCAGGAGAAGAAATGGAGATAAAATGTCCTAATATTCAGTGAGAAATGTTGTTCCTATGGTCCTGATGGTGGGCGCCACTACTTAGATGAGAGCTGATGAACGCTGCCAAATACAAAGCATTTATAGGCTGCCTCACCTGCTACTTCTTCGTCTCCTTGTTCGCGTCTTAGCGAGGGGGGTGTATCAGGGACTGAACAAAGGCAGTAACTGGTAACTGAATGCTATGTGTGCTTGTATCTGGTTAGAGAAGAGTAAATAATCAAATCCTACCCGTGCCCCCATGAAAAAGCTTGGATGTACAACATTTAGTAAAATGTACTTTTTATTTATCATTAAACCGTGTGTGTGTGTATGTATGTGTATATATATATATATATATATATATATATATATATATATATATATATATATATTTAGCAGCTTGGCGGCTCTCTTCTAAGTATGGCAACCACCATCAGGGCACAGGGATCTGCAGTTATCACTGCATATTGGGAGATTATACACATATAAAGACTTATTTGATTGCGGCAGTTTCTCCTTGGTACACAATTTTTTTTATTTTTTTTTATTTTTTGTCAACAAGTGTATATTGCACTAGTAGTTCAGTGTATAATGTATGCGCTCACAAGGGCATAAGTTCACCCTAAAATAGAGTGCAAAAATGCAGAATTTGCTGTGGTTTATAGATCCAAAGCCAGGAGTGGATTGAGCAGAAAATAGAAGTGTAAGTGCTTCCTATATATTTCCCATTCCTTTTGTAGCATGCTTTGGCTCAAAAAACCACAGCATAATCTGCAACAACAAGAGAAGCTGCATTTCTAAATCTGCAACAAAAAGAGCAAGGTGGGGCCTCAGCCTTATATGGGACATCATGGGGGAAGGGTCCAGTTGGGAGCTCTAGGTAGTGTTTCAATCAACCAAATTTAGGCTGCGTTCACACGGGGATTCCACATGTGATATTCCGTCATGGTTTTCCGCTCCGGATTAGACCCAAATGAATGGGCCTAGACTGGAGGGTGCTGTCATGACGCGGACACCGCAGCTAATTCAGCCACGGAATCTGCCTGAAGAAAGGGCAGCTCGTTTCTTTTTTTCTGCTAGCGGCAACAAGAACGCTAGCAGTCTACATAGACCACCATTGTCAGGGGGCAAATTATGACGTGGATTCCACGCCAAAATCCAATCCGAGTTCCAATACATACCAAGTATGTCATTTTGTCATTCATAAAGATGGTGGTATGTTTTATGCAAACCTTTTTTTCAAGTTCATGTTTAATAGCATAGTCACTAGAGATGAGCGAGTAGTATTCCATCCAGTAGATATTCGGTCGAATATTTCACTACTCGCTCATCTCTACTGTATACGATTTTAATGCCCATGTTGTCCTAGTTCCTGTCCCACCTCCCCTGCACAGTTATTGGTGAAAAAAAGAACAGGAAAGGTGGGAGGGGAATTTAATTTTTACTGCGTTTACCGTGTGGTATTCGACAGAGTACGAGTATTTCGAATACCGTAGTATTCAATTGAATACCTACTCGATCGAATAATACTCGCTCATCTCTAATAGTCACTACACTACTCAGTGGCATACAGCAAAGTACACACAAACTGAGCAGTATATGTTTTATGGGAATCCATGCACAATGTATCCAGCTGTATTCCATCTTACCCATTTATCAGAAGTATACTTTAGGTGGGTTTACCAATGTGTACTTCGAACATACACCGCACAGCAATACTGGATGAACCATGGACTGCAAGGAATGAAGACTTACAAACCTGTTTTACCCTGAAATGCTGCTGCTTTACACAAAAAGTCATTTTAACCAGGGAATATGCCAGAAACTCCTCACTTTTAACATGTTAAAATAGCCTTTTTCATAGTTTGTCTTCAGCAAAGTAAATGTGTTGTTGAAGTAATGTTTATATTAATTTTTTTTTTTTTAATTTAATTTCTTAGGATTTCTGCTATTTATTTTTACGGATAAAACCTCATGGGATACTACTGGATAATTGTACTGATTCCTGCCTTCTTTGGTAGTAGTCACGGTAAGTTCCTCTCTACAATTTTGTTCTATTTTTGAATAAAGAATTAAAGGAAAGAATTTATGGCAAATAGAAATAAGAAGGGGCCCGGCGCTCGGCTCAGTCCGAGCTGTACACGCGAGCGCTTCCCATTCACTTCAATGGGAGCGCTCGTAGAGTAAAAAGCAGCCCATTAATTTCAATGGGGAGCGCTCGTATGCCGGCTCCCATTGAAATGAATAGGATGTGCTTTATACGCGCTGATTCTGAACGTGTTTTAACATTCAGAATCAGTCACCGTATCCATAGTGTGAATGCACCCTTAGGCCCCTTGCAGACGACAGTGGCCATGGTCAGTGTGCTATCCGTGTATTTCACAGGTAGAACACTGACCCATTTTTTTTCCTATAAGCCCATACACTCGACCGTAAATTTCACAGTGACGTGTGTGTACTGACACTTTGGGCCACAATGTATAGAACAAGTTCTATACCTGTCCTATTTTGCAGCCTATACTTTCGTGGTTCCTATTCATTTAATGAAAGGAGCCGCGAAAGCATGAGTGTTCAGCCAGTATCTATCAAAGGTGTATGGCGACTCCAGCTATCACACTTTTCACATGTCTGTGTGTGTGAGGCTTTTGTTTTTAAATATATTTTTTAACTTCTTACAGGTTTCTGTGGTCCACCACCATGGCTGGAGTTTGCAGAGCTGAATGAGGCATTCCTTAACCGAGACAATTTTACTATTGGGGAAAATGTAACCTATAAATGCCGACCTGGATTCAAACGTGATCCTGGAACCAATATTTTAACTTGTTTAAGTAATTCTACCTGGTCTGTTCCCGACACATTCTGCACACGTGAGTCATTTTTTATTATTTGCTAATTTATTTTTGTCATCTCTGTGAAAATACAGGAGTGGTCAAAAAAAATGGAAACACCTTGAAAAATCATCCAAATATCTTTTAATATGGTGTTGGTCCACCTTTTGCCGCAAATACAGCCTCAGTTCTCTGAGGTATTGATTCATACAAATTGTGAATTGTTTCCAAAGGAATTTTAGCCCATTCTTCAGTTAAAGCACCCTCCAGTTCTTTCAGAGACGATGGTGGTAGAAATCGACTCCTTACTTGAATCTCTAAAATCGACCATAAATGCTCAATAATGTTGAGGTCTGGTGATTGTGGTGGCCAAGTTTTTTTTATATGTATGTATGTATTTATTTATTTATTTATGTATTTATTTCTTAGGACAATCATGTGGACATCCTAAATCGATATCAAATGGACAAGTATCCTTGACAGATACATTGTTTGGCTCTAAAGCAGTCTATACTTGTGATCCTGGGTGAGTTTTGTTATGTGTTGTCAAGTGCTTTATTTAGGCATTATTTAGATCCGAAAGACTATCGGGACTAGAAGGGCTAAAGGTCATAAATGGAGTACTTATGGAGTGTTATGTTTTTTTTGTTTCGTGTGTTTGCAGAAAATAAAGTTTAGGCAGTGTAGTCAGCAGGGCCGGCGTCAGCGCACGGCATAGTCGGGCAAGTGCCGGGGCCCACAGAGCCTCTGGGGGCCCCCCGGCACTTGCCTGTCACGATTCCAGCTCATCGGCGTCCGTCCGCCGATGAGCTGGAATACATACGCGATTAAAGCAGGAGCTGTGAGTTCAGCTCCTACTTTAAAGCTCCGGCCCGGCTTGCGTGTGTAGGCGCGATGACGTCATCATGCCTACACACGCAAGCCGGGCCGCAGCTAAGCAGGAGCTGAGGTCACAGCTCCTGCTTTAATCGCGTATGTGATTGGAGAGAGGAGCGTCGGGGGATCGATGGAAGGTGAGTGATGGAAGGTGAGTGTGTTTGTTTTGTATTAAATATAAAGGTGGAACATAATGAAGGGGGCCCATGAAACTGGGGGGCAAATGAAGGGGAGGGGGGAAACGGCGTGACACTGGGGCAGATGAAGGGGGTGGGGAGAGAACAGCATGACACTGGGGCAGAGACGGGGGACATGAAACTGTGGGCAGATGAAGGGGGAGAACGTGATGAAACTGGGGACAGAGATGGAGGGGGGACATGAAACTGGGGGCAAAGGATGGGTGTATATGAAACTGGGGGAGAGATGGAGGGGGGGGCGTATAATTTACGGGTGACTGTAGGAGGATTGTATTGTGTGGGAGCACATGATAAATGAATGAGAATGGGTGGAATCAACAAAAGTAGGTGGAGCCAAATTTGCCGCGGCGCGCAGAGCGTGCCGCACATTTTGCTCCTCTTTCTTCTCTTTAAAAATTGGGAGGTATGGCGTTGGTGACGCCACACTCCTGCATGACGTCATTTGCTTCATCTGCGACGCACAGTGTCTCGACTCCCCCGCCTCCTTTACAAGGGGGCCCACTGAGGCTCTGTCGCCCAAGGGCCCATAAAAACCTGGAGCCGGCCCTGGTAGTCAGTGCAGCAGATGGTTCCACTTATTAATCTACATGCTACTCCCACAATTCAGTAGATTTTATAGCCCTGCCAGGGCGTCAAAAATGTACTAATTTGATCACTATCACTGACCTACCTGCCCCGCTACAAGAATGGGAGTAGCGATAGAAACTCCTATGAATTGTCACGATTGATGTACAGCATATATGTTAGTAAAATGGAACGCTTCTTGAATTTGTGTGTCATCCTTGTTCAGGATTAATAGGGGCAAACTATTCCTTTCCAAATCAGAATATGTAATCCCTGGATCAGATCTCCATTGCGTAATATAATAGAGATGCCTGTAATCTTTACTAGAATGTCATCCGCTTTCTTTGTGGATGCACAAAAGCATCAAAACCCTATAAACAAACAAGTAATTTTACCAACAGTCCTGCTTACTTCACTCACACACAGTGATCTACAGCCTTCTGTGTACATATTGACACATGGAAAGCTGAATATTTTTCTTGGAATGTAGTAATCAGGACTCCTACTGTCTTTACTAGGAGTCCTGTCAGGATATTATCTGCTTTTTATTCAGAAACCCTGCTCCAAATCCTAAAAATATATGTATCACACAGCTTAGCTTCTCTCCGTTATAACTTACTCTCAGACAGGATTGAGAAAATCACTTAAAAAGTTTACTTTAACGCTTTGTTTACATGCTCCGTTCGTTATTCTGAGAACCAGAATAAGGAACACCCTGACCGCTAAAACAGTGGACACCAATGGTGCCTACTAGTCACTATAATGGGATCCATAGGGTGTCTGATTTTCAGCGTCCATTGCGACGCAGACTCCAACACAGATGTGAGTCAAACCTTAGAGTATGTCAAAGTACTCCAGACTAAAAAAAAAAAAAAAAAAAAAAAATCTAGTAGCTATTGGCTCCTAAACTAAAAACTTCAGGAGCCAAACAAATTTTTAGCACCCCCATGCATTATGTTTTCCCCCCTCCAACAATGTGTGTGTGTGTGTGTGTGTGTATATGTATATATACCTGCATACATACAGTCCTATGAAAAAGTTTGGGCACCCCTATTAATCTTAATCATTTTTAGTTCTAAATATTTTGGTGTTTGCAGCAGCCATTTCAGTTTGATATATCTAATAACTGATGGACACAGTAATATTTCAGGATTGAAATGAGGTTTATTGTACTAACAGAAAATGTGCAATATGCATTAAACCAAAATTTGACCGGTGCAAAAGTATGGGCACCTCAACAGAAAAGTGACATTAATATTTAGTAGATCCTCCTTTTGCAAAGATAACAGCCTCTAGTCGCTTCCTGTAGCTTTTAATCAGTTCCTGGATCCTGGATAAAGGTATTTTGGACAAACAATTCAAGTTCAGTTAAGTTTGATGGTCCCCGAGCATGGACAGCCCGCTTCAAATCATCCCACAGATGTTCAATGATATTCAGGTCTGGGGACTGGGATGGCCATTCCAGAACATTGTAATTGTTCCTCTGCATGAATGCCTGAGGATTTGGAGCAGTGTTTTGGATCATTGTCTTGCTGAAATATCCATCCCCGGCGTAACTTCAACTTCGTCACTGATTCTTGAACATTATTCTCAAGAATCTGCTGATACTGAGTGGAATCCATGCGACCCTCAACTTTAACAAGATTCCCGGTGCCGGCATTGGCCACACAGCCCCAAAGCATGATGGAACCTCCACCAAATTTTACAGTGGGTAGCAAGTGTTTTTCTTGGAATGCTGTTTCTTTTTGGACGCCATGCATAACGCCTTTTTTTATAACCAAACAACTCAATCTTTGTTTCCAAAATGAAGTTGGCTTCTCCAAATGTGCTTTTGCATACCTCAGGCAACTCTATTTGTGGCGTATGTGCAGAAACGGCTTCTTTCTCATCACTCTCCCATACAGCTTCTCCTTGTGCAAAGTGCGCTGTATTGTTACCGATGCACAGTGACACCATCTGCAGCAAGATGACGCTGCAGCTCTTTGGAGGTGGTCTGTGGATTGTCCTTGACTGTTCTCACCATTCTTCTTCTCTGCCTTTCTGATATTTTTCTTGGACTGCCACTTCTGGGCTTAACAAGAACTGTCCCTGTGGTCTTCCATTTCCTTACTATGTTCCTCACAGTGGAAACTGACAGGTTAAATCTCTGAGACAACGTTTTGTATCCTTCCCCTGAACAACTATGTTGAACAATCTTTGTTTTCAGATCATTTGAGAGCGGGCTGTCCACGTTCGGCGACCATCAAACTTAACTGAACTTGAATTGTTTTGTAGAAAGAAATGGTCCAAAATACCTTCATCCAGGATCCAGGAACTGATTAAAAGCTACAGGAAGCGACTAGAGGCTGTTATCTTTGCAAAAGGAGGATGTACTAAATATTAATGTCACTTTTCTGTTGAGGTGCCCATATTTTTGCACCGGTCAAATTTTGGTTTAATGCATATTGCGCATTTTCTGTTAGTACAATAAACCTCATTTCAATCCTGAAATATTACTGTGTCCATCAGTTATTAGATATATCAAACTGAAATGGCTGTTGCAAACACCAAAATATTTAGAACTAAAAATGATTAAGATTAATAGGGGTGCCCAAACTTTTTCATAGGACTGTATATACTGGCCTCAGTGCCCTCCCATGGTATGTATGATGACTTCCCAGTGGGCCCCACACCTTTTTCAATTATTTATTTGTTGTCTCCCTACTTTACAATCCAGTCCTCAGTTGACCCCACCCTTTATAGTGTTTGTCCCCAGTGGCCATGACAAATAAAGAATGTAATATGTATCCAATCCCACACCATAGAACTCTTGTCCTGCATCAGACATTAGAAGTAGCTTCACAATTTTCTGCTTCACTATTGGGTTTACTGTAAAGAAGAGCAAATGCCAGTTTAATGGCTGTATGTGCCGTGACTTTCGGCTTCTGTCTTAGAGCCAGCGAGGTTAGTCACAAATGGCTTATCGGCAAAAGGTTATTGGCTCTAGCTACCACTTTCTGATTTAAATGGGGGTTCTCTCCCCTTTTATTCGTTGCTAAGACCAGTGCTAATCTGCTCCATAGACAGGGATGTGATTTTGAAAGCCAGAAATAAGCCTGATATAGCCATTAATGCTCAGAGAATAGCACTTTTCCCCTAAGCTACTCTGCTGAAGTGTTTGAAGAGGAGAGCACAATTTATAGTTGTGAAGAAACCCCTCTGTGACACCAATGTACTTATTCTCTTCTATATCCTGCAAGGTTGATAGCCATGGCCCTAGAAGTGAAGTGGCAATAATTCTATGTAATAGGTATACTGGATTTCTGGCTTCTATCGCCACCTGGTGTCATAATGGAATGGAGCACTTCTTTCCTACTCGTCGTGTATATTGTATGTCAATGCAAACGCAATCACCTTTTTATGCTGCAATGTGAGGAACTATTGTGTGTTTATGGGAGACTCATTTGGTCACGCGTTTCACTCCTAAGAGCTGCGTCAGAAGGTCATCCTGATGAAACATCTTGGAAAGGAAACTAGTATTGAGGTATCTGTACGCCACATGGTTATCTGACTGTCATTATGGCCACAGGTATATAGCTTATTATGGAGAAAAAGATTCAAAACATTATATACTATACAAGCACATTTACTAGGGCTGTGTTCACTTTTCTACATGTTTCTATATAGGTTATTATGGTTGGCCTAATTATGGTCACTACCAGTATACCTATTGTAGGGCAGGTTTTAAGTCCACATTATATTTTCTGTGGGACACTTTATACCTTTTGTATTGCTCTACTTGCATGTAGTTACTATAGGTTAAGTGACCAAATATATTTGTGTGGACTGTGCATATCATTATTTATTACTCGGCCTGTTTGATAGGCTGCGTTCTGGAGTATTTATTCTTTTTTTTTTTTCCTTTTTTATAACTGTAGATTGTGAGCCCCATTTTTTTTTTCCTATCAGTATGTCTTTGTAGAGTGGAAATCCACGCAAACAAGGGGAGAACTCCTTGCAGATGTTGTTCTTGGTGGGATTGGAACCCAGGACTCCAGCTCTGCAAGGCTGCAGTGCTAACCACTGAGCCACTGTGTTGCCCCTGTGGAGTATTTATTCTGTCACGGCTTTCTATCTGGCCAGGGTGTCTTGTGCATTATTCTTGTTTTGTTATTTATGTATTTATATTTTTGTATTTTTTTTTTTTTTTTTTGGGGGGGTGGCCACCTTTTCTTTGTTTGTTGTATATTGGTGATATGTGGGGCCCATTTGTTTTATGAGGCATATAGGTTCAGTACTTATTGTGAAATCCATAGCTTGGGATATGCTTGTGCTCTGTGTGGACAGCTTCATTATGTATTTTTCTTGTCATTTATGTGTATTTTTTAGATACAACATGATATCTAAAAAGAATTATCTGGAGTGTCAGGCAGATGGACAATGGAGCAATGATCCTCCCGCATGTGAAGGTAAAGTATTGATCTAGCGAGACAGACTATGCAATTCTAAGTACAGCAGATGAATATATATTAAACTTTTTTTTTTTTTCTCCTCAAAGTTTCGGAGAATATATATATATATATATATATATATATATATATATATATATATATATATATATAATTATTATAATTATTTATTATTATTATATTTTTTTTATGGGGTTAACGTAAATGAAACTAAGTTTGGTATTACCAGAATTGTAGAAACCCATAGAATACAGGTTACTTATGAAGCCCATAAGAAAGTTGCACAAGCAGTTTTTCTCCAATTTCGCCTCATTCTGAATTTTTTCCATCTACAATGTGCAGAATATTTAAGCGGTAGTGTTACGAAGTACAATTTGTTCTACACACATTAACCTATCGCATGGCACTGTCAAGAGAGAGTTAAAGGCTAGAACAGTGATTGATCAGTGTCTCTGTTATAGTTATCTGTGCAGTACTAAGTACATGTTTTAGTCATGTATGGAGGAAAAAGGTGCAAATAGTTCTTGAGAGTTAACTACCGTATATACAAAGTAAAAAATCAAGAGAAATCTAAATAAAATCAGTATTTGGGGTGATCACCCTTTTTTTTTTTATGTAGATCGTGAGCCCCCATATAGAGCTCACAATGTACATTTTTCTCTATCAGTATGTCTTTTTTGTTTTTTGGAATATGGGATGGAAATCCACACAAACACGGGGAGAAAATACAAACTCCTTGCAGATGGTTTGGGGTTTTTTTTGCCCTTGGCGGGATTTGAACATCAGGACTCCAGCGCTGCAAGGTTGCAGTGCTAACCACTGAGCCACCGTGTGGTCCCGGGGTGATCACCCTTTTGTTCAGAAGACTTGATGTAGTTTAGAAGACAAACTCAGTGATTTTGTTGGGTTATAGTCAGGAGTCTGATTATCCAATTATACAGTTGTGCTTAAAAGTTTACATACCCCGGCAGTTTTGTTTGTTTGTTTGTTTGTTTGTTTTTTTGGGGGGGGGCTTTTTTCAGAGAATATGAATAACACAAAAACTTTCTCTACTCATGGTTAGTGGTTGGGTGAAAAACCTAGGAACTGGGGTACAAGAAAAGGGCAGTAGGTACACTGGACTGACTGAGCCAAAATGTGAGCTAATTTGGCTGTAATAGAAGACAGCTTGTTCGCTGGAGAGCGGTGTAATAGGTATCTACAGACAACCGTAGCGCATGGCGGAGATTCCTTGCAAGTTTTGGGGCTGCGAGCAGGAAAATCAGTATGCAACTCACAGGGATTTTTTAGGGCTGCTTTTCCAATTTCTAAGTTTCTTATTCTGCAGTTCAGCTCCATTTTCCTGAAAAAATCAGTGGTGTACTTTTATGTGAATAAGCTGTAAAGGGCTTTAGGGCATGTTCTCTCATGCTGGGGCTTCACTCTCTGCTCTAAATAATTGTCCCCAACTTCAGCCCAGCTATTTCCCCATTGCTTGAGTGATCTATCCCTCTTTGTCTGTAGTTAGGGGTGATTTATCTAGAGCAGAAAGCAAAGCCCCAGCAAGAGAAGAAATGTCACTAAAGCCTTTTTCAGCTAAGTTCTATAAGAATAAACCACTAATTTTAATGAAAATTGAGCTGCAATGCCAAATAAGATCATCATCTTTGGAAAGTGTAGCAGCTGACCTACAAAGTAATGTCATTAGTATGATAGTAAGATAAATTGTCTGTCTGATTTAAAGCATTATGTAGGGGTTAGGGGTGTTTTAATCCCTATAATTCTATAGGTTGCTTGGTTTTCTAAATTGAAGACTAAAAACCCCACATTGCATAAAATTTTCTTTTTTTTTCTGTTGCAGATTTTGCTGTGTGTGTGTGTGTGTGTTGCTATGGGGTGTCAGATGTTAAAAGATGTACTGTGTAACCCCTTGTTCACATCTGCGTTTGGTAATCTGTTCGGGGAGTCTGCATGGGGACCCCCCCCTTCCCCCGTCCCAAACAGAATACCACACGCATTTGCAAGCGCTGTGCAGTGAAAGCACACAGACCCGATAGACTATAATGGGATCCGTGTGCTTGCTGCGAGAACTTCACAATCTACTTTCCTCTCCGCATGACTCGTGCAGAGATCTCCCGGAAACCACATGGACCCCATTATAGCCTATGGGGTCCATGTGCTTTTACTGCACAGCGCTTGCAAATGTGTTTGGTATTCTGTTCGGGGACGGTGGGGGGGTCCTTTCAGGTCATTCGGGATTCTCAGAAATATTAACTGATGTACTCATCTGACTTTCCATGTCCTCATATTGCTGGCTTATGAGGAAACATAACTCATGATATGAAAATGTCCAAACTTTATTTGAATAACTGCAATAAGAAGTATGTGTTGTGAGCATTAAAAAGGTTCCAGGAAATGTGATATCTCCAGGCTGTCACTGTGTTTTCCCCTTTTGCAAGTAGTACTTATCTGTGCTAGAAACTGTAATTGCCAAAGGTTGTGGTACAAATGACATGCTTTATTAATTATCCACGCTTATAAAGAGATAGGTTAATGGCTTTTCCCACTATTCACTCTTATCATGATCTCAGGTAGTCTCATAGAAGTGCATGGCCAAACGTCCATATTACCTCTCCACTGGGGAACCCTTATTAGCCTGATCAGTGGGGTGATTAAAACTCTTCCTGTAACCAATGGGTAAGGGGATAATTAACAATAGGAAACCCCATTAATTTAGATACTTGTTGGACTACACAACATATTTGGTACTTCTTTTAACGCTCGTTGTTAGGGATTTTGGGACAATTTTTATACTTTTGGCAGGCAGAAATAATACCCTTGTATTTTCTCGAAATAGACATCTGGTACCTTCATATAGTTCTGCAACAAAGTAATATTTTAATAATGACCCAGCTCCCTAGAGTTTGCAATCTACGGGGAAGATGGGCAACCACATGCATAATATGTAATGTTTTCTGCTGACTCAAGCAGAACCTTAGAGAACCAACAACTCCTGGGGGAGAGAGAGGGGGGGACTTAAGTGGTACATAGGGCATACATGTAATGCAACATTAAAACATATTTTCACTAAATCATTGAAAATGAGAAAACCAAAAGGTGTCTCCCTCCAGATACAAAGATCTAAGCCACTGAGTTGACAAATAGACTATTTCTGACATAATCAGATGGCTGTATGGAATGACTATGGCTCACCTGAACAGGGTTCGCCGCCTTAAAGTGATATATTGCTGTGCGTTCCAACACTGGATCTGTGCTGTTCCCTACTCACAGCATCACTTAAGGATTTAAGTCTGTATGCCACAGTCGGCTGGAAATCGTAAATCACCATGATGCAGCAAGCTTGACTCAGCCAAGATGTGGTTTGTTCAGGAAATGTGATCATTACTCAGGCTGTATTACGTAGACCTCAAGGCTTAAACCTTTAGGCAAAACAAAAAGAGCCGATTAAGGGTATGACTAAAATGGAGTATATTTAGAGCAGAGTATGTAAAATATGAAAACCCACCTCCAACTTCATGTTGGAAAGTGAGGTGAATGTATAGTTTAAAGACAGATTCATTGACGGAGCAGTATAACCTCTGTTACTGGTGTGGGAGGAAAAATATATCCTTGTATCGTGTTAGCCAGTGGATATGAAATGAAAAAATTTTTTTGAGAGAAGTCCTCAGTAGTTGATACCTTTTTTTAATGGCTAACTTAAAAAATTTTTTTATGACATATCGAGCTTTCGGGACTACTAGGTCTCTTCATCAGGATGGTATAACACAATTTCTGAAGGTAGGCATATATATACACAGGAATGGAGTGTTAGATGCGAAATAGATGGAAAACAGAACGTGTAAATAAACAGTTTTAAAAAAACATATATCAGTTCACAGGAAAAGCTCTCTGGGTTTATTGCTTCTTTTGATCAGTGACATGGTGTCTAGTTGTTGTAAAACGTCATAAAACCCTGTGCCTGATTTAATCCCCTTTGGAGAGTGTTGAAGGTCATCATGAGTTTAATCTCCCATATGCGGCGATCCTTTCTGTTTCTGAAATTTCCTCTTAGTATCAGGATCTTCATATCCTTGGTGATATTATGATTTTCATTGCAGAAGTGTTTTGGCACAGGGAGGTCCAGTCTCTGCTCTCTAATCGTATGTCTGTGTGAGTTCATCCTCATCCTAAGTGACTGTCCTGTCTCACCTACATACAGGTCCCCAGGACACTTGGTACACATTATTAAATACACCACATTAGGTGTGCTGCAGGTGGTGTTACCTGGGATCTTGTAGTGTTGAGCAGAGGACGGGATCTTGGTGTGGGAGGGACATTAGTAAAATGTTTAATCACTCCCATGATTGCTAATTCCTAAATATTATACCTAGACCCTTGTATAATATCAAAGCTATGATGTTGAGCTATGAAATGCATTGCTGACAGTGAAATGGGAAAAAAAAATAAAGTTTTAGAATGTAAAAACTCATTACCTATATTAAAGGTATTAAAACTTTTTGTTCCCTTTTGCAGTTCAGCTGTGTCCCCCTCCATATGCAATTCCAGATGGAACATTTAGTCCAGATAAGGATGACTATCAATACCAGGATGCTGTAACCTACACATGTGTCAATAGCACACTAGTGCTTATTGGGGAAGTGTCTATATCTTGTACAGCCCATGGGAACTGGAGCTCGGATCCTCCAAAGTGCAAAGGTACAAACATGGCTTTTTCTTTATACTGCATATCCCCATCGCTTTTACCACATTTCTATTGAGATGATATATCATTTTTACCCACTGGATTGCTGAGAAATGTAGGAATCAAAGGGAACCTGTTGCAAGGTTTTTTCCCTTTTGTTATGTTGAGAAAAAAAAAAGAAAAAAAAGTCCATTTAAAAGAAAAAAGCAAAAAAAAAAAAAACCCTTAAAAAGCAATTACCCAGACCCCATAGACTATAATGAAGTCTGCCGGGTTTCTGTGGAGATAAAAGTCCTGCTTGCAGTCCTAGTATGATTTTTCAGGATTTTTGGAGTATGCTTTAAAGAGACTCCATACACCAAAAATAATCTCTAGTTACAGTTCATTAAAAAAAAAAAGTGTCCAGGCAGCTATACATGTAAATAGAATATAGCAGGACAGATACAATAGATCAAGTATCTATAGATACAATAAATCAATCAATCATCTTGTAAGGCAGACCCCTCCAAAAGAATTGGACACTGACTTTAAGGGAGCGATCTTTAAAGGATGGTGAGAACTTTTTTCACCACAATAAGGGTTGACTATTGGTAGTGTCGGGCTCTCTCCCATATATCGGTTAGTCCTGCTTGTATCACTCCACTCCCAAGTCTAAGCGTTGTTGCTGCTTCCAGTCATCAGGGGGAGCCAACCACTACACTTGGATATAGTGGGATGCTTGTTGCAATGACATGGGATCCGACAGTTACATGCCTTTTGGCAGGAATGACATACATCTGTGTGTGAGAACCCATCCACCATTCACATTTACCAACTATAGTTGTTTTGGGTCTAATGGTGTCTTGTCCTAATCCATCTGTCGGATCCAAAAAAATAGAAGACCCTGTCTTCTAATGACTTAAATGCATTTCAGCAGGACCACCGGTCGCGTCCACATTCAGCTGAGCTGCGGCCAAGCTGAATGTATAGAAGCAGAAAAGGAACACCCACTCTCTGGATTTGTGGGGGTTTCAGAAGTCAAACCCCAAAGAATAGATGTTTATCCTCTATTGTATGGATAGAGGATACATAGTTTTTGTGGCATAACCCCATTATTGTCACATTCTGCCAGAAACTGTACCGTTAGATATGCTTTAAACTCCAAACTAATGAAAGGATTCCATTTCTCCTGAAACCATGTCAACACCATATTGTGATGCAAACTAAACATTGGAGAGTATGCAATAGTGTCATGGGGGAATCTATGGATGACACATTTATCAGGATCTATGGCAGTCTATAGGTCAGATGAAATCCACACCATACAGAGCACTTTAATATCTAAATGTGACTAATCCACCTTTTCTAACTATAAAGGGTAGAGAGGCTAGTACGCGATGTTTGTAGGTATTCCACATATGGGCCTTTCATATAGGAAGATAACTCGCACACTACATATATGCTAAAAGCAGCATCCACCACCTGCTGTCTGCGCAGTGCTAACTATGCAACCCTACACATAACTGGTTTCATATTATCCATTTTGAATTGGCCATCTTAGGATGTATCTAGTTACAGGAGCAGATTTGAGGTGTCACATTTACAGGTATGCTAGTCTGGACTTGTCATAAATTTTTTGTTTCTATGCATAGTGGTAACTGATTTAGTGAGTATCGTCAGAACCCAGCATATCAATCCAGCACCAAAGATAGGAAAATGTGGTTTGATAAAGATCACCGTATCCTATTGTGAATTGATGCCAGCAAAACCTTTGATTCTGGTGACTCCAACCTATATGCCGGATTATGTTAACAGTCTCCTATTATACAGTATATCTCCGATTCATTTATCATCTGCTCACAGGAAAGACTACAAATGTATGATCTCTTGAGTCCCCTCTGATGATACCTCACTTATCACTAGAATAGGTATCCTGAATTCATGTGGTGCTTTGCCATCTCTTAGCAAGCCTTTCCTAACACTACTTACTGTTTGTTTACTACAGTATTCAGATTTATTTGAGATGGGAACAGGGCACAAAGCTGGCCATCATTACAGTTGTTTATGGCATATCCTGTGCATATGCCCTTAACATTTATTATGCAACAACGCTTTAATTTGCTTATAAAGTCTTATGTGTATGTGTATTTGTGTATTTCTGAGCTGTGGTTTTTGTCCCCATTCAGTTGTACAATGTTCAACTCCAGAAGTGAAGAATTCAGAAAAAGAATCAGGATTTACTGGTCCATACAATCATAATTCTGGTGTCAGATTTAAGTGTTTACCTGGCTTCACCATGGAAGGATCACCTTCTGTAAAATGCAATAGTAGTAGTGAATGGGAACCTGCTCTACCTACTTGCAACAGTAAGTTATCTGTCCAGTTTTGGGGTTTTTTGTTTGTTTTTTTTGTCATATAGAATCCTATATGGTTTGGTGTTTATATATTCGGTGTATGATAATACCAAACATATATTCAAATAGAAGTATATAGTAATCTAGCATAACATGGAGCTTAAAACCATTTTTCTCAGGCCTGATGCTACTTTTGTTTTTAGATAGAATCTCTATTATTACAAAGAAACCTAATCTGCAACAAAACGAAGAGTGTCTATTTTATGAGCGATTCTAATGTGACGTACATTTTTCAACAAATAGTATTGTGAGGTAGTAACTGGATAAGTGGTATTATGGACTAAAATAGTCTATTGCAGAGCGAATGTAAGATATTATTTTTGGCGGGAGGTTTATTTATTGTGCAAAATAGTTGACAAGGTTGGATAAAGACACAAGTCCAACCTATAACCTTTCTATGTTGATGGTAAAAAAAAATATCTCCACGAAAAGAATGCTAATTGCCCCACATTAGGGTAAATATGGCTTCCTAAAAAGGTGAAGTAGTCTCTTTAGTAATAATGTTGAAACAATATCACCGCTATTAGTTCACCTTCTCTTATATCCCTAAACTACTACCAATAGCCTCACTGAAGGTTTTTTTTTTTTAACTTTCTAAATTTATTCTTGTTTGTATTATCAGAATCTGACTTTATCGACCTATGTGCCCTATAAGATAGATCACTTCTAGCCACCCCCAGTTGCGCCTGGCTGTTACGCAGCGCTTCGCCAAAGCACCTCCTTGGCGCAAAGCAGCTTTGAAATGATGAATCCTGTGTTTGATATATGGGCACCATGTCTACTCGGCTGAACAGTTCAAAATCCATGACAGTTCTGACAGTGTCCTCTATAGTAAATTGCCAGTACACTTCATTTTACTATGGATGCGCCAGATTCAGCTGTTGCTGGCTTGAGTTGACTTATCCGTGCAACAAGTATGTATATGAAGCCCAGGTTTGGTTAGGGCTTGGGCACTGTGACTATTCAGCCAAGCAGGTGCACATCAGTGACTACAGTAAGGTAGGTTTTTTTATATTTTGCAATTGGAAATAAACCTTTGTTTATTCCATAATGCGTTTACTGATAATACAGATAAACAGCTTTAGAAACTTAAGACTACAATATACGCCAGTCTTGGTGGTTTAGAGACATAAAAGGAAGTGACAAATAGTACCATTTATTTATTTATTTATTTATTTATTTATTTATTTTGTAAGATGCACTGGGTGTTTCTCAAGGCTGTCCTGTTAAAATCTCTTGCTTTCCTGGATCCTCTTTTATACCTGTCCTACAGATCTATAACACTAGATGGTGTTTTCAGTCACCAGTGGTACGAGGAAGGAGTACCTCCTGTCTTCTCTGGAATTCATTTTAGCTAACCGCTCAAGCTGTTAGATCTAATACAGGAATTCAGGAATTACACTCTGGTATTAGAGTTTACTGTGGATGTATATTCTGTTATTATATATTTTTGCATAGATCAAATCTATATCTGTCTAATCTGCCTTTATGAACATATTCTATTACAAACTGAATGAGAATATATCCAGGTCTTAGTGATCAATGCAAGAAATTATACAATTAAAGGGGTTGTCCAAGATAAACTGATAATTAACCCCTAAACTAAACTCCCTCCCGCCACCTAACTTCTAATTTACTTCAATTTAAAAAAAAAAAAAAATGTTTCTGAAATGGAATGTCACCAACACTCTTCCTCCTCCCCTATCCCCATCATTACTTACCAAGCCTTCCTGTGTCCGGGGATGGCTCATTCCTTTCTTCTAGCCGTGGGCGGAATAGGTTAGCCAGGCAGACGAGGGAAGGTGGGAGGGGCTAGGCTTATCGAGACAGTGAGTGGGAGATGCTAAGCTGAGTGAGAACGGAGGGTTTTATAACAGGGGGGGGCTTAGTGAGATGGAGTTAGTGCAACTGCTGCACAGGAAGCTAACGGCATGTAAACAAACACAGAGGATGCAGCAGCAACCATTAACACCCAGAAATTAATCTAAAAACTGCTAAAGGTATATGGGTGTATTTATTAGCCCATCACTAGCACTAACAGACCTTTGTTTAAAAAAAAAAAATGCCTCGAAAACCCCTTTAATTACTCATCTTACTAATTGCTTTATATGTGTTGGCGTATCGTATGTCTGCCTTGCATAAATTAATGTAGCTAATCTGATTGAACCCATCCTTTTCCTGAGTCTCCAGAATGAATATAATAAAACTGAGGATTCTACCAACAATTACCCTATAAGATCCAATTAAGATATCTATCCGCATAGATAAATTTAAGAGGATTGTAAAAGCCAATTTCACAATCCACTGAAGCTTGGGTTATGGGTTTTTATACTCTTAATACCCATCAGTTTCCAAGCTATGATGAGATTTACCCACACAACATGGTGGGCCTGAATATAACTAGTACAAACGGGTGCCACCCACCTCATTAAAGATAAATTTTATATGTGGATTGCTAGGCTATGATGTGTACAATATTGGAGTCTACACTCATTGATGACAAAAAAAAAACATACCTGGAAAAAATTGAGGCTGCAAAACTTGGCATGTAGATATGTAAATGATTACAGAGGTGGTGCTTGTCCCCACAGCTCCATAAATGCTAACAAAGGCTGCTTCAGCCCACATACAGCAACAGTTTCCCAGAATTAGCTCTGCCAGATTGCAACACTTCATTGGCCTGCCTGATCACCAGATTTGTTGCCAGTTGAGCATTAACTGGACAAGCTGGCACACCACTGTATTTTGCCTTTACTGGTCAGGCCCAAAATTCCATAAGCAGATTTTAACAAATTTCACATCACTGGAAAATGTGTATTTTCCGCCTCCCATTCATTCCGCTAGCTGAATATTTGCATTGAAATAAAATTACTGGATCCTGTTTTATTTACCCTCTACATGAGAAGAGAAAAAAAAAAAAAAAGCTGATTATAGTTTTTATCTTAAAGGGAGTTTATCATTAGAATCCCTTTTTGAGATAATACCATGTTGGAATAGCCTTAAAGGGATCCCATCATTGGATACCCTTTTTTTTCTCGATAACACGTCGGAATAGCCTTAACAAAGACTATTTGTCTCCTACCTTTAGATGTCTTCTCTGCCCCCCGTTCGGTAGAAAACCGGGTTTTTTTCAGTATGCAAATGAGTTCGCTGAGCCTGCATTCAGGATGGAAATCCTGCGCATGCTCGGTCAGCTCTGATATTGGCTGAGATATAACTGTGATATAACCTACCCTTATTTTCTCTACATGTTACGCAGCTCCATACTCCATACCTCAATAACATTATTCAATTAGAGACCAGAACAGTGCTGAATACAGAAACAGGGGAAAGCATGAAAAAAATGCAGGATTTCACAGAAAAGATCCAAAATTTGTTAAAGGGATTCTATCGTTGGGGAAACTCATTTTTAACTAAGCATGTAATTAAATAGCCTTTAGAAAGGCTATTCCACACATACCTTTTGTTTGTAAATCCTCTCACCCATTTTTGAATTAGCCCGCTTTTATTGATATACTAATTAGCCTCCAGCGTACACCCGTAAGTGTCTTTGAGTACTGCTTGTGTGATCAATGTACATAGGAGGAGGCTGATGATGATGACGACGACTCATCAGTTTCCCTGCATTCACCTCCCCCTCTGTGTATACACAGCAGACAGTGCTCAGTGAACTTCCGGGTGCACGCTGGAGGCTAATTAGCATATAATTAAAAGTGGGCTAATTCAAAAAACGGCTTGGAGGATTTGCAAAGGTATGTGTGGACAGAGAGTCGGACATGCAGTACTCTGTATCCGGTTTAAAAAAAAACGGATTTGCAGCAGAGAGCATAAAACGCTCACCGGCGCTCACGGCCAGACCCAGTCTGACAGCTCTCAGTCTTCTGCATGCAGAAGACGGAAAGCTCAGAACGGACTCCGGGCGCTAGTGTGAACCCAGCGTGATTCTGTTACTGCTAGTGGATAAAAGTCTGGCCATGGTCATGTGATTTACGGTCCATGGTCATGTGATTATCACACAAGTGCACAGCTGATTACCAGGCAGTTGTCTGATTACTGGGCTGTGACTATAACAAGCGGCACCTGTGTGCTCATCACATGACCATGGACCGTAAATCACATGACCATGGTCAGAGTTTTATCCACTAGAAGTAACAGAATAAATGACAGCAAGCAGAGATCTAGAAAACTGTGAGGAATTGATACAGAAAGTATAGTGGAAACTTGTACAACTTTTTATTATACAAACCATAACAATTGTCTCTCAATATTGGTCTGAAAGTGGCCGACCCCTTTAAAATGAGTTTTTCCAATGATAGGATCCCTTTAATAAAGTATGTTACGAAATTTATTGATGACACAAATACTGTCTGAAAATTTAGTTACGCTTTAAATCTAAAGGTTACTGGCTGCAGTTAGTTGAACTCATTTCTTCTTCTTCATCTCATCTTCATGTCTTTATTAATAATAATATATGTAACATGCATTTGTTGACAAGTATTTTAACACTAAAACAAACTTAACATTTTACTAACACCGGTTTTATGTATGTATGAGGAATTGAAGCTGAGCGTCCACCAAACACCACTGAAACTGGAGGTAAAACTCACCACTGTTGGGTAATATTCAGAAGAATAACTAAGTCCTGAAGGGGGCTGTCTAGGCAAAAATGGACACCCATATTTTTTAAAATTCTGCTGGGGGTAGTTAAAAAAAAAAAAAAAAAAAAAAAAAAAAAAAAAAAAAAAAAAATCATGCTCCAGTGCCTCCCTGCACGGTCCAGTGCCTCCTGCATGATCTAGTGCCTCCTGCATGGTCTAGTCCCACAGCTCCATTCTCTTCTGACAGAAGTACCTGCCGCACTTTACCGATGAGATCAATCAGTGGTCTCAGGAAGGGAGTCGGGAATGTCACTCCCTGTGACTTTCCTGGTTCCTTTCCTGAGGCCAATCAGTGGCCTCAGCGGAAGAGAGCCAAGACATCACAGTCAACCAGCAAGAAGGCAGACAAGCTGCGAGATTGGACCACGCCGGGAGGACACTGAGGACATACAAGTGTGATTAATTTTATTTTTCCCACCTCCACAGCTTATTTTAAAAATAATTGATTTTTCCGGACAACCTCCTTCATGTATCTCATGGATAAAAAAAGAAAAAAAAAAATCTCAGTACATTTGTCTCATTTTCAATGTGATGTCTCCAAATTTCTTTGGAAAAACTTTATTAAAAAGTGGCTTAGTTATTGATTTTTGTATAGATAAAACCCAATACTGCATGTGTAATCTGCTTCCAACATTCTAAATACCGTCTCTTAAACCTACTTTATGCATTATAAATTTGTGATTAATTTTGGTTGCTTTTCCATATGTCTTGACTTTTGACAAAACTTGGTTTATGTGCTTCACCTTGGTTCCTACTTGTAGTTGTGTGTAAAACTCTGAGTAATTTTGTGGATCGGGGTACGGTATTAAATTAAACTGAAAAAAAAAATCCAAACTTGAACCTGCAAAACTCAGATTTGTATGCACTGCTTGTATATATTGTTTATTCGCATGACTGGACGCTTCCTTTTTGCTTGTACCGTACTCCAAATGTACAAGAGAAATCTCTGGAAAATGGAAATCTTACAAAAATGGTTCAAACCGCTCTAATACTCAGATTACTGAATGAAGTCAAATTTAATTCCTCTGTACTATTTGGGTGCAATAATGTTGCAACATGATATCAAGCCTTTGAATTTCAGTAGAAAAACCCACACATCAGAGCCATATTTATTTAATCCTAGGTTCAACTGTCACTCAAGTTCCATCAACTACACCGAAGGAAAATGGGAATAATGGAGGTAAAATTCAAATAAAAGATAACTTGGATCAATGAATTTGTACTGTATCCCTCCACGATGGGGGATGGGGGAGTCTGTAATGACCAAACCTCTTCAAGGGTCCACAAAATTAGATAAACCTAAATCTGTATGTTTTCAGTGGGGAGAAGGCAGAATGCCATCGTTTGGCATCTCCTTATCTATTACAGGAATACAGTATTGACATTAGGGATTGTCAAAGGTGGCCAGAAAACTGTGTGTGGGCACCGTAAGGAAAATAATGTGCTGCTTTGCAGAAGGGCACCCATCATGTGACAATCTGCATATGTGATAGTGCAATATAGATACAAATGCATACCATAAGTATGTTTTCTGTAGAGGCCATATGGCAATCATATTCTTAGGAATATGTGTATCATGATGATACACCCAGTGCTGAATACTGTAAGATTTGATTGTGATTCCACAGGAGCAGCTTTGGGTTCAGTGTATTTACTTTACTATCATATACTTTGATATGTGGTTTTTCTCTACTGAAATTCAAAGTCCTGTTTATTTAATCCCAGGTTCAACTGTCACTCAAACAACAACTAAACAGCCGACAGGCAACGAAAATGGAGGTAAAATAAAGCATAAACTTCTAGTTTTATGAGGGTTTTTTTTTTGTTTTGTTCCCCCCCCCCCCCCCCAACAACCTAAACTGGTTATTTAAAATGAGAATCTGCAAAGTTCCAGTGAACGCCATAGCAAGGAGAAAAAAAAATCAAGTGCTGAACTACCATTTTTTTTCGCAGTTTCACTTTTTGAATAAAACATGATCAAAGCAATAAATATTCCCCAAAATGGTATACCGTATAAGCCGAGTTTTTCAGCACAGTTTTTGTGCTGAAAAAGTCTGCCTCGGCTTATATTCGAGTCATTACGGTAATAACCGTAGTTACAGACCCGACATACAGACACGGGGGCGGGTGCCAGGCCGCAGCATCGCCACGCTCCTGGCGGAAGTACCGAGGCCTTCAAACAGAAGTACTGTAAGTACTTCTGTAGTTTGAAATCAACAGCATCGCCATGGCAATGCTGCGGGCCTGGCACCCGCCCCGGTGTCTGCATGCCGGGTCTGTAACTACGGTAGTTGTAGTCTGTAGCTATAATGGCGCCGCTCTGCTCCAGAGTGGTCGCCATTGTAATCGGCACCTCCACTGTAACTCTTACAGTGGTAATGCTGGAGTTCCTGAGCACTGGAGTTACAGTGGAGATGCCCTCCTCTGCGGGGAAGCGGCAAGTGCCGCCATGCCCCTGGAGAGAGGAGGGAGTGGGCACGACCGCTCTCTCAAATGCGTCGCTGAGGGAGATCCCCGGCCGCCGGAGCTGAAGGGGAGATCCCCGGCTGCCAGCAGGAGTGCGTACCTGAAGGAAGACATCGGCCGCCGGACCTGAAGGGGAACTGTGGCCGGCTGCCGGCAGAAGCGCTGAGAGGAAATCCAGGAAGCAGAGTCTGCCGAGGATTCCCCCAGCGGCCGGCCACAGTTCACACTTCAGGTCTGGTGGCCGAGGTCTTCCTTCAGGTCCGCCCCTCAGTGCTCCTGCTGGAGATTCCCCTCAGCGCCTCTGTAAAGGCTCCCCGGCCGGCAGTGCTTTTCTTTTGCAGGTTGCTCTATGCAGCCTACAAAAGAAATGATGATTTTTGCAATGTATTGCAATGCATTAGCATTGTAATGCATTGCATTAGTGATCAGACCCCCTGGGGTTCAAGACCCTTAGGGGGTCTAATATATGCAAAAAAAAAAAATTTTTTAATAAGTAAAAAAAAAAAATAGTCTAAAAAATACAAATCACCCCCCCCCCCTTCCCTAGAACACATATAAAACTAATACTGTGAAACACATACACGTTAGGTATCCCTGTACAAATCTATAAAAATATGTACGATAAACGCCATAGCTGGAAAAAAAAAGTTGTCTATCTGCCCCTATCCGGAGACTGTTTTTTTTTTCCCCCACTTGGAATTCAGTCTGACTATAGCCAGGCTAAATGTAGGGTATCTGCAGTGCTCCTATTCCGTCGGGAAGGGGTTAATAGGAGCACTGCAGATACCCTATATTCAGCCAGGCTGAATTCCAAATGGGGGGAAAAACCCCAGTCCTCAAGCTCAGGGAAGGGGCAGACAGACAACCAAAACACCCCCTCCCCTTTCCCAGCACCCAGCAACTACTGCACCCAAACACTCCGACCATTTTAATTTTGGAAATTTTCCAGTAGCATTTCCCCTCTTGGCTTATACTCGAGTCAATACGTTTTCCCAGTTTTTGTGGTAAAATTAGGGGCCTCTGCTTATATTTGGGTCGGCTTATACTCTAGTATACATCTGCCATACAAAAAGACTCCCTATGCATCACCATACACAGCAAAGACTGTGGGCACCACCACCCTATTTCTTTTTGCTATCAAATGTAATGTCTTTTTCCCTGGTAAGTGCTCATTTGCTATGGTGAATTTTAGTCTTTTTCCTTTTAAAAGGAGTTTAGATAGGTTAATAATTTTACAAGAATGTTGACATGAGCAGAAAAATAAAGCAGGGCTAACCACTTGGTATTTTAGTTGTAAGCTGCTTAAAAAAGGACCTTTTGCTATCTCCACCAACTCCAGTTCTTAAAAATCTGTTAATAGGTGGTACTACACTGTTCCTTGCACAGTTGAATTTTTTTTTCTTTAGCTCCCTCTGTTCCCAAGCATTCAGGGCAGTTTTGGTGACCGGTAGGCTACTCCAGAGCTCCCATCGGAAGTGAACAGTGTCAAAGCACAGAACTGCGCTCCTGCTTGACTCCTGCTATTTCAATGTATTTGGGTTCTCTACAAGGCAGCAAAACTAACACTTATTTCTTAGTAACAAAAAAAAATTCAAGCAGTCCCGAAATCAGTGGAGTGGTGCCTATTAAATGATAGAAAGAGCTTGGCTTGGAACATGGAAGGTTCTCTTCTAAGTGTTCTTGATTCATTACAGTTTTGCAAACAGGTGTAAATAAGTTTTGCAAAAAGACTCAATTTGCAATAGGGGCTGAATAATTTTGTGATTGTGCTCTTATAAGTGTTCCAAAATTTACTGTGGTTTTTTGAGCCAAAGCCAGGAATAGACTGAGCAGAAGTTTAGAAGTATAAGAGATTCTTATATAATTCTGCTTTCTTTTGTGTAGCCATTCTTGGCTTTGGCTTAAAAATGGCAGCAAAGTCTGTAACAAAAAAAGCTGTGTTTCCACAACATGGAGTCTTAGGGTCAGTGCATACGAAGTTTTTTGGCACTGATTTTAACGCTGAATCCGCTTTAAAATCAGCCTCTAAAAAAAAAAAAAAAAAAAAAAAAAAAAAAAAAAAAAAAAAAGCCTCCCGAATAGAACTCTGGAAGCTGATTTTGAGGCAGATTCAGCATTAAAAATCAGTGCCAAAAAATGTGCGCGCTGACCTTTAGCCTTGAGCAGATCGAGTTCGCTTGGTGACCCAAAGAACAGAAACCCTAAGAATGCAAACGCTAGTGTGAACCTAGAGAGTGTGTGTTTTTAATATTTAATGTATATCTCCACAACCCCCCCCCCCAATCAGTGAGTCGACAGCAGTGAGCGAGTACTATATACAGTGTGCGTGTGTGTAGATGGTAAATAAATACATATAACTTAAAAATTTAATAATGTTAACTGCTTTTGCCAGTAAGAGGTTGGCGCTTTCCTTTCTGCAGTGCAAGTCTGTAAATCATAAATCATTCATCTGTGATCTGCACAAAGCAGAATTGCTTGTGATGCAGACTGCCAGCCATCAAAGAAAATTGCGGTGAAGGATGGATTAGCCCACTGTTTTTTTTTGTTGTTGTTTTTTTTTTTTTTTGTCCATGTAAGAAAACCCCTATACAACAAAAACAGAAGAGGAAGTCTCCCAACTACTTTCTTCATCTCGCCCTACAACTTGCAGTAGTGACCCCTTCCCCTCACACCTTCTCCAATCTCTGTCACCTGCTGTCACTACTTACCTTACTAAAATATTTAACCTCTCTCTCTCTTCTGGAATCTTCCCATCCTCCTTCAAGCATGCTGTTATAACCCCGCTACTGAAAAAACCCTCCCTGGACCCATCCTGTGCTGCTAACTATCGACCCAGCTCTAACCTCCCCTTCATCTCTAAACTCTTGGAACGCCTGGTCTATTCTCGTTTAATCCGCTATCTCTCTGCTAACTCTCTGCTTGACCCCTTACAATCTGGTTTCCGCGCTCTGCACTCTACTGAAACGGCTCTCACAAAAGTCTCCAATGATCTCCTAATGGCTAAATCCAATGGTGACTTCTCTCTTCTTATTCTTCTGGACCTCTCTGCAGCTTTTAACACTGTTGACCATCATCTCCTCCTCACTATGCTCCACTCAGTCGGCCTCATGGACACTGCGCTCTCCTGGTTCTCCTCTTATCTCTCAGACCGTACTTTCAGTGTATCATTTGCGGGCTCTGTTTCTTCCCCTCTTTCCCTTGCTGTTGGGGTTCCTCAGGGCTCAGTCCTAGGCCCCCTGTTCTTTTCTCTCTACATAGCCCCCATTGGACTAACCATAGCCAGATTTGGCTTCAGGTACCATCTTTATGCTGATGACACCCAATTATACACATCTTCCCGTAACATCACCCCTGCACTCACACAGAACACCAGTGACTGTCTCTCTGCTGTCTCAAATATCATGTCCTCACTCTATCTGAAACTAAATCTCTAAGACTGAACTACTACTGTTTCCACCATCTAACAGATCTGTCCCTGATATATCCATTGTAGTCTCAGGCCTTACTATAACTCCTAGGCAGCAGGCCCGCTGCCTTGGGGTCATATTTGACACAGACCTTTCCTTCACCCCTCATATTGAATCACTCGCACGTTCATGTCAACTCCCCGTAAAAACATCTCCAGAACACGCCCTTTCCTTACCAGAGATACATTAAAGACACTTATTGTCTCTCTGATTCATTCTCGCCTTGACTACTGTAACTCCTTACTAATCGGTCTTCCCCTCACTAAACTCTCCCCTCTACAATCTATTCTGAATGCAGCGGCCTGGCTCTTCTATCAGTCTAGATGCTACAGCGATGCCTCTGGTCTGTGCCAGTCACTACATTGGCTGCCTATTCATTATAGAATAAAATATAAAGTTATCACTCTCATCCACAAGGCTCTCCATAATGCCGCACCTTCATACATCTCCTCCCTCATCTCTGTCTACCGCCCAACCCATGTTATCCGCTCACTCAATGACCTAACACTTACATCCTCTATTATCAGAACCTCCCACACTCGTATACAAGACTTCTCCCGAGCTGCACCACTTCTCTGGAATGCTCTACCCCGGACAATCAGATTAACTCCCAATTTCTACAGCTTCAAACGCAAACTAAAGACGCATCTTTTCAGACAAGCCTATTACAATGTCTAACGTAAACCCTTAACCCTCCTCTGTCCCCGCTCCCACATTTCCCCACATATGTCATCATCTCAGGATAACTTTATAGGTCCAAGCTCCATCCACATGCTAAAGGGCACGACTGTCGACGGCTCATAAAGTCTTATGTTTATGTAATGACAGTCACCTCTATTACAAAAGTGTCTGACCTTTGTATAAGCAATGCCGCCCCTGCTACCTCTTGTGTCACCCCCTCTACCTCATAGATTGTAAGCTCTTGCGAGCAGGGCCCTCAGTCCCATTGTGTGAAATGACTTTCTTTCTAATGTATCTTCCTGTCTGTATTTGAACCCTACAAATTGTACAGCGCTGCGGAATATGTTGGCGCTATATAAATAAAATGTATTATTATTATTATTATTATTATTATTAAAAGCTTGTCTCTGTAAATTAGACTGTGAACCTCACTGAGGTCAGGGCTGAAGTGATATCTTTTAGTTTTATAAAAATACTATGTATTCTATGTGGTGTAAAACAAAAATGATTGCTTAGCACCACTTTCAGACAGATAACAATTTTGATAAACAAAAGCAAGTGTAAAGTACTGTATGTAAAACAAAAACAACAAATCTTGCACCAAAATTCCTTATATGTGATACAGCTGAAAGTTGGCTGCTACATTTTTTGCAGTCCTAATGCTGTAATTTTTCTGGCAGTGGATTTTTCATACTGGTCATTGGCTTATGATCTGTGGGGTCCGAATCCCAGCAACTTGCACAAATCAGCACTTCTGGCAGCCTCCAGGCATCAGAAGCTGGTGCATTGGACATTGCTTACATGCAGCTTGCTCTTACCCAAGTAATAGTCTCATCCAATGCATAGCAATGACTCCAGGGAATTGCAGCTCCGCACTCGCTCTCCATCCACTACACCAGCTTCCAGTGCCTGAAGGCTGCTAGAGCGGCTTTCTTATGTAGGTTCTGGGTGTCAAACTCCCTCAGATCACCTACTGATGACCTGTGCTGTGGATAGATCACCCATATAAAAAAAATCCACTTGGGGTGGGAAAACTCTTTTAAAGTAAACAAGATGGTAAGTGTCCATAATTTATTTACTTTTCATATATTGTTTATTTTCTTTATGTAGCATATGATTTCTACTCTATTTCTAGTTATGTGACAAAATGGTGCTCACTGCCAAATAGAAAATATTTTGCTAAATTAATAACTAATATAGATAATCTAATGTTTATTTTTCTGGTTACAGGAGAGGGAAGTAATGTTGGTGCTGTCGTAGGTAAGCTACTTAGTTGTTTGTTTTTTCCTGCTGTAAACACATGTAAATACTGCATGCATTGCTTCAATGATATTATTGCTGCTTCTCACAAAATCACTTTAAGTTTTACAGTATTTCCATACAGATGAGTTGCTGTCTTTAAGCCAACTGAATGCTTAATATGTGAAAAGAACTGATTACGTCATGGAATGATCCTCTGTGGGGAATCCTTTGTTCATGCTACCCTTATCTGTCTTATAATGTATGAAAAAGCAATGTAGTAGTGTAAAAATTGGAGACTGAAAGAAGGTTTGTCCAGTGCCATCTTTGCTTTCCAGTTTCGACAAGGTTCCACAAATTTCATCTGTTGCTGTGTAAAGAACAAAATCTGCAGATACCAGGTCATCTGGCAGTGTAAAATATTTGCTACATGTGTGAAATTACTTCCAGCTCATACTACATCTCTTAGGGTCAATTCACACTACGTAAACGCCAGCTTATTCTGAACGTAAAACACGTTCAGAATCAGCGGCGTATAAAGCAGTTCCAATTCATTTCTATGGGAGCCAGCATACGAGCGCTCCCCATAGAAATGAATGGGCTGCTTTTTTCACTACGAGAACTCCCATTGAAGTGAATGGGGAGTGCTTGCGTGTACGGCTCTGAAGGAGCAGAGCTTGCCGTATACGCCGGCACTTCCCTTTCACTTCATTGGGAGTGCTCGTAGTGAAAAAAGCAGCCCATTCATTTCTATGGGGAGCACTCGTATGCCGGCTCCCATTGAAATGAATGGGAGCTGCTTTATACGCCGCTGATTCTGAACGTGTTTTACGTTCAGAATAAGCTGGCGTTTACGTAGTGTGAATTCACCATTAAAAAGTAAGAGTTTGGCTTATATAGGTTCCTGGTGACAGACTCCTTTTAAAAGTCTATCGCCTAATGAAGGCTCACAAATCTGCCATAGGAATAGAACTGTTGAGGCTGGTCTATGAGCAGCTTCAATTGTTGTGTAGCAAATAAGAAGATTGCAGACTCCATCCCCCTAGGGAGTGAATAAAGTAGTGAATGTAAAATATCCAGTATTCGGTGAAACTTGTGATCACGTGTAGACAAGCCTTAAGAGGTAGGCCTCATAAGATGACATGATAGGAAGAGTCAACTTGTTATAAAAGCATGTGGAGTTTTATTAGTGTCTCCAAGGAAAACACTGGGAGAACTTCCAGAATAACAAATATCAGTCAATGTCTCATTAGCTTACAACATCAGAGAGGCTCATAGTTTGGTTTCTTCATCTGGATATCCTGTAGAGTTACAGCTTGGTTCATGCTTGATCATCTGGTTGATGAAACTCTGGGCTGGTCACGACGTCATGACCAGTATGACAGAGAGCGATAGTAGGCAGATCTTCCATAGATCCTCCATGAATGACCACAACCACCCACAATGACCCAGACATGTGTATCTGTCACTCATTTATGTTCATGAGAGGGGGTGTTGCCTTCCATCTTGTTGCTTTGTAAGGACATCTCTAAAATGGTGTACGCTAACCACACCGATGTATCAAAATATAGAAGAGTGAAGTCAGCAGAGTATTAACCCTATGTATTCCATGAATATTGTAATATCCTAATATTTAACAGTAAATAGAGATGTGCGAACACTATTCGAAACAGCCGTTTCGAATAGCACGCTCCCATAGAAATGAATGGACGTAGCCGGCATGCGGGGGGTTAAGTGGCCAGCCGCCGGCAAAGTCTGCGTGCCGGCCGCTTCCATTCATTTCTATGGGAGCGTGCTATTCGAAACTGCTGTTTTGAATAGTGTTCGCTCATCTCTAATAGTAAACTAAACAAATAAACTAAAAATTAAAATCACTCCAAGTTTCTTAGATTTGAAATAAAGGTAATGAGCAAAAACAGAGAAATTATACATCCCCCCCCCATGTCTGAAAACGCCCAGTCTTCAAACAAACATATGAAAATTATTTTTCCTATAAAGTGAACACCGTTGTGGGAAAAAAAAACGAGCCAAGCCACCATTTTTTTTTCTTTTTTTCCATGGGGACGTGGCTCCGCCAATAAAAAAAAAAAAAAAAAAAATTAAAAAAAAAGCTGCCTTATCCATCCCCATACACAGAAATCTACAAAAGTTACATGTGTTAGAATATAACAATTCATAGAATACAGGTGACATGTAATTTGGACTGTACAGTGAACGCTGTAAAAACGAAGCTCATAAGAAAATCTCACAAACACAGTTTTTTCAATTTTTTTTTTTTTCTCAGCTTCCCAGTATATTGTATAAAATATTAAGTGGTATAATTACAAAGTACAATTTTTCCCTGCAAACATTAAACCCTCATATGGCTCAGTGAACGGAGAAGTAACACACATTATGGGGTTTGGAAGACGGGAGTCAAAAATAAAAAATGCCTGTGGTGGGAAGGGATTAGATCTTTGTTCAAGATTAGTTGCTTGGATAGCAAATGTTGTTTCATAAGAGCTGATATGTTTAATTTATGCAAAATTAACCAGTCAGAATCCTGTCTAGTTGATGGAGGATGTGATAATTGTGCAGAAGGCAAAGAATTGACCAAATTGGTCTGCTGAGTTCTTGACATCAAATTGATCTACAAACTGGATCTTGAGATTTTACACCTTGCATGAATTTATGTAGATGTTTATCTGTGATTGTGTGTATATATGTATATCTGTCCTCTTGCTCTATTTTCAAGGATTTCAACGGTAGATTATGCACTGATGTACTGATGTTCCCTTCTGAAGGCCTCTTTGTTGCCCACGTTATACTACAGTGTCAAGCTATCATTGCATTAGATACTACAGCAGGGCTCATTGTTAAAGAGGAGAGACCTCCATTGTTATCATGCAGTTCAGAAACATAAAATAGCCTCTGATAACAGTGGCGTAAATCATTGTAAACAACTGGAGCTGGACATCTAGCTCATGTTTCATGTGACTAAAGAAACTTTGCTTTCGGTCTGGCTTTTCTGCCCCTCTCACATGCCATAAATTGGAGTAACCATCGCAGGAAAATATGGCTTGCTTGTCTAGAGTGATGGGGATTGCTGACCCCTGGTTTATAACAATTGTACGCTTCCTTGAATGGCCTTTAATTGATAGTTCTGAATCTTTAGTCAGGCTAACATTTTGATAAAATATGCCATTGACCTTAATCAGCTAAACATCCTTATTATAGATTGAAAGTTGGCTATAATAAGCTGACCCCCCAAAAAAAATAACCTTTGTGTACAGAACCTACTGTCAAAATGCCTTGTTTAACCCCACATTCACAGAACCAGTTTTCAACTGGAAATTCATTGTGTTGGCCAAAGTTACCAACCTGAACAGTATGACGAGTCCTTTAGGAAAGGGTGTGGTTAAGCACTTGGTCTCAAAGTTTTCAGGAGTAAAGAAGTAGGGTCCCAAACCATCAGATACATAGTTATAGAGACTTCAGACTCTAAATGTAGGATATATCATTTGTTTATTTATCACCAATCCGGTGCTTCAAGTAACAAATAGGTTACTCTACATTATACGTTGTTTGGATATCTCTATAAACCTGTTTACTTGAAACACTGGATTGGTGATAAAGAAACAAGTGATATACACTCACCGGCCACTTTATTAGGTACACCTGTCCAACTGCTCGTTAACACTTAATTTCTAATCAGCGAATCACATGGCGGCAACTCAGTGCATTTAGGCATGTAGACATGGTCAAGACAATCTCCTGCAGTTCAAACCGAGCATCAGTATGGGGAAGAAAGGTGATTTGAGTGCCTTTGAACGTGGCATGGTTGTTGGTGCCAGAAGGGCTGGTCTGAGTATTTCAGAAACTGCTGATCTACTGCGATTTTCACGCACAACCATCTCTAGGGTTTACAGAGAATGGTCCGAAAAAGAAAAAACATCCAGTGAGCGGCAGTTCTGTGGGCGGAAATGCGTTGTTGATGCCAGAGGTCAGAGGAGAATGGCCAGACTGGTTCGAGCTGATAGAAAGGCAACAGTGACTCAAATAGCCACCCGTTACAACCAAGGTAGCCAGAAGAGCATCTCTGAATGCACAGTACGTCGAACTTTGAGGCAGATGGGCTACAGCAACAGAAGACCACACTGGGTGCCACTCCTTTCAGCTAAGAACAGGAAACTGAGGCTACAATTTGCACAAGCTCATCGAAATTGGACAATTGAAGATTGGAAAAACGTTGCCTGGTCTGATGAGTCTCGATTTCTGCTGCGACATTCGGATGGTAGGGTCAGAATTTGGCGTCAACAACATGAAAGCATGGATCCATCCTGCCTTGTATCAACGGTTCAGGCTGGTGGTGGTGGTGTCATGGTGTGGGGAATATTTTCTTGGCACTCTTTGGGCCCCTTGGTACCAATTGAGCATCGTTGCAACGCCAAAGCCTACCTGAGTTATTGCTGACCATGTCCATCCCTTTATGACCACAATGTACCCAACATCTGATGGCTACTTTCAGCAGGATAATGCGCCATGTCATAAAGCTGGAATCATCTCAGACTGGTTTCTTGAACATGACAATGAGTTCACTGTACTCCAATGGCCTCCACAGTCACCAGATCTCAATCCAATAGAGCATCTTTGGGATGTGGTGGAACGGGAGATTCGCATCATGGATGTGCAGCCGACAAATCTGCGGCAACTGTGTGATGCCATCATGTCAATATGGACCAAAATCTCTGAGGAATGCTTCCAGCACCTTGTTGAATCTATTCCACGAAGAATTGAGGCAGTTCTGAAGGCAAAAGGGGTCCAACCCGTTACTAGCATGGTGTACCTAATAAAGTGGCCGGTGAGTGTATACTACCATTTGGAGTCTGAAGTCTCTATAACTAAATATGACTCCTGGCAATACAGTTAGAATTTTATTATAACTATTCTATTATATTAAGAAGTTAGTAGTTGGAGGGTTCTAGGGAAACAATATAGCGCACCCTGCAGTTATAATATGAGAAATGTGTGTGTAATGTCCAGGTCCAACTAATACCTATTGAATAGTTTTAGTAACGCACACGCCTGGAACATGACCTGCGTCTGTATGTAACATTGCTGTATTTCTTTTAAGGTGGAGTTATATCTGGAATTGTTGGAATTCTAATTGCAGCATCAGCTATTATTTATGTGTGCTGGTTTAAGAAAAAAAAAGGGTGAGATTATACTATGAAAATATAATTTTGTAATATAGCATTTACAGGGCAGAGTTCTATCAAAGCATGCTTTAAAGCGAGTCTACCACCACCAAAATAACTTATAAGCCACTGGAATCGTGAACTATTTATTTTAATGTTAAAGTGCAACCTTGCTGTCAAGAAAATGAAAGTTTTAATCTGTTTGCAAATGAGCTGTTTGGTGCACCCAGGTTTTGCCTGTGACTGCCAGTCTTGATATACAGCAATGAGAGGTCAGGAACTCCTGGTCTACCCCAAATTGGCATATGTTAATTGTTCTTGGCAGCAAGATTGCACATTGACACAAGAAAGGTATGTTCACAATGTCATTGGTAGTAGATTGCCTTTAAAAGTGTCCCTCCTATAATAAAAGGTTTTCTACAAACAAAAGTACAGGCAAAGCTAGGATATTTTGTAATATATCTTGGGACAGAAAATGCTGCTTTCTACACTTTGCTAGGCTCATGACTCCTTCCTCCTGCTTCCAGCACTCACTCTACATTCACTGAAAAGATCTGTCTGCTTTAGACAGATGTAGACTGCTTTTCAACTTCACTGAGTTGGGTAAGTTATGGTGTCCATGGAAGTGCTGGTTTCAATGATACACTTCTCTTTACTGGTGTATTGTGTCTCCCATGTTGCCACTTCCTAAGGTATGCTGCACAGAAATTGGGAATCCTCTTCTCTGTTGTACTCCAAAGCAGCTCTCCATAGACATCTATTGGCAGAAATTGTACTCAGATCTTCCGGACATGAAGTTTTGTTGTTTAATGCACGGAGTCGGATAGATGGGAGGAAGGAGGAAAGTAGCCAGATAAGTAAAGAAAGCCACCCTTTGTCCTATTAAATTGACAATTGGCTAATGTTACTATTTGACTGTAAATACTTTAATAGTATTTTTAGCATGTTGTTGCTGAAGACAGTGTGAATAGAGCAGAGAATTTCTGTCTTGGTGAAGTTTTCAGTTACCTCAGTTCTATCATTATATAACTGTGCGATATGTGGACAGGAGATTCCAAATTCCCCCAGCAGTCTTCACCTTTATTTATAGTAGCAACATATTAAGCCCTTTAACATCACATGTAAACTATTATAGTTGAGGCTTATATATTGCTTTCTAAGGGAGCGTTCACACTACCGCCGGTGTCCGACATGTAGTGTCCGCTCCTAGCGTCCGCTCAAAATCTGTCACGGACACTAGGAGCGGACACTAGATGTGTCCGTGACACCTGTCATTCACTTTAATGGGCATCGGGTGCGTTCTTTTGCACTCCTTGCCCGTCCTTCCCTGTCCGCAAGAGAAGATGTCCGACTTCTCAAGCGGACAGAGGAACCCTGCATGCAGGGTTTTTCTGTCCGCTTGAGAAGTCGGACATCTTCTCTTGCGGACAGGAAAGGACGGGCACGGAGTGCAAAAGAACGCACCCGATGCCCATTAAAGTGAATGACAGGTGTCACGGACACATCTAGTGTCCGCTCCTAGTGTCCGTGACAGATTTTGAGCGGACGCTAGGAGCGGACACTACATGTCGGACACCGGCGGTAGTGTGAACGCCCCCTAAATAGAAAAAAATATACCTTCGGTATTGTTTGTATTTAGTACATCTACTGATGAATTTAAATGCAAAGAATACTTTTTTAATAGCAGAACAGCCAGGGCTATGGAGTAAATGAGAAGAAGAAAAAAAAAATTAGATTCCTGCTTCAAAATAAAATGATTACTTTTGTTATATTATACAATTATTGATATTGTATAATGAATTAGATGCACAGTTTGTTAGAAATTTAGTAACTAGCTTTTTTTTTGGATTAGAGACACATTACTGCTTTGGTCTGATCAATACTGTCAGCCATTTATTAAGTAGGAGCAGGAATCGGAGAGGATAGTTTGGCCTGCCTAACTCCACAGCCCTTATAGCAGCCTTTGCTATGCAATGCAGAAAAAGGGACGCCATATGCTTAACATATGACGCATGGTGTGCATGCCATGCACCCGACCTTAGGCTTTTCTTGGCCATTGCTCAATACCTCTTTACAATCTAAGGGCTCGTTCACATCTGCGCCCAGGTGTCCGTTCTGCAGGTTTCCGTTTCCTGCATAAAACAGAGCAGGAGACGGAAACCTGCAGAAGTCTTTCTCACCCATTCATTTGAATGGGTGAGAAAGATGTCCGGCCGTGAGCGGCGGTGAGCGTTTTATGCTCTCCGCCGCGAAACCGGGTTTTTTAATCTGGACACAGAGTCGGACATGCAGTACTCTGTGTCCGGATTAAAAAATCCGGTTTCACGGCGGAGAGTATAAAACGATCACGGCCGGACCCGGTCTGTGCTTTCCGTCTTCTGGCATGCAGAAGACGGAAAGCACAGAACGGAGAGTAGAACGCAGATGTGAACCTAGCGTAAGTGTGATGAAGGTTTCATTGTGACTACCTTACGCTAGGTTCACACCTGCGTTCTACTCTCCATTCTGTGCTTTCCGTCTTCTGCATGCCAGAAGACGGAAAGCACAGACCGGGTCCGGCCGTGAGCGTTTTATGCTCTCCGCCACGAAACCGGATTTTTTAATCCGGACACAGAGTACTGCATGTCCGACTCTGTGTCCAGATTAAAAAACCCGGTTTCGCGGCGGAGAGCATAAAACGCTCACCGCCGGACATCTTTCTCACCCATTCAAATGACTTCTGCAGGTTTCCGTCTCCTGCCTCTGTTTTATGCAGGAAACGGAAACCTGCAGAACGGACACCTGGGCGCAGATGTGAACGAGCCCTTATCAGTTTGTATTGTCTACCACAATTAAATTTTATACGCTTTCTTAAACTACTACTTGTGGAGTGCTATGTAGTCCTGCATCATAGCTGCTGTCATGATCACATTGATTCCCTATTTTGCCCTAGTTTACAGCTATCAATCAAATAACATCCATTCCTGTCTCCATTACCACCCAGTCTATACTCCTATTAGACCTTATAATTGAAATAAGGTCCTTGGAGAGAACAGGACATGAGAAGTAGCTATGACAAGTCCTGTGTTAATTTGACTGGGTGCTTGAGTTTTTTGGACTGCAACTGATAGCAGATTTATAGTATTAATCCAGTATAATTGTTGGATAGTGATTACTTTCCTTATAAAGTCCAAAATGTGCCAAATTTATCATACTGGCTGATGATGATGACTCTGGCACATACAGTATATTTATTTGAGCCACCTATCTAAGCCACATCCTTTTCTGTTAAGACTGTTTTTCTTCCTTTTGCCTGACGGGGCAATATTTTAAGTGTGTTTTTTTGTTTTTTCTTGTTAGTACAGACTCATGAACATGGAGTTAACGCGAGCGTATTTTAACATAACACACATGTATAGCATACACGTGTAAAAATAAGACTCCCATTGACTTCAATGAAAACTTTTACACGTGTAAAAAGTGTCATGTGTTTTGGCGCTTTTTAAGACTTGGGGGTTTTTTTACACGTGTAAAAGATTTCATTGAAGTCAATGGGAGTCTTATTTTTACACGTGTATTCTATACACATGTATTATGCTAAAATACGCTCGCGTTAACTCCGCGTGCACCAGCCCTTACATGGAAAAATAATTAAACATGGAGCACAGCATAATAGTCAGTTGTTGGGGAGGGGGGGCTGGGGTTTGATCAAAATGAGACAGAATTGTGATGATAGTGCAACAATTTTTGGAACTCTGCCCATGTATGTCTACTTTACTTATATTTCCCACTTAATAATCGTTTTGAAACATATAAAGAAAAGATGCTAAATAATTATTTTGTGGGAAATACCCGCACATACGAAAACATACTTAAGGAGAGTTGAAACTATAAAATAAAAGTTTAATAACCTAATGATTTGTAAGTATATTAACAGATACTATATACTATTTTTATGTTTTATGCTGAAACATGTGTAGCGGTGGTTATATAGGTCCAACTGGAAAGAACCCTGACAGTGGCACATCAAGTAGCCACCAGACACCTATAGAACAGTGTGATATGCAGCAGATAGGAGCCCAGGTAGATCTGTCACTGTCTCCGTTCTTTACGCCTCATCTGGACCACTTTTCAATGCTTCAAGCTCTCCGTGCATCATTAAATGTCGTCCTGTCTGTCACATACTAATATTTTTTTTTAAGTTAATTTTTTTTCTGTAACCTAGATGTGGCTTTAAGAAGATCATGCTTTGACAAAGTAAATGTTTAACACTTTATTTCCTCCTTGCTATTGTGTCACGTGCTTTTTTTTTCTACAGCTAAAACTCTTCAATACTGTAGACAATCTTGCAACTACTACCGGATATGGCATAAGCCTTTTTAACAATATAGGGCACATTTTGTCAAAAGGAACACTGGAGAAATTCTTGAGGCATTCTTGAGACAGTATTGATGTTCTCATATGTCTTTATGCTATTTTTTTTTTCCATTTTATAGTGTATCTAGGCTTTTATATGTGAATAAATGGTTGATACTATTTATTTTTTTCCCCCCAGTGGATTTGTCCTTGATGATTTTTTTTATTTTATTTTAAATTTTACTACAACTCCTTTAAATAAATTTTATATTTTGCTTTAAATGGTAGTCCCGAATGTTATTTGTGTTCATTTTACCCATTTCATAACATGCTTTAAATTAACATTGTGCTGTTTATTGCTTTTGTTACAATAATTCTTAACCACCACATTGTCATATTGTGTACTTGCCGCTTTGTTTAGCTTTTCTTTGTGTTTATCTTCTTCCAATTCATACAATGTGTCTGTTATTGTACTTTGACTTGTGCATTATTCAACCATTATTGTATTGGTTTGTATAAAATAAAGGTGGCTATACGCTTTAGGCATATGTCAGCGAGACCAGCCAACCAGCTAGTGTGTATGGGGCTCTCACAGCTCTCCCTCTCTGGCAGATATCAGGGAAAAAAAGGGGTTGGGGCATATTGAAACTGAGGATACATGCTCCCTCAGGTAAACCATGCATGCATGTGTACGGGGGATTTAAAATTAACGGATACCAACTAAATAAGTTATCTAGGGTGTATGGCCACCTTATGGCCATAAGGTGGAGTTCTTGTTTAAAATAAATAATCAAAATATGTAAAAGAAATTACAATTTTAAGTATCCCCACATGCATAGAAGTCCGCATTATCCAAAAATAGCCTTATTTAATTCCTACGGTAAACGGTTTAATAAAAATATATATAAACCACAATGCACAAATTGTAATTAATTTATTTTGGTAATTTTGCTTTCCTCCTAAAAAAAAAATAGAAATAAATCTGATCAAAAGGTCATTCATTCCAAAAAGTGGTACCAATAAAAACTACAACTTGGCCCTTAACTAAAGAGCCCTGACACGTTTGTTAACTAAATAGTAAAAACATTAGAGGCATCAGAATACAGTGACCCGAGGAAAATTTTGAAAATGTTTCATTAGTAAATACTCTAAAAGATAGTAAAACAAATGTAAATTTGGTATTATCGTAATAATTCATCAGACGAACTTGCAATGTCCTACATAATGTAGAGTGAATGCTGTAGGAACCAAATGCAAAAGATGATTATGGGTATTTTCACACCTAGACTACAAAAATGTGGCCGAATTACAACGTACGTGAAAATAGTGCCAAGTAAAAGTATAACTCTTCACACAAACAATAAGCTCTCACATTAGAGCACCCAAAAAATAAAAAAATGAAATTGAGCATTAATGTCCAAATAACCTTGCTTCTTGAAAGGTTAACCTAGATAGCACACCTACTCTGGCATCCGTGGTAATACCAAAATAAAAACTGTTGTCAGGCTCAAATAAAAACTAAATATATGATGGTCGGACCTTGCATTTACTTGTTTTTACTTGCCTAATAATAGACTTTGATATTTCCTAGTTATCTAATGCATTTTTCTCTTTTTTTCCAGGAAACCCCTTAACAATCATCAGTTTGTCAGCTATGGCATTACTGGTGAGCCTTAACCTCTGAGGTATCTACATGTGCAACAGAGCTTACAATTCATCCTGTATGCTTGAAGATAATGCTACTGTGAAGCTTTGCTACATCACCAGACTTTCAACTGTAGACTTTAACCCAAGCTGTTGGTTAATATGCACATGAAAGTCTTCACTCCTTGGTGTGCAGGGAAAACCTGATGCCCCTAGTTACTTTTTCTTACTGAAGACTTGAGTTTTATGAAAGCAAACTTTGCACATAGAAATGAGTGAATATAAAGACTGTGAATGACCTTTTTCTCTAGCACTTGTTTCATTCGTTTGGGATATTTAAGTAATAGACTGATAGATTTTGGTACAAAGAAATATACTTTCCCTTTACTTCTGGCTTGTTCTATAAGAATGTAATACTTCAACAATATTACCATTAAGAAACACTGGAGATATTGTAACAACATGTATCTTGTCAACTAAAGTGTCACATAGATGTTCTTTATCTTTTTAAAGGGATGCTTCCGAAAAAAAACAAAAAAACAAAACAAATGATAACTTTTTGAAATACTCTTCTAATATACAGTCAATAATTTCAACATCTTACATTACTTTCTTTGCCCCTTGCTTTTGGAATAGAGATTTTGACAGGAGGAATTGCACCCCATCCCTTCTGTGTGGAGAGACTGTGACCTCCTAGCACTCCTATCCTTCTCCGGTGATGACTGTAAATATTTTAGGCAATTTTTATTATAGCGTTAACACAACTTTCTGCAACAGTTCACGTGTTGAAAATGCTTTGGCCTGATTTTTACATCTGTACTTCTCTGGTGGTCCTTGAACATAGGGCCTCTGGTGTGCAAAGCAATGATGCAGGCGAGTCACAGATTTACCTATTTTCAATGGAAGGATTTTCTAAGCTAAAATCCTCAATAGCAATGTTTTTTTTCTTTTCTCTTTTACAGATGCAAAGTACTAGATAGAGATACATTAGTATATGACGTAAGAAAATTTTAAAAAAGTCCCTTTAATATGTTGTTGTTCAGCATTGCTTCATCTGCAATGTGTGACAAACTTTTCCCTACTATGGTGTCTCAGCAGACATGATTATTTCCTGCTACATTTTAAACTCAGAGTTGCCATATCTGTCAAACGTCATCATGAGATACACTAAGGAGTAAACCTTTGAAACCTAAATGTGCCAAGCTCCTTAATATTTGTCCAACAATTTGTCATACAACTTCAGAAAGAGTGTTATTTGACTGACACAGCAGCTCAATGACTATATATGTCAAACGTAGCTCTGCTGTCTCAGAAACATCTATATATATATATCCATCCACTGTATGGCTCTATAGAAAGAATATTGCTATTAAGGCTTTTAGGCAGAGAGAATACCCTAGTACAAAGTGAGCATGTATTCCTACTGCTGCAAATCCAAGAGGACCTGTGTTAGACCCTGCAGAGACAGATTCTAAAAATTGCCCAAAAGTTTCAATGCAGTATTAGAGTGCTTGGATGTAATGGACTGTTGAAACCAAAGGGTAGTGCGATCATATACCCCTGTGTCAAAGTCCATTTCCTATCAAAAAAAGGGGAGAAAAAAGTCACGTAAGTTGCTGAACTTTTTTAATGACATTCTATTAGATGCTTATACTTCAGAATGCTATAATTTGTAAAACTATTTATTTTTCATTGGACTACTCCTTTAAAGGAATGAACAAAATAATGTAAACTTAAAGGGGTGGGCCACTTTCAGACCAATGTTGAGAAATGTTATTGTTTGTATAATAAAGTTATATAACATTTTTCAATATACTTTTCTGTATAAATTTCTTAAATTTTTCTAGATCTCTGCTTGTTGCCATTGATTTGTCACTTCTAATGGATAAAACACTGACCACAGTCACGTGATATGCAGTCCATGGTCACGTGATGGATACACAGGTGCACTGCTCATTGCTAGGCAGGTGTCGTACTGTGCTGTGACTATAACGCGCCGTGCACCTCTGTGCTCATCACTTGACCATGGGAAGTTCAATCCACTAAAAGTAAGCAGAATGAATGACAGCAAGCAGAGATCTAGAAAACTGAATTACAGTGCTATAATTTGTTTGTGGAATGACAAACTGCGCTTTATTCCTATGAAAATGAGCTGTGATACTGAGCTGCCCAGAACACTGCCCTAATGCACACTTTGCTCATTTGCATAAGAATAAAAAGCAGATTTTCATAAAATGTAAGCGTCCGTTCTGGAAATTCTCGCACATTGCTCTGAGAACTAAAAGGTACTCAGGCTGGTGTAATAATGTTTTTGGTGCTGACAGACTCTCCAGCAGAAACACAACTATACTTAACTTTAATACATCTGACTGTATATCACACTTTGCACTTAAAGGGATTCTATCATCGGCTATAGTGATAAACATATATTTGCATAGCCTTTAGAAAGGCTATTCCACACAAACCTTTTGTTTAGTATTCCTCTCAGCCATTTTTGAATTGGCCCGCTTTTATTGATATGCTATTTAGCCACCAGCATGCACCCGGAAGTTCAGTGAGCACTGTCTGCTGTGTGTACATAGGGGGAGGTGAATACAGGGAGGATGATGATGATGACTCATCAGCCTTCCCTCTCTCTCATCTCCCCCTGTTTGCACACAGTGCTCAGTGAACTTCCGATGCTCCGTGCTGGTTAATTAGCATATCAATAAAAGCGGGCTAATTCAAAAATGGCTGGGAGGACTTACTTTGCTTTCAAGGCCATGATGCTTCAGCAGACTGTCACATGGCCAACTAGAGCCAGTGCCAATCTGCCTGCTGGATGTACTCTGTGATTATTCTTCCTCCTACATTTTGCTAAATAATTTAAAGAGACCTTAAGTGTACAGGTTGCCGGAAGACTAGAACAACGGAGACGTGGACCGCTAAAATAGCGGTTACGCAAGGAGCCCAGCGGATCCGTTGGCTATCACTGAGTCTGTTGTTTTAAAACTTAATCTGGTGGCGGAAAGTCCCTGCGTGTAGGACTTTCCATTGCAGATTTTCAATGGACACCGTGACTGAGTCTCCAATGGAGATGTGAGCCTAGCCTGAGCTGTCATATTCTATTACTGTTTGAGATTGACACATGGAATACCATAATGGAGCTCCTGGGGCAGTTACATTTTTGGTTGGGTATCCTTCAAATAAATAGTTACTGTTAGATCATGAAAAATCTAACACTTATGCTTAGAATAATTTTAAATAATGTGTCTAGATACTGCTGGTGCCTATTGGGAGGCTTTTTTTGGTGGCGGATTTCTGACCGAAATTCCTGACCGTGTGAACTCAACCTAAGGATCCATTCACACAGAGGAAAATGGTAAGGGATTTGGTGTGGAATTTCAGCGCTGAAAAAAAGTCTCCCATTCACTTCAATGGGTTCCTTTTTCTGTTAGCGCTTTTTTTTAGTGCTGAAATTCCACACCAAATTCCTCACCATTTTCCTCCGTGTGAATGGGCCCTAATGCTTTTTAGTTGCTTTCACACAGGTACGAACATGGAAAGAGAAAATCTACCTTCACAAGATGCAGCAAAATGAAAGCAAAACAGAAAATGTAAAACACTGGATTTGGTATTTATAGGATATAGTGCAAAATTTATGGTTTTAAATTCATTTAATATAGTTCACTAAGGCTACATTCACATCTGTGCAGAGCCTCAGTCACAGTGTCTCGATGAAAAGGGATAGAAGCCGAACGTTTTCATCTATTGATTTCTGTTCCAAAAAAACAAAACAGAATGCATCCTGGTCTGACATTTTTGCACTCCCATTTTTGTTCTTTTTTTCCTCCAGAAATATTTTATGTATTTCTCTCCCCCCTCCTAAATTGATTGTAATATATACTAAGGTAATATTTTACTATAACAATAAATGTATTTTTTTTTTTATTGCAGAATCTATAAATAAATGTTATTTTGCCAAAGTTTGTGTTGTGAGTGTTTATTTAATGGAACAGGTCACAGATGGGGGTGTACAGTAGCTATGGGGGTGCTGAGGTAGCAACTAGTACTGGGCCCTGGATTCTGAGGGGGCCCCAAGGATTCCTTTGCCACATAAAATATAACACTATTTTAAATAGTACAGGGTAGATAGGGGCTGAAGACCTTCAATAATATAATATACTAGCAGGAGGACCCGGCGTGTGGAAGTGTGCGCAGACGGGCGTCTAATCCTGCGGCAGGTGTAACTGTGCATAGACGTACGTATCTAATCATCTGGCGTGTGGTACTGTGTACAGACACGTGTATCTACCCTCCCTGTGTTGTATTGTGTGCAGTAGTGCGTATCTAATCCTCCACCGTGTGGTATTGTTTACAGTGGCGCGGATCTAATCCTCCATTGTGTGGTATTGTGTAAAGACGTGTGTATCTATTCCTCCAGCGCGTGGAACTATGCGCAGATGGGCGTATCTAATCCTGCGGCATGTGTAACTGTGTATAGACATATGTATCTAATCATCTGGCGTGTGCAGAAACGTGTATCTACTCTCCCTGTGTTGTATTGTGTAAAGACGTGCGTATCTAATCCTCTAGTGTGTGGAACTGTGCGCAGACGGGCGTATCTAATCCTGCGGCATGTGGAACTGTGTGCAGACGTGTATCAAATCCTGCAGCATGTGGTATTGTGTAAAGACGTGCGTATCTAATCCTGCGGCATGTATAACTGTGTATAGACATACGTATCCAATCCTCCGGCGTGAAAAACTGTGTGAAAACATGCATATCTAATACTCTGGCATGTGGTACAATGTGTTGAGGTGCGTATCTAATCCTCTAGCGCAGGGATAGGGAACCTTCGGCTCTCCAGCTGCTGTGAAACTACAACTCCCATCATGCTCCATTCACTCCCATGGGTGTTCCAAGAACAGCAGAGCAAGTATGCATGCTGGGAGTTGTAGTTTTGCAACAGCTGGAGAGTCGTACGTTCCCTACTAGAGATGAGCGAACAGTGTTCTATCGAACACATGTTCGATCGGATATCAGGGTGTTCGCCATGTTCGAATCGAATCGAACACCACGTGGTAAAGTGCGCCAAAATTCGATTCCCCTCCCACCTTCCCTGGCGCCTTTTTTGCACCAATAACAGCGCAGGGGAGGTGGGACAGGAACTACGACACTGGGGGCATTGAAAAAAATTGGAAAAAGTCATTGGCTGCCGAAATCAGGTGACCTCCATTTTAGACGAATAGTGGATTTCAAATCCGGGTCATATGAGAATGTGAACTTTGTGACTATGAGACAGGGATAGCTGTACAGGCAGGGATAGCTAGGGATAACCTTTATTTAGGGGGGAATGTTATTAAAAATAACTTTTTGGGGCTCTATCGGGTGTGTAATTGTGATTTTTGTGAGATAAACTTTTTCCCATAGGGATGCATTGGCCAGCGCTGATTGGCCGAATTCCGTACTCTGGCCAATCAGTGCTGGCCAATGCATTCTATTAGCTTGATGAAGCAGAGTGTGCACCTTGTGCACCCTCAGCTCTGCTACATCAGAGCCGAGGGTGCGCTTGAACCCTTGTGCACACTCTGCTTCATCAAGCTAATAGAATGCATTGGCCAGCGCTGATTGGCCAATGTATTCTATTAGCCTGATGAAGTAGAGCTGAATGTGTGTGCTAAGCACACACATTCAGCTCTACTTCATCGGGCTAATAGAATGCATTGGCCAGCGCTGATTGGCCAGAGTACGGAACTCGACCAATCAGCGCTGGCTCTGCTGGAGGAGGCGGAGTCTAAGATCGCTCCACACCAGTCTCCATTCAGGTCCGACCTTAGACTCCGCCTCCTCCGGCAGAGCCAGCGCTGATTGGCCGAAGGCTGGCCAATGCATTCCTATGCGAATGCAGAGACTTAGCAGTGCTGAGTCAGTTTTGCTCAACTACACATCTGATGCACACTCGGCACTGCTACATCAGATGTAGCAATCTGATGTAGCAGAGCCGAGGGTGCACTAGAACCCCTGTGCAAACTCAGTTCACGCTAATAGAATGCATTGGCCAGCGCTGATTGGCCAATGCATTCTATTAGCCCGATGAAGTAGAGCTGAATGTGTGTGCTAAGCACACACATTCAGCACTGCTTCATCACGCCAATACAATGCATTAGCCAGTGCTGATTGGCCAGAGTACGGAATTCGGCCAATCAGCGCTGGCTCTGCCGGAGGAGGCGGAGTCTAAGGTCGGACCTGAATGGAGACTGGTGTGGAGCGATCTTAGACTCCGCCTCCTCCAGCAGAGCCAGCGCTGATTGGTCGAGTTCCGTACTCTGGCCAATCAGCGCTGGCCAATGCATTCTATTAGCCCGATGAAGTAGAGCTGAATGTGTGTGCTTAGCACACACATTCAGCTCTACTTCATCAGGCTAATAGAATACATTGGCCAATCAGCGCTGGCCAATGCATTCTATTAGCTTGATGAAGCAGAGTGTGCACAAGGGTTCAAGCGCACCCTCGGCTCTGATGTAGCAGAGCTGAGGGTGCACAAGGGTTCAAGTGCACCCTCGGCTCTCCTACATCAGAGCCGAGGGTGCGCTTGAACCCTTGTGCAGCCTCGGCTCTGCTACATCAGAGCCGAGGGTGCGCTTGAACCCTTGTGCACACTCTGCTTCATCAAGCTAATAGAATGCATTGGCCAGCACTGATTGGCCAGAGTACGGAATTCGGCCAATCAGCGCTGGCTCTGCTGGAGGAGGCGGAGTCTAAGATCGCTCCACACCAGTCTCCATTCAGGTCCGACCTTAGACTCCGCCTCCTCCAGCAGAGCCAGCGCTGATTGGCCGAATTCCGTACTCTGGCCAATCAGCACTGGCTAATGCATTGTATTGGCGTGATGAAGCAGTGCTGAATGAGTGTGCTTAGCACACACATTCAGCTCTACTTCATCGGGCTAATAGAATGCATTGGCCAATCAGCGCTGGCCAATGCATTCTATTAGCGTGAACTGAGTTTGCACAGGGGTTCTAGTGCACCCTCGGCTCCGCTACATCAGATTGCTACATCTGATGTAGCAGTGCCGAGTGTGCATCAGATGTGTAGTTGAGCAAAACTGACTCAGCACTGCTAAGTCTGCATTCGCATAGGAATGCATTGGCCAGCCTTCGGCCAATCAGCGCTGGCTCTGCCGGAGGAGGCGGAGTCTAAGGTCGGACCTGAATGGAGACTGGTGTGGAGCGATCTTAGACTCCGCCTCCTCCAGCAGAGCCAGCGCTGATTGGCCGAATTCCGTACTCTGGCCAATCAGCACTGGCTAATGCATTTCTATGGGGAAAAGTTAGCTTGCGAAAATCGCAAACTGACAGGGATTTCCATGAAATAAAGTGACTTTTATGCCCCCAGACATGCTTCCCCTGCTGTCCCAGTGTCATTCCAGGGTGTTGGTATCATTTCCTGGGGTGTCATAGTGGACTTGGTGACCCTCCAGACACGAATTTGGGTTTCCCCCTTAACGAGTTTATGTTCCCCATAGACTATAATGGGGTTCGAAACCCATTCGAACACTCGAACAGTGAGCGGCTGTTCGAATCGAATTTCGAACCTCGAACATTTTAGTGTTCGCTCATCTCTATTCCCTACCCCTGCTCTAGCGTGTGGAACTGTGTGCAGACTCGCATATCTAATCCTCCGGCCGGCGTGTGGTACTGTGTGAAGATGCACGTATCTAATCCTCCGGTGTGTGATACTATTTGCTGACTTGTGTATCTAATCCTCTGGCGTGTGGTTCTTTGTGCAGACACACGTATCTAATCCTTTGGCATGTGGAACTGTGGGCAGACACATCTATCTAATCCTCTGGCATGTGATACTGTGTGCTGACCTTTGTATTTAATCCTTAAGTGTGTGGTATTTTGTGTAGATGCGCGTATCTAATCCTCTGGCATGTGGAACTGTAAGCAGACGAGCGTTTCTAATCCTCTGAAATATTGTTTTGTGTGTATATTGTGTATTGTATTTTGGCTAATGGGGGGTCAGGGTCTTGGGAAAGCTGTATCTCCGGAACGGTACGTCCGAGTGAGTTGGGTTCTCATCTTAAACCTTCCCGGACACCTGAAGTATCTGTGTGCCAAATTTGGTGAAGATCGGTCCAGTCGTTTGGTCGCGCATAAAGGACAGACAGACAGAAATAAATTCATTTTTATAAGAGAGATTTATATTGCACCAACATATTTTGCAGCACTTTACAAATTGTAGGGTTCAAGTACAGACAAGATGACGCATATTAGAGTAATATGTTAATACACACAATAGGACTGAAGGCCCTGCTCAGCTTACAGTCTGAGGTAGAGGGAGCGACATAAGAGGTAGCAGGGACAGCATAGGAGGTAGCCATAATTATACAGTGGTCCAACCAATTTGTGATAGTTTATTTTTAGAGATGATCGAGTACTGTTCGGATCAGCCAATCCGACCAGCACGCTCGCATAGAAATGAATGGACGTAGCCGGCACACGGGGGGTTAAGCGGCCGGCCGCCATCAAAGTGGAAGTACCAGGTGCATCCATTAATTTCTATGGAGCGTGCTGTTCAGATCGGCTGATCCGAACAGTACTCACTCATCTCTATTTATTTTCATTATGCACATAAATAGCTGTATGAGCCAGTTGGTATCCGTTAATGTGCAGATGACGCCTGCATATATAAGGTTACTGTTTGATACTCATCATATTCTGTGGAATAATGCAAAAATGTGAACAGTGGAGGATATTAGTTTTAGGGCCTCTAAATGTGGAAGGGTTTAGATTAGTAATTGTTGTAGGCCTATCGGAAAAGACGTGCCTTTAGGATGCCCTTGAAGCTGTAGAAATTGGGATTTAGTCTGATTGTCTGGGGTAGACCATTCCAGAGAAGTGGTGCAACTTGGGAAAGTCTTGGATCCGGGAGTGGGTGGTTCTGATGATAGAGGATGTAAGTCTTAGGTCATTAACTGAGCAGAGAGCACAGGTTGGTTAATAGACAGTTGAGGGAGGAAATGTAGGGAGGTGCAGCATTATGGAGAGCCTTGTGGATGAGGGTGCTAAGTTTTGTTTTTTTGTTGGGGGGGGGGGGGGTTTGTTTGTTTTAATGTTCTGTATTGAATAGGCAGTCAATACAGTGAATGGAACAGACTGGACGCATCACAGTAGAATTTAAACTAATAGAGGAGCCTAGATGATGCATTCATAATAGACTACAGAGGGGACAATTTAGTAAGGGGAAGACTGATTAGTGAGGCGTTACAGGACTCAAGTTGAGTGTGAAACAGAATGACAATAAGGGTTTTTAATGTTTCTGTGGTAAGGAAAGGGCGTATTCTGGAGATGTTTTTGAGGTGGCGATGACATGAACGTGCAAGTGATTGGATATGGGGGGGTGAAAGAAAGATCTGAGTAAAACATAACTCTGAGGCGGCAGGGTTTCATTATAGTGACTGGTGGCCAGATTGGGACAGGCGAGTGAAGAGATGGAGGCCAGTGAGGACTGTAGAGTATCTAATAGGTGCCGTGTGTTAATGGCACATAGATTCATATATGTATGAAGGGTAGGTGTGTCCTGTAAAGAAGAAAGTACTGAATGCAGCAGAGAACTGGTGCCTGAAAAACTGCAGTGGAAACTCATTGCAGTTTTTTCCACATCACTTTTCATAAAAATTTCGCAGAATTTTCCTCTATGGACTTTCTCAATCATACCTGTAGAAAAACTGCCAGGGTTTCCATAGGTATAATTGACATCATGCAATATCCAAAAGCACAATCATTTTGGAAATCACGGCATTTCCGCTGCAAAAGTTTTTTTTCACCAATGTGTGGAATGGGATTCGTGGCGCCTAACAGTTTTTGTAGTATGTGCTTGTGACACAAGCGCTGGGCACAACATATTGGCTCTGGAAAAATTGCAATTTTCACTTTTCTTCAGCTGCACATTAATTTTTGGAAATGAAATTAGTGCATCGCTCAGGGTTTAAAAATGCTCTTGATAAATACCTTCGGTGGTGCAGTTTCCAAAATGGGTTATGGATTGCACTATACTGGCAATTCAGGGACTCTAAAATTGGCATAGCATCCAATAAACAAAATAAAGCTCCTTCATTTCTGTACCTGGCTGTGCCCAAACTGCAGTTTATACCCACATATGGCATTATGTAACATTATCCTCGGTACAACAGTGTCAAACTGCTGTTTGGGCACACAGCAGGGCACAGATGTTGAAGGGGCTCTATCAGCAAAATCATGCTGACAGAGCCCCACATATGCGTGAATAGCCTTTAAAAAGGCTATTCAGGCACCGGTAAAGTTATATTAACCCCCCCCCCCCCTCCCGTTTTAAAATAAAACCCTAAAAAAGAATATGTTGTACTTATCTATCGTGCACGGTGGGCGGCATTCAGGGTCCAACGGCATCTTCAGCTACGCCTCCTCTTCCAGCGATGTCCTACTACTACTGCGCATGCACCCGTGACATTATATATCAATGGCAGTTTGTGAGCGCCGGAGGAAGACGAGACCCAAGGACATCGCTGGTATTGCTCCTTCCCTTCCATGCATTGTCGTGTGCCCAAACATCATTTTACTCCCACATGTGGGGTATTTCTGTTCTTTAAAGAAATTGCATAACAAACTGTGACTCCCGGCAGAGAGCCTTCCCGTCCACATGGTGGAGCCTGTCTCTAATTCTGCCCCCACATGACCAAAGCCCCGCTCCTGCCCCGCCCTGCCCTGTTGGACCATGGAAAAAGGGTCTTGCTTGAAGCCGATCCCTAGTGCAAAAAAGGTTGGGGATCACTGTTTTAAGGTACTTTTAGGCTTTTCCTTAAGGGGTTAAAGAAAGTGAAAAGTGAATGAGAGCTGTATATGGGGAAAAGGAAGATGAGCGATATGAATAGTGTGCAGTGGTGGCAGAGATGGAGGGGAGTTCTGCATGAGAACAATTGCTGAGACAGTAAGTGATAATGCAGCTCTATGATACCTTGTGTAGAAGCTTGTTTTGGGGTGAAGTTTACCTGGTGTACTTTCAGTGCTTACCTGTCTTGTGCCCTAAGTGCTATATGTAAGTGCACTTGTTATGATGACCTGCACTTTGAATGTTGTATGTAGCTGCATTAAATATGCTCCCCTGCATTGAAAAGTTACATCTCTGGTCTGTTTCAGGCATGTCTTATGTAATGCATGCTAAAGAAATTAGTAATTCCAAGCCAAATGTCCCAGCAGGTTACTTAATCACATATACACACAAGTTCTGTAGTTAAACAGTATAAACAGTAGCTGCCAAACTTAATCATAGCAACAGCATGCAAATTAATAATACAACACAAAGTATAAAAGGGTTAGAATAAAGAAGGGAAAAGAAGGGTTTATGATAGAAAGGAACAGATGGAACAGGAAAAAGGAGAAAAAGAAAAAGCAGGGGGGGCCGGGGTTTTGGGCAAACAGCGGGAAGGGGGGTGCCTAGCCCACCCCACCCCTTACCATCACATAAAACCATGGCAGATTTAGAAAATAAAGGGACTATCTCTCAATCAATCAGGCTCGAGAAGATGTGTTCAGATCTTAGGACAACCATTTGTGTTTTAAGATTGAGAAATGATCAGTCTAGCGGCAGAGAGACGGTGCCTGAATAGGCCTAGTAGACATGCGAAACCTGTGCCCAAAAAGGCCCCATCCTTTCATTGTTTTTTTTTTATATATAACTGAAATTTTTATTGAACAATTATGTACAATAAGGAGAGGAAAAACAAAAAATTCTTACACAGGAAAAAACAGTAATAATAAAAGGGGGGAAGGCAGGGTGCCAAACCCAATGAAACCATCATAAGCCAGAGAACAAGATGGACGGAACACAAGCACAACTGCATGCGCTGTGCCGTTCAAGCGCACGGGCCCCATAGACTATAATGGGGTCCGTGGGCTTGCCGCGCACTGCCCACACGAATCGTTCATGTGGGCAGTGCGCGGCAAACCCACGGAACCCATTATAGTCTATGGGGCCCGTGCGCTTGAACTGCAAAGCGCTTGCAGTTGTGCTTGTATTCCATCTGGGAGGGCCCTCATGCGGACTCCTTCCGGACGGAACACAATCAGCATGTGTGAACCAGTCCTAAGACGGGGAAAAGACAACAAGAAGCAAGGGAGAGACAACAGGAAGGGAACAAGGGTGGGGGAAAAGGGCAACCAAGGTTCAGAGACCCTGTAGTATACTATACAAGACCCAAAGGGACCAGACAGAGTGGAAAGCGTCTAGGGAGTTATTGAGACCAGCAGTTAGTAACTTTCATAGTTTTTTCTTTTATTTGCCCTGTCGAGTAACAAATAACTTTGTTGTTGTAGATGTGAATTTTTGCCCAATGGCCAGAGAGAGGCTCAGTTTTTGCTGAGAATGATCAAAAAAAACCTTTTTATTGAATGTGATAAAAAAACAAATATGTACGAAAATGTGAAAAATAAGCTCCTGCAGCTACTGCACATCCAAGTTCCAGTATATGGGTATATAATCCACGTGTTAGAAATGGATCTCCCCTATTAAACATCAGTGGAATATAGCGGAGAGAAAGTAAGACAAAAAGCTGCATGAGCAGCAGCAAAATGGCACTAGTATGGTTATACAATATATAAGTGTTTGTCTACTTTCTGTCTTCTCTATGGTCAGTCCTTAGGATAGGCCATCAATATTACATCTACAGAGGTACAACAGCTAGGACCTCTGCAGATCATCTTTTCTAGGATGGTGCTGCTACAGGTAATGGTAACAATTCCATACAGGGTGTATAGGGGTGGGTTTAGGTAGTGCAGTTGTGCACATTCAGGGTCAGACTGGGGTGTCTAGGGCCCACCAGTGGAATTGTTTCTAGGGGCCCACCACCAGGACCCTACAGACCAGCGATACCGAGACAGGGCAGCTAAAGGTAATACCATCTCGGGAGCCATGCTGCTCACCTGCCATACAATGTGCAACAACATACTACCTAAACCTACTGCTACACTCTGTATGGAAAGTGAACAGCACAGCTCCTAGAAATGTTACCATTACCTGTAGCCACACTGTCCTGGAAGAGCTGATCTGTAGAGGTCCTGGCTGTTGTATCATCACAGATGTAATATTGACGGCCTATCCTAAGGACAGACCATCAATATTATAAAAATGGATCAATCCTTTAAAGATTTGTCCAGGAATTGGATCAACCCATGTGCCTGGCGGGAGGTGTAAAATTAAAAATAAATAAAAAGTGCCTTCACCTGTCCCCATTGCTCCATTGTCCGCCGCCAGTGTCCATTCAGTCTTGTGCCGGCGCCTCCATGCTGGGAGTCCTGCACCTCATGGGATCACTGAAACCAATTAGATACAGGATTTCCAGAAATAAGGCCATGAGACTGAACAGACACAGGCAGGAGGATAACGGGGTGCTGGGGACAAAAGCTCAATGAAAAACACTGCGTCTCACTGTTGTGCCTAATCCTTAATGAGGCCTTTTCACCATTTGGGGCACATGCAGTTTAATACACTGCTAGAAAGCCAAAAGTGTGCTGAATTCAGTGCAGCTTTCCCGTTCTGTGCCCCGGGTGAAGAGCTATTGGTGCCAGTACCGTAGCTCTTCACTGTCAAAAGGGCGTTATTGACAGTCAATCAGTAACGCCCTTCCCCACAGTAGCGTCTATGGCAACGCACAATAAAGAAGCACGGCTGCCGGCAGTTTCCCAGGGCCCCGACACTTACAGGGGGCGCGTTCATGTACATGGAAGTCTACTTATAGGTAAATGTAACCCTGCACGACCTTAATTCTATTTATGTGTATATACTCTATGTAAACCATGTTTAAACTAATGAAGTGCTGTTCAGATGCACAAGATACACCATGACATCTGATATATATATGTAACAAGAGTTATACCTACAGCCTTTGATGCAGTATTACAACTTAACCTCCATGTATTATATGGTTTGTACTATCCCCTGTACATTTATTATTGTGTATTTTTAATGTGTTAAATTTAATAAAGTACAACATTTTTTCACAATTTTTGAGATGTTTATGGCAGTTCGCCTGATTCAGGCACAGTAGAAATATTCATATAGTTCTGCCCCTTTTTTGCCCTAGTTTTTTGTGTATATTGACTCAGTTTATCAATGCAAATGCACTGGACAGGGGCCCGAACCAGCCCTTGACATCCCGATTGGGCCCCTGACCAGTGCTTCTGCATTGAGGAAATGAGCACTGTCAGTCACGGCTCGGGGCCTACCGGGGGATTCCCCGGTTCCCCGGCGGGCCAGTCCGACCCTGTGCACATTGTATGGCAGGTGAGAAGCATGGTATTTGTAACCCCTGTGTACAGTTCAAGGCAACCTGCAGGCTGTTGTGCTCCCTTCACTTCCTGCTTTTCTCGGCACATAGGTGGGCGGGGTTTCACTTGCACGGGATTGGTTGTAAATGAATTACCACAGTGTGAAGCTGATGTAGCAGAGATGGATTTGAGTCAGTTTGCATTACATACAGAGGTAACAGACTCCCCATCTCAGCGCTTATCAGCCAAATTCAATTAAATCGACTGATAAGAGCTCAGAAATCCCGGAGCTCTCACCTTCCCTATCTGAGAAGCTCTGTTACTTAAAAGACACAAACAGCTCAGAACTGCTCCATCCGCCCCTGAGAGCAGGCAGCTACATCACTTGACAAATGAGTAGATAATCCCAAGGGCCATAGAAACGGAGTGTAAACAATGAAGTGAATAAATTAAGATAGCAGCCAAACAAAGCAGTTTTGATAAAGCAATGCATTTAGGAAAAGTCTTAAATTCACATAAACTAGCAGAATAGATAGGATCCTTGTGATTGGACAACCCCTTTAACAGTTTGCAGACATTGTGCACAGGGAATGAAAGCAATTGTGCTTGTTTATCAAATCCTTGGAGGATGGGAGGGGCAGCTCTGCAAGCCAGACCATGTGTTCAATCAGTCTGCAATATAGAGGAATCACAGGTAGATGTAAAAGGAGGATCCTCTGAGCTACCAGAGGCTAAAAGTAAAAAGAAGGAAGATTTTATGCTTTCAGAGAAAAGCTTACCGGCTCCACAGGAGGATCTGCTGAAGAGACTGGGTGTTCATAGCCTCCACAACGGACGGAGGCGCCTCCCTGCTACACCTTAACAATCTTCCAGACTTAACCCTTTGTCAGCCTGTTGGATGGGACGGGGTTAATCCCGCTGGGACTGTAAGTGTACCACCAGCATTCTTATTTAGACTGAATCCTATGATCCAGGAGTAAATTGTTCTGGGCTAGTATAACTATTTAATCTGGAGCACTGCAGAAGGAGTAAAAGAGACTTACATAGAGACACCCGCTGTGCTACCATGTCATATTACAAGGGATAGAGCCTGCTGATGGATGGTTGTAGACAGTACTGGATTTTCTGCAGTGTACTAAATCATCTACACTAAGGAATCTCACCCTGCTAGGATTTAAAGGAGCATTATTAACTTCTGACATATTTCCTGTGCACCAACGAACAAAGAGTTTCCCACAACCGCGGCAACAGGCCTTGTATTAAGACTGAGCTTTGTGATTGTTATGCATTGTCCTGGGGCTTTGCCATATAGACTTGCCATTTTCTAGATAGGTTTATTGTTTAAAGTCCCACCTCTTACTTATGCTGTGAATGTTATTGCATATTGTACTTCACCATTGCTTTTATTAATTTCCAAATAAAGGTTTCTTTGTTTATACATACACAGCGGACTCCCAACTAATAAACTAAAACATAACTTTTAATAGTGACAATTAAAAACATACACCCTCTTGTCCACACATAAATCAACTACACTAGTTGGGTTCTCTGATATGTTCAATCCAACTAGATGTATCTTTTGTAATCAAAGTAACTGAAGCCTAAACAATGAGGCACACATCCTCTACAAATTGCTGCATTGTGGCAATGATTTCAACCTTGGTGCACATTTACTTATATATCCAAGTCTCTTTTTCCCTATACCACTAGCAGTTTAAAGAGTTGTGTCAACCGCTATCTGCACTCAAATACATTTAGCTAAAGTTTGGGCAACAATGTAACTACTGGCTGATCACTTATGAAGCTAAATGGCTGAGGGGTATTGTGTATACCAGTCGGCCACCCTCTGGCACTGCTTCTACTGATCAATATAGACCAATGCAGATTACTTTCAGCCGTACTTTGCAGCCTGTCTAGATATAGAAGCTAGGGGTACAGATCCTCTTTACTGGTTAGTAACACTTTCCTCTACGCGTTTCACCACCTTAGTGGATCATCAGGAGGCTAAGTTATTAAAAATACAAGCGGCAATGATATGCGGTGAAAACCGCAGTTCCCGGGGCCTTAATGGTAGACCCCGGTACCAGTGTCGAGCCCACACTTACACAGTTACTTTGATTACAAAAGATACATCTAGTTGGATTGAACATATCAGAGAACCCAACTAGTGTAGTTGATTTATGTGTGGACAAGAGGGTGTATGTTTTTAATTGTCACTATTAAAAGTTATGTTTTAGTTTATTAGTTGGGAGTCCGCTGTGTATGTGTTAATAAGAGATAGATCCCAGTACCCTGTGAGTGTAATTTCTTTGTTTATACCACAATCCTCTCTGGCGTGTTGGTGTGGCCAGGGCTTTCCCTTGTCAAGCCTCGGGCAGAGATCTGAAGAAAGGTACTGTCAACCCGGAAGCACCAGAATATTACCAACAAGGGTGGAGGCACTGCGCTAAGCAAGGTAGAACGGCAACTCATACTTACCCGAACGCCCCGGTACCCAGGGGTGTGGCCAAAGGGAGTGTTACATATTGTTATTAACTGTACCTGCACTGTCTCAGTACGGCTGATCTGCAGGGGTCCTGGTGGTGGGCCCCTAGAAACAATTCCATTGGTGGGCTCTAGACATCTCATCCCGACACTGCCCACTGCTAAGGAATTACATAGCAAACTAAACTCTGTTATTAGATAGAAGAAAGCGGCATATAAGCGCAATGCTAAATGATGACGTTAAGTCTGAAAAGATTTGGAAACCTTGGCTGTGCACCCGGGGTATGCCATCCAGAGCCCTTCTGCAGTCATAGGTTTGAGTCCCCATGTTCATGTATTGTTATTGTATTGTTGTTGGGGTTTTTTTTTGTCGTCTTGATATATTACTGTGTATTATTATTAAAAGAAATCTGATTACTTACACAAAGATGCCTTTCATCCACTGTGCCAGTTGGTACAACCGTTTAAACATATGTTCACACAGAACTTTTTGCAGTCTGTCTTTGACAAAGTTACAGGTACCCCTGGATACCCTGTTGGGGGTTCAGTACAAAGGTCATAAGTTGAGCATCTGTGGACCAGTTGCCCACTACTGATATACGGTATAGTGGGTAATTGGGCAATATACTGCAGTCAGTCTGACACCGTTAAGCAGCTGTGTATATTTCTAAATAGACTTGTGTTCTATTGGGAAACATGGAACACCCTTAATTCTAATTACACAATGTATACAATGTCCGTATTATTTGAAGACTAGAGCATGTTACTAGAACAGTAAATCCTTTGTATCAGATTCAATGTTCGGTTGATCTCCTTTTCATGGCTTGGTAGCACTTCTTGCTTGGACATGTGATTTTGCTGTGGTTTTCTGACAATATCTTTTTATATAAATGATTTCAAATGTTTGTGTTACAGCAAGAAAACTATCACATACTTGTTCTATATATAGGTTCACTCATTTATTATCTCCTCAAATATCCCAGATAGAATAAATTCTGACACATAGCCTAGTTTGACCGTTCTCAGAATAGTTGTCCAGAATGAAAGAGTACAGAAAATAGTGAGAACTATGTAGCACACTTGTATGCTCCTTCTAGTTGTGACTCAGTAAGTATGTAGCACACTTGTATGCTCCCTCTAGTTGTGACTCAGTAAGTATGTAGCACACTTGTATGCTCCCTCTAGTTGTGGTTCAGTAAGTATGTAGCACACTTGTATGCTCCCTCTAGTTGTGACTCAGTAAGTATGTAGCACATTTGTATGCTCACTCTAGTTGCGGCTCAGTAAGTATGTAGCACACTTGTATGCTCCCTCTAGTTGTGGTTCAGTAAGTATGTAGCACATTGTATGCTCCTTATAGTTGTGACTCAGTAAGTATGTAGCACACTTGTATGCTCCTTCTAGTTGTGACTCAGTAAGTATGTAGCACACTTGTATGCTCCCTCTAGTTGTGACTCAGTAAGTATGTAGCACACTTGTATGCTCCCTCTAGTTGTGACTAAGTAAGTATGTAGTACACTTGTATGCTCCTTCTAGTTGTGACTCAGTAAGTATGTAGCACATTTGTATGCTCACTCTAGTTGCGGCTCAGTAAGTATGTATATATACCCCCGGAAGAAGGCTTTGTAGCTGAAACGTGCGTAGGGGCCTGGTGTGTGGGCTGGTCAGCATACATGCATGCTGTATCTATGGGTATGTAGAAAAACTTTTCAGCTATTATGTTTCCTGCTCCATGCAGTCTATCCCTTACTGGTGTTTTGATTGACCATATGCATTTGCTTTGTGACTATTCTACCCTTGCTGGCTGGACTAGCCAGCTATGAGTATATAGATATGACTGTGGATACATCTGATATCTGACATATTCTATACAAATTGGATTGTCCCTTTTTGCACTAGCCATGAATTTGTCACTTTATGACATATGTTAGGGATTATCTAATTATTTTTTACTTTGCCAAACTTTTTCAGATACATTGGAGCATTTAACCCATTGTTTGATGTATACACACCCTTTACTTACTGAACCTGCCCTCATACCTACCTGTTGGTAGAATATGTCCTGTCACTTTTTAATATGTTGTCCCTTGTCTTTTGTAATTAATAAATAATAAATTTTATGATTATTGGTAGCATTTTATTTCCGTTTTTTTTTGTTTACCCCTCAGTAAGTATGTAGCACACTTGTATGCTCCCTCTAGTTGCGGCTCAGTAAGTATGTAGCACACTTGTATGCTCCCTCTAGTTGTGACTCAGTAAGTATGTAGTACACTTGTATGCTCCTTCTAGTTGTGACTCAGTAAGTATGTAGCACACTTGTATGCTCCCTCTAGTTGTGGCTCAGTAAGTATGTAGCACACTTGTATGCTCCCTCTAGTTGTGACTCAGTAAGTATGTAGTACACTTGTATGCTCCTTCTAGTTGCGACTCAGTAAGTATGTAGCACATTTGTATTCTCCATCTAGTTGCGACTCAGTAAGTATGTAGCACATTTGTATGCTCACTCTAGTTGTGGCTCAGTAAGTATGTAGCACACTTGTATGCTCCCTCTAGTTGTGACTCAGTAAGTATGTAGCACACTTGTATGCTCCCTCTAGTTGCGGCTCAGTAAGTATGTAGCACACTTGCATGCTCCCTCTAGTTGCGGCTTAGTAAGTATGTAGCACACTTGTATGCTCCCTCTAGTTGCGGCTCAGTAAGTATGTAGCACACTTGTATGCTCCTTCTAGTTGTGACTCAGTAAGTATGTAGCACACTTGTATGCTCTCTCTAGTTGCGGCTCAGTAAGTACAGTGCCTACAAGTAGTATTCAACCCCCTGCAGATTTAGCAGGTTTACACATTCTGAATTAACTTGGCATTGTGACATTTGGACTGTAGATCAGCCTGGAAGTGTGAAATGCATCAAAAAAGAATGTTATTTCATTTTTAAAAATTTTTAAAAAATTGTGAAAAGTTTATTCAGAGGGTCATTTATTATTCAACCCCTCAAACCACCAGAATTCTGTTTGGTTCCCCTAAAGTATTAAGAAGTAGTTCAGGCACAAAGAACAATGAGCTTCACATGTTTGGATTACTTATCTCTTTTTCCAGCCTTTTCTGACTATTTAAGACCCTCCCCAAACTTGTGAACAGCACTCATACATGGTCAACATGGGAAAGACAAAGGAGCATTCCAAGGCCATCAGAGACAAGATCGTGGAGGGTCACAAGGCTGGCAAGGGGTACAAAACCCTTTCCAAGGAGTTGGGCCTACCTGTCTCCACTGTTGGGAGCATCATCCGGAAGTGGAAGGCTTATGGAACTACTGTTAGCCTTCCATGGCCTGGACAGCCTTTGAAAGTTTCCTCCCTTGCCGAGGCCAGGCTTGTCCGAAGAGTCAAGGCTAACACAAGGACAACAAGGAAGGAGCTCCGGGAAGATCTCATGGCAGTGGGGACATTGGTTTCAGTCAATACCATAAGTAACGTACTCCACCGCAATGGTCTCCGTTCCAGACGAGCCCGTAAGGTACCTTTACTTTCAAAGCGTCATGTCAAGGCTCGTCTAAAGTTTGCTCATGATCACTTGGAGGACTCTGAGACAGACTGGTTCAAGGTTCTCTGGTCTGATGAGACCAAGATCGAGGTCTTTGGTGCCAACCACACACATGACGTTTGGAGACTGGCTGGCACTGCATACGACCCCAAGAATACCATCCCTACAGTCAAGCATGGTGGTGGCAGCATCATGCTGTGGGGCTGCTTCTCAGTCAAGGGGCCTCTCCATCTGGTCCGCATCCATGGGAAGATGGATAGCACGGCCTACCTGGAGTTTTTAGCCAAGAACCTCCGCTCCTCCATCAAGGATCTTAAGATGGGTCGTCATTTCATCTTCCAACAAGACAACGACCCAAAGCACACAGCCAAAAAAACCAAGGCCTGGTTCAAGAGGGAAAAAATCAAGGTGTTGCAGTGGCCTAGTCAGTCTCCTGACCTTAACCCAATTGAAAACTTGTGGAAGGAGCTCAAGATTAAAGTCCACATGAGACACCCAAAGAACCTAGATAACTTGGAGAAGATCTGCATGGAGGAGTGGGCCAAGATAACTCCAGAGACCTGTGCCGGCCTGATCAGGTCTTATAAAAGACGATTATTAGCTGTAATTGCAAACAAGGGTTATTCCACAAAATATTAAACCTAGGGGTTGAATAATAATTGACCCACACTTTTATGTTTATAATTTATTAAAATTTAACTGAGCAACATAACTTTTTGGTTTGTAAGATGTATGCATCTGTTAATAAATCCTGCTCTTGTTTGAAGTTTGAAGGCTCTAACTTATTTGCATCTTATCAAACCTGCTAAATCTGTAGGGGGTTGAATACTACTTGTAGGCACCGTATGTAGCACACTTGTATGCTCCCTCTAGTTGCGGCTCAGTAAGTATGTAGCACACTTGCATGCTCCCTCTAGTTGCGGCTCAGCAAGTATGTAGCACACTTGTATGCTTATTCTAGTTGTGACTATAGTTAGCCACAATGCTATTTTTCATATCAATATCTATGCAGGAGATTTGAAGCTCTATATCATTTACATAAGGATATCTTTAGGCTATGTATACTGTGGGGAATCGATCAGGTAGATGCTTGTAGCAGTGCAGGAAACAGAGACACAGACACTGGGTTTCACACAAGTTCAGGCTTTATTCACTTGTAGTTCATTAACTGTCTATGCAAAGGCACAAATAACCAAAACAAAACCCTTCTCAGCTGAGAACTAACTTAAACATAAGGAAACTTTTCCCTGACTATACAGGTAACTGGCTACTAGTCTCCAACCTTGGCAACAACAACGGGGGCACAGTACCTGCTCTGTAGGTTTGGTATGAAGAGGTCAGCTCTGTCAGTGTGGTCCTCACACACAGACTATTATCAGGCCTTGATTACCCAGCTGACCTCCCTGGTGTGGGCCTTCACCAAACACCCTTTAGCTGCCTGGCTGGGACATACCTGTCTTTTCAGACCACAACCTTCACTCTCTCACAATACCTTTGGGAGATTTTATTACTATTAATTGTCTGAGGGCTCATTTTCTAGCACTTTTTTTTTTAACTAAGTCATAAACACTCATAAACTGAGTTCAGCCTTAAAGGGGCTCTATCATTGGGAAAAGTCATTTTTAGATAAGCACATCCTTGCATAGCCTTTACAAAGACAAGACTATTCCACACGTACCTTTTGTATGTAAATTGTAAATTCATATGTTAATAATACCTCCCAACTTTCCAATAGCCGAAAGAGGAACAAAATATGCGGTGTGCGCGTGCTGCGGCAAACTTAGCTCTGCCCACTTTTGCTGACCCCGCCCATTCTCATTTATTTTTCATGTGCCCCCACACAGTATAATCCTGCTACAGTCACCTGTAAATTATATTCCCCCCATCTCTGCCCCAGTTTCATGTCCCCCCATCTCTGCCCCCAGTTTCATGTCCTCCCCATCTCTGTCCCATTTCATGTACCCATCTCTGCCCCCAATTTCATGTCCCCCATCTCTGACCACAGTTTCATGCCGTTCTTTCCCCCTTCATCTGCGCCAGTGTCATGCCGTTCCCCTCCCTTCATCTGCCCAATGTCATGCCGTTCCCCCCTTCATCTGCCCCAATGTCATGCCCTTCCCCCCTTCATCTACCCCAGTGTCACTCCATTCCCCCCTGCATCTGCCCCAATGTCATGCCGTTCTCACCCCCTTCATCTGCCCCAGTGTCATGCCGTTCCCCTCCCCTTCATCTGCCCCAGTGTCATTCCGTTCCCCCCTTCATCTGCCCCAATGTCATGCCGTTCTCCCCCTCTTCATCTGCCCCAATGTCATGCCGTTCTCCCCCCTTCATCTGCCCTAGTGTCATGCAGTTCTCCCCCCCCTTCATCTGCCCCCAGTTTCATGGGTCCCCTTCATTATGTTCTCCTCAATGTTTAACACAAAAAACACTTATACTCACCTTCCCTCGCTCCCCCGCCGCTCTCTCACTCCACTCACATAGTTTTAGGCCCAATGTGACGTCATCACATCGCGCCTACAGATGCAGAAGCCGGAGGGCAGGAGCTGAGCTATGAAAGCTCCTGCTTTACTCGCTTATGTGTTCAACTCATCAGCGTCCTCCTACAAAAGGTACATGTTCTGGCCCAACCTTATCTGCCATTCTTACCACCAAGTCCTTGTTATTACATAAGTCCCTGAGAGCCATTTTCTCTCTTTGAGTAATGTTACAACCCCGTTTATTTGACAGAGAAATATCATAAAGTTTTTTAAGGTCCCTTTCAAGAGCATGTTGAAAGGCGTCTAAAACGGGCACTCTAAGGAAACGGGATAATAAAAAGGATTGTGTCTTCTCACTGAGATAATGTGTATACTACGAGTGTCAGTATTCTCCTGTTCAAACTGCAATTCTTTTTTTTTTTTTTTTATAAATTCTTTATTTATAAAATCAAGAGTACAGAAAAGAGAAATTAAAAGTCAACCAAGTAAGCAAAACAAACAACAAAACATGCGGGACCCAAGTACAATAGGGGCCGCCTGTCAAATTGAAAGGCCAAACCTCACCACAACCAACAAAATCGGGAGAGGGGCGGCCAACACCATGACACCAAGGAAGATGAAGGGGGGTGGACAAGGTACAGAGGGAAACGAGGGAAAAAGATCTAGGGGGGAAGACAAAGAACAGATCAGGGAGGTAGGAAGGGGCGGGAGAATGGGGAACGGCCAAAAGAAAAGGGGAAGTAGGGAGAGGGGGAAAGCCCCGGGGCCCAACTGCCACAAAAACCTCACACACCACCCATTATGTCCCTGTATTGACCCGACCCCTGGAAATGGATCCAGGGGGTCCAGGCCTTCAGAAAAACGTCATAGGCATCTCGAAGAGACGCCGTGAGGTCCTCCATAGCCTGGAGGTCCTCCACTTTGCGAAGCCAATGGCGAAGAGACGGGGAGTTGGGGGACTTCCACAAGGCCGGGATGCAAGCCCTTGCTGCGTTAATCAGGTGCCGAACTGCAGATTTTCGTTAGGCCTTACGGGAGGACCCAGAAAGATGAAGGAGGAAGCAGGCCGGGGTATTAGGCAGATCGACCTGAAAAATTTGGAACGTTAGACGATGGACACCATCCCAGAACTCTCTCAGGATCGAGTAGCTCCAGAAAACATGAAGAAGTGTCCCCTCCTCCAAACCACACCTCCAGCATAGGGGGGAGGCGGATGGAAAAAATTTATGCAAAAGGGACGGGACCTGATACCCAAACTGCAATTCTTTCAGATTAAGTAAACACTAGAGTTGAGCCGATCTTGAAATTTCAGGATCGTTTTTAAAATCCGATTTCCGATCATTTTTCAGCTGATCCCGATCCCAATTCCAATCCTAATGCAAGTCAATGTTTTTTTTTTTTTAAAGATTGTTTTCAAAAGCTACAAATCCAAAAAATATATCCCATTTTTATTAGAATGCATAGAAAGAGCAAGGGAACACTTAAATGGTTATGAAACATTGTTTTTTAATCACTACACAGAGAATCTCTATGGGAAATGTCACTTTTCGTATAACTCAAGCTTCCATCTTCTCCAAGTAGCAGCTCATGGGCTGCCACGAGTTGTGCTTGCCTACTCTTCTGCTTTGTCCCAGCTTTACCGTATACTCAGTCTGCTACATCTCCATTACTGTACATTGACTTGTCTATCCACTCTTCTGCTTTGTTCCTGCTTTACCGTATACTCAGCTCTGCTACATCTCCATTACTGTACATTGACTTGTCTATCTACTCTTCTGCTTCATCCCTGCTTTACCGTATACTCAGCTCTGCTACATCTCCATTACTAGTAGATGGTATCTACTCTTCTGTTTCCTCCCTGCTGTGCCGTATACTGGACTCTGCTACATCTCCATTAGTGTACATTGACTTGTCTAACTACTAGGGTTGAGCGATCAGGATCAGAATTCCGTTCCCAATTTTTTTCTTTTAGGCAGGAAAAAAAATTCCAGCACTTATACGGATTGCTATAAAAAAATGTTAAAACAGCTTTTAATAAACATATGATTCACAAAAAATATAAATTCAGACAAAACACGAGAAGGAAAAGGAAAATCCAAAAAAAAAAACCACATACACAACAAAAAACAAAAATGAACAATAGACACTACAATACCAACCATGTCAAGGCATCCAAAAAAGTTTATTTTCAATTTTCAAAATGGGGTTACTCCCTAGTGTATTCCACTTTATTGGCACCTCAGGGGCTATGTAAACATTTTGGGCACCCAGCCGAGCACAGAAGGGAAGGTGCACTATTTGATTTTTGGAGCACAGTTTGCACTCCTTCCCTTCTGTGCTCGGTTGCGTGCCCAAAGAGTAGTTTATGTCCAATGTATGAAACTGTTGTACCCAGGATAGCATTCTTAACAATTGCCATATGTGGGTGTAAACTGCAGTTTGGGCACACAGCAGGGCACAGATGTAAAGGAGCGCTAAGTGGCTTTTGGTGTTCATATTTTTTTAAAAATAAATAAATACAAAAAATATTGTTCAATGCTTACCACTAACATGAAGTAAACAACTGAGACAAATCAGCAAGTGTCAGGAAGAGACTTCGGAACGTCACAGGTAGTGTCGTTGAGGCTGCTGATTGGTGGTCACATGTGGCAGGGACTTCTGCCAAAAGATAGTAATCGACTGGAAGGACCAGACTACGTGGCGAGGCACCGAAGAACCTGGGAGAGGCGAGTATGATTTTTTTTTTTTTTTCTTCATCTCCCCTGGCCTATTTAGCATATAACATTTTTACCTGCACAACTCCTTTTTGGTTCTTTCCATAAGGGGTTATAGTTTGCTTGATGACCTTCAAATCCATAAACAGCATACGCCCTGACTACTTAAAAGAACCTCTGAAGCCTCATACTCTTTGCCAACCTCTCAGATGTGAAGGCACAAATAAACTGTACTTCCCTGGGAACCACCTTAAATTATTTAAAGCCAGAACCTTCTGCCATGCATCCCCAACTCTCTAGAATACAATACCCATACCGATCAGAGAGATCTCATCCTTGGACAATTTTAAATCAAGACTCAAAATGCATCTATTCAATTTGATATTTGAGGGCAAATAACACCCTCGCTATGCACAGGATACTGCAAAATACAGTTTGGTTAGTTAATGAATGGACTGAGCTTTGAGTCTATTGTGAGAAAAGCGCATTACAAATGGTTATTGTTGCTAACCTGAATAGGTCATAATGACAATAACCAGTTTTTTCCAATAATCCAGTCTCCACCATTAACCAACTGGGCTACCACCTTTCACGTAACGTAACAATGTGCCATAACAATGTGTGCATTTTCACCATATGGCCTTAAGCATGTTAAGGTAAGCAAGAAAAAAAAAGCAGGTTTAGGCTGGGTGCCCCACATGATGTAAACAAAGTGGTTTGGCTGCGGTGGAAACATGGCATCAAAAACTGCAGCATTTTACAGTTTTTCTAGCATACCCCATCCATACACTGCAGAAAAATACTCACAGCCGCAGTGGAAACCTCTGCGGACTATCTGTGAAAAGGACAGCGGGAAAAACCATGATGCTCTTCTGCTGCAGATTTTCCTGCAGCGCTTTTTTGTTGCGACTTGCTATGTGGGGTGTAAGCTGATGGCTGGTCAGTTAATGGAGGTGGTGTACATCTAACCCAGACTACTATGGTGGGTGAGATGAGAAAACTCCAGAAAGAACATTTCTCGGAAGATAACTATTGTCTGCTGAGGTTTATTTCAGAGTTCCGGTTACCAGGCTGGATTTTTAGGAATGGTACGTAGGTTGGTAGTGGGACCTGTCATTCCACCCCCCTCCAATCCATACTTTAGGGATCTTCCGGCAGCGACTAAGCTGCAGAGAGTCTGCTCATCAAGGGAGGTTTAAGAAGCCAGCTCCAGCCCCAGACTGGGGGCAGAGCTTGGCTGAAGAGCCAAAGAAAAGGTCATATTTTTGGAGCTGTGTCCTGAATGACTCCACTGGCTTTTGATTTCTGTTATTCTAGATGAGATAACCTATTCTATATTTAGTTAGAGCCTAGCCGGGCAGGTATTTATGTTTGTATTGTTTCCTTTTGTTGCTGCACTATATTTTTGAGTGAAAATAAAATTCTACCTTTGTTTTGGACTAAAGAATCTGGACTTTTGTGTCTATGCCACCCCACCTAGCAACCCCAGACCCTGACAGGGGCTTTAACCTTATAGTGAGGTTAGTCCCATCCTCACATGGTGGCAATTCTCCAGTCAGCCATGGGTCACATAATTTTTCAGTTAAACCAGCTTTTAGTAAAAATGTAATACTATGGCAAAATATTGTGTGGCCTTTTTTCCAACCTTCACCTGTTACCTTTTGTCTTTCGAAACAACTGCTTTCACAAACACTATCATTATGTAAATAGGCTTTTAGACACAAGGACAATGACCGTAAAATATAACAGTAAATTAGCAGGAAAATGCTTCCTCTGTTTTGAGAGCAAACACCAAGTAAAGTCACACTAGGGTCACACTAGTCATTCAGATCTGCATGGAGATTGGAAAGATGGAGAGCGTGTATGCTTAAAAAGGCTATAGTGGGGTTAGCCTGGTTTCAGTCCAGGGTAGCAGCGGTAGTGGCTGCGACAGGGCCCAGGACATTAGGGGGCCAGACGAGCACCTGATATATATATATTTTTTTTAATAGGCCGTTACCTGTTGGAGCAACTTTAGTAGGTAATGGGCTCTACTTACTCACTGATTCCTATTCCTGTTCATAGGAAGTGTATGTGGCTGTGATCAGGAGTGGGGGATCAGTAAGTGAGGTCACAGGCCCGCGATCCCCACATACACTGCTATCATTATACTCGGGGGTCTGATCAGACCCCCGAGTATAATGATCAGGGAGGCTAGGAGTGGTGAGGTAACACAAAAAACACTGACACTTACCTATCCTGTGCTCCAGCATGCTTCAGGCCTGTTTGATGATGTCCCAGATATCACATGTTCCGGGCCTGCATCATTATGTGTCGCAACGCAGGCCCGGCTCACTTGACGTCTGGTCCATCAATGAAGATGTGTGAAACCAGCGGGGAGTGTGCTGCAGCCCAGGAGAGGTAAGTAACATTGTTTTTTGTTTGTATCCTCCCCTGGGTCTCTGATAAAACTGTGTGCAGGGGCCATTGTGGGGCATAATAGTGTTGGCAGGGGCCACTATGAGGCATAAGAGTGCGCAGGAATGTGGTTTGTGCGTGCGGGGTGGGGGGACCTCATGTCAAATGTTTGCCTTGAGACCCAGCCATTCCTAGTTACACCTCTGTTTCAGTTGAAAACTGAAGGACTTTTCTCTCTGATGATTTTAATTGGAATCTGAGGTGGAGACCCCAATGCATTTATCTATTTACTACAGATGGGAGAACCTCTCAACTACACTTTAAATTGGCTTAAAACCTATTTTAGAACAGGGCTCCTCTTAGGGCTCCTAGGAACCTATCTATCCAATTTCATGCTCTCTAAAGCAAACACAGCCAAAGTTATTTCAAAGTGAAAGTGACATAAATGTCCATGGAAAAACATATGGTAAGGAAAGTTACAACACCATCTGCATCACTGAATAACCTCTTGAGGCCGACAAGATAAAACTCCCATAGCAAACTGAGCTAGCTGCTTCCTCTGCTTTAACCTATTGGCCCAGAATTCCATGGGGTCAGAGTTATCTGCTGGGCTATAGCTGTACTCTAGGTACAACTGTGTCTCCTGGTGCATCCAGTAGCTGTCATTTATTGTGGCTCCATCAACTTCCAGGTAACTGGTTTGGCAGAGTGAGAGACTATAGACCAGTATCCCTATGCAGGGTTGCCCAATACGTCGTTCGTGATCTACCGGTCGATCGCAAAGGAAGTATGGGTCGATCGCTGGATGCAGCCAGGGATCCCCGGTGTCTGCTTGTTCACAGTGCAGGCTGAGAGCTGACTCTCAGCCTGCGCTGTGAACAAGCACTCCGGACACTTGCAGGCCGGGCAGCAGCAGCTCCGGGGGAGGACGCGCTCCCCGCTCTTAGGGAGGGAGGGAACCGGGGTGCTGCTTGTTCACAGCGCAGGCTGAGAGTCATCTCTGGACACTGGCAGGCGGGGCTGCCGCAGCCCCAGCCTGCCAGTGTCCGGAGATAACTCTCAGCCTGCGCTGTGAACAAGCAGGCACCGGGGATCCCTGGCCTGGGCAGCCACAGAACACCGCTGTCTCCTGCTCTCACTCTCTGCCCGACCCCGCCCACATGCCCGATTCCGCCTACAGGCCCGCCCTGGCCCTGCCCACAAGAAGTGGGTAGTAGATCTTTTGCCTTGGTCAGTTTATAAAGTAGCTCACATGCTGAAAAAGTGTGAGCACCCCTGGTGTAGGGATTAGTTTTTATTCCGGACAACCCCTTTAATATTGCTGTATAATAGGTCAGGTCCTAAAGGCCTAAACTGGCTGGGTCATTAAGGGGTTAAGGAATACATTTCTCTTATAGAAAAACAACACTTTATTATAAAATGCTGAACTGTTTAACTAAAATGCAAAGACATCAGATTTTTTTTTTTGAAAAAGTAAAAATAGTCCAATTCATGCAATTCTTACGTTATGTTTTGAGGAAGCCGACATACAAAAGAGGAAGCAAAGATTTTCACCTCATTTGCAATTTCTAGATTTATTATTGGTCATTAAGCAAACTTTATCTTAATAATATCTACTCATATGTATCTTTATAATAGATTGCCTTATTATTTTATAATGTGTTTATACAATAACACCTCCTGGATTGGTCTTGGTTGGAGTGTGATGCACCCCACTGGCTATAATGGGGTCCATTTGGTATCTGTTATATGTCCTGGTCCTGCAAGCATCTAGCTCACTATATTCAACTATTGTATTGCATCGTTCATCTAAAATTAGAAGGAAGTACAAATCAGTGTTCTCCTGAATTTTACTGTTTGTATTAGGCTCTTGATCAATAGGGGTTTCGACATCAACTTGTTTACATATGGATTTATCGTAACGCACACTTTTCTTCTGCTAACTTCCGCGTATAAATACTGCAGTTGCCAGTGAGGGATCATTTATCACCAAACACACTGCTGTATGGTTTGGGCTTTTAATTCTGCTCATTTTGCCCTTTACAAATAGTTTCCTAAAACTTTATTTATTTTGCATTTATCATTTTAACTTTTTTTTTATTAATTTTAGTAGATTTCACTCATCCTCAAAGAAACATTCATGTTAGACAATGATTTATTGAGCAAACAACAGAAAGCATATTAGTGTTTAACTAAACACTGGGATGATACACCTGAGCCCTCACAACTCCAGACACCGTAAGTATATAAAAATATACATTTAAAGAAAGTTTGGATAAGTTTACCCAGTAATTGTATTTATACTGTTTATTCTGCTGCAGTTTGTATAGACACTTCATTACAAGGTTATCTCAAAATATACAACAAAAAACTGTGCTCATCTTCATTGGAGAAGATAACAAGAGCATTATAGGATTTTTAAAATATTGAAAGTCTAACATTACATTTGTTTTAATCCCTTAACCTCTTCAGTACCGGGCTATTTTCCCTGGTTCAGGACCGGACACATTATTGGGATTTATTGTACATGTGATTTTGAGGGCTATAACATTTTTTTTCCTTTAGGTTATTCAAATAATTTGTGCACCTTTTTTCAGTGATAAAAAAAAGTTTATTTAGTTATGTTTCTTTTCTCCATGTTTTTTTTTACTTTAATATCTGAGAAAATATAAACAAAAAGGGAGGGGAAATGTCTTGTTTTTCACTTTTTTTTTTAAATAGCACAAAGTGTTGTTATGCTGGGGGCATGAATATAATCTGTGATGGGGGTGCGGTAGTAGCAGGAGCATTAACTATATTTATTCGTTTATATTTTTTTTGCACATTGTGTCCCCCACCTCCTAAGGTCATAGTAGACCTTTGGGAGGCTTTTTATTTATTTTTCTCCTTATAGATACCTCCCCAGATACAGATACAGCCTCCTATACTGCCCCAGATACAGATACAGCCTCCTATACTGTATTCTAGAGCTGATCTGGATCCCCAAGAACCCATGAGCTCATAGAGATCCCAGCCTCCTTGCAGTCATGTGACCACCTGGTCAGAGGGGAGCTGTTGACAATAGATGATGTTGCAATATTCTTATTTTTAGTCCCATTTAAGAATTTAGGCTAAGGCCACTTGTAGGGAAATTATACTGCTTTTTTTTTTTTGCAGTATAGCAAATTGTCTCCTCATCTCCTCATTGTCTTCACCTGCATTTTTGCAGCTAAAATAACCATACTGCAATCTTCACATAAAAAAACTCTTAATTTTCTACAATGTGGGTATGAGACTGAATAATTCACTTTGCTAGGACTGTAAAATGCAATGTTTTCACGTGTAGCCTCAGCTTTAGGCTAAGGCCCCATGTTGCAGAAACGGTTATTTTGTCAGATCTCCCCTTCCCGACATCCACAGTACTAGTATGGTGGATACTGGGTCTCTAAAGATGGTGGCTGTTCTGACGCAGAGAAGCTGCCATGGCTACCAGATCTCCAATGTAATGTAATGTAAAGTAGAGTCCCTTCTGATGGCATGCATTGCTAAGTGTGAGCCCCCTTCAAAGTATAAAAGCTACCCCCCGGGGCCAGTCCTGACTGATGCCATACTTTTTACATTGCATGCCGGCTCCCTACCTATTCATATGGCTCCCAGGGCTACCATACGTAAATTACTATTGAGGCTAGTCTATAACCTAAGACCAAGGTAACCGCTTTTATATGCGGATTAGGTTTCCATTTACCTAGCCTTAGTGATATGAATGAAATCTGCACATGTTGACCTCTTTTTTTCTGAGGTTCGGTGCGTATAACTTTTTGTTTGGTTTCCATTTTTTGCAATTAATATTCATTTATTTGAATTTTTTTTTTAAATAAAACATACACTTTAAATCAAAAATACATGAAGGTGTCTGTTCATATACAGTACCAAGTGGCATTCTGACAATGCTGCTGGTGTCTACTTTAAGAAAATATACAGCCATGGGGGGTTAGTATAATTTTTTAATGTTACAATTTAGGTTTTATTTGTGCATCTTAAAACTGCCATGGCAGCCAGAGTAGAGCAAAATCTGATAACCCCTGACATTGAAAGTGTTAAAAAAAAACCAAAAAAACAGCTGTGAATATACACTCACCGGCCACTTTATTAGGTACACCTGTCCAACTGCTCGTTAACACTTAATTTCTAATCAGCCAATCACATGGCAGCAACTCAGTGCATTTAGGCATGTAGACATGGTCAAGACAATCTCCTGCAGTTCAAACCGAGCATCAGTATGGGGAAGAAAGGTGATTTGAGTGCCTTTGAACGTGGCATGGTTGTTGGTGCCAGAAAGGCTGGTCTGAGTATTTCAGAAACTGCTGATCTACTGGGATTTTCACGCACAACCATCTCTAGGGTTTACAGAGAATGGTCCGAAAAAGAAAAAACATCCAGTGAGCGGCAGTTCTGTGGGCGGAAATGCGTTGTTGATGCCAGAGGTCAGAGGAGAATGGCCAGACTGGTTCGAGCTGATAGAAAGGCAACAGTGACTCAAATAGCCACCCGTTACAACCAAGGTAGCCAGAAGTGCATCTCTGAACGCACAGTACGTCGAACTTTGAGACAGATGGGCTACAGCAGCAGAAGACCACACCGGGTGCCACTCCTTTCAGCTAAGAACAGGAAACTGAGGCTACAATTTGCACAAGCTCATCGAAATTGGACAATTGAAGATTGGAAAAACGTTGCCTGGTCTGATGAGTCTCGATTTCTGCTGCGACATTCGGATGGTAGGGTCAGAATTTGGCGTCAACAACATGAAAGCATGGATCCATCCTGCCTTGTATCAATGGTTCAGGCTGGTGGTGGTGATGTCATGGTGTGGGGAATATTTTCTTGGCACTCTTTGGGCCCCTTGGTACCAATTGAGCATCGTTGCAACACCAAAGCCTATCTGAGTATTGTTACTGACCATGTCCATCCCTTTATGACCACAATGTACCCAACATCTGATGGCTACTTTCAGCAGGATAATGCGCCATGTCATAAAGCTGGAATCATCTCAGACTGGTTTCTTGAACATGACAATGAGTTCACTGTACTCCAATGGCCTCCACAGTCACCAGATCTCAATCCAATAGAGCATCTTTGGGATGTGGTGGAACGGGAGATTCGCATCATGGATGTGCAGCCGACAAATCTGCGGCAACTGTGTGATGCCATCATGTCAATATGGACCAAAATCTCTGAGGAATTCTTCCAGCACCTTGTTGAATCTATGCCATGAAGAATTGAGGCAGTTCTGAAGGCAAAAGGGTGTCCAACCCGTTACTAGCATGGTGTACCTAATAAAGTGGCCGGTGAGTGTAGCTTTACTGTTGTTTGAAAGTTTTTATAACCATTCGTATTTATAGCCATTAGCTTTTAGTGAGAATTATTTCAAAAACATCTCCCCTCACCTCTTCGATCTTAATTTTACATCATTTATAGTAACTTTGTTTTCCAAATTAACAGAAACTGTGAAAGCCACCAGAAGTTAAATAGAGGTAATATGTCTGTAAAGAAGATTTTTAAATGGTGTAAAATCCAGCTTCAAACCAGGTATCACGTCAGAAGATTTCTTAAAACATAACTTTTATTCTCTTTATTCTCTTTCAAAATGCTTTGACTTCTTTGTCTACTCCATGTTACTTTGTAACATTTTTATTTTTGACCCGAGAATAAAAGTTATGTTTTAAGAAATCTTCTGACGTGATACCTGGTTTGAAGCTGGATTTTACACCATTTAAAAATCTTCATTATCCACTGGTTAAAGTCCCACCAGTTTCCGGGCTTCCTAGGACCACGGTAATATACAACATTTATATATGCTTTGGTGAGCTGGATCTGCAACATCCAAATATACAAATATGTCTGTAAAGCTTTGCATAAATGGAATAAATAAAAAAGAAATTAATCATTTTGTTTTAGGAATCTCAAAGATGCGCTTATTGGCAATCGGTAAGCGTGGTTCCACACTCCTCTTGGTGTTATTCTTGGCAAATTTCACAGGTAAAAGCCATGGTAAGTTAATTGCTACATTAAAGGTGTTATCTGACAAATAAATAAATAAATAAATCTTAATTGGGTGTGAAATGCAAATAAGTGAAATTTACTAAGACTAATGTAAAAATAGAAAGTCCTTTCTATCAATCTTGTGTTTTTTGTGTTTTCGTTTTATAAATGGAAAAAAGCTAAATATTGTATTCTAAAGAGGAGCTTTCCCAATCTCCACAAACTCTCTCTGGATCCTTCCATAGTTGCTGATCCTAATTCTGGCACAACTGGAATTTTTTTCTGTAGCAGCCACCATTGCTCCTTCATTGCTGTTCGTTTCAGTACTACTATGCTTTCTGCTGTCAGTTGGGCAGTCCTGGTCTTTCTGCTCTATCCTTGGACTGCACATCTCACAGTAAAGATAATAATTGTTCTGAAACTAACAGAAATGACTGCATGGGAGTAAAGAGTAGACTAAAGATTCGAATGGTGCCAGGCTGGTTGAGGTGGGTGGATGTGTTAAAAACTCCCCTTTAACAATGCTATTGATAATGACAGATGCAAACCGAAAGTCTTTTTGTACATATTGAACTGGTGCCCAGCGTTCCGATCCTTTGACTGAATAGATTTTATGGATCACATGACTTCACTTAATGTCACATGATCCCCACATGATACTTTTGCTATAAGCTGTGATGTTCTAACATCAGCTCCGGTGGCAGCGGACTTCCTAAACTTCCCTTTATGTTGGTCACTTGTTCCTAAAGGCTGGTTGTATGGCTCCATTGTTTAGCTTTGCCAACTCCCGCCTGAGTCTCAGTGTCAGCATTAAGTAGTTGAAAACCAGACGACTCTTAGCCTAGATATTATTGAACCAACTGGACCCCTGATAAAGAACAGTATTGATGATGAGTCTTTTAAGATTATGATGATGATGATGATGAAGAACAACATGCCAACAACACCAACCGTGGCAGGCCCCTGGGTCTGTGCACACACTGGCAAGCATAGCAGACTGTATGCTTTGTTGCTTATACAGAGCTAAACTCTTTGGGTGCATTTACACGAAGGAAAATGGTGCTGAATTTGGTGTGGAATCCACGTCAGATTCAGCGCTGAAAAAAGCCTCCCATTGACTTCAAAGGGTTCCAGAAAAAGGAACCCATTGAAGTCAATGGGAGGTTTTTTTTTCAGTACTGAATCTGACTCGGATTCCACACCAAATTCATCATTTTCCAGGGTGTGAATGCACCCTTTATTAGCATCAAGCAGAGGGATGAGTACTGGATGGCAATGCTCTTAGACCCTCGCTATAAAGGCTAAATAAGGGAATTCTTCTCTTCCTCCAAAAGGGGAGAAAAAAATAGTATATTATTAAGGTAGGCTGTATACTCGGCTTAACGCAGCGTTTAAAAAGACCATTGCAACTGCCAGTCTCATGCATACCGAGGTGGCCCCTGCCTGCTCCCTGTTCACCATACTCAGCTACAAGCATTGGGAGAAAAAGCATCAGCAACCAGTACAGTATCTGGAATATGATGAACCAATCATTTTTCAGCTTGCAGCGCCAACTGGAGCCACAACAGACAACTGACTGCACCAAATACAGTTGTACCTATATTTCAGAAAAGAACTGTGACCCCATTAAATTCTGGGCCAATAGGTTAGAGCAATGGAAGGATCTGGCTCAGTTTGCTATGGGAGTTTTATCTTGTCTAGTATAAAGCATAATGGCCAAGAGGGTGTTCAGCACTGCTGGTGGCATTGTAACACCTAAAAGGATGAAACTGTCCACCGCTAGCATGGAAAAAATTACTTTTGTCAAAATGAATCAGGTATAGATCTTTGAGGATTTTCATTCATTTGTTTTTTTTTTCAAGAACATAATTGTTACAAATCTGCCATGAATAATATGTCTGTCATATTTCTTATTGTTCCTGAAGCTCAAGCTGCTTTAGATTTTGCTGACATAGAAACCAGCACAGTCAATCCCACAACACAGATTTCTGTAGGATGTGAAGGTATGTATGATGCTCATACAAGATGTAAACTGTCAAATGAAATGTTTCTGTAACCAGAGGAGTAACTTCTGGGATAGCAGTGGTAGCCTGGGAAATTAGGGGGCCCGGCGGGCCCCTCATGTATGTGCGTGTTTTTTAACTACTTCAGTACCGGGCCAATTTGTGGTCCAGGACCAGACACATTTTCGGGTTTCTTTATATGTGCGGTTTTGAGGGCTGTAATATTTTTCCCGTATGTCTCAGTCAACTAATTTTTGCGTCTTTTTTCGGGGACACATAGGGCTTTATTTTTATGTTGTTTTTATTTTCAAATGTGTTTTAATTTTTTTTATATCTGGGAAAATATAAACAAAATAGGAGGGAAATTGTGTCTGGTTTTCAATTTATTATTATTTTTTTATTTAATAACACAAAGTGTCACTGAAAAACTTTATAATATAGTTTTTCCTCTCCGTTACGGTAATTTTTATTTTGTATGGTGTCGTCGGGGGTGGGGCTATAACCTTTAATAACGGCGTTTTATTAGCGTTTTATTAATTTTTTTATTATTATTTTATTTACATTTTTTAAAAAACTTTTTTATTATATTTTTATTTTTTATTTTTTTTCAGATTGTGTCCCCATAAGGTGATAAGAGACCTTTGGGGACATCTGATCACTTTTTTTTTGTACTGGAGGCTGATTTCTCCTATAACTGGGGCTGCTACATTTAACCCCAGTTGCAGGAGAAATCCAGCCTCCTGCACACTGTATACACAGCTTACTGAGCTGATCTGGGGTCCTGTAGGAGCCAGCAGCTCTGGTAAGACGCTGCTCCCGGTGGATCACGTGACCGCCGGGTCAGAGGGCAGCTGAATTATGGCAGCGTCCATAGCTGTGTATACAGCGCTCATTGAGCACTGTATACACAGCGATCGAGAAGGCAGGGGAGGTAATAAATCTTCCGTGCCATCTCTCTGGGAGCTCCGGCTGAAGTTACAGCTGGCTCTCAGCTTCAGTAGCTGCACGATATCCGTGTAGCTACTGTGTTCTGACTGGACGTACCGGTACGTCCTGTCAGAACTAGGCAACCACTATCCGGATGTATATAGTCTATGGCCGGTCCAGAAGTGGTTAAATAGGCCCTTACCTGCTGGAGTAACTCCAGCAGATTACAGGCCCTATTTACATACCAATCCCCGGGCGCCTGCACTTTCACTTCTGGAGATGCGGCTGTGAACAGGACCAGGGATTGGTAAGTGAGGCCGTGGGCCTGCAAACCTCACAAACACTGCTATGATTATACTGCGGGCAAAAGCGTAGCTAGGGGTTGAGCACAGGGGGGACGAGTATGTCCAAGTGGGCCCCCACCTTGCACTGTATCGATATTATCACTATGCGGTGACCATATAGTGGTAAATAATGGCTGTACATAGGGTCCGCAGACAAATTAGGTGACTACAATGCAAAACATTTTGTGACTTAACAGTGACGTCTCTGACTAATCATTCACATTTTCCATCTCTTCCATCTGGACCGCCATGACCACTTCTTTCAATCTCTCTAAAGTTTGCAGAACAGACATCATTGGCTCCTCACTTTTCCAGGCACCTGACCCACATTGTCCTTACCTGCATACCCATCCTGCTGCTACCCTCAAATTTAAAATATGTAATATAACCCCCCATAATGAATAATACCTCCCAAGTGCATATTTAAATTAATACCTTCCCTGTGCCCCCCCCCCCTCCTTTAAATAATGCCCCTTATTAATATTGCCCCCAAAATTCTTAGTTAAAAGGTAAAAAAACAATTAGTGGGGTTCAAATATCCTGGACCCCCAGGATCAGCTGTGTGAATGAACTGTGGTACCTGTGTAAGCGCTGTGACAGCTTCTCTGTTTATATAGTATCATACATCTCATAGCGGCCATGTCATGTAACTACAGCCTCGTCCTATACACATCTATGTCAAATGGCTGGAATTACACACGGTAAACAGACAGCGTGTGCTATAAACAGGCGCCATGGCCCCTTCATACAGCTGGTCAGTGTGGAGTCATTGATCTCTGATTGAAGATCTATTCTGAGGATAAATCATCAATAAAAATGAGGTGGAAAACTCCTTAAGGCCTGGCTGCACGTGGCATAAGTGCCATGGTGTGGGCACGGCGTAAATGCTGCAGAAAAAAACCCTAATGACCCCTTATATAAATGATACCTACTAATAGCCCTGATATAAATGACCCCCTTATGTTCACAATGCCCCTTGATAAATGGAGCCGCCGTCGCCTCCTCTTCTTCACCCACGCTCTATGCGTAGGGTCCACACATAGGACGTCAGTATCTTGGCATAGGAGGTTGCAATGCTATGATTTCATTGCTATGCTGCTATCCTATGCTGAGAGCAGACCTGCTGTCTGGTCTCAGGGTCCTGTAAATGTTTTACAAGATTGTTAACTTGCAGGATGGGTTTTAACTAGATCTGTGTGTGCAGACACTGATCTAGTTAAAAGTAAACCAATAATGACAGCCCGGGGGGGCCCAACAGACTCATTGGGCCTGGGGCAGCCACCCCCTCTTACCCCCTGTTTAGCTATGCCACTGACTCTGGGATCTTTTCAGACCCTGGAATATAATGATCATGGGGCCAGCGGAGATGAGGGAACATAAAAATTGCTGTTACTTGCCTCACCTGTGCTCAGGCAGGCTTTGGGCCTGTTTGGTAACATCACAGACGTGATGTCAGGACAGTGTCATGCATCACAACGCCGGCCTGAGTCAAGTAACATCTGGTCCAACATTAAATATGGTTGAAAGTAGTAGGGAGTGAGCTAGAGCCAGGGAGAGGTAAGTAACATTGTATTTTTTAAGTTTATATCCTTCCCTCTGTGTCCAATTATCATACTCTGGGGTCTGAAAAGACCCCAGAGTATAATAATTGTTCATGGGTAGTCAGCAATGGGGCATAACACTGTGTGAAGGGACCACCATGGGGCATAATACTGTGTGCAGGGGTCACTATGGAACATAATACTGTGTGCAACAAGCACTATGGTGCATAATACTGTGTGTAGGGGCCCCTATTGGGCATAATACTTTGTACAGGGGCCACTATTGCACATAATAGTGTGTTTAGGGGCACTATGGGGCATAATAGTGTGTGCAGGAGGGCAGTTTATGCAAGGGCGAGGGGGCAGGGGGACCCATGTCAAATTCCCAGTTACACCATTCCTAGTTATGCCACTGTCTGTAACTCCCATAGTTTCATGGAACAGAAACAGTCATTTTCAACTGTCCCTCTATGTCACAAAATCCTTCTGAGCATTGTCATGTGGGATACATCGGGGCTTCTGTATTAAAGATCATATCACTGCTTTATGAAAGTTTGTAAGAGGTGAAAAATTATTCAAGGTGCTCACAGTACATCTTGTAGTATCCAATTATTAGGCCTCATAAACATGGTCCTAATACTGCACTGTAGAAAACTTAGGGCCCGTTCACACGGGCACAAAGGGGGCGGATTATGGCGCATAATCCACGTCATAATCTGCCCCCTCACAATGGTGGTCTATGGAGACCGCCAGGCTTCTTTTTCCCATGAGCGGCGTGGTGCCGCTCACAGAAAAAAGAAGTGACATGACCTTCCTTGAGGCGGATTCCGCCTCAGGAAGTCAATAGAAGTGAATAGAAGATGAAAACCATGTCACGGTTTTTAGCGCGGTCGTTGGCAAAAACCGTGACCAAAAACTGCAACGCGGTTTTTTTATGGTCCATTCGGGAAAAACTGCCTGGCATTTTCTTAAGCGGTTTTTACATAAAACTGCTCCAGAAAGTGCTCCAAAAAACGCCTTAAGCTCCAAAAACTGCTTCCTAATTAGGAAGTGTTTTTTTTCTGGACCAAATTACGCCACACATAATTCACGTGTGAACTTAGCCTTATATGGAGCTATTGTATAATGGATCACCTAATGGACAAAGATGAGCCAATACACGGTATACTTCGTTTGAGCTATATGGTCTTTGACTAATGCAATAGAATTATCTGATTATTAATATTACATTTGTCTTATCCTTTGAATTCTAAAACATTTTTCCATTACAGGTCATGCTTGTGAATACCAGACACATCTGTCTACCAGTGACACTAACACACAAGATACAGGTACTACAGTCTCCTACAAAAAAAATTAAGGAATGCAAAGCAACAATCTCTATAAATGTTTGCTATTGCCTAATTTTAACAAAATCTGCTGACTCAAATATGTAAATATTTTCTTGACACTGAGAAAACAAAATAAAGTAATGATATAAAATCACCTACTTAATTTATCAAGAACAGAATTGTTAAAATAGAATACAGTTTTAGGCCTGGTTCACATCTGCGTTTGGTATTCCTTTAGGGGAGTCCACTTGGGGACCCCCGAACGGAATACTAAACGCATTAACAAGCGGTGAGTTTATGAAAGCACACGGACCTCATAGACTATAATAGGGTCCATGTGTTTTCCACGCGGTGTCCGCACAGAACATGCCGAGAGAAAAGTACTTCATAAACTATTTTCCTCACCGCATAACTTGTGCGGACACTGCAGCAAAAACACAGATGCAAAAATGCAACACAAAAGCGCAGCAGAAAAAATCATGCGTTTCTGCTGCACTTTTTTCTGCAGCATTCTGCAATGCCTGATATTGTGAAATATGGCTGATATATGGAGCGTATTTTCTGGTCTGGAACTGCCCTTGTGCAGGTTCCCTAACCCTGAAGGTAACTGGGCATACAATACAGGTTAGTTATTGTATTATACCAAAATGTGAGGTTAGCATGCACTAAATGACCACTTTATTTAGCAACACCTGCCCTTTCCCAATCAGGGCTCGTTTACATGGGGCAAGAGGAGGCAGATTTTGATGCCGAATACACCTCAGAATCCGCCCCCTCAGAATAGAGGTCTATGTAGATCGATAGCTTCCTTTTTCCGTGAGCGGTATGTTCCAGCTCCCGGAAAAAAGAAGTGAGCTGCCCTTTCTTCAGGCGGATTCCGCAACTGATTCAGCCCCGGCGTCCTCCTCGCAACAGCACCCTCCGGACTAGGCCCTTTCATTTGGACCTACTCTGGAACCGTAAGCCACAACTGTCGGAAAACGCGACAGTCGCCGCAGGCGCATTTTGGTCCTATCTTGACCCAGCTTACCGCATCAGAATCAGGACCAAAATACGCGGTCACTAGCCCCGTGTGAACGAGGCCTTAGTGCACCCCTTTCTTAAAATTAGAAGCATGACCATAGAGTAAAGCATAAAATCAAGTAAGTTTTCCATGGATTAGATTTCCATATCTTAAAGGGGCTCTATCATTGGAAAAAGTCATTTTTAACTAATCACATCCTTGCATAGCCTTTAGAAAGGCTATTCCACACCTATCTTTTGTATGTAAATTGCCTCAGTGGATTTTGAATAATTCAGTTTTTATTCATATGCTAATTAAGTCTCGGTGCACCCCGTAAGTCTCTTCCTGTATATACAGCACAGGCTGCTGCTGCTGACTCCTCCCTGCTCTCATACACAGCACACAGCAGGGAAAGGAGAACTGGCTGACAACTTCCTGTGCACTGAGAAGCTAATTAGCATATGGATAAAAACGGACTTATTCAAATACAACTGATGCTGGGGTCACACCAGCGTCCGGTCTCCGTTCAGAGGTTTCTGTCTTCTGCAGGCAGAAGACAGAAACCTGTCAGACCGTGTCTGGCCGTGAGCATCGGTGAGCGTTTTGGGCTCAAAGTCCTGCATGTCCGACTTTGTGGCCACGGAGAGTACAAAACGCTCACCGGCGCTCACGGCCAGACACTTTTCAAACCCATTTCATTTGAATGGGTTTGAAAAATGCATGCAGTCTTCCGTGTCCTGCCCAGTTTCGGGCAGGAAATGGAAACCTGAAAACGGAGACCCTGGGCGCAGATGTGAACGAGCCCTGAGGTGATTTACATACAAAAGGTAGGTGTGGAATAGCCTTTCTATAAGCTATGTAAGGATGTGATTAGTTAAAAATGACTTTTTCCAATGATAAAGCCCCTTTAGTACTGGGTCTTAACCACCTACAGTGCAGTTATGTATAGTATTGTGCAAAAGTTTTATACAGGTATGGAAAAAAAACTGCAGAGTGAAATGTTTTAATAAAATAGAAGCGCTAATAGTTTATTTTCACACGGGATTTTTGGACTGGACTTTGAGGCGGAATTTTCCTCAGAATCTGGTAAAAAAAAAGAAAAAAAAAAGAAAAAGAAGCCTCCCATTGACTTCAATGGTAACCGTTCACTTCTTTTTTTCGCTAGCGGTTTTGTGCCGCTTGCGGAAAAAAGAAGCTACCTGCCCTTTCTTGCCTCGGAATTCGCGGCGGAATCTGCCGCAGTGTCCGCAGCGCGACACTTCCCTCCTGACTAGGCCCATTCATTTGGGCCTAATCCGGAGCGGAATGCTGCGACGGCATCCAGTTGTGGCTAACCATTTTTTGGATTGGATTCTGAGGTGGCCTCTGCAGCAAATGACCCAAAGCACATCTCCAAATTATGCAAGAACTATTTAGGGAAGAAGCAGGCAGCTGGTATTCTATCTGTAATGGAGTGGCCAGCGCAGTCACCAGATCTCAACCCTATTGAGCTGTTGTGGGAGCAGATTGACTGTATGGTAAGCAAAAAGTGCCCATCAAGCCAATCCAACGTGTGGGAGGGACTTCTGGAAGCATGGGGTGATATTTCTCCAGATGACCTCAGCAAATTAACAGCTAGACTGCCAAAGGTCTGCAATGCTGTAAGGAGCATATGGAGCATTCTGTGATGAAAGCAAAGTTTGAAGGAGAAAATTATTATTTCAAATAAAAATCATTATTTCTAACCTTGTCAATATCTTGACTATATTTTCTATTCATTTTGCAACTCAATTGATAAATAAAAGTGTGTTTTCAAGGAAAACACAAAATTGTCTGGGTGACCCTGAACTTTTGAACGGTAGTAAGGGAGGGGATTGAGTCAGCTCTGAGTGCAGCCAAAAGAATCATGTGGAAGATGTAGTAAAGGTCCACATGAGGAAGATGCAGATGTAAACAAATGCAGAGGATGCCCGGAGCTCTCAGATAACACAGAAATCACTCAAAACACTGCTAAAGGTATTTTGGTGTACTTCTCAACCTATTAATAGCCCTAGAAGACCTTTTTATACCTAAAAAAAAAACTTTAATTAAGAGGTTGCACCCTTTTAATACTTCAGGTGCATATTGTGCCACAAGGGGAATTTGTTGACAGGCATATGAAACACCCGTCTTAATAAATCCCCCTTCCCCCATTGTGTTATGTGGTAAAAATTAAAAATATTTAGAAGATAGCTAGCATAGAGTTCCTTTATATTATACCAAACAGTATTGTACAAAAGAATATTCATTTATTGTTACTGATTATTAACCCCTTCCCGACATGCGCCGTAATGCTTTAAGCAGTAGACAACTGGCTCTAATGCCTCCAATCGGTCCCCGGACCGATCGGAGGCATTAACCCCTCCGGCGACGCGGTCAAAGGCGCCGGAGGCGCCATTTTCCCGGCGGCGCATGGACGCCGCCATTTTGCCCGGGATTGCCGGCTCCTGGAGCATGCTCCAGGGCCGACGTCCCGTTGCCATGACAGCCGGGAGCCTTGTACAGGCTCCCAGGCTTGTCTGCAAATCCTCTCTTTTGCAGGCTGGTCTATGCAGCCTGCAAAAGAAAGGATGATTTTTTGCAATGCATTAGCATTGTAATGCATTGCATTAGTGATCAGACCCCCTGGGGTTCAACACCCCTAGGGGGTCTAATAAATGCAAAAAAAAATAAAAATAAAAAGTAAAAAAAAATATAAAAAAATATAAAACGTATTAAAAGTTCAAATCACCCCCCTTTCCCTAGAACACATATAAAAGTAGTTAAAAACTGTGAAACATATACATATGTTAGGTATCCCCGCGTCCAAAATCGCCCGCTCTACAAATCTATAAAAATATTTTTCCTGTTCGGTAAACGCCGTAGCGGGAAAAATAGTCGAAAGTGCCAAACTGCCTTTTTTTCACTGTTTTGGTTCTGATAAAAATTTGAATAAAAAGTGATCAAAGCAATAACATTTCCCGAAAATGGTAGAACTAAAAAGTACACCCGGCCCTGCAAAAAAAGACGCCCTATGCATCCCCGTACACTCACGTATAAAAAAGTTACGGCCGTCAGAATATGGCGACTTTTAGAAAAAAAAAAACACAGTTTTGGAATTTTTTTAGGGGTCAAAATGTAAATAAAACCATATAAATTTGGTATCCCTGGAACCGTACCGAAACACACAATATAGGGGACATGTCATTTTGGCTGCACAGTGAACGCCGTAAAACCAAAGCCCGTAAGAAAGTCGCAGAAATGCATTTTTTCTTCAAATCCACCCCATTCTGAATTTTTTCCTGCTTCCCAGTACATTCTACAGAATAATTAATGGTAGCATCATGAAGAAAAATTTGTCCCGCAAAAATTAAGACCTCATATGGCTCTGGGAGCGGAGAAATAAAAAAGTTATGGGGTTTAGAAGGAGGGGAGTCAAAAACGAAAAACGAAAATCAAAAAATGCCATCGGCGGGAAGGGGTTAAATAATTATTAATATTGTCTTAATTTCTCTGTCCATTACAGATGATACCCCTGGAGAATACCTGACACAACAGTCCAATTCCAACAACCAGTATGAAGGTGCTCAATTCTCTTCTAGTTTTGTATTTTAGTCTAGTCATTTATTATTTCCTCTAAATTATTATGAGATTTAATTGCCTGCCGTATTGGCTGCATGGTTGGCTATAAGGCATCTAAAAATAGCTAAAGTGTTTGTGCTACTAAACACAGGGTTTATCAGATTGCTGTGGGTCCGACCACTGGGTGCCCCCGCAATCAAGAGAATGGGGAGCCAAAAGTTTCCCTTAGTGCAACTGCATGACCAGTGGTACACTCTGCTCTGTGAGTCCCCAAAACAACATAGCAAACTATGAACTATGCTGAACTTAGCGTCCTAGTTATGGAAACAGCATGTATACTGTATGAGGGTCACTCTGGAGCATTATACTGTACAGTGGCCACTGTGGAGCATTACAATGTGTGGGGGTCACTGTAGAACATATGATACTGTGTGGAGAGTCACTGAGGAGCATATTATATTGTGTGGGGCCACTGTGATACATATTATACTGTGTGAGGGCCACTGTGGAGCACATTAAATTGTGTGGGGCCACTGTGGAGCATATTACACTGTGTGAGGGCTATTTTGAGAGCAGATTACATTGTGGGAGCACTGTGGAGCATTATATTGGGAGAAAGGGTCTCAAAATCTATGCAGGTGTCCTTGTGTGCTATGCCTGCATCACAGTTCCCACACTATAATCTTGTACATATGTGTAGTGCTCCATGGCTGTATCATTCCTCATACAGTACTGTGCATAAACCAGCCATGGAGCAAATGGGGCCAACACAGTACTAGAGGGGATGGCAATAACGTGAAAATACACAGTTTAGTCGGCACATATGTAAGATTTCATAGAAAGCAGGATGATGTTGGGTGGGCCTAAGAACAAGTTCCTCTTGTAGGCCCTAGGCCGATGAGTCTGACACTATATAACATATATATATATATGTAAAAAACAATCCGGTCTGTCAGCAACTTGTATGGATGGAGAATGTCCTTTTCCATCCGTACAAGTTGCTGCCAGACCAGATTGTTTTTTTTGTTGCAAACCCTTTTGCCTGGAAAGGGGTTTCTGCCATGCAATTTGTGGGATAATCCCCAGATTTGCTGGTGCTGCTGCAATTATTTTTCTTTGATATATATACATAGAGAGAGAGAGAAATGCTTGTGTATGTACGTGTGTGTATGTCCGTGTGTGTGTGTATATATATATTATATATATATATTAGCAGGAGGACCTGGCTTCGCACAGGTATATTACACTCTATGTTTGTGTAGTGGCCCCATAAGAATTGTCCAATTTTGCACTGGTGTATTTTGTATGTTGTATGTGTGTAAGCGTCATGTGATTATGTGTATCTCATTTTGGATATTAGTGAAAAACCTGTGATCAGTTGTTATGGATAACTGGAGTTAAGCTGTATCTAATCCTTCCCCGTGCAGTACTGTGTTTAGACGCAAGTATCTAATCCTTGTTGGTGTGGTACTGTGTGCAGATGTGTGTATCTAATCCTCCCCCGTGTGGTATTGTGTGAAGAGGCGTGAATCTAATCCTCCCCCGTGTGGTACTGTGTGCTGAGATGCGTATGTAATTCTCTGGTATGTGGTATTGTGTGCAGAGGCATGTATTTAATCCTGCCCCATGTGGTACTGTGTGCAGACGCAGGTATCTAATTCTCACCTATGTGGTATTGTGTGCAGTGGCGCGTATGTAATCCTCCCGTTTGTGGTTTGTGTGGAGAGGCGCATATCTAATACTCTGGCATGTGGTACTGTGTGCAGAGACACATATCTAATCCTCCCCCGTGTGGTATTGTGTGCAGTGGCGTGTATCTAATCCTCCGATGTGTGGTATTGTGTGAAGATGCATGTATCTAATCCTCCCCTGTGGTACTATGTGAAGACATGCATATCTAATCCTCCAGCGTGTTGAACTGTGTGCAAATGTGCGTATCTAATCCTCTCCTGTGTGGTATTGTGTGAAGAGATGCATATCTAATCCTCCCCCGTGTGGTACTTTGTGCAGACACACGTATCTAATCCTTCAGTGTGTGGAACTGTATAGTTGCACATATCTAACCCTCGGTCGTGTGGTACTTTGTGCAGACGCACGTATCTAATCCTCCTCCGTGTGGTACTGTGTGCTGAGACGCGTATCTAATTCTATGGCTTTTGGTAGTGTGTGCAGAGGCATGTATCTAATCCTCCAAAGTGTGGTACTGTGTGCAGACACACGTATCTAATCCTCCCCTGTGTGGTATTGTGTGAAGAGGCGCGTATCTAATCCTACGGCATGTGGAACTGTGTGTAGACGCGCGTATCTACTCCTACGGCATGTGGTACTGTGTGTAGACGCGTGTATCTAATCCTATGGCGTGTACAACTGTGTGCAGATGCACGTATCTAATCCTATGGAGTGTGGAACTGTGCGTAGACGTGCGTATCTAATCCTACGGCATGTGGTACTGTGTGCAGATGTGCATATCTTATGCTCTGGTGTGTGGAACTGTGTGCAGATGCATGCATCCAATCCTTTGGCATGTGGTATTGTGTGCAGATGCATGTATCCAATCCCCCCGTGTGTGGTACTGTGTGTAGACGCCTGTATCTAATCCTTTGGCATGTGGAACTGTGTGCAGACGCATGTATCTAATCCTATAGAGTGTGGAACTGTGCGTAGACGCGTGTATTTAATCCTCTGGTGTGTGGGACTGTGTGCAGACGTGTGTATCTAATCCTCTGGCATGTGATACTGTGTGCTGATCTGTGTATCTAATCCTCTGATGTGTGTATCTCAGTTTGGATATCAATGTTGGATTGTGCATGTGGAGTGACCGTGTGTATTGCAGTTGGAATATGAGTGAAAGACTTGCAGGTTTGTATTGGCTAAGGGGGGGGGGGCATTGTGTTTGGAATGCTGTATCTCAGCACCAGTGAATCCTAGCACGTTGGAGTCTTGTCTTAAACTTTTCCGGATACCTCAAGTATCTCTGTACCAAATTTGGAGAAGATCGGTCCAGTCGTTTGGTTTTCATTAGAGAACAGACAGACAGACAGACAGACAGAAATTCATTTTTATAATATAGAGAGACAAGCGTCAAGCAGCTCTTAGAGCTGACAAAACACCGGAGCAGACGGATCATTGACGCCAACAACACGCTCATTATATGGCGTCCCAGTGAGCTGCTGAGATGCCGGAACAATCACAGGCACGGCGCGCCAACTGTCACAGACAGCTATACTCCAGGTTTCCATAACAACCCCACCATTTTTATACACTTCACCGCTAGCAGAGCCGTGTGGGTATGCAGAGATGTAGCAGAGCTGGGTATGCAGAGATGTAGTACAGCTGTGCATATGTAGAGATGTACCAGAGCCGTGTATGTAGAGATGTAGCAAATATACATACACCTTGCTCCAGGTAACAACTGATGGCAGGTTTTTCAATGATATCCATACTGATATACACATGATCCTTATGAAAAATATATATATATATATATATATATATATATATATCCGTGCAAAGCTGGGTATTCCTGTTAGTCTGCTATAAAACAGATACTATGTGATATAAATAGTGAAGGGGCTCCCACGCAGTACAATCTGCCCCGAGTGGTCCCCACGCTGTACAGTCTGCTTCATAGTGGTCCCTAGGTTGTACAATGTGTGCCATAGTTCACCCTCACTCAATATTATATGCTTCACAGTGGTCCCACACAATATTATATGCTCCACAGTGCCCCCCCCTCAGCCACAGTACAATACGCTCCATAGTGGTTCCCCATAGAATATTATATGCTCCACAGTGGCCACACACACACACAGTATTATATGCTACACTTTGGTCCACCACACAGTATGATATGCTCCACAGTAAGTTCCCCCATACAGTATTATATGCTCCACAGTAGGCTCCCACCACACAGTATTATATGCGCCACAGTAGCACCCCCCTTTCCCCACAGTATTATATGCTCCAGAGTAGCCCCCCCCTGCCACACACACAGTATTATACTTGCCTGAAATCTCACTAAGAGCTGCCGGCTGTCCTCATTTTCACTGCAGGCACAGTCTGGCTTTCAGCTGTATGTGCTGTACTGGATTCCCCGTTAGGCTCTGTTCCCATGGAGTAGCGTGCCGCTAATTCTGACACGTGTTACGTGTCAGAGTGAGGTGCTTCAAAACAGATCTCATTGATTTCAATGGGTAGCGCACGTAAGCCGACACCCATTGAAATCAATGGGATCAGTTTTGAAGCACCTCACTCTGACACGTAACACATGTCAGAATGAGTGGCACGTTACTCCATGGGAATGGAGTCTTAGTGATCGATCTGGGCAACGGCGTGCATGCCAGCAGCGATTGCTCTGAGTGTCCTCTCTGGCACGCATATCACAGGTTCGCCAACTTGGTACTGGGATGAATGACTTTCAATTTTTCATACAAATTAAGATGCCAGCACCTATAGTTTATCCTTGGTTTCTGTATCTGATATAGTTGTGATCTGAAATCACCTGTAATTCTGAGCTATATTGAAGTGATAGGAAATCCTCACTTTTCAAAATACCATTTACCTCAACTTTCTTTGGAAGAAGATACATAGTTGACCACACCATGAATAGATTAGAAAAATCTCCAATACATAAAGTTTTATAGGCTCAGAGGGTCCTGAGTACAGTGCCTACGACAGGCTTTCACTATAGTGTTACTGTCAAAACTCCAGCTCTGTTTATAAGTGGAGGAACAGAGTGATAACCTGCTATGTTAGGGGGCGTTCACACTACTGTCGGTGTCCGACATGTAGTGTCCGCTCCTAGTGTCCGCTCAAAATCTGTCACGGACACTAGGAGCGGACACTAGATGTGTCCGTGACACCTGTCATTCACTTGAATGGGCATCGGGTGCGTTCTTTTGCACTCCGTGCCCGTCCTTTCCTGTCTGCAAGAGAAGATGTCCGACTTCTCAAGCGGACAGAAAAACCCTACATGCAGGGTTCCTCTGTCCGCTTGAGAAGTCGGACATCTTCTCTTGCGGACAGGGAAGGACGGGCATGGAGTGCAAAAGAACGCACCCGATGCCCATTCAAGTGAATGACAGGTGTCACGGACACATCTAGTGTCCGCTCCTAGTGTCCGTGACAGATTTTGAGCAGACACTAGGAGCGGACACTACATGTCGGACACCGACGGTAGTGTGAACGCTCCCTTATCTGCAGTATGTGATTGAAATGTATGTTTATTTATTTTTTTTATTTCTACACATTTCTAGCTGTTCAGTGTCCAGATCCAGGGCAAGTGAAAAATGGAAGGAGAATATCTGGTTTTGTTGGCCCATACTTATTAAATTTCGCTGTGAGATTTGAGTGTGATGATAAGTATATCCTGGAAGGTTCCAGTTCCATCACCTGCACTTCTAACAATGTGTGGGAGCCTGAAATCCCAAAATGTCTGCGTGAGTATTTGCTAGCAATATACATATATATATATATATATATATATATATACATATATATATATATATATATATATATATATATATATATATATATATCTTATACAGTACAGACCAAAAGTTTGGACACAGCTTCTCACTCAAAGAGTTTTCTGTATTTTTATGACTAAGAAAATTGTAGATTCACACTGAAGGCATCAAAACTATGAATTACCACATGTGGAATTATATACTTATAGGTATAATATAGTCATGGGGTGCTACTCCAGATGACCTGGCCTCCACAGTCACCGGACCTGAACCCAATTGAGATGGTTTGGGATGAGCTGGACCACAGAGTGAAGGCAAAAGGGCCAACAAGTGCTAAGCATCTCTGGGAACTCCTTCAAGACTGTTGGAAGACCATTTCAGGTGACTACATCTTGAAGCTCATCAAGAGAATGCCAAGAGTGTGCAAAGCAGTAATCAAAGCAAAAGGTGGCTACTTTGAAGAATCTAGAATATAAGACATATTTTCAGTTGTTTCACACTTTTTTGTTAAGTATATAATTCCACATGTGTTAATTCATAGTTTTGATGCTTTCAGTGTGAATCTACAATTTTCATAGTCATGAAAATACAGGAAACTCTTTGAATGAGAAAGTGAGTCCAAACTTTTGGTCTATACTGTATATATATATATATATATATATATATATATATATATATATATATATCTATCTATCTATAGTGTATATATTGTAAGCCGATGGCTGGTCAGGTAATGGAGGAGGTGTACATCTCTCCCAGACTACTAAGTTGGGTGAGATGAGAAAACTCCAGAAGGAATGTTTGTTCTCAGCAGACAACTTTCATCTTCTGAGCATTTTGGTAAATGCTCAGTATTGGGCTGGATTTTTAGGAATGCCAGGTAGGTTGGTAGTGGGACCTGTCATTCCACCCCCCTCCAGTCCACACTTTGGGGATGCTCCGGCAGCGACTCAGCTGCAGAGAGTCTACTCATCAAGGGAGCTTAAGAAGCCAGCTCCAGCCCCAGACTGGGGGCAGAGCTTGGCTGAAGAGTCAAAGAGAGAGGTCATATTTTTGGAGCTGTGTCCTGAATGATTCTACTGGCTTTTGGATTTCTGTTATTCTAGGTGAGGTAACCTATTCTATGTTTAGTTAGAGCCTAGCCTGGCAGGTATTTAATTTTGTATTGTTTCCTTTTGTTGCTGCACTACCTTTTTTTTGGACTAAAGAAACTGGACTTTTGTGTCTATGCCACCCCACCTAGCAACCCCAGACCCAGACAATATACACACACACACCAAATGCCTACAAAGCATCAAGAATGAGTTGTTGTCCTGAACCTTTATCTGCATGACTGTTGATAATGTTGATTAGAGATGAGCGAACACCGTTCGATCGAATAGGTATTCGACCGAATATCAGGCCGTTCGAGGTATTGTTTCCAAAACGAATACCACGCGGCATACGCAGTAAAAATTCGTATCCCCTTACACCTTCCCTGGCACGTTTTTTGCACCAATAATTGTGCAGGGGAGGTGGGACAAGAACTATGACAACAGAGGCAGTGAAAAAAATGGAAAAAACCCATTGGCTGCCGAAAACATATGACCTTTGATTTAAAAGAATAGCCAGCGCACTCTTCGTGTCATTTGCGGTGATAGAGAGAGAGAGATCTGCTGAGGGATAGATAGTTATTAGCTTCTATTTTTTTTTGGGAAAAACGGAAGAAAAACAACAGCTGTTTTCAGAGCTATATACTGCAGGGAGAGGAGTCGAGCCTTCCACGGACGGTGTGTGTCCCAAAACAGGGATGCAGAACAGTTAGTGCCTGCTATATACGTCCAACCCAGCTTTTCAAGGGGTGAACCCCAACAAATTAGCTGGAAACAGAACAGTTAGTGCTTGCTATATACATCCAACCCAGCTTTTCAAGAGGTGAACCCCAACAAATTAGCAGGAAACAGAACAGTTAGTGCCTGCTATATATGTCACTGCCTCTCCCACTGTTGCCAGTGCTGGAGCTGCAGTCCAGACCAGCAGCCAGGAAACCTCCACATCTGCCTCCACCACTTTGGAGACTTCTCCCTCATTCTCCCCTTTTCCTGCCTCAGCTCCTTCTCCTGCCTTAGCTCCTTCTCCTGCACCATCATGCGCCTTTTCACAGCAACCCTCCATCTCCCAGACTTTTGAGTGCAGGCAAAAATACAGCGCTACCCACCCCCATGCACAAGCCTTAAACGCGTACATCTCCAAACTCCTGGCCCAGGAGTTGTTGTCGTTCCGGCTTTTGGAAACTCAGGCCTTCCGTGACCTGATGGCAAGTGCTGGAACTCGCTATGCCGTCCCTTTCCGTCACTACTTCTCCCGCTGCGCCGTGCTGTGCTGCACCAGTACGTGATCACGCAACATCAGGCGGGCCCTAAGTTCCGCGATTTGCACAAAGGTCCACTTGACCACCTACACGTGGACAAGTGCATGCGGACAGGGACGCTACATTTCACACTGGGCAAATATGGCACACATGGCACACATGGCACACTGTGGCACACTGGGTGAATATAGTTGAGGCTGGGACCGGGTCACAATCTGGGGCGGTGTACCTCATTTCCCCGCCCAACATTCCTGGCAGGGGCTCTGAACCACCACCCTCCTCCTCCGCCATCACATCGACCTCAGCTACCTGCTGGAAACGCTGCAGCACTGGCGTGGGGAGACGTCAGCAGGCTGTGCTGAAGCTCATCAACTTGGGGGACAGACAGCAGACTGCCTTCAAGGTGAGGCATGCCCTTCTCGATGAGACGTCGACATGGTTTTCACCGCTGCACCTGGGCCCAGGCATGGTCGTGTGTGATAACGGCTGGAACCTGGTAGCGGCTCTGAAGCTTGCCAACCTCCAACACGTTCCATGCCTGGCCCATGTGTTCAATTTAGTGGTGCAACGGTTTTTAAAAACGTACCCCAATTTACCCGAGCTACTGGTGAAAGTGCGGCACTTGTGCGCCCCCTTTCGCAAGTCTACAGTAGCCGCTGCTAGCCTCCAGCAACGCCTCCATCTGCCAGAACACCAGCTGATGTGCGACGTCCCCACATGCTGGGACTCGACATACCACATGTTAAGTAGAGAGTGTGAGCAGCAGAGTACCTTCATGGAGTACCATCTCCAAAACCTAAGGCTTCCTCAGAGTCAGCTCCCGCAGTTTCTGCACCATGAGTGGCCATGGATGGCAGACTTATGCGAGATCTTGCATGTGTTTGAGGGTCAGCTGTGATGACGCACTCGAATCCCGCACTCGAATCCCGCTCCTGTGTGTGATGCGCGAATCCCTCATCGACATCATGGATAATGCATTGTACACTGAGGAGTCGGGCATAGGAGCAGAACCATCCCAGCAACATAGTCAGGGCACACTCCTGTCCACTTCACAGCATATATTGAGGGAGGAAGAGGAGGAGGAGGATGAACTGGAAGATCTCATTGTCACACAGGAGGCTAGCGTGGAAGTTCAGTGTGTCCCATTGCTGCAGCGTGGTTGGGGAAAAATGAAGGAGGAGGAAGAGGAGGAAATGGAGAGTGACCATTCCGGTGGGGGCAGCCAAGTCATGCCAAGTAACATTCTGGCACACATGGCTGAATACATGTTGGAGTGCTTTTTAACTGACAAACGCATTGTCAAAATCCTGGAGAGCAACGAATACTGGATTTTTGCAATCCTCGACCCTCGGTATAAAATAATATTTCTAATTTTATTCCGGTAGAGGGGAGGGCCAGTATCATCAGTGATTGCCACAAGCAACTGGTGCAGAATATGATGGAGATGTTTACATCAACTGTCGTTGGCGGCACACAGGAGAGTTCCTCCAACAAGCAACAAACTGTCATCCGGTCCACACCTGGCAGGGGCACACTCTCCAAGGTCTGGGACACGTTAATGGCACCCACTCACCAAGGTACTGCCACTGAGGGGCCTAGTGTCACTAGGAGGGACAAGTATAGGAGCATGTTGCGGGAATACCTGGCTGACCCCAGCCCTGTCCTCTCCAATCCCTCTGAGCCTTATACTTATTGGGTCTCCAAGTTGGAATTGTGGCTGGAACTTGCGCTGTATGCATTGGAGGTCCTTTCCTGCTCTGCTGCCAGCGTGCTTTCGGAAAGGGTCTTAAGCGCTGCCGGTGGCATAATTACGGATAAGCGCAGCCGGCTGTCAGCTGACAGTGCTGACCGGCTGATGCTGATCAAAATGAACAGCCACTGGATAGACCCATCATTTTCATGTCCACCGGTGTCAAGTACCCCGACATGAAGTTTCATGTGTGTGCTCACCCTCTACAATTCCTCCTCATACTACTCCTCCACCATCAGCTCAGCGTTGCACAATTTTGCTCCTACTAGTCTCAAACCACCCTGATTCCCTCCAACTCTGCTGGTTAGAGTCTCAATCCACCCTGATTCCCCCATCTCTGCTGATTCCCCCCAACTCTGCTGGTTAGAGCCTCAATCCACCCTGATTCCTCCAAACTCTGCTGGTTAGAGGTTCTACTCACTCCAAGGGCCAAAAACACTGCTTTTTAAAGGCTCTACTCACTGCAAGGGCCAAAAAGACTACCGGTGCAAGACTCTACTCACTCCAAGGGCCAAAAACACTGCTTTTTAAGGCTCTACTCACTCCAAGGGCCAAAAAGACTGCTGGTGCAAGACTCTACTCACTCCAAGGGCCAAAAACACTTGTTTAAAGGCTCTACTCACTCTAAGGGCCAAAAACTAAATCTCTGCTCTTTAAAAGGCTCAACTCATCCAAAGGACCAATACATCTCTGCCGGTGCAAGGCTGAACTAAGTTAAAGAGCCTAAAACTCTGCAGGTAAAAGGCTGAAGTCACCTGAAGGGCCTCAATCTCTGCTGGTAGCTCAGCTTAAGGGCCTCTAACTTAATTTGGAAGGGCTCACGTTAAGGGCCAGAAAAGTGAATTTTTGAAGGTCTCACCACATCACACACACATAAACAATGACAGTTAAGGGTGGGGGCTTTTGGATTTCCCATTGCCTATGCCATCTGTGGTTGTCATGGGCAATGTGATTTAAAGGGGTGCTTGTTAATGTTTCTTTAGCTTTAAATTTGGGTTTCTGTGCATCCAATTGGGGCGTAAAGAAGGTTTCCAGGTATTTTCCCACTTTCATAGAGGTTTTTTTGAGTGTGGAAAGTGTGTAGTTGATAGGCTGTGATGGTGGGGTAAAACTGTGACTTGGGCTTATTAGATGACCCCAGGCATGCTTCCCCTGCTGTCCCAGACTTGGTGACCCTCCTGAGTCGAATGGTGGGTTCCCCTGAAACGAAGCATTTTTCCCCAAAGACTATAATAGGGTTCGATATTTGTTCGAATAGTAGAATATTGAGCAGCTATTCGAAACGAATAATGAATATCGAATATTTTAATGTTCGCTCATCTCTAATGATGATATATGGAAGTAATTAAAATATTACAGCCAAAAGAGAAGGTTATTGAGAGTGATAATTAGGAGTCTGAAGATGACTGCTGGGGGTGTAGTTGGCAGGCTATCTAGGTAAACAGAGAGGTTGAATAAGTAAGAAAAGGAGGGGGAGTGAGTCAGCTACCCAAGAAATCATGTGGAAGTTGTAGTAAAGGCCCACAAAAGGAAGATGCAGAAGTAAACAAATGCAGAGGATGCCCGCAGCTCCAAGAGAACCCAGAGATCATTTATACTTCAGGTGCATCTTTGTGCCATAAGGGGAATTTTTTTGACTGGCATATATAACACACCAGTCTTAATCAATCCCACCCCCATTGTGTTTAGTGGTAAAAATGAAAAATATTTAGAAGATAGCTAGCATAAAGTTCCTTAATATTATACCACATAGTATTGTACTAAAGAATATTCATTTATTGTTACTGATTATTAAAGAATTATTAATATTGTCTTAATTTCTCTGTTCATTACAGATGATACCATTGGTGAAGACCTGACACAACAGTCCAGTTCCAACAACCAGTATGAAGGTGCTCAATTCTCTTCTAGTTTTGTATTTTAGTCAAGTCATTTATTATTTCCTGTAAATTATTATGAGTTTTAATTGCCTGCCATACTGGCTGCATGGTTGGCTATAAGGTATCTAAAAATAGTTAAAGTGTTTGTGGCACTAAGCACTTTATCCCCTATCTGTCATATTGCTGTGGGTGCGACCACTGGGTGCCCCCACAATCAGGATAATGGGGAGCCAAAAGTAGTGCAACTACATGATCAGTGGTACACTCTGCTCTGTGAGTCCCAGAAACAACATAGCAAACTATGAACTATGCTGAACTTAGCGTCCTAGTTATGGAAACAGCATAGTTAATGTGCTCTGCTGTTTCTGTAGCTCTCTTCTATGGGAGCTGCAGGAACAATGTAGTATGTCACCAAAATGTAGTAGATCAACCCAGATCTTTGGAACAATGCTCCTTACCTCTTTCTAGGAATGTATAAAGCCGACCAATGGGACCTCCTTATGGTAAGGGTGGATCCAAGGAAGAACCGTGCTTAACCTGATATGTTCAACAACAACAACTCTTTATTGAAAGTCCGTATTCAAACACGACGCTTGTACCAGTGTTTTGGGGTTCCTGCCCCCTTTTTTTCAAGTGATACACGGCAGAAAAACACACACAATGGTACCCTAAACAAAACATATATAAGGCTCAAATTACTTAAAAATCCATTTGAAAAATAATAAAACCATCTACAAAATCTACAAAATATGTAGGAATGGGATTGCTCTAGTTGCTCAAAAGGGCTCACTTGCGTATTGACAAAAAATTTTTGTATCTCACCAGTATAGGGAAAAACCGTTGCAGAGTGTGAGTGCTGGGTGTGAGTGTGAGTCAAATTGAAATAGACATTTGAGATATAACAAGAACTGACTTTACAGGAACATAGTATAGTATAGTATAGTATAGTATAGTATAGTATAGTATAGTATAGTATAGTATAGTATAGTAAGTGAGGATACCCTCCAATGGTGAAAAGCATATATAGTACAGCACAATGTACAGGAAGTGCAACATCAGCAAAGTATAGAGTGACCACAGATAAACATTTGGTAACAGCTACATCTAGTATCATAAATGTGAACTGCAGTCAATTCAGCGAATAGAGATGAAGATGGGTGTCATATATCCATCAAAAACACCTATCTATCTCTTGGACTGGTTTGATTTTCTGGGCTGTAGTGAAGTGTAGTGTAGACTCCCACAAAAATTATTTGCTTGTAAAAGCACTCTTAGTGATCAAAATGTATAGGTTTGTGCATGCCATGTTAATGCAGCTATCAAAAGCCATATTTGCATAATAAGAATCATTCTTCTCAATCATTCATTCTTAGGGATTTTCTGGCTCCAAATCGATTCTTGGTGCTACAAGATGATAGAGGACGGGCATTGCTTGCAGCACAACAGCCCCGTCAACTTTATAGAGGTGGTTTCATGGAATTATAATGCCGCTCCTATTACTTAAATACTGTATGTGCAGTGCTCCAAATGCCGTCCATCCACTAGCAGCTTCCGGCACCCATAAGTGGATGATCAGTATTGATTTTGGGCTGGAAAATCCCTGCTGAAGTTACTGCACATATACATGGTAGTTATGTGGCGACTTTTTTTGGACTTCTAGGTTTTTTCAGATATTTTCAATGAAATTTTTGCTAGGGTATATAATGTAGCCAAATTTTATTTATTTATTTTTAATGTAGATTATGAGCCCCTTATAGGGATCACAATGTACGTTTTTTTGGGTTTTTTTTTTACCCCCCCCCCCCCCCCCCAATCAGTATGTCTTTGTAGAATGGGAGGAAATACACGCAAACACGGGGAGAACATACTAACTCCTTGCAGATATTGTTCCAGGCGGGATGCTAAATATTATTTATTAAACTATATAGTGCAATAAAAAGTGCTACGTATCAAGTTCTTTGGTGGTGTGTTTCTGGCATCTCTTTTGCAAAATGCCGCATGCTTTGGGTATGGTGTCTTTTCTTCTGTTATTCCCATAAGCTTTTCTACACATCTCATAAAAGGGCAGAAAAATTATGCTTTAAAAAGGACCTTTCTCCACCTGCACCAAGTCCAGCTCTTTGAATCATGGGTAAGTGCTGCTCCACTGATTCTGGCACAGTTGGAATTTTTTCTAATTTAAAAAAAAAAATCATACCTTTTTCCAGTGCTCCGGTTCCTCCCTGCATGGTCCAGTTCTCCCAGTCTGTTGTTGTTTTCCGGTGGAAGACTCAAAGAATCAAACAAGCTTTATTGGCACGTCCGAATAGATATTTGGCATTGCCAAAGCTAGTAAAGTGTGTGTGGGGGGGAGAGTTGGGGTTGGAGGGGAGAGTGGTGGGTATGGGGGGTGATTTGGGGTATAATAGTCCGTGGGGTCTCATCTTCCTCTTAGTTGGTGACAGCTGTATGGGGAGGTGGGGGTGATTTGGGGTATCACAGTCCGTGGGGTCTCATCTTCCTCTTAGTTGGTGACAGCTCGACACGTATTGGGCAGTGATCTCCACAGTGGACTCCTTTTCTCCCAGTATGATGTAGCGTTTCCTCTTCTCATCTGCAAATGTGAATTCTGGGATGTGGGCAAAGAGTCTTTGGAAGTAGACGGCCCTCAGCTGAGAATTTGGTGCAGTGTAGCAGGAAGTGGGCCTCATCTTCTAGGGCCTCTTGGTCACAGTGCTGGCACATTCTGTTCTCCCGTGGCTTGTACGTCTGCCTATGTTGCCCTGTCTCCATATCCAGGCTGTGGGCACTCAGTCTGTACCGGCTCAGAGTCTGTCTGTGTTTGGGGTGGGGTATTCTCTCCAGGAAGATGGCCATGGTGTATTCCCTTTGCAATGACTGGTACATGGTGAGTTTCTTGGAGTTATTTATTGCGCTTCTCCATTCCTCGATGTACCGCTCTTTGTCTCTCTCAATGGCCCCTATTATTTGAGCCTTATTCAGGGCATGTTAGAGTTTTTGGTTTGGCAGACAGCTGATGCTTGGTTGGGGGGGGGGGGGGTCGGGTTTGCTCAGGGCTCTGTGGCTCAGCCAGGCTTGGTGGTAGTAAGAGCCAGGGCTGCTGCCCTGTATATGTGTTCAGAATGATAGCGCCCTCTTCTGCATGGTGAGCCATAGGGGAAGCCTGCCTAGCTCTGCCCGGCATCCCATGTGGAGGTGTTGCGGTGGACATGGAGGAGGTATTTGCAGAACTCCAGGTGGAAGGTCTCTGTTGGGCTGGAATCCCACTTTGGCTGGGCGCCAAACCTCACTGCCATAGAGAAGGATTGGAGCGATGACTGCGTCAAATATCTTCAGCCAGACCCTCACTGGTGGTTTGAGATGGTACAACTGTCTTCTGATGGCGTAGAAGGTTCTGCAGGCTTTTCCTTTCAGGGTTTCTATTTCTGCTTTGAAGCTTCCTGATTGGTTGAGCTCCAGCCCCAGGTAGGTGTAGCTGTTGGTTTTCTCCAGTGTGGAGCCGTTCAGTGTGAATTGTGGGGTAGGGGCTTTGTTGTGGCCCTTCTTCTGAAATACCATGACTTTGGTCTTCTTGTGGTTGATGGGTAGAGCCCATGTGGTGCTAAATTTTTTCAGCACTGACAGGCTTTCTTGGAGGTCTTTCTCAGTGGGGGACAGGAGTAGGAGGTCGTCGGCGTATAGCAGGAACTTCACCTCACGGTCGTTCAGGGTGAGGCCTGGTGTTGGTGAGGCCTCTAGGGCTCTAGCCAGTTCATTGATGTAGATGTTGAAGAGCGTTGGGCTCAGGCTGCAGCCTTGTCTGACCCCTCGGGCCTGGTGGAAGTATGCTGTCCTTTTCCCATTCATCTTCACGCTGCATTGGTTTCCGGTGTAGGAGCTCTTGATGATGTTATACGTTCTTCCTCCTATTCCACTCTCTAGGAGTTTCAGGAGCAAACCCGTGTGCCATACTGAGTCAAACGTCTTCTTGAAGTCCAAGAAGCAGGCGAATATCTTGCCTCTTCTGGTGTTGTGCACGTGGGTCTTGATCAGGCTGTGCAAGGTGTAGATATGGTCCATGGTGCAGTGGTTTGGCATGAACCCTGCTTGGCTCTTGCTGAGGACCCCGTGTTGTGTGAGGAAGGTGAGGATTCTGTTATTGATGATGCTGTTGAACAGTTTCCCCAGCATGCTGCTGACGCAGATCCCTCTGTAATTGAGGACGAGGGTGAATAGTTTTGCCAGTGCCGTATGTTTGTCTGGAGAGCTGTATTTGATCATCTCTGGTAGGATGCCGTCAGGGCCACTGGCCTTTTTGCCTTTCAGCAGGGCAGTTCTTTCCTGTATATCTTTTGTGGTGATTGGTGAGTCCAGAGGGTTCTGGAAGTCCTCTATGACTTTCTCCATATCCCTCAGTTTGGTCATTATCTTTTGCTGTTCTGGGGTTAGGTATTCTTCAGGGATGTTCTTGTAGAGATCTCTGAAGTAGTTGAGCCAGATATTGCCGTTTTGGATGTGGAGGGAGTTTTTCTTTGCCTTTGTGCCCATGTGGTGCCAGGTCTCCCAGAATGAGCTGTCTTTGAGGGAGTCCTCGAGTTGCTCCATTTTGCGGGAGAGGTACCTCTGTTTCTTTTCACTGAGGATGCCTTTGTATTGCTTGCGTAGATTGTCATAGGCTTTCCTCGCCTCCTTGTTGTTGGTGTCTTTGTGTTTCTTGTTGGAGGTTGCCCTTAGAGTATGACGTAGAGCCTTGCAGTTGCTGTCAATCCATTTGTGAGACTGTTTGTTAGTAAGTCTCTTGGGCTTTGTCTGTTTCAGGCCTGCTAGTTCTGCTGTGGTGTACAGGATGTTATTGAAGTCCTTCTCTGCTTGGGTGACACCTTTTTGATCTGGCTGGTAAGAGCTCATATAGAAGTTTGTGAGCAGTTCCTTGATTCCGGGTCGGTTGGCCGCATTGGTGTATTTGGTGGTCCGGTGGCTGCCCCATTTAAAGAATGGTGGCAAGTTGTAGAGACCAATCTGGTGGGGCTGCTGTGTGGGTGGCTTGTCAGTGGATCGCAAGTACAGCAGGATCTGTTTGTGGTCCGACAGGTGTGTCTCAGGGATGACTATGAAAGCATCTATGTCTGCTGGGATTGCGTCTGTGATGGCATAGTCCACCACGCTGTTGCCCACGAAGTCCCTGCCGCACGTGACCACTAAGGCCAATCGGGTCTATTCCTGAGGCCGATGAGCCGCTGATTGGCAAATCACACTCCAACACAGTTCACGCACCCCAAATACACTACCACCACTACTTGTAATTTATAGTGCTTTTGTTTACATTGAGCTTAGAGATGAAATATGGCCGACACTAAGCTTGTTTGCTGGCTTCCACGGAGACACAAAGTTCCACGGCATTTTCAGTCTATTGTAATGTGAAGCAACTGGTTTGTGCTTAGACTTGCCTCCTACCAGGGTGCCGTCTCCTCTTTTCCACATCTTGGAAAGCTGAAAAATAATTTATAGGTGGTTGAGGTTGCTGTCCGGTCACAACTTTCCTTCTGACTGCTTGTGATGGGGTCAAGAAGTTGTAAAGCTGTAAACCTACCCTGGCAGAATATCTGGTCTTGTGATTGCAGGAAGAAACAGTCATACTTAGAGATGAGCAAATTTATAAAAAATTTGGTTCGGCTGCTTTGCCAAATTTTCCAATATGATTCGATTCAATCCAAATTAATTCACAGTGAATTGTGTTAAAAACAGCTATTTCCTGGCTGCAGAGAGCCTGTATAGTGGTGTAGAACACTGTGCCTTACAGTAACACGCATAGGGAGTCTGCCGTGCTTTTTAGTGATGTCCCACTAGGGAACTTGAACGAGCAATGCGCTGATCGCTGGTTCAACACTATAGATTGCAATACACGTGTACTGCAATCTATAGAGGAAATCAGCCTATGCAGACGCATAGGTTGACTTCCTCACTTCTGGGCAGGATCAACTAGGTACTGGGAGCTACTAGCAGCATGGGGTCATGTTTGACCATGGCATCCAAGGGGTGAAACCCCTGAATGGAGCTGTGCTCTGACCGGGGGTTATGGAACAGTGTTAGCTCTAAGTTACAGCTAACACCCGCTTCCAATGCTGCCCGCCGGCGGCATCTAATATTAGGGAAAGTTTGTTACTGCAACAAACTTTACGATATGGTCATTACATGCCATTACAGCCATTTTAGGAAAAAATGTGATTTCTTAACATGAAGCGAGAGGAAATCCAAATTCGATGCAAACTTAATATTTCCTGAAATTCGGATCAAAATCCACGTTGTCGGCTTCAATTGACTCATCTTTAGTCATAGTGATAAATGTAATAACCTAAATTAACAGGGTGTAATTGCTGTCTATAACCGATCACCAGTGGCAGGATCATAAACAGCAGCATCTATTTTCCACAAGCAGTCTGCTGATATTGATACAACTGCTTTAAAATGGAGAAAGCTTTGTGGCTTGTCAACATGTAGTTTTGTCAGATTCGAGTTATTTCTGTGACCATTGTGGGTTTTCTTTCATTAAACAAGAGGTACCAAGAATTTTGTCCATATATATTAGCATTTGCCCGCGACTTCGTCCGCGCCTCGTTGTTGGCGACGATTCTCCTGCACCCGCGTCTCAGCTGTGGTACAGCTCTGTATATGCGCGTGTACCCACCTTCTGGGCAACCTCCTTTCTCCCCCCCCAATCCCTCTCCCGTGCCCCCACCCCCTTCTCGCTCGCCCTGCCTCCCACCGCCAAACCACTCTCCCGCACCCGTGCGGCCCACTGCCCCCAAACCCTACAGTCCCCTGGGTACTCACAGACCCGGCACGCCCGATACACTTGTCGTGGCCCGCACAGCCAGGCTGCATGTCTGCGTCTCTCCGGAGCTGCGAGTAGCCACCACTTTCTCCAACTCCCACACTGTCCAGAGGCCCGCCCAGGGTGGAGCAGGGTGTAATAGATGGACCATTATGGGGATTACATTGCTGGTGGTAGCATACTCCCTCTGTCTAACTGGTTAGATGCCAGTTTTTGAAATTGTTGAATAAGCTATATACTTTCATAGACTATTCAAGTGTATCTCATGTAATCTATACAAATGTATTACTAAGGATTTCACAGGAATTTTGTGTATTTCTCAGGCCTTTGCAGTTCTCCTCCACATATTGCATTTGCAAAACTCAAAGAGGATTTCTCGGAAGAAAAGAAATTCATTGAAGGTGACGTCATCAGTTATGAATGTATAACTGGCTATGTATATGTACCTGGAGCTACAAACACTGTAATGTGTATGGCTGATGGAACATGGTCTACTCCTGATACATTTTGCAAATGTAAGTTATCCGTGTCTTTGAGCATTATTGTACTATATCTTAACATTGATATACATCATGTTATAAAGAAAAATGTGTGTATACCTTACACAAATATCTGTATAAATATATATACATTTTGTAGATGCTTCCCCATCCCAGGATGGGAGATGACAGAAAAAAAAAAAAAAAAAATTATGATTCTACCCTTTTTTGACTCTCAAGCCTGCCTGTATGTGCACCTGTAAGTTAAAGGGAACCTGTCACATGAAAAATGCTGTCAAGTGAAAATTGTTGGCTGCATGTTAGAGAACAGGAAAACCTGGGCAGATTGAATTGTATGAGAAAAGATTCAGTGTGCTTGTCATTTATTGATTTACAGTGGCTTGCAAAAGTATTCACGCCCCTTGAACTTTTTCACATTTTGTCACCTTACAATCACAAACACTAAGTGATGGACCAACACAACGTAGCAGATAGTTGTGAAGTGGAAGGAAAATAAAACACATGGTTATCTAAATTTTAATCAAATGAAAATCTAAAAAAAGTGTGACGTGCAAAAGTATTCAGCCCCCTACAGTATATCAATACTTTATAGAGACACTAGAGATGAGCGAACACTAAAATGTTCGAGGTTCGAAATTCGAATCGAACAGCCGCTCACTGTTCGTGTGTTCGAACGGGTTTCGAACCCCATTATAGTCTATGGGGAACATATACTCGTTAAGGGGGAAACCCAAATCCGTGTCTGGAGGGTCACCAAGTCCACTATGACACCACAGGAAATGATGCCAACACCTCTGGAATGACACTGGGACAGCAGGGGAAGCATGTCTGGGGGCATCTAACACACCAAAGACCCTCTATTACCCCAACATCACAGCCTAACAACTACACACTTTACACACTCAATACCACCTCTCTGACAGTAGGAAAACACCTTGAAACATGTGTATTTGGCACTTGCAGTGAGGAGAGCTTGTCACCAGCAGTGAATTTGGCCCTTGTAGTAAGTTGAGGTTGGCACCAACATTTGTTTTGAAAATCAGGGTGGATTGAGCCTCTAACCAGCAGAGTTTGGGCAAATTCATGGTGGAGGGAGCCTCTAAAAACCCCAGTTTGGACCAATTCATGGTGGAGGGAGCCTCTAAAAACCCCAGTTTGGACCAATTCATGGTGGAGGGAGCCTCTAAAAAACCCAGCTTGGACCAATTCATGGTGGAGGGAGCCTCTAAACAGCCCAGTTTGGACCAATTCATGGTGGAGGGAGCCTCTAAACAGCCCAGTTTGGGCAAATTCATGGTGGAGGGAGCCTCTAACCAGCCCAGTTTGGACCAATTCATGGTGGAGGGAGCCTCTAAAAACCCCAGTTTGGACCAATTCATGGTGGAGGGAGCCTCTAAAAAACCCAGTTTGGACTAATTCATGGTGGAGGGAGCCTCTAAACAGCCCAGTTTGGGCAAATTCATGGTGGAGGGAGCCTCTAAAAACCCCAGTTTGGACCAATTCATGGTGGAGGGAGCCTCTAAAAACCCCAGTTTGGACCAATTCATGGTGGAGGGAGCCTCTAAAAACCCCAGTTTGGACCAATTCATGGTGGAGGGAGCCTCTAAAAAACCCAGTTTGGACCAATTCATGGTGGAGGGAGCCTCTAACCAGCCCAGTTTGGACCAATTCATGGTGGAGGGATCCTCTAAAAACCCCAGTTTGGACCAATTCATGGTGGAGGGAACCTCTAAACAGCCCAGTTTGGACCAATTCATGGTGGAGGGAGCCTCTAAAAACCCCAATTTGGACCAATTCATGGTGGAGGGAGCCTCTAACCAGCCCAGTTTGGACCAATTCATGGTGGAGGGAGCCTCTAACCAGCCCAGTTTGGGCAAATTCATGGTGGAGGGAGCCTCTAAAAACCCCAATTTGGACCAATTCATGGTGGAGGGAGCCTCTAAACAGCCCAGTTTGGGCAAATTCATGGTGGAGGGAGCCTCTAAAAAACCCAGTTTGGACCAATTCATGGTGGAGGGAGCCTCTAACCAGCCCAGTTTGGACCAATTCATGGTGGAGGGAGCCTCTAAAAACCCCAGTTTGGACCAATTCATGGTGGAGGGAACCTCTAAACAGCCCAGTTTGGACCAATTCATGGTGGAGGGAGCCTCTAAAAACCCCAATTTGGACCAATTCATGGTGGAGGGAGCCTCTAAACAGCCCAGTTTGGGCAAATTCATGGTGGAGGGAGCCTCTAAAAACCCCAGTTTGGACCAATTCATGGTGGAGGGAGCCTCTAAAAACCCCAGTTTGGACCAATTCATGGTGGAGGGAGCCTCTAACCAGCCCAGTTTGGACCAATTCATGGTGGAGGGAGCCTCTAAAAACCCCAGTTTGGACCAATTCATGGTGGAGGGAGCCTCTAAACAGCCCAGTTTGGGCAAATTCATGGTGGAGGGAGCCTCTAAAAACCCCAGTTTGGACCAATTCATGGTGGAGGGAGCCTCTAAAAACCCCAGTTTGGACCAATTCATGGTGGAGGGAGCCTCTAAACAGCCCAGTTTGGACCAATTCATGTTGGAGGGAGCCTCTAAACAGCCCAGTTTGGGCAAATTCATGGTGGAGGGAGCCTCTAAAAACCCCAGTTTGGACCAATTCATGGTGGAGGGAGCCTCTAACCAGCCCAGTTTGGGCAAATTCATGGTGGAGGGAGCCTCTAACCAGCAGAGTTGTGGGAAAGCAGGGTGGAGGGAGCCTCTAACCAGCAGAGTTGGTGGAAATCAGGGTGGAGGGAGCCTCTAACCAGCAGAGTTGGGGGAAATCATGTTGGAGGGAGCCTAGTATTAGCAGAATTGTGCAACGCTTATGGTGGATGAGTATGAGGATGCGGAGGAATTGGAGTGGTTGAGTACAGACATGGAGTTTCATGTTGGGGTGCTTTACACAGGTGGGCACAAAAATGAAGGCTCTATCCAGTGGTGGTTCATTTTTATCAAAGTGAGCCGGTCGGCACTCTCAGCTGACAGACGGGTGCGCTTGTCAGTGATGATGCCACCGGCGGCACTGAACACCCTCTCAGATAGGACGCTGGCGGCAGGACAGGACAGCACCTCCAAGGCATATAGGGCAAGTTCAAGCCACAGGTCCAACTTCGACACCCAATACGTGTAGGGCGCAGAGGGGTCGGAGAGGACAGGGCTGTGGTCGGAAAGGTATTCCCGCAACATGCGCCTATACTTCTCACGCCTGGTGACACTAGGACCCTCTGTGGCGGCACTTTGGCGAGGGGGTGCCATCAAGGTGTCCCAGACCTTAGACAGTGTGCCCCTCGTTTGTGTGGACCGGTGAGAACTTGGTCGCCTACTGGAGGAACTGTCCTCCCTGCCGCCAACGTCACATGCTGGAAACATCTCCATCATATTCTGCACCAATTGCCTGTGGCAAGCATTGATGCGATTGGCCCTCCCCTCTACCGGAATAAAAGACGAGATGTTGTTTTTATACCGGGGGTCAAGGATAGCAAAGATCCAGTACTGGTTGTCCTCCATGATTTTGACAATACGCTTGTCGGTTGTAAAGCACCCCAACATGAACTCAGCCATGTCTGCCACAGTGTTAGTTGGCATGACTCCTCTGGCCCCACCGGAAAGTTCAATCTCCATTTCCTCCTCATCCTCCATGTCTACCCATCCGCGCTGCAACAATGGGACGATTCGAAGTTGCCCGGAAGCCTCCTGTATCACCATCACATCATCGGACAACTCTTCTTCCTCCTCCTCCTCCTCCTCCTCCTCCTCCTCCACCATTAAACGCGATGAAGCGGACAGATGTGTGGACCTACTCTCCAGCTGTGACGGATCGGATGCTATCCCTGACTCCTCTGTGTGATCTGAGTTATCCCTGATGTCAATCAGGGATTCTCTCAGAACACACAAGAGCGGGATTGTAAGGCTCACCATCGCATCCTCAGAGCTCACCCTCCTTGTGGACTCCTCAAACACCCGTAGGATGTCACAAAGGTCTCTCATCCATGGCCACTCATGGATGAGAAACTGAGGCAGCTGACTTTGTGGCACCCTAGGGTTTTGTAGCTGGTATTCCATCAAAGGTCTCTGCTGCTCAACCACTCTATTCAACATCTGAAACGTTGAGTTCCAGCGTGTGGGGACGTCGCACAAAAGCCGGTGTTGTGGCACATGCAGGCGTTGCTGGAGAGATTTTAAGCTAGCAGCGGCTACTGTCGACTTGCGAAAGTGGGCGCACATGCGCCGCACTTTCACCAGTAGCTCTGGAACATTGGGGTAGCTCTTTAGGAAACGTTGCACCACTAGGTTGAAGACGTGGGCCAGGCATGGAACATGTTGGAGTCCGGCAAGCTCCAGAGCTGCTACCAGGTTCCGGCCGTTATCACAAACGACCATGCCTGGGCCCAGGAGCAGCGGCTCAAACCATATTGCCGTCTCATCGAGGAGGGCATCCCTCACCTCGGAGGCAGTGTGCTGTCTGTCCCCCAAGCTGATCAGCTTCAGCACAGCCTGCTGACATCTACCAACGCCAGTGCTGCAACGTTTCCAACTCGTAGCTGGGGTCAATCTAACAGCGGAGGAGGAGGCGGTGGCGGAGGAGGAGGCGGTGGCGGAGGAGGAGGCGGAGGAGGGGGGTGTTCTTCTCGTGTCCCTGCCAGGAATGTTAGGCGGGGAGACGAGGTACACCGGGCCAGTTTGGGAAGCAGTCCTAGCCTCAACTACATTCACCCAGTGTGCCGTCAGTGAAATGTAGCGTCCCTGTCCGCATGCACTTGTCCACGCGTCGGTGGTCAAGTGGACCTTTGTGCAAAGCGCGGAACTAAGGGCCCGCCTGATGTTGAGTGACACGTGCTGGTGCAAGGCGGGGACGGCACACCGGGAGAAGTAGTGACGGCTAGGGACGGCATAGCGAGGTGCCGCAGTTGCCATCAGGTCCAGGAAGGCGGGAGTTTCAACAAGCCGGAACGCCAACATCTCCTGGGCCAGCAGTTTAGCGATGTTGGCGTTCAAGGCTTGCGCGTGTGGGTGGTTAGCAGTGTATTTCTGCCGCCGCTCCAATGTCTGAGAGATGGTGGGTTGTTGTAAAGAAGCGCCTGATGGTGCCTTTGATGGTGCAGGAGAAGGAGATAAGACAGGAACAGGGGAGGATGAGGGAGAAGTCAACAAAGTGGCGGAGGCAGATGAAGTGGTGTCCTGGCTCGTCCTCTGGAGTGCATCGCCAGCACAGTCAGCAGTGGCAGTGGCAGAGGCAGAGGCAGTGGCAGAGGCAGTGGCAGTGGCGTGAACGGCAGGCAGCCTTTGTCCTGCCGTTGCTGCCTGCCACTGATTCCAGTGCTTGGATTCCAAATGACGGCGCATTGAAGTGGTGGACAGGTTGCTCTTCTCAGAGCCCCTAATCAATTTCGAGAGGCAAATTGTGCAGACAACACTATATCTGTCCTTGGCGCATTCCTTGAAAAAACTCCACACCTTCGAGAAACGTGCCCTCGAGGTGGGAGTTTTTCGGGGCTGGGTATGAACTGGAACATCTTGGGAGATTCCGGGTGTGGCCTGGCTTCGCCTAAGCTGCTGACCTCTGCCTCTGCCTCTAGCTACCCTTTTTGGTGCTGCACTTGCCTCAACATCCACACTACTTTCCCCGCTTGACATCCCCCTGTCCAGGTCGGGTCAGTGTCCTCATCATCCACCACTTCCTCTTCCAACTCCTGTCTCATCTCCTCCTCCCGCACAATGCGCCGGTCAACTGGATGCCCTGACGGCAACTGCGTCACATCATCGTCGATGAGGGTGGGTTGCTGGTCATCCACCACCAAATCGAACGGAGATGGAGGAGACTCTAGTGTTTGAGCATCTGGACACAGATGCTCCTCTGTTAGGTTCGTGGAATCGTGACGTGGAGAGGCAGGTTGAGGGACAATGAAAGGAGCGGAGAACAGCTCTGGGGAGCAGGGACAGTTGGGGTTATTGTTCTGTGAAGCTTGGGAATTTTGGGAGGAAGGAGGACAAGACTGTTGGGTAATAGGAGGAGAGGAGGCAGAGTCTGACTGGCTGCTGGACAATGTGCTGTAAGCGTTCTCTGACAGCCATTGCAAGACCTGTTCCTGGTTCTCGGGCCTACTAAGGTTTGTACCCTGCAGTTTAGTTAATGTGGCAAGCAACCCTGGCACTGTGGAGTGGCGCAATGCTTGCTGCCCCACAGGAGTAGGCACGGGACGCCCTGTGGCTTCACTGCTACCTTGCTCCCCAGAACCATTCCCCCGACCTCGCCCACGGCCTCGTCCACGTCCCTTTCCGGGAGCCTTGCGCATTTTGAATTCCCAGTTAGAAATTGGCACTATATACCAGTAGCAAAAATTGTGGGTGCACGTAACCCCAATATATTCTTTGAATTCCCAGTCAGACAATGGCACTATATACCAGTAGCAAGAAATGAGGGTATTTATAACCCCAATATATTCTTTGAATTACCAGTCAGAAACTGGCACTATATGGCAGTAGCAAGAAATGAGGGTATTTATAACCCCAATATATTCTTTGAATTCCCAGTCAGACAATGGCACTGTATACCAGTAGTAAAAATTGTGGGTGCACGTAACCCCAATATATTCTTTGAATTACCAGTCAGAAACTGGCACTATATGGCAGTAGCAAGAAATGAGGGTATTTGTAACCCCAATATATTCTTTGAATTCCCAGTCAGAAACTGGCACTGTATACCAGTAGTAAAAATTGTGGGTGCACGTAACCCCAATATATTCTTTGAATTCCCAGTCAGACAATGGCACTATATACCAGTAGCAAGAAATGAGGGTATTTATAACCCCAATATATTCTTTGAATTCCCAGTCAGACAATGGCACTGTATACCAGTAGTAAAAATTGTGGGTGCACGTAACCCCAATATATTCTTTGAATTACCAGTCAGAAACTGGCACTATATGGCAGTAGCAAGAAATGAGGGTAATTGTAACCCCAATATATTCTTTGAATTCCCAGTCAGAAACTGGCACTGTATACCAGTAGTAAAAATTGTGGGTGCACGTAACCCCAATATATTCTTTGAATTACCAGTCAGAAACTGGCACTATATGGCAGTAGCAAGAAATGAGGGTATTTGTAACCCCAATATATTCTTTGAATTCCCAGTCAGAAACTGGCACTGTATACCAGTAGTAAAAATTGTGGGTGCACGTAACCCCAATATATTCTTTGAATTCCCAGTCAGACAATGGCACTATATACCAGTAGCAAGAAATGAGGGTATTTATAACCCCAATATATTCTTTGAATTCCCAGTCAGAAACTGGCACTATATGGCAGTAGCAAGAAATGAGGGTATTTATAACCCCAATATATTCTTTGAATTCCCAGTCAGACAATGGCACTGTATACCAGTAGTAAAAATTGTGGGTGCACGTAACCCCAATATATTCTTTGAATTACCAGTCAGAAACTGGCACTATATGGCAGTAGCAAGAAATGAGGGTATTTGTAACCCCAATATATTCTTTGAATTCCCAGTCAGAAACTGGCACTGTATACCAGTAGTAAAAATTGTGGGTGCACGTAACCCCAATATATTCTTTGAATTCCCAGTCAGACAATGGCACTATATACCAGTAGTAAAAATTGTGGGTGCACGTAACCCCAATATATTCTTTGAATTCCCAGTCAGAAACTGGCACTATATGGCAGTAGCAAGAAATGAGGGTATTTATAACCCCAATATATTCTTTGAATTCCCAGTCAGACAATGGCACTGTATACCAGTAGTAAAAATTGTGGGTGCACGTAACCCCAATATATTCTTTGAATTCCCAGTCAGAAACTGGCACTATATGGCAGTAGCAAGAAATGAGGGTATTTATAACCCCAATATATTCTTTGAATTCCCAGTCAGACAATGGCACTGTATACCAGTAGTAAAAATTGTGGGTGCACGTAACCCCAATATATTCTTTGAATTACCAGTCAGAAACTGGCACTATATGGCAGTAGCAAGAAATGAGGGTATTTGTAACCCCAATATATTCTTTGAATTCCCAGTCAGAAACTGGCACTGTATACCAGTAGTAAAAATTGTGGGTGCACGTAACCCCAATATATTCTTTGAATTACCAGTCAGAAACTGGCACTATATGGCAGTAGCAAGAAATGAGGGTATTTGTAACCCCAATATATTCTTTGAATTCCCAGTCAGAAACTGGCACTGTATACCAGTAGTAAAAATTGTGGGTGCACGTAACCCCAATATATTCTTTGAATTCCCAGTCAGACAATGGCACTATATATCAGTAGCAAGAAATGAGGGTATTTATAACCCCAATATATTCTTTGAATTCCCAGTCAGACAATGGCACTGTATACCAGTAGTAAAAATTGTGGGTGCACGTAACCCCAATATATTCTTTGAATTCCCAGTCAGAAACTGGCACTATATGGCAGTAGCAAGAAATGAGGGTATTTATAACCCCAATATATTCTTTGAATTCCCAGTCAGACAATGGCACTGTATACCAGTAGTAAAAATTGTGGGTGCACGTAACCCCAATATATTCTTTGAATTACCAGTCAGAAACTGGCACTATATGGCAGTAGCAAGAAATGAGGGTATTTGTAACCCCAATATATTCTTTGAATTCCCAGTCAGAAACTGGCACTGTATACCAGTAGTAAAAATTGTGGGTGCACGTAACCCCAATATATTCTTTGAATTACCAGTCAGAAACTGGCACTATATGGCAGTAACAAGAAATGAGGGTATTTGTAACCCCAATATATTCTTTGAATTCCCAGTCAGAAACTGGCACTGTATACCAGTAGTGAAAATTGTGGGTGCACGTAACCCCAATATATTCTTTGAATTCCCAGTCAGACAATGGCACTATATACCAGTAGCAAGAAATGAGGGTATTTATAACCCCAATATATTCTTTGAATTCCCAGTCAGACAATGGCACTGTATACCAGTAGTAAAAATTGTGGGTGCACGTAACCCCAATATATTCTTTGAATTCCCAGTCAGAAACTGGCACTATATGGCAGTAGCAAGAAATGAGGGTATTTATAACCCCAATATATTCTTTGAATTCCCAGTCAGACAATGGCACTGTATACCAGTAGTAAAAATTGTGGGTGCACGTAACCCCAATATATTCTTTGAATTACCAGTCAGAAACTGGCACTATATGGCAGTAGCAAGAAATGAGGGTATTTGTAACCCCAATATATTCTTTGAATTCCCAGTCAGAAACTGGCACTGTATACCAGTAGTAAAAATTGTGGGTGCACGTAACCCCAATATATTCTTTGAATTCCCAGTCAGACAATGGCACTATATACCAGTAGCAAGAAATGAGGGTATTTATAACCCCAATATATTCTTTGAATTCCCAGTCAGACAATGGCACTGTATACCAGTAGTAAAAATTGTGGGTGCACGTAACCCCAATATATTCTTTGAATTCCCAGTCAGAAACTGGCACTATATGGCAGTAGCAAGAAATGAGGGTATTTATAACCCCAATATATTCTTTGAATTCCCAGTCAGACAATGGCACTGTATACCAGTAGTAAAAATTGTGGGTGCACGTAACCCCAATATATTCTTTGAATTACCAGTCAGAAACTGGCACTATATGGCAGTAGCAAGAAATGAGGGTATTTGTAACCCCAATATATTCTTTGAATTCCCAGTCAGAAACTGGCACTGTATACCAGTAGTAAAAATTGTGGGTGCACGTAACCCCAATATATTCTTTGAATTACCAGTCAGAAACTGGCACTATATGGCAGTAGCAAGAAATGAGGGTATTTGTAACCCCAATATATTCTTTGAATTCCCAGTCAGAAACTGGCACTGTATACCAGTAGTAAAAATTGTGGGTGCACGTAACCCCAATATATTCTTTGAATTCCCAGTCAGACAATGGCACTATATACCAGTAGCAAGAAATGAGGGTATTTATAACCCCAATATATTCTTTGAATTCCCAGTCAGACAATGGCACTGTATACCAGTAGTAAAAATTGTGGGTGCACGTAACCCCAATATATTCTTTGAATTACCAGTCAGAAACTGGCACTATATGGCAGTAGCAAGAAATGAGGGTATTTATAACCCCAATATATTCTTTGAATTCCCAGTCAGACAATGGCACTGTATACCAGTAGTAAAAATTGTGGGTGCACGTAACCCCAATATATTCTTTGAATTACCAGTCAGAAACTGGCACTATATGGCAGTAGCAAGAAATGAGGGTATTTGTAACCCCAATATATTCTTTGAATTCCCAGTCAGAAACTGGCACTGTATACCAGTAGTAAAAATTGTGGGTGCACGTAACCCCAATATATTCTTTGAATTCCCAGTCAGACAATGGCACTATATACCAGTAGCAAGAAATGAGGGTATTTATAACCCCAATATATTCTTTGAATTCCCAGTCAGACAATGGCACTGTATACCAGTAGTAAAAATTGTGGGTGCACGTAACCCCAATATATTCTTTGAATTCCCAGTCAGAAACTGGCACTATATGGCAGTAGCAAGAAATGAGGGTATTTATAACCCCAATATATTCTTTGAATTCCCAGTCAGACAATGGCACTGTATACCAGTAGTAAAAATTGTGGGTGCACGTAACCCCAATATATTCTTTCAATTACCAGTCAGAAACTGGCACTATATGGCAGTAGCAAGAAATGAGGGTATTTGTAACCCCAATATATTCTTTGAATTCCCAGTCAGAAACTGGCACTGTATACCAGTAGTAAAAATTGTGGGTGCACGTAACCCCAATATATTCTTTGAATTCCCAGTCAGACAATGGCACTATATGGCAGTAGCAAAAATAGTGGGTGTATATAGCCCCAATTCTATTGCTAGGGGACTTGCAGGGTATTTCTGGGGTGAAGGTGGGGGGGCACACCGTTGGAACGGGTATCGGGGGTATATATCGGGTATACGGGAATACACTGACAGTGTATTCCATTCAGGATCCTGGGAAAGCTGGGTTGCGGCGATTGAGCCCGTCAGTGCCACGTTACACTGACAAGCTTCTCCCTGGAATTTAGCTCTTACAAGAGCTGTTGTGGTTGTCTTCTCCTTCCTATCTAGCCTGTCCCTGCCTACCCAGAATCTAAGCCCTAGCTAACTGGACGGAAACCTCCGTCCTCGGTGAATTGCAAGCTCAGAATGACGCGAACCTGGGCGGCGCTGTTCTTTTAAATTAGAGGTCACATGTTTTCGGCAGCCAATGGGTTTTGCCTACTTTTCTCAACGTCACCGGTGTCGTAGTTCCTGTCCCACCTACCCTGCGCTGTTATTGGAGCAAAAAAGGCGCCAGGGAAGGTGGGAGGGGAATCGAGTAATGGCGCACTTTACCACGCGGTGTTCGATTCGATTCGAACATGCCGAACAGCCTAATATCCGATCGAACATGAGTTCGATAGAACACTGTTCGCTCATCTCTAAGAGACACCTTTCTCTGAAGTTGCAGCTGCAAGTCTTTTGTCCATTCATGTTTGCAATATAGCTCAAGCTCAGCCGCATTGGATGGAAAGCGTCTGTGAACAGAAATTTTCATGTCTTGCCACAGATGCTCAATGGGATTTAGGTCTGGAGTTTGACTGGGCCATTCTAACACATGAATATGATAATAGTTTAGACATTTTTGGATACAGCAATACTTATTATGTTTATTTTTAATTGATTACCTTTTTTTTTATATGTCTATTGGGATTTTATCTTTTAACCCCTTCCCGACATGCGCCGTAATAGTACGGCGCATGTCGGGTCTGTAACTATGGCGACCGCCATAGCCGCTGGGTGTCTAAGAGACACCTTTCTCTGAAGTTGCAGCTGCAAGTCTTTTGTCCATTCATGTTTGCAATATAGCTCAAGCTCAGCCGCATTGGATGGAAAGCGTCTGTGAACAGAAATTTTCATGTCTTGCCACAGATGCTCAATGGGATTTAGGTCTGGAGTTTGACTGGGCCATTCTAACACATGAATATGATAATAGTTTAGACATTTTTGGATACAGCAATACTTATTATGTTTATTTTTAATTGATTACCTTTTTTTTTATATGTCTATTGGGATTTTATCTTTTAACCCCTTCCCGACATGCGCCGTAATAGTACGGCGCATGTCGGGTCTGTAACTATGGCGGCCGCCATAGCCGCTGGGTGTCTACTGCTTTAAGCATTAACCCCTCCGGCGCCACGGTCAAAGGCGCCGGAGGCGCCATTTTCCCGGCCGCGCATGGGCGCCGCCATTTTGCCCGGGGACGCCGGCTCCTGGAGCATGCTCCAGGGCCGACGTCATGTTGCCATGACAGCCGGGAGCCTGTACAAGGCTCCCAGGCTTGTCTGCAGATTCTCTCTTTTGCAGGCTGGTCTATGCAGCCTGCAAAAGAGAGGATGATTTTTTGCAATGCATTGCAATGCATTAGCATTGTAATGCATTGCATTAGTGATCAGACCCCCTGGGGTTCAACACCCCTAGGGGGTCTAATAAATGCAAAAAAAAAAAATATATATAAAAAGTATTAAAAGTTCAAATCACCCCCCTTTCCCTAGAACACATATAAAAGTAGTTAAAAACTGTGAAACATATACATGTTAGGTATCCCCGCGTCCGAAATCGCCCGCTCTACAAATCTATAAAAATATTTTTCCTGTTCGGTAAACGCCGTAGCGGGAAAAATAGTCAAAAGTGCCAAACCGCCGTTTTTTCACAGTTTTGATTCTGATAAAAATTTGAATAAAAAGTGATCAAAGCAATAACATTTCCCGAAAATGGTAGAACTAAAAAGTACACCCGGCCCCGCAAAAAAAGACGCCCTATGCATCCCCGTACACTTACGTATAAAAAAGTTACGGCCGTCAGAATATGGCGACTTTTAGAAAAAAAATTTTTTAACACAGTTTTGGATTTTTTTTAAGGGGTCAAAATGTAAATAAAACCATATAAATTTGGTATCCCTGGAACCATACCGAAACACAGAATATAGGGGACGTGTCATTTTGGCTGCACAGTGAACGCCGTAAAACCAAAGCCCGTAAGAAATCCAAAATTCAAATCCACCCCATTCTGAATTTTTTTCCTGCTTTCCAGTACATTATATAGAATAATCAATGGTGGCATCATGAAGAAAAATTAGTCCCGCAAAAATTAAGATCTCATATGGCTCTGGGAGCGGAGAAATAAAAAACTTATGGGGTTTAGAAGGAGGGGAGTGAAAAACGAAAAACGAAAATCAAAAAATGCCATCGGCGGGAAGGGGTTAAGTTGTGTTTTATTTATGCAGTTTATTGTGCGTTGCCTGGAGCAGGGTGTAATAGATGAACCAATATGGGGATTACATTGCTGGTGGTAGCACCCTCCCTCTGTCCAACTGGTTATGCCGAGTGCACACATGCATCACTTTCCGCCCTTTGTGTTTCCGCTTAAGGGGCCATTCACATGGAGTTTTGAGGCGCTGTTTTTGCGACAATAAGGCTGCCTTCACACGGAGTAACGTCGGCCTTGTAAAAATACAGGCATAAAATCACTGTCCATAGACTGCAATGGATTTCTTTGGTTTAGTTTTATGCCTGTATTTTTACAGCCGTAAAGTTAATTGCAATGTATTTCAATGGGTTGAGTGTGTATACGGACCGTGTTATGCCACGTATACGCCGTGTAAACACACTCAACCCATTGAAATACATTGCCATTAACTTTACGGCCGTAAAAATACAGGCGTAAAACGAAACCAAAGAAATCCATTGCAGTCTATGGACAGTGATTTTACGCTTGTATTTTTACAAGCCCGGTGTTACTCCGTGTGAAGGCTCCCTAACTGTGTAAAGAATCAGCACTGCAAAACAGAATCCCATTGAGTTCAATGGGTTCCGTTTTACGTGCAGTACCCATTGATTTGAATGTGTACCACGCGTAAAAGGGAACCCATTGAACTCAATGGGATTCTGTTTTGCAGTGCTGATTCTTTACACAAGTTAATGTGGCAAAAGCAGTGCCACAAAACTCCATGTGAATGCACCCTAAATCCCCAGAAAAACTGCATAAGGGTGCATGCACACTACGTAACGCCGGGCGTGTATGAGAGCCGTACACGCCGGCGTTACAGCAGGGCTGCCGAACACTTCCCATTCACTTCAATGGGAGCGCTCGTAAACGCCGCTGTTACGAGCGCTCCCATTGAAGTGAATGGGAAGTGTTCGGCAGTCTGCTGTAATGCCGGCGTGTACGGCTCTCATACACGCCCGGCGTTACTCAGTGTGCATGCACCCTAAGGATGGCTTGCTGGTGGTTAGTTTAAAAACCCATTCATTTCAATGGGTTTTTAAAGCAAACCCACTGTCCATATGCAGCCTCTCCGCAGTGAAACCAGTTTTTTTTCCCATGGACACAAAGTCCTGAATGTCCAACTTTGTGTCAAGACAAAAAAAAAAAAGGTTTCTCCACAGAGAGGCTGCATATGGACACCGGCGGTTTGCTTTAAAAACCCATTGAAATTTTCTGGGGATGTAGGCGGAAACACAAAGGGCAGACAGCGGCATAAATGTGAACGCCGCATTAGATGCCAGTTTTTGAAATTGTTCAATAAGCTATGTACTTTCATAGACTATGCAAGTGTATCTCATGTAATCTATAGATAAAGGTACCATATTTAGGTATGTGCCTCTTAGTGGAATTATTGTAAATATACTTGCTAATCTAATGGTTAAACCATCTTAGAAAGTTCACTTGATATTGGAGTATAATTTCCATTCTCTACTCCCATAAGAGTATAAAAGTGCAGTAACCAGTAGTCAGAGAGAAGTATAAGAAAGAGTGACTTGAACGGCAAACAAAATACTTTTGTCATATTTTAAAGTACTATCAAACCTTAACAGTGTACAAATATATTACTAAGGATTTCACAGGAATTTTGTGTATTTCTCAGGCCTTTGCAGTTCTCCTCCAGAAATTCCATTTGCAAAACTCAAAGAAGATTTCTTAGAAAAAGAGAAATTCATTGAAGGTGACGTCATCAGTTATGAATGTATAACTGGCTATGTATATGTACCTGGAGCTACAAACACTGTAATGTGTATGGATAATGGAACATGGTCTATTCCTGATACATTTTGCAAACGTAAGTTATCTGTGTCTTTGAGAACAATCATTGTACCACATTGTTGAGCAACTGTATCCTAATATTGATATATATCATGTTTTAAAGAAAAATGTGTGTATACCCTACACAAATATCTGCATAAATATAGCTACATTTTTTTAGAAGCTTCCCCATCCCGGGACAGGAGATGACATAAAAAAAAACAAATTATGACTCTCAAGCCTGCCTGTATCTGCACCTGCAAGTTAAAGGGAACCTGTCACATGAAAATGCTGTCAAATGTAAATTGTTGGCTGCATGTTAGAGAACAGGAAAACCTGGGCAGATTGATTTTTATGGGAAAAGATTCCGTATGCTTGTCATTTATTGATTTACAGTGACTTGCAAAGGTCTTCATACGCCTTGAACTTTTTCACATTTTGTCACCTTACAACCATAAACTTTAACATAAGCTCAGTAGGATTTAGGTCTGGCCTTTGAGTGGGCCATTCTAATACATGAATATTCTCTCATCTAAACCATTCCACTCTTGCTGGAAAGTCAATCTTCCTCCAGGTTTTTTCCAGGATTGCCCTGTATTTAACCCCATCCAACTTCCCATCAACTCTGACCAGTTTTCCTGTTCTTATTGAAGAAAAGTACCATGTTTCACAATGGGGATGGTGTGTTCAGGGTGATGCAATGTTACTTTTCCGCCACACGTAGCACTTTGCATTTAGACCAAAAAGTTCAACTCTGGTCTCATCTGCCCAGACCACCTTCTTCCACGTTTGCTGCATCCCCTATACGGCCTGTGGCAAACTGCAAATGGCACCTAAGTCTTTCAACAATGGTTTTCTTCTTGTCACTCTTCCATAAAGGTCAGATTTGTGGAAAGCATGACTTCTAGTTTTCCTTTGGAACGCTGTGGATTTCTGCAGCCCGTCCAGAGTGACCATGGGCCTCTTGGCCGCTTCTCTGACCAGTGCTCTTCTTGTTCGATCTATTAGTTTAGTTGAGTGGCCATATCTTGGTAAGTTTGCAGTTGTAGAATACATTTAAGGATGATGATTGAACAGTGCTTCTTGGGATGCTCAAAGCTTGGGATATGTTTTTATAACCTAGCTCTTCTGTAAACTTCTCCAAACTTTATCTGTCTGGTGAGTCCCTTGGCCTTCATGATGCTGTTTGTTCACCAGTGTTCTCTAACAAACCACTGAGGCCTACAGAGAACAGGTGTATTTATACTAAATTACACACAGCTGGACTCTATTAACTCATTAAGTGACTTCTGAAGACAGTTGCTTGTACTGGAATTTATTTAGGGGTATCAGAGTACAGGGGGCTGAATTCATTTGCATGTCACACTTTTTAGATTTTTATTTGATTAGCATTTTGAAAACCATGTGTCATTTTTGTTCCACTTCACAATTATCTGCTACTTTGTGTTGGTTTATCACACTCATCAATCTCACTAAAATATATTTAAGTTTTCCTCTTTCCTTACCTGACGTGGAAACATCTTACCCCCTTCCAGTCGCACCTCTCATCCTGTCTCTTCCTTTTTCCCCCTTTTTGCCCCCCTTCCCGTATGTCCTTCCTCACCTCAGTTATACACAGCCTAGTCTTCTATTTTATATTCCCTGGTTCCCAGTAGGGGGTGGGGTGTTGCGCTGACCTTATGCAACTTCATTCTCCCATCTATTACGGAATTTCTATTTTTATTATTTATTTATCTGTTTCTATGATGCTAATACATTGTCCGTTCTTGTTCCCACGTTTTTGTATGGGTTCACCACATACCTTCATTGAGTTTATGTTTTCTACTGTCTTGGTTGCTTGCACACTTCCAGCTTTCTTATTTGGCATTTGTGTTCTTGCTCTCCCTCGTTTTTCTTTGAGAAATCTGTACTGAAATTTGAGTAAACATAAAATAAAGGTTGTGAAAGGTCCTCTTTAAAGACACCTTGTAAGGTGTTTTTTTTTTTTTTGTTTTTTTTTAGAACTAAACAGGACTAAGTATCTAAGTATCATTTAACCATCTCTCCTATCATGTTCTAGGTAAATGTATGGCACCTTTGTCAAGCTGTCATACTGGTAGCATGACTGACCCTTCCCCCCCAAAAAAATTGATTTACATGCTACTAGCTTCATACGCTTCTATTGTCGCACAATATATACAAAGTTATAAAACGGTTTCCAACTCAAATCAGTATCAAAGATCAACATCAGAGCATTAACAATGAAAATAACTTCACGCATCTTCTGGTTGGTGGATGGTCGAGCCCACGTGGCCCCCATTCTCTTTAATAGGAGCACCGCATATAGCTGAGTACTAGACCTCAGCTATCTTTGTCACGCCCATCGAAGTTAAATGAGACCGTGGTTTCGTCCATCCACCAAGCAACATACCTATATTCAGCCTGGTTGTGGTCAGGCTGAATTCCCAGCTGTTGGGGAAAATAAAAAACTATTTTCAGGCCCAGTGAGAGTCAATCAGATATCCTCTATCATTTAGGTGTATAAAGTGCAGTTACATTTAGTGACTTACAGGTCATGTCTCTAACTGTAATTGATCACATTTCCTCCGCCCCCCCATAATGAATAATACTCCCAAATGCATCTTTATAATAGCAATGTCTGTGTGTATCCTGTATAAATAGTGCCCCCTTATTAATAATGTCCCAGGTATTTACTAATTAAAAAGTTTTCCAGGTTATTAACAAAAGAAAAAAATCTGTGGAGCTCAAAAACCTAGGACCCCAATGATCAGCTGTTTGAATGCACTGTGGTATCTGTGTAAGCACCGTGCCCTTTTTCATTAGCATTTTGAAAATCATGTGTTATTTTTGTTCCACTTCACAACTATCTGTGGATTTATCTGTGGATACCACAACACTGTGGTATCTGTGTAAGCGCCGTGACCTCTTCTCTGTTAACATAGTGTCATTATCTCATAGTGGTCATGTAATGTAACTACAGTCTCGTCCTATACACGTCTATGTGACAAGATTGTGGTTACAAAGTTACTTGTAAAAGAAAAAAACAGCGCCAAGTGCCAAATAGTGTAATACAGTACAGTGACAACAAAAATGAATATAATGATGGAAATGTGCTCACTTTATGTAGTTGTGACAATAGCTCACAACTACGATAAATGCTCGTAAAATGGTGCTCTAATGGCGTGGACCCTTATGGAAGCAGCCAAATTCCTTTGCCATAGTAGTAAAAACCACACGTCTGTTAAATCCAAAAAGAACACAGGAGAAGAATCCCCAGGTGAAGAATAAAGGAGATCACTGGCGCTGGTCCGTGGAAGTAGTCTTTAGTTACAGCATAAGCAAAGTGATGGGATGCCCTTTTTCAAGTGCAAAATATGACAGGGCTAGAAATAAACCAAAAAGATAACCATTTATCACAAAAAAAGGGTGGATACCCCATCCCCCAGGTCAAAGGGGCAAGATCAAAGGGCCATCTATTCAAAAAAAAGTTTAAAAAATAATAATAAAAAAGAGGAGAAGAAAAAAAATAATTTAATTAATTAAAAAAAGTTAAAGAAATATAGAAGTATAGAAAGATTCTATACCTGTCATATTTTGCATTTGAAAAAGAGCATCCCTTGCCCGAAATGCGTTGAGTTTATGCTGTAAATAAAGACTACTTCCACGGACCAGCGCCAGTGATCTCCTTTGTTCTTCACCGGCGGCTTCTTCTCCTGTATTCTTTTTGGATTAAGACTGTATTTACATCACACGGTCACAATAAACAGACAGTGTGTGATATAAACAGGTGCCATAGCCCCTTCATACAACTGAAAAGAGGGCGGAGGGGGTACTGATCTCTTATTGATAATCTGTCCTAAGGATAGATCATCAATAAAAATGAACTGGAAAGTCCCTTTGATAAAATCCAATTGCCACCTTATAGGGGTTGTCCAGGACGACCACTTTTTTAATATGATGCTGAGGAAGGTTCTCCAGTGTCTTTCAGCACATTCCAGTCCTGCTGCTCCAGTGTTTTCTTCCAGAGGACGTTCCCACAGCACTGTGACATCCCATGTCAGTGACCTCAGTGGTCATGTGCAGTGGGGACTTCCGTCAGAAAAAACACCAGAGCAGTAGAACCAGACTGCGGTGGGAGACATCAAAACAAGGTGTTATGGCCCACAGTGGCCCTTGCACATGGTATTATGGCCGACATCGTCCCCTGCAGACAGTATTATGGCCCACAGTGCCCCCTGCACATGGAGTTATGGCCCACAGCAGCCCCTACACATGGTATTATGGTCTACAGTGGCCCCTTCACACGGTATTATGAACCACAGCAGCCCCATGGCATGGTATTATAACGCACAGTGGCCTTTACACACAGTATTATGCTCCACAGTGGCCCCTGCACACAGTATTATGCTACACAGTGGCCTCTGGACGTGATATTATGCTCCATAGTGACCCTGCACATGGTATTATGGTCTACAGAGGCCCCTGCACATGGTATTATGAACCACAGCAGCCCCTGGACATGGTATTATAGCCCACAGCAGCCTCTACACACGATATTATGGCTAACAGTGGCCCCTGCACACAGTATTATGCTCCACAGTGGCCACTGGACGTGATATTATGCTCCATAGTGGTCCTGCACATGGTATTATGGTCTACAGAGGCCCCTGCACATGGTATTATGAACCACATCAGCCCCTGGACATGGTATTATAGCCCACAGCGGCCTCTACACACGATATTATGGCTAAAAGTGGCCTCTGCACACAGTATTATGCCCCACAGTGGCCCTGCACATAGTATTATTCCCCATAGTGACCCAGCCATGAACTATTATTATACTCTGGGGCCTTTTCAGATCCCAGAGTATAATGATCAGAGGTTCAGGGGAGGTGACAAGCATAAAAACCAATATCATTTACCTTTCCTGGGCTCCGTCGCACTCCCCGCTGCTTTCAGATCTCTTCAGTGTCATATCAGACATCACATAGACAAGGCCAGCATTGTGATGCATAATGAGCCCAGAAGACTGCTGGGAGTAACACTAGATCACAAGAGAGGTGAGTAACATTGTTTTTTATGTTCCCTCACCTCCTTTGGGTCTCCGATCATTATACTCTGGGGTCTGAAAGGGAAAACGGAAGGGGAAGTGGAGGCAACCATGAGCAGGATAGGGGATAGGTAAGTACTGTAAATAGGGCCTGTTACCTGCAGGGGTTACTCCCACAGGTAACGGCCTATTAATAGAAAAAACAAACAAACAAGTATTTCTCACCTACCTGTGATCCCTTGATGGAGCTGCCACCTCATGTTCTTGACCTGCACATAGAATGTCTGCATCTCAGTGCAGGAGGCGCGATCACGTCATAGGATCACCGCCTATGGCGAGATGCAGACATCTCCTAAACTTGCCCAGGACACTCAGCTTTGTTTTTGTTTTTTTGTTTTGTTTTTTAAACGGTCTTTGGCTGGTTTAGGTTAAATAAATAGTAAAAATGCCGCCCCTCCAAGCAGTGAGGATAGTACCGCCCGAGGCAGCCACCTCACTTCGCCTCATTACAGGTGCGCCCCTGGCTGGTAATCATGCTCTGTAAAATCTGATTGACATCTTTCTTGGTATTAAAGTCATCTGGAAGCTTCAAAACTCCTTCTGCAATGTGGAGTAGGCAGAATTGCAGCTGCTGTTTCCATTATGCACACTAGTATGGTCTGTGCTTGCTATGGCTTTAAGTGACTAGGTGCTTACACAAAATCTCAGAATTAATTCAGGAGGTTTTCAGCTAATGTCGGAGTCCAGGAACATGTCACAGGTTATCTTTACTGGTGTCTCTACCACATGATTTGAGGCAAATTTGCATAAAACATAGAAACATTTCAACTGTTTTAACTTTACTTTTCAGTATCAGGCAGCTTATGTAGGCAAATAATAGGAGAGGTGGTTAAATGGTGCTAAGCATTGTGGGGCTGGTTTGGGATTGAAAAACACCTGACAGGTTCCCCTTCATGCAAAATGAGATTACACATATATGAGATACTGTTTATGTCCAGGAAATAAAAATGAGACAAGTGCTTGTAATCCATTTTAACCATGGATAAAACTAGCATGATGTCCCATGACAAGGAAAGCGGTTGTACTATTTTGAATTCAGAATATCTATTTTATGCCAAGTGTAGTATTACCATACAGATGTAGCAGAGTTACCCTGAACTTCTGCAAGTGGATACTGCTGCAGCATTAATTTTTATCACAGTTGTCAACAAAAAAATCAACGAAAAGTAATTGCAAATTATTTTCCAATGACTTTTCATTGGTTTTTGTTGTCTTCCGTGATAAGATATCATACTGCAGCAGTTTAACCAAAGGCAGCAAAAGTTTGGTTAACTGTGCAACATCTGTATATAGATAGAGATTTCGTTCTGAGCAGACAGGTATCATAAGCAAAATCACTACAATGTTCTGTCATTTAGAAGCCAAGACCAGAGTGTTGGTACAAACTATATTACTAATTAATTTGTAATTCATATCACTTTAGCAAATGTCTGTGGCTCTCCACCACGTCTTGAATATGCACAAGCCAAAGAAGGATATTTGGATAGAACTACATTTCCTGTTGGTTCAAAGATTTCGTTCGCATGCCGACCTGGTTTTATTCGCGTTCCTAGCAGTAAAGCAGTTGCAACATGCATGGACAACACCGAGTGGCTTATGCCAGATACATTCTGTGCACGTGAGTTGTACTGTTTGCTAACAACTACATAGAGTTTCAGATAATGATAATGAAAATGTAAGCGCTTTTTGACCAATATTAGAACATTACAGTATCTGATTTACAAACATTGGGGCAGAATTCTAATAGTAATGGACAAAAATTCTGTTATAATTTGCTTAATAAAACTGGGATGCATGCTTTACATCTCATTTTCTAAGTGTTTTAGACACTTAAGGGTGCATTCACACGGAGGAAAATGGTGCTGAAATTGGTGTAGAATCCGCGTCAGTTTGAGCACTAAAAAACAAAGCCTCCCTCCTGCTAGCAGAAAAAGGAACCCATTGACTGCAATGGGAGGCTTTTTTTCAGTGCTGAAATTCCACACCAAATTCCTCACCATTTTCCTCCGTGTGAATGGACCCTTAGGGTCATTGCACATGGAGTTTTTTGGCACTGATTTTGACGCTGAATCTGCCTCAAAATCAGCCTCCCAAAAAATACTCCCAATAGAACTCTATTGGGAGGCTTTTTTGGAGGCTGATTTTGAGGTGAATTCAGCGTAAAAATCAGCGCCAAAAAAACTCCATGTGAATGGACCTTAAAGGTAAGTTCACACAGGGTTTTTTGGTCAGGATTTTGAGGCTGTATCCGCCTCAAAGTCCCATTGAAATCAAGACGGCTCCCGTCGCCTCGCGACATCCGCCTGAAGACACTCCCTCCTGACTAGGCCCATTCATTTGAGCCTAATCCGAAGCGGAGTGTGCGACTGTATGCCGGTGTACAGCACCGGCATCCAGTCACAGCTACCCGCATTTTGGACCGGAACATGAGGCAGCCTCTGCCTCAGGTTCCAGTCCAAAAACTCAGTGTGAACTTACCCTAACAGTGCTACACCTTATCTGCCAGGTGGGTGGTACTTGTTAAAAACTTGGTGGAGCTTCATATGCTAAACTGTGCCCCAGATAATGCACCAAAATTTTGGACAGTACATCAAAAGGTTGCCAGAAATGAGCAGTGTAAAGTTAGGCATGACAGTCTAAAGGTATGTCAAATTTTCAAACAGCATTAGACATTTTGGAAAAGGTGCTGATGATTGCGTAGGGGCAGAGGTCAAACTCTGCAGACAGTGTAGGCTGCGGTTGTGTGGTTTGCGGCCTACACTGACAGCTTTCAGCTGTATGTGCAATTTCAGGGATTCTCTGTTAGTGAGCAATCCGGGCAACCGCACGCATACCAGCATAGAGAACTCGCCGTGCCTTCTCTGGCACGTGTGCCATAGGTTCGCCATCACGGGTATAGTCGATATTTGCACTAACTTTGAACTGGCTAAAACATGCACACAGACATTATTTTAATTTCTTCCCCATTATTTTCCAACTACAGTAAATCCTCCTTAGAACACCATCTCTATAAGTATATGTTCACTTAGCGGAAAAGGTGGTGGAATCCGCGGCAAGATAGGTCATGTTGTTTGTTCCACTACTAGCTAGTGCGAAAAAGAAACGAGCGGCTCCCATTCAATGCAATAGGAGCCATATTTGCAGGCGGATTCTGCGTCCAAATCCGCCTGCAAAAAAACTCTGTGTGAACATACTCTTATTCACACAGAGTATTTTGGCGCTGATTTTGGCACAGAATCCGTAGCAGAATCAGCGTGGGAAAAAAAAGCCTAATTTATTATGGGCTTGGCTTATGTCGCCCTACTCTGACATTCCTATGGGCAGAATGTAGTGGTGATGTTGCAGCCAAAGAAAACGCTCTATTACTTCAGGCATGTTGTCACTAGTGTTTATTAAGGTAGATGAAGTTTGGCACAGTGAAGGTTAATGTCATTTTCAGAACAATTAAGAACAGTTAGGATTCTGGAACAACATTAGAAATATATTAACAGAACAGAACACTTCTTCTGTCATGACCACGACCGTCCCATAGTGAGAACAGTGATTGCCCATTAGCTTTGGAATTGCACCGCACAGACAGAAAGTCACACCGATCGCGACAGAAGTCTCAATAGAACATGATGAATGCCGTAGAAGGAAAAAGATTTAAAAGAAGTGATCAATACACCAGACATTCCTCAAAATGGTGTAAATAAAAGCTTCAACATGATCTACAAAAAATCAACTTGCACAGCTACATACATGAAAGTATAAAAAACCAAAGACCATGCAAAGTTTTTGCATTTATGGTGGTATCTATAAAAAAAACAAAAAAAAAAACAACTTTCAATATGAATTGCTGTTTTGTTCTTTTTGTCTATCAACCTCCGAAAAAGCATGATAGAAAACAATGAAAAAGCGATGTGTTTCCCCAAAATGACCTCAATAAAAAAGTAGTCTTCTCTCAAAAAATAAAACATTGCTCAATTCTGTTAACAAAAAAATAATTAAGTTATGGGTCTTTGAAAATGGCAATGAAAAAAAAATAGTTATTACAAAATTGCGCTACATGGGACCTTACAAAATAGAAACCAAACACTGTAATTTGGTTGTAGTGGAAACTGAGATTTCAAAAACGTAAATCGCAACATGTCAATTATATGTATGAAAATGCTAGTGATTTCCGTTTAGGTATAATAGGGACATTATGTGCTGAAAAGTGCTGTGGAAAAAAAATGCAGTGCATTTCTGCTGGAGTCTTTTCTTCAGAGCTTTTTGGCTGTGGCTTGCTATGTGAGGCCTTAAAAACAATAAAACTTACAAAAATTATACAAATTTTTGGTGTCAATGCAATAGTATTGACCCAGTAAATACTATTAGGTTGCATTTACATGGAGGAAAATGGCATGAATTCTGTGCTGATTTTGGTGTGAATCCGCGTGGAATCTAATGCGGATTCACACCAAAATCAGCGCGGAATCTGCGCCATTTTCCTACATGTGAATGCACTCTTATAAGGTTATATAAGCTGCGCATTCAATGGCTCAAGATTTATAGCCTAAAAAGGCAATGGCAAAATTAAAGTTTTTTTTTTTTATTCCTTCTCACAAAGGGTTAATAAAAGTTAATCAATGAGATATATCTACCCCAAAATAGTGCCAGTAAATATTAAAACTTGTCCCACAAGAAAAAAAAAACAAAACAATCCCCTCATACATTGACAGAAAAATAAAAAAGCTATAGCTCAGTATGGGGTTTAGTCATGAAGTCTGGTCACTAAGAGGTTAAAGGGGTTGTCCCATCTCAAGCATCCTATTTATACTGCTAGCTTATGTCGATTTAAGACTTTTCCTAAATACATTGCTTCAGCAAAACTGCTTTGATTGGCTGCTATCTGAGATTATTCAATTCATTGCTTACACTGTGTTTCCATAACCACGTACCTGGGGATGATTTTATCTCTCCGCCCAGGACAAGTGACGTAGTTCCCTGATCGCAGGAATGAGGGGGAGCTGAGTGCTCAGAACAGCTTGTATTTTTGAGCTGTTTATATCCCTATTCCACTTATCAGTCGGTTAATTGGATTTTGCAGATAAGGGCTGAGACAGGGAGTCTGATATGTCTGTATGTAAACACAGACCTAAAATGGAGTATATTGCAAGCTGACTCTTATTTCTGTAGCATGTAAATTTGGGATTTGCATCACCTATCAAATCGAGCTCTGCTACATCAGCTTCATATTGTGCATCTTCCAGTGATACTGAGCTAATTTATTTATAACCATCCCAAATTACTGACTACAAACATGTACTGCTATGAAGAGAGCTAGCAGATCAAGTGAAACCCTGCCAACCAATTTACTGAGAAAACCAGGAAGTGAACAGAGCACACAACATGCAGGTTGGTGAACAAACCAGTTGGGAATACCCCTTTAAGGACGACATAGGCCTGGTCAGGTTAAAAATAGCATGTTATGACATGTTAAAATGCACAAAATTTGGCATGTAAAAACAAAAATATGTTGGTAGAACTTGAAAATGAAAATTATAGCAGAATACTTTTAGTCCTAAATAATGTAAATGTATAGACTTTAATTGGATATTGCCTTATTTTCACACAGGTAGATCCTGTGGTTATCCTGGAGATGTGGACAATGGTGAAATGCTAGCTAAGGATTTTCTCTTTGGCTCCAGAGCAACATATACATGTAATTATGGGTAAGTTTTATATTCAGAAAAAGCAGCTAACAATTTACATTCAGTTTGCAGGGAGACTGCACCAACATAATCCTGTAGGGCAGTGTTTCCCAAACTGTGCTCCGTGGAGCAACAAGTGCCCCACGAGCCATCTACAGGTGCTCCACGATATTAACCCCTTCCCGCCAATGGCATTTTTTTTATTTTCCTTTTTGACTCCCCTCCTTTTAAACCCCATAACTTTTTTATTTCTCCGCTCCCAGAGCCATATGAGGTCTTAATCTTTGCGGGACAAATTTTTCTTCATGATGCCACCATTAATTATTCTGTATAATGTACTGGGAAGCTGGAAAAAAATTCAGAAGGGGGGAATTTGAAGAAAAAGTGCATTTCTGCGACTTTCTTACGGGCTTTGGTTTTACGGCGTTCACTGTGCAGCCAAAATGACATGTCCCCTGTATTCTGTGTTTCGTTGCGATTCCGGGATACCAAATTTATATGGTTTTATTTATATTTTAACCCCTTAAAAAATCCAAAACTGTGTTAATTTTTTTTTTTTTCTAAAAGTCGCCATATTCTGACAGCCATAACTTTTTTATACGTAAGTGTACGGGGATGCATAGGGCGTCTTTTTTTGCGGGGATGGGTGTACTTTTTAGTTCTACCATTTTCAGGAAATGCTATTGCTTTGATCACTTATTATTCAAATTTTTATCAGAATCAAAACAGTGAAAAAACGGCGGTTTGGCAGTTTTGACTATTTTTCCCACTACGGCGTTTACCATACAGGAAAAATATTTTTATAGATTTGTAGAGCGGGTGATTTCGGACACAGGGATACCTAACATGTATGTGTTTCACATATTTAACTACTTTTATATATGTTCTAGGGAAAGGGGGGTGGTTTGAATTTTTAATACTTTTTTAAAAATTATATATATATATATATATTTATTTATTTATTTTGCATTTATTAGTGGGTCTTGAACCCAAGGGGGTCTGATCTGCAAAAAATCATCCTTTCTTTTGCAGGCTGCATAGACCAGCCTGCAAAAGAAAGTGAATGCAGACCGGCCGAGGAGCTTTTACAAGGCTCCCGGCTGTCATGGAAACGTGACGTCGGCCTCCAGGCGCTGGTGATCACCGGCAAAATGGCAGTGCCCAAGCGCCGCCGAGAAAATGGCGCCTCCAGCGCCTTTGACCGCAGCACCAGAGGAGTTAATGTCTCTGATCGGTCCGGGGACCGATCAGAGACATTAGCGCCGATTGTCTACTGCGTAAAGCAGTAGACACCCGGCAGTTATGGCGGCCGCCCAGCTTCCGAGCAGTCACCATAGTTATACACCCGGAATGCGCTGTACTATTACGGCGGATGTCGGGAAAGGGTTAAACAGTTAACAATAAAAAAATAGAAAAATGTGAAGGGTTTCAAAATTAAAATACTGGTTCACATGCATGCCTAATATTCTACCGGCGCGGCACTACGGTCTGTTCAGCAAATATACGAGGCCGGCAGATTAACGTTTCATGGTCGGATGGCACTTCCAAACTGGTCTCAGACTGCCCTTTCTGGTTTAATATGCCGGTTTCGTATATTCGCCAAACAAACTGTACCTACGGACGGAAATGCTTTAGTCATCTTTTACGCTAGTATTGTGCGGTCACTTGATTCTTTCTGTGTCATTTTGGTTCGCCCGTATTTGCAGTTATTCGCCACGTGTTATTCGAAAAACATTCCTAATTTGGTTGTTCAGCAATGGATTGCTGGGTGAAGACCAGAAAAGCATTAAAGAGGACCTTTCACCTCCTAGGGCACAAGCGGTTTTATATACCGCTAGAAAGCTTTCCCGTTCTGTACCCCCCCTGAAGAGCTATTGGTGCCAGTACCGTAGCTCTTCACTGTCAGAAGGCTGTTTCTGACAGTCAGTCAGGAACACCCTTCCTCACAGCAGTGTCTATAGCGCTGTACTGTGAGAGGGGGCATTGCTTACCGCCCAGCCATAACGCTCCCCCCCCCCAGTACTCGTCTATGGATGAGTACTATCAGGAGGGGAGGGAGGCGTTCCTCACCGCTCTCACGGTACAGCGCTATAGGCACTATTGTGAGGGAGGGCGTTCCTGACTGACTGTCAAACGCCCTTCTGACAGTAAAGAGCTACAGTACCGAACCCGATAGCTGTTCACTGGGGGCACAGAGCGGGAAAGCTGATAGTACGCTGAATTCAGCGCACTGTCAGCTTTGTAGCAGTGTGAAAGGGCCTCTTTAATGCTTTTCTGAAGGATCCAGTCTTCAGCCAGCGATCCATTGCTGAAATCCCCAAATTAGGAATGTTTTTCAAATAACATGTGGCGAAAAACTGCAAATATGCGCAAACTAAACTGACACAGCAAGGATCAAGTGACTGCACAATACGAGCAGCTTTCTAGCGGCGTATATAACTGCACATGCCCCAACTGGTGAAAGGTCCTCTTTAATACCACTGACACGGACCCTTCAGTAGGAGCAGCGGCTTCAACATCGAACAGGTATGTTCAGATATTATGTTAAAAAGTTAAAATATGGATATTGCGATTATCCAGAACAAGATTTGGGTGATACGACTTTTCAATTACAGTGTTGAAGAGATTACTGATGCTGACATAATTCGATTTAAGAAATAGGATCTGTGATTTTGTGGATTTTTGTTTTTCATTATATGTAGTTAAGTTCCTTATTTTTTAACTGTGACTGAAAAAGTAAAAAATTTGAATAAAGTTAATAGAAAATGTAATATCTAATATCAATTCGTTAGAAATATTGCTCGTTATCTTTGGCACCTTTGTATGTTTTAGGTAAAATATGTTAAGTGCTCCCTACAGAATTTCTGTCCTGAATAGTCCTCCTCGACTCAAAAAGTTTGGGAAACGCTACTGTAGGGCAACTCACACAGATTCCATTGCTACCATTTTTATTTTATTCTCATCTATTGCTCTAACACTGAGAAATACAACTTTGTATAGAGATATCTAAATGAGTCTCCAAGAGCTACTTGAGGATTCAACGGCATGTGGAGCAGCAGATCACAAGAAAAAAGGGATCATTGGAATGGACACTGAATCTGAGGGAATGGCCCAAGGAGCATTTGGGAATTCATTTGCTTATTTATAAAAGATAAAAATCTGTATGAAATATCACTGGAATCTATGATGGTCCTACTAATAAGGCTGAGGACTATATTAAGAATATGCCACCCCAGTATAGAATGCCAAAGAGACATTAAAGGGATTTTTCCATGATGGACATTTATCTCCTATTCACAAGACATAAGTATCTGATAGCTCGGCAGTGTCGGACTGGGATGTCTAGGGCTCACCAGTGGAATTGTCTCTTGGGACCCACCAGCAGAACCCTTGCAGATTAGCTGTACTGACACAGCTTGGCCACAAGTAATAACAATGCCATGCTAGTCACCCATTGTTAACATTAACATGGCCCATACAACGATAGTACCCACAACTGCGGTTATCAAGAATATGGTGAGTGAGCAACACCCAGCATGGAAATACTGGGAGCTGCGTGGTTTGTTAAAAATCTGGTCTGTTGGGTCCTATGTGTCTAAGAGATCTAAGAGATTAGTGGAAGTCTTTTATCTTTTATAGATAATTTTTATTAACAAATTTTTCTTTACATAAAATCAAACAATCGACAAAACAACAGCAACACAATAACAATTCAAAGTAAATATGGAGACACAATCCAACATATAAAGAGGGAGGGGGGGGGAGTCCATTAGGACCCCCCGCTAAATCTCCTGAACCTCCTTTGATTTCCATGTAAAGAATAGCACTCAGGGGATCAAGGAAACAGAGAAAGTTGAAGTGAGAGATCTGTTCCTAATCAGAGACTGGGAGGCCAGGTGTGTCCAACCATGCTCCACACATTTTTTCAAATTTAGTTTGGGCCTTTCTCTGAATATATACGCCCTTCTCCAGCCTAATAGTATTATTAACTCTAGATATCAATTCCACTAGAGAAGGAGGACTCGGGTCCAACCAATGATAAGCAATCAATTTTCTTGCCTGGTATAATACCCTAGACAACCCTATAAAATCCGGGCTTTCCGTGTCCACACCCTCCCCCAAAAGACCTAGGAGGCAAACTAATGGTGATCGCAGAAGTGCAATAGAATACACCCGGCCAAGCAAGGACAGTACCTGACTCCAGTAATTGGCTAACTCCTGACATTCCCACATCATATGCAGGAGATGTGCAGGTTCCATTCTACAGCGGGGGCATTTGGCATCAGAACGGATATGCATATTAGTGGAAGTCTAACACCCAGGGCCCCTGCTGATCAGCTGTTCGAAGGGGTTGTGTGCTTTGCAGGCGCTCTCACCCCTTTGCTAATTACATCGCACAGATCTAGCGCCTTACACTAATATGAACCTAGCATAAGGCTTTATGTACTTGTTTGATATCCTTTATGATTCCTCGTCAGCCTGTGCATCATAAACCTCTCTTTCCTTCTCTCTGGTGTATTCAGATGATGTTGTGGGGGTGACAGGGGGTGATGACTTTTAACTGTCAAATAGGATTAAATTAACCCTTCAATGCTTAAAGTTGCTCATCAAATAGTCAAGGAGGATGGCTGTAGCACAAAAGGGACACTGTGTGTGCAATTTCTCTCAAGCATGGATATACCCCACATGTGGATGTAAACTAATGTTTGGGCACATGGCAGCGCTGGAATAATGGGTAATGAGAATTATGAATACACTCTGTTTCACAGATTTTATTAACATTGGGATATTAAAATTAAAAATGACGAAAACATTATTTTAGCCCTAAAACAGATCAGAACAGGTTAAAGGAGAGAGAATCCCAGAGTTCATTAAACTAATTCTAGTGAACATGGCAATACTCCATATGTGGTCATAAAATGCTGTATAGTTACATGGCGGGGCTCAGAATGGAAAGAATGCTATTTGCTTTTGTAGGGCAGATTTTGCTGGAATAATTTTCAGGTGCCATGTTGCATTTACAGAGCCCCTAGAGTACCAGTACAATGGAGCCCCTTAAAAAGTGGTCCCATTTTGGAAACTACACCGCTCACAGAATTTATCAAGGGTTATAGTGAGCATTTTGATCCCACAGCTATTTAACTCCTTCCCGACATCTGCTGAAATATTACAGCGGATGCCGGGTCTTTAAAGATGGCGGCCGCTCTGCTGCAGAGCGACCCCCATAGCTACATTACATTGGAGACCCTGAGCTAATAATCAGAGTTCACTCTGATCGCTGGCATTGTAGGACAGGACCCCCTAAAAGTAAGAAAAAAAAAAAAATCAACATTTAATGTTGCAGGCCGGGTCAGTATGATTACAGCAGACAGGCTGCTGATGATGATGATTCATCTCTCTGCTCTCACACACATAGAGAATAGCAGACTGTGATCACAGACACTTCCCGAGTGCACGGAAACGAATTACCATATGGATAAAAACGGGCTCATTTAAAAACTACTGAGGGGATTTACATAAAAAAGGTATGTATGGAATAGCCTTTCTAAAGACTATGCAAGTATGTGCTTAGCTAAAAATGACTTTCCCCAATGAGCCCCTTTAAGTAGTACTTTACTGGATTTGTCATTTTATAATGTGCGACATGTTTTCTACTGGTGAATAGTTTGTACTGCAGGTAGGCCAGTTCAGCATTTGGACTCCTTCTGCAAAGTCATGTTGTTGTAATGAATGTAGTGTGTGGGTTAGCGTCATCTACACTGAAATATAGAAGGCCGTCCATGAAGGAGATGTCGGTATCAAAGCATTTGTTGTTCTAAAACCTCTATGTGCTGCTTAGCACTGATACACATCTTGAAAGGTGCTAAGTTGCCCATGTCATAGACACTAATACAACACCATCAGAGATGCAGATGTTTTTGAACTGTGCACAGATAGCCCCCTCTGCTTCAGTCCACATGACTTGACGTCCATGGTTTTCATAAAGAATTTAAAAATTTGATTCATCTGAGCACAGAACAGTTTTACAATTTTCCAAAGTCCATTTTTAAAGTGCTTTTGCCCAGAGAAGATTGCAGTATTTTTGGATTGTGCTGATATATGGTTTCTTCTTTACACGATACATCTTTATCTTGCATTTGTGGGTAGCATGGCAAACTGTGTTCACAGACAATTGCTTCTGGTCACATGATACACTTCCTAGTAAGGTTGTGTTCACACGGTGCATTTTTGCTCAAAAATCGCATGTCCTTTGTTATTAGAAAACCACATTCATGTTTAAAAAATGCATGTAATCTTCTGGATTTCTGTGCAGCGCAGCAATGTGAACACAGCCTGGGCAAGGCCTTGCATCACGCTGAGGATCAATCATTCCCATCTATTGCACTTGTTGCCCATCTCCTTCACTGAAATATGCAGCTACCATGTGACCATCTCATCGTTGTCCATAAAACCCTCTCTCACTCACGAAAGAATGCCTGTCCCCTCTCCCCTTCCCCTACACTCCCCCTCTCTCCCCTTCATAGTTTCCCCATCTCACTTTCTCAGTGTTATTGATTGATATTTTCTCGTATGTACTTTCTCTTGATTTTATTTATATGGTTTGGAGTGGCAGCCACATGTTGTAGTGGTACACCCTTGTCTATTTATTTTATTATGTTTGTTAATTTTTTAGACAGACGATAAAATCATACTCACAGTACTTTATCCTCTGTCTGAAAAGTAAACACAACAAAAGAAAGCTTCTGTCTTGTTTTTAACATTGCAGTGAACAGTGACGGATGCAGACAGAATGTTTGCATCCATCATTATATTAGTATATTATTCCATTGTCTTGATTCTATAACAGATCATAGAAAGGTACTTGAATTAAAGAGGTTTTCCATCTCAGTCTTTCAGCAGTCTAGTTAAAGTATTTTCTTCTCATTTCCTGTATTTCTCCTCCCTTCCCCTCCCTCTTGCTAAATGGCCTGAGAAGTCTCCCAACAGATCAGATAATATGCAGATGCTTGTACCGAATGGACTCAGTGTTATCTGTGTGTTTACATAGAGAGATAACAGACCAGGCTTTATCAGCAAACTTCAATTAACTGATTGTCCTTCCAGCACTGAGTAAGTGATATAATTTGTCCTATCTCATAGGTCTGTGGTCATAGCAACACTGTGTAACCAATTAGAGGAATAAGGTCACATAGCAGGAGAACAAAGCAGAATTTCTAAAGCAATATATTTAGGAAAAGTCTTCAATTTACATAAGCTACCAGTATAGATAGGATCCTTGAGATGGGACAACCTCTTTAAGTTTATCTAAAATTTATTAAACTTAATCATTTTTAGCTTCATATCATGCATATTCTTACTACTTTTGTATATTTTGGTAAATATGAATTTTCTATTTTAGATATAGAATTTCATCAAGAAGGAATTACAGAGATTGTATGGCTGATGGAACATGGAGTAATTATGTCCCTATATGTACAGGTAATGTAAAAATAATAATGAATAAGAAAACTGAAATAGAAACTGGTGCATTCCATCGAGCAGTCAGAGCAGAGGGTCTTGATGGTGAAAATTGGCATTTTTAAAATGGTAGACATACCTATAATATTCTTATCAACCTAATATAGACACAGTATATAGATTTTTATGAAACAAAATAAAATTTAAATAGAATTAAAAAAATCTTACTATATCATTTTCCCTACCTCTGAGATGTTATATAACAGTCATAACAGTCTATAGCCATGACTACTTTACCTCTGCATGCGTCCAATTTAGTTTTTTCAATTTATTGAGTGTATTGACAGAAAAAAATGGTATTAAGCAGCACTTCTAGGATAGAATATATATACTGTATAATATGATGTGATACATATGAACTATACAGTACTGCACAGTACCTCTGACACTGTAGTACAGAACCATGGGGACTCTGTGTGCATTCACAGAGGCACAGTGAACACAGCTCTGCATACAGTGGCACCAAGATCAGGACTAGGGAGCAGTTACTACGATTTTGGCATCGATTTGCCAAATTAGAAATAACTCTTTAAATCACAAAAAGAAACTCAAGCAAATTTACATCAATTCGGATTTCCCATACATGCTAAATAAACATTAAAACATTTCAATAAATATACCAGTATACCAGTTCTGTCTTGGTACCATGTTGAAGCCCAAAAATAACCAAAGTAATGAAATTAAAGGGGCTCTATCAGCTAAATTTTGTTGCATGAGCCACACATATGCATGAATATCCTTTGAAAAGGCTATTCAGGCATCGGTAATCTTATTTTAAACCCCAGTCCCGTTTTAAAATAAAATTATAAAAACATATAGGTAAAACATAACTGAACGTGCACCCTGGGTGGTGATCCATGGTCCGACGTCATCTTCTGGCATGCCTATCTCTTCTTTCTTCTTTCGGCGACGCCTTCTGGTCCCAGCTTCATCGTCCTCCTCTGCCGGCGGTTCAAATCCGATTGGTTGAAATCCGGCGCGTGCACAGTAGTGCTCACTGCTACTGTGCACACTCTGGCGCCATTTTTCTCAATGGCAGTGTGCACGTGCCGGATTTCAACCAATCAGATTTGAACCGCCGAAAGAAGACTACGATGAAGCCAGGAAAGAGCCAGGACCGGAGGGCGTCGCTGAAAGAAGAAGAAAGAAGAGGTAGGCGTGCCAGAAGATGACGTCGGATCGTGCATCACCGCCCAGGGTGCACGTTCAGGTATGATTTACCTATACGTTTTTACAGTTTTATTTTAAAACGGGACGGGGGTTTAAAATAAGATTACCGGTGCCTGAATAGCCTTTTTAAAGGCTATTCAGACATATGTGGGGCTCATACAGAAAAATTTTGCTTATAGAGCCCCTTTTCAAAAGATACATTATTTACCTTTGTGGAATTAAATTGTGTTCATGATCATTTAGACATTGGAAAACTTGGTCTTCAAAGGTTTGTTAATATAATATTAACCATTATCTTAAAGCACCTACAGGTGAAGATGTATCTATTTTATTAGAATTTTTTGGCATTTACAGTACTGTACACTGCATAGAATAAAATACTTTCTCTCAAGCATTGACTTGAGGCTTTTTTTTTGTTTTATTTTTTTACTAAACCAAGAGTTGTTATACACATATTTATTTATGTCATTATTTATTTCTTTTAGTGATTTCCTGCACCTCACCACCAAATATTAAAAATGGACATTATTATCCAGAAAAAGAAGATTATGATTATCTTGATTCTGTTACATATACATGCAATGGAAGGCTAGCGCTTATAGGTGAACAGAGTATTTCTTGTACAGGAACAGGAGAGTGGAGTTCTAATCCCCCAGAGTGCAAAGGTTAGATATATTTTCATAATGCAGAATAGATAATGTTTACTGGAATAGTACTGACTTATAATCTGTATATATCATGTTCTCTAGTCTGTACTGTTGCACATTAAAACCTCTTACCCACAACTTTCAGCCAACCAGGATTCAGTGTGGCAGTCCCTGTTTTTGGGTTCTGCTCCACTGTTTTGGACTATGCGTGGCATGCCCTGAATTCAACTGTATCTGTGATGTAGGGGTAAGGGGCAGAGTAAGGCATACTACTGTGTGAGGGCCACAATGGGGACTTAAAACGGTTTGGGTGCCACAAGAAGGAGTAACACTGTATGAGGCCCACAAGAGGGGCATGAAACTGTCTGGGGTATGATAATGTATGTGGGCCGCATGAGCAAAATACTCTGTAGGGTCCAAAAGGTGGCATTATACTATGTGCAAGCCATAGGGGGAAATTATACTTTGTGGGGGTGCTAAGAAAGCATGATATCATATGGGCAAACTAAGAGGAAATTTTTCTGTGTGGAGGGATACTAAGGGTACTAAGCATTATATTGTGTGGGGGCCACAAGTTGTTGTTATACTGCATGTGGGTTACATGGGGGGCAATGTACTGTGTGAAGGTACTAAGGGGTGAGATTATAATATGTGGGGGCACTAAGGGGGTTTTAAGAGATTGGAATGCACACCCATGATATATCCACTCACTGTATACCAGTTCTGTATCTGTAGGGTATCTCTACACCTCACTCACACACACATTTAATCCTAGATGCAATCAATGATGGCAACTCTGCTTCCACAGTCTCTTCGCACTTACTGTCACACTATACTACACAGGAGTTAAGAACTCTTTTACACTAATGGATCCACACAAAACTGCCACCACTCACCACTTTAATGTAAGAAGAGATACTAGTATGCCGACACCAATGCCAAAAATAGCACACAAAAGGAGTAACATGGCTGAGCGATATTTACTATCTCCAAAAATGTTGGGAACGTTAGAGCAAAAGGACAATTTTATTCAATTTTAGACTTGATGCCAATATAAAGGTACAGTAACAATAAAAAGATGGAATAAAAACAAAGACAAATACAAACAATGTGAAATAATAGTGGAATCACTTACAGACCTGGCTTTGATCAGTAAGGTTCTGGGAGAACTCGCAATGTCTAAAATGCAAGTCGCACAATATACTTGTTAATTAGACAACCACCAATCGAATTAGCATAGGGGTCTTCCTTCTTTCTCTGTCACCTGAGCTGTGGATTGTGCATTACAATTACTCTAGCAATTACACAGGCAGAGCTGACACAGTAGAGTGACTTCAGCTACACTGAACACAACAGTTAAAGCACATGATTTTACCATATGATATAAACTGATTAATCACAGGGACGTTATGCTATGTGGGGGCCACAAGGGCTATTATACTGTGTGGAGCACTAAAGGTATGTTCCCACGGCGCAATTTGCATTCCGCGTGTGAACACTTCCACGCAGCTAGCCACAACGGGATGCTGGGGCAGTGCACCGCCATCCAGTCATGGAATTGACATTGAAGTCAGTGGGAGACGTTTTTTGAGGCGGATTCTGCGTCAAAATCTGCTCCAAAAAACTCAGTGTGAACATACCCTAACAGAGGCATTATCCTACTAATATTATAAATGTGAAAGTTTGGATGATTGTGAGTTTGGATGTTTATTACTCGATCACACAAAAACAGCTGAATGGATTTGCATGAAATTTGGCACATACATAGTTTGTAACCTGGATTAACATATAGGCTAGTTTTTATCACACTAAATGACATGGCTTCACGACTGTTATGAATTTATATTCATATACTATGTTACACTGCAGGACAATTGAGCTATTTGCACTGTTATCTCTCAATATAAACAAACAGATAACAGTGAGGCCATTGTGGACAAGCATTCGCATATTATCTGATATGCATAAGTCTTTTGTGTCCCGTTGAGCCAGAGGGAGGAGGGGAGACACAAAATACAGAAATTGAGAAGACTCTGGAGGCAGCGTGTTCAGGCACTGATGTGGGTAAACACCTTTAATACAAATTGCCACACATATATATAAATAAATATATATAATGGAGGTCTCTACATTATATGTTATGGGGGTCACATCAGAGATGTGTGTTGGGTCACTATATGGTACATAATGGGGGTGTGAAGGGAAATTGGGAACACATGATATATCACAGGGTCTCCTCAGAAGTTTGTATCAGGGGTACATGATATTTAGCGCTATATGGTAATGAATGGGGGTTCACATCAGGGATGAGGTCGATGTCTCCCCTTGTTATCCATGGAGTCCAGGCGGGAAATATGCTCCCCACCTGGCAGTTTCTCCTGAGATGTTCTGAATGAAAACACCCCCTCGTGTGCTGACATGGTCGGACTGTACATATGATGAGTTCAGTTGTGAATAGTTTTTCAAGTTTCACTTGTGTTTTCCTATTCATTTGTAGATATTAGATGTCCTACTCCATATGTGGAAAACGCATCAAAATTATCAGGATTTACAAGCCCATACTCTTTGAATTCAGCGGTGAGATTTCAGTGCTGGCCACAATATAGAATGATTGGATCTAGTACTGTAAAATGTAATGAAAGTAGTAAATGGGAACCTGAGCTGCCAAAGTGTCTAGGTAAGTGTTCACTTTCAAAGTATCCATGTAGAGCCATCATTGTTATTGCAGCTATCCTAGTTTATCAATGCTTATTGATGGATTTACATGTTAATTATTACTTCTCTTTAAGGTGTTTGCCATTCACTTCCGAGCTTAACAAATGCTGAATTAGAAGAACCTACTACTGAAATAAGTTTCCTTGAAGGTACTACGTTGAAATTGAAATGTAAAGAAGGCTTTGAACTTGTTTCTGGTGAACTGAATACGGTCACATGTGTAGGCTTGGTCTGGTCTGCCTTTAACTCCTGTAAACGTATGTATACTTTTAACTCTTACTTTCTATGTAAAGATGTTAGAAAGTAAATTAAGCTTAAAGTGGTTTGGTCACCATAATTTAGTATATTATAGTGACAGGTCTGCTGGGCTGTTAAGACCAAAGGGCATAAATTATAATATCCAAACATAGAATACAATAGGTTTATAGTCCGTGCATTCTTAAAGGGAAACTATCAGCGCTATTTAGGATAATAAACCATGCACAGGTCTTTATGGACCAGTGGTTTAATGTCACACATAGTTTGCTCCTAATTTTTTTGGTGGCTGCCAAAATTTACAGGTATCCATGTTCTGTACTCCCGACAGGAGCGCAATCAGGTGTCAGGGAAGGGGAAGGGCTCGGACTTTTTGGGGGTGTGGTCACTCATAATTAGGACTGACAATAAAAAGGGTAGGAAAAGGCGTAGTGTTGCACAAATTTTTAGTTATGCGCCCCCCCCCCCCTCCCATTTTTTTTCCAGTAACAGCCACAAACTACCACATGTGATTCATAAATAGTACATAACTCATTTAGCACATCCCAAAAGTAATACAGACAACAGCCACAATCCTTTATGTAATGATAACAAAGGACACTATATTATACCATGCCACTGTATATAATAACTGAGGACAATGTACATTATAAGACATGCCACTGTATATAATAAGGAAAACATTATATATAATGACATAGTCGACACTATATAATGATGATGAGAGCATTGTAGGTAATGAAGAGGGACAGCGCTGTATATAATGTTATATATATATATATATATATATATATATATATATATATATATATATATATATATATATAATGAAGAGGGATTGCGCTGTATATCAAAGCTGGCTCCAAAGTATTGTGGGCCCCTATTCATTTATAAAACATATTCCACCAGCATATAGTCAACAAATAACACCACAGTACAAGGAGCGAACAATATTCACATAATCATACCTATTACCATCATGCTGTTACTAAATAAAACGTACATCAAGAACCAGATTACCAATAATACCACACTACATAAAAGCCAAATAATACTGAAAGACATTAAACACATAACACTACTACACAGTTACTAAATATTACCAACATGCTGAATAAAAGACACTATACCAATACCAACATCACAAATAATAGTATTACATAAAGTCCAAACAATACTGAAAGACCTTGAACACATAGCACTACTACCACATATCACTTCATCAAGATAAACTCTGTCTATATCACCTGCTAGTGCATATTAGATGCCATGCAGAGGCGCCTGCTCAAAGAGTCATAACAAAGAGTCTCTGCTAAGGCTGGATTCACATCTGTGTTGGAGTTTCTGTAGGATTCTGCTTAAAATCGTGGAAGAGATAAGTCTATGGGGTCTGCAGGTAACCGCTTTTTAAGCGAACAGGGTCTCAGTCTTTCAGGTTGAGAAACGTGACTGCTAGAGTGAACCTAGGGTCAGAAGCATCTCATGTTCTGGGAATTTAGGCCTTTTATGTATTACTAGCAAATTAGCAGGTTGTCAGCATATAAAATATTTTGATAATTTAGAAAATTTCAAGTCTTAGTCTTCAGAACAATAAGCTGAGCAGTGGGCTAATACATAGTGGTACAGTATAAGTACTGTAATGAATTTATTTAGAATAAGGGACAACCTTTGTGCATACAGTATACCCTAATAAGTGGGATCTTCCATGCTGGACGCCACTTTGTGAGCCAGGATGAAGAGTCCTTCTGTAGCAGCAGCTCCCAATGTGATAGACACGAGTGTTTTGTCAAGTAGCCCTTCTTCTGAATGAAGTTCCCACTGCGGAGAAAACGCCTGGGTGCCTTCAACTTTCCGTGACAAAAATAGCTTTTTACTAGTGGCACCTATTCCTATGTCCACCAGAACACAGCACCCACAGGGGAAGCAATCCAGCACCTGTGCTGCCAGGCTAAGACCACACCACCTCATAGACACAGTTCTACAGTAATGACACCATGCTGGAGCACACTGTGTGAAAATATATCAAAAAGTTGACCTTACCATGTTCACAGTGGCGTAACTAGGAATGTCGGGGCCCTGTAGCGAACTTTTGACATGGGGGATGGGTCTTAGCCCTGACTGACTGACTTCCCCCCACCGCCCCTCACATTTCTGCAGGCACTATTGTGTTCCATAGTGGCCCCTGCACAAAGTATTATGCCGCATAGTGACCCCTGCACACAATATTATGCCCCATTGTGGACTACCCATGAACAATTATTATACTATTATAATAATCAGACCTAGGGAAGGATACAAACATAAAAAAAACAGTGTTACTTACCTCTCTTTGCCTCTGGTGTACTACCAGCTGATGTCGGCCATCTTTATCTTCATCGTCACTTCGCCCAAAGCCTGCCAGAGCTAGGAGAGCTAAATAATACTGTTTATGTTCCCTCACCTCACCACACTTTTATGTTCCCTCACCTCCCCTTGGCCTCTGATCATTATACTCGGGAAGGGGGTGGGGGGGTCTGAAAAGTCTCCTAACCACATCCACTTGGGATGAATATTTACTGTAGGGTTGGGTCTAGCTTTATGCCATGTTTTATGTGTTTTGTCAGAGAGGGTGTAGCGCACCAAAGCAAAGCTGTAATATATATACAACCCGAAATAATACTAACTGTGCCTATGCATAGAAACGGTGGTGATGTAGTTTAAGTACATTCTTGATGTGACTCATTGTACTTGGGCAAGGGTGTCGTTATCATTATAGTGGCCATTACTTTTCCAGACAAAAAAATTGTGAGGTTGTATAGTTGCCGTTGAACTTTGATAATGCAGTATACAGTTATCTGTAAAACGAAGGTAAAATAATAAATTGTTGCATGAATATTTCATGCTGCTACAGTTGCACCTGTATTATGACATTGATCCTAGGAGAGAATATCGTGATATACAAGGAGCCCTTAAATAAGTACAAGTGAGTCATTGTAGAATTGTGTTCTAGAAAATATTGTAAAATACTTTGTTTTTGAATTTTTTTCTTTTCTTCAGGAAAGACATGTAAAGCACCAGAAACTGTGCCTCATGGAAGAATTTTGCACAATTCTAGTTCATTCTCATATGAGGATATTATAGCGTATACCTGTAACACTGGGTGAGTAAAATGAATTGTTTTAGATTGCTTTTATTTTTTTAAATCCAATATGTAGTTATTTTTCTGTGTTTTTTTGCATTGTATGATGTGAGAACCAGATACATAGCTATGGGTTCAGCACAAAGGGGACAAACACATCCAGTGGCGTAACTAGGAATGGCGGGGCCCCGTGGCGAACTTTTGACATGGGGCCCCCCCGACACCGAAGATCTCGACCGAGTCCCTCCTACGCATTCTTGCGCGCTCTATTATGTTCCATAGTGGCCCCTGCACACAGTATTATACCCAATAGTGGCCCCTGCACACAGTATTATACCCAATAGTGGCCCCTGCACACAGTATTATACCCAATAGTGGCCCCTGCACACAGTATTATGTCCCTTAGTGGCCCCTACAGGACTAAATACTGTCACGTCACCCGCTGACCGCTATACCAGGACAAATTGTGGATAAAAAATCTGGTCATGTGCATTACAATTTAGTAACTCCATGTGCCTCATATTAATAGAAGTTAACCCCATCATCTCCCTGACATTAACCCATGTGTGCCTCACCATAAGGGTTACTGATATGTGAGAGACATGGAGGTAATAATAAAGTATCTTCATTATTATTACCCCCATATGTCTCACACATCAGTAACTCTTATGGTGAGGCACACAGGGGTTAATGTCAGGGAGATGATGGGGTTAACTGCTATTACTATGAGGCACATGGAGTTACTAAAACACAAGTAATCACCCCATATGCCTGACATTAATAAGTAACCCCAGTACGTACCTGTGTAGCTTTAGTTTCATTTTCCTTCTTCCTCCAGTGCAGGACGGACGGCAGGAGCTCGGCAGGGATAAGCCCCGCCTCCTCCTCTCATTGGTGGGCAGAGGACAGCAGAGAAAGGGAGGGGGGAGAGAGGGGGAGCGTCCTGCAGCGCTGAGAGGAGCCAGACCTGCAGCTCCTGTGTCTCAGCCGCTGCTGCAGCTTCGGGGCCCCCTGTTGGTGGAAAGTATTCTACCAACAGGGGGCCCTGATCATTATACTCGGGGGTCCGAAAAGACCTCCGAGCATAATGATAGCAGCGGTAGCAGCTGTCACCGGGCCCCTAATGCCCCGGGCCCTGTGGCAGCTGCTACCGCTGCTATGGTGGTATTTACGCCACTGAACACATCCAAGTGGGCCCCCTACCCAATATTACAACAAATAGAGTACCGAGCAAACTTCTGCTGTCACTTTCTATGGTGGTAGAAAGTGATTGACAGCCTGGTAGAGCTTGTAGCACTGGAGATCACAGCAGCAGTATAACAATCCAACTCCCCCTCGGGGAGAAGCAAATGGGAAATGATGACCAATGGATGATAAGGACACTGCGCTACTCCAAAACGTTGAATCACCAAGTACTTTATTGAGGGTTCTTAACAAAAACATAAATTGCGCTGAATAAAAATAAAATCCAAGAGACATACCAAAAACGAGACGAGACACTAGCAACACGACATGAAGAACTAAGGGGTCTCTCCCCGAAACGCGCAAGCGGTTCTTCATGTCGTGTTGCTAGTGTCTCGTCTAGTTTTTGGTATGTCTCTTGGATTTTATTTCTATGCTTAAATGTCGTGTTGTGAGCAAAGTTTTATGGACAATTTGTTACTGAAATAAAAGTTATACTTCGTGCTGGATACAAGTTTTTTACTTGGATATTTTTGCAGTTTTGTTCTTACCTGGAGGACGGTGTCCGTGCAGCTGCGGAGCCTCCATTATATTAGTACAAGAGTCTGGTTGTGTATTGTATTTGTTTGTTTGGATTCCTAATCTGTGTACCCTGTGAAATGAAATTCAGTTGGGCACTTATAGTGTTTTTTTTGTAGTGCATTGGGGTCTGTTAATCACAGGAGTCCTCAATAAAGTGATCATGCAGGGACAACTCCTATTATGGGACCCTTGCAATGATATACATGTATTATACTTGTTTCTCCAGGTGACAGTTAATGTTACAGTTTCTAACAACAGTTTGCTAGTAGAGAAACAAGTGATAGCCAATTATCATTTATTTATTTTAGGTACAAGATTAAGGATATCTCCTATAGACGCTGTCTGTCAAATCAAAGTTGGAGTTTGCCCATTCCTGAATGTGAAGGTACAGTACTAAACCTATCATCTTCTTAAGCTGTGTATAAAGAAACAGACATTCATAAAGTATACAGTATTCTAATCTTTAGATCCATCATTTAGAGCTTACAGATGTCTAATGTTGGAGGGTTTTTTTTTCCTGCAAATCTGCATAAATATGAAACTAAAAAACTGATTTACCAAGAAAAAATTAAAATGTTCCTGGTCATGAACCAGGGAAAATGTACAGTCATGAAGTAGTTAAAGTGAGTGACCTGTCATATAGTGGAAGCAATGATGGAGAATAGAGATGAGCGAACACTAAAACGTTCGAGGTTCGAAATTCGATTCGAACAGCCGCTCAATGTTCGTGTGTTCGAACGGGTTTCGAACCCCATTATAGTCTATGGGGAACAGATACTCGTTAAGGGGGAAACCCAAATCCGTGTCTGGAGGGTCACCAAGTCCACTATGACAACCCAGGAAATGATGCCAACACCTCTGGAATGACACTGGGACAGCAGGGGAAGCATGTCTGGGGGCATCTAACACACCAAAGACCCTCTATTACCCCAACATCACAGCCTAACAACTACACACTTTACACACTCAATACCACCTCTCTGACAGTAGGAAAACACCTTGAAACATGTGTATTTGGCACTTGCAGTGAGGAGAGCTTGTCACCAGCAGTGAATTTGGCCCTTGTAGTAAGTTGAGGTTGGCACCAACATTTGTTTTGAAAATCAGGGTGGATTGAGCCTCTAACCAGCAGAGTTTGGGCAAATTCATGGTGGAGGGAGCCTCTAAAAACCCCAGTTTGGACCAATTCATGGTGGAGGGAGCCTCTAACCAGCCCAGTTTGGGCAAATTCATGGTGGAGGGAGCCTCTAAAAACCCCAATTTGGACCAATTCATGGTGGAGGGAGCCTCTAAAAACCCCAGTTTGGACCAATTCATGGTGGAGGGAGCCTCTAACCAGCCCAGTTTGGGCAAATTCATGGTGGAGGGAGCCTCTAACCAGCAGAGTTGTGGGAAAGCAGGGTGGAGGGAGCCTCTAACCAGCAGAGTTGGTGGAAATCAGGGTGGAGGGAGCCTCTAACCAGCAGAGTTGGGGGAAATCATGTTGGAGGGAGCCTAGTATTAGCAGAATTGTGCAACGCTTATGGTGGATGAGTATGAGGATGCGGAGGAATTGGAGAGGTTGAGTACAGACATGGAGTTTCATGTTGGGGTGCTTTACACAGGTGGGCACAAAAATGAAGGCTCTATCCAGTGGTGGTTCATTTTTATCAAAGTGAGCCGGTCGGCACTCTCAGCTGACAGACGGGTGCGCTTGTCAGTGATGATGCCACCGGCTGCACTGAACACCCTCTCAGATAGGACGCTGGCGGCAGGACAGGACAGCACCTCCAAGGCATATAGGGCAAGTTCAAGCCACAGGTCCAACTTCGACACCCAATACGTGTAGGGCGCAGAGGGGTCGGAGAGGACAGGGCTGTGGTCGGAAAGGTATTCCCGCAACATGCGCCTATACTTCTCACGCCTGGTGACACTAGGACCCTCCGTGGCGGCACTTTGGCGAGGGGGTGCCATCAAGGTGTCCCAGACCTTAGACAGTGTGCCCCTCGTTTGTGTGGACCGGTGAGAACTTGGTTGCCTACTGGAGGAACTGCCCTCCCTGCCGCCAACGTCACATGCTGGAAACATCTCCATCATATTCTGCACCAATTGCCTGTGGCAAGCATTGATGCGATTGGCCCTCCCCTCTACCGGAATAAAAGACGAGATGTTGTTTTTATACCGGGGGTCAAGGATAGCAAAGATCCAGTACTGGTTGTCCTCCATGATTTTGACAATACGCTTGTCGGTTGTAAAGCACCCCAACATGAACTCAGCCATGTCTGCCACAGTGTTAGTTGGCATGACTCCTCTGGCCCCACCGGAAAGTTCAATCTCCATTTCCTCCTCATCCTCCATGTCTACCCATCCGCGCTGCAACAATGGGACGATTCGAAGTTGCCCGGAAGCCTCCTGTATCACCATCACATCATCGGACAACTCTTCTTCCTCCTCCTCCTCCTCCTCCTCCTCCATTAAACGCAGTGAAGCGGACAGATGTGTGGACCTACTCTCCAGCTGTGACGGATCGGATGCTATCCCTAACTCCTCTGTGTGATCTGAGTTATCCCTGATGTCAATCAGGGATTCTCTCAGAACACACAAGAGCGGGATTGTAAGGCTCACCATCGCATCCTCAGAGCTCACCCTCCTTGTGGACTCCTCAAAGACCCGTAGGATGTCACAAAGGTCTCTCATCCATGGCCACTCATGGATGTGAAACTGAGGCAGCTGACTTTGTGGCACCCTAGGGTTTTGTAGCTGGTATTCCATCAAAGGTCTCTGCTGCTCAACCACTCTATTCAACATCTGAAACGTTGAGTTCCAGCGTGTGGGGACGTCGCACAAAAGCCGGTGTTGTGGCACATGCAGGCGTTGCTGGAGAGATTTTAAGCTAGCAGCGGCTACTGTCGACTTGCGAAAGTGGGCGCACATGCGCCGCACTTTCACCAGTAGCTCTGGAACATTGGGGTAGCTCTTTAGGAAACGTTGCACCACTAGGTTGAAGACGTGGGCCAGGCATGGAACATGTTGGAGTCCGGCAAGCTCCAGAGCTGCTACCAGGTTCCGGCCATTATTACAAACGACCATGCCTGGGCCCAGGTGCAGCGGCTCAAACCATATTGCCGTCTCATCGAGGAGGGCATCCCTCACCTCGGAGGCAGTGTGCTGTCTGTCCCCCAAGCTGATCAGCTTCAGCACAGCCTGCTGACGTCTACCAACGCCAGTGCTGCAACGTTTCCAACTCGTAGCTGGGGTCAATCTAACAGCGGAGGAGGAGGCGGTGGCGGAGGAGGAGGCGGTGGCGGAGGAGGAGGAGGGGGGTGTTCTTCTCGTGTCCCTGCCAGGAATGTTAGGCGGGGAGACGAGGTACACCGGGCCAGTTTGGGAAGCAGTCCCAGCCTCAACTACATTCACCCAGTGTGCCGTCAGTGAAATGTAGCGTCCCTGTCCGCATGCACTTGTCCACGCGTCGGTGGTCAAGTGGACCTTTGTGCAAAGCGCGGAACTAAGGGCCCGCCTGATGTTGAGTGACACGTGCTGGTGCAAGGCGGGGACGGCACACCGGGAGAAGTAGTGACGGCTAGGGACGGCATAGCGAGGTGCCGCAGTTGCCATCAGGTCCAGGAAGGCGGGAGTTTCAACAAGCCGGAACGCCAACATCTCCTGGGCCAGCAGTTTAGCGATGTTGGCGTTCAAGGCTTGCGTGTGTGGGTGGTTAGCAGTGTATTTCTGCCGCCGCTCCAATGTCTGAGAGATGGTGGGTTGTTGTAAAGAAGCGCCTGATGGTGCCTTTGATGGTGCAGGAGAAGGAGATAAGACAGGAACAGGGGAGGATGAGGGAGAAGTCAACAAAGTGGCGGAGGCAGATGAAGTGGTGTCCTGGCTCGTCCTCTGGAGTGCATCGCCAGCACAGTCAGCAGTGGCAGTGGCAGAGGCAGTGGCAGTGGCGTGAACGGCAGGCGGCCTTTGTCCTGCCGTTGCTGCCTGCCACTGATTCCAGTGCTTGGATTCCAAATGACGGCGCATTGAAGTGGTGGACAGGTTGCTCTTCTCAGAGCCCCTAATCAATTTCGAGAGGCAAATTGTGCAGACAACACTATATCTGTCCTCGGCGCATTCCTTGAAAAAACTCCACACCTTCGAGAAACGTGCCCTCGAGGTGGGAGTTTTTCGGGGCTGGGTACGAACTGGAACATCTTGGGAGATTCCGGGTGTGGCCTGGCTTCGCCTAAGCTGCTGACCTCTGCCTCTGCCTCTAGCTACCCTTTTTGGTGCTGCACTTGCCTCAACATCCACACTACTTTCCCCGCTTGACATCCCCCCTGTCCAGGTCGGGTCAGTGTCCTCATCATCCACCACTTCCTCTTCCAACTCCTGTCTCATCTCCTCCTCCCGCACAATGCGCCGGTCAACTGGATGCCCTGACGGCAACTGCGTCACATCATCGTCGATGAGGGTGGGTTGCTGGTCATCCACCACCAAATCGAACGGAGATGGAGGAGACTCTAGTGTTTGAGCATCTGGACACAGATGCTCCTCTGTTAGGTTCGTGGAATCGTGACGTGGAGAGGCAGGTTGAGGGACAATGAAAGGAGCGGAGAACAGCTCTGGGGAGCAGGGACAGTTGGGGTTATTGTTCTGTGAAGCTTGGGAATTTTGGGAGGAAGGAGGACAAGACTGTTGGGTAATAGGAGGAGAGGAGGCAGAGTCTGACTGGCTGCTGGACAATGTGCTGTAAGCGTTCTCTGACAGCCATTGCAAGACCTGTTCCTGGTTCTCGGGCCTACTAAGGTTTGTACCCTGCAGTTTAGTTAATGTGGCAAGCAACCCTGGCACTGTGGAGTGGCGCAATGCTTGCTGCCCCACAGGAGTAGGCACGGGACGCCCTGTGGCTTCACTGCTACCTTGCTCCCCAGAACCATTCCCCCGACCTCGCCCACGGCCTCATCCACGTCCCTTTCCGGGAGCCTTGCGCATTTTGAATTCCCAGTTAGAAATTGGCACTATATACCAGTAGCAAAAATTGTGGGTGCACGTAACCCCAATATATTCTTTGAATTCCCAGTCAGACAATGGCACTATATACCAGTAGCAAGAAATGAGGGTATTTATAACCCCAATATATTCTTTGAATTACCAGTCAGAAACTGGCACTATATGGCAGTAGCAAGAAATGAGGGTATTTATAACCCCAATATATTCTTTGAATTCCCAGTCAGACAATGGCACTGTATACCAGTAGTAAAAATTGTGGGTGCACGTAACCCCAATATATTCTTTGAATTACCAGTCAGAAACTGGCACTATATGGCAGTAGCAAGAAATGAGGGTATTTGTAACCCCAATATATTCTTTGAATTCCCAGTCAGAAACTGGCACTGTATACCAGTAGTAAAAATTGTGGGTGCACGTAACCCCAATATATTCTTTGAATTCCCAGTCAGACAATGGCACTATATACCAGTAGCAAGAAATGAGGGTATTTATAACCCCAATATATTCTTTGAATTCCCAGTCAGACAATGGCACTGTATACCAGTAGTAAAAATTGTGGGTGCACGTAACCCCAATATATTCTTTGAATTCCCAGTCAGAAATTGGCACTATATGGCAGTAGCAAGAAATGAGGGTATTTATAACCCCAATATATTCTTTGAATTCCCAGTCAGACAATGGCACTGTATACCAGTAGTAAAAATTGTGGGTGCACGTAACCCCAATATATTCTTTGAATTACCAGTCAGAAACTGGCACTATATGGCAGTAGCAAGAAATGAGGGTATTTGTAACCCCAATATATTCTTTGAATTCCCAGTCAGAAACTGGCACTGTATACCAGTAGTAAAAATTGTGGGTGCACGTAACCCCAATATATTCTTTGAATTACCAGTCAGAAACTGGCACTATATGGCAGTAGCAAGAAATGAGGGTATTTGTAACCCCAATATATTCTTTGAATTCCCAGTCAGAAACTGGCACTGTATACCAGTAGTAAAAATTGTGGGTGCACGTAACCCCAATATATTCTTTGAATTACCAGTCAGAAACTGGCACTATATGGCAGTAGCAAGAAATGAGGGTATTTGTAACCCCAATATATTCTTTGAATTCCCAGTCAGAAACTGGCACTGTATACCAGTAGTAAAAATTGTGGGTGCACGTAACCCCAATATATTCTTTGAATTCCCAGTCAGACAATGGCACTATATACCAGTAGCAAGAAATGAGGGTATTTATAACCCCAATATATTCTTTGAATTCCCAGTCAGACAATGGCACTGTATACCAGTAGTAAAAATTGTGGGTGCACGTAACCCCAATATATTCTTTGAATTCCCAGTCAGAAACTGGCACTATATGGCAGTAGCAAGAAATGAGGGTATTTATAACCCCAATATATTCTTTGAATTCCCAGTCAGACAATGGCACTGTATACCAGTAGTAAAAATTGTGGGTGCACGTAACCCCAATATATTCTTTGAATTACCAGTCAGACAATGGCACTGTATACCAGTAGTAAAAATTGTGGGTGCACGTAACCCCAATATATTCTTTGAATTCCCAGTCAGACAATGGCACTGTATACCAGTAGTAAAAATTGTGGGTGCACGTAACCCCAATATATTCTTTGAATTACCAGTCAGAAACTGGCACTATATGGCAGTAGCAAGAAATGAGGGTATTTGTAACCCCAATATATTCTTTGAATTCCCAGTCAGAAACTGGCACTGTATACCAGTAGTAAAAATTGTGGGTGCACGTAACCCCAATATATTCTTTGAATTCCCAGTCAGACAATGGCACTATATACCAGTAGCAAGAAATGAGGGTATTTATAACCCCAATATATTCTTTGAATTCCCAGTCAGACAATGGCACTGTATACCAGTAGTAAAAATTGTGGGTGCACGTAACCCCAATATATTCTTTGAATTCCCAGTCAGAAACTGGCACTATATGGCAGTAGCAAGAAATGAGGGTATTTATAACCCCAATATATTCTTTGAATTCCCAGTCAGACAATGGCACTGTATACCAGTAGTAAAAATTGTGGGTGCACGTAACCCCAATATATTCTTTGAATTCCCAGTCAGAAACTGGCACTATATGGCAGTAGCAAGAACTGAGGGTATTTGTAACCCCAATATATTCTTTGAATTCCCAGTCAGAAACTGGCACTGTATACCAGTAGTAAAAATTGTGGGTGCACGTAACCCCAATATATTCTTTGAATTCCCAGTCAGACAATGGCACTATATACCAGTAGCAAGAAATGAGGGTATTTATAACCCCAATATATTCTTTGAATTACCAGTCAGAAACTGGCACTATATGGCAGTAGCAAGAAATGAGGGTATTTGTAACCCCAATATATTCTTTGAATTCCCAGTCAGAAACTGGCACTGTATACCAGTAGTAAAAATTGTGGGTGCACGTAACCCCAATATATTCTTTGAATTACCAGTCAGAAACTGGCACTATATGGCAGTAGCAAGAAATGAGGGTATTTGTAACCCCAATATATTCTTTGAATTCCCAGTCAGAAACTGGCACTGTATACCAGTAGTAAAAATTGTGGGTGCACGTAACCCCAATATATTCTTTGAATTACCAGTCAGAAACTGGCACTATATGGCAGTAGCAAGAAATGAGGGTATTTGTAACCCCAATATATTCTTTGAATTCCCAGTCAGAAACTGGCACTGTATACCAGTAGTAAAAATTGTGGGTGCACGTAACCCCAATATATTCTTTGAATTCCCAGTCAGACAATGGCACTATATACCAGTAGCAAGAAATGAGGGTATTTATAACCCCAATATATTCTTTGAATTCCCAGTCAGACAATGGCACTGTATACCAGTAGTAAAAATTGTGGGTGCACATAACCCCCATATATTCTTTGAATTCCCAGTCAGAAACTGGCACTATATGGCAGTAGCAAGAAATGAGGGTATTTATAACCCCAATATATTCTTTGAATTCCCAGTCAGACAATGGCACTGTATACCAGTAGTAAAAATTGTGGGTGCACGTAACCCCAATATATTCTTTGAATTACCAGTCAGAAACTGGCACTATATGGCAGTAGCAAGAAATGAGGGTATTTGTAACCCCAATATATTCTTTGAATTCCCAGTCAGAAACTGGCACTGTATACCAGTAGTAAAAATTGTGGGTGCACGTAACCCCAATATATTCTTTGAATTACCAGTCAGAAACTGGCACTATATGGCAGTAGCAAGAAATGAGGGTATTTGTAACCCCAATATATTCTTTGAATTCCCAGTCAGAAACTGGCACTGTATACCAGTAGTAAAAATTGTGGGTGCACGTAACCCCAATATATTCTTTGAATTCCCAGTCAGACAATGGCACTATATGGCAGTAGCAAAAATAGTGGGTGTCTATAGCCCCAATTCTATTGCTAGGGGACTTGCAGGGTATTTCTGGGGTGAAGGTGGGGGGGCACACCGTTGGAACGGGTATCGGGGGTATATATCGGGTATACGGGAATACACTGACAGTGTATTCCATTCAGGATCCTGGGAAAGCTGGGTTGCGGCGATTGAGCCCGTCAGTGCCACGTTACACTGACAAGCTTCTCCCTGGAATTTAGCTCTTACAAGAGCTGTTGTGGTTGTCTTCTCCTTCCTATCCTAGCCTGTCCCTGCCTACCCAGAATCTAAGCCCTAGCTAGCTGGACGGAAACCTCCGTCCTCGGTGAATTGCAAGCTCAGAATGACGCGAACCTGGGCGGCGCTGTTCTTTTAAATTAGAGGTCACATGTTTTCGGCAGCCAATGGGTTTTGCCTACTTTTCTCAACGTCACCGGTGTCGTAGTTCCTGTCCCACCTACCCTGCGCTGTTATTGGAGCAAAAAAGGCGCCAGGGAAGGTGGGAGGGGAATCGAGTAATGGCGCACTTTACCACGCGGTGTTCGATTCGATTCGAACATGCCGAACAGCCTAATATCCGATCGAACATGAGTTCGATAGAACACTGTTCGCTCATCTCTAATGGAGAACATAGGTAGTACTTTGCATGCCCTGGCTGTTGGGCAAATTCACAATATTTTAGTGAGGGAGCTATGATGGTGTCTTCAGCTGAGGAAATATAGTGTTAGGGGTTGGTAGTGATGAACGATGAGATTTTGTGCTCCTGCAAGCACAGCCACACCCCAGATGTACATAAAAGTATTTTTGGAAAAAAAGAAATTACAATATTATTAGTATCCTTTCACATTACATTCAGGAGATTCACTCTCTTTAATTTTTTAAACCACTTCAGTACCGAGCCAATTTGTGCTTCAGGGACCAGACACATTTTTGGGTTTTTTTGTATGTGCGGTTTTGAGGGCTGTAACATTTTTATCATTTGGGTTGTTCAACTAATTTCTGCGTTTTTTTTTTCGGCGACACTTAGGGCTTTAATTTTATGTTGTTTTTATTTTTGCATGTGTTTTTATTTTATATCCAAGAAACTATAAAAAAAAAAAAGAGGGTGGAAATTGTGTGTGTTTTCACTCTTCATTTTTTTTTTTAACTTAATAACACAAAGTGCTACTAAAAACAATTTTAGGCCAGGCCCTCACGGGACGGAAACGCTACAATTTGCCCATGGTGGAAAAGCTATGGGAAAAATCGCAGCCTTTTACAGTATGGGTAAAGTGGATGGGATTCTAACGAATCCCATGCCCACTTTACAATAAGAACCACCGCATGGACACGCTGTGATTTCCAAAACCGGTGTGGTTTTGGACATCGCAGCATGTCAATTATACCTACGGAAATGCCTGCGGTTTCGCCATAGGTATAATTGCACAGAAAGCTCGCAGAGGAAAACTCTGCAAACTCTATTTAAAGCACTGCGGGAAGAACTGCAATGCGTTACCACCACAGTTTTTCCTGCAGCGCTTTATTGCTGCAGAATGTTCCGTGGGGCCCTTAGCCTCAAAATATTTTTACTCAATGTTATAATTTTTTTTCTGCATGGTGTTATCGGGGTGGGGCTAGAACCTTTAATAAGGGTGTTTTGTTAACATAATTTTTAATTATTTTGCCATCATATTTCCAGTGGCAGCCCCTTTAATGAAGCCCCCAAAACAGTAACAACCACCTACCTTATGATCACACACACAATTCCAATAACTACCTTTGTACTACCTAATAGATTTTTGTACCCACTGTCAGGGTCTGGGGTTGCTAGGTGGGGTGGCATAGACACAAAAGGCCAGTTTCTTTAGTCCAAAACAAAGGTAGAGTTTTATGTTCACTCAAAAAGGTAGTGCAACAACAAAAGGAAACAATACAAAAATAAATACCTGCCCTTCTAGGCTGTAACTAAACATAGAATAGGTTACCTCACCTAGAATCACAGAAATCTAAAAGCCAGTAGAATCATTCAGGACACAGCTCCAAAAATATGACCTCTCTGTTGGCTCTCCAGCCAAGCACTGCCCAAAGTCTGCTGCTGGAGCTGGCCTCTTAAGTTCCCTTGATGAGTAGACTCTCTGCAGCTTAGTCGCTGCTGGAACATCCCCCAAAGTGTGGACTGGAGGGGGGTGGAATTACAGGTCCCACTACCAATCCTACCTGTCATTCCTAAAAATCCAGCCCAATACTGAGCATTTACCAAAATTCTCAGCAGACAAAAGTTGTCTGCTGAGAACAAACATTCCTTCTGGAGTTTTCTCATCTCACCCTCCTGAGTAGTCTGGGTGAGATGTACACCCCCTCCATTACCTGACCAGCTATTGGCTTAAACCACTCATCAGTTATTATAGCGCCTGCTTATAAATAATAATAATCCCTTATAAACAGTGCCCCATATCACTAATAGTTCCCCCCTTATCAGTAATAGCCCCCTTCATAAATAATAGTTCTCCAATATAAATAGTTCCCGTTATTAATTATATATAAACAATCAACCTTATATATAATAGTTCCACCTTATAATAGCCCCTTTATCTATAATAGTTCCTCTCCTGTAATAGCCCCTTGTATAAAATAGTCCCCCCTTATATATACAGTATGTCATCTCTTATAATAGTCCCCTTATAAATAATAGTTTCCCCTTATTTATAATAGCTTCACTTCGGGCGCTGGTGTGAACCCACCCTATCTCCGTTTTGCAGGTTTCCGTTTCCCGCCCGAGGAACTGGACAGGAGACGGAAACAGGCAGGCAGCTTTCAAACCCATTCATTTGAATGGGTTTCAAAAGTGTCCGACCGTGAGCACCCGTGAGTGTCTTCTGCTCTCTGCAACAAAACCGTTTTTTTAACCAGACACAAAGTCGGACATGCAGGACTTTGTGTACGCTTAAAAAAAAAAAAAAAAAATGGTTTTGCCGCAGAGAGCACCACTTACCAGTGGACACTGAATGCCGGGTTTCCGTTTCCTGATAGCAGAAGACGGAAACCTCAAAAGGGAGATCGGGCGCTGGTGTGAACCCGTCCTCCTTTGTAATAGTTCACCACTTTTAATGGGGGCTATTGTAAAGGGAACTATTATTTATAATGGTTCTGTTATAAGTGAGGAACTATAATATATAAGGGGACTAATATGAGGGGGAACAATTATACACAAAAGGCTCCCTTATATATAATAGGTCATCTCTTATAATAACCCCCTTATATATAAGTTTCCCCTTATATATAGTAGCCCTCTTATATATAAGTTTCCCCCTCATATATAACAGTTACACCTTAAAAATACCTCACCCTTACAATAGCCCCCCTTATATTTAATAGTTCCTCCCTATAAATAATAGTTTGCAGACTTTTTAGATCCCTTTCCCTTATCAGAAAATAATAAATCTTTTACTCACCTTTCTGCACTCTCACGATTACTGGAGCAGCCAAAGTTTCTCCAGTAGTAGTGGCACAGGTGGCATGATGCAATAATGTTATCACACCACCTGCGTCGCGATGTCCCATGCATAGGTCTTCTGTGGCAGAGCAGGTACTTTTCAGCTCCCTGCTCCATCACAGTATTACACTGTATCGGCATGGACAGCAGGCCAATACCCCTGTGGAGCTCCTAGGATTCAAGTCATCAGGGTACAAGCTTGATGCTTCTGATCTCTGGGGCTCCTTTGAGGATGGGGGCCCTTGGCAACTGCTCAGTTTACCCACCCTCCTCCTAACGTCAACCCTGCCTCCGACCTGTTATCACAGGACAGGATGGACACCAAGGAAACGAGTGTAAATAATTGGAGGAGTAATCTAACATAGTGGGTAAAAGAAGCAGCAATATATTTAGGAAATATGTGGTAGAAAGGGTTAGGATGGCACTGCTGATTCTATTTGCATATTTATGAATTTATATGATTATAATTAGTACCCAAGTCCACGGAGAAATGAGTAGTTTTAGAAGTCTCAGGGGTGCTCAGCATCCAAAAAGAACCCATTGGAGGCTTGAAAAAGCGCTCAGAGAAGTGCGAAACAGCTGTTGCCTTTTCTTGTCGCCATACATGCTGTCTTTTCCCTCCCAGAAGGTTGTGTGTTTTTTTTAAATTGTACTCGGTTACCCTAATAAAGGACATTTTTTAGAAGAAGATCCTCAGAGGGTGAGTGCCCTTCCTATTTTTCCATCTATTCGTACATATATTTAGGAAAACTCATGAATTTACATAATCTTGGATCCTTGAGATGGGAATGCCCCTTTAAGTTAATAAAGAAGATACAATCCTCCAGCTTTCCATATTCCCTTCAAAAATTCATATTTCTGTCAACATAGCCAAATTATTTTCCTGGGACATCGTATTCTGATATCATTTTTGTGTAGCGAGAGATATAGAAAGGCTTTTTATTTACAGGGCAAAAAAAAACAATGTTTTAATATTTTGAGCTACTCTATGTAACCGTCAATAGAACTGCAGTTTTTTTTTGCAGGGGGACTAATAGGTGCAACTAAAAAAAAAAAAAAAAAATTTAAAGGTCAAATCACCTCCTTTCCTATTAACATATATAAAAGCACTTAAATACTGTGAAACACCTACACATTAGGTGTCCCTCTGTCCGAAAACTCCCAGTCTACAAATCCATAAGAATATTTATTTCCATACAGTAAACGCCGTAGCGGTAAAAAAAATCAAAAGTATGAAACCGCCATTTTTTCACAGTATTTCCTCTGATAAAAATTTGAATAAAAAGTGATCAAAGCATTAGCAATTCCCCAAAATGGTGTAACTAAAATGTACACCTGGTCCTGCAAAAAGAGACGCCCTATGCATCCCCATATACAGATGTATAAAAAAAAAAGTTATGGGTATCAGAATATAGCGACTTTTAAAAAAAAAATTTTTGCACAGTTTTGGATTTTAAGGGGTTAGAATATAAATAAAACCATATAAATTTGGCATCTTCGGAATCATACCAAATCATAGAATACAAGTGATATGTTATTTTGGCTGCAGAGTGAACGCCCTAAAAACGAAGCCCATAAGAAAGTCACTCAAATGCACTTTTTCTTCAAATCTACCCCATTTTGAATTTTTTTCCAGCCTCCCAGTATGTTGTACAGTATAATTAATGGTAGCATCATGAAGAAAAACTTGTCTTGCAAATATTAAGGGGTTTGGAAGGAGGAAAGGGGGAGGGAATCAAAAACAAAAAATGCCTGAGGTGGGAAGGGGTTAAACAAATTTCAACTACATTCTAACCAAAAAAAAACCGTAAAGGTTTACAAGCTGCCAATTTATGCTGCAAGTTTTCAGATATGTCAGTTTAACATATAGTTTTTACTAGGAGCAGATGGAGATATATGGCAGCATGGAGGAGCAGGAACTGCACAGTGTATAGTGCAGGTACCCTGATGCCTGTGTCTGCAGGGAGAGATAGTATTATGGTGGGTCCAGCGTGCCCTTCTGACTTAGATCCAAAGAATCAGAATCACTCCAAATCAATTTCTTAGAGTAAGGGATGTCATTAGATTCAAACTCACCAGAACCAATGTCCACCCCATCCTCCTCCTAGAAGTCAAAGATGTCCTCATCCACAGACTACTCTCCAGAACCCATAGAAGCAAATAGAACTTCAGGAGAAGACTTGAAAACTTCTCTAAAGTTTCTCTTTATGAGGTGGATGAGACAGGTTGAGGGATATAGGTCAACGTGAGGAGAGTTGGACCTGCAAACCAAGGGGGTAAACTGGTCAAATTCTGAGGTGAAAAATTGGACTGGAAACAAGATTCCCCACCAGGAAATTTTTTCCAATTCCTAATCAACTAGGGTCCCTAAGGGTGGTGTGTAAATAGCCTCCCTGATATTCACCCTTTAGCCTCCATACAGGGAGATGGACTTCACTGCGGGGAGACCACCAGGTCGCTTCCTAATTGCTCCTGGTGTAGATGGCATCTGGCCAAGAGCCAGAGAGATATCAGTGAGCAGTTCACTGTGTTTAGATATAGGACAAGGATTTAGTAACATGTATCAAGCATGATCAAGAGGAGGAGGCAGGTGCACTGATATTGCTCAAACAAGATGTGGCTGATGATGCAGATTTTTATATATACAGACTGACAGAAATTGCCTGTGGAACGATCTCAGGTTTGCGGGCTGGCTCTTAAAGTTGCAAGGGGAAAGGGCTTTTCTTCCATAAGAGGTGCACATGCACAATACAGCAAGCTTCACATTTCAGGAAACTTGGAAATTCAGAAGCAGGTGGGGAAGCTTTGCGACACCATTATAGATGGGAAGTAGTGTGAGCTAGTGCATTATGTAGGAGTGATGCTCAGCCGCAGTAAACAACCCCCATTCACTCTTGCTTCATTAGCATAATAATGAAAATGGGAATTACAACATAATGAAGTGGAGATTCTGCTTACATGCCTTGAGCACCATAAGGTGCAATAGATTTTTTAAAGTAGTTTTTTCCCCTTAATAACTATTTTCTATGTTCTTATTTTGAGTAATTCTTATTAATATAAATATTAATACTGTATATACTCGAGTCTAAGCCGAATTTTTTAGCACAGTTTTTGTGCTGAAAAAGCCCCCCTTGGCTTATACTCGAGTCAAGCCAAAAAAAAAATTATTTGGGAGGGGGGGGGTCTATGACCAGCCGCAATAGTAATGTATAGAATCTCCCATAAAATAGTGAAGAAAAAAAAGAAGCTTTAAAAAAAAATAAAATTAAAAATTACTGTCACACACATACACATTAGGTATCCCTGTGTCTGAAAGTACCCGGTCTACTGAATATAGGTTATCTGCAGTGCTCCTGTTCCATCGGGTTGGGGTTAATAGGAGCACTGCAGATACCCTATATTCAGCCAGGCTGAATTCCAAGTGGGGGAAAAAAAAAAAAAAAAAAAAAAAAACAGTCCTCAAGCTCAGGGAAGGGGCAGAAAGACAGACAACAAAACACCCCCTCCCCTTTCCCAGCACCTCCTGCACCCAAAAACTCTGACCATTTTAATTTTTAAAATTTTCCAGTAGCTGCTGCATTTCCCCCCCTCGGCTTATACTCGAGTCAATACGTTTTCCCAGTTTTTTGTGGTAAAATTAAGGGCCTCGGCTTATATTCGGGTCGGCTTATACTCAAGTATATACGGTAGTTAGATTAGATTTTTATTAGAATCTAAGTACCATTAAAAAGAGCTTCTTTTGGTCAAAACATCTTGACAAAACCTGTCTTTGAGAACATATATATAATCTGCAAAAGTTCCAGATATATTTTAAGTGGTTGGCAAAATTGGCAGACATAGTGGCCTAGGATTAAATTTTACTTATAAATAGTTAATGCCCCCTTCATGCATATCTAAAATTAGGCAGAGACTATATTGAACCTGAGATCTATTTTCTAAGCAATAAAAGTGTCATAAAATATGTTTACTTTTTATCCATTTTTTTATATATTTTAGTTGAAACATGTACAAGCCCTAGAGATATAAACGACGGGTGGAGTGAGCCAGAAATGGAAATATACCTTTTTAATAATACTGTAACGTATGGATGTCATGAACAATATCAACTTGTGGGCGAATCTTCAGTTACCTGCCACGAAAATGGGATGTGGAAGAACAAAATACCAGAGTGCAAAGGTAAACTGCTTTTCTGACATCACAGAACTTGATCAAATCCTATCCTTGTCTCTAAGTCTGGGGCCCCATGTTGCAATTAAGCGTTGCTTTCACCGGGGCGGAAACGCTACCGCGAAAACACTGTGTATTAGGGTGCCTTCACACGGAGTTACACTCTGTGCTTTTTGTCCATTTTACACGTGTAAAAATACACATGTAAAATGTAGTTAGCCATTGAGTTCAATGGCTTTTTTTTTTTAACGCATGTTTTTTTGCGCACGCAAAAAGACGCCCGTTAAGACACGCGTTAAAAAAAACAGCCATTGAACTCCATGGCTAACTACATTTTACACGTGTGTGAAGGCACCCTTACGGTACCTTCAAAGTTACTGGCTAATCCCACTCACCCATTGCAGAAAAAAATCCTGCATGCTATGATTTCAAAAACCATATATTAGAACTTGGGGTGATTGAATCTGGGAGTGACTGGTCGAATCTCATTATTCTGATTCCTAGGCCTGATGATACCCATCAAGTTCTGTAATGACCTCCTTAAATTGAATGAAGTATCAAAGTTTGATGCCTACCCAATGCTCAGAGCCAATGAGTTAATTGAGAGGTTAGGACGTGCCAGGTATTGCTCTACCCTCAACTTAGTGAGCGGTACCTGCCAGTACCCTTTGGTTGAGAAGGCTAGAGAAAAAACTGCATTTGTCATCCCAGACAGTCTCTTCCAATATGTGGCAATGTTATTTGGTTTTCAGAGGTTGATGGAAAGAGTCCTTAGCCCCCATTGTATATACGCTTCAGTCTACCATGATAATATTTGTCATCTTTAGAATGGATTGGGAAAGTCACTTGCCAAAGGCACAGGCTGTACTAGATTCTCTCCGGGCAGCGGGATTAACTGCCAACCCAAAAAAGTGCGCTTTGGGTCCGGGTAGTAAAAAGCAGTTAAAGGAAGGTATTCTGAACCAATCTGCATTGTTGTCTTTTTTGGATATCATATTTCTGTTCTTCATCACACATCAGCTATATTATGTAAAAATATGTATGCTCAATGAAGACTTATTGAAGCAGTAAATAAAACATCTAATTTTTCTTTAATACAAGATTTGATTATGTATTGTTGACAGCATTACTAAATTGAAGGATTGCAATAATATTAAAGAAACACTGAATAGTTTGTTTAGTAAAGGATTTAATAGTCAGACACTCTGTTAGGTTGATGAATTTGTATATATTGTCCAAAAATGCATTTACAGTGCCTACAAGTAGTATTCAACCCCCTGCAGATTTAGCAGGTTTGATAAGATGCAAATAAGTTAGAGCCTTCAAACTTCAAACAAGAGCAGGATTTATTAACAGATGCATAAATCTTACAAACCAAAAAGTTATGTTGCTCAGTTAAATTTTAATAAATTTTAAACATAAAAGTGTGGGTCAATTATTATTCAACCCCTAGGTTTAATATTTTGTGGAATAACCCTTGTTTGCAATTACAGCTAATAATCGTCTTTTATAAGACCTGATCAGGCCGGCACAGGTCTCTGGAGTTATCTTGGCCCACTCCTCCATGCAGATCTTCTCCAAGTTATCTAGGTTCTTTGGGTGTATCATGTGGACTTAAATCTTGAGCTCCTTCCACAAGTTTTCAATTGGGTTAAGGTCAGGAGACTGACTAGGCCACTGCAACACCTTGATTTTTTCCCTCTTGAACCAGGCCTTGGTTTTCTTGGCTGTGTGCTTTGGGTCGTTGTCTTGTTGGAAGATGAAATGACGACCCATCTTAAGATCCTTGATGGAGGAGCGGAGGTTCTTGGCCAAAATCTCCAGGTAGGCTGTGCTATCCATCTTCCCATGGATGCGGACCAGATGGCCAGGCCCCTTGGCTGAGAAGCAGCCCCACAGCATGATGCTGCCACCACCATGCTTGACTGTAGGGATGGTATTCTTGGGGTCGTATGCAGTGCCATCCAGTCTCCAAACGTCACATGTGGTTGGCACCAAAGATTTCGATCTTGGTCTCATCAGAGCAGAGAACCTTGAACCAGTCTGTCTCAGAGTCCTCCAAGTGATCATGAGCAAACTGTAGACGAGCCTTGACATGACGCTTTGAAAGTAAAGGTACCTTACGGGCTCGTCTGGAACGGAGACCATTGCGGTGGAGTACGTTACTTATGGTATTGACTGAAACCAATGTCCCCACTGCCATGAGATCTTCCCGGAGCTCCTTCCTTGTTGTCCTTGGGTTAGCCTTGACTCTTCGGACAAGCCTGGCCTTGGCACGGGAGGAAACTTTCAAAGGCTTTCCAGGCCGTGGAAGGCTAACAGTAGTTCCATAAGCCTTCCACTTCCGGATGATGCTCCCAACAGTGGAGACAGGTAGGCCCAACTCCTTGGAAAGGGTTTTGTACCCCTTGCCAGCCTTGTGACCCTCCACGATCTTGTCTCTGATGGCCTTGGAATGCTCCTTTGTCTTTCCCATGTTGACCATGTATGAATGCTGTTCACAAGTTTGGGGAGGGTCTTAAATAGTCAGAAAAGGCTGGAAAAAGAGATAATTAATCCAAACACGTGAAGCTCATTTTTTTTGTGCCTGAACTACTTCTTAATACTTTAGGGGAACCAAACAGAATTCTGGTGGTTTGAGGGGTTGAATAATAAATGACCCTCTGAATAAACTTTTCACAATTTAAAAAAAAATTAAACAAAGAAATAACATTCTTTTTTGCTGCAGTGCATTTCACATTTCCAGGCTGATCTACAGTCCAAATGTCACAATGCCAAGTTAATTCCGAATGCGTAAACCTGCTAAATCTGCAGGGGGTTGAATACTACTTGTAGGCACTGTATATGTTGAAAATAGTTATTGTTCTGCCAAAGGGCGAAAAGTATTGTTTATTTCTATCCATGTAGATGCCGTTGTAACTAACATCAAATATCATGCTACATCAGCCAGAAGCAGAAATAATATTGATCCTCTTCATTTAACCCCTTAGATGTGAGTGACCATGGTCACTAAGTGATTTGACAGAGGGAGCTCCCTGGTTAGATCATCATGTCTTCCATGTTACAATGTATGACCTAAGTAATGCAGTCTGCATGAATTGATTCAAAAAGTTATTTATTTTACATTCATTTAATGAACAATTCTGTTTTTCCTTTGAAGGCATTTGTGATAAACCACCTACATTTCATTATGCTGAGTTACAGTCTGGAATCCAACACAATAAGACCTACCTTGTTGGCGACACAGTGGAATACTACTGTAAACGGGGATATTTTTCGAGTGGCACGAGTCATACAATATCTTGTTTGGCAAACTTAACATGGTCAATAATTCCTGAGTTCTGCATTCGTAAGTACTAAAGTTTTTCTTATTCTTATTTAAATTATTTTCTTGTAAAAGTTGTAGAAACGTATTTTAAATTGTCTAAAGCTGGCAATATATATATCAGGCATTTGTTGTCTGAAATCATCAATTTCAGTCATTTCAGATGATGATCAGACATGAAAATACTCCTAACGTCAACTTGACAGCAGAGTTTTTTCTGCCAAAAGAAGATCTGCCCTGATATTCTCAGATTGATCCAGTCTTCAATATTTCTCTGCAATCATTTGCACACTTTAGTCATAGGGAGGAGAGTTGCGAATATTATTCTTCTTCGTTTTAATACTTACCCATAGCCCAACCCATGGCAAGGGCAGGGTTTTGTAAGCTACAACCTCTTTTCTGGCTTTGAACATGTCCAAATTTGTGGGGATTGGGTTAAATATCATGGATTGTTATATTATGTGAATGGGACACATAGATTTAACTATATACAACTTTTGATATATACATTCTATCTTGGAACACAAGGTGTGTCATGGGTATACGTTATATTGGAGTTATCCATATATCGTGACAGAATATCTAAGCTCATTAGGCACACCTACACTTTTCATATAGATGATTTGCAGATAGTACATTGGTTCACAGTGGTGTAACTAAAATCTTGTAGGTACCGGTGCAAAGTTGGTCCTACTGCATAGTCTTAATGAGAGTTAGGGGTTCTGCAGAGGTATCTCAGATACTTAAAAGGGATACAACTTTAATTCCCACGGCTATGGTTATCAAGACTATGTTAGGTCAGCAGCGCAGCCCGGGCATGTAAACAATACTGGGAGCTGCATGCTCGAGGAAAGAGCTGATCTTCAGGGGTCCTAACAGAATAAGAGATATAAGAGATCAGTTGGGGTCTAACACTCAGAGACTCTACTGTTTGAAAGTACTGTGGTGCTTTTGAGAGTGCTTTCACTATATATACCACACAAGATCTGTTTTATAATGACCATGCAATGTGATTACAGCCTGTAATAATAGTGTACAGCTGCTATAAAATAGATGGCATGCGATGTGTATAGTGAAATGGCCCTACACAGTGTAATACAGTCCTATGAAAAAGTTTGGGCACCCCTATTAATCTTAATCATTTTTAGTTCTAAATATTTTGGTGTTGCAACAGCCATGTCAGTTTGATATATCTAATAACTGATGGACACAGTAATATTTCAGGATTGAAATGAGGTTTATTGTACTAACAGAAAATGCGCAATATGCATTAAACCAAAATTTGACCGGTGCAAAAATATGGGCACCTCAACAGCAAAGTGACATTAATATTTAGTACATCCTCCTTTTGCAAAGATAACATCCTCTAGTCGCTTCCTGTAGCTTTTAATCAGTTCCTGGATCCTGGATGAAGGTATTTTGGACCATTTCTTTCTACAAAACAATTCAAGTTCAGTTAAGTTTGATGGTCGCTGAGTATGGACAGCCTGCTCTCAAATGATCTGAAAACAAAGATTGTTCAACATAGTTGTTCAGGGGAAGGATACAAAAAGTTGTCTCAGAGATTTAACCTGTCAGTTTCCACTGTGAGGAACATAGTAAGGAAATGGAAGACCACAGGGACAGTTCTTGTTAAGCCCAGAAGTGGCAGGCCAAGAAAAATATGAGAAAGGCAGAGAAGAAGAATGGTGAGAACAGTCAAGGACAATCCACAGACCACCTCCAAAGAGCTGCAGCATCATCTTGCTGCAGATGGTGTCACTGTGCATCGGTCAACAATACAGCGCACTTTGCACAAGGAGAAGCTGTATGGGAGAGTGATGAGAAAGAAGCCGTTTCTGCAACCACGCCACAAACAGAGTCGCCTGAGGTATGAAAAAGCACATTTGGAGAAGCCAACTTCATTTTGGAAACAAAGATTAAGTTTTTTGGTCATACAAAAAGGCGTTATGCATGGCGTCCAAAAAGAAACAGCATTCCAAGAAAAACACTTGCTACCCACTGTAAAATTTGGTGGAGGTTCCATCATGCTTTGGGGCTGTGTGGCCAATGCCGGCACCGGGAATCTTGTTAAAGTTGAGGGTCGCATGGATTCCACTCAGTATCAGCAGATTCTTGAGAATAATGTTCAAGAATCAGTGACGAAGTTGAAGTTACACCGGGGATGGATATTTCAGCAAGACAATGATCCAAAACACTGCTCCAAATCAACTCAGGCATTCATGCAGAGGAACAATTACAATGTTCTGGAAGGGCCATCCCAGTCCCCAGACCTGAATATCATTGAACATCTGTGGGATGATTTGAAGCGGGCTGTCCATGCTCGGCGACCATCTAACTTAACTGAACTTGAATCGTTTGTCCAAAATACCTTTATCCAGGAACTGATTAAAAGCTACAGGAAGCGTCTAGAGGCTGTTATCTTTGCAAAAGGAGGATCTACTAAATATTAATGTCACTTTTCTGTTGAGGTGCCCATACTTTTGCACCGGTCAAATTTTGGTTTAATGCATATTGCACATTTTCTGTTAGTACAATAAACCTCATTTCAATCCTGAAATATTACTGTGTCCATCAGTTATTAGATATATCAAACTGAAATGGCTGTTGCAAATACCAAAATATTTAGAACTAAAAATGATTAAGATTAATAGGGGTGCCCAAACTTTTTCATAGGACTGTATATTCCCTAGAGATCCCTACAGTATAATATGCTCACAGGGGCCCCACATAGTATAATATGCTCCTTATTAGCCCCACACAGTATAATGTGTTCCACAATGGCCCCCCACACAGTATAATATGCTCCACATTGGTACCCCCACACAGAATAATATGCTCCATAGTTGCCCCCACACAGTATAATATGTTGCACAGTGGCCCACACAAAGTATAATATTCTCCACAGTGGTGCCCCCACACAATATAATATGCTCCACAGTGTTGCCCCCACACAGAATAATATGCACCATAGTGGCCCCCACACCGTATAATGCTCCACATTGGCACCCCCACAAATATAATACTAACAGTGACCAACTGGCACAGGGCCCTGCCTTCAAGGGCTTACAGTCTATGATGGAAGAGGGATAGAGACAGAAGGTGAGAGGAGAGACTGTTCAGGTAGTAGTGTGGTGACAACAGTGTTATTGGAGGTTGTAGGCCTTCCTGAATAGGTGAGTCTTCAGGGCCTTCTTGAAGACTGTGATTGTGGGGGTCAGTCTTATGTGTCTTGGTAAGAAGTTCCAGAGTATGGGTGGATGCACGGGAGAAATCTTGGAGACAGTTGAGTGAAGAGCAGATACGAGCAGAGCGAAGTAGGAGGTCTTTGGAGGATTGCAGGTTGCATGTAGGCAGGTAGCGGGAGATTAGTTCAGAGATATATGGAGGGGACGGGTTGTGGATGGCTTTGTACGTCAGCATTAGTATTTTGAGCTCTATTCACTGGGCAACAGGTGACCCCATATAAATAATAGTTCCTCCATTATAAATAAAATAGTCCCCTTATAAATACTAGTTTCCCAACTTAATGAATTAATAATCAGTAACAGACAGCTGCCTCTGTATGCATAGGGTGAAGGCTGTCAGTAACTTATTGAATCACCTCCTTAGGTAGGGTTCACACTGCCGTTGGTGTCCACACAGAAGGTGTCCATTTAGAAAAAAAATGGACACCTATCATAACAGACACAAACGGACAGTAGCTGATGGCTATCAGTTACTGTCCATTGACCATAGACCTCAATGTAAAAAAAAAAAAAAAAAAAAAAAAAAAGGCACTTACTGTTTGTTTTTTCGAATGGACACAAAAGTCCTGCATGTAGGATTTTTTGTCTCCTTGAAAAACGGATATGGTTGTAAGCAGACACAAACTGACACTAAAGGACAACAGATAAAATCCCATTGAAATGAATTGAAAGTGTAACAGACACAGCTAGTGTCCATTGCTAAAATCTTGAACGGACAGTAGCTACGGACACCAACAGTAGTGAGAACGCCCCTTTAACTTCTCAACACAGGAATACTGACAGGTTATACTTCATCTTTTCCCACAGACCTATTAATAAATCTGTTCAGCACCTTCTGCTATGTGAATATTTAATTATGTGATAGATTCTCTTTGAAGGGATTTCCCAGGAATTTGAAATTGATGACCTATCCATAGGATAGATCATCAATATCAGATTAGTGGGGGTCCAATACCCAGAACCTGGTATAGTAAATTATCGCTTTATTTAGCTGCAGCAAAGATAGCCTGGTGGCCTCGTTGGATGTTGACACATTTGTTGCATTAAGCAGACAGACATGTCATTTCTAGCCAGTGCTGAAATGAGCCAGTCATTTTCCAAATGCTTATGGAAGTATACAGCAGTTAGGAGACTTCTGATGATGCTTGCTATGATTTAGAGTTATACATAAATAGGAAATTGTTTTGAAATGACAAACTAATATGTGTATTATCAATAATAGGGAAGTCTTGTGGACGTCCTCCAACTGTAGAGAACACCATAATTGAAGTAAAAAACTATTTATATGAATCTGAAGCGGTGTACAAATGTAAAAAGGGGTGAGTTCTTTACATTTTTTGATACAACTTTCATTCCAGATTATTTTGCTAAACATTTATCAGAACTAGCAAAAGAGAAAACATCATGTCTGTCTGTGACCGGTATTTGTGTAATGATGTAATACTTCCTATACCTCTGGCCAGTGTAACAAATGTTGTATGTAATATAAGGTTCAGTACTAGGCATCTCCTACAGCCTGGTAATTGGGATACAGAAGTGGAAATCTTCTAAAAATCTTCCAATAATTCAATTAATTGAAAAAGGTTATGCAGATGAGAAGGAGTTACCATCAGGTCAGTTACATATATTAATATATACCCTCTAAGCAAAATTATTTTTTAATGCTCGATCACAGAGCTTCATCAGCAGCTTAAGTGTTTATTATAAAAATTAAAGTACCCTTCTTAATATCTTGTTAAAATTATTAGAAGTAGGCTTGGACTGGTTCACAGGTGTGGGCCCCTTAACCAGGTGGACCCCCAGTTAACCCTGGCATGCCACAATACGCTTGCTGTACTTCATGCAGATACCTAACGTACAATATCTCAACCAGGCTATGCACCAGTATAATACACTCGGTAGATTAAATAAGAAACTACCCAGTTTATTGTTATATTCTGTAGATCCATTGGGCAACTGGTATGACTTCTAGGTGCAGAGTTGAGCCAGGCCAACCAGTACCCTTCCTCCCTGGGCACCATCATCTCAATCACCCTGCCGGGGCTCCAATAACCAATCATGTAGCAGTTTATTGCAGTTACCTGGGATCTGCTTCTGTTTGCACAAATATCACTGACTCACAGTCCTAAGAAGGTCCTAGTTCAAGAGCCAAGCAGCAGATTACTGACAAGAGCCTTGGACAGAGACAGTCAGAGGCAATTGCTAGCGGCAAGCTAGTACTGAAAAATAAATTCATTTTGGTGACATAATAGGAATTTGCGAATGAGTGTCAGGTAATATATTAATGTAGCCATATAGTAGGCCCTAAGAATGAATTTTCTGGCCTACACTGATTAGATTACACCTAATGACTCGTATAAAACTATATAGTCAGTGTTGGACTGGGGTCTAGGGGGCCACAGTAAAATTCATTCTGGGGGCCCACTATACAGCTACATGGCAGCAGCAATACACAGTGAAATAACTGGTTATTGGTGCCCATGCAGTGTGACTGAGAAGATAAGACACAGGAAGAAGAATACTGATTAGTCTGACTTTGTACCAAAATATCATCTCAGTCACATCTACAGTATATAAAAAATGAACTAGGTAGTTTCACCTGCGGGCCAGTCCAAGTCTATGTATAGTAGCAGAACGCTTTCTAATTTCTGTCATTTTAAGTACTGTATTTGGTACATTTTTCATACATAGCATACAACAAACAATCATCAATTTGCATATGAATTTTAAAATGAACTTCCACTTTTTGCTCATGGTTGTCAAGGTATCTAGTCTGTTATCTAATCAATATTTTCTGGAGGGGAGGACGGCTGAGTTCTCTGGATTACTTTCAGAGCTGTAAGAGTAAGTTTACACAGGTTCCGGACCAAAACTTGGGTAGCCGCGACTGGATGCCGATGCAGTGCACCGGCATCCAGTCGCGCACTCCACTCCGGATTAGGCCCAAATGAATAGGCCTAGTTGGGAGGAGGGAGTGTCTTCAGGCGGATGTCGCGAGGCGACTCAGCCTGAGGAATGAGCATATTGCTTTTTTTTTCTGGGAGCCGGAACAAACGGCTCCCAGAAAAAAGAACTGACCGACTCCCATTGATTTCAATGGGAGCCGTCTTTTTGGTCAGGATTTTGAGGCGGATACGGCCTCAAAATCCTGACCAAAATACCCCATGTGAACTTACCCTTATCTTCTGCTCTTTAGTCCGGGTAATCAGGCCAGCTAATTGCAGATTGCTGTGAAAGGCCCAGACAGTGTCTGTTATTTTTCTATATAAACATAAAGATAACATTGAGTTTATTGCAAGTCTATCCTCAGTCCTGGGAGCATGGATAAATTGTTTATCTTTCAAAATCTGTAATAAATTTATAATGCAAAGTAATATACTTACTGTGCATATTATTATTTATTTATTTCAAATGTAGATTGTGAAGCCCCACATAGAGCACACAATATACATTTTTCCCTATCAGTATGTCTTTTTTGGAATATGGGATGGAAATCCAGGCAAACACGGGGAGAACATACAAACTCCTTGCAGATGTTTTTTTGCCCCTGGTGGGATTTGAACACCAGGACTCCAGCGCTGCAAGACTGCAGTGCTAACCACTGAGCCACCGTGTGGCTCCCTTACTGGGCATATTATTTGATATGCATTTGTATTAGATTTTAGTAATCATAATAAATAATCTGTCTTGGTAAAGGCAATGTCTATATCTGCTGAGGTTCTTTATAGTATCCTGGCCATAAAACAGTTAAAGTCTACCCATCACCTATTAGAACAATACAGGAAGTAAGAAGTAGAAACAACAGACAAAGCTGATGAGAGAGGGTGATGGGGAAGCCTCCTTTAACCAGCACCTACAGTATATAGATTTAAGAAAAATGTTATGTACATAAAAAAAGCATAACAAATAATACAAATTTTAACTTTAAGCAGCATAGTTGGGCAATGGTATAGTAAATACATATGTATATGAAATTACTTTGAATGATGAGTTTTCTAAAAAATAAACAATATACGATATTTCTTTAATTCTAGATATAAAATGATCGCCCAAGGCGAACCTCTCAAATGTGGATCAAATAAGAAATGGAATGGTAGTGTGCCTACTTGTCAAGGTAAAATATTAAATATACAAAATTGTGTGGTTAATAACCAAGGTTCACCAAGCGCTGGCAAATGCTAGGAATCAATTACAAACACATAGAATAGCAACTATTGATAACGCTTAAAAGCAAAGCCTATAAATGAGTTAGTACTTTAGTATAGTGTGATTATAGAAAAAATTATCGTCCGGCAATCAAATACTTAAAATGTAACTTTTACTTCATTGATATAAAAAACATAAACATGTTTCAGGAGCAAGAAAAAAGAGGAACAGCTTACGCGTTTCAGGACATGGTGTTGAGTCCCTTAGTCATAGCATCAATCAATCAAATAGTGTGATTATAGTAAAATACAGTAAAATGTACCGGAGCCCACCACCCAGGCTCTGGGAACTGTGGTTTTAACCACAATTATCTTCTAGCTGATAGTCTTTTCTGATTATCCTCCTGATGGGCTCCATTTACCAGAGAGTGAAACGCGTAGTGGTATTAGAAAAGAAACAGAAACTACGATACTAGCAGGGACACTCTACCTGAATGATCTGAGTAGCGGTGAATAGTGTTATGGACAGAGGTGGGGTTATGAATGGAGGGAGAGCTTGAGCTGTATATGGGTTGACATTGCCTACTTTAGCCCACACTCATGATAGACTCCTCATCTGTAATTTGTTCCCGCTGCTTCATAGAAGATCGATACCAGATGGGTCACCCTGTGACTTACTAGCTATTTCATAAGTCAGTGTTCCAACTATTTATCAGGCCTTTTTTCTGGTCTTGTCAGGGGCAGACATTGGCTTATAGGATAGCTACCTTGCAACAACTGATGTACACAACCTTCCTTACTTATTTGGAAAGAAATCTTATTAACATGCCTGACTGCTAGGGTTGGGGATCTTGCCGGGTGGAGAGCAAAGAGTTGACTCCCTCTAGTCATAATGCAATATTAATGTTGCCCTAACATATCCCTTCCAGTCATGTAGATTTCAATCCCGGACTACCACAGGTCTGGAGGATTAGATCAGTAGGGGTTTTAGAGGCTGGGGCCACATGTTTTAATTATTTACATTAAAAGTTATATTTTAATTATCCTGTTCTTTTAATTTTGAGGACCCCTTAGTGTTATCGCTTGGAACCTACAGTTAACCTGCCATGAAACTGTGGCCTCAGATAATATCCCCTGGCATAAACTGAGGAGCAGTATTTTTTTAATTAGCTGCTACCTATCAGATTATTCCGACAGAGAGTGAACCATATTTTCTCACCAATCCCTGCTCCTGTCTAGTCCAGCTTCCACCTCTTCCTCCAGAGGGCACTACAGCATTAGCATTTAGTGAAGGCCAGACACATTAGGAGCTGAGATTAGTGAATAAAACTTAAGACTGCCATCTGTTGGAATAAACCATTACGTAGTCAGTGAACTTGTGCGGCAGCAGGGGAGGTGACTAAAAACAACAAATAGATGCCCATGAGAGGTTAGTATAACGGTTTACTTTTACTCACCTCCCCTTATATACTCTACTCTAGGATCTGAAGAGACCTCAAAGCATAATTGTGCTTCATAAGTGACAAACCAACCCAGAATTTCCCAAATTTTCGGGTTAGAAGACTATCATATAACTGTGTGTGTATGCGTGGGGGAGGAAGGCAGTGTAATGTGTTTGGACCAAAAAGAGTGTAATAATGGATGTAATCAGGGCCGGCGTCAGCGCACGGCATAGTCGGGCAAGTGCCGGGGCCCACAGACAACGACGGACGCCGACGAGCTGAATACATAGGCGATTAAAGCAGGAGCTGTGAGCTCAGCTCCTGCTTTAACGCTGCGGCCCGGCTTGCGTGTGCAGGCGCGATGTGATGACATCATCGCACCTACAACTATGTGAATGGAGTGAGAGAGCGGAGAGAGGAGAGAGCGATGGAAGATGAGTGTGTTTGTTTTGTATTAAATATTAAGGTGGAACATAATGAAGGGGGCCCATGAAACTGGGGGGCAAATGAAGGGGAGGGGGGGGAACGGCATGACACTGGGGAAGATGAAGGGGGTGGGGAATGAATGACATGACACTGGGGCAGAGACGGGGGGACATAAAACTGGGCAGATGAATGGGGAGGGGGGGGGGAGCGGCATGAAACTGGGGACAGAGATGGAGGGGGTCCAATGAAACTGGCGGGCAAATGAAGGGGGGGGGACGGCTTGACACTGGGGCAGATGGGGGGGTGGAATAGCATGACACTGGGGCAGAGACAGGGGATATGAAACTGTGGGCAGATGAAGGGGGAGAACGGCATGAAACTGGGGACAGAGATGGAGGGGGGGGACATGAAACTGGAGGCAGAGGAAGTGTATATCAAACTGGGGAGAGATGGAGGGGGGGCATATAATTTACGGGTGACTAGGAGGATTATACTGTGTAGGAGCACATGATAAATGAATGAGAATGGGCGGAGTCAACATAAGTGGGTGGAGCTAAATTTGCTGCGGTGAGGACTAAAAAAAAAAAATAATATATATATATATATATATATATATATATTTAGGCTGGGGGAAGTGAAAAATAACCCCCCCCCCCCCCCCACAAGAAAAAAAACAAAAACACACTCTCGCCTGTCTCCGGTGTCTCCCACCTGTGACGTCCCTGGGTCCTTTCCTTAGGCCAATCAGTGGCTTCAGCGGAAGGGACACAAGACGTCATAGCTGGCTAGGACTTCCGGCAAAAAAATACAATGGAGCAGCAGGACCAGACCACACTGGGATGTAAGTATGGGGGGGAGGGGTTATTTTTTTTCACCATCCCTGGTCTAATTTTAAAAAAAATTAGGCTGGACTAGCAGAATTTCCACTAGCAGAATTTTCCACTAGTGGAAAATTCCACACCAAATTCCTCACCATTTTCCTCCATGTAAATGGACCCTAAAGGTTTTCTGAAGTTTAGGCATTGTTTTTATTGGGGGATATCTCCATTATACATACCATATAGTATAGTATGGAGCTACAAGGACTCAGTCTGGCTTTGTACATACTTTATACACATGGTTCTGGCATTTGCATGAGGTCTAATAAAAAAAAAAATGTTTCTGTGATATGACATAATAAACTTGTTTATTTTCTTTTTTTTTTTGCTGGCAGCGTAATGTCAATCCAACACTGAGCCATAGACAGATTAATGTGTGACAATCTGGTTGCTAGGGAGAGCTAATGGCTTAAGACTCTACACACCTATATGGTGGTCTCTCCTTAAGGAGTAACGATATCCCCCCCGACCCAATCTGGTTTAGGGATACACTGCCTAACAACCACAGTCTTTTCTATACAGCCATCAGATGGCATGTGCCTAAAACTTGTCTCAAATGACTTATGTCTATAGTAAATATAGTATTCACCGACAAGGATGTATTATTCAGTTTAGTTGACATTAGTTAAGACCAAACTTCGTGGATTCCAATAAGGGAGTAGGCTGAGATTGGTGGGGATGATGGAGGGAATGGCGTTATAAAAGCATGTCGAAGCTGAATGTACTTAAATCCCTCGGTTTGACTGTGGAGGAAAGTTAATATTTCATCATGTGACAAATCTTTTAACCATAATTTTATGGGGATCTGGCAGCACTGTTTCTTCATGGGGAGAGTGCCAAGAAGCCGTAAAGCCTTATAGCCTTCGCAAATATACAAAATAGCTCTCCTATCAAATATGAAAGGAAAACTGTGTTCCACCTCCTTCTGTTGGAAGACCGCTATTCTGATAGTCAGTGTCCAACTATTTATCAGGCGTATTTTCTGGTCTAGTCAGGGGCAGACATTGGCTTATAGGATAGCTACCTTGCAACAACTGATGTACACAACCTTCCTTACTTATTTGGAAAGAAATCTTATTAAGATACCTTCATTTTTGAATGTCCATTTTACATTACGTTACATATTCTAAGATCAAACATATCTTTGCGATTTGTTGTATTTACTTTACTGAATATAACAATGTTTTTTTGGTTTATTTCTCAGTCCAAAAGTGTTTACCACCTAAGGATGTTAAATATGGATCGTATAGCCCTAAGAAAGATGAGTACACTTATGGCGAAACTGTGACATACACATGTAACACATCAGCACTTATCGGAAAAGCTTCAGCGTTCTGCGTAGATGAAGGAAAATGGTCATCTGATGCACCACAATGTAGAGGTCAGCCACTTACCTTTATTTATTTGTCAAGAAAATAGGAAGAATATGCAAATCTGTATTCCATGATGTAATTAGAAATACAGTGCCTCAGTCATGCAGCCCAATAGAGGGCGCTCCCTGAGGATATGCAAATCTGTCTTCCATGATGTAATTAAGAAGACAGTTCTCTCTGCACCGGGCTGAAGAGATCCAGTGAGATCGAAACAGCTGTCCTCGGCTGAGAGACTGTACTTGGTAAAAGCCCACATCATTGCATTGCAGCAAAGGCCTCTGGGAAGGTCAGGCATGATGTTATTATTAATTATTATTATTATTGTTTATTTATATAGCACCATTAATTCCATGGTGCTTTACATTTGGGGGTTACATACAATACACAAAATATACAGGTACATATCATACTAACAGTGATCGGCTGGCACAGTGGGGTAGAGGGCCCTGCCCGCGAGGGCTTACAATCTATGAGGGAAGGGGGGACAATCTATGAGGGAAGGGGGGGGTGCTCTCTATTGGGCTGCATGACTGAGGCACTGTATTCCTAATTACATCATGGAATACAGATTTGCATATTCTTCCCATGTTTCTTTGCACAGTGGAGCGCTAACGGCTTAATAAAACTCCACACACCTAAATGGTGGCCTCTCGCTAAGGAGTGACAATATCCCCTTAACTCAGGAAAATAGCTTATAATACGTATGTAGGTTTATATAACTCTTTAACAGGCTGGGGCCATATTTGCATAGTTGGTGCCCCCATTCTACATAAGGGGGTGTCTAAGGGGGGGGGGGGGGGTGATTGCCCAGCTACAGACAGCATGTAGTTTGTTTATATCATTCTGATTGGTGGAGCAGCATACATGACTTTCTCCACCAATCAGAGGCAAGCAAACTACATGCTATCTGTAGCTGGCACTGCTGAGGAGAAAAATGTGCTGAATTGATCCCACTCAATTCATCACTGGTCTGCAGTGGAGCCATGCCTTGTTCACATAAGTCCCATGAATTAATCTCTTGTGGTGGGGGCCGAAGAGGAAAGGAAGACAATATTTTATATTCTCTCTTCACTGTCCCCACAGCCTGTTAGAGTTACTGGGAAGCAGGCAAATATAGGGAAACATTCTATGTATGTTGTCTCTATGTATCAAATATCTACCGTATTTTTCAGACTATAACAAGCACTTTTCCCCCCCAAATTTGGGAGGAAATGGGTGTGCGTCTTATAGTCCGAATGTAGACTATAAGAAGGGGTGGAGGAGCGGAACTGCAGCATAGCCACGCTCCTGCCACCGCTGGTTTTCTGCAGCAGCAGGAGTGTGGCAATGCTGCGGACCCCAGCACTTGTCCTGGCGGCTAAAACCTTCCCGGCATTCGCGGTGCTATTACGGCTCCCGGAAAAAAGAACTGAACAGCTCCCATTAAAATCAATGGGAGCAGTCTTTTTGGTCAGGATTTTGAGGTGGATACGGCCTCAAAATTTTGACCAAAAAAACCCATATGAACTTACCCTTATAGTCCAGTGCGTCTTAGAGTCTTAAAAATACAGTATTTATGTATCTGACTGTATGCATGTATCTTGGTATCTAATATATCTCTGTATCTATCTATATAATATTTCTATATATCTTCTGTTGAATTGCCTAATATAAGGATCCCCCCGAAAAAATCATGTGCACAGCAAAGCCGGCTGCTACCTCTGCTGTTGTGTCCACTGTCCCTGCTGCTGTAGGATGAGCTCTCCCAGTTCATCCCAGAGGCAGCAGCCGGCATACAGAAGAGACAGCAACTGGCTTTGCTGTGCACACGGAGCACAGAGCACGGCATCCAGCCGGTTGCTGTGTCAGTGAAGTGGGGATCGCTAAGCCCCACCCACCACTGCTGGGACGAACAGCAGCACCAGCGCTGCTAGGAAGATGGGAAAGGTAAGTAGGATACCTTACCCCCCCCTCCCCTACACTACATACAACTGGCAGTTATGCTGACGCTCCACTAAGGAAGTGCCGGTATGACTGCCGGTTGTAATAAAGACATCCCCCAAAAATAAGACAGGTCCTATTTTTAGGGCGACAATTTAATATAAGACACTGTCTTATTTTCGGGGAAACACGTTACATAATGACACTCATCCCCGACACCCACTAGGATCAGTTTTCCATATCAACACTGGGAGACTATGCTAAATCTATGCAGATATTGCCTTTGGTAACTTTCAAAGCCAGGACTCTAGTGCTGTAGGGCAACAGTGCTAACCAGTGAGCCACAATGCTGCTCTAGTCCTCTTCTTTACCACTTTATTTGAAGGGGCTATCCAGGGATTAATAATTTACTTAGCAGATCCCAGGGATTGCTGATGATGGACCCCTCTCTGTGCTGTGGAAGTTGGCTTACTAATAACCTGTGAGATCGGGGGAGGAGGGGGCAGAGACACCCTGAGTGTCTCAGATTAGAGGCACCATTTGGCTGTGGGGCTGGCTGACTACAATGAGATCGGAGAAGAAGTGGGCTGAATGAACCAGGGCGTGGAGCAATCCAGTGAGCTGAGTGCTGTTGGAAACCCCCGGGTCCATCAAAAAAAAAAAAAATCAAAACCCCAGGTCTGTGAAAACATGTAATGACAAAAAACAATCCAACAATAATAAATTGATAGCAACCTGTTTGGAAACTAAGGAGCCTTGTACAGATCTGTGGTTTTCAGTCACCCCATGTTTTTCTACCCTAAAGATACTGAAGTTTTAATGCAATGGTAAATTACATTTTGATACATCTTTCACAGACGCCTGTACAGTTCCTCCTGAACTCGACTTTGCAGTCCTGGGGGAAGAATTTAAGCAGTTTACATTCTTTGACATTGGAATAACCGTGCAGTATAGATGTCGTCCAGGATTTGTTCGTGTTAATCACAAGAACAATACACTAAAATGTCTCAATGACGGCACATGGTCACAGCATGCGTTATTTTGCACACGTAAGTCTATCTTACCACATTTCTACTTGATGCATTAATTATATAATAAAATATGTGGATTTATTTTCTATTCAGAAAGGAGACTCTTCATCCTTTATGTTGTTATAGAGGATGTATAAGGTTAACTTTAATGGGACTAAGCTGCGTATTGGCCAGGAATGGCGCTCCCAGCCAATACTCCCTAGATGTTCAATTTTAAAGTTTTCTAAGTTTAAGTTCTGCAACAGTACAGTCAAAGCATAAATATGAATTTATGTGATTACAGCCATATCATGTGCAAAACCATTAAATATCAATCATGGAAGGATGGAATTTGACGACTTGACTTTCGGTTCAAGAGTCAACTACACTTGTGATCCAGGGTAAGTGAATTTTTCAGAATTTGCCATTGGTTTTTATTATAAAATTTCTTTTAAAATATTCATGCCAGGAGACAATTGATAGTCAATTCATTATTGTATATTCGGGACAGGTTACAATCTAAAATTGCTAATTTGCGTGGAAAAATAGATTGACAAATTACTGAAAAACAGATTTGAGATAGCACATCAGTCATTTCTACTAAATAATAAACTGTATGGTAAAAGCTAATATGCTTAAAAATATGGATGTGGCTATTTATAGTTACTAGAGATGAGTGAACACCGTTCGGTCGAATACATATTCGATCGAATATCAGGCCGTTCGAGGTATTGGATTACAATCGAATACAAGGCCGCAAACGCAGTAAAAATTTGTATCCCCCTCCCACCTTCCCTGGCGCGTTTTTTTGCACCAATAACGCAGGGGAGGTGGGACAGGAACTGCGACAATGGAGGCAGTACATTGGCTGCCGAAATCAGTTGACCTCCAATTTAGACGAATGGTGGATTTAACATTCGATTAATTTGAGACTGTGAACTATGTGACTGTGAGACAGGGACAGATCTACAGGCAGGGTTAGCTAGGGATTACCTTTATTTAGGGAGGAATGTTACTCACCCAGCTCTTTGGGGCTCTATCTTGTTGGGATCCCTGTCAGCTTGCGATATGCGCGAGCTGACTTTTTCCCATAGGAATGCATTGACCAGCGTTGATTGGCCAGTGTAGGAGGAGTAGCTGAAGGGATGGTTGGCAGTAGAGCAGATCTGTGTGTGTGACAGGAGGAGTAGCTGGAGGGATGGTTGGCAGTAGCGCAGAGCTGTGTGTGTGACAGGAGGAGTAGCTGGAGGGATGGTTGGCAGTAGCGCAGAGCTGTGTGTGTGACAGGAGGAGTAGCTGGAGGGATGGTTGGCAGTAGCGCAGAGCTGTGTGTGTGACAGGAGGAGTAGCTGGAGGGATGGTTGGCAGTAGAGCAGTGTGTGTGCAAGGAAATGGAGAAATGTCTGATTTGCCACTTTGATTTGAGGAAAAAGTCTAAAAAATTGACAACTTGGTTTTCTTGTTGTGCCACACTACATGAAGATTGTTATAAAGTGGATGGATGTCCGCAATGCGAGGAAGACTAGCCATATTCATTGTAACATAAATGTCTTAATAAAGTGAAAATTTACTGGGATAAATATGATACATCTGCAGTTCATTTAAGTTTATAGGCACGGTACTACCTATGGATAACCAGTAGTTTAAAGGTACGGACGGCACCTAAAAATAGCCAGTAGTCCATAGGTACGACCTAAAAATAGACAGTTTTTTATAGGTACAGTACCTATAAATAGCCACATCCTAAAAATATTACATGAAAATGCACTGAAAACCATCTACAACTGTAACAAACAAGTAGCTTTCCTGCAACATGGTACCTAAGGGTCCATTCACACGGAGTAAACGCACGTTCATTTTAGCAAAATACATGTATAAAGAATACACGTGTAAAAATAAGACTCCCATTGACATTTTACACGTGTATTTTGTTTTTTTTCATGTGTAAAAAAGGTCATTGAAGTCAATATGAGTCTTATTTTTTTACTCGTGTATTTTGGCAAAATACACGCGCGGTTACTCCATGTGAACGGACCCTGAGCGCGCGTTTACTCCGTGTGAATGTACCCTTAAGCCCAAATTTTCATTAGGTTTTTTAAATAACTGAATTTTTTTCATCAATGTCACTTTCTCTTATTATTCTATATTCAAGATATACAATGGTCTCAAAAAGAAATTACAGAGTATGTCAAGCAGATCGGACTTGGAGTGGTAAACCCCCAGTATGCAAAGGTAAAGTACCAATAGACACTTAAGTAGTAAACAGATAAGAGGATGTGTTACATGTTAAAAACTAGAGGCAAGATAATAAATGATGTAGTGTCCCACAGAAACACTACCTGAAATGTTGCTACCTACCATTTTTGAAAGTTGCATTGTGATTAGTTACTATTGGCAACTAAGGCCGGGGCCCAACATTTTACAAATACAGTCTAGCGAATCCCATCCACCCACTGCAGAGAAATATGCGCAGCAGGCACGCTGTGATTTCCAAAACCGTTGCGGTGGACTCTGATGGTGGAGCGCCAAAGCATGAATAAAGGGACAGACCCCACACTAATTCGTGACGCCAAGAATCTGCCCACTGAAATTATGAGCCTCATCTCATTTTTATTTATCCCTGACCTGCACGCTATTTCACACCTGTGATCTAATTTTTTGGTCAGTATTGATGGGGATACAGGAGAGGGAAGAGTAATGGTGACATTATGCTTTGGAAGCGGTGAAACGGAACGTCACCGGGTTATCAGAAAGTGTAATTATAGGGAAATTGTAATTATAGATTTTTTTTTTTTTTAAAAATTAAAAAGTAAATTAAAAGTTAGGCAGGGGGAAGAAGTTTAGTTTAGGAGTTAATTCTCAGTTTATCCTGGACAACCCCTTTAAGGATGGACACAGTGTACACTTTAAAAACGACCTTTCACCAACTCCACCATCTCCTGAACTTTGCATCCATTAGTAAGCACCACTCCATTGACTCTTGGGCAGTTGAGATTTTATTATCTAGCCCCTGTCATCCCTTAGCAATAAGTGCAGTTAGTTTTGGTGCTTGAAATGATAATTTTTCTCCTGTCAAGGGGGTGGTGTCAGACAGGCCAACAGTGTCACAACTCAGAATCACAGTCCCTTGTCTGCTCTGGCTCAAAACCACCCTCTAGACAATAGAAGTAGGGTATAAGAATTAGCGTAGCTAAAAAAAAAAAAAAAATCCACCTGAACCATAATAGGCTTAGAGCAGTGTCTATTTATGGGGCTTTCAAGGACTTATACATTGATTTATGTAGTCAGTGCTGATCTGATACCGAGGACCCCAAAGCTGAACTGTTTGAAGAGGCACTGTGGCCTCATGGTGCTGATAATATTATACTCATTGGTCACATGGTACAGCGGCAGATCAATCCCAGTGAATGGGCTGAGCTGCAATATCACGCACAGTCCCTGCTCTGAATATTCAGTGAAGATGCTGCAATATTCATCCAAATGGTACCTACTCTTCAACCAGCTGATCTGAAGGATAAGTCACCAATATATAGGTCATGGGAGAAAAAAAAAAAACTGGAACTGGAGTGGGTGAAGGTAGTTAGGGACATCCTTAATGGTTAGCTGAAAATTCAAAGCTTATTACATAAATTAAAATACTTTTCTTTTATGGAAACAAGCCAGAATGGATATTGCAGACTGATACAATTGATATTTCTATTTCACAGAACCTGTGTGTGAACACATCTGGGAATTGCAAGAAGAAGCTCGGAGATGTACTTCTACTCCAGATGAATGGATTAAGTATCTGCAAGTGCAGTACCTCTACCTGCAGATAGAGAACATGAAGCTGGATATTGAAATTAAGAAGAGGCAATTGATCAGAATGGGCTAAAATACATTTTTGTTACTCTGTTTTTAAGATTTCCTAATGCAAAAAAAATAGCAGTTCAAGTAATTAGCTATGTAGTATTAGGTAAACTTGCTTACTTTATGTAAAAGATATATCACATTAAACTTGCATTTATACTGTTGTGTATTTACTTATATAGAGCTTATCTTTGTTTTCTAAAGTCTTATGGTGGTGCCACACCAAGCTCTGATCACAGTAGAGTCTGTGGTGCTTTCACAGTCCATACAGTAAGTGATACTATATTTTTTTGTATGTAATTCTGGCAGGCATGACTATACAATGGTAACCAAACAGCAGAGAAAAGCCCAAGTGACCATAAGGGAGAGCCAGGAACAATGTACTGCAAGCAGCAAAAACACAAGTAAAAGAACAAACATACAATCTATGAGCACAGTTGGGGAAGTTGCTTCTTATTTGTCTTTGACTAGTATCCTATCTGTTATCACTCAAGAAGCTAGAAGTAGATACAAGTACTAGAAGACTATTTTCTTACATTATTGACTGAAATTTGGAAAATGCCCAGTCCCTTACAAAGAGCAACAGTTTGTGGAAGCTGTGAGGAGAATCAACACCACCCCCCTCTATTCTCTGTGTGAAGACAGAACAGAACCTCCCCCCACCACTCACTGTGAATATGTCTTTTTTTTAATCTAAAGTGTGTATGGAAGGACCTTGGCTAGCAACAAATTTGGCACACAGATACTTCAGGTGTCCGGGAAGGCTTAAGACGAGAATCCAACTCACTCGGACACACCGTTCCGGAGATACAGCTTTCCCAATACCCTGACCCCCCATTAGCCAAAACAAACCGACAAGTCTTTCAACTGCAATACACACGGTCACTCCACATGTACGATCCAACACTGATATGCAAACTGAGGTACACACATCAGAGGAATAGATACACAGATCAGCACACAGTATCAGATATCAGAGGATTAGATACACGCGTCTGCACACAGTTCCACACGCCAGAGGATTAAATACGCACATCTGCTCAAAGTACCGCACGCTGAAGGATTAGATACACAGGTCAGAGGATTAGATATGCGTGTCTGCACATAGTTCCACAACCCAAAGGATTAGATATGCACGTCTGCACACAGTACCACACGCTGAAGGATTAGATACACAGGTCAGCACACAGTATCACACGCCAGAGGATTAGATACGCGCGTCTGCACACAGTTTCACATGCCAAAGTAATAGATACGCGAGTCTGAACACAGTTCCACATGCCAGGAGATTAGATACGCGTGTCTGCACAAAGTACCACACGTCAGAGGATTAGATACACAGCTCAGTACACAATATCACATTCCAGAGGATTAGATACGCGCATCTTCACACAGTACCACACAACGGAGGATTAGATACGCACATCTGCACACCGTACCACAAGCCGGAGGATTAGATTCGCACGTCTTAACACAATATCACACGCCAGAGGATTAGATATGCACATCTGCACACAGTTCCATGTGCTGCAGGATTAGATACACGCCTCTGCACGCAATACCACACGCAGGAGGATTGGATACACGCCAACACACACAGTTACTAACGCAGCAGGATTAGATATGCACATCTACACACAGTTCCACAAGCCATGGGATTAGATACGCTCGTCTGCACAAAGTACCACACGCTGAAGGATTAGATACACAGGTCAGAGGATTAGATATGCATGTCTGCACATAGTTCCACAACCCAAAGGATTAGATACGCGAGTCTTTACACAGTACCACACGCCAGAGGATTAGATACATGTGCCTATACACAGTTCCACATGCCGCAAGATTAGATACGCATGTCTGCACATAGTTCCACATGCCAGGGGATTAGATATGCATGTCTTTACACAATACCACACAGCGGAGGGTTAGATACACACTACTGCACACAATACCACATGCCAGAGGATTAGATACACGCGTCTGCACACAGTACCACACGCTGGAAGATTAGATACGCTCATCTGCACACAGTTCGACACGCCGAAGGATTAGATACGCACATCTGCGCATAGTTCCACATGCCGCAGGATTAGATACGCGCGTCTGCACACAGTACCACATTCTGGAGGATTAGATACACAAGTCAGCACACAGTACCAGACACTGGAGGATTAGATATGCATGTCTGCACAGGGTACCACATATTAGAGTTTTACTCCAGGTATCCATAGTAACCCAGCCATTTTTCTTCACTACTTTACTTCAGCCTTAAAAGGGCAGGGCGCTGTGGATGACACTGTCACTCAAGGTCAAATACACACAGCTTTACTCCAGGGCTCCATAACAACTGATCGCAGGTTTTTCACTGATATCCAAACTAAGATACACATGATCACATCACGCTTATGTACACACACAAACAATATACAAAATACACCAGTGCAAAACTGGATAATTCTTATGGGGCCACTACACAAACAAAAAATGAAATATATCCGTGTGAAGCCGGGTCCTCCTCCTGAATATATATATATATATATATATATATATATATATATATATATATATATATATATATATATATATATATATATATATATATATATAGAGCGAATAGTAAAATAGTCGAAATTCATTTCGAATAGCCGCTCAATATTCGACTATTCGATCGAATATTGAACCCCATTATAGTCTATGGGGAAAAATGCTTAGTTTCAGGGGATCCTACCATTCGACTCAGGAGGGTCACCTAGTCCACTATTACACCTCAGCAAATGATGACAACACCTCTAGAATGCAGCTGGGACAGCAGGGGAAGCATGCCTGGGGGCAACTAACAAGCCCAAGTCACTGTTTTACCCCACCATCACAGCCTATCAACTACACACTTTCCACACTCAAAAAAACCTCTATAAAAGTGGGAAAATACCTGGAAACCTTCTTTCTTCCCCAAATGAATGGACAGAAACCCAAATTTAAGCTAAAGAAACATTAACAAGCACCCCTTTAAATCACGTTGCCCATGACAACCACATGGAATAGGCCATGGGAAATCCAAAAGCCCCCTCCCTTAACTGTCATTGTTTATGTGTGTGTGATGTAGTAAGACCTTCAAAAATTCACTTTTCTGGCCCTTAACGTGAGCCCTTCCAAATTAAGTTACAGGCCCTTAAGCTGAGCTACCAGCAGAGTTTGAGGCCCTTTAACTTAGTTCAGCCTTGCACCAGCAGAGTTTTTTGCCCTTTGGGCGAGTTGAGCCTTGCACCAGCAGAGTGTTAGCCCCTTTAAAATTCTTAACCCCTAAAACGATGGTTCCAGAACCATCACTCTCATTGTGTTGGATTGATGCAGTGGATTGGACTGAGGACCCAGACATTGACCTTGATTTTTATTGGGAAATTGATAACATTTTGGCAATCAAGTAACTTTTATTTAGAGGACCGCAAAGGTGGAGAATTGGCTGCAACTACTACTACTGGTAATGGTCCTCTAATATTGGACTCTACATTACCTACAGGGTTCTGATCAGGTGTTAATAGTCCAAACAACATGCTCCAGTACTTTAGATGTAGATCAGAACCCACTTTCCCTTCCGACACCAAATTTAACCAAGCTTCACCATCATCATCCTGCTGACATGGAGCCACTAAAGGAAACCTTGCCTTTAAAGGCATGTTCTGGAGCTGCGACTGAGCTAAATCTAAACACAGAGTCCTTTGGAACAGAACAAAATTCACCAGCAGTGTTTTTGGCCCTTAGGGTGAGTTGAGCCTTGCACCAGCACGTGTCCCTTAACATCAGGCGGGCCCTAAGTTCTGCGCTAAATTGCACAAAGTTCCACTTGACCACTGACGCGTGGACAAGTGCATGCGGCCAGGGACGCTGCATCTCAATCACGGCACACTGGCTGAATGTAGTTGAGGCTGGGACCGGGTCGCAAACTGTGGCGGCCTGCCTTGTCTCCCCACCCAATATTCCTGGCAGGAGTGCTGAAACACTACCCTCCTCCTCCGCCGCCGTTAAATCGACTCCAGCTACGAGCTGGAAACGTTGCAACACTGGCGTGGGGAGACATCAGCAGGCCATGCTGAAGCTCATCAGCTTGGGGGACAGACAGCACAGTGCCTCCGAGGTCAGGGATGCCATCCTGGATAAGATGGCAATGTTTTTTGCCCCGCTGCACCTGGGTCCAGGTGCAGGTTGGCGTATGTGATAATGGCCGGAACCTGGTAGCAGATCTGGAGCTTGCCAGACTCAAACACGGTCCACACATGGCCCACGTTTTCAAATTATTGGTGCAACAGTTTCTAATAACTTACCCCAATTTACACAAGCTACTGGTTAAAGTGCGGCGCTTGTGCTCCCACTTTGGCAAGTCTACAGTACCTGGTGCTAGCCTCAATACACTCCAGCAACGCCTACATCTGCCTGAAGCACCGGCTGTTGTGCGAGGTCACCACACGCTGAAACCCTAGATACCGTATGTTGAGCAGGGTTTGTGAGCAGCAGAGACCTTTGATGGTGTTCAATCTCCAAAACCCAAGGGTTCATCAAATAAGCTCCCTCAGTTTCTGCACCATGAGTTTCCATGGATGGCAGACTTATGTGAAATCCTATCCCATCCTTTCCACTGGACAAGAAACATTAGCATGTGCTCATCACAATTCCTGATATGACAACTGCGTTAAGTAGAGTGCAGGGTACAACGCAGACCAGGCCCGAGCACCAGGAACAGGTGTTACAATGCCTAGCGGATAATGCTTCCAGCTGCTTTTCCAGCAGCCGGTCAGCCACTACCTGCAGTCGTGTTCATACCCAAGAGTCTGCCTCTCCTTCCTCGCAACATGCCCAATCTTCCCAACAGAGTCATCTCACCTTTACACCCTCCCAGGATTTCTTTTCAGGTCCTTTTACTGTCTCTCCCTCTGTTGAACCACTTCCCAAATCCCAGGAGCTACCAGACGACTTTGTGTGTACTGATGCCCAAACACTGGAGCATCCGCCATCACCTGGCGATTTTGTGTTTATGGACCTGCAATCAGCATTTTCCGACCTCAGCGATGCGGTTTGCAGTAAGAGGAGAGTGAGCAATTGGAAGAGGAGTTGGTGGACGACGAGGCCACTGACCCCAAATGGACAGTGGTGATGTATAGCGGGGAAAGCAGTGTAGATGTGGAGGCAAGCTAAGCAGGAAAAAAGGTAGTTACAGGCAGAGGCATGGACTGGGGTGATGTCTAGGGGTGAAAGCAGTGTAGATGTGGATGCAAGCACAGCAGCAAAAAAAGGTGGCTAGAGGCAGAGGCATGTCCAGAGGCAGCAAGGCCAAAGATTTTCTGTGTACTAGCCACTCATGAAAAACTCGTCCATGTTGCCAGACTAATTCCTCCAACAAAGCTAACAACTGCCATCCGGTCCACACTCTCCAAGGTCTGGGACATGTTAATGGCACCCCTGGCCAAACTACTGCCACTGAGGGGCCTAGTGTCACCAGGAGGGACAAGTATAGGCGCTTGTTGCGGGAGTACCTGGCCGACCCCAGCCCTGTTGTCTCCAATCCCTCTGCGCCCTACATTTAGTGAGTCTCCAAGTTGGGTTTGTGGGTGGAACTTGCGCTCTACGCATTGGAGGTCCTTTCCTGCTTGACGCCAGCATGCTATCGGAAAATGTCTTCAGCGCAGCCGGTGGCATCATCACGGATAAGCACAGCCAGCTGTCAGCGCTGATCAAAATGAACAGCCATTGGATAGACCCATCATTTTCATGTCCAGCAGTGTCAAGCACCCTGACATGAAGTTTGATGTGTGTGCTCACCCTCTACAATTCTTGCTCCTCCTCATACTCCTCCACCATCAGCATTGCACAATTCTGCTCCTACTAGGTTCAATTCACACTAATGCCCCCAAACTCTTCTGGTTAGAGGCTCAATCCACCCTGATTCCCCCAACTGTGCTGGTTAGAAGCTCATTCTAAGTCATGCCAAGTAACACACTGGCACACGTGGCTAACTTCATATTAGGTTGCTTTTCAAGAGACAAAGGCATAGTTCACATCATGGAGAGCAAACAATGATGTTTTTTGCAATCCTCGACCCCCGTATAAGTTAAAAATCTCATCTGTTGTTCTGGTACAGGGATAAAAAAAAAAAAAAAAAAAGCAAGGACACCGAGCGCACTAAGTGTAGTATTGAAAGTAAAAAGACGGTTTAGAAACTAGGTAATTATTACTAAAGACCAGATGGCCTCTCACCTTATATGGTTGTGGAGTGCGACTACACTTGAAGACCGTAATGAGGTGAGAGTGGCAGTGGTTCACTCCGTAACCGGTAAACCGGGAAGATACTGAAGAAGGGTGCAGAACCAAAGGTCCAGTAAGGAGGAACTGCGCTCACTGGTGCGTGCAGGAAAGAGATGAACCAGGATCCAGATAAATACGATTTATTGAATGAATAAAAATACAGCATACAGCACGCACCAGTGAGCGCGGTTCCTCAGTGTACCATTGTTCTGGTACAGGAGAGGAAAAAAATGCACAATGTAAATATGGAGGCAAGCTAAGCAGGAAAAAAGGTGGCTAGAGGCAGAGGCATGGACAGGGGTGATTTATAGTGGGGAAAGCAGTGTAGATGTGGAAGCAAGCTAAGCAGGAAAAAAGGTGGCTAGAGGCAGAGGCATAGGCATTTCCAGAGGCAGCAAGGCCAAAGATTTTCCATGTACTAGCCACTCATACAAAACTCACCCATGTTGCCAGACTTATGCGAGATCTCTCCGTGTCTTTGAGGAGTCCACCAAAAGGGTCAGCTTTGACAACGCATTACTGATTTTAACAATCGCGCTCCTGTGTGTGATGCAAGAATCCCTCATCACCATCAGGGATAACGCATTGTACACTGAGGAGTCGCGCATAGGAGCAGAACCATTCCAGCAGGCTAGTCAGTGCACATTCCTGTCCGCTTCACAGCATATATTGATGGAGGAAGAGGAGGATGACGAAGTGGCAGATGATTTCATTGTGACACAGGAGGCTAGCGGCACCCCCTGGCCAAACTACCGCCACTGAGGTGCCTAGTGTCACCAGTTACATGACAAATTTAGTGCGGTTTGCACACTTTGCAAGTCTAAACTGAGTAGGGACTCTGAAAAGAGCAACCTTACCACCTTTTGCGTGCGCTGTCATTTGGAAGGCAAGCCCTTGGCTCAGTGGGAGAGAGCAAACGCAGGACAATCGTCACGCAGCATTGCAGACACTGCCTCTTCAACTGTCCAGCCAGGACACCTACACATCTGTCTCTGACACATTGGGGAGTTTACCCTCATCCGCCCTTTTGGCCTGCACCATCAAGCGCCTCTTCCCAGCCACTCCCAGGCATTTCATTGCAGACAGAAGTATAGCGCAAGCCACCCACATGCCCAAGCCTTTAACGGCCTTATCTAAAAACTGCTGGCCCTGGAGATGTTGGAGTTTATGCTTCTGGATACCCAGGCCTTCCATCACCAGATGGCAGCTGGGGAACCTCCCTATGCTGGGCCTAGCCGTTACTACTTCTCTTGGTGTGCTGTCCCCGCCTTGCACCTGCACGTGTCCCATAACATCAGTTGGGCCCAGAGTTCCGCGCTTTGCTGCAAGGTCCACTTGATCACCGACGCATCAACAAGCGCCTGTGGTCAGGGATGCTGCTTATCTTTAATGACAGGCCGGGTGAATGTAGTGGAGTCTTGGCCCGGAGTGCAAACTGGAGTGGCCCATCTCCTCTCCAAGCCCAAAATTCATGGCAGGGTTTCTCTGAAAGCCTACTCCTGCGCTGCAACCTCGACCCAAACTACAATCTGGAAACGCTGTACCACTGACGTGGGGAGATGTCAGCAGGCCGTGCTGAACCTCATCAGCTTGGGGGACAGACAGCACACTGCTTCCGAGGTGAGGGATGCCATGCAGGATGATATGGCAATATGGTTTTCCCTACTATACCTGGGCCCAGGCATGTTTGCCAGTGGCATTCACTGTGTGCTGTACAAGCTGAGGCATGAAAAGCTAAGGCCCCTATAGTAAAGACACAGGTATTGTAGCTATAATATACCCAGTTTAATGCCAGCAGGGGAATCCCAAAAACAACAAACTCTGCTCTGCTTTCATTACCAATACACTGTATTAGGAGAGCTGGGGCAGCTGTGCCAATAACAGACTATGAAGAGATTAATATAAAGCAGCACTATACTCACAATCAAATTGTAGTGAATGGTTTATGGCACAGCTCACTGGAGGTGAATAGAGATAGAAACTGCAAGTTGATGCGACAAGCTCTAACAGCTTAGCTGGCTCAGAAATTAAGAGCCTCAGTCTCAACGAGTGAAAAAACTGGGAGGTCAAAATATAAAATTAAATTTTTAATAAGAAAATATACTAAGAATAAAAAAGTATGATCACCGATAATGTATTAATGGTAATACCATTTATCAATCCCAATGTGTGAAACTGGGATAAATAGGTTGGTATATATAGTGAATCAACCTATACACCAGTCCTTGGACCTGAATGTCTCTAGTCTCCCTGCAGTATTGTGCAGAAAAAGCAGAACTGTGTCTCCAATAAAAAACATGTACCTAACCAGCCAGAGAAAGGTACAAAGGGAAGGAGTTTAGTTTAGGGGTTAATTTTCTGTTTATCCTGGACAACCCCTTTAAGTGAGATCCCCGATAGATTGAAGAGTATATCTAGTAGGCACGGACATCCCAGTTACAAATTAGAATTTCACATATGAGATAAAAAATAAAATGAGTGTAGAGAGTTAGTAGATAAGCACATTTTTATAAGCATAATATTAACTGTAAGACATAAAATAATATGCACGTTTTTGGCATCACCATGATAATAAAAAAGTGAACAATGTGTTTATAGCTGATCAGTGTATGCTGTAAAAAAGATAATGCAGTGAGTTCCATAGCCTCACCACTATTCTACCCCATGCACATGGACAAGCGTGCAGCATAAGGTAGTCAGATGACATCGGTGACATCCGAGTTCTATCAGATTGCATTCCATTGTGCACTTACCTCTATGAGGTTTTCCAATCCATTCTGTTCTGAATTCATGTAGCAGGATAGGATCTGGTATATTTTCATGGGGATGAAACAGACCATCAGACGCCCTCTTGGATGGAACACTTGGACATTCGCTTGGAGCCTCACTGTAAAGTCCCCTCCATGACTATAGTAAAACCTTTTTTTCTAGATGTAAAGGATGCTCCATTGGTTACAGGCCTAGGTGTCAAGTGACCAACCAGAAATATGACTTTGTTATTCATTCATATACTGTATTTGTACATTGTAATTAGGTCGCCCCAAGTCATCTCTTTTCAAGGTGAACAGTCAAAATAAATGCATTTTACCAAAATAATAATAAGTATAAAATAAATGCCAACCTATCCTTCACTAAATAAATAAAGCCTCATATGGCTACATTGAGCAAAAAAGTGAAAGTTATGACACCTGGAATACAAAGAGGTGAATGTTTTTTCTTGAGAAATTAAATTCATAAAAGTTCTGGCTTCTATACAAGTTACTACAAAGGACCAAGTGACCAAATACATTGTGTTTACAGTGCTGCATAATAAATCGTTACTTTATTATGTGCATGCATCAGATTAATAATTAGTGTAAATAGCAACCTGCCTGCTGAACTCGTTAAGTAAATACTGAGGAAATCATTGCAACATCAAACACTAGGAATGTGAACAGATTACATACCATTGATCGTTGACATTTTGTCTGCTATTTCTAAATAACTGGTAAAGGGTTTGTCCAGTCAGGAAACCCATCTAGAAAACAGCTAGGCATGTTCTAAAATAACAAAACACATCATACTCACCTTACCAATCAAGGGATCGCAGGTAGGTGAAGATAACTTTTTTTTTTTTTTTTTAGTAGGCTGCTACCTGTTAGATTATCCCCAGCAGGTAATGGCCTATTTACCTATCTATCCCCGCTCCTGCTCATGGCCGTCTCCCACTTCCCCTTCTTCTATAGGACACAGAAGAGGGGAGCAGAAGCGGCTGTGAGTAGGAGGGGGCCTGCGAACCCCAGCAACTACCACTATTATTATACTCCAGGGTCTTTTTAACTACCCTACAAGAATGGATGAAAGGAAACCGCCGAGCAATGCCATTTGCTGGTTTGGCGTGAGCCAAAAGATCATTGCACTGACTGCTACTTTTGTCGTACCAATATTGCATGCATTCGAGTAAAACTAGGCACGGTATCCAATATCCAGATATACCTTCGGCACGTGAACCTGTGCCTCATGGGGAAGATTTACCTGTTCCTGCCTGCCGCCTGACAATGGCAGAATCGTCAGATGAAAGTCAGTCAGAATATGCACAAACTGCAGAAGAGTACATTTCTGAATCTCGGGATGAATCACCTCACCTCCTACAGCAGAAGGAATTGAATGATTTTGTCCTTGACTTGAAACTTTCGAAACAGCAGGCAAAACTGTTGGGCTCGAGGCTACAACAATGGAACCTACTAACTGAAGGAACAAAGGTTTCTATTTTCAGAATAAGAAATAAATGCTTATCAGAATTTTTTGAAATGAAAGATTCACGGTGTTTGCACAAATATGAATTGTTTGATGGAGAAGCTAGGTATTCAGCATGATCCAAAGGAGTGGCGAGTCTTTATTGACGCATCTAAAACTAGTTTGAAAGCAGTGCTGTAGCATAATAGCAGCACATTTCTATCAGTGTCCTTGGCTTATGCATTTGGAATGAAGGAAACTTATGACAACATGGATTTACAGCTAGAGGAAATAAAATATAAAAATCATGAGTGGCAGATTTGCTGTGACTTAAAAGTTGTTGCAATGCTGTTAGGTTTGTTGGCTGGGTGGACAAAATTCAGCTGTTTTTTTGTGCTTGTGGGACAGTCGAGACCACAAGAAACACTATAAAGTGAAGAAATGGCCTGCAAGAAAATTGTTTGTTGCTGGAATAGAAAATGTGAAAAATATCGGGTAGAACCGGGTAAAATAATTTTGCAAGGTAAAGGTAAATGGTGTCCAGCTCACCCTGATATCCTGATCATCACCCTGGGAGGCACAGATACAATGGGGACTACAACTAGCTAGATGCAAAATGTATGCTTCCCATTTGCCGATATGGCTGTTCTGATATTGGCAATTTTTGAAGGCACTGGACCTGGTCATCCTAAGGTGCACAGGGACCTGGTACACAGGGGACTTAATGCTCGTATTTGATGTATCGTACTTATCATTATCGTCACCCGAGTCTGAGGAAGGTCCTCTTTGGACCGAAAATGTTCACTCAACTGTACACAATAAACGGTGATTGCATCATAACAATACGTTTGAGGTCTATCCATTACTATTGAGACCGGGTGGGACGCTATCCTCACACACATCCTGGGACGTCAGCTGCATCCCTACTTTGATAAAAAAAAAAAAAAAAAAAAAAAAAAAACACTGTTACTCACTTCTCCTGGATCCGGTGTTACTCCCAGCAGGCTTTGGACCGACAACATTATGCGTTGCGATGCCAGTCTGACCCATATCACGTCATAAACAAAACGATCATGACCACGAGAAATATGTAAAATTATTTCATTTTATTAACATAAATAAGGCAATAATAGACGTAAATATAGAAAGAGGGATGTAAAAGAGATACACTATAACAGTGGCAAAGTAGGATAATGGGATACTAATAATATAATACCCAGAAAAGAGGGATTAGTTGCTAATAAACAGGAAATAAATTATCAGGAGAGGATTAACCTCAACTAAAAATGCAATGCTCAGCAATAAAGCAAGCAACCCCCTCAATAGTAAGACAAATAAACATAGTAAATAACAATAAAATCCTTTCCTTGTCACAGATTCCACCCAAACGATCATTTTACCCTAAGGCTTCATCAAGGGGATGTCAGGGACATCTCTGGTAGGGCCTTGGACTGTATCTTCCTCCTTGGGGGCTGTATGAAGAGCCTCTTGAGCTCAGTATGTTAGTGCCAATTTTTACACTGTCCATTGCTAACTCCTAGACTGAGTTCTAATGGTCTTCCTGAAGACCTATGTCTCCCAGACCCCGCCCCAGAGGTCTGTGATAGGCCAGGGCTGTACCAAGTGTAGGGTTTGAAACACAAGGGGAAGTACTGGGAACAACAAGGGTATAGCTGCATAACAATGACACAGAACATCGAACACAGAACACAAAACATACAAACACAACCCAGAGGCACAAGTGATAAATAATAAAAGCAGGAGAGCTCTGAGATGCTGCAATTCTCATTTGTCAAAGGATGTCAAATTTTTTTTATTAGAGGGGTTTTAAGTCTAAAAAGAGAAAGTTAAGGGCACACAATGGTGTAAAATACTGTAAAAAAAAAAGTTGTTTTTAACCCTCTTAACCCCCCCTTCATTTCAGTGTCTGGATTTTACTTTTTTTTTTTTTTTTTTTACCAAAAAAGGTCTAAGAATTTAGAAAGTCCTTCAAAATACAATGTCATGGGTTCCAAACTTCTCAGCAATTTTATAGAATAATAAAAATTACATTTTGTTTGACTGCCCTTTAGAGGGGTCTTAAAGGGATTACTAGGACTATGATAGTGATGCCATTTTGGTAGGAAAGGTCACTGATATCAGATCATGGAGAATAAGAGAACATTTTATTTTCTTTGACAGATCAGAATAACAGACAAAATTGTGAACATGTACATGTACTAACCTCAGATGTGGGAGTGATCTCACTCTTCATGTACCCTTTTCTTCTCCACTCCCCTGCAATGAAATCACAGGTAATAAATCACTCCCACATCTGAGGTCACATGCTGCTGTGATGTTTCATTTGCAAGCTCATTCTCCCCTGTGAGCAGACAAAGATTGTGAGAGCAGGAAAAGTAATCATGGGAAATGTAGTTTGTTCATAGATTATTAAAGCATTTTTTGTGTGACAGGACCAGGGAACTATGCTGAAACGTCGCCTGGCATTTTTGCATTTGCACTTAAGTACTGTATTATAGCAGTTCAAGTAACAGAGTCACTCTCGGTGCTCCAGTTTGTTCATCTGCATATTGTGAAATAAATTTCTATCTAGGCAAAGGAGGCACAAATCTTTCAGGTGAGGGGCTCTGAGTATAAATCTAAAATATATTGTGAGTAGAAAACTAAACAAAAGAGCTATATGGATTCTTGTAAGTCTTCGAGCAGTATCTCTGTTTTTCCTATGTCTAGTGTGGAAAACTTCCACACACACAAATAGATAAGGCTGTGTTTCTACATCTATCTATCTATCTATCTATCTATCTATCTATCTATCTATCTATCTATCTATCTATCTATCTATCACAGGTATGGTTCAAACAGGCCACACAAACCCAGCATGAGAAGTAATCTTCTGTTTATAGTGACTTATAATACTTTCATGAATCGCAGGAGGCCATTGCTTTACTTCCTAATGCCTGTAATTCTAATAGTTCACGTAGAGTTGCGACAGAAGTTAAACAGTTAGATGGTCCATCCAAGCATGTAATATTCTTTCTTCCTTCACATCTACAGTACATATGAAATAAATTCCCTTGTTCTTACTCGCCACGGTCCACACCCTCTCACTCCAAGCGCAGACTGATACAGGATATTACAACATAGATGTTTAGATTCTGTAGAAAATACTTTGCAGGGTGGGGATGTTCTTTTTTTTTTTTTTTGAGGAAGGAAACTGCATATTTCAGATGAATGCTTAGATGATCTAAGTACAGCAATTACTCAGCGGATGTTTGCTTGTGAAGTAACAGTCCACCTTTATAACTAGAAATAGAATTTTTTGATACTAAGAGATGTTCAAAACTTTCTGGATGAAACATTTGGGGAGATTTATCAAAACTGATGTTTTATAAACCAGTATTAATCTCTGCACTGCTAGAGAATTTGCAGGTCACAGATCAGGAGTATCCTCAGATGGGCCTTTGTGCTTACAGAAAAGTACTACTCAGGCTCATAGCTGCCATAGATTTCAGTCATCACTTATGCCAGAAAACTGGTGAAAATGATGATAAATTTGGGGTGGCTCATAGTATGCACTCATTATGCTCCCTTTTCAGAAAGTGGCGAAGGTGGCTTCAAACAGACCTACATTTGCTGTCCCGCTGTCCAGGGCAGTGGGTCCGAGCTGTCCACTCCGTTTCACCATCTGGCCGCTTTCTTTGCTCCCTGTGTTCTGGGAGCAGGAGGCGCAATGTAATGACATTACTTACATTGCGCCTTTTGCTCCTGGAAGACTCTGGGACTAAAGAGGAGTAAACGGGGGAGCGAGGAAAGGTGAGTATTAAGTTTTTTTTTTTATATATATAGCTATACAGTGGGGAGCATGAAACTGTGGAGGCAACCTGAGGGGAGCATGCCAGTGTGGGGTACATGATACTGTGGGGGCAACTGGGGTGAGGGTATGATACTGTGGTGACAACCTAAGTGGGACAGATAAGTTACACCAGTTCCTGACTGGCATATAGCTCCATTCTGGTGCATGGGTTTGCGCCTGATTTATTAAGAGGCTTTCATATCCTCTGTATGTCTATGACGATGACGCTGAGCTGTGTGACCCAGCCCTCTAAGAATGCAGTGATATCGGTAGCTGAAACTAACAGCACCAATATGTCTTGCATCAGGACACATACCCGCAAAATGGACATTGTTCTCAATAGTGCATTGTCAGCCACATTGTTCAGGACATGAAAAGTCCCTTTAATAAATCATTTTGAAAATGTGGTATTGACCATATGTTTCCATTGGATGCATATACAGAACAATATAACAGTTGCTTTTTTTCAGCCTGCGTGATCCTCCTTTTATTCTCTTATTTATTTTTTCCACGCCTTATGCCTTTCATTCTTTTGTTCAGTTTCCATTGAAATGTTTTGCCCAAGATCTAGCAACTAGATAGCACAGAATCATGAAGAGGTTATTCACTGTTAGCACTATGGATGTTACCATTCTAAAACTAAATCTGAGGCACCACCAACATAAAGGGTTCAAAGCTTTATTTTACTACAAACAAGCACAAAAATGACAGCGACGCGTCCTCCTCAAACAGCACAAGACATAATATGCTACTACCATATTTTAAACACACTTTAAAGGGGCTCTATCATTGGGAAAAGTCATTTTATAACTAAGAACATCCCTGCATAGTCTTTAGAAAGTCTATTCCACACCTACCTTTTGTATGTAAATTGCCTCAGTGGTTTTTGAATGAGCCTGTTTTTATTCATATGCTAATTAGCTTCCAGCCAGCACAGGAAGTTCCCAGCAGCCTCCTCTCTCTCCTATCTGTGTGTGCAAACAGGAAGCAGGAGGTCAGCAGCAGCAGCCTGTGCTGTACACATACATAGAAAAGAATAGAAGAGGGTGCACGATGAGACTTCCGGGGTACACCAAGAAGCTAATTAGCATATGAATAAAAATGGGCTCATTCAAAAACCACTGAGGCAATTTACATACAAAAGGTACATGTGGAATAGCCTTTCTGAAGGCTATGCAAGGATGTGCTTAGTTAAAAATGACTTTTCCCAATGATAGAGCCCCTTTAAATACATTTGCAATGAGTTCCTGTCTCCAAGGACATACTATCTTGTAATGATCATGCTACAGGATAGTATGCCGCTGGAAGGCAGAGAATACTGGCAGCATAGACAACTATTATGCTAGGAGTCACTCTCTCGACATGATGTTCAGGCCAGTAAACGCAGCAAACATACAGACTGAGTTTTGCGGAGGGGGCTCCCATGGGGGGGGTTACTTCACTTCAGCCTGGGGTCTGGCCAGTGACCGCCAACCCCCCTCCCCCCCGTTACCTGGTTAATCCTGCCGGGTACTACGGAAGTCAAGTGATGCCTCTGCATTGCTTGACTTCCTGTTACAGACTGGAGACACGTGCAGCCTGTGTCTCTTAGCCTGTAACATTGATTCAGCAATGAAATCATTGCTGAATCAAGTGTCCTGAAAGGGACACATAAAAAAAAAGTGAAAAAAAGTGAAAAATAAAGTTTTGAAAAAAAATGAATAAAGTTATAACGCCCAAAAAATTCCCTTTTTTCTATAGAAAATAAATTGTATAAGAAAAAACCTAAAAATGTATAAAAACAATGCATATTTGGTATTGTCGCGCCTGTAACAATCTGTACAATAAAACTGAAACAATATTTAATGTACTCAGTGAACGTTGGAAAAAAAAAAAATGCAAAAAAACCTTTGAAAATATGCTATAAAAAGGGATCAAAAAGTCATATCTACCCCACAACAGTACCAATAAAAAGCACAGGTTGTTATGCAAAAAATAAGCCATCAAACAACGTTGTCAATTGAAAAATAAAAATGTTACGCCTCTCAGAAAATGGTGATGCAAAAATCACTGATTTATGTCTCCAAATGTGTTTTTGTTCTGCAGAATTAGTATCACCTAAAAAATATAAATCAGGTATCACCGTAATTGTACCGACCCGCAGAATAAAGGTCACATGTTACTTAATACTGTACGCTGCATGGCGAAAAATTTAAAAGGTAAAATACAATGCCAAAATTGATTTTATTTTTTTAACCGGTTCGTGACGGCGGACTGTATATAAACGTCGGCGCGGCTTGGGCTTTGTGCCGCACCGACGTTTAAAAACTGACCCTTCTAAGACGGGGATCGCGTCTCCCCAAGGGTCTGCAGCTCCGTGAACACAGCGCAAGCTGCAGCTGCTGTTCACGGAGACTTCATCTAAGCCTGATTGGTTCAGGTCCCGGGCATCTGATCGCCGGGAGAACCAATCAGGTTTAGAGAAGGGAAAGTTTGTTGTAGTAACAAACTTTCTCGGGCTTCTGACAGTATAAATCACTTTCTCTCCTCTGTTCTCTGTCAGAGAGAGATCAGAGGAGAGACACAAAGTATTACTGTGTCACACAACACACACATCCCCCCTTCAACCAATTTCATTAATTAATTTCATTAATTAAATTAATAACATTTTATTTTTTTTCATTCATTTAGTGTTTAGGTAGGATTTAGGAATTAAGGGTTAGGAATATATTAGGGAGATTAGGATTATAATAGGGTTAGTGTAGTAATTAATTATTAGTATAGTTAGCAATTATTTATTAGTGTAGTAATTAATTAGTATAGTTAATTCATTATTAGTGTAGTTATTAGCGTAGTTATTAGTAAAGTTAGTATTTATTAGTGTAGGTATTAATTAGTATACTTAATTCATAATATATTAGCATAGTTATTAGTATAGATAGTATTTATTAGTGTAGGTATTAATTAATTAGTATAGTTAATTCATAATATATTAGTGTAGTTATTAGCGTAGTTATTAGTATAGATCAGTGGTTCTCAACCTTTCTAATGCCGTGACCCCGCAATACAGTTCCTCATGTTGCGGTGACCCCAAACCAAAAAATAATTTTGGTGGCTACTTCATAACTGTAAGGGCTAGTTCACACGGGGCGGTATAGCGGATCTATAGCGGATTTAGGCACTGAGAGTGACGCAGGGAGCCGCGTCACTCTCGGGTCAAAACACGCTTGCCACGACTGTCGCGGCTTCCCCCCCGGAGTCGGCTCAAATTAATGGGACGACTCGGGAGGTTGCTACCGCCAGGCGGACGCCACGGGTCACCGAGTTGTGGAATCCACCTGAAGAAAGGGCAGCCCACTTTTTTTTTCCCGTGAGCGTCAGCATGCCGCTCACACAAAAATCAAGCCTGGCGATCTAAATACCTCCATTGTGAGAGGGCGGATTATGACGTGGATTTAGCACCATAATCTGCCCCCTCTGTGCATGTGTGAACGGGCCTTAATTTTGCTACAACCCATACCTCCCAACTTTTGAAAAGTAGAAAGAGGGATAAAATGTGCGGCGCGCAGACCGCGCCGCGACAATTTGGCTCCGCCCACTTTTATGTTGACTCCGCCCATTCTCATTCATTTTTCCCGTGCTCCCACACAGTATAATCCTCCTAGTCACCCGTAAATTATATGTCCCCCCTCTATCTCTCCCCCAGTTTCATATAACCTCTTCATCTGCCCCGTTTCATGTCCCCCCTCCATCTCTGCCCCCAGATTCATGTCCTCTCCATCTCTGCCCCCAGATTAATGTCCCCCATCTCTGCCCCCAGATTAATGTCCCCCCCATCTCTGCCCCCAGATTCATGTCCCCCCCCATCTCTGCCCCCAGATTCATGTCCCCCCCCATCTCTGCCCCCAGATTCATGTCCCCCCCCCCCATCTCTGCCCCCAGATTCATGTCCCTCCATCTCTGCCCCCAGATTCATGTCCCTCCCCCATCTCTGCCCCCAGATTCATGTCCCTCCATCTCTGCCCCCAGATTCATGTCCCTCCATCTCTGCCCTCAGAATCATGTCCCCCCCATCTCTGCCCCCAGATTAATGTCCCCCCATCTCTGCCCCCAGATTAATGTCCCCCCCATCTCTGCCCCCAGATTCATGTCCCCCCCATCTCTGCCCCCAGATTCATGTCCCCCCCATCTCTGCCCCCAGATTCATGTCCCCCCCATCTCTGCCCCCAGATTCATGTCCCCCCCATCTCTGCCCCCAGATTCATGTCCCTCCATCTCTGCCCTCAGAATCATGTCCCCCATCTCTGCCCTCAGAATCATGTCCCCCCCCATCTCTGCCCCCAGATTAATGTCCCCCATCTTGCTGACACACAGCCTGAACCTCCTATCATGCTCACACACAGCCTGCATCCTCTCCTATCATACTCACACACTGCTTGCATCCACGTCCCACCCCTTGCTTACACTTGCTGTCTCCTCCCTCCATCTTACCTCCCAGTCTCCACTCACTGCAGCCTTCCCTTCCTGTGTAACTCGCACTGTACTGAATAGCTCCGCCCACACCAGAGTCCGATCACATGGTCATGACGTCATCACAGGTCCTTTACCCCACTAGGATCTTCCCTGCTGCAAAGGCAGCGCGGCTTGTCAGCGGCTAAAGCCATCGGAAATATGTATTTTCCGATGGCTTTAGGCGACCCCTGTGTTTTGGTCGTTCGACCCCCGCCGGGGTCGCAACCCACAGGTTGAGAACCGCTGGTATAGATAGTACTTAGTATAGTTAATTCATAATTTATTAGTGTAGTTATTAGTGTAGTTATTAGTGTAGAAATTAATTAGTATAGTTAATTCATAATATATTAGTGTAGTTATTAGCGTAGTTATTAGTATAGATAGTACTTAGTATAGTTAATTCATAATTTGTTAGTGTAGTTGTTAGTGTAGTCATTAGTGTAGAAATTAATTAGTATAGTTAATTCATAATATATTAGCGTAGTTATTAGTTAGTATAGTTAGGATTTATTAGTGTAGGTATTAATTAATTAGTATAGTTAATTCATAATTTATTAGTGTAGTTATTAGTATAGATAGTACGTACTAGTATAGTTAGTATTTATTAGTGTAGTTGTTAATTAGTATAGTAATTTATTAGTGTAGATAATTAGTTACAGAAATGGCGCAGAAATTGTACACGGCAGAAGAAGCTTATGCCCTTTTATGTTCTGACACTGAAGAAAGTGTGTCAGACAGTGATCCTAATTTTGAGGGGTTTTCAGATAATGACAGCTCAGACATTAGCGGTCACTCTGGTCCATCCACTACAATGACCAGGACCGGAGAGGCAGAGATGGCTACTGGAGAAATGTCTCCAAATCAAGCCGTGATGCCCAGTACCAGTAGTACGCCTACCAGCAGGGCACACTTACAAGGACGTTTGCCGCTAGAAGTAGCATTTCCCAGCTGGGCAGCTTCCAATTCTGCCACTCCATTTATTCCTGATTTTAAGGCCACCCCGGGTATAAATGCGGATGTGGAAGGTTTTACACCATTTAATTTTTTTAGTTTATTTATTACAGATCAATTTCTAGAGTACATTGTTGCCCAAACAAATTTATACGCCTCCCAATTTATTTCCCAGAATCCACGATCTTATTATGCCAGGCAAAATATATGGACGCCCACAAATCTTTTTGAAATTAAAAAAATTTTAGGCCTCACACTAGCTATGGGGCTTGTTAAAAAGCCGACTATTCGCTCTTACTGGTCGTCCCGTCCTGTACATGCCACCCCAACCTTTCCCGCCATTCTTACAAGGACCCGTTATGAAATACTCATGCGATTTTTCCATTTCAATGACAACAGCCAGTGCCCACCTCGAAGTGCCCCAGAATATGACCGATTACACAAAATCAGGCCCATCCTCACAACGCTAAGTGAAAATTTTTTAAAACTTTACACCCCAACACAGAACATTTCTGTTGATGAGTCCCTTGTAAAATTCAAAGGGAGACTGCACCTTAAGCAGTTTATTCCATCAAAGAGAGCCAGGTTTGGGATAAAAATTTATAAAATGTGTGAAAGCTCCACAGGTTACACCTCAGCTTTCCGCATATATGAAGGGAAGGACAGGCAACTAAATCCACCTGGATGTCCGCCTTATCTGTCAACAAGTGGACGAATTGTTTGGGAGTTGATTGGCCCATTTCTACAAAATGGCTATAACCTGTACGTGGACAACTACTACAGTAGTATACCCCTTTTTAAAGCATTAGTACAACAGAACACAGGGGCTTGTGGGACCATTCGGAAGAATCGCCAGGGATTTCCACAATCTTTAGTTAATGAGAAATTCAAAAAGGGGCAGTCAGGCGGTGTTCGCAGTGGAGAGCTACTTGCCCTAAAATACAAAGATAAAAAAGACATCTTCCTTAGCTCAGCTCAATCCACACTGATGCCACAACAACGGTTACAGAGCTAGGTTCCACAACCCCAAAACAAAAACCAGTAGCCGTTATGGATTACAATAAATACATGGGGGGTGTGGACCTTGCGGACCAGGTGCTACAGCCGTACCAGGTATCAAGAAAAGCATATACCTGGTACAAAAAAGTAATTGTTTATTTGATTCAGGTGGCCACATATAATTCGTTCGTTTTATATAAAAAAGCAGGACATTCAGACACTTTCCTTGATTATCAAGAAAAGATAATTGAAAGTCTTATTTTTACAATTACTTGCCCCCCACATCCACTTCAATCTGAAGATGTCAAAAGACTGACAGAACGACATTTTATTGCTCTAATTCCCCCAACAGAATCAAGAAGGAATCCTCAGAGAAGATGCCGTGTATGTGGCAAGAGAGGAATGAGGTGTGATACCCGCTATTATTGTCCAGATTGCCCGTCGCACCCAGGCTTGTGTATCAATGACTGCTTTAAAATTTTCCACACGGAGCCACACTTTTAAATTGCTCGTATAAAAATGCACCCTACACATAATTCTTGATAGTTATAGTTTATAAATTGGGGTTATTACATGGGGAATTCCACTTTACTGGCAGCACAGAGCTCTGCAAAAGAGCCTTTTGGCGTCCAAAAACTAGTCTATTTAAATCTACACTCCAGAAGCTAAAAAATGTAGCACCCCTTCTTTTCTAAGCCCTGCTGTGCACTCAAACAGAAGTTTACACCCACATATACAACTTTTTTTTTACCCGGCATAACCCACTTAAAATTTTAGACGTGCATGTCTCAATGGGCACTAAAATGGCATGTTTTTTTACTTTGCATATTCATTTTTGGGAAGCACTTTTGAGCTCAAAATACTAATTATACTCCTTGATAAATTCCTTGAGGGGTCTAGTTTCCAAAATGGGGTCTCAATTTGGAGGTTTCTACTGTTTGGGCACCTTGAGGGTTCTGCAAAGGGGACATGGTGCCTAATAATGATTCCAGCAATATCTGGCCTCCAAAACCCAATCAGTGCTCTTTCTGTTCTGAGCGCTGCCATGTGCCCGTATATCAGTATACCAGAACATATGGGGTATTGTTGCGTTCAGTAGAAATTGTGTAGTAATATGTGGGTTGAAATTTCTCCTTTAACCCCTTTTGAATATGAAAAATTGAGGGCTAAAGTGACATTATATAAGAAAAAAAATTATTTTAAATTTTCATGTCTCAATGTAAAAAAAAAAATCTGTGAAACACCCGTAGGGTCAAAGTGCTCACTATACCCCTGGATACATTCCTTGAGGGGTCTAGTTTTCAAAATGGGGTCATTTGGGGGGGGGGGGGGGGGTTTCCACTGTTCTGGTACTTCAGGGGCTCCACAAATGCGACATGGTGCCTGAAACAGATTCCAGCAAAATCTGCCCTCCAAAATCTCAATAGCGCTCCTTCTGTTCTAGACCCTACAGTGTGCCCATACATTATTTTACATTCTCACATGGGATAGTTTCACGCTTGGGGGAAATTGCTTAATAGAATGTAGAATGTGTTTTCTCCTTTAACCCGTTGTTAATATGTAAATTATAGGGCTAAATTAATATATTGGTGAAAAAAAATTAAAATTGCAAATTTGATCTCTATTTTGTTTTAATTGCTGTGAAATGCTGAAAGGGTTAAGAAACTTCCTAAATGCAGTTATGAATTCTTACAGGAGTGAAGTTTTTAGAATGGGGTGATTTGTGGGGGTTTCTATTAGAGAGGCCTTTCAAGACCCCTTCAGAACTGAACTGGTCCCTTGAAAAAAGTGTGTTGGAAATATTCTTAAAAATTTGGAAAATTACTGCTTAACTTTTAAGCCTTATAACATTGAAAAAAAATGAAAGGGCAATTAAAGTTTGATGCCAATATAAAGCAGAGATATGGTAAATTAAATTTATGAAGTTGTTTGGGTAGTGTGACATTATAGATGAAAGGCATGCAAATTCAAAGTTTGAAAATTGCATTTTTTTCAAATTTCTTATTTTTTCATAATAAAAGACAAAACATATCGACCAAAATGTTCCACTGACACGAAGTACAATGTGTCACGAGAAAATCTCAGAATCACCATGATAAGTTAATGCATCTCAAAGTTATTACCACATAAAGAGACATGTCAGATTTGAAAAATGAGGCCTGGTCATTTAGGTACTTTTAGCCTTGGTCTTAAAGAGGTTAAATCCAGCAAAAAAAAAAAAGTTAATAAAATGTATTCAATAAGTTGTAGGCACCCAAAAATGGTGTCATTACAAAATGCATCGCATCCCGCAAACAATAAGCCCTTATATGACCGCGTCACCAGAAAAATAAAGAAAATATAGCCTCTAGCAATGTGAAGACAAAAATCCCCTAAAATCGCCAAATCATTACAACACAACTGGCTGAGTCAGGAAGAGAATACTCGAGTATAAGCCAAATTTTTAAGCAGTTTTTGTACTGAAAAAAGCCCGCCTCGGCTTATACTCGAGTCAAGCAAAAAACAAACATATTTTACTTTTTTTTAGTTTTTTTTTTTTTTTTTCTTGGGGGGGGGAGGTCTATGACCAGCGGCAATAGTAATGTAGAACCTCCCATAAAATAGTGAAAAAAAGAAGCTTTAAAAAAATATAAAAAAATAAAATAAATAAAAGTTCTAAATCCCTTCTTTTCCTAGAATACATATAAAAGTAGAAAATTACTGTGAGGCACATACACATTAGGGATCCCTGTGTCTGAATATAGGATCTGCAGTGCTCTCGTTCCGTCAGGAAGGGGTTAATAGGAGCACTACAGATCCCCTATATTCAGCCAGGCTTATACTCGAGTCAATAATTTTTCCCAGTTTTTTTGTGGTAAAATTAGGGGGGTCGGCTTATACTCGAGTATATACGGTATATAAGCTGTGTGAGCATATATCAGGGGACACCCCAGATTTACAGCTTATGAGGGAAATACTAATACTATTACTGGGTCATAGTAGGGAATTTGGTGTTTCCAATGTCCCCCACACAGCTTATATATTCCCTCTTTGCCATCCGCTCTGCAGTCACATCTGGGATACTAATACTCACTACACCCCCTGATATAGTCTTTGAGTGGTGCAGTTTTCAAAATGGAGTTACTCCTTTGGGGAATCCACTTTTCTGGTACCTTACAGGCTCTACAAACATGACATGGCGTCCAGATACCAAACATCTGAATCTGTACTCAAAAAGCTGCATCGCGCTACTCCCCTTCTGCGCCCTGCTGTGCCCAAACTGCAGTTTCTGTCACATGTTTGACACTGGTGTACCCAAGATAACGTACGTAAGGTCATATGTGGGTATAAACTGATATTAGGGCACAGCTGGACACAGAAGGGAAGAAGCGTTATTTGGTTTTTGAAGCACAGACTGTTTGGTTTTTGGATGCCATGACACTTTTGCATAGCTGAAACGCCAGTAAAGTGGAATCCCCTGATTTGAGACCTTATTTTGGAAACTACACTCCTGAAGGATTTATCCAGGGGTACAGAGAGCATTTTTAACCCCAAAGTGTTGCTATAAATGAATACAAAGCTGATTGTGAGGGGTGAAAACGACAATGCTTCCAGGAATACGTCAGTTCAGTGCGTAATATGTTGTGCCCGACTTGTAGCAGAGATGAATGCTCTGAAAGCCGTTGTGCCCGGGATACCTGCTTACCAGTTTTTGGAGTGTGTCTGCTGACATAAGTTGGGCACAACATATTGGGCACTGAATCGTGAATGATGCAAGAGGCAGATTGGGGACCTTTCTTGTGCCAAACGTGTTCCAGTATCTTCCCTTCACACCAGTTTTCTGACTTACAGAAAAAATTGAATTTGCTCCAGTGTCTCTTTACCCTTAGGGCGGGTTCACACCTGTGCCTGGTCTCCGCTTTGTGGGTCTCCATCTTCTGCTGACAGGAGACGGAAACCCAGCGGTCAGTGTCCGCCCGTGAGCATCTTCTGGTCTCCGCGGCAAAACAGTTTTTTTTTTTTTTTTTTTTTTTTATAAACCGGACACAGTCCTGCATGTCCAACTTTGTGTCCGGATTTAAAAAAAAAAAAAAAAAAAAAAAAGGTTTCGCTGCGGAGAGGCAGGCTCACGGGTGGACACTTTGTAAACCCATTCAAATCAATGGGTTTGTAAACTGACTGCCGGTTTCCGTCTCCTGTCCAGTTTCTCCGGCAGAAGATGGAAACCTGAAAGCGGAGACCGGGCGCAGGTGTGAACCCACCCTTACAGTTCATTAACTAGATTTTTTTTTTTTTTTTTTTTTGCACGTATGATTTCCATATTTTTACTATGGCAGTAAACTGGAGATTTTCTATTTAATGGCCTACAGGTGAAATACATAATAACATGCGTTACTCATTACGTGAATTAAAGCATGAAGTTCTTAAAGAAAAAAAAGCTTAGTGTAAACCCCTGTCTAAATTCCAGTTTTCCTCTGCTAATTTTCTGCTTCAATAACACCTGAAGGGAAAACACCAGCGTTTCTGTAGGTATAACTGGCAAGCTGTGATTTCTATAAATGCAACGGTTTTGGAAATCGCAGCACTGCTGTTCGTATTTTCCTGCAATTTGTAGATGGGAATCGCTAAATGCAGCACATGGAGCTGTAGAATTTTCCAAACAGGGAAATGGTAATTTCAAATGGCTGTATATCCAGTTATTTTTTTTTATCACTTAGTAAAGCTCTACATATTGTCAATGCAAATTTGAAAGGATTTGACCTAAGAGGGAGAATTTTAGAAAGTCTACATAGGTTAAATATATTACAAAAATGTTCAGCGTAGTAGCTGGTGACAGCTGAGAGGCTGCAGCTGTGGGGTCCGATATTTCATCATGTACGGTGTGGCAACATGCCCGCCAGCCATGAGGCATGGTCAGAGAGGACGGAGGAGTCTCCTGTGGGAGAGTAGTATTCTCCAAAGCAGTGTCAGCATTGGAAGGAAGCAGGATGCAGCTGGATGTGGCAGCAAAGCTCAGGCTGCAGGTCCTGTGTCAGCGCTAGTGGAGTGCAAGTGTGCGGAAGAGTTGCCAGCCAGCTCCGAAACAGCATCACTGTCAGAGGACGGTCAGCTGTCTCCCAGGGGGAGGAAGAAATTGGAGATCGGCAAATTGGTTCCCTGAACTGTAAGTGAGTGCCCTGGGGCTTTCCTCAAATGAGTTTTTGCCATTTTCAACACGTCTGCCTTTTTGCACAAAAAATGCACAAAATGCACACGGAGCAAAAAAAGTGCATTTAAACTAACTTACATTTAACATGGAGGTGCGCCTACATCATAAATAAGCACCACAGTAAAGCTAGTCTATAAAAAGACACGCCCCATGAAAAGTATGACCAAAAAAAGCTGCAGATGGTAAATAACCACCATTGACTTCTGCGATACATCCATCAAAACCAAAAATTAAAGATCATTGAAATTCATGTTTGGTTTTTTTTTGTTTTTTTTAAATGCAAAACAGATGACATTCTAAGGGGGCGTTCACACTACCGTCGGTGTCCGACATGTAGTGTCCGCTCCTAGTGTCCGCTCAAAATCTGTCACGGACACTAGGAGCGGACACTAGATGTGTCCGTGACACCTGTCATTCACTTGAATGGGCATCGGGTGCGTTCTTTTGCACTCCGTGCCCGTCCTTCCCTGTCCGCAAGAGAAGATGTCCGACTTCTCAAGCGGACACTAGCTGGGTTGCATGCAGGGTTTTTCTGTCCGCTTGAGAAGTCGGACATCTTCTCTTGCGGACAGGGAAGGACGGGCACGGAGTGCAAAAGAACGCACCCGATGCCCATTTAAGTGAATGACAGGTGTCACGGACACATCTAGTGTCCGCTCCTAGTGTCCGTGACAGATTTTGAGCGGACACTACATGTCGGACACCGACGGTAGTGTGAACGCTCCCTAACATCTAAAACAGAATGGATGTGATTATTGTCATAAACATCCACCTTATAGGTATAAGGGCCCCTTCACACGGAGTTTACACTCCGTGTATTCTGTATATGCGCCGCTCATTTTGTTCATTTTACACATGCAAAAATACATGTGTAAAATGTAGTTAGCCATTGAGTTCAATGGCATGTTCGTATAACACTTTTTGCACGCGCGCAGACGCGTATCACATTGAAAGCAATAGGGGAAAAAAGCAGCCCATTTTACAATTTAAGCTCATTCACAAACTACGGCACAAAGGCTGCAGAAAAACATCTTATTCAAAAGCACATGAATGGTAACTTTAGCTGCAAATCTGCAAGTATTTTCCCTATTGGTTTAATAGAGAAAGAGAAAACTCCCCTGTTACTATAGCGCAGAGCATTGTGGAATATCAGTTATTTACTCAGCACTAAACTCTACAGTCACAGGAATGTGTGTAAAGTGCAGATAAGCTGCATATACTGTAGATTCCATAGAAGTGGAGCTTTTAGCTTTCAGTTTGAGTGTGAATGACATAGCTAACAAGAAGTATAAGATAGCGAACAGGAAGTATTGAAAAGAGTTCTTGGGTAGATTTGAACTGAACTGCTGGTAAAGGCTGGCATTTTTATATATGGCAGATTCCTGGCAGTGTTCCCTCGTACATGCAACAGAAGTGAAACAAATTAACAATTACTTATGTCAAGCTGTGACAGGATGGGAGAGAACGGGAAGTCGTGGTAAATGCGGGAGTGTGTGTGTGTAGATCGTGTAAATGCAGGACCTTCAGAGAAGGTAAGTTGCTGGACCAATCAGGCAGAGGCAAAGGTGTTTAGCTCACACGTGTAGGTTTATTGGAAACAGTTCAGACAGTCCAGCAGTAAATAAAACAAAATAGCTTTCTTCAGCACAAGGATAAATCAGAATAACATAAGCAGTCCTTACTTCAGGGTACAAGAAAGTAAATATCCAAGGTTTTCCTCACCAACACACAAGGTGATTTGTTTGGGCTTTCTCCTCCAGACATATAAGGCAGTGTGTCTAACCAGGTTCTCCTACAAGAGCCGACCACACCCCCCTTCCCATGGCCAACCTTAGTGCTTTAATAGCTGACCACTTGGGTCAGCCAGCAAAACCAGGACTGGAGTACCGGCCTGGGTTTACAACCATACCTAACTCCTGGTCCCATACTCCAGCCAGTCACCTTGTAGATACCAACCACCTCAGTGGAAGATACCTGCCCTCTACCACTTTACCATCTGCCTGTTTACAATAGATAGATCGATATTTTTCCAGACCCCCATATAATAATATTAAACAGAAAAACTGTAGAAGAAAGAAGGAGGTGGCACTGTCCCAGTATCATAAACATCATATTAAACCGCACTAGGAGGGACTGAAGACAATTTCTAGTGGTGCTCAGCCCATTAGATAAAGACAAAGTCCAAAACATTAATTCAACATAGAAGGAAAGAAAAGGGGGCACTCACCTACAATTGTAGCTTTATTCCAATTGTCCAAATAAAAATATAGCAGCAGACAAAAGGGAGAGAGGTGCTCTATACAGTGGCCCCCAGAAACCAAATAATGCTTCTCAGTGGCCCCAAACACCAAATAATTCTTCCTATTGGCCCCCAGACACCAAATAATGCTTCCTAGTGGCGCCCAGACACCTAATAAGGGTATGTTCACATGGTGGAAAACGTGCACCGGCATCCTGCTCCTGATTAGGCCCGAATGAATGGGCCTAATCGGGAGTGAGTCTCGCGGTGCGGCTGCCTCAGCTGCAGAATCTGCGAGACAAAAGGGCATGTCACTTCGTTTTCCCGAGCGGCTCCCATTGAAGTGAATGGGAGCTTTTTTTGCAGGCGGATTTTGAGGTGGGTTCCGCCTCAAAATCCGCCTGCAAAAAACTCTGTGTGAACTAGCTTTAATGTTGCCCACTGGCTTCCAGGCAAATTGTAATGTTTTCCCGTAGACCCCAGACAAATAATAATGTCCCTCTGTAACCCTCAAGCAAGTAATAATGTCCTCTAATGGCACCATCAGAGAGTAATGTCCTCCATTGGCCCCCAGGCAAATAATACTGTCCCCCAGTAGCCCCAGGCACCTGAAAGGGGACATTTCCCCGTTGCAGCACTCCTGGGGGATCTCCATGGCACTGTGGTTGGGAATCGCTGGGTTAGGAAATGTATATTTAAATATACAATGTTCTGGCATATAGAGGGGGCAGACATCAACAATTTCAATTGTATCAGGATCTGCATGATGCCATAAGATTTAAATGCACTGTCCCCTCCATATATCTCGGACCTAATCTCCCGCTACCTGCCCACACGTAACCTCAGATCCTCCAATGACCTCCTGCTCCGCTCTGCTCTCATCCGCTCCTCACACAACCGCCTCCAAGATTTCTCCCATGCATCCCCCATACTCTGGAATTCCTTACCAAGACACATAAGACTGACCCCCACAATCACAGGCTTCAAGAAGGCCCTGAAGACTCACCTATTCAGGAAGGCCTACAACCTCCAATAACACCATCACCGCACCGCCATCTGTACAGTCTCCCCCTCTCCTTCTGTCTCTCCCCCCTTCCCTCATAGATTGTAAGCCCTCACTGGCAGGGCCCTCTACCCCACTGTGCCAGTCGGTCATTGTTAGTATTATATCTACCTGTATATTTTGTGTAAACAATAATAACAATAATAATTACATGCTGATACGTTTCTGCTCCACTGATCTTAACTCTGACAAGGAACTGTACCTAGAACACATCTACATCACTCCGCAGACAGGCTCGATTACATTACTTCAACGAGACATAGACACGTTGTGGTCATGGCACCTTCAGGCTGAAGACCTGAATGCCTAGTGTACGACAGGTTACAGCAAATGGAACCCTAGATACAAATCTGGTGAATATATATGATACACAATTCTATAGAACTAGAGAAAACATCATTTTTACAATTATTTCTAATATAGATGATTGTTAAAGGGGATGATGAGCCCATTTTAAAAAAATGGCTAAAAGATTTAGAATGTTCTAAAATAATAAGGTCTCCTACTGCCATTTCACAAATGTTACTCTGGTCTCTCTATAGTGGCCTGAAGAAATGACATTTCAACATAATCATGTGACTGCTGTGGCAAGTGACAGATTGCAGCCATCACATATTAAAGCTTCATTGCTGTAGGCCATTATAGAGGGACCAACGGTGAAGCTGCGTGATGGAAGTCTGGAAGCCGAGTAATACTTTTGTTATCCTACAGCTTTCAAAAGCTTTCGACAAATGATTGTTAAGGGATGTGCAAAGACCGAGGCACGCTGCACTTTACAGTCCCTCTAACTTAGCAAATCCCATCCACACTCTGCGGAAAAACACGCAGTAGAGATGCTGCCATTTACAAAACCATTGCCCTTTCGAAAATTCTACAATTCTGTGTACCGCACTGATCAGAGCGAAACCCGTCTGCACATTGGAGAAAAATACAGGTAGCGGATATGCTGCACTTTCCAAAATGCGTTGCGTTTTTAGAAATTGCAGCATGCCAATTATACCTACATAAATGATGGCGGTTTCCCTATAGGTATAATTGAAGCAGAAAGTCTGCAGAGAAAAACTCTCCGGACTTTCTGTGAAAAGTGCTGCAGGAAAAAACGCAATGCGTTTCCGCCACAGTGCTACTTTTCTGCGGCCCGCTATGTGTGGCCTTGGGGCTCGTTCACACGTGAGCCCAGGGGAGGTTTTTGACAGCAGATTTCACGTCAAAAACCTCCCCTTACAATGGTGGTCTATGCAGACTGCCAGGCTTCTTTTTTCCGCTAGCGGCGGGCTGCTGCTAGCGGAGAAAAGAAGTAACCTGTCCTATCTCATTCATTTGAGCCGACAGCGGAGGGGAAAGCAGCGACCGCGATGGTCGCGGCAGGCGGGTTTTGACCAGAGAGAGACGCGGCTCGCCGCGTCTCTCTCGGTGTCAAAACCCGCGCAGGCAGTTCACGTGTGAACTAGCCCTTGGCCTAATACTGTATTTATATCTCACTGGGTTAATTTATCATCATGCCTAGTTTGTTGACATGGTTGCTTACCAACCAGTGGTGATCAAAATGTTTGTTGCTGCATGAAATGAATGCCATGCTTTATAATGAAATATGATCTAAACTTCACAAAACGTTGATCAATGAAATGCCAGTCTGGGTTTTATATCTCATTAACCTGTTCATCGCCTGTGACAAAATATACCTCATAGGCAGCATCAGTTGCTGTAACATGACATACATTACTGTCATAGCAATGTTGCGGGTACTGTCAGTATACCTGCAAAATCACTGGCTAGAGTGGTCCTGTAATATACAGCCCTGGTCCAAATAGTGGGGTTGAAGAAAAGTCTATTCCTGGAAATTAACCTCCTCAGGGTGTGATGTACAGGGGATTCAGAAACTCTGCTTTCTTTCCCAAAAGCAGTCTTTATTGCAGCAGACAAGCTTAAAGGTACAGGTAGTGCTGCTCAGCATATCAAAACAAACAAATGAAAATAAAGACCTACACCTCTCCGGCGGCTTACTAAACGAGTTGTTCCCTCACTAGCCAGGGGGCCAGCCTACTGCTGACCTCCTAACAAACAGGGTTCACAAGTAATCAAGGGGTACACATACCCGGCCCTTTAACAGCGTCCTTTTTGGCAGAGCTTTCCCAGACTGGTTGAGTGTGTGTTTCAGTCTCTTTCTCCTCTCTCTCACTAACCAGCACACCTGTGCTACTTACAGAGCTCTGCTGGTCGGTTCCCAAGACTGGAATAGATTGCCTGCAGGACTGGCCCGAACTTTACTCCAGTCCGGGACCTACAAGCTAAATGCCTGTGCGTACTGCAACAGTCTTGGGGAAAAATAACGGTTCTCTCCACTTCACAAGGGCTATGATCAAACATGATCTCATCATTGTACAAGGGAGCAAGCCTCCTAGTTATGGTGATCTTCTGACTTGGTGACATAATAACCAGAGCTGGGCCACCTTCCAGACCAGAACCTGACAAGGCTCCCAAGGCTGTTTCTTGTATATCGCCAGGTTCACACTAGCATTCAGGTTTCTATCCTTCAGGTCCGCTTGGGGAACTGAAAGACAGAAGCCATAGCCACTTTGCAAGCGGTTACACATGGAGACCTGGAGACCCATGGACTATGTACTTGGCTGTGTGAATAAGCTCTTAGAGTCATATAAAATACATAATTTCCTCTCTCATATGACACCAAAAGCACGTTTCTACGTTTTATACTTCCCAAAAAGATTTCTTGGGGCTACAGAAAAAAAAATCCAACTGTGCTAGAATCACTAGAGACACAACTTTTAAAGGAAACAAAGAACTAAAGTGGGTGGAGATGGTGAAAGGCCCTCTTTAAGGCTTTAGAGCCACGTTGACTTTTTTGAGCCAAAGTCAGTAGTAGATTGAGCAGAAGTGAGAAATACAAGAGCTTCCTATATATTTTCCGTTTCTTTTCTGGCCACTCTTGTCTTTGGCTAAAAAAAAAAAAAACAGCAAAATATGCAACAAAAAAAAAGTTGCATTTCTGTAACCTAGGGTGAGGCCCCACGTTGCAGGAATGCAGTTTTTTTTTTGTTGCAGATTTTGTTGCATTTTTTTTAGCCAAAAACAATGACTATAAAATAAATCTATAGGAAGTTCTTATACTTCTATCTTCTACCTAATCCACTCCTGGCTTTGGCTCAAAAACCACAACAAAATCTCTGCAACGTGGGGCCTCAGCCTAAGGGTGCATGCACACTACGTAACGCCGGGCGTGTATGAGAGCCGTACACGCCGGCATTACAGCAGACTGCCGAACACTTCCCATTCACTTCAATGGGAGCGCTCGTAACAGCGGCGTTTACGAGCGCTCCCATTGAAGTGAATGGGAAGTGCTCGGCAGCCCTGCTGTAACGCCGGCGTGTACGGCTCTCATACACGCCCGGCGTTACGTAGTGTGAATGCACCCTAACAGTGTTTCTCTGATGCTGTTAAAAATGCCAAAAAATTTGTGGAAAAGATGCATTTTTTTGTTACACATTTTGAGCCAAAGGCAGGAGCGGATTAAGCAACAGGGGGAAATGTAAGGCCTGGTTCACATCTGCGTTCGGTATTCTGTTCGGGGAGTCCGCTTGGGGACCCCCCCCAACAGAATACTAAACACGTTGAAAAGAGGTTAGCAAAGAAACCACATGGACCCCATAGGCTAAAATGTCTATGTCTGTGTGTTTTCCGCGCGTGTCCACAAGAGTCATGTGGACAGAAAACTACTTCTCCACATGATTCGTATGGACACCGCACAGATCTGTGCCCGGTGTGAAGAGCTTACGGCCCGGTACCGTAGCTCTTCTATGGTCAGAAGGGCGTTTCTGACCATTAGCCAGGAACGTCCTTCTGCCTCGCGGCGCCAATCGCGCTGTACTGTGGAGCCGGGAGGAACGCCCCCTCCCTCTGCTCACACAGCTTGTCCGTAGACGAGTATTATCAGGAGAGGGAGGGGGCGTTCCTCCCGGCTCCACAGTACAGCGCGATTGGCGCCGCGAGGCAGAAGGACGTCTCTGGCTAATGGTCAGAAACGCCCTTCTGACTGTAAAGCGCTACGGTACCGGGACCGATAGCGCTTTACACCGGGCATGGATCGGGAAAGCCGACAGTGCGCTGAATTCAGCGCACTGTCAGCTTTCTGGCAGAATATAACACTGCATGTGCCCAGATATGGTGAAAGGTCCTCTTTAAGTCCCCTCTGCTGAGACTTCCTATTGTGTATGTGACATTACCGGCGGTATGATGTAATACTAGAAAGCTGACAGTATTATTCCATGCACTGTCATTTGTGCAGGAGATACCTGTACATGTTTTGGAACTGTCAGAAGGGCGGGGCTTACCAACCAGCGTCATCACTGTGCGGAAACGAACCCCCCACCCCAATAACAGTGTTCTTCCATAGCATTCCCGCCCAGCGATGACGCTAAGCATAAAGGTCCGCCCTTCTAACGATGAAGGGATAGCCGTGCTGTAACTAACGCCTCCGATATCTCCGGTACCGGGGCATATACCGTGCGCTTAATCCAGTGCACGCTCTTCTTCCCGGCGGTATATACAAGCGCCATAGGCCGTGAATGGCTCTGCCCACAATACAGTAACTGTACACTAGCCATAAGCCTGACTGCTGCTCCTCCAGTCCCGCCTTGTTTCCCGTCAGTGACCTGGTAGGGCCGTCTTCTGAGAAGGGGGCGGTTCTGTCTTGTGTGCGGGGGTCCTGGGCTTCTCCTCACCATAGTTCCGGGTACAGCGGTGTGGACACGCCGGGTGGAGAGCAGCTGTGTGCGGGGTGTCACTGAGGTAACTGGCGCTGTTACCGGGGCTGTGTATACATACGTACAGGCTGTGGTAGGCGCTGATATGTGCGGCCATGAGCGCAGATCCTGTGGGCACACCCTTATGTTGTCTGTAATGTCTCGCTGTGTTGCGCCATAGGACTGGGCTGCTTCTATGTACGGATGGCTTGTTATGAGGTCTAGCCTGGTGATGGCGCTTTAGGAAAATCTCTGGAATAGAAAGGAGTTTTGTGCCAGGTGTGGTGGTCTTTTGCTATGCAGCCAATGGTTGGTGCACCCGTTTTAAAGAAAATGTACTGTGTATACTTATGGCAGGTGGGTGTCTTATCTTGTGGGTGGTCTATGGCTTGTATTTAACTCTTTAGATTATTTCACTTTTTGGGGATAGGATTAATGTATGAAAGTCCTTTGGCAGGGGTGCAAAAGCCCACGGGGGGAGTCGCCTCTCTAAAACCCCTAGGATGCCATGGTTGCTTTTGATCGTGTCAGGGGTATTAGCATCAGGTGCCTGGCTGTGAGCGCGACAGACTTTGCATTATTCAACTGCAATTGACTTTCTATGCAGGATAAGGGTTATTACTTATAGGTGTAGAAAGTTTGTCAGTCACTAATGGGTTAATATATATATATTTTGTTTTAACCTCCATAACCAACCAGATTTTTTTTTTTTTTTTTTTTGCATGAGTGCAGCACTGTTGGAATAATTTCTCTAGCTTCAACTGTTCCTGAGCAATCGGTGTAGTTAGTTTTGGTGCCTGCTATGGTAATTGCACACTCAAATATAACATGGCAGGTGTCAGAGAAAGCAAAGACACATGATGCATAAGTTAGTGGCGGCCAGAGTCGCCCTCCCTTGTCTGTTATTGCTTGATACCACCCACTTGATGGTAGAGAGCCTAATTATCGTATTAGGCACCAAAACTAACTGTACTAACTAACCCTCACCATTGATAAAAAGCTCCAACTGTGCTGGAAACAGTGGAGCAGCATCTATTTAAGGACTGGAGTTAGACTTATTTTTCTAACACATCCTACAGATAAGAGAGTTCATGTTTAGACTTTGATTGCTCCTTGTTCCTCAAACCACTCCTGAAAATAGTTTTGCAGTGTGGCAGACCCTCTACCATTAGGGAATACTGTTAACAAGAACTAGTGTTAGTAGTTTACAATGTTTTAGTGGGTGGTTTGTATCAGTGTGTGACAGATTTCCCAGCAGGATAATGCTTAGTGCATAGTTTTCCATCTCTTCCCAGTCTAAGTGATAAATGGACAGCAGTGTGCATATGCATTTGTGAAAAAAAATGTTATTCACCAGGCCATCTTCATCCACTGCTTTATGGACAATGCCCATTGTAGGGGCTGTCAGTATGGCCACTGTGATGGTCTGTGGCTATAGGGCCCTAAATGCATTTAATGGGGTTGTCTGTGATAACCATAAAACCGTAGACTAATCTAAACACCCTGACCCTTCTTACTTTCTAAATAAGCATTTTTGATTAATAATGTAATTTACCCATATTTGTGGGGCGGTCATGTGACTGCCCCAGGGACATTTTTTGACTATCCAGTGACTATCCATTTTCCCATTTCTGGAAACGTATCGTCACTACTACTCCCTCTCCCATCCACATAATCTTACTTACCTATCGTCTTCCTATCTTGGCTTCCGTCTCGGGGACCGACTCCTCCTCTTTCGCTGAAGTTGGTATGCACATGTGCAATAGAGCCAGGATCCTGGTTTAGTGCTGAAGCTGATAATACATCTCTAATGTGCAAGCAGGGAGCCTGCGCAATAGAGAAGTATTAAAGGCACAGTGCTGCATTTTCCCCGCAGAAGAAGACAGGTAAAATATAATAGGGTAGGGGGGTGGGCTGAGTGAGGTTGGAAGGGCTAGCAGTGGGAGGAATAGCTAGGGAGACGGGGGGGGGGTGGGGGGGAGGAGAAGGAGTGAGCGGGAGAGCCTACAACTACCAGAATGCATTGCAGCAGGAAGCTACACACCAAAGTAACAAATGCAGACGATTCTAGACTTTCCCAGAGAAACCCAGAAATCACTCAAAACACTGCTAAAGTTATATGGGTGCACTTATTAACCCATTAGTAACACTAGCAGACTTTTTTTTTTGTAATGGGGCTGGAGGAGGGGGCGGGTCAAAGAGTTTGTGCCATCCGGCATCTCCATAGAGTCACGTAGCGCCATATTATATGGTTTGGGAGTGCGCAATCCATATTATATTGTGCGGGGACTACTGTACAGCAGATTATTCTGTGTATGTATGTGTAAAAAATATGCAAATCTATTCTCCTGGATGGAATTAGGAGAACAGAGTGCACTCTGTACACCACCCTATAGAGGGCAGCATCCTTAACATCATGAACAACTCAGTTATAAAGTCTTTTAATCGTGATGTGGATTTAATTGCCAAATCAATATTTCTGTCCCAAAAGGAACAGATTCCCAGCTATGGACAGCGCTGTTTCGGCCTATTGGGCCATCCTCAGCATAGCGTAGGGATACTGATTTGGGGGTCATTCCATATTAAGTGATCCAAATGGGAATATTTTTTTTACCTGACGTCTTTAGATTTTTTTTATTTTTTATGAAGTACAACTTAAGTTAATTACAAATAAAAAGTTTTGAATTTTTTTCTTCATCAGTTAATTTTGTATAGACTTCTAAAGTTTTGAAAGTGTGAATTTTGGCCTGTTATGGCTTTACATTTTTTAACATATCTTGGGCTAGAATTAAGATAAATAGGTGGGAGAGGCATCATTTTTCTCAGAGTGGTACCGGCTTTCATTTGATATGTCACAAGACAATGTTTCATTATATTTTGTTTTGGAGAAATCAAATTCAAAATTTTGATGCGCAATTGTGAAAAAATGCATTTGTGTTACTTGTGTTCTTGGTTATATTTGTACAGGTTTTCAACTTGGGACCAAATTGGGATCAAATTTTTTTTTTTTTTTTATTTTTTTTTAAAGCCTTGAATCATCTGATTTTGTGATGGTGAGAGCTTCTTCCTTTTTTCTTTTCAAATTACAACTTGCTGAATTCAACATTTATATGCAACAATAAAAAAACATAAAAAACAAATACTGTAAGTGCCAGAACAAATACATCTTATCATCAGAACACAGCTTGTTCAGCATATTCAACCTAAATGCATTGAACAAACCGAAAGAAAAAAGCTGCTCATATCCTCAAGTGCGATTTTCTAAATAGTCTCATCCTAATTATATGTTAACAAGAGTACAAGAGCCAATATTTATAACACCTATTTCTACATGTAACAATTGTTTTTTATTATATCACTAAACATGTAATTTATCAAGAAAAATAGTCCAGTAGATAAATCCTCATTCTATAAAATATGAACTAATCAAACAATTAATAGGACATTTTTAAACTACTGGCCTTTTATCATCAATTTGTCCTTATCTGACGTGCACTACAATAAGTGTCCTTCCATACTACCTAGTAATTGTACATTAGCATCAAGTCCTCAGTCATTCCTTACATCAGTGACTGCATCAACATATAATGAGCAATGTAATATGAGAATATACCAACATGACTTCTGTATTAATTACTCTGCTCTACCTTTAATAATAAGGGACATGCATCAAACATGAAGATTGGAACCTCCCTTCTTGTGGTTATCTGAGGTGAACTACAATAAGTGTCCTACCAGAAACACACCTCTGAGAGAGATGGTCCCACTCTAGTGTCATATTACAGGACCTGTATACTGCTAGTCTGACAATAGTTAACATTACAATTTTGTGAGGTGGATCATTCTCTGTACATATCTCACATATAGACCCCACACTTTTAGACCACAGGCTGAACAGATCTGAATTCAAGATTTTCGGAATGACACTGTAATAGTTATATTTTAAAATATTATCCCATCGCGATCCCAACTTGAATTTTGGTACAGATGTGGCTAAGGGCATAGCAGGCCCATGTGCATTTTTTTGAAATTTTTAAATAAAACCTTTTTTTCGGAAATGCGTTTTAAAATTTTGCGTTTGCATTCACATGGATAAAATATTAACAAAGATACTCTTGTGACATATTTGTTGAAAGCCTGTATAATTCTGAGTAGAATGGCGGTTATTTTGTTTCTCTATCTTTTTTCTAGCCTATGTTATGAGGAGAAATGTAAAGGCAGGCAACACAGAAATTCGCACTTTTTCTGAACTTTGAAAATCAAAAAAAAATTCTAGAATTTGTTTTTTTCTTCACATTTTGCATTCTCTGACACACTATTACCAAATAACAAAATCTCAAAAGAATTAAAAATATAGAGGGAAAAATAATTGGTTCACTTGACACGGAATGACCCTTTGGCAGAGTGAGAGACTATAGACCAGGGTCAGGGGACACTCGTCCACATCAGGGAGCGTGTGTGCCTACATAGGCGGTACAGAGACTTACAAGTCATTCCTGCTCCGCTAGGGATTATGGGTAAAAAATATGCAAATCTATTCTCCAGGATGGAATTAGGAGAACAGAGTGCACCCATAATCCCTAGCGGAGCAGGAATGATTTGTAAGTCTCCGTACTGCCTATGTAGGCACACACTCTCCCTGATGTGGACGAGTGTCCCCTGACCCTGGTCTATAGTCTCTCACTCTGCCAAATCCGTATCCCTACGCTATGCTGAGGATGGCCCAATAGGCCGAAACAGCGCTGTCCATAGCTGGGAATCTGTTCCTTTTGGGACAGAAATATTGATTTGGCAATTAAATCCACATCATGATTAAAAGACTTTATAACTGAGTTGTTCATGATGTTAAAGGGGATCTATCAGCAAAATCATGCTGATAGAGCCCCACATATGCGTGCATAGCCTTTAAAAAGGCTATTCAGGCACTGTAAAAGTTAAATTAAACTACCCCCCCCCCCGTTTTAAAATAATAACTTAAAAAAGAATGTTCTCTACTTACGGAACGTGCACCCTGGGCGGACATTCAGGGTGCGCCGTCTTCTTCTTCCCTGCCTCTTCTTCCTCTGACGTCTTCGGGTCCCGTCCTCCTCCGGCGCTTGCTCGCGGACACTGATAAAAAAAAAAAATAGCCTGGGCGCATGCGCAGTAGCACGCGGCTTTTACTACGGCTACTGCGCATGCGCCCGGGCTATTTTTTTTTTTTTTTAATCAGTGTCCGCGAGCAAGCGCCGGAGGAGGACGGGACCCGAAGACATCGGAGGAAGAAGAGGCGGGGAAGAAGATGAACACACACCCTGGATGCCCGCCCAGGGTGCACGTTCCGTAAGTAGAGAACATTCTTTTTTAAGTTATTTTAAAACGGGGGGGGGTAGTTTAATTTAACATTTACAGTGCCTGAATAGCCTTTTTAAAGGCTATGCACGCATATGTGGGGCTCTCAGCATGATTTTGCTGATAGAGCCCCTTTAAGGATGCTGCCCTCTATAGGGTGGTGTACAGAGTGCACTCTGTTCTCCTAATTCCATCCAGGAGAATAGATTTGCATATTTTTTACCCATAATCCCTAGCGGAGCAGGAATGACTTGTGAGTCTCCGTACTCCGTACTATGTAGGCACACACTCTCCCTGATGTGGACGAGTGTCCCCTGACCCTATGTATGTATGTGTGAATATTTATATCTATTTACCACCAATACATTTGCCGTTGCAGCATGGCTCCCACATGGTGAAACGTTTTGTTACTATAGCAGCTGGAAGCCTAATACATACCCCCGGGAGGGCCGGGACTGTCATAGTAATATAGCTATTGTGATTGGTCTATGACAGTTGTATTGTAGTTTCTACGGAGCTAATAACATAGGTTTTGCCTTTGTTTTCTCCTTGATACAGAACAAAACTTGTTGTCCCTTCTTCATGGTCTAGTTGTTTTTAGATAAGCGAGAAAACAGACATTCATATCAAGGCATGGAACTCCTCTTCTTTACTGGACTTTGGGTTAGTACAAAAGGATGGAAGGATCGCATTCTGGTATCTGTGAAAATTTGCCACTACCTTTTAGGTTTGTTTTCAAAATGAACTTTTCATCCAAGATATGATCCGGCACTTTTGTCGAGAGAGCCCGCAGTTCCTCCTGGAATGCCACCAAAAAACACCATTTTGAGAGTAAGCAGCCTCAGTTTAATTTTAATCTATGGGTTGAAAAGAATTCTTAGACGTTGTTGTAAAGACCTAATTTAGATTCCAGGGTGGAGTTAGGTTAGAAATTTTTGGTTTTAATATAGTAATGGTTCTACAGAACCCTTAATCTGGTGTTTGCTGAGGCACACATCAAAAATGGTCTAAGGCAGGGATCTGTACCTTTAAGATATTTAGGGAAAGGCCTTTCTCCAGGCCTGCTTGCCGGAAATTCAGACTCTTATTTGCATAATATTTGTCTTGGCAGTATTTCGGATCTGAACACGACACTAAGAACAAAACCTGTTCCAGATATTGTGACAAATAGAAATAGTGGCTGATTTACGAGTGAGTGGCTATTAGATTGTATGACTGGGGCAGAAAGGCGTTTTGCCGCTAAGATCGACCTTTCAACTTCCGGGCAGTCAAGTGAAGATTCCCCAGGTTTGGATGAACAACTAGGCCCTGGAGAGGAAGGAAGATGGAACTTTTCCTCTGCAGCTAGGTCTTTTTGTAGACTGAATCAAGATCTTTTTAGCAAGTATGGGGCTCTTAAGATTAGCTGGACATGTTCTCCTTGGGGTTTTTGCAGCTCTCTAGGAATCCAAGGTAGAGGAGGATATGCATAACTCAAATTTGAAATCCCACTCTTGGGTTAGGGCATCTATTGCTGTTGTATTGTCCTGTGAAAGGTGTGAAAGTTCCAGTATTCCTTTTTTTTTTTTTTTTTTTTTTTTTTCTGATGCAAAGAGGTCTAATTCTTGAGGACCCCATTTGTAAACTAGAAGACAAAAGACCCCTCAATGCAGAGACCATTCACCTGGGTCCAGATAGTTCCTGCTCACAAAGTTCGCTATGAGTTTCTCCTCTCCTTTTAAAATCACTGCCGTGATGGAAAGAACATTTTCTTTCTGAAGAATTGAAGATGCCTGAATCTTCTTCCATCCTGGTGTTGAAAGAATGCGACGGCCATGGAATTGTCCGAGAATATTACTGGGTGCCACCACGCCAGTAGATATTGAGATTGGTGAATCGCCTCCCATATGGCTCTCAATTCTGATGTTCTTGTACGTGTGCATCCCAACCCCAGATATTTGCGTCCCTCAGATTCAGAACCTCCATTAATGCATTCTTCTGAATGAGAGGAATCATGGAATTTATAGTTTCCATTTGGAAACTTCTGTAGATTATTAAGGGGATATTGTCACTCCTTAGGGAGAGACCACCATATAGGTGTGTGGAGATTTATTAAGCCTTTAGCACTCCACTTCGCAAGGAACCATGGGAAGAATATGCAAATCTGTCTTCCGTGATGTAATTAGGAAGTCAGAAGCTGCCTCATTGTTGCAAACCAATAGAGGGCGCTCACTGGAATGTGCAAGCCTGTCTTCCCTGATGTAGTTAGGATGACAGAATTCCAGTGAAATAACCCAATAAAGGCTGCTCCCTTTAGCATCATGCTCGACCTTCCAAGAGGCCTTTATTTTGCAATGACGCTGGGATTATTACCAGGTATAGTCTCTCAATCGAGGATGGCCGTTTCGATGTACTTGGTTTGCAACAATGAGGAAGCTTCTGACTTCATAATTACATCATGGAAGACAGATTTGCATATTCTTCCCATGTAGATTATTAGTTAGAGATTTTTAATTGTCCTGTATGAGACGTTTGGCTTCTGCCCTAGAAACAGGCGAGAGTAGTGCCATGCTCCCTAAATATTTCTTACAGGAGGGTGGGGAGCAAATTCTATTTTGTAACCCTCCCTTAAGGCTCTTTAAAATCTAAGGATTATGAGTTACTGTCTCCCATTTTTTGACAAAAAGGGAAAGCCCTCCCCCACACCTTAACAATGTCATTGTTGATTGGGGTTAAGGAGGAAATCTTTTCCTCTACCCCCTGAGATAGGTCCAGCGCCCCGACTTATCCTGGTCTCTATAGTCTTTATTTCCAGACTTGAACAGATGAATTTTTTTTCTAGGTTTAGAGGGTCTATTCTCCGGAAAACCCTTTTTCTTATCCATAGCGCTATCAAGGATTTTCTCCTACTAATTTTCTTTCAAAAGGAAGGTCACAAGGCTTAGATTGTGACTTTGGATCAAACATTGGTCAAAGGGGGACACAAAGTCAAAATACAAGCTTTGTGACCTTCCTTTTGACGAACAATTATGCGGCGTACACACTTGTGTCTGCTGTCTGCTTAGTGGTTTCCATCCTAATCCCCGGTGAAACTGGATAGGGGATGGCTTGCGGTCATTTTTTTTTTTAAAACCTATTCATTTGAATGGGTTTTTAAAACAAACCGCCGGTGTCCGTATGCAGCCTCTCCGTGGGGAAACAGGGTTTTTTTTTTTTTTTTTTTGGTACAGACAAAAAGTCTTGCAGAGTGAATGAAGCCGGTTAGAAAGTTGCGCAAATGCACCTTTTCTTCAAATCCACCCCATTCTGAACTTTATTTTTACAGCTTTCCAATACATTGTATAGAGTAATAAATTATACCATTATTAAGAACGATTTGTCTCACAAACATTAAGACCTCATATGGCTCTGAGAACAGAAAACTAAGGAGGTTATGGGGTTGGGAAGTAGTGGGGAGTCAAAAACGAAAATTGAAAAATAACTCTGGCGGGAAGGGGTTAAAAAAATAACATCCCATTTTTAGGGCAGCCCCAACTGATGCTTGTTTGAGTGTTATGGATTATTGGTATTTGCATGAATATATATTGATCTTGTGTGATGTTCCTAGTATGCAGTAGGAGGGACAACTGGAGACAGGGTCATGAGTACCAAGACTCATTGATGCGTGTAGTTAATGAAGATTAGCTCATTTCATGTGGTCCCACAAGGATAATGTAGCATAAAATCATTAAAGGGATTCTACCACTAAAACACTTTTTTTTCTAGTTACCACGTCGGAATAGCCTTTAAAAAGGCTATTCGTCTCTTACCTGTGGAAGTGCTCTCCGCCGCGCCGTTCGTTCAAAATACCGGTTTGTACCGGTATGCTAATGAGTTCTCTCGCAGCGATGGGGGCGTCCCCATTGCAGCTCGAAAACTGACCGCAGCGCCGCCTCTCCGGTCTTCGGTGTCCTCCCCTTGCCTCTTCAGCGTCTGTCGGACGCCTGCGCAGTATGCTCTCTGTTCGGCGAAAATTGCCGAACGTACTGCGCATGCGCGAAAGTTCGGTGCTCGCACTATGGCTGGGATCACAATTTCGCGCATGCGCAGTACGTTCGGCAATCTTCGTCGAACAGAGCGTACTGCGCAGGCGTCCGACAGTACGCTGAAGAAGCAAAGGGAGGACACCGAAGACCAGAGAGGCGGCGCTGCGGTCAGTTTTCGAGCTGCAATGGGGACGCCCCCATCGCTGCGAGAGAACTCATTAGCATACCGGTACAAACCGGTATTTTGAACGAACGGCGCGGCGGAGAGCACTTCCACAGGTAAGAGACGAATAGCCTTTTTAAAGGCTATTCCGACGTGGTAACTAGAAAAAAAAGTGTTTTAGTAGTAGAATCCCTTTAAGGCTGAGATCATACATTGCAGAAACGCAGTTTTTTTTTTTTTTTGTTTGTTTGTTTGTTTTTTGCAGATTTTGCTATGGTTTTTGAAGCCAAGAATGGCTACAAGAGGAATGGAAACTTATAGGAAATACTCATACTTCTACCTGCTGCTCAATCCACTACTGGTTTTGGTTCAAAAACCGCAGCAAAATCGGCCACAGTAAAAGCTGTTTCACAACGTGGGGCCTCAGCCTTAAGGGGTTTTCTCTTCTTCCTGTTTCAGCAGCTTTGTCTGTTCTTCTCACTTTCTGTATTGTCCCCCCCCCCCCCAGCTTGCAGTATCACAATACTTTTGATTACTAGAAATCTAATATGAATGCAGATGAGATAATATGCACATCCTTGTAGAGAAGGGGCTCGGTGTTATGTGTGTTTACATAGAGATAACAGACTTGGCTTTATCAGAAAACTGCAATTAGCTGAACTGATTATGACTCTAAATTAACTAGATCTCAATCCAGTCTGTGGGATATACTGAAGAATAGGTCCAATTCATGGCGGTATCCCTAAAGCTTACAGGATGTCAAGGCGTTGTGCCCTCAATGCAAATGGAAATAAGAAAACTAAAATGTATAAAGTTGATCTAAACTGAATATTCAGTTATTTCCTTGCAGAAATGTTATCGTCTTGTTATAGCACCCCCTGGTGCTCAAAATATATAGGTTTGTACATGGAACTGTAGCAAGGCTCTGTTAGTTACGCATTCCTGGTAGAGTATAGTAAAACTTCTGCTCGATTATTGAAGCAGGGATATGACTTAGACTAGACATAGGATTTCTTCTCAGAAAGCAAAGAAAGCCTATGTTTGGAGGCTGTATGTGGACATGTTCATATGGCGTCATTTGGTTATGATTTTTAGGCAGAGATTGAAGCAGGGGGCTAAAAAAAACCAAAATCTTGCTAGATCTTGCTACCGATTCTACAGGTGAAGCTGTTCAGCCGCAGAACCCGCGTCACGAGACTCCACCTCAAGTGAGAATAATTGGCAAATAAAAGCCTCTGTGTAAAGCCAGAGGGACAGAAAGGGGAAGTCCACCTCAAATTCTGTTCACTTTCTTCTTGGAGAACATTACATTATATTACATTTACTTTATTACCCTTACTGTTATAAATGTTGCCCATGTTTCTCTCTAGTTTTTTAGGCTTATTTGACTTTACCCAAAATGTAACTTTATTATTATATTATTATTCTTTTACATTGTATTTTAAAACCACTGTATTGGCTACATTCATTTATATTGTTTGTACTCATTACTATTAATTAGATGAGATTCTCTACTCACACAGATTTGGTGGGGGTTTATGAATTTACAGATCATGCTTCTCATCAGTGCCAATAACTGAAGCAATGCATGCTGTAATAAACTATTCACCAGAACAACTGTTAGTGCCACTGTAGCACCAGTCCATCAGTACCTGATCTGTGAGGGTCTGACAGCTGAGACCCCTGCAGCTCTGCTATTTTACTCCCGTTACAGTTTTTGCCAGGAGACATACTTCTCACTTTCCTTTAAATTTGTACTGACGTGCTATGGCCCATAGCACGTGGCCCATAAACCTAGAGGTCGTTCAGGCTAAAACTTTTTTTTTTTTTTTTTTTAAATAGATTCCTTTATCAGGCTAATAACACAATATCTGAAGGCAAGCACATTTAAACAGGAATACAGTGTTTGATGCACCATTGATAGAAAGCAGCACACACAAATAAACAGATAAGTCATCAAACACTGTATTCCTGTATAAATGTGCTTGCCTTCAGATATTGTCTTATTAGCCTGATGAAGGAATCAAGTTATTCCAAAAGCTCGCAAAATTTGTCATCATTTTTTTGTTAGCCATTAAAAAAGGTGTAAAAGATAAGATAATTTTTTTTCTTATACAAATTATGTGGTGAGTGAGCAGCACAACTCTCGGTATATAAACATTACTGCCAGCCAAGCTGTCCCGAACAGCAGATTTGCAGGGGTGCTGGCTGTCACATCCTTGCAAGTTAATATTGATGGTCTATTCTAAGAAAACTGGATAACCCCTTTAAAAAAAGACTAAGGGCTAGTTCACACAGCAGTTTTTTTTTTTTTTTTGGCAGTGCATTTTGACGTGGAATCCACCCGCCAAAAATGGCTCCTATTGACTTCAATGGGAGCCACTTGCTTTTTTTTTTTTCCCCCCACTAGCTAGTAGCGGGAAAAAAAGAAGCGACATGCCCTATCTTGCCACAGAGTCCTGTGGCTCGAGACACGTTCCAGTGTAGGCCCATTCATTCAGGCCTACACTGGAGCGGGAGGCCGCGACAGAATGCCAGTGCTGCATCGGCATTCTGTCGTGGCTAGCTGCGCGGAATGTTCACACGGCGGAAAAAGGTTTCCGCATCCTTTTACTCCGTGTGAACATATCCTTAAAGGAATCAAGTAGAAGCAGCATTGCGTTTGACTGTATATATTGCATACAGATTCTGGCAGCCAGATCTTCTGATCAGTGCAGGTTACGGGTGTTAGATCCCCACTGAACAGATGATGTAATCTTGGATGATATCCAGAAGGGTGTGGCCACATCTTTACCTATTGACTAACTGGCTATTGTGACATCCTGGCAAACACATGGAAGTGAGCTGACATAATTGATGGTATAATGGTCTTAAATATGTGCTGAGTTGTAATTTTATGAAAAATTAATAAGAATTAAATTTTAATTGTTGGTGAGAGAATGTAATTACCTACTGTAAGGCCTCATGCACAAGACCATGTGCACAGTCAGTGTGCTAGTCATGTTTTTCACCTTTGGCTGCCAGGGCAAATTGCAACATTAAAAACTATACTAAACTTGCCTATATATTTTCTTAAAGTAGACACCTGACACATTGTCAAAATGCCACTTGGTAATGTATACAAATGAGCACCTTCATGCAATTTTGATTTAAAGTGTATGTTTTATTTTTAAAAAAAAACAAACAAACCCCAAAAACAAATGGAAACCAAACAAAAGGTTATATGCGCCACACTTCCTAAAAGTGTTCAGCATGTGGAAAGTTCATTCATATCACTAAGGCCTACACCTGTATGCACAGTTCTTCTTAAAATCACCGGAACTGGAAGGAACGTAAAGCTGCTTTGAAGCTGGAAATGTTAAAAAAAAAAAAAAAAAAAAAAAAGTAACATCCTATAAAATGTAGGGATTAAAGGGATTCTACCATTAAAACACTTTTTTTTTTTTTTTTTTTTTTTTCTGGTTGACAAGTAGAAATAGCCTTAAGAAAGGCTATTCTTCTCCTAACTTTAGATGTCTTCTCCGCGCCGCGGTTCCGTAGAAATGCCGATTTTCGTCAGTATGCAAATGAGTTCTCTCGCAGCACTGGGGGCGTCCCCTTGCTGCGAGAGAACTCTCCAGCGCCGCCTCCATCTTCTTCAGGAACATTGTCTTCGGCGCAGGCGGTCAAACTTGTAGGCCTCGGGCCAGGCCAAACTGCGCATGCCCATCGGCCACAAGAAAATGTAAGTTTCTACCGAACGGCGGCGCGGAGAAGACATCTAAAGTTAGGAGAAGAATAGCCTTTCTTAAGGATATTGCTACGTGTCAACCAGAAAAAAAAATGTTTTAATGGTAGAATCCCTTTAAACATTGTGAAACACTTTCTATTTCTTGAAAGTAGACAACAAAGATTACATGTGTCTCCATGGATTATCAATATTCATGTCCACCTTTGTGTAACTGTGACAAAAATAAATACTTTTTTGAAAATATTCACACTCAATTACATTATTCACACACAAAACACATTTAAAATAATAGATCAAGGTGTACACAAATTATATCTATCGCAAAGATCAACTGCAACAAGAGTGCATACTTTCAAAAACGCTGATTCAAAACACACAGCAATATTTGTCATTCACTGATATGCTAAAAATCTGTACTGACTGTGAAAGCAAAATTATAACTTTTGAGATTGCACAGCATACCATATATAAAAACACAACTTCATATTTCATATGAAACTTCTCAGAAAACAGAGATTACAAGCAAAACTTGCACAATAATTCAAATTTGCCAATAAAGTGCGTGGTCAAGCAACCCCATTCTTCAAACTGCAAGATGTGGAGAGTTCATACATACCGCACACACACAGATAGAAAGATAGATAGATATTTACAGGTGTGTGTGTTAAACACCAAAATCGCAATAATGTGGCAACCAGTTTTGTGTGTGTGCAAATTAAATAGGAGTTTACATAAAAATATAATTTTCTACCCCCCTTTCAAAGTTGTAGCAAGTCATACATTCATCTCTACTAGAGAGGAGCGAATACTATTCGAAAAAGCTGTTTCGAATAGCAGGGGCCCATAGAAATGAATGGACGTAGCCTGCATGCAGGGGGTTAAGCGGCCGGCCGCCGGCAAAGTCTGCGTGCCGGCCGCTTCCATTCATTTCTATGGGAGCGTGCTATTCGAAACAGCTGTTTCGAATAGTGTTTGCTAATCTCTAGTGATCGTTATTGCTCTGATCTCTGGTTCATTACTATAGACTTCAGTACATGAGTGTACACGTGTATTGCATTCTAAGAAGGAAGTCAACCTATGCAGACGCAATACAAGACAGGATCAACCAGGTACTGGGGGCTCCAGGCAGCCTGGGGTCACTGGCCAGACTTCATATATGACCACGGCATCCAAGGGGTTAAAACCCCCGTTTGGAGCTCAGCTGTCAGTTACAGCTAACACTCTCTCCCGATGCCACCCACTCAGTGAGCAGATGGTCATCACAGGACCATAGCATTGTGCCCATTGCCCCAAGTACCTTGTGCCAGGGATGTAATAGTATGTCCTTTGTCGTTAAGGGGTTGAATAATTAATTTATTGCAAAAGTAAAGGAGTGCATTATGTGGCACAATGCAATTGTCCTCTTAAAGGGATTCTACCATTAAAATCAATTTTTTTTTCTCACCAACACGTTCTTAAGGCTATTCTTCTCCTACCTTTAGACGTCTTCTCCGCGTCGCCGTTTGGTAGAAATGCCGGTTTTCGTCGGTATGCAAATGAGTCCTCTCAAAGCACTGGGGGCGGGCCCCTGTGCTCAAACAGTCCCCGATGCTGCGAGAGAACTCTCCAGGGCCACCTCCATCTTCAGGCACGGCTTCTTCACATGTCGTCTTCTGGCGCTGGCAGTAAAGCTTCAGGCCTTGGGCAGAGACAACTGCGCGTGCCCGCGGCCACAAGAAAAACGGCCGCTTAAACCGTAAGCTGGTGTAAGCAGCCATTTTCTTGCGGGCATGTGCAGTCGGCTCTGCCCGAGGCCTGATGGCAGAGCTGACTGCACATGCCTAGAAGATTGTATACCGAAGAAAACCCAGATTTCTACCGAACGGCGGCGCGAAGAAGACCTCTAAAGGTAGGAGAAGAATAGCCTTTCTTAAAGGGGCTCTATCACTGGGAAAAGTCATTTTTAACTAATCACATCCTTGCATAGCCTTTAGAAAGGCTATTCCACACCTATCTTTAGTATGTAAATTGCCTCAGTGGTTTCTGAATAAGTCCGTTTTTATTCATATACTAATTAGACTGTTTACTATTGTTTCTAGAGATGAATGAATGGAAGCAGATCCGAGCAGCACGCATGCATTGAAATGAATGAACGTAGCCGGCACACGGGGGGGTTAAGCGGCCAGCGTCAAAGCGGAAGTACCAGGTGCTTCCATTCATTTCAATGCGTGCGTGCTGTTCGGATCTGCTGCTGCTTCCATTCATTTCAATGTGTGCGTGCTGATCCAAACAGTACTCTCTCATCTCTAATTGTTTCCTATGGGAGTATATGCCTTGGCTGCTGCTGATGACTCAACTTCCTGTTTGCACACACATAGGAGATAATAGCAGGGACAAGTGTTGCTGGGACCTTCCTGTGCTGTCTGGAAGCTCATTAGCATATGAATAAAAACAGACTTATGCAGAAACCACTGAGGCAATCTACATACTAAAGGTAGGTGTGGAATAGCATTTCTAAATGATTTTTTGCATTGCGTTAGTGATCAGACCCCCTGGGGTTCATGACCCATTAGGGGGTCTAATAAATGCAAAAAAAAAAGTAAATTTTTTTTTAAAAGGATTACAAATTCAAATTGCCCGCTCTACAAATCTATAAAAAATATTTTTCCTGTACGGTAAACGCTGTAGCGGGGGAAAAATAGTTAAAAGTGCCAAACTGCCGTTTTTTTTCACGGTTTTGATTCTGATAAAAATTCGAATAAAAAGTGATCAAAGCAATAGCATTTCCCAAAAATGGTATAACTAATAAGTACACCCGGCCTCGCAAAAATAGACGCCCTATGCATCCCCGTACACGGACATATAAAAGTTACGGGTGTCAGAATTTTTTTTTTAAGGGGTTAAAATGTAAATAAACCATATAAATTTGGTATCCCCGGAATCGTACTGAAACACAGAATACAGGGCACATGTCATTTTGGCTGCACAGTGAACGCCGTAAAACCGAAGCCCGTAAGAAAGTCGCAGAAATGCTTTTTTTCCCTTTCAAATCCACCCCATTCTGAATTTTTTTTCCAGCTTCCCAGTACATTATACAGAATAATTAATGGTGGCATCATGAAGAAAAATGTGTCCCGCAAAGATTAAGACCTCATATGGCTCTGGGAGCGGAGAAATAATAAAGTTATGGGTTTTAGAATGAGGGGAGTCAAAAACGAAAATCAAAAAATGCCATCGGTAGGAAGGGGTTAAAATGATACCAAGCACTTGATGATAGAACTTAAAGTTTTGGAGCGATTCAATGTTGAAACGCAGTCGGGAATTGAGATCTGCAGTTGGATCTCAATGCCAAATAGCATTTTCAACAGTGAATTGCTCCAAAACTATAAATTCTATAATGAAGTCCTTGATACCATTTTAAAGGAGAGATTCTCATCTTTAAAATGAATAGTAGAGAATCAAGATATGTTCAGGCACTCCAGAGATATCGGCAATAGTAGGGAGGACGTTTTAGCTACGTCCTCCGCTACTGAAGTGCCACTCTGGGAGGACGTAGAGCTGACGTCCTCGGCCAGAAAAGGATTAACCGCTGAGGGTGTGATCATAATAATAGCATCATTAACAGACTGGACACACCTCTGCCAGTGCGACAATTATGCATGATGTATCCTCTCATCTGGAAACAAAGTTATACCATCCCCATATAAGGGTGGAGATTGAGATACATTAATCTTACAAAAGCAATGTCATTGGGTATATAAATTCAAGCCCACACATTCTTGGGTGGACTTAATGATAAATTTGGGTGTTTATGTAATGTTAATTTTGCCAGTCTCCCTCTTTTTCCTTTTCTTTTTCTCCTCCTAGTATTTACAGAGATCTCAATATGAAGCCCTGTGGCATGCAGGATATATACATATATATATATATATATATATATATATATATATATATATACTAATCCCAGTATTACCTTGTATAGCTGTCAGCAGTTTGCAATGATGTATTTGTTATTCAGGATTGCTTCTCCATTCTTGTAAAATTTGGCCATTTGTCCCTATGCAAATCTGCAGAACTTTACTTTGCATCAATGCGCTTCACTATCTGCTACTGCTAACTGCTGTTCAGCTTGTCCTGTGCATGTCTGATGATGACACAGTGCACTTGGAAGTGAAAGAAGTTGGCTCTATCTGAAACTAGCTTCCTTCACTTCCTGGTGCAGTATGTCACCATCATCAGACATGCGCAGTACAGTTAGTACTGTATGCTGAGGCAGAGGAGGGCCTTAGTTCCTCCCTGTCTGCTCTGATTGGTCAGTGAGTAAGAGGAGGAGGCCTAAGTTCTCTAAATTCTCATGCGATCCTCACATACATAGTGCTGAGATTTACATCCTTACCATGTTGATGAGGTACGTCTTCATCAGAAGGTCACACAAATAAAGCAGAAATAGGGCTGAACCTAAGGGGGTGATTGTTTCTGCAATTCCTCTAAGGGGGCGTTCACACTACCGTCACTACCGGCTACTGATAATACTCGTCTATGGACGAGCTGTGTGAGCAGAGGGAGGGGACGTTCCTCCCCGCTCCACAGCACAGCGCGATTGGCGCCGCGAGGCAGAAGGACGTTCCTGGCTAATGGTCAGAAACGCCCTTCTGACCATAGAGCACTACGGTACCGGCACCGTAAGCTCTTTACACCGGGCACGGATCGGGAAAGCCGACAGTGCGCTGAATTCAGCGCACTGTCAGCTTTCCAGCAGTATATAACACTGCCTGTGCCCAAAAGTGGTGAAAGGTCCTCTTTAAGTATGGTTCTTATTCTCTATCCCAAACCACCTCCCCACCCCTCTTCTCACACACACAACCATTCCCAAGCAGTCACTTCAGTTAGTTCTGATATCTAATCTAATTTGCTAACTAAGACAAAGTGATGTGATTCAGAGGTAGTGATAGTTGTTGTTTTTATTTTTTCTTCAAGAGAACCCTACTTTTTATTGTGCATTTAGCAGATGTGGCCACTGAGGCATGGATGATTACATCCTACGAAAGGGAATTAGTTTTTATCTTATGTTTTTAGCTTGCTTTTTTTTTTTTTTTTCCTTTTTAGACTTTGCCATCATGTTACCTGTGCCGTATATAGTTAGAAGGATGTGGACTGTTCTGCTGATTTTCCAGTCACTATTGATTTGTATTAGAGGTAAGTTGTGTTTTGGTCTGACTTTATTTCTTTTTGCTGTGATTTCTCCTTATTTGTATAGGTTGTGGCAGCTAAATCTAACTCGTCTCAAGTGGATAGCCGTTCTGTTGATACAGATTTGAAGAACTTTATGTGCAATTCCAAGAGGGCCCATTTAGACTTGTGTATTAAAATGCAGGTGAAATGAGGAAGGTCAAAACTTTGTATGTACCTCCGTAATGGTGGTACATGAAAGTACAACCCATCATGCAAATAATAAGCCCTCACATAGCTATGTAGACAGAAAAATAAAAAAATAAAAATATGAATTTTGAAGGACAGAGAGGTAATATATGAAAAAAGTCGCTGAGCGTTAACGTACAAACTACCCTTCCTCATTAACCACATAAAGACCGCCGGCCGTAAAATTACAGCCTGCGATCCTGGTACCTAAAGACCGGACTATTGCCGAAATTCGTCCGGTCTTTAGGTACCTCCTTGGCGGAGTGCAGGGATTAGGTGTTACTAACACCAACCCCCCCCCCCCCCCCCGTCAATAACTTCCAGTCGGACTCAGCTCCAACTGGACGTTTTAATCCTTTCAATGTTTCATGGCGCAATCGAAAGAGATCCGCCGAGTTAATGTCCCGATCGGCACCCTTCGCAGCGAGATTGCTGGGTACCGATATGAGTAAGTTGCAGCCTGGGGTCTGGCCAGTGACCCAGGCTGCCGGAGCCCCCACATACCTGGTTGATCCAGCCGGTGATAAGAGGAAGTGAGTGATGTGTCTGCATCAGCTCACTTCCTCTGTAGCTTGCAAGACATGTCTTGTAAGCTGCAATGCAAAATCGGTTGATGCTGTCATCAAAGCATCAACTGATTCAAGTGTATGAAAAAAAAATTAATAAAGCTATAAAGCCCAAAAATCCTTTTTTTTTCCTATCGAAAATGAATTATATAAAAAAAAACACCCCACTAAAGATTAATAAAAACAATGCATATTTGGTATCGCTGCAACCATAACAATGTGTACAATAAAACTGAAATAATATTTAACGTACACGGTAAACGTCAGGAAAAAAAAACGCCGGAAGTAATGATTTTTCGCCATTTCACCTTACAAAATATGCTATAAAAAGTGATCAAAAAGTCATATGCACCCCACAACAGTACCAATAAAAAGCACACATTGTCCCACAAAAAATAAGCCCTCAACCAACACTGTCAACCGAAAAATAAAAATGTTGCGCCTCTCAGAAGATGGCAATACAAAAATCATTGACTTAGGTCCCCAAATATGTTTTTGTTCTGCAGTGTTAATATTGCATAAAAAATAATATAAATGAGGTATTGCCATAATCGTACCGACCCACAGAATAAAGGTCACATGTTATTTATACTATATGCTGCATGGCGAAAAATTTAAAAAGTAAACCTCAATGCCAGAATAGATTTTATTAAATTTTTTTAAAAAATCCAGCAAGAAAGAGTTAATAAAATATATTCAATAAGTTGTAGGCACCCAAAAATGGTGTCATTACAAAATGCATCTCATCCTGCAAACAACAAGGCCTTATATGGCCATGTCACCAGAAAAATAAAGAAAATCTAGCATCTAGCAATATGAAGACAAAAACCTGCAAAATTGCCAGATCATTAGAATACAACTGGCTGCGTCAGGAAGGGAATATATAAGCTGTGCGACCGTATATCAGGGGACACCTCAGATTTACAGCTTATGAGGAAAAAGACACCAGAGGTAACCCCCAGAGTGACCCTCCCCCAATCATAGGAGCTACTTGGGAAATAGTAGGGAATGTGGTGTTCCGCACAGTTTACATATTCCTCTGCAAAAGGAACATGGTGCCTGCAAACTATTTTAGCAAAATCTGGCCTACAAAATCCAATTAGCGCTCCATCTGTTCTGAGAGTGACCGTGTGCCTGTATATTAGGGTACCAGCACATATGGGGTAGTGTCGTGTTCAGGAGAAATTGTGTAACAAAATGTGGGATGCATTTCCTCTTTTAACCCTTACTAAATGTGTAAATTCTAGGGCTAAATAAATATATTAGTGATAGAAATTGAAAAATGTAAATTTGACCTCTATTTTGTTTTAATTGCTGTGAAATGCTGAAAGGGTTAAAAAAAACTTTCTAACTGCTGTTTTGGATTCTTTCAGGAGTGCAGTTTTGAGAATTGGGTGACTTATGGTTTTTTTTTTTTTTTTTTTTATTAGAGGCCTTTCAAGTTCCCTTCAGAACTGAACTGGTCCCTTGAAAAATGTTGAAAATGTTTCCAGGGTCCTTTGCTCCAAACTGCTATGCCCCTCACTGCTCTAAGGCACCAGCAAAGACAAACATGTAAACACAGGGCCGGAAAAGATGTCTTAGCTTCCTGGCCCTGTCACTCAAAGAAGAGTGTTGGGATGATGGGAGTGCAGTGTGGATAGGGCATTACAGTGAGGGCCGTCATCTCTGTATGGGAATGCACCTCTTCTAATGGCTCTCTTTTATATCACATTGAGTTTGGCATATATTTAATTTGGCCAGTAACAAGTTTTTTTACTCTCTAAAAACAGCAAAAATATAGACTTATTTGTAGGTGGCCTCCATACTTAACTTCAGAAATTCCGGAGCAGTTTTTGGGATAATTGTGAAATTTATTTGCTATGAAGTTTTTATTTATTTTTTTGCAGGTGATTGCGGGCCACCTCCACCTATGCCGCACACACTGCCAGTTGAAGAGACATCCGGAACCCCAGGCTCAACTTTTGTTTACAAATGCGATCGTGAAGCTGGATATTATGACCTACCCGGACAAAGTAGAACCATTACTTGCCTAGATGATAACACATGGTCAACAATCTCTGATTTCTGTACAAGTGAGTGCCAATGTAATGTACATATCCACATTTTTTTTGCTATTTATTTATTTCCTTTCTGGAGAACTTAATATACTTTGTTGGCTTATTCTCAGAATTTAATAGCTGACTCCAGGTGTGTGAATTCTGAATAACTTTCTGTAATGAATAAGACATACTTTAAGCTAAACTAGAGTAGTTTGGCTGTTTAATGGTGTTTTCCCATGAACATACCATATATACTCGAGTATAAGCCGAGTTTTTCAGCACAGTTTTTGTGCTGAAAAATTCCGCCTTGGCTTATATTCGAGTCATTACGTTAATACCGTAGTTACAGACATGGGGGCGGGTGCCGGGCCGCAGCATCGCCACGCTTCTGGCAGAAGTACCGGGGCCTTCTAGCAGAAGTACCGTAAGTACTTTTGTAGTTTGAAATGAACAGCATCGCCATGGTGATGCTGCGGGCCTGGCACCCGCTCCAGTGTGTGTATGCCGGGTCTGTAACTACGGTAGCTGTAGTCTGTAGTGGTCTGTAGCTATAATGGCGCCGCTCTGCTCCAGAGCGGTCGCCATTGCAATCGGCACCTCCACTGTAACTCTTACAGTGGTAATGCCGGAGTTCCTGAGCACTGGAGTTACAGAGGAGGTGGCCTCTGCTGCGGGGAAACGGCAGGTGCCCCTGGAGAGAGGAGGGAGCAGGAACAACCGCTCTCTCAAATGCAGCCCTGAAGCGCTGAGGAAGAGCCCTGGCCGCTGGAGCTGAAGGGGAGAGCAGAAGCGCTGAGGGGAAATCCAAGCAGCCGAGTCTCCTTCGGGTCTGCCCCTCAGTGCTCCTGTCGGGGATTCCCCTCAGCGCCTCTGTAAAGGCTCCCGGCTGCAGTGCTTTTCTTTTGCAGGCTGCTCTATGCAGCCTACAAAAGAAATGATGATTTTTGCAACGTATTTCAATGTATTAGCATTGTGATCAGATCCCCTGGGGTTCAAGACCCCTAGGGGGTCTTATAAATGCAAAAAAAAAAACCAAAAAAAAGTAAAAACAAAAAAAACCAAGGTATAAAAAAAATTCAAATCACCCCCCCCCCCCTTTCCCTAGAACACATATAAAACTAATACTGTGAAACACATACACGTTAGGTATTCCTGTGTATGAAAACGCCTGCTCTACAAATCTATAAAAATATTTTTCCTGTATGTTACAGGACTTCCCACTTGGAATTCAGTCTGACTATAGCCAGGCTAAATATAGGGTATCTGCAGTGCTCCGTCAGATAAAAAAATAAATAAAAAAAGGACTTGATGACCCCTGTGCTCATAATTCCTTGAGGTCTCCTTGTTTGAACCTCCAGTGGTTATAAACTTATCACCCCATGAATAGGGAAATGTCACTTTTAAGATCAGGGCCTCCCGTTGCGTACACCGAGCAGTTTGGCCAAGGCAGAAACACTGCTGCAAAAAACACTGCATAAAACCGTACCTGCAAAGTGGATGGGTTTCTGGCTAATCCCATCCACACACTGCAGAAAAAATCTGTGTGGCTGAAATGCTGTGATTTAAAAGAAACGCTTGTGTTTTTGTTAATCACAGCAAATCAATTATACCTACAGAAACATTGTTGGTTTCTGTATAGGTATAATAGAGGCAGAAAGTCCGCAGAGGAAATCTCTGCGGACTTTCTGTGAAAAATGCTGTGGGAAAAACTGCAATGCGATTCCGCTGCAGCATTTTCTGGCGGCAGCACGCTACGTGAGGCCTTAGCCTCAAGGTTTATTTTTTTTCTTAACACTTATTCTTAAAAATGCTTTTTAGTAATACTTCTTTTTTTTTGTGTGTGTGTTTAGTGTTTGATAAATGTATTTACATTTTCATGTATGTATTTCCTTTTACTAGGAGCCTGTGGTCTTCCTGATAGAATCTCTTTTGCAACACCAAAAGAGGGTGAACTTGATAAAGATTTCTTTCTTCCTGGTACAACAGTCAGCTATAATTGCATACCGGGTTATAAGCGTGCACCTGGCTCAAACAGCATTACTTGCCGTGACGACTATACATGGTCGGAACCAAGTGAATTCTGTGTGCGTAAGTATATTCTCTTCCTTTTTCTTAAACTCACCAGATTGTGTTTGAAATGGGTTTATCTACCACTTAAAAATTTATAGCCTATCCTTAAGATAGGCAAACCAAAAATAATTATTAACCTAGCAGTAACTACAATAATCAAACAGAAAGTGGAAAAGTCCTCTGCCCACCGTCTACAAGGTAAGTATTCAAATCAATAAACTTTATTGTTAACAAGTTAAAACGTCTTAGAATATTGCCCTTTCATTAAAATTGTGCAAAGGTGAATAGGACACTAATTCACACCTAACTAAGGAAATGCTGCGGTCTGCTGAGCAAATCATGCAAATTTTCAGCAGATATCTGCCTAGACTGGTTTCCACAAAAAAACGGTGTGATAGAAAAAAAATCCCTCACTTTTTTTAGTGACTTGCCCAGCCTAGAGCTCAAATAATGGTACCCACCCCACATTCGGAGTCACCATAAGTCCATGACCAATATGAGGGACTACTCCACCAACAGGGAGCATAGACTAAATCCTGTTTATAATCCAATTGTCATTTGCTACAGGTCAGTCTGAAATGTGATTCCATTAATTCAGCTAACTCAGAGTGGTCTGGGTGAAAGCACACCTAAGTAAAGCAGATCCTCAATGGATAGTCAGAGGATCTCTCCCAGACGTAAGAGAGACCCCTATTAAAGCATCTAGCGCGTTTCTAAGTTATGATTTCTATAACTATTCATCAGAGGTGTTCAATTCTATCTATATTCGACAAGCTATTGTTGCCCCCACTCCCCTACTAGTCTGCGGCTGCATTTATTCAATGTCCTGTGAATAGGGAATAAGTGTCCATAAAGCACAACCCCTTTTAATATTCATGGGACTTGCCCCCTTATTAATTCACTGTTCAGTGACCAACATAAAATGATGATATAGAATTAATCCAGACACTCCATTAGATGAAAAAGCAGCACAAAGATTTATTGTGCGACTTACAAACCACCAAATCAAGACAACATAAATAGATAAATACAAAAAATGAATGACCAGGTCATGTCTGTCCCCAGATGTTTCGGAGAAACACTCACCTTCTTCAGTAGTATCCTGACTTGGATGTCGTTGTATTAGAAGAAAGATTTGCAAGAAGATGTATGGAATTTAGCATTTTGTACTTGGTGGCAGATCCTCTTTAAAGGGATCCTATCACTCAGACACAATTTTTTCTAGGTACCACGTCGGAAAAGCCTTAAAGGCTATTCTTCTCCTACCTTTCGTCGTCTTCTCCGCGCCGCCGTTCGCCTACAATCCCGGTTTTGCTCGGTATGCAAATTGGCTCTCTTGCAGCACTGGGGGCGGGCCCTAGCACTCAAACAGCACTGGGGGCATCCCCAATGCTGCGAGAGAACTCTCTCCAGCGCCACCTCCATCTTTGTCAGCAGTGTCCTCTTCAGCCTCTTCTTCCGGCGGTGGCTTGTAACGTCTAGGCCTTGGGCAGAGCAGACTGCTCTGTTGATTAAAAAATGAATATACTCAATATAAAAAACTACCTGTAGTATTGTGTATGACCTTGTTTTCTAATGATAAAGTCTTCTAGGCATGGAATGCAATATCTACAGTCCTATGAAAAAGTTTGGGCACCCCTATTAATCTTAATCATTTTTGGTTCTAAATATTTTGGTGTTTGCAACAGCCATTTCAGTTTGATATATCTAATAACTGATGGACACAGTAATATTTCAGGATTGAAATGAGGTTTATTGTACTAACAGAAAATGCGCAATATGCATTAAACCAAAATTTGACCGGTGCAAAAATATGGGCACCTCAACAGAAAAGTGACATTAATATTTAGTAGATCCTCCTTTTTCAAAGATAACAGCCTCTAGTCGCTTCCTGTAGCTTTTAATCAGTTCCTGGATCCTGGATGAAGGTATTTTGGACCATTTCTTTCTACAAAACAATTCAAGTTCAGTTAAGTTTGATGGTCGCCGAACATGGACAGCCCGCTCTCAAATGATCTGAAAACAAAGATTGTTCAACATAGTTGTTCAGGGGAAGGATACAAAACGTTGTCTCAGAGATTTAACCTGTCAGTTTCCACTGTGAGGAACATAGTAAGGAAATGGAAGACCACAGGGACAGTTCTTGTTAAGCCCAGAAGTGGCAGGCCAAGAAAAATATCAGAAAGGCAGAGAAGAAGAATGGTGAGAACAGTCAAGGACAATCCACAGACCACCTCCAAAGAGCTGCAGCATCATCTTGCTGCAGATGGTGTCACTGTGCATCGGTCAACTATACAGCGCACTTTGCACAAATAGAAGCTGTATGGGAGAGTGATGAGAAAGAAGCCGTTTCTGCACGTACGCCACAAATAGAGTTGCCTGAGGTATGAAAAAGCACATTTGGACAAGGCAGCTTCATTTTGGAAACAAAAATTGAGTTGTTTGGTTATAAAAAAAGGCGTTATGCATGGCGTCCAAAAAGAAACAGCATTCCAAGAAAAACACATGCTACCCACTGTAAAATTTGGTGGAGGTTCCATCATGCTTTGGGGCTGTGTGGCCAATGCCGGCATCGGGAATCTTGTTAAAGTTGAGGGTCGCATGGATTCCACTCAGTATCAGCAGATTCTTGAGAATAATGTTCAAGAATCAGTGACGAAGTTGAAGTTACGCCGGGGATGGATATTTCAGCAAGACAATGATCCAAAACACCGCTCCAAATCCTCAGGCATTCATGCAGAGGAACAATTACAATGTTCTGGAATGGCCATCCCAGTCCCCAGACCTGAATATCATTGAACATCTGTGGGATGATTTGAATCGGGCTGTCCATGCTCGGCGACCATCTAACTTAACTGAACTTGAATTGTTTGTCCAAAATACCTTCATCCAGGATCCAGGAACTGATTAAAAGCTACAGGAAGCGACTAGAGGCTGTTATCTTTGCAAAAGGAGGATCTACTAAATATTAATGTCACTTTTCTGTTGAGGTGCCCATACTTTTGCACCGGTCAAATTTTGGTTTAATGCATATTGCGCATTTTCTGTTAGTACAATAAACCTCATTTCAATCCTGAAATATTACTGTGTCCATCAGTTATTAGATATATCAAACTGAAATGGCTGTTGCAAATACCAAAATATTTAGAACTAAAAATGATTAAGATTAATAGGGGTGCCCAAACTTTTTCATAGGACTGTATCTTTTTCCATTCTTCAAGAATGACCTCTTTTAGAGCCTGGATGCTGGGTGGAGAGTGATGATCTCTTTCTTCAGGATTCACCATAGATGTTCAATTGGGTTTAGATCAGGGGACATGCCTATTGTGAATAGTATTGCAGCTCATTGAAGTAAATAGAACTGAGCTGAGGTACCAGACTCATTCCATGAACAGGGGTGGTGGTTTTTCTGGGAAAAAAAAGCAGCCATGTTATTACCTTGGTAAAATTGCTTTAAAGAAAGTCTCATCAGACTGCAGTTTTGGATCCTTCAGTATAGAGTAATAATAGTTAAAATTAGTCCTAAAATGCGGAATATATTGATCAATAACTTACACAGCATATTTTTATGTTTTTGGCAGGCAAATCATGTGTGTATCCTGGAGATACGCGAAATGGAGAGTTTACTGCGACGGATGGTTTTTTTTTTGGTTCCACAGTGACATATACATGTGATCCAGGGTGAGTATTAAATGTTCAGATTGGTTATATCCTGATGGATTTCTCAGAGATCAGAAATGTAAAACTCATCACATACTATAGATATACCAGGGTGCTGTGGGGACCCCCAGGAGTGATGCGACAATCCAGTGGGGAAATGGCTGCAAACTATATGGGCATATAGGATTACGATGTAGTTGAATAGAACGGTGCAGGAGGAAGGCTTTATCTTCCTACTCTATCACTCAGGTATCAGTTAGTGATACCTGGTGAAGACCTGCTGCATTGATCTGCAGAGAACGATCACAGAGATCCGAGGATAGGTAACTGCTGTTTGTTTGTTCTTTGTAAAGCTCAACTACTTTGTGGGGCCACTGGGGGACATTATTAGTTGTCAGGGGGCTAGTGAGGGAACATTATTATGTCACTGGGGTACACAGCACCATGTGTATAGACTTAGCCACTAGGAGGCTGATACTAGGAGTATCAAAAGAGGCCAAATCCACCTCTATACTCTCTGAACAGGCAGTGGGTTAGTCAGTTTTAACCTTCTGTCTCAAGGACCACTGTTCCATCCCACCTTACCTAAGCTGTGTTCAATGGTGTGGCTGTTGAAGCCAAGGTTCTGAGACGATGTGGGTTTAAGGAGCCTATTATCCAGACCATGCTCATGCTCTTCTTTCTGCCTAAGGTGGTTTCTTCCTTCCACATCAACAAGGACATCGTCTTACTGTCTTTCTGCCCAGCCCCCAAGCACCCACGTGAGCTTTGTTTTCACTGCCTGGATGGTGTTCTGGTGATCTGTGTTTATTAGTCTCTCACTGACCCCTTCCATCATTCAGATGCCTTGTTTATTCTTCCTGAGGACCCTTACAAGGACCTGCAATCAAGTAGGCCTGTTAGATCAAGGATCGAGCACCACCCCTCTGAGTGACTGCTCATTCCATGAAAGCTTTCAGAGCCTCCTGGGCTGCTCTGCATCAGACTTCTGCCACCCAAGCCTACAAAGCTGCCACTTGAACCTTTGTCCACATTTTCACCAAGTTTTACCAGATCCATTCTGTGGCCTCTACCGATGACTGTTTGGGTCATAAGATTCTTCAACTGGCTGTACGCTAGTTTGCTCGCATGGCCTTGTAATTCCCACTCTCTGGGACTAATATAGGACATACCATGGTGCTGTCTTCCCCAGTGAAATAAGCGAGAAAAATGGAATTTTGTACTCTCTGTAAAATCCTTTTCTTGTATTCACTGGGGGACACAGATCCCAGTCTTATTTTTCTTGTTGTCCCAGGTTGTTTTGGTTTGTTTCAGGTTCAGGACATGGTTGGTAGTGTTGGCTCCGTGTTTTTTTTTTTTTTTTTCTCTTTTCTCTTCTTTCTGTGTGTCTCTCCTATTGCTGCGGTACAAACTGACTGACACACGGCCTGTGGGGAGGGTCTAGCCTAGAGACGGAGCCAACATCTTTTGATCCTCCTAGTGTCCAGGTCTATACCCATGGTGCTGCCCCCCCCCTTCCCAATTAATACAACAAGAAAAGGATTTTACAGTGAGTACAAAAATCCATTTACTTGGCTTGGTGCAACTATTTCTTATCTGGAGTCCACTGTGGGACATTTACTTGTCTGGGAGTCACTGGTGAACATTACTTGCCTAGGGGCCTCTGAGGACATTACTTATCTGAGGCTCGCTGGAAACATTATTACTTACCTGGGGGCCACTGGGGAACATTATTAGGTGCTGGGGAACATTATTACTTACCTGGGGGGACACTGGAGGAAATTACTTGCTTAGGTGCTGATGAGAACATTCCTTGTCTGAGGGTGACATAGGATGTTATTACTTGACTGGGGGCTACTGGAGAACATTATATCTTGCGTGGGGGCCATTGGTGCACATTTGGTGTTTGAGGGGCACTAAGGAGCATGCACTGTGTGGTGGACCATTGAGGAGTATGATACCATGTGGGGCAACTAAGGGGCTTGGTGATGGTAAAAGTTGTTTTTTTTTTTTTTTTTGTTTTTTATGTACTGAGTAGAAAGAATACAATGGTGTATCTTTGAGGATGCATTCACATGACACAGCTATGATGCAGTTGCAATTGCATCAAAACTGAAACAGAAAAATGCATGCAGTTTTGATGTGGTACCAAATGTAATTTCAAAAACTGTTTAAAAAAAACAAACAAACGTCAAAACTATGGTTTTGTCTTTTGGTAAAAAAAAATTAGGCTGAAAACTCATTCAGGACTCCTCTTTTTGCTTTAGTCGTCTCCATCAACCTATTACCTTGTGTGAAGATAGAGCATGGGCAGACTATAACCATTCCGATTCCATGGGTATTGGTATTGATCCCCCTCAATATGGATATACTATATATTGGCCATCTTACTATTCTGTGGGAAAGAATGGCTTGGTGAGATTGGCTGGACTGCCTAGCCTTGTATTATAGATGCAGATGTCATTCCGAAGTTGTGGGGAAGCATAATGTGTATTATGCAGGTTGTCACCATGTTAATCCACATAGTATTGGACCAAATAAAACAGTGGGACCCCCCCCCCCCATCCCGCACGATTAAAGCTACATTATTGATGTATAGGACTGAGTAGATTTCACACTTTCATGAATATGCTACATCATCATATTTAAAGATTTTTTTTTTTCTTTTTTATGTTCTATAAGTTCAGTAAAGTTCTTATGTTCTGTTTGCTCTTGTATCTTTTAGTTATCGATTAGGTAGTAGAAGAAATCAGCGCATTTGCCAAGCAGATGGTTCGTGGACCAATGAAGTCCCAGTATGTGAAGGTAATATGAGCAGTGAAATGAAGAGGTCTTTCTCATTCCATTATGATAAAATTAAATTCAGGAAGCATTGAAAAAAAAAAAAAAAAAAAATGGAGTCAATAGACCAAACCTCCACAGCCCATCTCTGGCTCCTTTATAAATGGCACAAGCAGTACAGCTCCTTTAATTCAGCTAAAAAGCTACTGATTGAATTCCTATGAAAGTAAATATGCACTAAACTATACATCAAAACAGTTGTACAACATTAATAATAATATAATTTATAATAATTCTTTTATTTTGAGGCTGGAATCAGTAAGGGTGGGTTCACACCTGCGCCCGATCTCTGCTTTGTAGGTTTTTCCTCTTCTGCCGATAGGAGAGGGAAACTCCGCAGTCAGTGTCTGCCCATGAGCGTTTTATAGTCTCAGCAGCGAAACTTTTTTTTTTTTTTACCAGACACAAAGTCCTGCATGTCCGGTTAAAACGGTTTTGCCGCGGAGACCAGAAGATGCTCATGGGCGGATACTTTGCAAACCCATTCAAATGAATGGGTTTGTAAAGTGGCTGCTGGTTTCCGTCTCCTGTCCAGTTTCTCGGGCAGAAGACGGAAACCTGAAAGTGGAGACCGGGCGCTGGTGTGAACCTGCCCTAACTTTTTTTTTTTTTTTTTTTTTTTTTGACTCCTGGCTCCAACTCCACAGTTCTGTGCGTCATCAGTAAATTTGCAGACTGGCACCAAAGTATCAATTGTTTTATCGCTGCTGGTTTCTGCAGCAAAACTATACTGAACATAGGGTCATACTGAATGTAGGGTCATAATAACACATTGGTGGACTCAGTACAAAGTACCCACACTCTCTGCTTAAACAAACCTCCCAACTTTGAGTACACAAAGAAAGATAATTATGGCAGCTTGCATTTTGGTTGTTTTTTTTTTTTTTTTTTCTGTCAAACCATGATGATAACTCTACTGATGTCCCCTTTGACTTCACCCATTTCCACCATGTACTTTGTGTGCCCCCTCATAAGTGTGATCTTTGTGTAACAAAATAATGTAATAATTATACCTCCTTAGTTCCCTTTCATAGTAAAATGCCCCCTAGTTGGCCCTCAGAAAGTTTAATGATCAATTTGTGGCTCCCACAAAGAAGTAATATATATATAAAAAAAAAGGTTAATAAAAAAAATATTCTGCTGCACATCGGCATCTGCTTGTCACAGTAGCTGTGATAACACCTTGAAGCAAGAAGCTAACAGCTCTTTACTCCTTTGTATTCAGCTGAACCAACATCTCAAGGATGAAGTCAGAGTTGAAATTGGAACTTGCCTCCCAGGATGGTGGGACAATGCCTGAAATTCAGGGCTGTCCTGCTAGATCTTGAATGACTAGGGTCTGGTGCAAGTGATTAAAATATTAATGCCCTGTTATGGTATCTGGATGCGTTAAAAGGGGAGCCCACAAATTTAGACTCTCCCTCTTTCTCTCTATTAATTCTTGCAATTAATCAGGCATTTTACCTTGGTTGTGATTAAAGTTGATTTTGGTCACACCCTTTTAAAACCACACCCTTTTTAAAGTATGACTGTCATATCTCCTGAGGAAGCTCTGTAGTAGGGTGAAACGCGTAGATGTGGACTCTCTTGCACCTAGGGGTAATACACCTGTGACCATGACGCTAGGTAATTTGTATTGTCATTTATTATCATGATTGAGTGGTTGTGCGTTGTCTTTCTCATCCTTACTCATTGATTTTCTGCCTTGGTCACTCTCATGTATCCTCTACAGCTTGTTACTGAACCTGCAATAATGCACTAATATTGTTATTGTACTTCATCAGTTATGAGTCATTAATATGGGCATTTTGCTTTGCGGTTCACATACAGTATGTTTTATATGAATAATTTATTTTATATGTTCCCCTGGTGCCTTTTCCTGGTGTCTTCACTGTCTGGTAGCATATTTCCATCTGCCCTGCTGTAATATGGTGGTTTTATTATTATTTTTGTAATCTTGATTAATAAATTTATATATTTTTACACATATGTTGTGAAGTCATTTCTTATTTGTGCATCTTCGCTGTAGTTCTTTTTCCGATTTTCATGGTTATTTGTGTAACAGCCTTTCCTTTGATATATTTGGTTGTTTTGTTATTAAAGAGGATTTTTCATGGTCCGGGGCACAGGCAGTTCTATATACTGCTGGAAAGCTGACGGTGCGCTGAATTCAGCGCACTGTCGGCTTTTCCTATCTGTGCCCCGGGTAAAGAGCTATCGGTCCCGGTACCATAGCTCTTTACAGTCAGAAGGGCGTTCCTGACAGTCTGTCAACAACATCCTTCTCCAAAGCATCGCATGTCGTGCTGTACAGTGTGAGTGGGGAGGAACGCCCCTCCTTCTGCTCAAAGTGCTCGTCCATAGACGAGTATTATCAGGTGGGGAGGGGGTGTTCCTCCCCGCTCACACAGCACAGCACGATAGGCGCTGCTGTGGAGAAGGACATACCTGACTGACTGTCAGAAACACCCTTCTGACTGTAAAGCGCTAAGTTACCGGGACCGATAGCGCTTTACCCGGGGCTCAGATCGGGAAAGCCGATAGTGCGCTGAATTCAGCGCACTGTCGACTTTCCAACAGTATATAGAACTGCCTGTGCCCCGGACTATGAAAGGTCCTCTTTAATATTAAAATAAGAACAAAAGGATAATCCAAAGGCAAAAAACCTAAAACTTAACTTTTATTTTCTTTTTATAAAAGAACAATCCCGAGTATAAAATATCAAAAATAGGTTTCCTAACACCCAACCAAAAGGCAAAGGAATATTAGCGTATTTCCACTTCCATTCCTATTCATAGACTAGGACCTGCGTTTATTCCAAAATTATTGAAATGATCGCGCTTGGTCCTCAAAATAATTGGTATAGGTGTATAACTTTCTCAATCCAGGTTAAAAATTGTTTCACCTCAGATCAGTAATAAATGAGTGACTGCATTGATGAGACTCCATTAACTTATCCCATTTCACTGTTAAACTCCTGTAGCAATTGTCAATGCTTTTTTATATAAATAGCAGGAAACCTAATGGTGTCTTCTAGGTCCCTGTTCACATATAAATATTTCCATTCATTAATTTTGGACTCTGTCTCATTAAACTGCTGTAGCAATATTATCAGCACTTTATGTGAAGCAGGAGGTATTCTGACGCCCTCTAAGTCCCTGTTCACATGTGAGCACTCAAACTCAATTGCAGATTTAATTCTGTCTCACTCTGTCTTGTCTCTCTTGTCTCAACGCGTTTCCCTCTCTAAAAAAGAGTTCATCAGGAGACCCAATACTCAATCTGAATGTTATAGTCTGCCCCTTTAAGTCAATGCTATGGCAGCGCAGCCCTTCCAAGCCTAGTTTCATCTATCATTGGCCTGTGAGCTTGCCTCAATAAATCAAAGTGTGCTTCCTTAATAGTAACGATGGGCAGTAAAAACCATCGTTCCCCGTGCCTTGATGGTAGGCACGGGTAGAGAAATGAAAGCCTTTCATCAGAATACCTCCTGCTTCACATAAAGTGCTGATAATATTGCTACAGCAGTTTAATGAGACAGAGTCCAAAATTAATGAATGGAAATATTTATATGTGAACAGGGACCTAGAAGACACCATTAGGTTTCCTGCTATTTATATAAAAAAGCATTGACAATCGCTACAGGAGTTTAACAGTGAAATGGGATAAGTTAATGGAGTCTCATCAATGCAGTCACTCATTTATTACTGATCTGAGGTGAAACAATTTTTAACCTGGATTGAGAAAGTTATACACCTATACCAATTATTTTGAGGACCAAGCGCGATCATTTCAATAATTTTGGAATAAACGCAGGTCCTAGTCTATGAATAGGAATGGAAGTGGAAATACGCTAATATTCCTTTGCCTTTTGGTTGGGTGTTAGGAAACCTATTTTTGATATTTTATACTCGGGATTATTCTTTTATAAAAAGAAAATAAAAGTTAAGTTTTAGGTTTTTTGCCTTTGGATTATAGTTTATTTTTGGTTCAATTGGATTTTAAGAACAAAAGGAGTCAAATATATATTGCTTAACCATATGTTTATGCATTGTGAGAACAGGTTTAGCAGCTTAATGTCACTTCTGCCAGAACTAACTCCTCAGGTGTGCCTTACTAGCAACTAGAGTTGCCTTGTCTCAGTTTAAGTAACTTTTTTTTTTTTTAAGGCAAAACTTCTCAAAAATTGGAATGCAACAATTGTAGGCTTCTTTATTAAAAGTTTGCATAAGGAACCACAAAGACCCGTGCTTGCATCCAGCATAGGACAGAATAGAATGAGGTTCAGTTTTTGTATGTTAAAGTAGTTTTCTAGTTTTAGCAAATAAATGTTAGTGTTTGCATAAAGAAAAGTTGCTACAGAAAGTATAGTAGAAAATTTATCAATTTCTAACGGTTATCTAGATCTCTTCTTACTGTCATTCATTTTTCTTACTTCCAATGGATAAAATAATTTCATGGTGATGTAACATCTGGCCCATGGTCATACAAGAAAATTATATAGCTTTTCATTATACAAACAATAACTTTTATTTGCTGAGATTGAAAACCCCCTATAAAACTGTAAATGTCAGCAAATCTGTAATCTCTCATTAAATCCAAACTGAAAGGTATTTTATTGACATTTGATCACTAGTTTAGGAAATGTCTCATGTTAAGATTTCTTAAGGCAAGTCCATAGAGTTTTTCTGTAGGTGGATTTTGAGGCAGAATTTGCATCAAACAACACCTCCCATCGATCCCAATCATTTCAATGCTCAACAAGAACACAGGAGACACTGAGCAAACCTTATTGTGTAGCAAATTAAATTCTCAATATGAAAAGAAATCACAAAAGAAGTGTAATGATTTGACTGAATGGCCTCTCACCTGTTGTGGTTGTGAATAAACGTCCACAACCACGTAAAGAGTTTGACCCAAATAGACAGGTGGAGGGAGCAGCACGTCTTGCCTAACACCGGTTATCCAGAAAACATCCGGGAATGCAATGAGAGGACAGTAAGAAAGCAGTGGTGACAGCGCTCTTAGGTCAGAAGAAGTTTATTGGAATCTGAACAGGCACAACGCTAACACATGCCGATATCGTTTGGCAGGAAGTTGATGCACTTGAAAAAGGGCCACATAGCCCGAAACGTGGTGTATCCACTTAGCGTTGTGCCTGTTCAGATTCCAATAAACTTCTTCTGACCTAAGAGCACGGTCACCACTGCTTTCTTTCTCTCCCCTCAATCATTTCAATGGGAGTCAGTAGCAGATTTTTTTCTTCTAGCTTGTTTATCTGCTAGGGGGGGGGGGGGAAGTGCCAGGACTCATCTTCAGCTGGATTCTGCCTTGCAAAGTCCATTAAAATGAATAGAGAACAGAAAGAAAAAAAATATATTTTTTTTTGCAATCTGCCGACTCCCATTGCAGTGAATGGGAGAATTGGGAGCCACCTGCAAAAAATACTAATGCACATGATCAAGTGTGCCATCCGGTGCTCCTCCAAGGGGGTGTCCGATGGTCCGTTTTGTTCCAGTGAACATAGAGCAGGTCCTATCTTGCTTTGTGTCATCGAAACAGAACACATTGGAAGTCCCCATATAGAGAGGTACATTACACAATGCAGCTACACATTGGACGACACACTCAGACATGTATGGGGCCTTAATCTCACCCTTCATTTTTCATATGCTGGCAGGGAGGCAATTCACTTTGCATTCACTACTACCTGTATGACAGGGAACATACTTGCATTTCATGATGATAGCTCCTCCTCTGTCTTCCATGGGGAATAAATTGCCATTTCCATCCTATGACAACCGAAGACAATCCTTACATACTTATTATTTGTGTTTTCAGTGGTTATCTGCCCTGCACCAGATGCCCCAGCTAATGGATCATATAACCCAGTGAAAGATGAATACAGTTACTTAGATGCTGTGACCTTTACATGCAACAAAGATTTACATGTCATTGGTGAAAATACTGCATCATGCACTCGTGATGGAACATGGAGCCATGTCTCTCCCACTTGTAAAGGTTAGAAATACTTTTTTTTTTTTTTTTTTCCTCAAATTTTTCATGTTAAGTAAAAATGACCGCTTCCTACTACCAGTTTGGCTGCCACTTACCGAAGTCCTTTAATGTTTTAGTTTTGTAAAATAAAGCCAGTGTTTCTGTATCGTACGAGGCAAGACAAAAACAGCAACTACAAATATGAACGAAGAATAGATGGAAAGTAGAGATGAGCAAACGGCGTTCGATCCAATTGATATTCAATCGACTATCAGGCTGTTCGAGGTATTCGATTACAATCGAATACCACGAGGCAAACACACTAAAAATTCGTATCCCCCCTCCCACCTTCCCTGGCACTTTTTTTGTACCAATAACTGTGCAGGGGAGATGGGACAGGAATTACGACAACGGAGGCATCGAAAAAAAAATCGGAAAAAGTAATTGGCTGGCTAAATCAGGTGACCTCCAATTTATACGAATGGTTGATTTCAAATTCGGGTCATATGAGACTGAACTATGTGACTGTGAGACAGGGACAGATGTACAGGCAGGGTTAGCTAGGGATTACCTTTATTTAGGTGGGAATGTTACTGAAACAGCTCTTTGGGGCTCTATCTCGTCGGGATCCCTGTCAGCTTGCGATATGCGGGAGCTGACTTTTTCCCATAAGAATGCATTGACCAGCGTTGATTGGTCGAATGCCATACAGAGTACAGCATTCGGCCAATCAACGCTGGTTCTGCCGGAGGAGGCGGAGTCTAAGATCGGTCCACAGCAGTCTCCATTCTGGTCCGATCTCAGATGTAGAAGTGTTGAGTGCACAGGTGTAGCAGAGGTGGCCGTGTGCTGAGCCCTGCTACACCAGAGATGTAGCAGAGCTGAGTGTGCGCTGAGCTCTGCTACATCTCAGGGTAGGAGAGCTGTGCACTCAACACTGCTACATCTGAGATGAAACCAGAATGGAGACTGCTGTGGAACGATCTCAGACTCCGCCTCCTCCGGCAGATCCAGCTTTGATTGGCCGAATGCTGTACTCTGTATTGCATTTGGCCAATCAACACTAGTCAATGCATTTCTATGGGAAAAAGTCAGCTCCCGCATATCGCAAGCTGACAGGGATCCCGACGAGATAGTGGCGTAATACAGGTACTTGGGCATCTTAGATGCCTCCAGGCATGCTTCCCCTGCTGTCCCAGTTGCATTCCAGGGTGTTGGCATCATTTGCTGAGGTGTCATAGTGGACTTGGTGACTCTCCTGATTCGGTGTGGCTTCCCCTGAAACGAAGCATTTTTCCCCATAGACTATAATGGGGTTCAATATTCGTTCGAATAGTCAAATATTGAAGGGCTATTCAAAACGAATATCGAATCTTGAATATTCTACTGTTCGCTCATCTCTAATGGAAAGCAGACTCTACCCAAGACCGCTGTAAACCAGCAGGGTTTGTTTGTAGGTTTTTCTGGTTTTCAGGTCGCTTTTAAAGGTTTCAAATACAAATCTTGATTTGTTGAGATTAAGCTGGTAAAAAGTTGTTACTATTGTTGAATGAAAAGGGCATTTCATGGGTAACGGCAATGAGAGTACTGCCATTCTTAGAAATATGTGTGCCATATGTGCTCTACATATCTATTGAGAATAAAAGACTGCACAAAGTCAACCCTTCTTGCTCTCAGTCTTTGCTACAGTACATAGTGTTTAGCTTTCACTAGGGCTCTGTTCTTACCCCTTTTTGTGACTACTTCATAAGTTTACGCTCATGCTTTTTAGGATATCCCTCATATTTTCATATGAGGGATCCTGTGAGCAGTAAACTGGTTATAAACCGAACTATAGAACCTTGTAGAGGTGATCTTATAGTTTGCCCTGTTGTTCAGCCCTGGAGCCCTATTTTCATGTAAATGAATGTTTTATTTGAATGCAAACAAAGGAAAACCTAGAGCGGAGACCAGGCATGCTAAGGCACTCCCACAAAGCACATTCCTTCTAATTTGCATGTGAATGAGACATACATTTAGATGGAAATAGGGTTACACTGCTGAATACTAGCGGCATTTTTGGTATTCTCTCTATAAAATACTGTGATTATTTTTTTTTACCAATTTACTGCTGACACTTTTATGGAGAAGAGATTGTTCCAGGTAGTGTGGACTCTGAAAATATATTTGACTATTGAGGACTATTTGTATGTATAAATGACTATTAGCATATATGTTTGGTATATCCGAGTTGCTTGGAGATATCTCAGTGCTGTGCTGCTCCTCCAGGGATTTGGCTTCCTTTTATAATCTTGATAATACCAATTGCATTCTCAGGATTGATCAGTCAGACCCCTACTGATCAGTGATTGATCTACTATATTCTAAGTACCGTATATACTCGAGTATAAGCCGAGTTTTTCAGCACTCCCCCCTCCTAGTTCAAAACTAGCCCCCGGGGCCGGTGCCCACCGGCCCCATACCTTTAAAGTTGCAGGCCGGCTCCTGCACAGCGAGCTCGCAGTAGCCGACCTGTTCCGACGACAGCCGGGAGCCTAATGAAGGCTCACAGGCCTGTCATCGCTATATTACTATTACGGCTGGTCTATGACCAGCCGTAATAGTAATGTAGAGAATCTCCCATAGACGGCAATACACTTGTATTGCCGTCTATGGAACTTGCAATCAAATTACTGCAGGTTCAAGTCCCCCAGGGGGGGCTAAAAAAAAGTTTTAAAAAAATATAATATAAAATAAATAAATAAAAGTTCACAGCGGGTTCACACCAGCACCTGATCTCAGTTATGCAGGTTTCCGTTTTCTGTCAGCAGAAGACAGAAACCGACATTCAGTGTCTGTGGGTGAGCCGTCTTCTGCTGCCCATGGCGAAACCGTTTTGTTTTTTGTTTTTTACTGGACACAAAGTCCTGCATGTCCGACTAAAAAAAAAAAAAAAAAAAAAAACGGTTTCAATGCGGAGAGCAGAAGACGCTCACCGGCGGACACTTTTCAAACCCATGAATGTTTCTCGGGCAGGAAACGGAAACCTGCATAACTGAGATTGGGCGCTGGTGTGAACCTGCCCTCAAAGTAAAAAATGACTGTGAAACACATACACATTAGGTATCCCTGTGTCTGACAGTGCCCGGTCTACTGAATATAGGGTATCTGAAGTGCTTCTATACAGTCGGGAAGGGGTTAATAGGAGCACTGCAGATCCCCTATATTCAGCCAGGCTGAATTCCAAGTGGGGGTAAAAAACCCAGTCCTCAAGCTCAGGGAAGGGGCAGACAGACAACCAAAACACCCTCTCCCCTTTCCCAGCACTTACTGCCCCCAAGAACTCGGCCATTTTAATTTTTGAAATTTTCCAGTAGCTGGTACATTTCCCCCTAGGCTTATACTCGAGTCAATAAGTTTTCCCAGTTTTTTGTGGTAAAATTAGGGGGTCGGCTTATATTCGGGTCGGCTTATACTCGAGTATATACGGTATATCTAGTATTCTAAGGGCTTGTTCCCACGATGTAAAGCGGCGCTCATTCTGACACGTAAACACGTGTCAGAGTCAGCGCTTCAAAACAGAATCCCGTTGACTTCAATGGGTTCCGTCTTACGCACGCTACACATTGAAATCAATGGGAGGCTTTTTAACCCATTGATTTCAATGCGTTAAACGGAACCCTTTGAAGTCAATGGGATTCTGTCTTGAAGCAGGACTCTGACACGTGTATACGTGTCAGAATAAGCGCCGCGTTACATCATGGGAACGAGCCCTAAGAGGATAAATATTGTTCATGGTATAACCCCTTTAAGAATCAGTACAGCGCATTCATAGCTTCCTGTGAAACTTGATAGTTGCTTTTTGTTGAGTATCTTGCGACTATCTCCTCCTATCTATCCTCCACTCTTCATGGAAGTGCTCACCTCTCATCATGATGAAGCATGGAGAGTTGCATGCAATTGAAGCATATGTCAGGGAAGAAAGCCTTAAAGGGGTTGTCCCATCACAAGGATCCTATCTATACTGCTGGTAAATGTGGATGTAAGACTTTTCCTAAATACATTGCTTCAGCAAAACTGCTTTGTTTGTCCACTATATCACTTTATTCATTTCTCTGTGGCCACAGCCCTGACTTAGCTGCTCCTGAGTCAAGTGATGTATCTGCTGCTCTCAGGGGGGAGGGAGGAGGGGCTAAGTGCAGGGAGCGAGCCTGTGTATCTAGCTATTCCTGTGTCTACACCACGTGACCTAGCTTCCTGCACTCAGATAGGGGAGAGGAGCTGCTTTCATTTCTTCTGTTCTCCCAGTTATCAGGCTAGCTAACTCATTTGTGTTCATTATGGCAGAGACAGGCAGTGTCTGTATGTAACACAGAATGGAGTTGCTGCTACCTGTACTTCATAGTCCAATAAGGTGGGCGGAGCTACATGGGAATTTGGGGGCGGAGCTAAACGGCAGGTTGCCTGTGAAACCCCGCCCACCAAATGATGCAAGAAACCAGGAAGAAAGAAGATTTTACAAGAGTGAAGACTGCTGAGTATGTGAGGTGGGAATACCCCTTTAAAGGGATTCTATGATTTAGAAAAGTCATTTTGAGGTAAATATATGCCTGAATAGCCTTTAAAAAGGCTATTCATGTGCTGTCTCCAGTTCTCCCAAAGACCCCCCAGTTTTTAGTAAAAACGGGTAAATAGTATATGTAAATGAGGCTCACCAAGCCAACCACCACAAATACAGGAAGTGAGAAGCAAACATTCGAGGCAGCGTGTTCAGACACTGACCTTGGAGAACCCATTTCATCCAAATTGGCAGTTTTCTAATTTTAAACATACGGGGGAAATGAAAATTGAGTTTGTCGCAACATTTGTGTAAAACTAGAGCTATAAAGGGAAACAGAAGTCAACAGAGTTCTTCTCAAGCGGAGCTGAGGAGGATTGCGCAAGCTAGGCGTCAAGCGGCTCTTAGAGCTCACGAAACACCAGAGCAGACGGATCATCGATGCTAACACACTCATTATATGGCGTCCCAGCGAGCTGCTGAGATGCCGGAACAATCACAGGCACGACGCGCCAACTGTCACACACAGCTATACTCCAGGTTTCCAAAACAACCCCGCCATTTTTATATACTACGCCGGTAGCAGGGCCGTGTGGGTATGCAGAGATGTAGCAGAGCTGGGTATGCTGTGTGTATGCAGAAATGTAGCAGAGCTGGGTATGCAGAGATGTAGTACAGCTGTGCATCGGTAGAGATGTAGCAGAACCGTATATGTAGAGATGTAGCAAAGTCTTACTCCAGGTAACAACTGATGGCAGATTTTTCAATTATATCCATACTGATATACACATGATCCTTATGAAAAAAAGAAATATACCCGTGCAAAGCTGGGTATTCCTGCTAGTCTGCTATAAAACAGATACTATGTGATATAAATAGTGAAGGGGCTCCCACGCAGTACAATCTGCCCCCAGTGGTCCCAACACTGTACAGTCTGCTTCATAGTGGTTCCTAGGTTGTACAATGTGCGCCACAGTTCCCCCTCACTCGGTATTATATGCTTCACAGTGGCCCCACACAATATTATATGCTCCACAGTGCCCCCCCCCAGCCACAGTATAATGCGCTCCATAGTGGGTCTCCACACAGTATTATATGCTCCACAGTGGCCACACACACAGTATTATATGCGCCACAGTAAGTTCCCCCACACAGTATTATATGCTCCACAGTAGCACCCCCCTTTCCCCACAGTATTATATGCTCCAGAGTAGCCTCCCCCTTCCCCGCCACACACACAGTATTATACTTGCCTGAAGTCTCACTAAGAGCAGCCGGCTGTCCTCATTTTCACTGCAGGCACAGTCTGGGTAGAGGTCAAACTGCCAGCTTTCAGCTGTATTTGCTGTGCTGGATTCAACGTTGGGCTCCGTTCCCACGGAGTAGCGCGCCGCTCATTCTGACACGCGTTACGTGTCAGAGTGAGGCGCTTCAAAACAGATCCCATTGATTTCAATGGGTAGCGCATGCAAGCTGACACTCATTGAAATCGATGGGATCAGTTTTGAAGTGCCTCACTCTGACACATAACAATGAGTGGCGCGTTACTCCGTGGGAATGAAGCCTTAGTGATCAATCTGGGCAACAGCGTGCATGCCAGCAGCGATTGCTCTGAGTGTCCTCTCTGGCACGCATATCACAGGATTGCCAACTTGGTACTGGGATGAATGACTTTCAATTTTTCATACAAATTAAGATGCCAGCACCTATAGTTTATCCTTGGTTTCTGTATCTGATATACCGTATTTTTCGGACTATAAGACGCACTTTTTTTCCTCCCAATATGGGAGGAAAATGTGTGTGCGTCTTATAGTCCGAATGCAGCGTGCGCAGCGTCTGTGTCCCGTCTGTGCGAATGAAAAGAAGAGCAGCATGGTGCCTGCCTGCTCTGCCCCTCCTTCCCTGTCTGTGTCGCGTGTTTGCAGGAGCGAGATCTGAGAGGCAGGGAAGTAGGGGCGGGCCAGACAGGTGAAGGAAGCGTGGTTTCAAGCTTGCCGAGAAAACCACGCCTCCTTCTCCCGTCTGGCTCGTCCCTCCTTCACTGCCTCTCAGATCTGGCTCCGGCAATGAAACCACACAGACAGGGAAGGAGGGGCGGGCCAAACGGGAGGAGGAGGCGTGGTTTTCTCGGCAAGCTTGAAACCACGCCTCCTTCACCCGTCTGGCCCGCCCCTACTTCCCTGCCTGTGTGGCTTCATTGCAGAAGCGACATCAGAGAGGCAGTGAAGGAGGGACGAGCCAGATGGGTGAAAGAGGTGTGTTTTCAAGTTTGCTTAGAAAACCACACCTCCTTCACCCGTCTGGCCCGCCCCTTTTTCTCTTCTTACATAGCTTCACTGCAGGGTGTCTCTTTCCATCCATGGAGGAGATTAGATAGAATAGATAGATAGACAGACAGACAGACAGACAGACAGATGGATAGATAGATAGAAGATAGATAGATAGATAGATAGATAGATAGATAGATAGATAGGATAGATTAGATAGATAGATAGATATGTTCAAATCACCCCCATAGCCCTACAATACATATAAAACAAAAACATTACTGTGAAACACATACACATTTGGTATCCCTGTGTCCGAAAGCCCCCGGTTCTATTTACATTGGTGAAATATTATATTATTAGGTTATTAAATATTTCACCAATTTTTTTTCCTTAATTTTTTTTTTCCCTATTTTCCTCCTCTAAAACCTTAGTGCGTCTTATGGTCCGGTGCGTCTTATAGTCCGAAAAATACGGTAGTTGTGATCTGACATCACCTGTAATTCTGAGCTATATTTAAGTGATAGGAAATCCTCACTTTTCAAAATACCATTTACCTCAACTTTCTTTGGAAGAAGATACATAGTTGACCACACCATGAATAGATTAGAAAAATCTCCAATAAAGTTTTATAGGCTCAGAGGGTCCTGAGTACAGTGCCTACGACAGGCTTTCACTATAGTATTACTGTCAAAACTCCAGCTCTGTTTATAAGTGGAGGAAAAGAATGATAACCTGCTATGTTATCTGCAGTATGTGATTGAAATGTATGTTTATTTTATTTTATTTCTACACATTTCTAGCTGTTCAGTGTCCAGATCCAGGGGAAGTGAAAAATGGAAAGAGAATATCTGGTTTTGTTGGCCCATACTCATTAAATTTCGCTGTGAGATTTGAGTGTGATGATAAGTATATCCTGGAAGGTTCCAGTTCCATCACCTGCACTTCTAACAACGTGTGGGAGCCTGAAATCCCAAAATGTCTGCGTGAGTATTCCGCTTTGCTAGCAATATACACATATATATTATTATACAGTACAGACCAAAAGTTTGGACACAGCTTCTCATTCAAAGAGTTTTCTGTATTTTTATGACTATGAAAATTGTAGATTCACACTGAAGGCATCAAAACTATGAATTAACACGTAGAATTATATACTTAACAAAAAAGTGTGAAACAACTGAAAATGTGTCTTATATTTTAGGTTCTTCAAAGTAGCCACGTTTTGCTTTGATTACTGCTTTGCACACTCTTGGCATTCTCTTGATGAGCTTCTAGAGGTAGACACCTGAAATGATCTTCCAATAGTCTTGAAGGAGTTCCCAGAGATGCTTAGCACTTGTTGGCCCTTTTGCCTTCACTCTGCGGTCCAGCTCACCCCAAAACATCTCGATTGGGTTCAGGTCTGGTGACTGTGGAGGCCAGGTCATCTGGCGTAGCACCCAATCACTCTCCTTCTTGGTCAAATAGCCCTTACACAGCCTGTAGGTGTGTTTGGGGTCATTGTCCTGTTGAAAATTAAATAATGGTCCAACTAAACGCAAGCCGGATGGAATACTATGTCGCTGCAAGATGCTGTGGTAGCCATGCTGGTTCAGTATGCCTTCAATTTTGAATAAATCCCCAACAGTCTCACCAGCAAAGCACCATCACACCTCCTCCTCCTCCTCCTCCATGCTTCACGGTGGGAACCAGGCATGTAGAGTCCATCCGTTCTCCTTTTCTGCGTCGCACAAAGACACAGTGGTTGGAACCAAAGATCTCAAATTTGGACTCATCAGACAAAAGCACAGATTTCGACTGGTGTAATGTCCATTCCTTGTGTTCTTTAGCACAAACAAGTCTCTTCTGCTTGTTGCCTATCCTTAGCAGTGGTTTTCTAGCAGATATTTTACCATGAAGGCCTGCTGTACAAAGTCTCCTCTTAACAGTTGTTGTAGAGATATGTCTGCTGCTAGAACTCTGTGTGGCATTGACCTGGTCTCTGATCTGAGCTGCTGTTAACCTGCGATTTCTGAGGCTGGTGACTAGGATGAGCTTATCCTTCGCAGCAGAGGTGACTCTTGGTCTTCCTTTCCTGGTGCGGTGCTCATGTGAGCCAGTTTCATTGCAGCACTTGTTGGTTTTTGCAACTGCACTTGGGGACCGTTTTCCCAATTTTTCGGACTGACTGAGCTTCATTTCTTAAAGTAATGATGGTCACTCGTTTTTCTTTACTTAGCTGCTTTTTTCTTGCCATAATACAAATTCTAACAGTCTATTCAGTAGGACTATCAGCTGTGTATCCACCTGACTTCTGCACAACACAACTGATGGTCACAACCCCATTTATAAGGCAAGAAATCCCACTTATTAAACCTGATAGGGCACACCTGTGAAGAGAAAACCATTTCAGGTGACTACCCCTTCAAGCTTATCAAGAGAATTTCAAGAGTGTTCAAAGCAGCAATCAAAGCAAAAGGTGGCTACTTTGAAGAACCTAGAATATAAGACATATTGTCAGTTAGTTCACCCTTTTTTAAGTATATAATTCCACATGTGTTAATTCATAGTTTTGATGCCTTCAGTGTGAATCTACAATTTTCATAGTCATGAAAATACAGAAAACTCTTTGAATGAGAAGGTGTGTCCAAACTTTTGGTCTGTACTGTATGTGCAACCTGTACAGTAGGTAATGTGCCCAGTGTAAACTAGTATTAGCTTGCATGTAAGGCCCTAAGCTGACATGGTGGATTATTAGAGACATACAATGGTGTTCTGTGTTGAGGTGTTCTTGCAAAGTGCCAAGTCATTTCATAGAGTGTGACGATATCCATGAATCTAAGACACAGCTGATGAAATAAACGGAGTACATAGTCCTCCATGTAGGGTTTGGTATTTATTTTCAGCATTTATATTTTATTTAAAATGGGGCCTAATAGTCATAGTCAGTAATAATAATAAATTGTATTTATATAGCACCAACATATTACACAGCACTGTACAATTTGTAAGGTTCAAATACAGACAGGATAATACATTACAGAGAAACTCATTTCACACAATGAGACTGAGGGCCCTGCTCGCAAGAGCTTACAATCTATGAGGTAGAGGGGGTGACACAAGAGGTAGCAGGGGCGGCATTGCTTATACAGTGGTCAGACAATTCTGTAATAGAGGTGACTGTCATTACACATATATAAAGCTATAGGAGCCATCATCAGTCGTGTCCTGTAACATGTGGATGGAGCTTGGACATATAAAGTTAGCCTGAAATGGCATCATATCATGTGGGGTAATGTGGGAGCTGGAACAGAGGAGGGTTAAATTTTGGGGATTCTAATGATGGTACAGTGTTTACATTAGGAAGGGTTTACATTAGGAATTAGGATAGGCCTGTCTGAAAAGATGTGTCTTTAATTTGCGCTTGAAGCTGTAGAAATTGGGAGTTAATCTGATTGTCCGGGGTAGAGCATTCCAGAAAAGTGGTGCAGCTCGGGAGAAGTCTTGTATACGAGCTTGGGAGGTTGTGATAATAGAGAATGTAAGTGTTAGGTCATTGAGTGAACGGAGAACACGGGTTGGGCGGTAGACGGCGATAAGGGAGGAAATGTAGGGAGGTGCAGCATTATGGAGAGCCTTGTGGATGAGAGTGATAACTTTATATTTTATTCTATAATGAATAGGCAGCCAGTGTAGTGACTGGCACAGACCAGAGGCATCACTGTAGTGTCTAGCCTGATAGATGAGCCTGGCCGCTGCATTCAGAATAGATTGTAGAGGGGAAGACCAATAAGTAAGGAGTTACAGTAGTCAAGGCGAGAATGAATCAGAGAGACAATAAGTGTCTTTAGTGTATCTAGTGTAAGGAAAGGGCATATTCTAGAGATGTTTTTGAGGTGGAGGTGACATGAACGTGCGAGTGATTTAATATGGGGGGTGAAGGAAAGGTCTGCGTCAAACATGACCCCGAGGCAGCGGACATGCTGCCTAGGAGTTATAGTAAGTCCTGAGACTACAATGGATATATCAGGGACAGATCTAGTAGATGGTGGAAACGGTACTAGTTCAGTCTTAGAGAGATTTAGTTTCAGATAGAGCGAAGACAAGATATTTGAGACAGCAGAAAGACAGCCTCTGGTGTTCTGTAGCTTTAATACAAAGCATAGATAGAGGAAAATGTCTTTGTATTTGAAATTGATAACAATGATATACAAATTCACATGACCCTGTTCTGTTCTTGAAACACGGTCCATGTGTGGGCTGCATTTCCTCAGACTGACTACATGTGTATAAATGAAAGTTGCTGCATCATAGTGAGTTGTGATGCAATGAGCTCCTGAATGGCCATAGTGTGTTAGTACTGAAGTGACATAAAGCTGTACGTTTGGTAAGTAGTGCTCTGGCTCTTCAGGAGTTCACAGCATCGTAACTCACTATGATAAAGTGAGTTCCATTCAACAGTGAGCTTTCCATTTTTCACGTGACTGAAAATTGTAGTGAAGGTAATCTTTTCACCAGTGACTGACTGACTGTATTTGTAAGTTATCTACTTTCTTCTGGTCCTCAGCTGTGTCATGTGACCAACAGTAAGATTCTCCAACTGACAGTGCTTATTAGATATATACATTACTCCAAGAGTCATGTCAAGGCTGTGATAGGCGTAAATAGAGAAACTGACTTCCTGTCTATGCATACCACAGACCCCGTGGTGGTCACATGACACAGCTAAAGACCAGAACAAAGTGGACAACTTCTTTACTTTACTGTTAAATACCATTTATATCATCTTTAGCTTTGGAATGAGACACACATTTGACCAGACCGTGAATAGAGGATAAATTTGTTGAAGGGGTTGTCCAGGATTTTTTTTTTAATGGCTTATACTTAGGATAAACCATTAATATCTGATCAGTCGAGTGCAGACCCAGCCCCTGCACAAATCAGCTGTTAGGGGTTGCTTCCAATCCCCATACTATACAGTGAATGGAACTAGAAGCCGATAGAAACGACGCCCAGCCACAGAGCTATCATTTTCTGACTCTGTAAGATAATTATGGCTTATCTTAAGTACTCCTTCTTTAAGTAAAGCGTTGTAGACTTGGAGAGCACTATACACATTGTCTATGAACAGCTTTCCCTATAGCTCTACTTGTCGAGACTCCAGCTCTGATTATATGAGGAAGAGCAGAATAACTTGCTATGTTGTCTGTAGTATGTGATTGAAATTTTTTTTTTTTTTTTTTTTTTTTTTTTGAATCTTTACACATTTCTAGTTGTTCAGTGTCCAGAGCCAGGAGAAGTGCAAAATGGAAAGAAGAAACCTGGTTCTGTTGGCCCATACTTAGTGAATTCCAAGGTGGAATTTGAGTGTAACGAAGGCTATGTCCTGAAAGGTTCCAGGTCCATCACCTGTATTTCTAACAATAAGTGGGATTCTGACATCCCAACATGTACACGTGAGTATTCCGCTTTGCTAGCCATACACATGCTACCGTATATGTGCAACTTTTTATAGGTGGTAAGGTGCTGATTAGTATTGGCTTGCATACCAGGGACTGAGCTGATAAATTTAGTGATGGATTGCTGCAGACCTATAAGGGGGCTCTGTGGTGAGGGATCATTGTGTCAGCGTATATACTTATTGGGCAGTCATTTTATAGAGTGTGACTACATCCATGGTACACAAGCATAGCTGATGCTTTGTGTCTTATCATACATTTTATGATGTGTATTTTACTGAATATGCTGATAATTTATTGCACTCTGTGATGCTACACTGTCACTTTAATTGTGTATTTACTGCTGATTTATTGGATTTATCTTGAATTTTTCTTTTCTGGAAAGAGGGTGGTTGGCTCTTCAAATGGGCAAACCTGGTTGCGCCCATTGCCTGCTCAGTGAGTGGTGTCTGTTCTGATTCTGCTCGGCATACAGGCTTCATGCACTACAGCTTAAGGCCTTTGTGTTCCTATCAGGCAGGGTAACTCTCCTTTAAAAAAAAAAAAAAAAAAAAAGATTTTTCCCTTGTTCTTAATATCTTCTGTGTAGGCCAGTGTTGCTGCTGGTTTGGCAATTTTTCAATTTTTTATTTATTTTTTATTTTTTAAATCTGTACACATTTCTAGTTGTTCAGTGTCCAGATCCAGGACAAGTGCAACATGGAACGAGAATATCTGGTATTGTTGGCCCATACACTTTGAATTACAAGGTGGAATTTAGGTGTGACGAAAACTATGTCCTGGAAGGTTCCAGTTCCATCACCTGCACGTCTAGCAATAAGTGGGATTCTGACATCCCAACATGTCGTCTGCGTGAGTATTCCGCTATGCTAACCATATACTTACTATATGTGCAACTTTTTATAGGCAATAAGGTGCTATTTAGTATTGGTTTGCATATCATGGACTGAACTGACAGATTTTATGGTGGATTGTTACAGACGAACAAAAAGTGGGTGCCCTCGAAAAATACTAAAATATAACTTTTATTGATAATTTGGTTAAAAACAAATGGGCGACAAACTCCATGTATTGTAGTGTAAAAGGATGCAAGTCCCTACACTGTCAATGAATGTAAATACATGGAAGGTAAGTAGTCATTCGTATGCTGTGGGCTCCTTACAACACATCTGAGTCCAGTGCTCAGGCTCATTCAGAATGTGGATGCCCCAGAAGCAAGAGATTCATATTACTACTTCCCATTGGTTCTTGAAGTGGTAACTCTCAGAGTGAGCGCCACCCTCTGTTTGTGATCGTATCAGGTTAATGTTGACACATTGCAGTATTGGGTTACATGGATCCATGTAATGTTACATTGTTACATGGACTATCATACCTCCATTACACTTGTGTATAGCCTACCCCCATAGATACTCCATATAGTGGCTTATTAATCTACTCAACTCAGTTGTCAATTTGTTAAATAGCACCAAAAAGGAGGGTTGTCTACTATATTGTTACGGTTAAAACCGCATTTCTCGGGACCCTGGTGGTGGGTGCCGCTACTCCAGACCCTAGGTCAGACCCTATGAGTATCGGCACCCACCACCAGGGTCCCGAGAAATGCGGTTTTAACCGCAACAACACTATTTTATTGCACTCCATCGGTCTCCTGATGAACTATCAATTAGTGAAACACATTGAGACTATACAGAGTCCACACAGTTGACCTCAGGGAGAGCAGACTTAGTGGCTGACAGTTATGTTTCACTGCACAGTCCTCCTATTATGAGAGTGTAGTAGCGTCTGACCTAGGGTCTGGAGTTTCGGCACCCACCAGCAGTGTCCCGAGAAATGCGGTTTTAACCGCAACAATATAGTAGACAACCCTCCTTTTTGGTGCTATTTAACAAATTGACTACTGAGTGGAGTACAGTAGACCCAATTAATGGGCCACCATATGGAGTATCTATGGGGATAGGCTATACACAAGCGAGCCTCTCCCTCTTCGTAATGGAGGTATGATGGTCCATGCAACAATGTAACATTACATGGACCCATGTAACCCAATACTGCAATGTGTCAACATTAACCCGATAGGATCACATACAGAGGGTGGCGCTCACTCTGAGAGTTAACACTTTAAGAACCAAGGAGAAGTAGTAATATGAATCTCTTGCTTCTGGGGCATCCATATTCTGAATGAGCATTGGACTCAGATGTGTTGTAGGGAGCCCACAGCATACGAATGACTACTTACCTTCCATGTATTTACATTCATTGACAGTGTAGGGACTTGCATCCTTTTACACTACAATACATGGAGTTTGTCCCCCTTTTGTTTTAACCATATTATCAATAAAAGTTATGTTTTAGTATTTTTCAAGGGCACCCACTTTTTTGTTCACCTTTATTTTTGGTAGTCCCTTATCCAGTGTACAGAGTGGCCATGATATAACCTCAGGTGTTTGGAGTCGTGTGCAGGCTGACCCAATGGACGCAATTGCCTGAAAATTTGTATGTGTGCTAATCAAGGCATGGGGAAACGGACGGCATGAAAAAAAAATAAAAAAAAATAAAATAAAAAATTTAATACGAAAACACGACGCAAAACCCGTCTGTCGATACTTGGGGATGTCCCATTTGGACCATCGACTAGCATGACTGTTCAATGTGGCCGCCATCATGCATGGTGAGCATGGTCATCCTATGCAGAACGTGCTCGACGCTTGCGTGTAACATCTCTGGTGAGATGCTGCGCACTTCCAACGTGATGCGGTCTTTGAGGTCAGGCAGGGTTTCGACATTCCCCCGATAAACACGCTCCTTCAAGTGTCCCCACTACCAGAAATCACAAAGAGTGAGATCCGGAGAGCGCGGTGGCCATGCTGTAGGGAATGAGCGGCTCAAAATCCTGTCATCGGGAAAATGTGCACGAAGAGCGTTCTTCACAGGATTTGCGATGTGAGGAGGGGCTCCATCCTGAATGAAGGTGATCGTCTGCAGACACTGATGCTGTTGGAGTTGGGGAACGACCACTGTTTCCAGCATTGTCCGGTACCTCGCTGCTGTGACGGAACAGGTGGCAACCCCAGTTGGGCCCAAATCTTCGAAAAAGAACGGTCCAATCATGAACGATGATGTGAACCCACACCAAACGGTCACCTTGGGCAAATGCAGCGGAACCCCCTCGAGCGCATGTGAGTTTTCGGTGGCCCATATGCGACAGTTCTGTGTGTTGACCGTTCCATTCAGGTAAAAATGCGCTTCATCGCTCCACAGGATATTCCATGGCCAATTGGTATCCACTTCCACTCTGGCCAGAAACATTAATGCAAATCTCATGCGGGTGTCATTGTCACGAGGAAGCAGTTGGTGATGATTTTTAGGGTTGTTGTTTTTTTTTTTTCATGCCATCAGTTTCCACATGCCTTGATTAGCACACATTTTTCAGGCAATTCCATCCATTGGGTCAGCCTGCACACGACTCCAAACACCTGTATTGCTGGATTTTTACAGACCTATCAAGGGTACTTTATGGTGAGGAATTTTTGCAAAGTGGCTATCATTGAGTCAGGAGAAACAATCGTGAGTATGACACTTAGTATAAAAGGAATATATTTACACATCCAGTCTTGGTTAATAAACTTGTCATAATTTTATTTATTACATCATACACATATATAAAAGATGGACATTAAAAGGGGAATCTACAAATACAAACTGACTGGGTAAAAGTGAAGTGCAGCAGATGGTACGTGGTCCCTTTAAGTATTTACATACAATGGAATGCACATGGATTAAGCTAATGCCAGAAAGGACCTCAGCACTGGAGTCCTTTATACACCATGTGTGGACGTTATGTACACATAGCAATAGTACCAATAGCCTCTGAGGCATATATCATGATTGGCCACTAAGTTATACACATTGCCACAACAGCTCAAAGAAAATGCTAGACGTTTAAAGTTACCATGTGGTCCAATATATGTCTCCTATCCTTTAAAGTAATAGCATTGATACACACACATTGGTGACTATAACAACATAGGTTCACATGTATCCTATACCACTATATACAGGTTTAATAGCACTGTGGCTTATCCATGTTGCCAATAGGAGGTATACAAGTCGGGACAGGCACTCACTCCCCAGTACCTGACGCGCGTTTCGGCTTTGCAGCCTTCGTCAGGAGGCTTAATCAATTTCTCAGCTACGGACGACACCGTTTCTGTCTCTGGACTTCATCAGCGCAGCCTAGAGAGAATTGATATGGTTTAAGTGAGAGGCTGAGAGACCAGATTGTGGGGATAACGTCTATCCTTAGGGAGAGACCACCTTCTCAGGTGTGTGGAGACTTATACAGCCATAGTTGCTCCACTGCAAGGGAACATGGGCGGAATATGCAAATCTGTCTCCCAAGATGTAAACAGGGAGACAGTGCCTCTGTTATGCTGCTCTCTATAGCAAGCACCCTGAAGATGATCTCTCCCTAAGGATGGACGTTATCCCCACAATCTGGTCTCTCAGCCTCTCACTTAAACCAAATCAATTCTCTCTAGGCTGCGCTGATGAAGTCCAAAGAGACAGAAACGGTGCCGTCCGTAGCTGAGAAATTGATTTGGTTATAACCTTGCATCATGCAGTGAAGGCTTCTGGGAAGTCGGGCATGTTGTTCAGGGTGCTTCCCATAGAGGGCAGCATAACAGAGGCACTGTCTCCCTGTTTACATCTTGGGAGACAGATTTGCATAGGGAAACTCTGTAAACTTTCTGTTCAAAGTGTTGTGGGAAGAACTGCGATGCGCTGTAGATTGTTCTGGGTTTGGCTCGAAAAACTGTCAAAATCTGCAACAACAAAAAGCAGCTTTTCCTCAATGTCTGGGGCCTTAACCTAAGGGTGCATTCACACTGAGTTTTGTGGCGCTGTTTTTGCCACAAAACTCGTGTAAAGAAGCAGCGCTGTAAAACAATCCCATTGAGTTTAATGTGTTCCGTCTTACGCACGCTACACATTGAACTCAATGGGAGGCTTTTTTTTTTACCTATTGATTTCAGTGTGTCGCGCGTAACACATTGAAATCAATTGGTAAAAAAGCCTCCCAACGTGTTGAAGAAAAAGAAATGTATTAAAAAAAAACCCTGAAATGTTGTTGTAAAAAAAAATGCTGTTAAAATCACAATAACACAGTAATTCCTCCATCCTAAAATGTTTCAGAAATAAAACACAATAAATAAATAAAAATATAAGTTCCTTCTAGATATTGCCACGTCCGTAAAGATCAGAGCATCACAAATGGTTATTTTATCTGCATGATGAACGACATAAATTAAAAACCAAAACATTAATTCCAGAATTGACAGTTTTAGTATTTTGGCCACAAAAAATGGTTATAAAAATTGATCAAAAAGCGCCTAGTGGCATCCTAAAACTACCAGGTTTTCCACAAAAAAAAAAAAAAAGCTCTTGCCTATCAATAAGATATATCTATCCAAAAATAGCACCATTACACATTATCATTCGCCCCCCCCCCCCCAAAAAAAAAAAAAAAAAAATACGCTTATGTAGTTAGTGATAGAGGGGAAAAAAAAAACAAACAACCTGTCATGCTTGGTATGTGACAACGGAAAATACAATAAGTGGTTTGGTCATCAAGGGCGACGGTCACTAAAGGGTTAGACGTTTTAAAAGTTTTCTCTAACCATCTTAAGGGCTATTTCACACAGTTTTTTTGCAGGGGCCTGCAAAAAAAGGCTCCCATTCATGCCCTTTCTTCCCGCGGCTGAGACAGCCGCGGCATCTGCGGTGCGAGACTATCTCCCAATTAGGCCCGAATGAATGGGCCTAAATCACGAACGGGATGCCGGTGCACTGCATCGGCATCCCGTCGCGGCTAGCCGCACAGAGAATTCATATGGCAGAAAAGGTTTCCGCTGTGTGAACATACCCTTAGTAGTGACTATTTTTTGCCCTGAATGGTTTCCAGTAGATACGCCCGTGAATGCAGGAATTTTTTATGATCTAGGACTTGTCAGAAACTCAGCTATAATTTCCTAATTGTGTATGGGTTATAAGGCAATATATATATATATATATATATATATATATATATATATATATATATAGTGTATATATATGTGTATATGTATGTTGTGTTTTTTTGTTGTTTTTTTCCTGGCACTGGTTTTTACGTTTTTTGGTTTTTTGTGTGTTTTTTTTTTTCCCTGAGGGGGCTAGTACATTCATGGGGGGAGGGGCTTGGGGGCATTTTGTATTATTATTTTCAGTAGACCTTTTATGTTATACCCTCTGAACATAACCAGGAAGTTTATCAGCGCTGTGACCCAGAAAAAAGTCGCACCAAACACTTACACAACACATACACAAAGTCGTGAATAAAAAAAGTTTACATTTCGCCTAATCCCTGTCCTGTCCATACCTGAGCTTTCTAGAGTAAAATACATCTCTAGCGATATCCGTTACATGCTAAAATAATAGTAATAACAATTATCACTAGAGATGAATGTATAGTTTGCTAAAATTTTTATAGGGGGGTGGAAAATAATATTTTTATGTAAAGTCCTATTTAATTTGCATGCACAAAATGGGTTGGTGCATTTCTGCGATTTTGGCATTTCTTTAACACCCGCCCCTGTAAATAGTTTTTTGGAAAGTACATTTTGTTTGCAGAAAGGGATTGCTTGATCCGCACTTTCGTGGCAAATTTGAACTTTTGTGAAATTTTTGCTTGCAATCTCTGTTTGGCGCAAAGTTGCATGAAGGTGGTTGTATATATGAATTATTAAATTGTGTTTTTATATACGGTATACTGTGTAATATGAAAAAAGTTAGATTTTGGTATCACAGTCACAGTTTGGTAGGTGCAGTATAGATTTTTAACATATCCTATTAATATGTGAGTTTGTGTGTTTGGATGTTCGGATGTTTGTTCCTCAATCACGGAAAAACCGCTCGACCGATTTGGCTGAAATTTTCCACAAACATAGTTAATACACCCGATTGCGCAATAGGCTACTTTTCGTCACAATAGCGCACATACGTTTGTGCCAGGACCCCCACAAAACCCAAACTCACACCACCATCTCTGCAATCTCACACACTTTGGACCATAGCAAGCCACAAAATTCATATTGCCCTCTACAGCCTAGCCCCTAACCCCACACAATCACATGTACATATACATTATACAGGAGGCTCTCTTTAACGCTCCGGAGCAGCCATGTTTGCCGACCCCCACCGCTCTGACAATCCGCGACACCGCCCACCCATGTCAATACCCCTAGTCGGTCTAATAAATGCAAAAAAAAAAAAGTTTTAAAAAAATAAATAGGATTAAAAATTCAAATCACCCCCCCTTTCCCTAGAACACATATAAAAGTCATAAAAAACTGTGAAACACATACATGTTAGGTATCCCCGCGTCCGAAATCGCCCGCTCTACAAAGCTATACAAATATTTTTCCTGTTCGGTAAACGCCGTAGCGGAAAAAATGGTCAAAAGTGCCAAACCGCCATTTTTTCACTGTTTTGATTCTGATAAAAATTTGAATAAAAAGTGATCAAAGCAATAACATTTCCCGAAAATGGTAGAACTACAAAGTACACCCGGTCCCGCAAAAAAAGACGCCCTATACATCCCCGTACACGCACGTATAAAAAAGTTACGGCTGTCGGAATATGGAGACTTTTCAAAAAATAATTTTTTTAAACAGTTTTGGATTTTTTTTAAGGGGTCAAAATGTAAATAAAACCATATAAATTTGGTATTCCCGGAATCGTAACGAAACACAGAATACAGGGGACATGTCATTTTGGTTGCACAGTGAACGCCGTAAAACCACAGCCCCGTAAGAAAGTTGCAGAAATGCATTTTTTCTTCAAATCCACCCCATTCTGATTTTTTTCCCTGCTTCCCAGTACATTATATACAATAAATAATGGCGGCATCATGAAGAAAAAATTGTCCCGCAAAAATTAAGATCTCATATGGCTCTGGGAGCGGAGAAATAAAAAAGTTATGGGGTTTAGAAGGAGGGGAGTCAAAAACGAAAATCAAAAAATGCCATCGGCAGGAAAGGGTTAACTTCAAAAACTTCTGTCCCAAAGTCACTATGTAAAGTTTCTCACAACACCGTATAGCGGCTCAAATACAAATTACCTTCAACACAAAAGTCTCACGTATTCTCTGAATTCCAGCAAAAACAAGATACAAAGTTACATTTCATATCCCATACCTTATACACACTACGAAAACCTTACCTATGCCTGTATATACCCACTTCTACAATCACCGCAGACGAAGTCGCGGGTACCAGCTAGTTATTGAATAACTGCAAAATCCTGCTGGTCTTCTGTGTTAGTGTTTTTGGGAGTCCGAGCTCCTGTTGTGGTTGATGTATGCGGTACATATAGTGTGTGTGTATATGTATGTATGTATGTGTATAATAAATATATATATATATATATATATATATATATATATATATATATATATATCTCCATTGTCTACACCTTAAGCTATTATTTTAAATGTATTTTGTATATGAATGTGAGATTGAGCATGAGTTTTAGGTGCAAATATGTGTTTTAGTACATTTTTTTCAAAAAATGATTTGTTTTTGTTACAAAGTTGCATGAAGGTGGATGTGGCTATGGATGACCCATTAAGACATTTGTAATCTTCATGTTGTCTATTTTCCAAAAATTTATATAGAGTTTAGGGGTTCACTTACTTTTCATGGTGTGTAATCCCTACATTTTATAGGATAATACTTTTTTAATATTTCCAGCTTCAAGGCAGATTTTTGTTCCTTCCAGTTCTGGTGATTTTCTGAAGACGTGCATGGGGGTGTAGGCCATAGTGATATGAATTGACTTTGCAAATGTTGAACTCTTATTTTTAGGAGGTTTGGCGCATATAATTTTTTGTTTCTGCTTTTAGCAACTAATATACATTTATTTGCATTTGTTCATAAAACATTCACTTTAAATCAAAATTGCATGAAGGTGCCTGTTCGTATACAGTACCAAGTGGCATTCTGTCAATGCTGCAGGTGTCTACTTTAATTGATCCTATCAGTCAGACACAATTTTTTTGTAGGTACCACATCGGAATAGCCTTAAAGGCTATTCGTCTCGTACCTTTCGTCGTATTCTCTGCGCCGCCGTTCGCCTACAATCCCGTTTTTTCTTTGTATGTAAATTAGCTCTCTTGCAGCACTAGGGGCTCTCTCCAGCGCTGCCTCCTCTTCTTCAGCAGCGTCATCTTCAGCCTCTTCTTCCGGCGGCGGCTTGTAACTTCTAAGGCTTCGGGCCTTGGGCACAGCAGACTGCGCATGCCCACAGGCCACAAGAAAGTGGCCGCTTGCACAGTATTGGAAGCGGCCATTTTCTCATGGCCTGTGGGCATGCACAGTCTGCTCTGCCGAAGGCCCGAGGCCTTAGAAGTAATAAGCCACCGCCGGAAGAAGAGGCTGAAGATGGCGGCGCTGGAGAGAATTCTCTCGCAGCATTGGGGATGCCTCCATTGCTGTTTGAACGCTGGGGCCCACCCCCAGTGCTGCGAGAGAGCTAATTTACATACCGAGAAAAACCAGGATTGTAGGCGAACGGCGGCGCAGAGAAGACGATGAAAGGTAGGAGACAAATAGCCTTTCTTAACCGGTTAAGGACCGCCGTACGTAAATTTACGGCCTGCGGTCCAGGTACCTAAAGACCGGACTATTGTAAAAATACGTCCTGTCTTTAGGTACCTATTTTGCGGGGGGAGGGGTGCGGGGAGGACGGGGGTTAGGTGTTACTAACACCTAACCCCTTCCTCAATAACGTCCAGTCGGAACTGAGTCCGACTGGACGTTTTAACCCTTTCGATCGCGCCGTGAAACATCACGGCGCGATCGAAAGGCATCCGCCGACAATTGAAGTTGATCGGCACCCCCCGCGGCGAGATCGGAGGGTGCCGATAGCAGTAAAAGGTAGTCTGGGGTCTGGCCAGTGACCCCAGACTGCCCGGAGCCCCCACATACCTGGTGATCCTGCCAGGACCTTCTGATGTCAGGCTGTGCGTCTACACAGCCTGACATCCTGCTACGGAATGCCATGTGGGACACCTGCAGGCTGTGTCTCACATGGCATTCTATATCAGCAAAGTATTGCTGATTGAAGTGTCCTAAATGGACACATGAAAAAGTAAAAAAAAAATGTAAAAAAAATAAAATGAAGTGTATGAAAAAAATTAATAAAGTTATAAAGCCCAAAAATCCCTTTTTCTCAATAGAAAATGAATTATATAAAAAAAAAACTAAAAAGTAATAAAAACAATGCATATTTGGTATTGTCGCGTCCGTAACAATCTGTACAATAAAACTGAAATAATATTTAATGTACACGGCGAACGCCGGAAAAAAAAAACGGAAAAAACTCGCCGGAAGTAATGATTTTTCGCCATCTCACCATACAAAATATGCTATAAAAAGTGATCAAAAAGTCATATGCATCCGACAACAGTACCAATAAAAAGCGCAGGTTGTCCCGCAAAAAATAAGCCCTCAACCAACTCTGTCAACTGAAAAATAAAAATGTTACGCCTCTTAGAAGATGCGATGCAAAAAACATTGATTTATGTCCCCAAATGTGTTTTTCCTCTGCAGAACTAGTAACACATAAAAAAATACTATAAATGAGGTATCGCCGTAACCGTACCGACCCGCAGAATAAAGGGAACATGTTACTTATACTGTACGCTGCATGGCGCAAAATTAAAAAAGTAAAACTCAATGCCAGGATTGATTTTTTTTTTTTTTTTAAATCCAGCAAAAAAGGGTTAATAAAATGTATTCAATAAGATGTAGACACCCAAAAATGGTGTCATTACGAAATGCATCTCATCCCGCAAAGAATAAGCCCTTATATGGCCATGTCACCAGAAACATAAAGAAAATATAGCATCTAGCAATGTGAAGACAAAAACCCTCAAAAATCGCCAAATTATTAGAACACAACTGGGTGCGTCATGTAGGGAATATATAAGCTGTGTGAGCGGATATCAGGGGACACCCCAGATTTACAGCTTATGAGGAAACAGACACCAGAAGTGACCCCTAAAGTGACCCCCAGAGTGACTCCCCCAATCATAGGAGCTACGGGGACATAGTAGGGAATTTGGTGTCCCCAATGTCCTCCACACAGCTTATACATTCCCTCTTCGCCATCCGCTGTGCAGTCACGTCCGGGATACTAATACTCACTACACCCCCTGATACATTCTTTGAGGGGTGCAGTTTTCAAAATGGGGTCACTCCTGGTACCCCATGGAATCCACTTTTCTGGTACCTTACAGGCTCTACAAACATGACATGGCGTCCAGATACCAAACATCTGAATCTGTACTCCAAAAGCCGCATAGCGCTCCTTCCCTTCTGCGCCCTGCTGTACGTCCAAACTGCAGTTTATGACACATGTATGACACTGGTGTACCCCCGGATAACGGACATAATGTCATATGTGGGTATAAACTGATACTAGGGCACAGCCGGACACAGAAGGGAAGAAGGGTCATTTGGTTTTTGGAGCACAGACGGTTTGGTTTTTGGATGCCATGACACTTTTGTAGAGCTGAAACGCCAGTAATTTGGAATCCCCTGATAAATTACCTTATTTTGGAAACTACACCCCTGAAGGATTTATCCAGGGGTACAGAGAGTATTTTTAACCCCCAAGTGTTGCTATAACTTTATATATATATAACTATAACTGTAGTGGATTGTGAGAGGTGAAAATGACCATTTTTCCAGGAATACGTCCTTTCAGTGCGTAATATGTTGTGCCCACCTTGTATCAGAGATGAACGCTCTAAAAGCTGTTGTGCCTGGGATACCCATTTAACAGTTTTTGGAGTGTCTCTGCTGACGTAAGTCGGGCACAACATGTTGCACACTGAAATGGCGAATCTCTGTAAAATTTTCATTTTTAACTTCTCTATCAGTTGCGATTTCATTTCTGGAAACGAAATAAATGCAACACTCAAGGGTTAAAAAAATCTCGCTACACCACTTGATAAATCCCATCAGTGGGGTAGTGTCCAAAATAGGGTGACATGTCTGCGGATTCCACTTTATTGGCAATTCAGTGGCTTTGCAAAAGTGGCAAAAAAAACCAAACTGTGCTCCAAAAACCAAAATAGCGCTCCTTCCCTTCTGTCCCCGGTTGTGCCCAAACAGCCATTTCTACCCACATATGGCATTAAGTACGTTATCCGGGGTACACCAGTGTCATACATGTGGGCATACACTGCTATTTGGGTACCCAGCAGGGTGCAGATGTGAAGGAGCAATATGTGCTTTTGGAGTGCAGATTTAGATTCTTCGTTTTTGGACACCATGTCACATTTGCAGAGACCCTAAAATTGCCCCTACAAAATGGGGTCACTTCTTGGTGAATTCCAGTTTACTGGAACCTCCAGGGCTCTGCAAAAACATCATGGCGCCCAGAGGGTCCCTCTAAATCTGTACCCCAAAAGCTAAAACGCACAGTGGTCCTTCCCTTCTGAGCCCTGCTGTGTGCCCAAGCAGCAGTTTACACCCACATATATAATTTTTTGACCCCCGGGATGGCCCACTTAATAGTTTTAGGAGTGCAGGTCTCTGACAACACAAAGTGGGTGCAACGTATTGGGCACCGAAATGGCATATTTTTAAAAATTTCAATTTTCATTTTGTACATTAATTTTTGGGAAGCATTTTAGGCTCAAAATGATAATACCCCTTGATACATTCCTTGACAGGTGTAGTTTCTAAAATGGGGTCACTTTTGAGGGGTTTCCATTGTATTGATACTTTAGGGGCTCTGCAAATGCGACATGGCACCTGAAAACTATTCCAGCAACATATGCCCTCCAAAATCCAAATAGCGCTCTTTCCATTCTGAGCCCCAGCATGTACCCATACAGCAGATTTTGGCCACATATGGGGTATTGCCGTGTTCAGAAGAAATTGTGTAACAAACTGTGGGGGGCTTTTAATTCTTAAACTATTTGCAAAATTAAAACTATGGCGCTAAATGGACGATTTATTGGGAAAAAAAGTAATTTTTCATTTTCACGTCCCAATGTTAATAAAATCTGTGAAACACCTGTGAGGCCAAAATACTCACTCTACCCCTAGACAAATTCTATGAGGGGTGTAGTTTCCAAAATGGGGTCACTTATAGGGGGTTTCCACTGTATTGGTACTTTAGGGGCTCTGCAAATGCGACATGGGACCTGAAAAATATTCCAGCAAAATCTGCCCTTCAAAAGCCAAATAGCTCTCTTTCCATTCTGAGCCCCGCCATGTTCCCATACAGCAGATTATGGCCACATATGGGGCATTTCTGTGTTCAGCAGAATTTGTGTAACGAACTTTAGGGAGCTTTTTCTCCTTTATCCTCTTGTGAAAATTAAAAATTTGGGGCTAAATTGACAGTTTGTTGGAAAAAAAGTAATTTTTCATTTTCATGGCCCAATGTTAATAAAATCTGTGAAACAGCTGTAGGGTCAAAATGCTCACTCTACCCTTTAATATGTTCTGTGGGGGGTGTAGTTTCCCAAATGGGGTCACTTTTAGGGGGTTTCCACTGTATTGGTTCTCTAGGGGCTCTGCTAATGCGACATGGCACCTAAAATTATTCCAGCAAAATCTGCCATCCAAAAGCCAAATAGCGCTCCTTCCATTCTGAGCCCCGCCATGTTCCCATACAGCAGATTATAGCCACATATGGGGTATTGCCGTGTTCAGGAGAAATTGTTTAACAAACTGTGGGGGGCTTTTACTCCTTTAACCCCTTGTGAAAATGAAAACTTTGGAGATAAAGTGACATTTTAGTAATTTTTCATTTACACATCCCAATGTTAGTAAAATCTGTGAAACAACTGTAGGGTCTAAATGCTGACTATACCCCTTGATGAATTCTGTGAGGGGTGTGGATTCTAAAATGGGGTCACTTTTGGGGGGTTTCCATTGTTTTGGTACTCTAGGGTCTCTGCAAATAAGGCATGGCGCTGAAAATTATTCCAGCAAAATCTGCTGTTCAAACACCCAGTGTCGCTCCTTCCCTTCCATGCACTGCCGTGTGCCCAAAAATCAGTTTACACCCACATGTGGGGTATTTCTGTGCACGGGAGAAATTGCACAATAAACTGTCAGATGCATTTTCTCCTATAACCCTTTGTGAATGTGTTAATTTTGGGTCTAAATGAATGTATTAGTGAAAAAAAATGAAATGTCTAAATTTCACTGCCATATTATGTTTATTCTTATGAAATGCTTAAAGGGTTAACAAACATCCCAAATGCTGTTTTGAATAATTTGAGGGGTGTAGTTTTGAAAATGGGGTAATTTATGGGGGTTTCTATTATACAGGCCTTTATAATTACTTTCAGAACTGAAGTGGTCCCTAAAAAATTGGTTTGGAGAATTTTCTTGTAAATCTGGAAAATTGCTGTTACACTTGTAAGCCTTGTGACGTCCAAAATAAATTAAAAGACAATCAAAAGATGATGCCAATATAAAGCAGAGATATGGGAGATAATATTTATTCATGTATTTGGATGGTATGACTATCTGCCTGAAAAGCAGAGAATTTCACATTTTGAAAATTGCAATTTTTTTCAAATTTCCATCAAATTTCCTAGTTTTTTTATAAATAAATGCAAAAATATTGATTAGTGTTTACCACTAACATGAAGTATAATGTGTTACGAGAAAACCATCTCAAATTCATTTGTGTAAGTTAAAGCGTCTCAAAGTTATTGCCATTTAAAGTGACACATGTCAGTTTTGAAAAAAGAGGCCTGGTCTTTAACATACTTTTGGGCCTGGTCCTTAACCGGTTAAAGCTATTCCGACGTGGTACCTACAAAAAATTGTGTCTGACTGATAGGATCCCTTTAAGAAAATATATAGGTATGGGCAGGTTGGATGCTTTTTTAATGTTGCAATTTAGGTTTGATTTGTCCATCTCAAAACTGTGAAAATTGCTCTGGCTATTGGTGGTGCAAAATTTCCAGAGACCCTTGGCAGTGAAAGGGTTAATAAAGTGTATTACAGAATTTATTAAAGACCAAAATGCTGTTAGAAAATGAAAAGTTGTTTGAAAGTTTAGTTACGCATTTAGTAGCACTGCCATGCTCGTCTGCAGGGACACCTAAGGTCCGAATTGCCTTAGGTGTCCCTGTCCTCATGTGGACTTTTGGCACATGGTGTGGGATTGTCCAATTGTGCGGAACTTTTGCAGGGGGGTTGTGGACCTCTTGGCAGGTATTTTAGCTGAGCCTGTCCCGTTTTCTCCCGAAGTATGCCTTTTTGGCATGCTGGAGGAAGAATTGTGGCAGCACCATATTCTCGGATTTTTCTCCGGGAATGTCTATTTTACGCCAGGAAGGCCATCACCCTGCGGTGGATGGCCCTGAAATCTCTGTCAATATCCCAGTGGCGGAAGTTGATTAATTCAGTTCTCCCATTTAACCAAATGATATACAAGGGGAGGGGTTGTCCCCAGAAATTTTATAAGGTGTGGGGAGCGTGGGGTGGTTCCTCTACAACCTAATACTCTGCTCCCTCATTACGCTCGGCTTTGGACGCTTTTGTGCCATGAGAAGCAGTATCTACTGGGAGTGTCCGTGGCCCCTTGTGCCTATATGCTGTAATACTACTGATACTATTGTGCGTTGATCTTTTTTGTGATATTACTATGGTGTGTGTGTGTCGGGATCCAGGCGGGGTGGCAATGTGGCACATCATTCTCTGTTCATGTTTTCCGTTTGTTTTTTTTTTGGTATTGTATTTTATACTCTTTGTGAGCGTGTCTTTTCTGATTGTATTATTTGCAATGTTGTATAACTCTCAATAAAACGAGTTTAACAATGAAAAAAAAAGTAGCACTGCCATAAAAATGTTTGTTCCTTGGCCTGTGATAAAAGTACATGATCTAAATTATAGTGAAAGTGATATTCACTATGTTTCACTATATTTGTAAGTTATGCACTCCCAGCTCTCCAGCTGGCACAGCATCTTATATACAGTATATGGGTTACTTGGAGACTCTCACATCAAGGCTGTCATGGGGATAGAGAAACTGGCTTCCTGTCCATACATAACACACTATCAGATGGAGAGTCACAATACTGATCACGTGACAAAGGTGAGAAAATTAGCAGAAAATTAGGTAACTCAAAAAATCCACCACCATTAAAAACATAACCTTCACTAAGCTAAGTACCATTCTAACAGGACAGAGGATGAAGGTTTCTGTGGGAGTGCTCATTTAAAAAGATGGAGAATCTTCACTTTTACAATTAAATATCGTCATTGTCTGTAGAATGTGATACATAGATGACCAGCCCATGAATAGAGGAGAAATCAGTCAAACGAAGTTTTGTAAGCTCAGAGGGCTCTCTGCACAGTGCCTATGACTGGTTTTCACTCTGATGATATGTTAAAGTACAGAATAATAACCCGCTATGGTATCTGTGGTATTTGATTTGTAATCAGTTTTTTTTCTTTTTGATCTCTGCACATTTCTAGTTGGTCAGTGTCCAGAGCCAGGAGAAGTGAAAAATGGAAAGAAGAAATCTGGTTCTGTTGGCCCATACTTATTGAATCATAAGGTGGAATTTGTGTGTGACGACAACTACATCCTGGAAGGTTCCAGTTCCATCACCTGCACTTCTAGCTATACGTGGGATTCTGACCTCCCAAAATGTCATCCGAGTGAGTATTCCACTTTGCTAGCCATATTCATGCTATATGTGCAACTTGCATGCAAGGGACTGAGCTGATAAATTTTATGGATTGCTACAGGGTGCTCTGTGGAGAAGGAACAATTTGTATCCTCACTACAGAGCGATGCTTTGTCTTATCATACATTTTATGATATGCTGATAATTTATTGCACTCTGTAATGTTACACTGTCACCTTAATTGTGTATTTGCTGCGGATTTATTTAATTTTTTTTTTTTTATTTTGGAAAGAAGGTAGATGGCTCTTTAAATGGGTAAACCTAGTTGCGCCCATTGCTTGTTCAGTGAGTGGTGTCTGTTCGGATTCTGCTCCGCATACAGGCTTCATGCACTACAGCCTAAGGCCTTGTAGTCAGGGTGACTCTCCTGGGAAAAGAAAAAAAAAAAGTTTTCCCATGCCTTCATAACTTCTGTCTAGACCAGTGCTACCGCTGGTTTGGCAATTTTGTCCATGTGGTTGTAATTTCGATACCGAGCCTGTTGTTCGAGAGGATAGTGTGGCAAATTCATTGCGAGCCTGAGAACAGATTGTCGTGAGTCTTTTGTGGCTGCAAAATCACGGCTACAAAATAACGCTGCGTTTACAATCCACACTCCCATTGAAAGCAATGGCCGCGTATACGGCCCGCAAAATCTCACATGGCGTATACGTGCTAGGTCACGCGGCACGTTACTCCGTGTGAATGGGCCCTAACATGTCTAAAGATCATCTATCTCTGTAAAAGCCAATATGTGCTCTTTCCATTTTGAGCCCCATCAGTTTACGACCACATATAGGGTATTGCCCTGTTCAAGAAATTGTTTAAAAATCTTTGGAGTGCTATATCTCCTTTTAAACCCCTTGTGAAAATTAAGAAATTAAGATAGTGTCATTTTAATATTTTTTTAATTTCATGTCTAAATGATAATGCAAGCTGTGAAACAGCTGTAGAGTCAAAATGTTAACTATACCCCTTTGGGGCTCTGCAAATAATACATTATGCCTGAAACTGTCCCTGTAAAATCTGCTTTTCAAACACCCAGTATTGCGCAGCTGTCTGCCCAAACGGTATTTTACATCTGTATGTGGAGAAATTACACAACAAGCTGCGAGATGCATTTTCTCTTTAAACTCCATGTGTAAAATTTAGGACTAAATAAATGTATTGTGGAAGAAAAAAACCTAAAATTTGCTTTAATTCGAGCAAAACACTTAATGGGTTGAAATACTTCCCAAATACTATTTTGAATTATTTTGTAGTTGTGAAAATGGGGTGATTTTAGGGGGCTGTTCTAATATATAGGCTTTTAAAATCCCCTTCAGAACGAAAGTAGTCTCTAATAAAAATGGGTTTGGGAAATTTTCTTGTAAATTTTTAAATGTCCAAAATAACTGAAAGGACAATTAAAAGATGATGCTAATATCAAACAGAGATATGATCAATAATAATGTATTTGGGTGGTATGACTATCTGTATGAAATGCAGATCATGTTTCTAGTTTTCTGGCATAAATGATGAATGTGGTGGGGATGATGGCTCTGCTCCCTGCACACCCTCACCATGCCCCTCTTTGGGAAAGTAGTGAAGACGGTGCAGTAGTTAAAGTCTGCAACTTTTTATGCCTTGTGTAATAATAAATAAAGGAATCTGCTCCAGTGTCTATAAACTACAGTCCTATGAAAAAGTTTGGGCACCCCTATTAATCTTAATCATTTTTAGTTCTAAATATTTTGGTGTTTGCAACAGCCATTTCAGTTTGATATATCTAATAACTGATGGACACAGTAATATTTCAGGATTGAAATGAGGTTTATTGTACTAACTGAAAATGTGCAATATGCATTAAACCAAAATTTGACCTGTGCAAAAATTTTGGTACCCTTATCATTTTATTGATTTGAATACTCCTAACTACTTTTTACTGACTTACTGAAGCACAAAATTGGTTTTGTAACCTCACTGAGCTTTGAACTTCATAGCCAGGAGTATCCAATCTTGAGAAAAGGTATTTAAGGAGGCCAATTGCAAGTTGTTCTCCTATTTGAATCTCCTCTGAAGAGTGGCATCATGGGCTACTCAAAACAACTCTCAAATGATCTGAAAACAAAGATTGTTCAACATAGTTGTTCATGGGAGGATAAAAAAAGTTGTCTCAGAGATTTAACTCTTCAGTTTCCACTGTGACAGTTCTTGTTAAGCCCAGAAGTGGCAGGCCAAGAAAAATATCAGAAAGGCAGAGAAGAAGAATGGTGAGAACAGTCAAGGACAATCCAAAGACCACCTCCAAAGAGCTGCAGCATCAACTTGCTGCAGATGGTGTCACTGTGCATCGGTCAACAATACAGCGCACTTTTCACAAGGAGAAGCTGTATGGGAGAGTGATGAGAAAGAAGCCGTTTCTGCAAGCACGCCACAAACAGAGTCGCCTGAGGTATGCAAAAGCACATTTGGACAAGCCAGCTTCATTTTGGAAGAAGGTCCTGTGGACTGATGAAACAAAGATTGAGTTGTTTGGTCATACAAAAGGTGTTATGCACAGCGTCCAAAAAAAAACAGCATTCCAAGAAAAACACTTGCTACCCACTGTAAAATTTGGTGGAGGTTCCATCATGCTTTGGGGCTATGTGGCCAATGCCGGCACCGGGAATCTTGTTAAAGTTGAGGGTCGCATGGATTCCACTCAGTATCAGCAGATTCTTGAGAATAATGTTCAAAAATCAGTGACGAAGTTGAAGTTACGCCGGGGATGGATATTTCAGCAAGACAATGATCCAAAACACCGCTCCAAATCGACTCAGGCATTCATGCAGAGGAACAATTACAATGTTCTGGAATGGCCATCCCAGTCCCCAGACCTGAATATCATTGAACATCTGTGGGATGATTTGAAGCGGTCTGTCCATGCTCGGCCACCATCAAACTTAACTGAACTTGAATTGTTTTGTAAAGAGGAATGGTCCAAAATCCCTTCATCCAGGATCCAGGAACTGATTAAAAGCTACAGGAAGCGACTAGAGGCTGTTATCTTTGCAAAAGGAGGATCTACTAAATATTAATGTCACTTTTCTGTTGAGGTGCCCATACTTTGGCACCGGTCAAATTTTGGTTTAATGCATATTGCACATTTTCTGTTAGGACAATAAACCTCATTTCAATCCTGAAATATTACTGTGTCCATCAGTTATTAGATATATCAAACTGAAATGGCTGTTGCAAACACCAAAATATTTAGAACTAAAAATGATTAAGATTAATAGGGGTGCCCAAACTTTTTCATAGGACTGTATAAACTACACTGCAGGCAGGGAAAAGGTAACTACTAGAGATGAGTGAATAGTATTTGAAACTCTAGTTTTGAATACCTCGCTCCATAGGAATGAATGGAAGCGCTTGGTGTTCGGCCGCTTCCATTCAATCCTATGGGAGTGAGGTATTCAAAACTAGAGTTTCAAATACAATTCGCTCATCTCTAGTAACTGCATACCGCTATAAGGTGATATGATCATGAATTCATATGTACTACCGATTTTATGCAGTTGCGTCCAGTTACTAAAGGATGCTAAGGAGGGATCCAAGTTCTCAAACCGATGTGTTAAATTGGTACAAAGTCTGTGCAGATTTTTCCCACTTCACTGTGATATCTATCTATATGTGTGTGTTTGATAAGTTACAATAGAAAACAGCTCTGGTAGACCGTTTTACATTCATGCATATTATGGAAGTGTGTTCAATTGATTCTATGTAATGCTCCATTTCAATATTGGCTGCTGTAGGAAAATGTCAGGACATGTTGTTGTCTTCCACCAGTTACAGATGCTGGCGCTGGCTTCTGAAGCCCTGGAAACTTGCTCTTATTGGTGGAAGAAAGCATGTCCGCTACAACTTCCTTTCGGCATGATTTTAAAGCTGATACCAATTTTCAGAATTTTCACAGGTTACCACTGATAGGGACTGTAGATTGTGAGCCCTATATGGGACAGTGACTATCAATATCTGTAAAGCGCTGCGGAATATGATGGGGCTATATAAGTAAGCATAATAAATAAATAAATAATACTTGGCAGCAGATCACATAAATAGCATTTAGACTTTGGAATCAACCTACTTGTTACAATTAAAAGTAACATTAATTAAAAGACAGGATAAAGTAAGAAATATTCTGCGTATAAGCAATACTGTTTACGCAGGCTGCATAAAAGCCTATCTCCTTGCTCTGTGTATTGGATATGCTTAGTTACTGCAGCTCAGCTCCCCTTCACATGAATTAAAGTTGGGCTTATGGTTTTTTGCATTTGTTTTTATTAGCAAATGCTACCAGCAATTTTCTCTTTATGTTCGCTTTGTAATGCATTATTATATCTGCTGAACATATCTTTATATTTTTGTCTTTTAGGGTATACCGATCGTCTCAGCACTGGTGCCATTGTCGGTAAGTGGCAGAAAGTATACCTAATACCTTTTTTTTTTTCTTTTTTTTTTTTCTTTAAGTTTTGTCTTTTTTTAATTAGTTTTGCCACAGTTTCAGATACATTTTATCATCACCCCAGTTCTAAACCATTCCAGCTCAGGTTTGAGCAAAATACAGTACAGTTTAACATAAGCAAGATATGTTCAATAAACTGCAGAGGAAGCAGCTAGATCTCCAGATCCACGATCTTGGTTTGTTTTTAAAGCCCATAATCTAGTCTGTAACCTACCTGGATCGTGTGATATCCTGATTTTACGGCATGGTTTTTTTTTTGGCTTCTTTTTTTAAGACAAAGTCAAGGATTTGGCAGAAGGGAAACATCTAAGTGCTTCCTTCATATTTTCCATTCCTTTTCAATCCACTCCTGACTTTGGCTCAAAAAAATGTAGCAACAAAAGCTGCAACAAAAAATGCTGCAATGTGGGGCCTCAGCAGTTTCACAACCATTGTGCAGAACATGTGCAAAGTATTTTTTATTTATTTTTTAATTCTTCTGTGACTGTGACTTCTGTCTGAAATTTATGTGAAGGTTATCCACCCCAAGGGAGGGAGTACCATTGTCTTTTGTTCATGATATCACTCCCATTATCAATCAGAAAACATATTTGCCGTTTAACTCCTTAGATGCTGTAGTCAATGCTGATCACAGCAACAAAAAGGAAAAATAGACTTTATTTTTCCCTTATAAACACGATGCCACAAAAAGGCAAACTACCATCATATTAATAAAAAGATATATTTTTATTAAATAGAAAAAAGGACAATAACATACAGAAATATAGTAAAAAGAAAAGGGGGAACAATATAACCAAACAGCGCAGTAAAATCTTACAAAATATGTATCATATTCTTTTCATATTCCAATATAAATATAATGGCAGACGTAATGTGAATACTATCCTAATACATGTTATATAATATTAGCCCATGTCTATTGTAAAACAATCTCACAAATGTGAATAGTAAAAGGGGCAATGGTAAGCTCCAAAATGGCACTACATGTATATCACAAACTTCAGACTCAAGTGTTCACATAATAGGTAAAAGGGCAAGTATGAAAGATGGTATGCATAGTATTAAAGAATTACCTGATAAACATAACTACGCGTCTCAGCGTCTTAACGTAGTTATGTTTATCAGGTAATTCTTTAATACTATGCATACCATCTTTCATACTTGCCCTTTTACCTGTTATGTGAACACTTGGGTCTGAAGTTTGTGATCTACATGTAGTGCCATTTTGGAGCTTACCATTGCCCCTTTTACTATTCACATTTGTGATATTGTTTTACAGTAGATATGGGCTAATATTATATAGCATGTATTAGGATAGTATTCACATTACGTCTGCCATTATATTTATATTGGAATATGAAATGAGTATGATAGATATTTTGTAATATTTTACTACGCTGTTTGTCTATATTGTTCCCCCTTTTCTTTTTACTATATTTCTGTATGTTATTGTCCTTTTTCTATTTAATAAAAATATATCTTTTTATTAATATGATGGTAGTTTGCCTTTTTGTGGCATTGTGTTTCTATGTTCTTTGCACTATCAACGATATACGCCCTGTTTTTCTGTGTTTATTTAACGATATACGCCCTGTTTTTCTGTGTTTATTTTTCCCTTGTAAATGGAACCCCCCTTCCCCAAACACAATTGATATTACCAAACCCATACCATCCCCTACACCCATACACAGCATGTTAACTTCAGGTTAATAGTCGTGCCTGAGTTGCAGGTTGGATTTAGACATGTAAAATATCATATTCCTTTTGCATCTGAGAATCTCTCAGTATGGAACGCATTAGACAGCCATGACACATCCCAGATAAAGGCCTACGGTGATAGATTGTAACCTCCTAAGGTTACAATCTACAACTGTATGTTTGAGTCAATATAGATGCTGAAACTGTAAATACTTTAAAGAGGACCTTTCACCACTTTTGAGCACATGCAGTGTTATATACTGCTGGAAAGCTGACAGTGCGCTGAATTCAGCGCACTGTCGGCTTTTCCGATCTGTGCCCGGTGTAAAGAGGTTACGGTGCCGGTACCGTAGTGCTCTATGGTCAGAAGGGCGTTTCTGACCATTAGCCAGAGACGTCCTTCTGCCTCGCGGCGCCAATCGCGCTGTACTGTGGAGCCGGGAGGAACGCCCCCTCCCTCTGCTCACACAGCTCGTCCATAGACGAGTATTATCAGGTGCGGGAGGGGGGAGTTCCTCCCCGCTCACACAGCACAGCGCGATTGGCGCCGCGAGGCAGAAGGACGTCTCTGGCTAAGTGTCAGAAACGCCCTTCTGACCATAGAGCACTACGGTACCGGCACCGTAAGCTCTTTACACCGGGCACAGATCAGAAAAGCCAACAGTGCACTGAATTCAGCGCACTGTCAGCTTTCCAGCAGTATATAACACTGCATGTGCCCAAAAGTGGTGAAAGGTCCTCTTTAAGCTTGTGAGCCCTGCAGTATGCACATCATTATAAATCATTTGACTGTAAAAGAGGCCAAATATACCTGATGTCAGAGGAAGCAGAATACAAGAAACAAATGTTTAAGGCTGCATAGGTGCAATCAACTCAATCAAGGAGGGCACAGATGCCTACAGATGAGGCTTATATAAGGTGCCTATCCCATATTATGAGGTGCACTGTCCTATGATTGACACCCATACTGTTAGATTAGACGGGCTGTAATGCACTTGTATACACAGACCACAAAAATACCAGCACCCGTATTTTCCTTTAACAAGGACTGGCTGATCTATTTTGCAGGAAAACACCTTTTATCTTGTCTCTTAACTAGCTTACAATTTTCTTCATGTAGCCACATAAACATGGTAGGCTGCCCCGCCACTAAAAATACCTTGATTGTATGATCTTGTATGTGTTATATCTTATGTCTTCTGGTCATTAATAACATATCTTGTTTCTCCTAAGGAATCGTAATAGCTTGTCTTGTTGTAGTATTTGGTTCCTGCTGCTTATGCTGGTGTTGTTCAAAGAAAAAATCAGGGTAAGAATTTTTTTTCTTCATTATGATCTATTTTATTTACCGGTAAATATTTCCTATGTTTTTCAAACTATAAGAAGGACTTTTTAGCAGTGAAGAACCTAGCTATCGCGACATTAGAGATACCGTTGCAGATAAAAAGTCTGGTCATGTGCATTGCAACTTAGTAACTCCATGGGGATCATAGTAATGGCAGTTAACCCCATCATGTCCCTCACATTAACCCCCTGTGTGCCTCACATAAGAGTTACTGATATGTGGGACATATGGAGGTAATAATTAGGTATGTTCATAATTAAGGTCCTTTATTAGTACCCCCATGTATCTCACATATTAGTAACCCTTATACGGGACACACAGGGGTTAATATGAGGGACATGATGGGGTTAACGGTTATTAATGTGAGGCACATGGAGTTACTGAAACTAAATTAATAACCCCAGATGCCTGACATTAATAGGCAGAGTAACTAAAGGAAGGGACCTGTGTGTGTCACTTTACTGTAGCCTCCTCTCCTCCATACAACAGACATCTTCCATAAGACACAGTGAATCCTGGCCACTCATCTGCAGGGTAGATGCTAAATCCTAGTGGGCTAAAGGACCTCTGATGACGTCATGACCATGTGATCGGACTCTGGTGTGGGCGGAGCTACTAGGGTTTAGGCCGGGTTCACACGGAGTTATGTGGCGCGAGATTTGGCACGTAGACGCCGCGTGACTCTTTGCGTGCCGTACACGCTCCCATTCATTTCAATGGAAGCGTATGCGCCGCGCTAGTTTGCGGCCGTGCATTTATTCACGGCCGCAAACTAGCGCGGCGCATACGCTCCCCGCTCCCATTGAAATGAATGGGAGCGTGTACGGCACGCAAAGGGTCACGCGGCGTCTACGTGCCAAATCTCGCGGCACGTAACTCCGTGTGAACCCGGCCTTTGACTCAACCTTATCTGCAGATGTTACATACAAGTGGCTACAGGACCTTTGATGACATCACAGTCACGTGACCTCATGACAAGCCAATCACAGAGCAGTAGCACTAAAGGACCTCCCCCTTCCAGTTTTCTGTGCTCCGTGGGCCCTGACTTGTGTATAAGCCGAGGAGAGCTTTTTCAGCATGAAAAATATGCTGACAAAGTCGGCTTATACTCAAATATATTTCATCTTTGCCGCTTGCACGACTCGTGGGATTATATGCTCCTTAATGCCCCGCCCACAATGTGATTCCCTGATAATGGCCCCCTCCCACATAGTATAATGCTCCTTAGTGGACCCCATACAGTATAATACCATGTTAATACCCCCCCACAATATAATGCCACACTAGTGCCCTTCACACAGTATAAATGCTCTTATTTCATAGATTGGACATATCATATTTATCATTTGAGAGTATGTGTGTGTATGTATGTGTATATATATATATATATATATATATATATATATATATATATAAAATTTATTTTTCTCTTCTGGAAATCTAATAAAGTGTGTCCTTATAACTTCTATTCGTCTACAATAATAGCATATATTCAGCTACTTACCTGTAATAAAAATTGTAATTGATCTCAGAAAAAATTGTATGCTGTGCAATATAGGCTTTCTTTTAAAGAGATTCAACAAGTGCTGTGTGGAACAATATGGCATACCTTTGCAAATGTCTGCAGGTTGGTTGACATATACAAGTTAAGGTTATAATTGAATGTTATATATCAAGTTAATGTTTGCAAAGTGTATTTCTGTATGAAGAGAGGTTTTCATGGCTATATCGCCATAACATGCCCCAGAGATGGGGAGTGGACAGAGCCGCCTTACAATGCCATGCCTACCATCTTTTATTCAAAACCAATTGCTTTAGCTTTTCTGAAGACGGCATCCACCACTTCACCAATGTTTGTCAACATATATGCCTTTGCAGGGCATTTCTTCTCTTCACCTAATAGTTGTGCAATGTCTTTTTGTCCTAGTTTGGCTTCAGAAATACAATTTCATAAGTGATGAGTCCAGATCACTGGGATATATTTTATGGCAACTGGTGATTCTCCCTATTCCGCATGGTGTGAAGCTTCTCTTTATTAATAATAAATGATTATTTCCATTTGAGAACTGGCTCATGTTTTCTGCTGTACTGTTATCAAATCTGCTTGTAGGTTCATCAGATGAGGTTATACGATTGTGGGAGAGAATAAGACTTGATATTTCAACCATCAGTACAGCACTAAATATGATCCTGGCTCTATGATTTCATTCTGATTTTGGGTCTGAATTGCCAATGGGAGCTTGTGTGAAATGGGAACTTTTTATTTTTAAGGAGTTTTTTTTTTTTTCTTCTAATATTTCCAGTAACATAACTTTATTTCTTTATTTTTAAAATTGACTTTCGAACTTTTTAATGAGTTTAGTCCAATTGGCTTATTCACACATCATTGATTTTTGTTTTTTCAAGGAGAGCACCCAGAGCCATTAACTTCTATATTTCTATTCAGTCTTACATTTATTTATTTTTTTGTTATTTTTGTCGTTTGTGCTTTGCTTTGAAAAAAAAAGATTTGTAAACAAAAAAAATTGAAGAATGTCCTCCTTCCACTGATGTCTTGTTCATGGACCATTGGTAGGAGGCCTTTTCTGTAGTTCTGACTTTTTTCAGTGGTGTAGACCTTCCTTTTTTTTATAAATTGGTGTGATAAATTGATGCTATACTATGATAAAGGGACATTATCACATATGAAAATTTGTCCATTTTTCCAAGGTTGACAAACTGACATTGATGTGTGAATAAGCCCTTTTATTTATGACTTACGCTAAGAATACTCAATACTAGTCTGGTTACAGTTTTTTTTAGTTCTTTAGCCGCATTAGGCCATCCATTATTATTGTTGTTATTCACACAAAAAAAACTCCTTAAATGAAGTATGGTGATTTTATTAGCAATATTAGCATTGTTTCTTCTTTATCCAGTACATATTTTTGTGAAAACAAAAATGACAAGTTCAAGACTGTACAACAGCAGGAGCTCAATGAAACAAATAATACCAAAAGGTATCTCCATTCTTACCCATATGCTATTATTGGGTTTTCCTGGCCTAAAACATTGAAGGCCTATCTTTAGGGGTCTGGTATACCTTGCAAGGATTATCTAGGTACAGCCGCTCTTCTGTGTGTGTGGCTGAACATGGCATTACATCTCAGCCTCACTAATGGGGGACAGACCTCCATTGATCACACAACGATGGTTTGTCAATGTTTTGTTCTTGGAAAACTTTTTAAAGACTTTCTGTAAGCTCTTTGGCAGTGTCCATGTCTCACTTCATCGCTTGTCCTCCTATGTTGCATACTAACAATATATAAAAGCAATCATTATATTAATAATGGTGTAAATGTTATATAAAGAAAGGTGGCAGTAGTGCTCCCCTAGTAGGGTTAGAAAAAAGTATAAACCTTTTTTTCCCCCAAACAATATATACACACCTCAGTATGACCCCTTAATAATTTTTCTAAAGTGGCCCATAGACGTTCAATATTATTGTGCAATATTTTGGTTTGTACAAAAGATTGTACCATATGGAGGCGATATTGAAGGTTGTGCAATACATTGCGCAATCGCGAGCACAGACGTGCAACCACATTGTGCAAACAGTCCCCGCCAGAAGTCAACATGTTGAGTGAAACTGAATTGTGTTGCGTGATAATTGCTGTGACCGCAAGTCATAAAAAAAGGAAAGAAAAAAGGCTCGCAGAAAGGTCGAAAATGGACCAAACAGTGGTTTAGTGATAGGGAGAAGTTCACCCACGACAAATTACTCAATGAACTGAGCATAATTGAACCAAATGATTTCCGCAACTTTGTACGAATGGACGGAGAATTATTTGATGAACTCCTCGCTTTGGTTACTCCTGAAATCGGTAAAAGGAACACTATCAAGCCCAAATACACATGCATATGCATCACTAACACAAAAAATTGCGCAATATTGCCAACAGACGGCATAATATTAGCCGTTTGCACAATATATTTTCAAGATTTTGAACATCACACAATATATTGCACAACCTTTCAATATTGCCCACATACGATCAATTGTATTGCACAAACTAAAATATTGCGCAATAATATTGATCGTCCAGGGGCCCCTTAAAACTACAACTTTCCTCGCAGTATGAATTTAATTTTAAACCCAATCTTGGTATATAGTTAGGTTCAGAAATATTTGGACAGTGACACGTTTTGGTATTTTAAACGTTTAAGCCCAAATTGATGCTGTAATTGTATCTTCAGTATGTTTTAATAAAGTGCAGACTCCATTCACATCCTAAGTGGAGGAAGGGATTAGAAATGATAGCTCTGAAATATGTAGCTGCCTCTTTTTCAAGGACCCAAAGTTAATTGGACAATAGTCTCAAAAGCTAGTATCCAGGGTGACTATCCAGAAAGCCTCTCTAATGAGATTCATTCTTTTCCTGTCACCTCCCCTTTTTGGGCGACCAAACTCAAGACCCAAAAACAAGCAACAACTGAAGACAGCTGTACTAAAGAACTCGTAAAGCATCATAAAGGAGGTTCCAGACTTCAGGCAGCCATTGCCTCCAATAGTTTCTCTACAAAGTATTAAAAATGAAGATTTTAGTTATGATAATATTAATTTGTCCAATTAACTTTTGAGCTCCTGTAAGGAGTCTTTATAGAAAAATTCCTTATCTCTTCACAGGATATCTTAGTTCAGTCGCTTGTATTAAACCTAAAAGGCTAACCTTCAGTTGCATCTTAGTTGTTTCATTTCAAATCCAATGTGGTGTCATGTGGAGCCCAAGTCATGAAGATTGTGTCACTGTCCAAATATTTCTGGACCTAATTGTATACCTACATTACTTCTAGTAGTTCTGCTACATCGGCATAAAATAAAACCTGGTCCTTACAAATATTTGATTTTCGACTAGAAGCAACAGTCTTTTGAGCTTGTATTTTTATTTACTCTTCAGTTGCTAAAATTGATCTAATTTATGTAACTGATTTATTTATTTTTCATAGTAAATTGAAACAATGGGATAAAGAAGACTTTGCTTATACTTGGTGTTGGGGCTTCCTTTTGATAAAATTGTAGTCCAAGAGGTTTTCAATTTAAAGATGGTTTTAGAAAAATCTTATTACTATAACTGAGAAAATGAACGTCACAGATTGACTGCTGCTAAGCTGTCCCCATTTGACAGTATAACACCTCTGAGTCGCATACAGTAAGTCAGACTGGTTACAATAGATACTGACTTTTAGCCAAGGTCTACTTCAGAGGTCCCCAGGCTGTATCTCTATGAACCCCCTCCAGAGGTTTGTTGTGGGGTTATAAAGGATATTCATAAAAACATTAGCTCATCCATCTTTGTGATGCAGGGCTGCCTCCCAGGTAAGCATAGTCTGAAAAGCAGTGTCAGAAACCTTGTTTTTAACCCGGACGCTTGTTGGAGATTACCCTTCCAGTGTCGAACATTCCTTGCTTTACGCAAAGGGATTGTTAAAGGAGTTGTCCAGTTTCAGAAAAATAAAGGTTTGTATAATAAAAAGCTGTACAAATTTATAGTATACTTTCTGTATCAATTCCTCACGGTTTTGTAGATCTCCGCTTGCTGTCATTCATTCTGCTTACTCCCAGTGGATAAAGATCAGTCCATGGTCATGTGATGGATACACAGGTGCTGCTCGTTATAATCATAGCACAATAATCAGACATCTGTCCTGTAACACGCTGTGCACCCGTGTGTCCATCACATGACCTTGGGCTGTCAATCACATGACCATGGACTGATTTTATCTACTGGGAGTAAGCAGAGTGAATGACAGCAAGTGGAGATCTAGAAAACCACGCAGAAAGCGTATTGGAAAAGTGTAAAAGTTTTAATTACACAGACAATAACCTTATGTGCTGAAACTGGACAACCTTTTTAAGCACCTTGCCTATATCAACCAGTCTGTTTTTAGATTACTCACATAGGCACAAGGCAGAATCAGAACTACAGAAAGTCCAAATGGAAGAGATTGTTGTGAAATATATATAAAATGTAACTTTTAATAAATAACATTAAAAATAGTCCTGCTATAAGAAGTAAAAACATGGACCGGTAGATATCAATATAAAGGTAAAGTGATAATATATCCATAAGGCAAGGCACAGCAGCCTTTATATAGAATCGCACCCTGTCTAGTGTATTTTTGTACTTCTTTATCTTTACTGTCCCTGTATTGTAAAGCCTATCATTATTTTGAGGCTTCTCTCACTTTTGGTCCGGCTCGCAAAACACATTATACGTCTATTTATACGGCTTCATCTTAAGTGGTGAGTAGCTCTGGTTTAATTTTCTTGGAGGCCGCCATGCCTTGCCTTATGGATATATTATCACTTTACTAGAGACGAGCGAACAGTAAAATGTTCGAAGTTCGATTCGAGTAGTCGCTCAACACTCGACTGTTCGATTGAATATCGAACCCCATTATAGTCTATGGGAAATAAATACTCGTTTAGGAGGAAACCACTATTCGACTCAGGAGGGTCACCAAGTCCACTTTGACACCCCAGGAAATGATGCCAACACCCTGGAATGCAACTGGGACAGCAGGGGAAGCATGTCTGGGGGCATCTAACATGCTCAAGTTGCTGTATTACGTCGGGATCCCTGTTAGCTTGCGATATGCGTAAGCTGACTTTTTCCCATAGGAATGCATTGACCAGCGTTGATTGGCCAAATGCCATACAGACTACAGCATTCGGCCAATCAACGCTGGTTCTGCCGGAGGCTCGTCTGTGAGGAGGCGGAGTCTAATATCGGACCAGAATGGAGACTGCTGTCGACAGATCTTAGACTCCGCCTCCTCCAGCAGAACCAGCATTGACTGGCCGGATGCTGTACTCTGTATGACATTCGGCCAATCAACTCTGGTCAATGCATTCCTATGCCAAGATGTAGCAGAGCTGGCTGTGCGCTCAGCTCGGCTACTCCGGAGATGAGCCGATCTGAGCGCACGTTCAGCACTGCTACACCAAGAACTGCTGCTACACCGGAGAACCGCTGAACCCTTCTGCACACTCAGCTCTGCTTCATCAGAGATGTGCTGAACCCTGCTGCACACTCAGCTCTGCTGCATCAGAGATGCGCTGAACCCTGCTGCACACTCAGCTCTGCTGCATCAGAGATGTAGCAGAACTGAGTGTACGCTGAATCCTGCTGCACACTCAGCTCTGCTGAGATGCAGCAGAGTGGAGTGTGCAGCAGGGTTCAGCGCACACTCAGCTCTGCTACATCTCTGATACAGCAGTGCTGAGTGTGCAGCAGGGTTCAGCAGTTCTCCGGTGTAGCAGCGGTTCTCCGGTGTAGCAGTACTGGCTGTGCGCTCAGCTCGGCTGCATCTCCGGAGTAGTCGAGCTGAGCTCATGGCCAGCACTGCTACATCTCAGCATAGGAATGCATTGACCAGCGTTGATTGGCCGAATGCCATACAGAGTACAGCATTCGGCCAATCACGCTGGTTCTGCCGGAGGAGGCGGAGTCTAAGATCAGTCCACAGCAGTCTTCATTCTGGTCCGATCTTAGACTCCGCCTCCTCACAGACGAATCTCCGGCAGAACCAGCGAGAGAAATGAGGCATAAAACCCTTCAATAGCAAACAGTTGTTTCCCTTTGCCACATGCTATAAAATGCAGCAATTTGATGTAATCTAAACGCCACTTTGTCTGCCTTGTACATAATATACGTCCATTTCATTGTATTGTGGTAGCATCTTTCTTTCTTCAGAGCTCTTGTTCGTGACATCCTCTTGCTGAGGGTTTCTATTCAATCCCAGAGTGGTTAAAAGCAGACATGTTGCCCACTTGAAACCTCAATATTGTTGCCAGATTTTTTCCCACGTAACCCTCACTGCTTGCCAGTTGCCTGCGAATATCACTATGTTTTGTATCTAACTATTGTCTTAAGTGTGTATTTGTTTAATCACATTTGTGCTTCTTTGCAACCATTTATCAAAGTGTTAACTCAAGATGCTGCGTCACCTGGTATATAAATGTCTCAGAAGAACGCTATTTGTATTAAAAGGCCGTCTTGCAAAATGATTTTGCAACTGTTCACTTTAGCAAACTATATATTCTCTTATTCTCTTTCACAACTCTCCTAAAACCTATAAACTGGGAAGCTTAAGTCCTTCTAGCTCCATATTGCCTTTGTGACAATATGACTATTAAATGCAGATGAATATTTTGTTTGAGTGCTGAAATCCTCCTTGAAATGACTGAAATGGTGGACACACACACATTACAGTTTAGAAAGTTTTTGCCCTAAATTATATATCAAAGAATATACATAACAACGTTTTCTTTTGCAACTATTTTTGTTGGCTTATGAGGACTTAAGCTACTATTCCCGGACCACTGTATTTTATATTGTCTTAATCTTTTCTTAAAAGATTCTGAATTCTGGTACTTTTTCTCGTCTTTCTTTTTCTCTTTTCAGCTTGGAATTAATGATGTTTTTGTACAATCTACATGTTAATGGTTTTCTTTTTGAAAATTCCTTTTTTTAGGAAAGCCAAATGTGATACTACTGATGTGCAATATACTGCCTGCAACGATACACCTCTGCGAGCCAAAGAAGATGCAATGGCATGATCTTCTGAGCAATGGATCTATTGTAAAGCTTTGTCATTAATAACACACTGAAGAGTGGGTCAAACTATTATGTTTCATGAATGTAACTTCTTCAGGTGGCTTCTAGACGCTTCACTTTGTGATCAAAGATTACTGTGCCTAACGTGCCTATATACTCTCACTCGGCTCTAAGAGTAAGTTAATGCCACAGAGAAGGATACAAATATTGCAGCCTAAATTTTTCACTTTATTTATAAAAAGAAAAAAAAAAAAACTTTCACTATCAATATACCCGAGCTTTCTGTATTGTACATAAAATAATGTATATCCTAGTAAACATTCTATTGTGAAATAATTGGAAGATTATGAATAGTTTACTAAGAGACAGTACATAGAGTTGTCAGAAGGGCACACGTGGCATATGGTCTGTACAGCATTTAGGAATTTTACAATTTCCCATAACATATTTATACCTTGTACACTGGCATATTTTTCTAGATAAAAGTTTCCCAGCCAGTATACGTGATTATACGTTACTTTTATTTTTGTTTAAATCCTTGTATTAGCAACTAAAACCCCATGTACTTTATACATTGTGCAGTGAATGTTGCTAAGGGGTTTAAGTTGCCAATGGGCGCAGGGACACGGACATTCTCCATGACATTATACGGGTGCCTACTGTGTTATACAGCTGCCTGCAACTGCTGGGATCAGAAATACCTCTGATCATAGGCTTTTAACCCCTCAGACACTATGTGTAATAGCAAACACAGCATCTGAACATTTAGAATCACCCTCAATCCTTCCTAAGTGATTCTATTGTGGGGTGCCAAGGCAGAGTGCAATAGAACAGCAGGACGATAATACTGAAATCTATTACACAAACAATTGCATGTTTAAGACCCCTATTGGAACTAAAAAAAAAAAAAAATTAATAAACACACTTTCCATTTATGATGCAAAGATATTAGCAAAAAAAACCGGAACTGACATTGTCGCATCCGAGAATTGCTATTCTCGTGGTTCATTTCTTGTCCCCCAAAAATGGAATAAAAAGTGTTCATGTATACCTTGAAACAGTACAAATAAACTTCAGCTCAGCCTACACAAATCATAATACAGTGTTTTATGTCGAGTTGTATCAGAATACAGTGATGTAAAGCAAGTTTTGCTTTACAAGTTTAGCTTTTTTTTAAAAAAAGTAATAAAACATAAAAGCTCTATAAAGTTGGCATCGCTGTAATCCTACCTTCCTGCAAAACAAAGCTAACTGGTCATCTACACAATGTGCACTGTTAACACAAAATCCCCAAACATTGTCAGATTTGCCTTCTTTCAAACCGTAGTTTTTCTTTTTAAACATTGTTTTCACTTTTTCATGCCTACCATAAAAATTGGTAAATGCAATAGTAAGACCGTCCTCAGCAGTATGACATACATATGAAATCTGGCCCATTCATACCAAAGATTGTCTTCTGATAGAATAAGTTTCCTATTTGTACTATTAAGAAAAAAAACAAACATAATAGGACCCACAAAAAATAAGCTGCCATACGACTATATTAACAGAAAGAGGTAAAGACAAAAGATTGAGAAAAGACAAAGACTGGCTGTCTTAAAGTTTTAAGGCTGAGGCAACATGTTGCAGAAGTGCAAATCCTAACTTTTATTGAAAGCAAATTATAAAATAACAAAAATACAAAACCAGTGTTGTTGTGCCCAAGGTAACGTGTCAAAAAGAAACTGATAAAAACACACTGAGTGCTGGTTCATGTATTGTTTTCCTTGATCCAGGACTCCTAAATTATACAGCGGGCAACCAATTAGAATCAGCCCAGTGTATAGCAATCCAGACGCAGCTCTCCCTAAGAGGCCCCCCAGGAATTTACCCCAGGTACGAGGCCTCCTGCTAGACAAGCTATCTGATACAGACTGAAGGCTAGGCTCTTGCCCTGAACTAGCATGACTCTTATGCGTTTCTCCTTTCTAAAAGGTTCATCAGAGGTCAGATATTGTAAAATACACTGGGCTAATTCTAACTGGTTGCCCGCTGTTTAATTTAGGGGCCCTGGTTCAAGGAAAACAATATATGAACCAGCACTCAGTGTGTTTTTATCACACTTAGTTTCTTTTTGACACGTTACTTTGGGCACAAACCACCAGTTTGGACCTATGAAATACTTCATTGATTTGTTTTGATGATTAGGTTCCACAGCTACACGAGACCTTAGCCTTAATAGTATCCACTAAGAGTAATGTCATTTGTGATCTGTGCACTCCGTTCCAAGGCGTATTTCCAAATATGCAACAATTTCTTGAAGGGAAGGTTCTTTTGTCTTGTTTGGTTATTTATAATGATACTTTGCCTAATACAAGTGACTCTTGGTCAGGACGTTTAGATCTCTCCAATGTGTTTGACGCAGCGTAAATGATTAGAAGGGCATAAAGCCCCACCAGTGACCTGACCGTTCTCTAACAGACCATAAAAACTACTTTTATTTGTGCGTCTCAAGAAAAAACACATGTAATGTAAACGGGATAACAGTGAAGTGAGTTGGAAACTGTGTTCCTTATTGTTATATTACTATTATTGTGTTCATGTGCTGTTAACTTGCCCTTCAAGCATTACTTAAGATTGATTTTTTTTTTTTTTTTTTTTTGAAGATTTGAATTTAAGATTTTTATTTAATTTTTTTTAAACAAGTTACAAAGGAAAGCTGTTTTTATGACCTCTTAAGGAAAGGCTGGGTCACTAGTCATACTTTTATGCCCTTTTAGTATTTTTTGCAGTGGTATTTTGCTGTAGCACATACCATATGTTTGTTTGTGGCGAGTTGTTTGTAATGTTAGTAGAGAAAATATTATCGAGATATTTATGTTGTAGTTTTTCTTGCTTTTCATTGGCTGAATCTGCTGGCTGTTCAGTTATATAATTGTAGAGAATATTAGATATCTAGAAAACGTGCCAGCACATAACAGGACACTTTATTTAGTCAAGAAGAGTGGATGGCTTAAGTTGGTTAATTTTCCGAATTTCCCTATGTCGTCATTATTATGTACTCTCAGCCTTCACTCTCAGGTGACTTTCAAAGCCTCCATTGCTTCCTTACAATTGTGAAGGAACTTGGCAGCAGGATGTTAGATGTCTGCTTGCTGTAAATCGCTGTTCGCTTGGTTTCCAGTTGCTTTGTGTATCAGAGTTATATGTTGTAAATGAGAATGAATAGAAAGCGTTTCATGTGTCAAAAATAAAAATGTGCTTGGACTAGGTAGCTGATCATGGCTTACTATTCATCCAGTAGGGTTGTGATTGGGATAGGATCATTATATGGTGCGGTATCTCCTTGCTTTAGCTATCCAGTGATTGTCATGATTGTCCAAAGACATCACTAAATGTCTTATGAGGCATTAATGGCTTGCGTTATATGGCAAACTAGATCCGCATTTAAAAGGGTTGTCTGGGATCTGATGCAACCAGCACTGGAGGGGTATAAAACCTATATAAGAGATAAGATAAGATAATCCTTTAATAGTCCCACCTTGGGGAAATTTCAGAATATATACACCAATACTTACCTGCATTGTGCCCTTCTGTTCCTGCACTGGGTCAGCCATTATACAACAGTAAGTGGTGAGTCCAGTGAGTGTGACCTTACCGCTGCAACCGCTCAAGGTGACACTGGCTCAGCACAGGAACAGAGTGGAGGATGCAGATAATGAGTGTGAGTATGAGTGCATATCTATTTTCTGGTTTCATTAACATTTCTGATTTGACATCCCCTTCGCCTGTCACCCGTAATGTATGTATATTTAATGATAAACTGCTGCAAATTATTGCATTGAGACTCTTGATTTTGTTATGCTGCACATAGTACCTAAAAGATATATATATTATGTTGAAATGAAGGAAAGCAATATACTCGCCTTAATGATGCCGAGGAACGTTCAAAAGGCTTCCTTGTTTTTTTTTCTTAATTCTTTTAATTCTACTTTCTTTTTTAATGCAAGTTATGTAATGAAGCTTAATATTGAAGTATTTACTTTTCTTAAGTCTATAAAGATCTGCCAGCTTTCCTGTCTTAGTACTGTATTACCCATAAAGTAACAATCCTGGAGCACCTTTTCTTAGAACTCTGTGTTGTCGTTCCTCTGTTATTCCTGCTAGAAATGTATGAATAAACTAACAACTTGGTGTTACCTTGTTTTTTGTAAATGAGTGACGCTATCAGATCATCCTTCACACGAGTAGTATGCCCAGTTATCCGTTTATTCGTGCATTTCTAAGGGACAGGTGCTCCAGAATTGTCACGTCATGGGGAGGACAATTATTCAGACGGCCATGATTAAATCTGTGTGTAATCTGCATAAACTAGACTTGCACTGTGGAGCACAGATCCATTGTAATGAATGGTGCCATACAAGCTTAAGTTTTTTTTTTTTTATTGTGGACCTTGGTCTCATGTGGAACAAATTGAAGCATATCCTGTTACGGTCTGTTTTTTTCCAGACCAACATTGGTCCGTGTCAAATGCAGTTGTCCTCAGAATACATGCTGAAAATAACACTGAGCTGCTCGTCTTTTTTTCAATATTATTAGGTTTGTAGAGATACCACAGGTGATTAAGGAAAAAAAAAAAAAAAAAAAAAAAACCTGTTTGTTTAAGCCCTTAGGCTCTGTTCATACAATGATTGATGTATATGTTGGAAGATATAAGTTTTTTGCTGAATGCATCTCTATTGAATAGCTGTCTATTCAGTACAATGAAGATTATGCTGGTGCTTACCACTATGACAAAAGCCAAATGGACCCTCTATGGACACATTGTCACAAACTTGTTTGAATGTGCTTGTAATACTACAGTTATCCTGTGTGAGTTCACGCTGTCATCTTCTGTTCTCAATTATATTCTTTTATGAATGAAGAATATCTGAAATATTTTATTTCATTTGAGCGTGTGTAAGTAAGAGTACATGCCTATTCAAGTAAAGGGAAAGACACAATGTGGTTTTGTGTCCTCAGTGATATGTACAGTGTCCTACTGTACATCCATACTGTATCCATTGGAGAGGAGGGGTATATTTGGCTCCATCCTACTGTGAGGTTATGTTGTCCATGTAGTATTAGTTGCATCAATGTAGAAGAGCCAAAGAATGTTTTTGATGGGCTTAAAGTAAAATGTTGAAGTTATTACTATGTTTTTATGATTCCTTCCTTCCTTTATTACTTTTTGCTATTCATTTGTTTTATTCTAATAAAACTTGGATCGTATTTCCAATTTCTATTGTCTCTCAAGTGTGAAAATGGTGTTTTCAATGTTTCCTCGTCTTTTGTCTGAAGTCCCTGCAGCACATTGTCCTCAGCTACAAATACATTCATGTAATTCTAGGTTTATACCATGCTTTTTACTAAGGAATCACATGCAATTTATAATTGTTGGCATACAGGTGAAACACATTTTAATATATAGTGGGTATCACTGCAGTCTAACCTGAAAATCTCTAGTTTACTGGCGTAGTAGAAATTTACTACTCACAACTGCAATTACACAAACATGTGCTAGCCACTGATCCGTTATTTTCTATGGCTTCATACAAAGACATATGTATTATCATGGACCTAAGTATGGGGTCAAACTCAGAAGTCCTATTCCTATCTGTTTTGTAGCCTGGGCTCACTGCTGGAAACTAATGGGTTTGTTCAGGGCACAGACTTTACGTGGATCCATGTGCCATCTGTACCATATACCCACGGACCCATAGTTGCAAGCATTTGTGTGAAAGTAGCCTAAAACTGCTTGCAATTCTAAAGTAAAAAGGCCCCAAGTAAACCTAGCCTAACAGAATGCCCAAGTGTTAATATTATTGGCTTTCCCACATCCATGCTGAAGTCCAAAGCAACCAGAAGTATTGTACAGGGTGGGGCAAAAAGTATGAACCGGTTTTGACCGGCTAGCGCTCAGCCTGTGGTGGTGGTGGGAAGAGGGGTGGGGCCTTGTTGTGGGAGTGGGAGGGTCTAGTCAGTAGCATCCATGCCTTGGACGGGAGGGCATCGTGGGTTTGCTGTGAGGACGTTTTTCAAAATGGCCGTTCTGTTATCACCACGCAGAGGGCCTTCCGACTACACTTCAATATCCCTGTTGGGGGTAACGTCCCTGGGGGTAATGCAATTAGACGTTGGGCTAGGACATTGGAAAAAACTGGTTCAACAGCAACTCCTTCAGCAATTGGAAGACCCAGAACAGTAAGAACACCTCAAAATGTCATCCTGGTAAGAAATGCTATTGAAGTGTCTCCCAACAGGACGGGGCTACATCCCACACTGCTAGGATTTCAATGGCGAGATTGAGGCAAATGTTCCCCCAGCGCCTTGTCTCTGTGAGGGGTGACGTAGAGTGGCCTGCGCGCTCACCAGATTTGAGCATTTGTGACTTTCCTTCGGGGGTACCTAAAGGAAAAGGTTTTTAAAAATCGTCAACATACCCTGGAAAAACTTAAGGACAGAATCAGGGAGGAAGTTACGGCAATACCCATCCAAATGTGCAGAAGAGCTGTTGAAAACTTCAGAATTCGCCTTCAAGAGTGTATCGCAGCTGACGGCCGCCATCTTCCTGATATCCTCTTTAAAACTTAATGTAAAAAAAAACTAGATTCTGAACTGAATTAAGCAATATAAACATAATTTCTGTAAGTTGAGTTGTTTTTGTTTTATATCCCTTTAAAACCGATTCATACCTTTTGCCCCACCCTGTATAACCAAGAACCGCCCTGGTACAGATGATTAGTGGAAGTCCCTTTTAAATTATTCATATTGAGTCTAGCCTTGACCTTTTACACTCAAGTCGTACTCAAGTTATCTCCTTAAGTCAAACAATGTTTGGTTAAAGACACCATAGCCACCTGGAAGATTTGCCATAGATTTAAATTGTCCTTTCAAGCTTCCAGATTCTTCATGCTTTGGGATAATCCTATTTTTCTGTACATAAGCATAAATAATCTTTAGGATAATTACAGGTTTATTTGATACATACTTCAGGGGCTCCAAACCAGATTCCAATCATCCCCTAATAGATTTCTTATTTTGGTGTTTTGGCTCCAGAAATTGCATAATTATTTTGTAAAAGTTCAACTAACTCGTGAAGCTTTTATCGGGAGGGAGGGGTTCCCCTATCTCATAAGCTCTTTCAGGAGTAAAACATGATCTTGGGGAAAACAAAGTGTCAAACAATGGAAGGGTTAGAAATTCATTCTAGGTTTATTCCCTCAACTGTGGATATGCCATACCACATTACATCATGTAACAGATAGCAAAAGCTGACTTGCACAACTGTAATCGGTTATGTGATCGTGTACATTCGTTCTTGAGGTGTGTCACATAATAGCTATGTGGAATATTGTTTCTCTTTGGAATATTGATACTCTTGTTAAACCCTAAAATATTGCTTTTCTATCTCTCATCGCCCACTGGGTTTTTTTCGTTGCAGATTTTGCTGCAGTTTTTTGAGCCAAAGTCAAGAATGGCTACAGAAGAAATGGGAAATATAGGAAGTACTTTTACTTCTACCTTCTGCTCAATCCACTCCTGGTTTTAGCACAAAAAAAATGCAGCAAGCTCTGCAACAAAAAAATGATTCTACAATGTGGCGCCTCAGCATTACACCATGATAGGAACCTTTTCCATACCTTATTACTACTCCCAACACTTCTTGCTAATGTTTGTGGTAATTGGTGACAGGAAGTGACACAATGGCTAATTTGCCCCTTATTTATTTCCCCACTATTAAACACCTTTAAAATATGAGTGAGAATAAATAACTACCAAGATTGGTGGCTAAGAATTCTTGATTTTTGCCACAACTGTATTGAGAAATGGCCTGTAATTGTAAACTCTGAACACAATGAGCCCCTAATTTCTTTCCCCTTCTATTAAACCCCTTTAAAAAGGCATCAGAACAGATGAGTTCAGGTATGCGTGAATGATAATTCACTGTTTTTCTTTGCTGTAATGCACTGTAAAAGGCTTACTGTGTTCCACTTTGAACACACAGGTATGATTAATGAGCAGCAGTATACTCTGAAAACAATGGCTAATGAGCCCCTAATTTCCTTCCCCACTATTGAACGCCTTTAAAAAGGTGTGATGAGCTGAGTACAGGTATTAGTGGATGATAATTCACTGTTATTGGCTGTAAAAGGCTTGTTGTGTTCCACCTTGAACACACAGGTATGAGTAAGGGTCCATTCACACGGAGGAAAATGTTGAGGAATTTGGTGTGGAATTTCAGCGCTGAAAAAAAGCCTCCCATTGACTTCAATGGGTTTCTTTTTTCTGAAAGCACATTCCACACCAAATTCCTCACCATTTTTCTTTGTGTGAATGAACCCTAATGAGCGCTGCAATGTGTATTCAGTTTCTTTCTGTTAACGACTCTACAACCACCCCAAATTCTTCTTTGATTTTTTTCCCTATACATTCCCTTCACTGGTAATCCTCTTTCCCTTAACCTGTGTCTGTTTTATAACACTAATTAGGGGTAATGTTAACTCACAATTAAATGTCACCTTAACACAGGAAGAAGTGCGCCGCCGCCTTCTAAATACAAAAATAGAGAAATCGCCAGGCCCAGAAGGCATACACCCCCGAGTTCTGAGGGAATTTAGCATGGTGGTAGACCCTTGTATCTAATATTTAAGAATTCAGTAATGACTGGATCTGTTCCACAGGATTGGCACATAGCAAATATGGTGCCAATTTTCAAAAAGAGGTGTAAAAGTGAACCTGGAAACTATAGGCCAGTTAATTTGACTTCTGTGGTGGGTGAGATATTTCAGGGCTTTCTAAGAGATGTTATCCTGGAGTATCTCAATTTAAATAATCTTATAACACCCAATCAGCATGGGACTGAAGAGGTCCGTTCAAGACTGGACATGGGTAATGCAGTGGACATGGTGTATCTGGACATGGGTAATGCAGTAGACGTGGCATATCTGGACATGGGTAATGCAGTGGATGTGGTGAATCTGGACATGGGTAATGCAGTGGATGTGGTGTATCTGGACATGGGTAATGCAGTAGACGAGGTGTATCTGGACTTTTCAAAGGCTTTCGATACTGTACCACATAAAAGGTTGGTATGCAAAATGAGAATGTTGGGACTGGGGGAAAACACATGCATTTGGGTTAGCAACTGGCTCACTGATAGGAAACAGAGAGTACTTGTTAATGGTAAATATTCAGACTGGGTCACAGTCACCAGTGGGGTGCCGCAGGGGTCAGTATTAGGTCCTCTCTTGTTTAACCCCTTAAGGACCAGGCCATTTTTTGGTTTCGCATTTTCGTTTTTCCCTCCTCACATTTCAAGAGCCATAACTTTTTCAGTTCACAGAGTCACATGATGGCTTATTGTTTGCGGGACAAATTGTACTTTGTAATGGCACCATTCAATATGCTGTGCAATGTACTGGGCAGCTGGAAAAAAATTCAGAATGAGGTGCAATTGGAGAAAAAATGCATTTGCGCCATTTTCTTATGGGTTTAATTTTTACAGCGTTCACTGTTTGGTACAAATGACATGTTACCTGTGTTCTACGTGTCAGTACGAACGCGGTGATACCAAATTTATATAGTATTTGAAATGTTTTGATACTTTTAAAAAAAATGATAAACTTTGCCAAATAGAAAAAAAAAATTGTCATCATGTTCTAACACCTGTAACTTTTTCATATTTCCATGTATGGAGCTGGTTGTGGTGTCTTTTTATGCGGGACAAGATGACGTTTCTATTGATACCATTTGGGGAAAGATCTGATGGTTTGATCACTTTTTATTCAATTTTTTATAGGAGGCAAAGTGTTGAAAAAAACGCTTTTTGGCTGTTTTTATTTTTTTTGCCGCTACGCTGTTCGCAGTACGGGATAAATGTTTTAATATTCTAATAGTTCGGGCATTTTGGAGCGCGGGGATACCTAATATGTTTATGTTTAATGTTCTTTAATTACTTTTATAGCTAATCTAGGGAAAGAGGGGTGACGTTCAGGAGGGCGGCGATCGGCGAAACATGGCGGCGCCCGTGCCGCCGGCGCCGTTTACACACTGCGGTCACGTTTGACCGCAGTGTGTAAAGGGTTAACAGCAGCGAACGGCTCGGGCACCGACCGCTGCTGTTAGTGGCAGGTCCTGGCTGTATTATACAGCCGGCATCTACCGTGTATGAAGCGAGCTCAGCGTGTGAGCTCGCTCCATACATCCCCATGCGACCCATGACGTACATTTACGTCAAGGGTCGCTAAGGGGTTAATATCTTTATTAATGACCTGATAGAGGGTTTACAAAGCAGGGTGTCCATAATTTCCAGATTATATTAAACTATGTAAAGTAATCAATAATGAGGAGGATAGTAGAATATTACAAGGGGATCTAAGGAAGCTGGAAGCATGAGCGGAGACTTGGCAAATGAAGTTTTATGTAGACATATGTAAGGTAATGCATTTTGGGCGACGTAATAAAATGTATGATTATGTACCGTATTTTTCGGACTATGAAGAACCTCAGTAGATATAGACATTGCCTTTTCCATGAGAGATTTATCTATAATAATTCAGATCACATATGTACAGTAAATGTATATTACCGTATTTTTCGGACTATAAGACGCACTGGACTATAAGACGCACCTAGGTTTTAGAGGAGGAAAATAGGGAAAACAAATTTTGAAGCAAAAAATGGTAAAATATTTAATATATGGGAGTTGTAGTTATATATATATATATATATATATATATATATATATATATATAAATTTTTTTTTTCTAGGGACAGGAGGTGATTCAGAACTTTTAGTTATATTTTTAAAGCTTTTTTTTTTTTTTTTTTTTTTTTTTTTACTATTTTATTCCCCCCGGGGGCTTGAACCTGCGGTCACTTGATTGCAAGTCCCATAGACGGCAATACAACTGTATTGCCGTCTATGGGACATTCTGTCTATTAGTATTACGGCTGGTCATAGAGACCAGCCGCAATACTAATACAGCAGTGACAGGCCTGGGAGCCTCATTAGGCTCCCGGCTGTCACCCGAACAGGTCGGCTCCTGCGATATCGCCGCGCAGGAGCCGGCCTGCAACTCTACGGGGCCGGTGGGGACCGGCCCCGGGGGAGAAGGGGCCACCGATACTGACCCGGCATCCGCTGTACTAGAGAGGCGGATGCCGGGGAGGGATAGACGCTGGCACAGGTGCCGGGCCTGAGACATCGCTGCGCTCCACTGTCCTGCCTGAAGCCAGCGGCGGGGGGACGGAGGAGCGGAATAGCATCACTCCTCCTGCTGCTGGCTTCATGCAGGGCAGAGGAGCACAGCAATGTCTCAGGCCCCGGCGTCTATCCTTTTCCGGCTTCCGCCTCTCTAGTACAGCGGGTGCCAGGCGCCACATTCGGACTATAAGACGCACCCTTCTTTTCCCCCCAAATTTGGGGGAAAAAAAGTGCGTCTTATAGTCCGAAAAATACGGTACTTAATAAAAATTACTGGGTAAGACTGCCAATGAAAAAGACTTAGGGATTTTGGTGGACAGCAAGCTTACCTTTAATGACCAGTGTTAGGCAGCTGCTACCAAGGCAAATAAAATTATGGGATGCATCAAAAGAGGTATGGATATCCATAACAAGAACATGCTTATGCCTCTATACAAACCACTGGTACGGCCACACTTAGAATATTGTGCACAATTTAGGGCTCCAATATACAAGAAAGACATAAGTGAACTTGAAAAAGTGCAGAGACGGGCAACCAAAATTATTAAGGGAATGGGGGGCTGAGTACAACGATAGATTAACAAACTTGGGGTTATTCAGTTTAGAGAAAAGACGTCTACGGGGAGATCTAATAACAATGTACAAATACATGAAGGGACAATACAAAGAACTCTCTATTGATGTTTTTACTCCTAGGCCAGTGACAGTGACAAGAGGACATCCTCTACGTCTGGAGGAGAGAAAATAGCAGCAGCAACATAGGAGATTCAGCAAGGCTATGGTACTCTATGACTGTACCTAAAATGGCCGCTGGTTTTAATAGGACTGTGACATCACTGGTGCGGCTGGCTGTTGATTAGCTGCACAATTGGCATTATGGGTGAGCCAGAATTGCCTGCCCCATCTCCAAACATGTGCAAAGGCCATTTTATTAAAAAATGTGATTTGATGCTTGTTAACATGAAGAAATTCAGATTCTAGGTGAATCGAAGATTTCCTGAAATTCAGAACGAATTCCACTTCTGCAGATTCGATTCGCTCATCCCTAGTGAATATCTTTGGTGCTGAGGATATTCCAGATAGGAATGCTCTGAACTGAACATGATAAACTTCCTGTTGGTGCTGAAAGGTAAACCTTAGAAACTGACAGGAAAGATAGATAGGAACTTGGTAAAATGCATCCTGAAGATTGATGGTGGCCATGAAATTGTTCTGGCTTATCAGAGGAACCATGGATTTTATTGACTCCTTCTTGAAACAAAGATACCTCACAATTGGTTTAGCAGTTTGAGGTTAATAATAATTCTGGAGGCTCCACCGAGTTGCTTTACTATGAACAGCTGACAAAAATGTCCTTCCTCCAATTTTGCAAAAAGAACTGGATGGATTATTTCTATGTCTATCAGTTTCTGGATGCCTTTTAATTATAGCGGATTGTAGAATAGAAGATGGAATGTGGGTTATTGCAATTTTCTAGGGGGAACAGGATAAAAATTTTTATTTTGCAATCCTATCTTTCTTCTTCTGATGTCATTGTTACTTATGACTTTGCTTATTTTGGTTAAGGAACATGCCTCTTCCTCTTCCACCTTTAGGATAATTCCATCTACAAGACTTTCCATTTAATTTAAAATCTTGATTGAAGATTGTAGTTCTCAAAGGGTCAACTGGAACTTTTGGCTCAGGTGAGGATTTTTTTTTCTCCTATGTAGCCTTTTCAAAGAAGGGTCTTACAATATAAGATCCTGTGTCTGACAAGGTCTTATAGGTCTATTTAAAATGGTGATGTGGAAGTCTTTAGCAGGGGGCCTCCAGATTTATCAAAATTTATGACAGAATTCTAGCATAATTGAAGTGGTAAATACCCGGCACAGCTGAGGGTGCGCATCATTTTTCAGGTGTACGTCTACTCATCAATGAGGCATATCCTCCAGCAGTAACTGCATTGGTAATGCCAGTCTTCATAAATCTACCCCAGTGGTTTTAATTTCAGTAATGCATAGTGCATGTTACTATGTATCTCACCTATATGCTAAAAAAGTCAGCACATCATGGGTCTTCTGTTTAATGATCATTAGCATACATGTGAAATGGCAGCGTGTGATATTCAATCAATGTGTATTTGGGGGAAGGAATAGAAAAAGTTTTGTCAGTTTCAATAGAAGTAAAGTCAATGATTAATTTGATCTGTAGTACAAAGAGTGATAAGATGGGAGAGATGGGGGAACAAATGCAGCAGGAGTGTAACCCTAACAGGACTGTAAGACTGCACACTGTGAGAAGTTTACATGAAACAGGTAAACAATCTAACTGTTTAAGTTGTGTGATACATGAACGATCTTTGTTTCATTTTGATTCGTATGGTTTTTACATTAAGGTGACATCTACTAGATCTACAACTTATACTGAACTGTCATCTTTTATGGATTGCTTTAGACCAGGGGTCCTCAAACTGCGGCCCGCCAAGCACTTCTGTCTGGCCCTGCCGACAACGCCGGCAGGCGTGCATTTATAATGAAGCTCCTGGGGAGCTCAGGCCAGGACATGGAGCGCACTTCACTTTACCTATTGGAGGGCACCGCTCCCGATGTCTTTGTGACCTGCTCTGCATCCGGCCCACTGTTTAAAAAGTTTGAGGACTCCTGCTGTAGACTGTATAATGAGCAAGGTGTCCCTCACGCGGCCTATGTAGTTGTGAATCACCAAGATGTAGTGAAGGTGCCAACTACTTACCTGGCTTTCAACTCACGTTGCTGACACTAGGTTCACACTAGCATTCATGTTTCCGTTTTTCTGGTCTGCTTAGGGACTGAAAAACGGAAACCCTATCTACTTAAAAAGCGGTTACCCGTGTAGTAGACTATAATGGGCTCAACCAGGTTTCTGCCTAAAGTCAGCAGAGAGAACAGTTTTATTTGCAGTACTTTTCTCTCCGCTTATTTTAAGTGTAATGGGAGACGGAGTCCCCGAATGGTCATCCAACACCAGTGTGACCACAGCCCAAGTTGGAAATTGTTACTAAACACAGACTTGTGTTTAACATTAAAGAGGTAGTAAATAGAGTCACACATTTTTTTTCCTTGAGGAGACATCTTGTTTCTTGCTTTACAGGATACTATGCAGGATGCAACTCGGCATAGCTTCTCCCGAGGTTCTTTCTGATCTCTAGTCTTCTGCCTTCGCAGATGAACATAGTTCACGGGAGAAGGAGGGATGTTTCCTCCTCAGGCTGGTTTGAGATCTCAATAGGGAGACTACCTTGCCGCTATGTCTTATGGTGTGACATTTTTTTGTTTTCTGTAAATAGGGCAGCTTAAGGTGTCTTTTTTGGCATTTTGTGCTTTATTTATACCATTTTGGAGAGTGTTTGATGTTTTGACTGCTTTTTGCTTAAATTTTTATGGAAGGCGAAATGGCAAAAAATGTGAGGATTCAACATTGTTCCAAGGATTTTTATTTAATCTAATTGTTGTTGTTGTTGTCTACATCTCTTCTCTACTTTAAATTTGCAGTCCTTCCTTCTTGCCTTCTATTCCTGTCCTTTGATTAAAGAAATTTTCTGTCCTTATAAAGCTTAATGATTTACCCTTTGGACAGGTTAATCAATGGAAGTCTGACAACCAGGACCTCAACCCTTCAGCTGGTAGAAAAAACTTCAGCATTCCACTAAGTACTGCAGTCTCTTCACTGAAAACCAAACACAATATTGTACAAACAGGCCATGTGATTGATGAATGTGATGTGAAATAGTCTGTGAAGTGGAAAGCATGCTACTGTCCCTTCATAGATCTAAACCATGCATGTTTCAGGTAGCAAACCTTCATCCATCTTCAACTGATAAGCCTAGGAAAGGTCATTAATATTACAAGTCCAAAAAAATCCCTTAGGGCTCGTTCCCATGATGTAACGCGGCACTCATTCTGACACATAAACACATGTCAGAGTCAGCGCTTCAAAACCGAATCCCATTGACTTCAATGGGTTCTGTCTTACACGCGCTACGAATTGAAAGCAATGGGAGGCTTTTTAACCCATTGATTTCAATGTGTTACGCGCGTTAAACGGAACCCATTGAAGTGCTGACTCTGACATGTGTTTACGTGTCAGAATGAGCAGCGCGTTACATCGTGGGAATGAGCCCTTAAACTAATCGAATTATTTCTTGAAAAACGAGTAAAAGTTACTTTTCTGATGCAGCCACCTCCACTTATTTCGTAAGGTTCAGTTATGATGGCATTTTCACCAATCAATGTTTACAATTAGATAACTCCAATTTAAAGCTCAATTCATTTTTATTGGCATATACTGTGTAATGTTTCCAAACTGTATACTGTCCAACATTACCACACTGAGACAAGTTATACTAAATCAGAAAAAAACACCACAACCTTTTTATAACCGTTTAATACGAAATTAATAATGGGATCCATTCAGTTTATTGACTGGCATCTGCTACAGGTCACAGTACATAGAGGAATAATGAATTGACAAGCAAAGGGGGTATCACATAAAAATTCTTCTGCAATGCTATGATCAGTTAGCACGTTGTAATCTTTTATACAGACGCTTTTTGCCCACCGTCATAACCGATTTCAAATGGTGCTAGATTACAATTTCAGCCTCTGAACACCAGGAGAGATCGGTCATTCAGTGTAAGGGAGTACTATTCAGAATAAAACAGTCAAAAAATATACATGATAGAAGACAATTTACCCCATAACATTTTATACATTACAGTCTAAGATGCAGCCACTACTGCTCAGTTGCCTATTTTGTACAGACTCCTGGAGGGATACAGTAAATGTGCTGCTTATGCAAGGTTAAGGGGATATCGTCACTCCATATTCTTCCCATATGCAAGGTTAGGCAGATATATTATTTATAAGTCTAAAGCAGCCGGTACAGATTAGGCTGCAGTCACACCAGTGTTGGGTGACCGTTCAGAGACTCCATCCCCTACCCTTCTTAAAATATCCAGAGAGAAAGTCCTGCAAGCAGTTTTCTCTCTGCTGATTTTGGGAAGAAACCCAGCGGATCCCATTATAGTCTATAGTTTCCATGGGTAACCGCTTTTTAAGAAAAGTGTTTTTCCATTTTTCGAGTCCCCAAATGAACAAGAACAGAAATCCAATGCTAGACAGTGTACAAACAATGGTTAGCAAGGTTCAGCATACATGTCTACAGGGGAGTCAGGTGAGATAACGGCTATTTCATAAATGGGTTAAAGAAAACCTATCACCAGGTCTGAAAGGTGCAATGACATACATCATCTGATGGGCACCGTCACCCTAAACACTTTTTTTTTGTGGGGTTTTTCTTAGTCAACGGTGAAAAATTAATTAAAAGTAGCCTTGGTTAAACATGATATGAGATTTGACAAGTTAGAATGATTTTCATTAAACAAATTGTTCATGAAGCCTAGTTATATTTTCAACTACACTAGAGAGCAAACCTTTTGACGCTAGGTTCACATTAGTGATCGGGTCTCTGTCGCTATGTCGTTCCATATGGGGAACCGAAAGGCAGAGACCTTGTCCTCTTAAAAGCGGTTACCTGCTTTACTTTTCTCTCCACCGATTTTAAGCGGAATCTTCAGCGGGACCTCCTACGGAGACTCCAACACAGATGTGAACCAGCCGTACATACAGTATAGAAGACAAAGTTGCTTACGCTAACTATATAAATAAATTTGTTTACAACTTCATAGGTTACTAAAAACCGAAAATTACCCCACAGTGTTCTGAATGCAGTCATACATTTGTTGCATTCCGCACAGGAGTCAAAGGAGCTTTCACTTAGAAGTGAACCACCAATTATTTCCAGGTCGTTTGTTATTGCCGATGGCTTTGCAGTTACCGCACGGCCAGTAGTGAGAAATGACCTGAATTGAATGAGTGTTCCATATATAAGTAAATGAATGTGGCCCCAGCGCTGAATGCAGCTGTGAATGTGTTCAGATCGCTGACAAACGTTTAAAAGGGGCTGTCCAGTGGCAAAAAATATTCTTACTTCTGTATACTTTGCTTATCAAATGTGCTTGGATCAAGTTATTTCAGACTCCCTGCCTTGGACCAAGTACTTCCACACAAACTGTGTTAGAGATGAGTTTGAAGAAAGAAGAAGCAGTGGTTTAGTTCGATAGCTACTACAGCCTCCCCCGGCACAGCATGAGGCAGAAGTGAAGATGCCAGAAGGTTCTGAAATGGTATGATCCAAGCACAGTGGAGAAAGTATATTAAAGGGGTTAACCATTTATCAATGATAGCCTAGAATAGACTCTCTAGAAAAGGTCATCAATATTTGATCTGTGAGGGTCTGCCAGCCTTGAACCTCACAGATCAGCTGTTGATGATCTATTATAAGGATAATCCATCAATATTAGAAAATGGCTAAACTCTTTGCTAAGCTACATAATGCTGAACATTGAAATTACAGTCGAGCACAGTTTTTATCCAACAAAATCGGAGTGTTTATATGAGGCAATTAAAACCACATACATGCAGGAACGCAGGTGTGTTTTGGGTAGAAGCTGCCTTAGTCATAGCATGGCTATGAGATACTCTATGTACTGTCAACATTGAAATTGCAACACAAATGATAAATCATGAGGTTTTGAATCAAGGAAGTAGCGTGTCTTGCTACGATCTGCAAATGATCACATTTTCAAGCATCTAGCTTCAATCTGCAGCATGTGCATGGGTTTATTTTAGCCACAAGACTTCCAATATCAGATCAAATTCTGTAGAATGATTATGTGATACCTTCCATTCACTGACATGCCGGTCATCACCACCTGTTGAAACCTGACAGAGATTTAAAGGGGTTCTCCCATCTCAGCCTTTCAGCCAGGCTGTATGCAATATCTGCTTCTCACTTCCTGTATTTCGCTCCCTCCCCCTTCCTCCTGCTGAACAGGACAAACAACACTTCTGCAGGTCAGATGATCTGCAGATTCTTGTACAGAATGGACTCCATGTTATCTGTGTGTTTACTTAGAAAGATAACAGACTGGGTTTTTTATCACTTCAGAAGATTGCTACATGTGTGGACCAAGATGTCAGAACTGTTCAATATTGAATATCCTGGTGGTTGGGAGAATAATAGCAAAGTGTAATTAAAGCAAGAGGTGCAAAGAGACACATATCTACAAGGACAGATCATCTGACTGGATCACTACGCACCATTAATCCATTCAGTACGGCAAGTAAAATTTGATTTTATATTTTAATCTTAGGGCGGCAAACAGTGTTGACACAAACCATCCGAAGCAGATTGTACAACATTGTGCTGCAAGCCATATAATAGCCTGGGGTCTGGGAGCCATGTGTGCAATACCATGCAGAAACCTGCATAAGGTAACCACACTCCTGGTCCTCCTTCTGAGACTATGGTGTCAGGTGTGCATAGTAGCCTGACACTTCCAGTTTTCATTTTAGGTACACTAACCGCTAAGCATGACATCAGTTTGGTCGTGGAACCAATATTAGGGCAATTTCTCCAAATAGTCCCAAGAGACTTTTTTGGATGGACATACTACTGGCAGCAGCCTGCATGGCCTAAGTGGGCTACCACAGCCTGTAGACTCTCTGGACTTGTTTTCTTTCATGCACATTGATGACAATTGATCAGCAATTACAAAGCTGTCTGCACCCAGTCTCATTAATCTTTTATTTATTTTGCTTTCTGGTATAGCACCAACATATTCCGCAGCACTTTACACACACTATCAATCACTGTCCCATATAGGGCTCACTATCTAACTTCCCTATCAGTATGTCTCTGGAGTGTAGGAGGAAACCCATGCAAATGTGAGGAAAACATACAAACTCCTTGCAGATGTTGTCTTTAGACAACCATTAATAACCAGATTGAAAGGCATGTAAGTGTTTGTATATCAATGCATGGTGCACAATACTGAATAAATCAAAAGGTTTTCAATAATTTGAGTCCATTTTGTAATCATTTGTATATCATTCTCATTCTGTTATCTTCAAAATTCCAAGGATATTCCTTCTTGATATTGCAATTTCAACACTGACGAGTATATTTTTATTTCATATATCTAAATTTTATATTTATTATCGATAAACAATATTTTTGCAGCCTGATAACCCCTTCCAGATTTCCTGGCTTGGCTAATATTCCCAGGTTATGTCCTTAGGTTTCTTTGAAAACCAGGTATTAATCTATAGTCCATCTATATACCTTCCAATAGTAGCACTAGGAACAAATTTCACTTTTTCACCAACTATGTCCTAATTTGCTTATTCCTTACCCAGACTGACGTCCTGCAAAGGTTATATTAACATTCAAGGACAGGTGTTATTATATTATAGTTAAAAAGTTTTAATGTCCTTTAGAAATTTAGAGAATACTTAAAGCATAACTAAACTTGTAGACAACTTTTGATTTTCTGGCAATATTTGTGGTGTTATTGTAAATTTTGTAATGTGTGAAACCTTTTCTTTTTCACCGACACAAAGTCCTGCATGGCCGACTTTGTGTCCATGCAAAAAAACTGGTTTCATGGCAGAGAGGCTGCATACAGACACGGGCGGTTTGCTTTAAAAACCCATTGAAATGAATAGGTTTTTAAACTGACCGTCGGCAAGCCGTCCCCAAGCAGTTTTGCCTGGCTTTTCGGTGGAATCAAAAAGGGCAGACAGCGGCGCGAGTGTGAACGCCCCCTAAAACGTATCAACCTACATTTGGTGATATGAAAAAGAAAATTTGCATATTACTATCTTTAATCCCAACTGCGATATCTTTGGAAATCATACAAGTAGAACTACAACCTATTCTTTCATATGACACCAAATATAAGTTGCCATGTTTTATAATACCTGAGATCTAATGACTGAAGTGACTCTCCCCTCCCCTACCTTCATTTTTCACAAGCTCGTACTCCATACAGAGTGAGAACCGGGGACAGCTCTCAATAGAGTAGCAAGGGAATGAATAAACAGATGCAGGATTTCACAGAAAAGAGCCAAAATTTGTTAACAATGTATATTACAAAATGTATTAATGACACAAATACTCTCAGAAAATCTAAAGTTGTCCGAAAGTTTAGTTATGCTTTAAAGAGATTAATTCAAACATGTCACTATCATTGTATGGATGAATAGAGGGCCTGTGACCACCATTCCTTTGGATACAGTATAATATGCCTTGTGGAAAACCCCTTTAGGCCAAGTCCACACATTGTGGTAATGTGGCTTTTTTTGTTGTGGTTTTTTGAGCCAAAGTGAGGGGTGGATTGAGCAGAAGAGAAAAGTATAAGAGCTTACTAGATATTTCCCATCCCTTTTCAAACCATTATTGACTTTGGGAAAAAAACCACAGCAAGATCTGTAACAAAAAAAAGCTGTGTTTTCGCAACGTTGGGTGTCAGCCTTAAAGCTATGCTTGGTGATAATGTCGGTATTTAAATTTGCTGGTGAAGATGTTAACATGTAGCTTTACCATTGTGGCTTCTTTTTAGTTTTTATTAAAGGGCTTGTCCAGGATATATAGTTATGTGCAAGGATGCCAGGGAACCTGCAAAAAAGAACAAAAAAATAAAACAACCCCAATCAAATAAAAATACTCCCCTTACCCCGATGCAATGCTCCAGTGTCTCCCACACTGGTCTGTTCCTTTTGTTTCCCAGGTCATGTTCCAGCAGAAGTCCTCACTGCACATGACAGATGAGGCCAATCGGCAGCCTAGAGAAAGATCATGGGATGTCACTGGTAACGGATATGACTGACATCCCAGTTCCTTTCCTTAGGCAGCTGACTGGTCTCAGCAATTATGTGAGCTACGTACTTCTGTTGGAAGAAGCATCGGGGCACCTAACAGTGGGGACAGTTGAGTATGGGTGTGTTTTTTTGTTTTTTTTTTCCTTTTTTACACTTTCCTGCAAAACTGTATATCCTGGACAACCCCTTTAACTGTTATGCCAAGTTTACAGAAAATGCCACAAAATCGACTGTATTCGTGTGTAATGATCTTTACTACCCAGCGTATCTTTAGCCAACCTAAAGCTCAGGTGAAGCTTAGACTGATGGTTTCCATTTATATTGCAACATCACTGCTCTAATGTATCTGTTTTCCAATGGATCCAAACAAATGGTATAATGAAATTATTACATTTATGAATTGAAGAATAGCCTTGTAGTATATGCTATTCTTGCTGTTACAATACCTAAAAACTTCACAGAAACCCACATGGTACCCCTGAATGCAAGTGTAAACTGAGCTTAAGGCTAAGGATCCACGCAGCAAATAGCTGCAAAAAAAAAACGCTGTGGTAAAGCCCGCTGCGGAAACACATCATGTTTTTTTTTCCTCAGCATTTTTCACAGAAAGGGCCCCTTCACACGGCGTAAGCGTGCCACTCATTTAGACACGTATACACGTGTCCGAGCGCGGCGGTTCAAAACAGAGCCCATTGATTTCAATGGGAAGCGCGTGTATATGCCGATATGCCATGTATACGTGTGTAAATGAGCGGCGCGCTTACGCCGTGTGAAGGGGCCCAAAGTCTGCAGTTTTCCTATGGGGATTTTTCCCCCCTATTAGACCTATACAGTAAACACCAGTGTTTCCGTATGTATAATTGTATCGTGTTTTAACGTTCAGAATCAGTCAGCGTATACTCAGTGTGAATGCACCCTAAGGGTGAGTTCACACTGAGTATACGCCAGCTTATTCTGAATGTAAAACACGTTCAGAATCAGCGGCGTATAAAGCAGTTCCCATTCATTTCTATGAGAGCCGGCATACGAGCACTCCCCATAGAAATGAATGGGCTGCTTTTTTCACTACGAGCGCTCCCATTGAAGTGAATGGAAAGTGCCCGCGTGTACGGCTCGGCATGAGCAGAGCTAGCCATACACGCCAGCACTTTCCATTCATTTCAATGGGAGTGCTCGTAGTGAAAAAAGCAGCCCATTCATTTCTATGGGGAGCGCTCGTATGCCGGCTCCCATAGAAATGAATGGGAACTGCTTTATACGCCGCTGATTCTGAACGTGTTTTACGTTCAGAATAAGCTGGCGTATACTCAGTGTGAACTCACTCTAAGGGTGCATGCACACTACGTAACGCCGGGCGTGTATGAGAGCCGTACACGCCGGCATTACGGCAGACTGCCGAACACTTCCCATTCACTTCAATGGGAGCGCTCGTAACAGCGGCGTTTACGAGCGCTCCCATTGAAGTGAATGGGAAGTGTTCGGCAGTCTGCCGTAATGCCGGCGTGTACGGCTCTCATACACACCCGGCGTTACGTAGTGTGCATGCACCCTAAGGGTGCATTCACACTGAGTAAACGCTAGCTTATTCTGAACGTAAAACACGTTCAGAATAAGCGGCGTCTAAAGCAGCTCCATTCATCTCTATGGGAGCCAGCATACGAGCGCTCCCCATAGAAATGAATGGTCTGCTTCTTTCACTCCGTGCAGTCCCATTGAAGTGAATGGGGAGTGCCGGCGTATACGGCAAGCTCTGCTCATGCCGGAGCGTACACGCCGGCACTCCCCATTCACTTCAATGGGACTGCTCGGAGTGAAAGCAGCATCCCATTCATTTCTATGGGGAGCGCTCGTATGCTGGCTCCCATAGAGATGAATGGAGCTGCTTTAGACGCCGCTTATTCTGAACGTGTTTTACGTTCAGAATAAGCTAGCGTTTACTCAGTGTGAATTCACCCTAAGGCAGTGTTTTTAAGAGAAAGTTCACAGAGTTTTCCTCTGCGGACTTTCTCTTAACATTATATCTACGGGAAAGCTGCCGGCATTTCCATAGATATAATTGACATGCTCCGATTTGCAAAGCCGCAACGGCTTTGCAAATCGCAGCGTGTCCGCACTGCGATCTTTTCCACAAAGTGGGGATGGGATATTCAGGAATCCCATCCACTTTGCCTGCACTGTACAACGCTGCGGTTTTTCCTGCAGCGTCTCCGCTGCGAGCAAATCGTTGCGTTTCTAGTTCGTGGAGCCCCAGCCTAAGGCTGCGTTCAGCCTTTTGGGCAGGAATTTCGTCAGGAAACTGACTCAAATTCCTCCTCCTAAAAACTTCTCACCATAGGACTGTATGGTCAGGTGTTTTTTTGGAGGAGGAATTTGAGTCAGTTTCCTGACCAAAAAACTCTGTGTGAACGCAGCCTGATGCTACAAGAGATTGTGGGAGAATAGACAATTACTGAAAAAATAAGTATTTTTTGCTTTAGGTTACAGATGTTATTAAAGATGCAAATAATTTTAGTGCATTTATCTTTAAACTGATAAGCCACAAATCTACAAATTTAGTTGTAAGCAATTGCTTTGTCAAACAATGCATTCCCTCATATGTAAAAGTAGACAGTAGTCATAAGCAGATGGTCATGGTGGAATTCTTGGAGATGGATCTGCCTTCTGCTGACACATGTGCTTTGATTTCTCTCAAATGACAAAGAATAACTGAGAACTTTACTAGACAGAATGTAATCAAAACTCTTGAAGAAAAAAACACCATCTGCAAAATAATGTTTTAATGGTTTTGTTCTAAATAGTTATAAAGGTTCTATGCACATTAGGATTGTTAGCATTTTGCAACTGTTGTACAATTTTATTTAAAAAAAACAGTACTACAAATGGCTTATATAAAAAGTTACAGTTGTTTTAAAAAGTTTACATCTCCAGCAGATTTTTTTTTTGTTTTTTTTTATCCTTTTTTCAGAGAATAGGAATGATAACACAAAATCTTTTCCTCGAATCATGGTGATTGTGTGAAGCCATTTATTGTCAAACTTCTGTTTTCTCTCTATTTAAATCATAATGACAACCAAAAACATCAAAATAACCCTGTTCAAAAGTTCCCATCCCCCAGTTCTTACTACTGTGTATTGCCCCCTCTAACATCAATGACAGCTTGAAGTCTTTTGTGGAAGTTGTGGATGAGGCTCTTTATTTTCTCAGATGGTAAAGCTGCCCATTCTTGGCAATAAGTCTCCAGTTCCTGTAAATTCCTGGGCTATCTTGCATGTCGTGCGCGCTTGAGATCTCCCCAGAGTGGCTCAATGATATTGAGGTCAGGAGACTGATATGGCCACTCCAGAACCTTCACTTTCTTCTGCTGTAGCCAATGACAGGTCGAGTTGGCTTTGTGTTTTGGATTGTTGTCATGTCTAAGTATGTCCCATGCGGAGCTTCCTGACTGATGATTGCAAATTTGCCTCCAGTATTTGCTGATAACGTGCTGCATTCATCTTTCCTTCTACTTTGATCAAGTTTCCTGTGCCTTTGAAGCTCACACATCCCCACATCATCAGTCATCCACCTCCATGCTTTACAGTAGGAATGACGCTCCTTTCATCATAGCCCTTGCTGACACCTCTCCAAATGTAACATTTATGGTTGTGGCCAAAAAGTTTGATTTTTGTCTCATGTCTCCAAATTTCCTTGTTTCAGAAGTTTTGAGGCTTGTCTCTGTACTGTTTGGTGTATTGAAGGCGAGATCCTTTGTGGCATTTGCACAGTAATGGCTTTCTTCTGGCAACTCCACCATACAGACCATTTTCCTTCAAGTGCCTCCTTGTTGTGCATCTTGAAACAGACAAACTGATAGTTTGTCCTGTATTTCAGCTGATGTTTGTGTGGGTTTTCTTTGCATCCCAAACAATTTTCCAGGCAGTTGTGGCCGAAATTTTGGTTGGTCTACTTGACCATGATTTGGTTTTTACAGAGCCCCTGAGTTTCCATTTGTTGTTAAATACAGTTTCGACACTGCTGACTGGCATTATCAATTCCTTGGATATCTTTTTGTATCCCTTTCCTGTTTTATTCAGTTCATCTACATTTTCCTGTAGATCTGTGGACAACTGTGTCAACTTCTGGGCATGTTATCAGGCCAAAATCACCAGGGTATGGGAACTCTTGAGCAGAGTCACTTTGATTTAAAAAGAGAAAACACAGAAGTCTGACAATAAATGGCTTCAACCAACCACTAACATATTTTCATAAAAATCGCCATAAAACCCAAAAAATCTGCCGGGGTATGTAAACTTTTTAACATAACTGTGTGTGTTATGTTCACATGTGGCAGATTCATTGCAGAAATCTTCAACTCTTGTACACACCAAATTACATCTCTGTTATGAAGCCTAAAGCTCCTGGGCCCCAATGCAAACTATGTACCGTAATGGGGCCCCTTCTTGTGCCATTTACAATCGTGATATATTTTGTATGTCATGGTGTCCCCTTAGGGTTTATGGTCCAGTAGGAACTGCTACAGCTGCTCCCCTATGGCTATGCCCCTGCTGTTATGTACAAGTATGAAAACCAGCTGCCATTCAGGTAAGGGGGTGTTCACACTTGCGCCTGGTTTCTGGTGTGTGCATTCTGACAGGTTTCCGTCTTCTGCACCGGCTGGATACAAAGTCGGACATCTGTGGACAGGCCGCAGGTGGACACCTTTACAAACCCATTCAAGTGAATGGGTTTTAAAGCTGACCGCCGGGTTTCCGTCCCCTGTCCAGTTTCGCCAGGGCTGAAGATGGAAACCCAGTGGAATGCACACACTGAACACCAGGCACAAATGTGAACGAAGCATAAATTAGTTTTCTACTGTATCTCTCCAGGTCTTCGAGTTCAGACAGACATAGAGAAGTTTTCTGTACATGTTCCATTTGATTCCAGTTACACTGGTATGTTCTTCCCTAGCACTGCTGCTAAAGGGATATATCCCTACACATACAAATTCTGACAGATCCTTTACAGCTGTGTACAGAGACTGTATGGCTCCACATTACACTTGCTCCATGCAGCATTGCTGTACAGGCTTTGCTGTGTAGGTAATCCCGTACTGTGTATAAAAGAACACAGATGAGTTTCACATTTTCCATTTTGTCTTCTAGGAAGTAGTATAGTCAGGACATGTTCAAATAAAAATAATAAAAAAAAAACCTATATAAAAAATGTTCATTTAATTTTGAATTAGGTCAATTTAAAATATAAAATGCTAAACTTCTCCCCTCTATAATAACTACAAAAAATAATTATGCAGAACTTTGTATTTTGCAATGAATATAGCAACTTTTGCCAACATAATGAAGTCTATGTCCGTCTTCATAGCAATTTGCTTTATAGTCATATAGTCTATAGTCATTATATATTTGTATTGTTATTACAGCTACTACACAAGTTTATGCATCTCCACACCACAAGAAAAAACAAAAAAAAAAAACCCTGAGTAGTCTGATCCTGCGGTTATACACCCTTAACCCCTTCCCCCCACAGTCATTTTTCAATTATTTTCACTTTCTGACTTCCAAAACCTGTAACGTCTTTCTTTATCCTTTCCAAAAGCTAAACATTCTTTATTTTTTTCGTTTACAGAGCCTTATGAGAGCTCAATTTTTGTGGGATAAATTGTACTTAATAATGGCACCATTAAAATTCCATACAATGTACCAGTAAGCAAGGAAACAATTCAGAACAGGGTGGAATTGGAGAAAACTGAATTGCAGTGACTTTCTAAAGGGTTTTATTTTTAAGGTGCTCCCCTCTGCAGCCAAAATTACATGTCACTTTCTTTTTTCTTTTATATGTAGATTGTGAGCCCCATATAGGGATCACAATGTACTTTTTTTTTCCCTATCAGTATGTCTTTGTAGAATGGGAAGAAATCCACGCAAACACGGGAAGAACATACAAACTCCTTGCAGATGTTGTTCCTGGCCGGATTCAAACCCAGGACTCCAGCACTGCAAGGTTGCAGTGCTAACCACTGAGCCACTGTGTTGCCCCTATAATTACATGTCACTTGAATTTTATGGGTCATTACGATGGGACATATTCTGACACCCGTGTACAGGGATGCGTAATGTGCCTTTTTTTTTGTGGGGCCAGATGTACTTTTTATTTATACCATTTTGAGGATAGTCTCGTTTTGTTTTGTTTTTTTGAAACGTTTACGAGAAGAGAAACAGTGAAAAAATTGAGGTTCAGGTTATTTTTTTTTTTTTTCCTCTACAGTGTTCACCGCATGGGAAAAATATTTTCAGAAGTTTATAGAACGGGCACTTTCAGACACAGAGACAACTCAGGTGTTAGTGTATAACTTTTTATGCACTTTAACGCTGGGTTCACACTAGCACCCGGAGTCCGTTTTGAGCTTTCCGTCTTCTGCAGGCAGAAGACGGAAAGCTGTCAGGCCAGGTCCGGCCGCGTGCGCCGGTGAGCGTTTTATGCTCTCGCCACCGTTTTTTTTTTTTAAATCAGACACAGAGTACTGCATGTCTGACTCTGTGTCCGGTTTAAAAAAAACGGTTTTGCGGCAGAGAGCATAAAACGCTCACCGATGCTCACGGCCGGACATCTTTCAAACCCATTCAAATGAATGGGTGAGAAAGAGTCCTGCAGGTTTCCGTCTCCTGCCTCTGTTTTGTGCAGGAAATGGAAACCTGCAGAACGGAGATCGGGCGCAGATGTGAACGAAATTACTTGAATTTTAACTTTTTATTTTAATATTGTTTGGTTTTATTATTATTTTTAAATCTCCAAGGGTTTCTTTAACCACAGGTGATCTGAATATTAATTCAATACAGACTTCCTAGCACAGCCTGTAATAGAAGCAAATGAATGACAAGCCTGGGAACCTTCAATGGGCCCCCATCTGTCATTGTAATGGATTGTCGGCCTCTGATTTCACTTCCATGCACCATTAGCTTTGACCAGGGGCATCAGGGGGTTCATTCTATGATCACAAGCATTGCCTCTGTTTCTCCATTGTATTATATAGTGCAGACCCACCAGTTATTGCGGCCTTCTATGAGGTTGCCATATTTAAATACCCAACATCTGCCGCAATAGTATGGCGGATGTCAGAAAAGGGTTGAATTTGTCCATTACTTAATTACTGCGGATATATTGGAAAAAGTAGGCGACAAATAGAAGGAAAAATGACAGCACAATCCAGTTTGTCTGTAATCTGTTACCATGGAGACAGATAAATCTGCATAGTAGCTGTAGACACAAATTCTTAGAAAAGATTAAAAGAATACTACATGCAAACTTTCTTCTGTTTTAATTGAAGTACTGAAGAAATAAAAAAAGGTGTGCACAGCATTTAAGTGTTGCATTTGACTTGGAAACATTTGATAATTATGGCAGCTATTAATTAATTGCATTTTTAGGTATATTATTGATATTTCTTACTTTTCAGTCTTACATTATTTACAGAGTTTTCTTGAAGTATAATATGTGCGTTTCATACTCCTAAAACACTGATTTCAAATGGTGCTAGATACATTGATGATAAATCTAAGTCACCATAAGAAACCAGCTTCCGGGAATATATTTAATTCTCATCTCTTCAAGGACAAACTGGAAAGTCTTAGAATCCTGCAGAAACATAAGATAGAAGTGTTTTAGCAATAAAGGACATTTGTTCTACTGAATCACAAGACAATGACCCATTTTCAACAGGACACATACATATATACCAAAGAACAATGCATGATAATCAATGCATGTATATATAATGAATATTAATAAAACTATTGCTATTTATATTAAGGATGGGTTCACACTACCATTGAATTCCGTTATGAAGGTGTCCTTAAAAAAAATAAATAAAAGATAAAAAAGGACACCTTTCATAACAGACATTAACTGACACTAACTAATGTACACAAAAAAAATGAAAAATGAAAATTTAAATGGATTTGTGACAGTTAGTGTCTGTTGCTAAGATCTTGTAACGGACAATAGCTATGGACACTGCTGACAGTCACCAACGGTAGTGTGAACGCCCCCTAAGAGTTACCTAGGCATTTACCTATCCACCCATTGTCTACTTATTATCCTTGCAGTGTATGAAGTCTTCAGAATTCTGAAAAATCCTTTATGGACACATTATTATAAGTTCTGCAGGTGTGAAAAATACTTACCTGGTCCGCTGTGATGATGAGGGTTACGTGGATAGGTCCAAATTCTTCATGGACCGATTGCTCACCAGAGATGGTAGGAGCAAGGACATTTTAGTCATTTACCTGCACACATAGAACATTATAATAGTACCGAACCAAATTCCTGAGGCCAGATTGTAACTATTGGAAATTTTCTCAACTTTCAAATGAGGGTCTATATGCCCATTAGACATTATGATGTCACCAAGATTATCACAAACTATGTAATATATAAGGGTAGCTTTAGTAACGTACCAAAGAAAGCATATGCTATGCACTGTATATACGTTAGTGGCTCCATCATTTCATATATTATGTAAATATCTACTTTAATCAATTCATAATAAAAAATACCATTTTTATGAAAGCTACCGAACTAAGTATCTTTCTACGTTTATTTTAAAACTGGTTTTCTACATTGCAGTACACCTTCTTTCCACACAGGGGCGCTAAAGTTTTAAATATGGTTATGAGATGCAAAACAGTTTTTAACACAAAAAGAAAAGAAAAAGACTAAACAATTAGAGAAGTGGTACTTTTAATGGAGAACCACATAAAATGATAATATAATAAAATACCGCATGGCATAGAAGAATAGATACATTTTAGGCAATAAAGGAATCACTCATCTAAAACATTGCATAGATTTTTGTGACTAACATGTTACTATATTATTTTTTATTGTATCAGCAAAATAGTTAGAAAGAAGTCACTCAGGGCGCTCACAGAGATTGACTTAAAGGGAACCTGTCAGGCTGACACTAAACCAGCCACATATCCTTTTGGACCGGGGGTTTAGTGTCTCCAAATACCCTGTAATAAAGCCATTTGTGTCCACAATAATAATAAAAAAGCTTTATTACTTACCCTGCTGCTGTACTCCATGCACCGATGCAGTTCTTCACTAAAGCCATAGGAGTACGTACACCTTCAGTGCTCATGCCCAGTACCTTTGGTACTTGTGCGGTGAAGCTGAGATGTCCTTGGCTCTAGTGAAGAACTGGACAGACGCAAGGAGCGCCAAAGTTGAATCCAATGAGAGTCATAGGAATCATTTCTAGGTAAGCATAAAGGTTTATTTTTGATTAAAGGGACAGATGGATTTGGGACACTAAACCCCCAGTATATAAGGACCTGTGAATAGTCCCAAACTGACCTGACAGGTTCCCTTTAAACTGGATATTGCATCTATGTTTTACCTGAGGACAGGACTAGCTCTATGCATGTTTTTATTTTATTGACTGCAGACAAAAATCTAGAAGATAGTGAGGAGCTGTATAACAAACTATACATGGATTATGCTTTAAGTGCATTAAACAACTGGCGAAAAGTGCATATCAGAAAATAGAAAACCCATATATTTATGTGTGTATGTGGTAGTGTGTTTATTCACAATGCATTTACAATACTAGTTAGTTTGGGCACACCTTTTCAGTCCATGTTTTTGTTGACTTTAATTTGTACATTTGCAGGTTCATATTGTGCACATGAAAGCTAGAAACACATATGTAGCGCACAAAAAGTGTTAGAAGAATATTTTCATTTTATATTTGATATTCTTTAAAGCGTACCTCTAATTACAAAGCAATACTTCAGAAATTAAAAGTACAGGTGAATATAAACATAACCTTGTCATAAATATAACCATATAACCTTGTCATAAATCTTATTGAAGAGATTTGTTTCCTTCTCCACTTATTAGGATGCTCTCCCACTCCTTACCATCACTCAGGCTGTTTATTTATGTAGAGTCTGTCTCCATATTTACCTCACACACACACAAGTCTATTGAGAAGAAGTTACGGTAAGTACTTTATTCCCTCAATAGAGTATTAACTTGAAACTTAGAAGTTTTAAAAAGCTCTCCCTAACTCACAGTGTAGCAGGGCAGCAGACGTTATTTGTGTGTCTTTTCCAGCAGAATCATCCTTACCTCTCCACTTTACAAACTCCTGCATAACAAGTAGCTCAGTTTCAGATGCTGAGAAGGAAATATATTTCATTATTATGCTATATTACAAAGTTTATAATATTCAGATGTACTCTCCATTTATGATTTTTTTTTTTTTAATAATTGGAGGTGTGCATTAAAGTAGCCCCCTTTTGCTTTGATGACAATTTTGCACTCTCTTGACATTCTCTGAGTTTCATGAGGCAGTCACCTGGAATTAAAAGGTGTGCCTTGCCAAATAGTTTATTTGTAATGTGTTTGAGACCATTAGTTGTGTTTTGCAGATGTAGAATTGCTGCATAGTTACATATTGCTTAGCCATATTTATCTATTGTTCTAATCCACTTTATACAAAGAATCACTCCTCTAAGTAAAGACAAATGACAGTCCATCATCACTTTAAGGAATGAAAGTCAGTCATTCTGGAAAATTTTAAGAATTTTAAATGTACCCATAAATACAGTCATGAAAACCATCAAACCTATGATGAAACTGGGTCTCATGAGGACAACCCCCCCCCCCCCCAAGGAGGTACAAGAGATACCTTTATATAGCAAACATAAGATCAGTAGAATTACCAGCCTCAGAAACTGCTAATTAACATCACCTTATATTAGGGCCCATATAACTGCCTCACAGAGATCATGTACCAGACACATCTCAAAATCAACCGTTCAGAGAAGACTGCCACATAAGGCCTTTATGGTCAAATTGCTCCAAAGAAGAAGAACAAAAAGAAAATTAATTAGGCCAAATAACATAAGAAATGGACATTAGATAAAACAGAAGTGTGATGGAGTATGGACACTGGTGACACTGTTGGTGATAACCATGATGGCACATTTTGCTATTATGGTTATCACAGAATTTTGCAGCAACAAGCCATCTGATCTGTGGGACCATCATTTGTTTTTCAACAGAACCATAACCCACAGTTTATTTAATGGCCATCTGACGTGATGGATTGCAGCGATAGATGCCGTGGCCTCCACAATCACACAAATTAAATGAATTCTGATGTTCTTGGATGAGATGGACCACAGAATGCAGGAAAAGCAACTAACAAGAACTCATCACCTCTGGAAACTCAATTCCTGGTGACTACCTCAATAAGTTAATTAACAGAATGACATTGAGCAAAGATATCATGAATGCAAAAGGGGCTACTTTGAAGAATCTAAAATAAAAAACATTTTCTGATTAACACTTTTTTGTTTACTTCTTAATTCGGTATGTGTTTCATCATGGCTTTGGTTTCTTCAATATTAATCTGCAATGAAAAAAATAAAATCACTGAGATAGCACATGGTTTAGTTTGGCTGTATGTAAAATTGGAACTTTCTGCTATAGCCAGTAATTCTCTTGTTGACACTGTCCCTGGATATGGTTTGCACATTGAAATACCCAGTATATATAATATTACCTGCCCTTATTCACACTTTTCATCCTGTCTTGCCAGCTCCTTTTGCAGGGAGTTTTTGGTATAAAAAAAAAATAGGAAAACACTTAAAGGGTTATCTAGTTTTTTTTTAAAAAAAAAAAATATATATATACATATGGGCCGAATAACAAGGTGAAACAATACAAAAAACTTCCTAATATATTATGGTTATATTTATCACCGTTTATTTGATTTATTAACCACAAGTGTGATGTTTCATTTGCAAGTTCAATACCCCTCCCTGTGAGCAGTTAAGCCAGCAAACAAAACATCATAGCAGCATGTGACCTCCTTTCCTGCATGGACTGAAGAAGTGCGACACAAGATAGGTACTATGACACAAAAAGGACCCTGTAGCAGGAAGGAAATTTGCACACAGTCAAGTAAAGTGTTCACAAAGGGACAGCGAGTATATAGAACTGCTGTGGATGTATTTGCAGTTAATTATTGGAAGCTGGATAATCACTTTAACTGAAACGGCAAATTAACCCAATTACTGTAATTGCTAAGCCCTAACTGTACCCATAGTTACTTCTATTTGGGACAAAATGCTATTAAAATTAAAGGGAACCTTTCAGATCAATTTGGGACACTAAGACACACACAGGTCTTTATGGACTGGTGATTTAGTGTCCCCAATAGCGCTATTGTAGCAGTGGAAATACCGCCATAGCAGCTGGGCCAATGACCTTAGGGGGACCAGTAGGCCCCTGCTTTTTTTTTTAATAGGTTGTTAATGGGCCCTATTTACTTACCAATCCCTGCTTCTGACCATGACCGCTTCCGCTGCTTCTTCAGTCCTCCAGAGGGCCCCGTGTGTCTCATATGATGATAGCAGTGTGATATAGAACGCAATGGGTCACCTGGAGAACTGAAAGGGAAGTGGCTGTGAGCAGAAGAAGGGATCAGTAAGTAAATAGGGCCACAGCAAGAAAATTGTCTTGCGAGGTTCACCTGGTGGTTAGAAACTGCTATTATTGTACTCTGGAGTTTCTTCAGACTCAAGAGTATAAGGAGAGGAGGCCCAGGTAAGGTGATCAACCATAATAAACAGTGTTAGGGGGCATTCACACGGACTAATGCCGTACACGCCGGCGCTACGGCAGACTGCCAAACACTTCCCATTCACTTCAATGGGAGCGCTCGTAACAGCGGCGTTTACGAGCGCTCCCATTGAAGTGAATGGGAAGTGTTCGGCAGTCTGCCGTAGCGCCGGCGTGTACGGCTGTAATACACGCCCGGCATTACTCCGTGTGAATGCCCCCTACCTTACCTCTCTGGGGCCCCATGATTCTTTGGGCCTAATCCATATTTGTGACGTCATTGAATAGATAGCAGTAAGTCATGCTGGAGTCCATGAAAAGTAAGTAATGCTGTTTTTTATGTTTGCTCAGCTCCCCTGGGTTCTGATCATTATACTATGGGGTCTGAAGACACCCCAAAGTATAATAATAGCTCATGGGTGGTAAACCCCAAAACTGTCGGGTTCTCCTGAACACTGTGGAGGCCACTGTGGGACCTTATACTGTGTGAAGGGGCTGCTATGGGACTTTATACTGTGAGGAGAGGTGCTTCAAGCATTCAAAAGATACGACCCACGGAGGCTTATGTGTAAACTGGCTCTGATTCTCCAAGTGGAAAATAACCTGTGAGAATCTGAGAATCAGAGCTTAAAGCTGGAAGCTTGATAATGGCCAATGTGATAAGCAAGTCTTCCTGAAGACTCATGTACATTAAGGGTTATAATACTGCATATATTATTATGTTGGACAGTTCTCCAATACATGGGGCATAGGGATCACTGCTAATAACATGACTTTGGTGTATATAAAAGTTTTAGGCATGTATGGAAAAAATGCTGCAAAGTAAGAATGCTTTCAAAAATAGAAGTGCTGATAGTTTCCTTTTGTGAATTAACAAAAAAAAGTGAATAAACAAAAGAGAAATCTAAATCAAATCTCTTCCCCACCCTTTACCTTCTAAGCAGCAAAAATGCTACCTAGGTAAACGTGACACAGCTTTTAGAGGAACTTGCAGGGATGTTGTTCCAAACATGTAGAACTCACCTCACCACAAATCTTCTGTGGATATAGGCTCGCTCAGATCCTTCTGTATCTTCATGTAATCCTTGACAAGACATGATGCTGTTGAGATCAGGACCCTATGGGGTCCTTCCAAGACTCATCACTTCCAAGACTTTGTTCTTCTTTATGCTGAAGATTGTCCTTAATGACATTGGATGTATGTTTGGGGTCACTGTCTTTGGAATTTGGAACCAGACACCTCCCTGATGTTAATGCATGATATGTATCTGCCTATATTTTTCAGCATTGAGAATACCATTAATCCTGACTAAATCTCTATTAGTGAAATGCAGCCCCAAATTTGCAAGGAAACTCAAAGCTTCACTGTTGCCTCTAGACACTTACTATTGCACTGCTCTGAAGCAAACAAGCTGCCTATCGTTACTGTCAACCATTGTGAATTGTGACTCATTAGTCCACAATACCTACTGCCATGTTTGTGCATCCCAGTTCTGATGTTCGTGAACAAAGTTGAGTCCCTTTGCCTTGTATCCACATCAAAAGTTGGCTTTTTGGTTGCAATTTCTCCATGAGGATCACTTCTCAGCACACTGGTTTGAGCAGTAGAAGGGTTACCAGGGTCCCATTAGTTTCTTCCATTTATAAGCTGAAGCCACTAATGGACATCTTCTAATTCTGAAGGGAAGTAAGCATGATGTGTTTCTTTGGCTGAGCACTGTGTCTACGGTCAATATTTCCAGTTTCTAGGTGCCTCTTCTAAAGGGCTTGCACAGCACATCCTGAAATCCCAGTTTGCTTTGTAGTCTTTGCCTGAAAAAGATTTTGCTGATGCAGTGGTGAACAACTTGAGATATGAAACCGTCTGTCACAACCTCACCTTTGTAGCAGAGCTGGGCTAGGTTCTACTTTTTCTACTTGAAAAATGCAGAGAGAAAAGTGCTGCAGAATCTGGGGATAAGCAACACATGGATGTTATTCACATGTAGTCAGGGCTGGCGGTAGGGAAAGGTGGCAGATTAGGCAATTGCCCAGGGCCCTGAGATACTGCTTAATCCTATGACACGGAGCTGAAAAGTCCTTGCTCTGCCATAGAGGACTGCCGGTAACATTGTGGTGCAGGTGGCGTAATGACGTCACTGCATTGCGCCACATCTACAAGGAGAATCTTCGACTGCTCCGCTCATTGTGGGGGCATGGTAAGGTGTGTACAAGATTTATTGTTTTCTAGTATAGGAAAAGGATTACTTGCTAATGGGACAAACTGTTATTTATAGGGAGGGTAATATTTATAGTGGGAGAACTATTAATATAAGGGGGGCTACTATTTATAATGGAGGAACTATTATATATAAGGGGCACTTTTATAAGAGAGGAATTATTATATGTAAAAGTGAACTATTATAAGGGGGAGACTGTTATATATTAGGGGGCTATTAAATATAAGAGGGCTATTATAAGGGGGGACCATTATATATAAACGGTTCTACTATAGGAGAAGAACAATTATATATAAGAGAGGAAATATATATATATATATATATATATATATATATATATATATGGGCTCGTTCACATCTGCGCCCGGGGTCACCGTTATGAAGGTTTCCGTTTCCTGCTCGAAACTGGGCAGGAAACGGAAACCTGCAGGCATTTTTCAAACCCATTCAAATGAATGGGTTTGAAAACTGTCTGGCCGTGAGCGCTTGTGAGTGTTTTGTGCTCTCCGCAGTGAAACAGTTGTTTTTTTTTAACCGGACACATGCACATGTAGGACTTTGTGTCCGGTTTTAAAAAAAAACGGTTTCGCTGCGGAGAGCACAAAACGCTCACCGGCGCTCACAGCTGGACACCTTCTGACAGGTTTCCGTCTTCAGGCGATAAACTATTATATATATACTGTATAAGGTGGACTGTTATAAGGGGGACTTAAATATAAAGGGGCTATTATAAGAGGAAAATATATATAAGGAGGGAACATATAAGACAGGCTACTATTTAGAAGGGAAGAACTATTTATAATGGGCCTATATATCTATGTATATATGGAAGTGGCTATTATAATACAGTCGCTTTTATTTATAAGAAGGAAACTTTATAAGGAGAGTATTATTGAAGGGGCTATTATTTAAAAGAAGAGGGCTAATATTGATAATGTGGACTATTAGTTGTGAGAGGGCTATTATTAATAAGGGGGACTGTTTATGGTGCGCTATTATTTGTGAGGGGGCTATTACTGATAAGGGAGAACCATTACTGATATGGGGCACTGTTTATAAGCAGAGACTATTATTTATAAGGAGGTGCTATAATAACTGATGAGGGGGTGCAAAAATCTATTAGGTGGTAGAAAGCTAGTTATTTCATGGAGAGTGGTTGTTAATGTTTTGGGACAGAAAGGGGCATTAATAAAAGGGACTGCAACCGGAAATATGATAGCATTGTTGGTAACACAGGTAACCCTGTGTATAGTCCCTGACTACCATGGACCCAAAGATTTCATTGCTATGCCCAGAACACAAAATGGACAGAAATAGGACCTGTTGCCCATGTATTATAACGGACCATATATGTTGTCCATATATGGTCCGTTATAATATACTGCCATGTGTACAGAGCCATTAAAATAAAATAAGTCAGTATGTTAACTGTTAAATTCACAGCTAGCGCACTAATAAATCACACCCAGGTACAAAATGTGTAAAGATCTTACCTGGGTTAAACAATAATATAAAAATGTAGTTTTATCCTTATTTGGAGTAAGGGGTTAACTGTAATAAAACTATGACTGGTCATTATTATTCTGTCCTTGGGTCATAAGAAAACATACACAAAGTAAAACTGGAACAATATACGACAAAGAATGTCATTGTGTCTCCCGCTGTGTACACATCAGAGCTGAGCTCTGCGTTACAAGGCTATGCTTCTCACGTATTGTTCCTGCTCGTCATGTTCCTCCTCAGCAGCAATGACGCAGGGTGAGTCAAGTGGGTGTGTCTTTTACCACTGTCACAAAACAAGTGGGTATATTTCTACCTGGCACAGGGTTCTGCTTTCACTGCTTTGTACAACTTATCAAATAAACAATATATGAAAACTACTAGGACCATTGCCTGGTATAAGAGGTTTTGTGGCAGAACCAGAGGATCCAGCATACCTGAGTGTTCAGCAGGATGTTTGTCCTGGTGTTACCTTATACTTCGGATACCCGGAATCAAAAGCAAATGTTATGGTTAAGTGCTCTAGAAAGTTCTGCATACGTAAGAATACTGGCGTGCCTCCAAAGATGCAGTCAGATGTAAACATTTCTTCCTGAACACCTCATTGTTTAACTGCCTCATGACTTTTATTAGAATCACATAGTTCTACTTATCCAGTCCCTGAAAACTAGTAAGCTTGACAGCTTTTCTTACATGTAAAAATACTTGAGAAGAATACGTAAAGCATCTTCTGTGAGTTAATATGTTGTATAAATTATTTTAGTGGTTATATCTGGGAATATAAATGCTATGTATTTAAATAACAATTGTGGTGTCAACGCCAACTTCCAAAGAATTAACTTATGGTGACAAAAATAAAAGAAATCAAATTTCAACGTGTATTTAATCAATAATCAGAAAACATACGTGTTCTCTATTATTCTGTACCATTTGCCCCTTTTAGTGACTATATAGTGAAGTAAATGTTTTCCCTAGGTTATCAGTCTATTTTGGAGAAATTTGATCCACTCTTTTTTACAAGATTGCGTCAGTTTATTGATATCTGAGGGCAATCTCTTATTAACAGCTCTGTGTAGGTCTGGGCTTTGACTTAGCCATTTCGATATGTGACCTGTATGGATAAATACAGGTCACATATTGCAGTTCCTGGGATTTTCTTTACACTGAAGAGAAAAAGAGTAACCATGTTTTGAAGTTTTGACTTTCAGGCTCCATATCTCACCATCCACTGCAGCTTCAACTGCGAGACTACCATCATTTTATAGACCATTATCTTGGCTGTCTCATACATACAATTGACAACTATAGCATTAGTTATGCAGACTCTTGTCATGTAACTGCATTGTTACTGTTTATTATAGTTTATGGGGAGCTCCATTGATATCTGACGTTAACCACTTTTTTAAGCGGATTAGTTTCCGTTCAGGGGTCCCCAAGCGGAACTCTTCGAACGGAAACCCAAATGCAGGTGTGAACCTAGTGTAAGAAACACTGATTTTCATGAAAATGTAACTACAATGCAAAATAAGAAAGGCATCTCTGGCAAGTGTAGAAGCCCTACTAGGTACCGTCATTGGTTTGTTACTGATTTTTCTGCTGACAGACTCTCTTTAATAACTTTAATGAGTCTGGCACCAGTAAATTTTATATCAAACCAGCTACAATGTACAGGACACTATGCTGCGTACTATCATACCTTTGGAAAGTCCAATATATGTACCATTTTCTTTAAAAAGCTTTTTTTATAATTATTCAATTGAGGGTCAAGTCCAATGGGGGGGGGGGGGGGTCAGACTCTCCATGGCCTTTCTATTCAGCTGTGAAAACCCGAGGCCCTCACATCCTCACTGAACGTGAGCCTCATTTGCATATTTCTAAGAGCAGCTTTTTCAAGACCACAATTCATCTATTGAACTATCTAAAGCTCAATAGATCTGAAGGTATGATTGTGCTCTGCATAATGCTGTGGCTGGTTTGCTCCTGAGTTTCCTTGTGACAGGTTTCCTTTACTTACCCAGTGTACACTTGCTCAGGGCATATCGAGCAATATAATGTGATTATATTACCAGTTAGCCTGACTGGAGACATCCAGGTTCTTAAGGAATTTGGACATGTAATAATCCATTAGCACACAGAGACATTTTCTTCAGGAACTTCTATTCATTATTAAGCCTGCCCCTTGTTTACCTTGGGGAACTAGATTTATCTTCAGTGACAATAACCTAAAAAGAAAAGAAATAAATAGTTAACACGATGTTACACTATGACTAGTTATCACACAGTATTGTACAGTGTAATGTGTACAGTTTGGATGTACTTTTCATTAAAGGGGCTCTATCAGCAAAATTATGCTAATAGAGCCCCACATATGCGTAAATAGCGGCTATTCAGGCACCATAAATGTTCTATCAAATCCTGGTCCCGTTTTTAAAAAAAAGCATTAGAACATATATGCTAATCGTACCTGAACATGCACCATGGGCGGGGATGCATGATCCTACGTCATCTTCGGGCACGCCTGCCTCTTCTGTCTTCTTGTAGTTACGCCCTCTGGTTCCGTGTCTTCTTCCGTCTTCTTGTCTTCAAATCCCACACCTGCGTAGTAGTGCTTCCCTCCGGAGCACTACTGCGCAGGCTCACTTGCCAGTGCCCGTAGAACTACACGAGCGTACTGCACGCTCGCGAACTGCCATGAAGTAAAATGGCGAGTGAGCCTGCGCAGTAGCGATCCGGAGGGAAGCGCTACTACGCAGGCGCGAGATTTGAAGACCTCAAGCCAGAAGAAGACCAATAGGAAGCCGGCAGAAGAGACGGGATCGCAGGGCGTCGCTCCAAGAAGACAGAAGAGGCAGGCGTGCCCGAAGATGACGCGGCATCGTGCATCACCGCCCCCGGTGCACGTTCGGTAAGATTTGCATATATGTTTTTATGCTTTTATTTAAAAACGGGACTGGGGTTTAATATAACATTTACGGTGCCTGAATAGCCTTTTTAAAGGCTATTCACGCATATGTGGGGCTCTATTAGCATAATTTTGCTGATAGAGCCCCTTTAACTTCTTCATATCTCACTGTACAGTACAGTGAAACTGGAGTAACTGGGAGCTACATTGCAGTCCAGGGCTCAGGCACATTAACTGTGTGCTAGTGTTGGCACAACTTATTCCTAAACCAAATAATTATTAATAATGATATTATTATTATTATTATTATTATTACATTGTGACAATGTTGCCTACAGACTTAGAAAAATAACATAATCAGGTGCCATTAAAAATATGCAGTATCTACAGATGTCAACTAGCATTGGGTGCTCATACAATGAAATGTGTCCTGAAGCAAAACGGTTAAGGAAATTTGTAATACCAGCTGAGGCAAGGTCAAGGCACACGGAATAAACTTGTGACAGGTTGTGACGCAGCACAAATGGAAGCTTCATGGAAAAAACATCAGCAAAAAACAGAACGTGCCAGCTCAGAGCTGAAGTACAGCTGCTGTAGACATGCAGGGCCCTAGTATTACACCACACAATACTGATATTGGCAAACTGCTGCATGTGAACAGAACACAGAACAAAAAGGAAGATCTCTGGCAAACATGTCAGACTAGAAGCTCTCAACAAAGGAAGACCAGTTCTAAAGTTACTTGGAAATGGCAGGTGAAAGGGGCTATTTATTTATTTATTTATTTTTTAATGGTGATATTTTTAGCTACTGAAAAATGAAACTATCTTTGCAAAAGTGAAGCGATCACCATCCATCTACAGACAACAAACAATCCTTTATTTTTAAAGTAACCGACATGTTATGATGTCCATAAGCTTGTTAAAAAGTATCCCTGCAGAATACAGGTAGTATCTCAGTGACCTTGGCAGTATCCTACAGCGTAACTTAATGGGGCTGTCTGGGATAACTGGAAATCCCTACAATAATCTAAACCCCACCCCCCCTCCTGCTTTATAAATAACATAATTAAATAAAACGGTATAGTGACCCACAGGCTGATGATGATGATGACTCATCAGACTTCGCTTCTCTTGCACACACAGGAGAGAGTGCTCGATGAGACTTCCGGAGTGCACGCTGGAGGCTAATTAGCATATGAATAAAAACAGGGTCATTCAAAAACTACTGAAGGGATTAACATACAAAAGGTATGTGTGGAATAGCCTTTCTAAAGGCTATGCAAGTATATTCAAACGATGAATCCAGCAAACGAACTCTGTTTAAAACGTAGCCTTTATTTTTATAAGCATCCAGAATAAAATATATATGTTGGTGTTAAATATTATATATTTACAATATTCTCTAGCAGACATGGGGTTAACACTCTACTGACATCATAGTCTTATATTTTGGGTGCATGGGTGCGGTTAGAGTGCACCATAGTAGAAATCTCCTTACATAGCTGTAACATAGAAGGTAACACCCACTCTCATGAACATAAATGAGTGACAGACACACACGTCGGGGTCGTCATCGTCATCCATGAGGGGGATCCATGGGGAATCTATGGCAGGTCTGTCTGCCATCCCTCTCTGTCATCCTGGACAAGATGTCGTGAATATTCCAGATGACCAGACCAGATGACAAGCATGAACCAAGCTGTAACTACAAGATATCCAGATGATTTAACTTCTCTGAAGATGTAAGCTATTGACAATTGACTGATATTTGTGTTATTTGGACATTTTCCCTGTTCCTGTGTTTTCCTTCAAGATATTAATAAACCTCTACACTGATTTATAACAAGCTGACTTCTTCCTATCGTGGATAAGGCCTACAACACGTGACACAAGTCTATCCCACAATTTCAAGGCCAGGTACAGATATTTAACAGTGGACACAAGTCTCACCGGCAAATATATTTAACAGTTGGTATTAGTATTTCGGAAGATAGTCCATGATGGCAAGTGGAAAAACAGCGTCTGGCTAAGCCACTATATACATTATAAAGTATATATACAGTATAAACATATATGCAAGTATATGTTTAGTTAAAAATGACTTTTCCCAATGATAGAGCCCCTTTAAATAGCTTTTTGTGCGAATTCATAATTTATCTTTATACAAGTCAAAATTAATAACTATGCCTTGTGCAGGATCATCAGGATTGGTGGAGACTCCTAGCTAAAAGATTTATGACCTGGACACCACTTGATCACCAGTCACATCCACAAATAGGAAATACAAATTTCTATATTCCTCTTCAATTATACTGTATATGTGGCTACCTCTACAATTTAGTTTGATAAGGCTGCCAAACTTTGCTGAGAGATTGAAGTTCCCGACTAGACAGACCAACCAACGCAGTAAATGAACCTCATGCCTTCATCTTTAATACCCTAACTACATTAGCAGAAATGACTTGGACAGTTAGGGTGGTGGTGAAAGCTTCCTGGACCACTACGTTAGAGGAGGTCCAAAAGCACATGCCTCGTGCCGTGGGCTTGGTAAAGAACTGTATAACATGAACTATAAAGATTCATTATCCCACTTTGACTCTTTGAATGTACAGGTAGAGAAAAGATGAGCAAATGGTCACTAAAAAGACTTCTTGAATGTAGTAGGGAAATCTATGATTATTTTTGATTTTAATGCAGTATTCAGCGACAGACTTCAAACTTAAGGTTATAATTTTTATGAAAACTCTAAAAAGCGCTAGAATTTTTCTCTGAGGCTAAGCCCACATATAGCAATCCGCAGCGCAAAAGAACTGCGGAAAAGATTGTAGCAGAAACACATCATGTTTTTTTCCTGCAGTGCTTTTCATAGAAAGTCCGCTGAGTTTTCCTCTGCAGACTTTCTGTCCCTATTATGTCTATACAGAAAATGTTTCCGTAGGTATAATTGACATTACATCCACTGAGGATATTTTTCTGCATTGTGTGGAAGGGATTAGCCAGACTACCATCCACTATGCAAGTACTGTAAAACGTTGCAGCCAAATCTCGGAGTTCTCGCTATGTGGGGCCCTGGCCTAAAGGGGTTTTCTGAGGCCCCAAAAAAGTACCTAAAGTCATGTAATGTTTTAAAATAACAAAATGAGCCTTACTCAGCTGTCCAAATCCATGATGTGCCAATGCTGCCAACAACAGGTCTCTGTTTCTCTAGTTACAGCAATGACATTCCTGACTACCCCACTTGAATGATGACATCACTAATTGTCTATCATGTGAGCTAGTGGACCATATCAACAGTGCAGCTTTAGAAACAAAGATCCGCAGGCAATGGAGTGGCAGTTCTAGAACGGAAGAGGATCAGACAGGTAAATTAGGCTATTTAGTTACTTTATAACAAATACATACAACATATGTACAGAATTTACATATTTAAAACATTTTATAAAAATAAATCTTTATAACATCCCTTCATTGTGTGGGGTCCAGGAAACAATTTTTAAAAAAAATCTTTTAAATTGTTTATAATAAGCCTACAGTATATTTATCTTGTATTCAGAAAGGATTTAACAGGGAAACCTTTATTAAAGATATAAATAGTTGCAATATTTAACCCCTTCCTGCAACAGCCATTTTTAATTTTTTCATTATCGTTCTAAAAGCCATAACTTTTTTATTTTTCAGTTCACATAGCAGGGCTTATTTTTTGTGGAACAAATTGTTCTTCGCAGTGGTACCATTTAATATTCCATATCATGTACTAGGAAACTAGAAAAAAAATCAGAATGGAATCAGAACCATTTTCTTATGAGTTTGTTTTTTTTGTTTTTACAACATTGACTGAGCGGTTTCTTATAATATTTGAGTTGGCATTATCACAGCAATACCAAATTTCTAGACATTTTTTATTATCTTTTAATACCTGTACAGAAATACAAAACTTAAGGACCCGACATCTGTCTATTACGTCAGATGTCTGGAAGGGAATTATAAAAGACACTTCTAGTTTTCCTTCATATGCATACCTTGCAGTCAGTCCATGAGTTTTTCGAGAAAATAGTCACACAGGCATAGAGTACAAAGGACAAGAAGAATGAGCCTGACAAATTCACTGTGGACAGCCGTTCCTGAAAAAGATAAAACAATGGAATAAAAGAGTGCTGTACAATACTATAAACCATACTATCATTATGTGTTACACAGATTAAGTATACACACATTGGCCCAGATTTTGTGACTTTTAAAATATGGGCTGTAATGGCCTAAATGACGGGGGATATGTACGCCAGCAACTTTTTCTCCCCCAGGCACACAGCCAGGCAGAGGGTGTACCTCAATTATGAAGCACAGCCTCTAGGAAGACTAGTGATAGTAATACCCGTCTTCATAAATCTGCCTCACGTTTACTTCTAATGTAAAAATGAAAATTATAATTTGATTTTGCAGAACCTACGACAGCATCAGAAAAAAACAGAGAGGGTCCGCTGATTTGTAAAGTGCTGGGGAATAGGTTTGCTCTATATAAATAAAAATATTATTATTATTATTATTATTATTATCATCCACTCTAAAGACAGAAAACCTACAGGCTCCTAAAAGTGGAGCCTTCCTCGCATCACAATGTAGATCACTAACTAACTGAGAGCTAAATTCCAATAGATTCATTGTAAAGTGTGAAACAGAAGTGTAAAATATAATTTTCATTGAACATGCATTTTTTAAAAAAAATAATTTTTGTTTACTCTACATAGACAATAAGATACTGACACACAAAGTAGTAAATGCGTTACAGAGAAACAAGAACACTGGTGATAGGTTTTCTTCTCCACACTTGCATAAAGATGTATTTATTACTGGTCCTAGAATATATATCTACAATCCCAATTCCAAAAAGTTCGGATACTATGTAAAAAGTAAAGAAAACAAGAATTCAATTATTTGGATCTCATAGAACTATGCTTCATACAACACATATCAAAAACGGAAAAAAATAACAAATTGATAATAGAAATACATCACAAAAATGTTGGGAAGGGGCCATATCTAATATTGTGTAGCATCCCTTCTTTTCTTTACAAAAGTCTGTAAACAACTGAGAAACAAGATGACCATTTGCTAGAATTTTGGGAGACAAATATCCCATTTGTATGGGAGCCATTCTAGTTGCTTAATAGTCCTGGGTCTTCTTTGCTGTATTTTTTGTTTTATAATGCATCAAATAGTTCAGCCCCCGTACTATTCTCCTGCAAAGCCATGCTGATCAGAGCCCAGGGAATGATAGCTCAAACTGCATTTAGGGACTTGAACCCAGGGATTGTTACTAACATTATCCTTAGACTTAAAGTATCAAGAACACTTGTGCCCGATCCTTCTGATTTTTCCACAGAACAGCCAGAATCAATGACACTGGGGGAAAGGGAAGGACTAATTTAAAGTTTCATTTGTGTAACTGTGAATCTAAAACAAGAAGTTCATAGTTGTTCACCTTTCTAGGATCTTATAATTTTTGTCTCTGATTCAAAGAATTTTCTCATTGAAGATCCCTGGTGTGACTGTGAGCCCAAGACACAGCTGGAATATTGTCTGTTACGAAACCCAGAATGGACAAGGCTTTCCTGAGGGACATCACAGGATTACATATCAGTAATATGTACCAAAATGGAGACAAAAAAAGAATAGTGGACACCTGATGTACACAAAATACACAATCGTCTTACGTTCCTATGATCAAAAAGATGTCTGGATATGGAATGTTTTTCTCAAAAATTAAAGAACATTTTTAATATTATTTTGGAGAAGACCCTGGAGAAGGGCATAGAAATCCCAAATGAAAGAGCTTGGTATTGGAGATCCCTGAATCTTCACTGCCATCTTTTAGAAATTTTTGGTGATCAGTGAGGATCATTGACAGCCATGAAACAATGAGGAGAGTAGATTTAATGCTGTTTTATGTTATTTCCATTTGAACCTTTTAACTTTAGAAACGGTTTTAAACCTCTAAGATTTATTACTGTATTGCAGGAAGAATCTTGCATTTTTAGGGTGGGTTCACAATACTGTCAAAATAGTTTATTGCTCTCATCTGTCATAGGTTGAGAGCAATGGACTTAGACCTCTTAAACACTGATAGAATGACTAAGGCAGATGGAGGCCCATACATTTCTGTCTGTTCCGATTCACTTTACTGTTAAAAAAAAAAAAAACACATGAAGGAAGCGTTCCTCCGTCAAGTTTGTTTATTTTTCAAACAGAAGAAAAAGTTCCACAGAGCCAACTTTTTATCTTATTCAGTCATTCTATTGCTGTTTAAGTCCTTTAACACAAAAGCACCTGGAACATTTACCCTACATACAAGTACAGGTAACTTGGAGCTCCTAACTTCCTCACCCAAGCTTGGAAATGTTGCTACTGGCCAATACATTCGATGCCAGGGGGGGGGGGCGCTTTAACAATAGGGTCAACGTGTGCACTTGCACCAGGCCATATGGTAGCAGAACCCCCTTTGAACATCAGGATAGTTCCTTATTTACTGTCCCGCTGTCCAGGACAGTGGGTCTGGACTACATCAACTCATCAGTGTCCAGAGTTGAGACAGTGATGAAGTAGGGAGCCGTCCACTTCCTGCTTCATCACCTGACCATTGTCTTTGTTCCTGGTGTCCTGGGAGCAGGAGGCACAATGTAGTGATGTCGCTTACATTGCGCCTGTTGCTCCTTGAACACTTCGGGACCAGAGAAAGGAGTAAATGGGGGACCGGGGAAAGCTGAGTATTAAGGTTTTTTTTTTTTTCTTCTTTGATATATACAGTGGGGGACATTTAACTGGGGGGGGGGGGTGACACTATGGGGGCAATCTGGGTGGTGGGGGAATATGATACTGTTGGGGCAACATGACACTGTGAGGGCAACCTGATAGGGACATGGCAGTGTGGATGCAACTGAAGGGCAACCAGGGGCATTATATTGTATGTGGCCACTATGGAGGCATTATACCGTGTGAGAGACACTAATGGGTGTTATACTATGTGGGGGCCATTGAGGGAGCATTATATTTTGCGCAGGTCAGGTATTTCTTGGTGGTGATGTTGGGGAACCCACTTATGAAACCTTTGTACAGGATCCACCAATATGTTAAAATGGCCCTGGAAGTACTGGTCATGTCGTACTCTCAGAATTGCATCGTACGCTGACAAGATGTCTCCACTTGCCTAGCCTATATGCTGGAATCGTCCATCCTGCTACTGAACCTGGAAGTGCTGCCTGCCATATGCGACTAGATAGATAGTTGATGCCTGGAGACCTCACTAGGCCACGTTCTTAAATCACTGATGCAGAAGTCCTGGATCTTGATACTGGAACTCAAGTTTTCTATCCTTGGGGGAAGATCCCCTCTTTCTTTCACCCATGTTGTCATGGGTGAAGGAAAAATATGTAATCCTAAAATAAAGAGATGAAACCATATTGGCCAAGTTACTGTGAATTGCAATGTCATGATACATCTTTATAGTGGGTAGGTTGTATGCTTGATAACTAAGGGTACAGTACTATAGAAAACATTTTTCTACACTTATCAAAAAACACTATAAAGTAGAAATACCTTCAAAAAGAGAATTGTTAACACTTTGGCAAATCATGCCATAACAGTATGGCATGGAAATTTGACAGCTCACCATCTTGTACTATTACAGCATGGGCATGGTGCCATGAATAGCGGGTGTCAGCTATAAGACACAGCTGTAACACCAGTGGTTGGAGCTAACCTCCAATCATAAGTGTTAACACCTTAAATGTGGTCACTCATGGGGTCACTTGTCTAATTAGACCCACCACACTGCAGTGTTCTTTCAGTCACCATCTTCTTATCTTGTCTCAATCCTACCAGAGAGCTCTGATCTATCAGCCTATGAATATGCTTCTGTATTGGAGTGTATAATACTGATTCAAGTCAAAAGATGTATTAACTTCAAAATTGTTCCAATAAAAAGTACATCTCGTCTTACAAAAAAACAAGCTCTCAACCACTCTTTGTAGAAAGAAAATCCTGCACGGAGGATTTTTTCCTCTATCTGTTTTAGTTTTTAAAAAACGGATATCCAACAGACCCCATCGGATTGTGTGTGTAACCTTTCTTTTGCCGTCCGCCTATTCATTGTTCTGGTGACTGGCTGATGGTAGTGACTAGGCGATGCTAGTGTGAACATAGTATCACTTATGTTGTACAGTAAATAGGAGACATATAATATGTTAAAAACAATGAGAGATTTGATGTCCCTTTTATCCCCAGCAGAAAGAATTAATAGTCCCATGGTGGGACTATTACAGGATTATCTTATTTTATCTTAAAACGTTCCAGGAACTGGAAATGGTGTAATCGCATCCTGCAAAAAAATAAAGCCCTCATTATAGACATTTCAGTGCATGGTTACACACTTGTTTATCCCCATTGTATATGAGGCTAATAACATGTTCAAACACACACCATATACTCGAGGCTCTGTCCACAGGTTCCACAAAGCTGGTTTACAGTGAAGTATAATCCCTCGTCAGTCAAACATGACCATATTGGGAATTGACCAGCCACTAGGGTAGAAGTTATGAAAATGGCTCTTCTACGCTGTAGAACAATTACGCTGCAGGTGACCCTTACTGAAATAATGTAGCAAAGCAAGCTACAGGGTTTCCAAAATTTAGTAGTAAAAAAAAATGATGTACGCCATTCAATTTAGTAACTTCCATGGCAGTTCATTTAGCTATTTCTGTATTTCAGGGAGATGGAGACAGAGCTAAGGGAATAATCCTTTTATTTACTAACACAACCATCTCAGTAATGTTAACAAACCCTCTTTAAGTTCCACTTAGCCACTGCTAATAGCAGCCAGACTTTTATCATATGGCTCTGACAATGTAATCTAATCCCAAATACAGTTTACTTTAATATTAAACGGCACCGAAATTTGGAACTATATAGAGCAGTGGTTCAAAACTATCTGAAAGATGGAATAGAACCCCCTTTCCAAGTTTTCAAACTCCATACACATCACATTGACCCCACGTTCCTTCCTGCACACACAGCTCTGATATGCTTCCTTCCCATACCCCCAATTCTGCTACTTTCATGTTACCTACCTGCACACAGGCTGCTACCTTCATACATTCAGCTCTGCTGCTTTTGTATCCATCCACCCTCAGCCCTGCTACATCCACTCTCCACGAACACACACTCAGCCCTGCCGGCAGAAGACGGAAAGCTGTCAGACCGGGTCCAGCCGTGAGTGGCGATGAGCGTTTTATGCTCTCCGCCGCGAAACCGGTTTTTAAAACTGGACACAGAGTACTGCATGTCCGATTTAAAAAAAACCGGTTTCGCGACGGAGAGCATAAAACACTCACGGCCGCTCATGGCCGGACATCTTTCAAACCCATTCAAATGAATGGGTATGAAAGAGTCCTGCAGGTTTGCGTCTCCTGCCTCTGTTTTGTGCAGGAAACGGAAACCTGCAGAACGGAGACCGGGCGCAGATGTGAACGAGCCCTTAGTAATGCAACATCCATTTTTATAGATTGGGATCCATTTTAAAGCATCTCATAAGTGGGCCCCCAACACACATAATTTAATTTCCCCTTAACTATCACCAAAGGCCCCCTGCCCTCTCAGTCACCAACAGTTTCCAAATAAAAAACAAGCTCACTTAGCTCTGTTCCCATGGACATGCAGGCTCCATCTATAATAATATCTGCAGCTCAGTGCTTATTGTGCCTCCCTGCCACAGACATCAAACTCTGAATAATGAAGCATAGAGCTAACTCCATGCTCCACCATTGTATTAAACTCTACCTGTGTCCTAAGCAGCACTCAAAATGCAGGACTGTGCTGTTCAATCCGGGCCTGGCTGAGGGGCCCCCAATACCATACAGCCTGGTGCACTGTTTGCCCTATGGTTAAAGCAGCGCTGGCCACGTTGGTAAATAATTTGCAATCACCTCTGCTTATACAACAAACCTACATACAACAGGAAAAATATATAATTTCTCACAAAGGAGAAATTAAAAACAATGTATGTTATAATGTTTAAAGCATCGCATTGACTTAATATTATACCACTGTTTACTTAGGCTTTGTGCAGACTACTTCCTTTTCTATCAATCCCTATTTATAGTACTTCCTCTTCCATGTTCTGTCTGATGCTACATGAGCAGCTCAGGCTCCATAATACTGCATATGTACAGTGATTCTCCTGGTAGTGTACAGCTCACTAAGGGTGGGCTCACACTATCGTTGGGTGACACAAAGCAGAACAGACATTAATGGACACTAACTGATGTTTCTCAGTTGAAATCAATGAGATTTTTAACAGATCTCTGATGGTTCTGCTCATGTCCATTGTTAATCTTGTAATGGGCACTAGCAGTGGACACTACTGATGGTCACTAACAATAGTGTGAATGACCCCTAAAACATGCAGTTAAATCAAATCAAGTCCTTTTAAACAATTGTTGCTTTCCTGACAGCGTTTGTAATACTTTATTAACAAACTGACAAATCTGTAACCTGCTTCTGTATTACTTCCAGAGATATCACCGCTTGAAAAGTAAGTAGAGATTGGCATATCTATACCTAGCTGCTCCCAATCCTGACCATGTTTCAACTGGTGATAGAGGTAGAACTGACATCTTGGAGTTGTTGCTTCATATGACACAAGAAGCATTATACATGTTTCATTTACTTTGGCCGGGGATGTGTCGGCCCTGTTTTGTTTATTGTTGTGTTTTGTTCCTTGTTATTTTGTTTATAAATAAAGAATTTATTAAAAAAAAAACAAAAAAAAAACATTATATAAAGGCATACTAAAACTTCTCAATTGGTTTTGTAACATTAATGATTCTGGACTGATGAAAATATTACGGTACTATTATTACTATTATTATCTATGCACAGTTTCCAAATATACCGTACTTTGTTATTTGGCTTTGGCGTCCCATTCTTGTATAATTTGCTGTTTTATGTACATGTAAATGAGTGGAGAAGTGCTTTGGGACATACCTTACCTTGTCAGGACTTAAGTCTCGATACCAGATCTTGGGGCAAAGCACTTTTTCCCTCATATGCATATGAATTAAACGGCTATATTAGCTTTTTTCAACTATTTTGAGTGTTGCCTCATAATTTTAATATTCTTACTAGTTTTCCTGAAAAGCTAAAATAACCTTATACTTCTGTCCTATAAAGTTTTATAATGTCGTAATACACTTTATTTACAAATGCTGAATCGTGTTCATGAAATCCTGTGCGTCTGTATTCTTTTCCGGGGGTCATTTCAAACAGCAACATCTTGGACATTATAAAATGTACTACAATGCTCCCCATAACCCACCTCACCTTTATACACCCCTTACTCCAGTTAGCAACAGTGTATAGAATAGAGCAAAGAGAAAAGAAGGGACAGAAGTGGATTTTAGCCCTAAAGGGAACAGGATGTAGTGCTTCACATTAGCAACTTGAGTAAATTGAGAGTCGATTGTCACTTGAGAACCTGAACAGACATATCAATTATAACATTCCACTTGTAGCTTATCACAGGGAAAAGTTTCCATTAGAACATTACAGGTTTTTCTAAATTGTGATCTGAATGTCTGGAAATCTCGGCTTCAATTTGTGAGTCATTGCTTATTCTTTACATTGACGTAAGAGACAAAAATAGCCCATGGGACAATCATATGGAAGATGAGTGAGTGGGACGTTTTCTCCAATGTTAGTTAGGGAGTAAGTTAATGTGCTGTGGCAGCCTGCATTGTAGGCAGATTAAGTCACAGAGAGAAATTAACTCTTACAGAGTATGTATCAACTGAGTAGGGAGCAGGAATAATAAAAACCATATATGTCAGTAATATAGAAGACAGAAGCAATGTTCTTTAATTGTATCTCATCCTGAGCGCACTAAATGTCGTTTCCTCTTCACATTTCTTGTACTTGCCTTTCTAAGAAATTTTACTACTGTAGGTTGTAAACAAGGTTAATGGGTAAACAAATCATGTAATTCTATTCAGTATATGTGTTGTGAGAAGGGAACAGTAAGATTCAGGAAGGTCACTACATCTTCCCCAGATTCCTCACTTATGTGTGGTTAGCCAGGTTACAATTCTCCTTAGCTGTGAGATAGCGCCTTCTGTTAACCTCTTCTTGTCCTACTAGGGAGGAGTTTTCAAGCACAGATGGGAGCTGGGCCTCATTAAAAGTTGGTAAGTTCTCACTCCTGAGCAGATACTAGGAAGAGAGGATGAGCTGGATTCAGTCACAACCTTTACAAACTGCTGAGAGTCCAGTCTGAACTGTTGCCTTTACTGTGCTCTGTGTTGACCGTGTGGATGAAGCAAGCCACACACGCATTTAGGACACTACCCGTTTAGTTAGAAGCTCAAGCGAGCAGGAGTTTTTGTTGTTGTTTTTGCCTGACTGTTAAGGCTTGTTTATTTTAAACTAGTTTTTGGACAAAAAAAAAAATAAACAGGGTAAAACTTGTTTGTACCTGACTTTTTGTGTCTGTCTCTGACTGCCTGGGTCCACTGCTGCTACCACTGAGCCAATCCTCCCACAGCATGTACAAGTGGTTACCACTTAACATTTGGGCATTGCATGACATTATTTAGAAAAGATATATGGAAAAACCGGGAAATGATAGAGAGCTAATGGCAGCAAATTACTGCCATTATCGCTCTATCAATTCCCGGTTTTTCATATATCTTTTCCAATTTGCCTTGCCACCCACTGTGTGGGACGGTGCTCTGGGTAAGAGCTGAAATTGGCCTGGTGGGCTCCTGTCTAGAGTCTACTATTTACACCAGATGGGCGCCAGGTCACCATTTTTATACTTCTCATGACATTAATTAAAAATAGCAAAGCAATTTTACTTGGGGCCCTTTAAGCAGTATCATTTGAGCTCTGTATGGCAGTACTATTTTACACTGATTGGAAAAAGAACATTGTGGCAGAGTCTTATGACCATGAGGATTTGTTGAAGTGAAGCACATACAGTGACATGCCCAGTTTTTCCAGGTTCCAGCTTAGATCTGTAATCTACACATCACTTGGGTTTACAGGGAGCATTGTCTGAATGTTTCATACTCCCAGGCATATCTGATCAGAAAAAAGATCTCCCAAAATAAAGAGGTGCAGCTTAAATAAATCAATATGAAAAACTCACATAGGATTCTGAATAATGGTATTACTAACATACTGGCTTACCACACTCATGTGTACTTCTAATTATGTGCAATGCTGAAATCAAGGTACCACAATCCCTTTAAGAGGTTCTTGGTAGTGTCAGCATTAACTAGAAGGCAATATGATAATTTTTAGTCCTCTCATCTCTTCATAGACTACAGTAATATGGAGACATTAACTTCCAGAAAAGTGGAGAAGAAAACACATTTCTTTAATAAGATGACTTACAAAGTTTTTCCTTATTTTCTCCTGTACTAGTCATTTATGAAAAGTTGTTTATAACTGGAGGTATGCTTTAACGTGATAAGACAGGGTTAATATCTTACTGATCAGTCTATGTATTCCTTGCTCTCCATCTATGGATATCTTATTGATACACTTCTGTTATATGTGTATATACATATCCATGTATATACATAATCTTTATCTACCTATAATTCTCTATCTATCCATCCATTCATCCCTCCATATATCCTTTGTTACCATATAAAGTTATCCTGGTTAGTCTTATATGGTTTGTAAGTCTCTTTTGATTCATTTTTTCTATATGTATTTCTCTCTTAGGATATATACGTTTCTTGCTTTGGTTACCCATGTGCTTAATTTATGAAGCACTAGCTTTTACCTGCGACTTCGTCTGCGGTGATTTGAGAATTGTGCGGACACAGACGTGTGAAACTGTAAAAGTGCTTTAAAAAGTTTGGTGGGCTAGCAAATGTGATGTGATGTGTTATATTGTGTATGTAGTGATACAGACAATGTGAAGTGTTATATTGTGTATGTAGTGATACAGACAATGTGATGTGTTATATTGTGTATGTAGTGATACAGACAATGTGATGTGTTATATTGTGTATGTAGAGAAACAGACAATGTGATGTGGTGTATTGTGTATGTCGTGATACAGACAATGTGATGTGTTGTATTGTGTATGTCGTGATACAGACAATGTGATGTGTTGTATTGTGTATGTAGTGATACAGAATGTGATGTGTTGTATTGTGTATGTCGTGATACAGACAATGTGATGTGTTGTATTGTGTATGTCGTGATACATACAATGTGATGTGTTGTATTGTGGAAAGCTATATGTAAATGTGAGTGAGTAGCGTGCACAATGTGCACTCAGCTTCAAGAACCAAGCTTGCTATGCTTACTTTGCCCTGCATATTGGTATCCTTGCACATGAATGTTCTAACAGATAATATTTAAAGGGGTTTTCCCATCTCCCTCTCTTAACAGTTTGCCTGCTGTTCTTGTTCTCACTTCCTGTATTCTTCGACAGCTGGTAGGAAGGCTTTGACTGTTTGATGGACAGGACACTATGAAGAACCTCAGTAGATATAGACATTGCCTTTTCCATGAGAGATTTATCTACAATAATTCAGATCACATATGTACAGTAAATGTATATTACCGTATTTTTCGGACTATAAGACGCACTGGACTATAAGACGCACCTAGGTTTTAGAGGAGGAAAATAGGGAAAAAAAATTTTGAAGCAAAAACTGGTAAAATATTTAATATATGGGAGTTGTAGTTTTGCAACAGCTGCAAGGCCACATTGACAGGTGACCCTGCAGCTGTACGGGGATGCATAGAGCGTTTTTTTTGCGGGGCCAGCTGTACTTTTTAGTTATACCATTTTGGGGGATATCTATTGCTTAGATCACCTTGTATTGAAAAAAAAAACAGGAGGTGATTTAGAACTTTTATTTATTTCATATTCTTAAAGCTTTTTTTTTTTTTTTACTATTTTATTCCCCCCCCGGGGGCTTGAACCTGCGGTCACTTGATCGCAAGTCCCATAGACGGCAATACAACTGTATTGCCGTCTATGGGACATTCTGTCTATTAGTATTACGGCGGCTGGTCATAGAGACCAGCCGCAATACTAATATAGCCGTGACAGGCCGGGGAGCCTCATTAGGCTCCCGGCTGTCACCCGGACAGGTCGGCTCCTGCGATATCGCCGCGCAGGAGCCGGCCTGCAACTTTACAGGTACGGGGCCGGTGGGGACCGGCCCCGGGGAAGAAGGGGCTGCTGATACTGACCCGGCATCCACTGTACTAGAGAGGCGGATGCCGGGGAGGGATACACGCCGGGGCCTGAGACATCGCTACGATCCTCTGCCCTTCATGAAGCCAGCAGCGGGGGGACGGAGGAGCCCCTCCCGCTGCTGGCTTCATGCAGGGCAGAGGAGCGCAGCGATGTCTCAGGCCCCGGCACCTGTAATGGCGTCTATCACTTGCCGGCTTCCGCCTCTCTATTACAGCGGATGCCAGGCACCACCTTCAGACTATAAGACGCACCCTTCTTTTCCCAAAAAATTTTGGGGAAAAAAAGTGCGTCTTATAGTCCGAAAAATACGGTACATTACACATGGTTGGAGAACACTCACAGCTGATCCCGGACAGACAATGTACTTTGCAATAAACTCAATGTTATCTATTTATCTTTCTATTTATACAGAGAGATAACAGATACTATCATGGCCTTTATCAGCACACTGCAAATAGATGACCAGATTGCCTAAACAAAAGAGCAGGAGACAAACAGCTCTGAAAGTATTTCACAGAACTCAGCCTCCCTTTAGGAAGTAGTGCGTAATCAGACCTGGATCAGATAACAGGCTGGTTGCCTTGACAACGATGTGTAAACAATTGGAGAAATAATTTCACATAGCAGGCAAACAAAGCAGTAGGAAAACTCTTGAATTTACATAAGCTAGCAGTATAGATAGGATCCTTGAGATGGAAGTAGCCCTTTAAAAATTTGCGTTCTTAATTCACAGGTGTCAAAATTATACCATCCTTCTATAGAATATTTCTGCATTACACTAAACAGAATGTGTGAATGGATATATGTACAAGCAACATGAAGTATAATTCATTACCACTAACATGCCAAAAGATATTGTACTCCTAATATGCTAATGAAGGATTCATGTTATAATGGCTCTAGCATACGTACAACCTCCCTTGTGCTCATGAAAATAGATATTAATGAAGTATAATTATGGTATTTTAGCTCTCTCCCTGCCTTCAAGAACCTCCATGTTGCCAATAATCTCTGCTGACATCACAAACTGTGACGCTGTTCGTGTTGCCAAGATGACTTAACACCCTCTATTCTTTATGCCAGCTGATACATGCCTTGAGGCTAATCCAGGAGGAAATTGTAACTCATTATTTTCCAGTGATATAACATTGTTCTTTAGTATAACAGCTTCAGAGCACTGTCGCAATTTGTGAATTGCGTGATTGTATGTGTGAAGAAGCTAAAACAATACATTGATTCATCACCCAAAAAATATGCAGATGGTTTGCCTGGATATAATTGACTCCTACAAAAATTGACACCTAAAAACAGCAATGACCTAAATTTGCTTTATAAAGAGTACTATTCATTTCATGGATCCACTAGCTTGTTAACCCCTTAGGGGCCTAAACAGACTAATTTTAGATTTTAGTTTCAGAAAGAGGTTTTTTTTATGTTTATCTTCATCTATCATTCCAAGGCCCTCAACACATTTGTTGTGCAGTCTTTGTAGTTGTATACTGCACAGTGTTAAAATGGGAGGGTTCTATATTATTAAATTTTCTTAAAAATCTTTAACTCTTTAATAATACAACATTGCATAAGAAGATGTGGAGATGTCCTGCAGACATTCCTCCTACAAGGGGAGTCTCTCACTTATAGTCTCTCCATGTCTGCAAGTGCTTCCTCTGGGTACACCCCTTGCCTAACAAATGGAAAAAATATACTGAGGCAAACTGGCCTATGCCCGGTTCACATTAGCGTTTGGCCTCCATCCAGAAGGAGTCCGCATGAGGACCCCTCTGAACGGAATGCCAACGCAAATACAAGCGCTGTGCAGTTAAGCACAGGGACTCCATAGACTATAATGAGGTCCCTGTGCTTGCTGCCCACTGCCCACACGAGATTCCCATAATAGTCTATGGGGTCCGTGTGCTTTAACTGTTCAGCGGTTGTAGTTGCGTTCGTTTTCCGTTCGGCGGAGTCCTCATGCAGACTCCTTCCGGACGGAAGCCAAACGCTAATGTGAACCGACCCTAACTGTAAAGAAAATGAAATTAGTTGGTATTGGGGTTGATCACCTACATGGCATTCACTAACTTCCCTGCTCCACAACTCTCCCTGCGCTTTAATCCCTTTTTGTGGGAAAAGCACATGACAAATGTTTGTCATTTGTCAGTTATATAAAAGCCTACCATGTCTTATCTTACAAATATAATTTTTTGGTTTTATGCAGGACATCAAGTGGCCTCAAGTTAAAGATGTATTTTTAGTCTTTCACCACCTCACCTGTACTATGTATTCATTGCATACCGTACTTGCTCATTCAGACTGTTTCTCCTGCTGCAGAACAGTCACAAATATCCTAGCGTTGTCATTCATATTCCAGTGATGGGAACCAGTTGCCTTGTTGTGTTTTATACAGTAAGGAACAGCTGTGCTCAAGTGTGAATGACTCCCTAACAAATCAATAAATTGGGAAGCTATGCGACCAAATAATTGATAACTAGATTTCTATATATTTTTTCAATATGGGTTGTCCCTTTTAGGCTACATGCATATGAACATGTAAATGTGTGGTCTACAAGAAAATGGCATGAATGGCACACGGATGATATGTGTTCCACCTGCGACTTCCACAGACTCATATTTCAGCGTATGGCTACCTAAAAAGATTGATGCCTACAAATAAGCAGTCGTGAGGAATTATCAACATGTATTTACAATATTACCCTTTGATATAAGATTCCTAAGAACTTCCTAAGAAGTATCAAATTACACTTTTTGTTAAAGACATTTCCTCTGAATGTCACAGCTATTTGTCATGGCCTCACTGTTCTTGGGAACCTTATAAACATGATCTGACTTAATAGCAAAAAGCAATCAGTTCTTTTCAACCTAGCAGAAATGTCACCTTAGTGGATTGCTGCCATATGGTCTGAACGTCTTCTGCAAGGCAAGTTTCTAAAACTATGTAGCTCCATTTAATTTTACAATTTCCATCTTTTCTTTGTATAATTGAGAGTTAGTCACACAATAATCTGCCATATCTCCGATATAATGAAGTGTTGGCAAAATCCCATATCTCATACCCTGTATATGTAGCTCTTGTAAACAACTTTATAGTGCTATTAAAAAGGAGCAAACAAACCTTTTTCTCGATCGGGGATGGATTCTGTTTCTTCACAACGGTCAAGATCATTTGCAAACTGTAATTCAGTATTGTCTCCACAGCTCAATTCAGAAGTAGTGATTTACAGGGACTTAATCTTGACTGGTTCTGTAGTCAGAATGTTGTGTCAACTCATTCAGCCTATGGTGACATTTGTCTAAAAAAAGAGAAATAAATAGGAAACAAAGTGAGTAGAATTTAATGTAATAAACTAATGGCCATTTTCAATAGTCAATAGATGACTCAACCACTCTTAACTCATTTTCCCCATTGAAGTCTGTGACGCAGTGCTGCAGTACTCCATAGAACTACAGGAGCGTACTGTGCCTGCTCGCGTAAGCGGCCACAAAAAAATGGCCGCCCGCATTTGAAGTCGGCTCTGTCTGCGGCCCGCTGGCAGAGCCCACTTACACACACATTGAATTTTGACCCACCGCGCGCCGGAAGAAGAAGATGAAGAGGCCATTGCTGAAGAAGATGGAGGCGGCACTGGAGAGAGTTCTCTCGTAGCATTGGGGACACCCCCAGTGCTGTTTGAGTGCTGGGGACCACCCCCAGTGATGCGAGAGAACTCATTTGTATACCGACAAAAAACAGGATTTCATGTGAATGGCGGTGTGGAGAAGACAATGAAAGGTAAGAGAAGAATAGCCTTGACTTTTGGATATGGGATGTCCCTCACTCCTTCCTAAAACCACCCAAACTACAGTAAGTATTGACTTTGGAATAAATGCACAAAACACTTTATTTTGGGTGTCAAAATGGCCACAGCTTTATTAAACTCACAGAAGTAAAATAATGACAGAAGGAGTCAGGTGAAGTGCTAGACCATTGGGATTCACGAATACTGTGAGATCCCCAGCTGTCTGACATACAGCACCCGGCCAGACAGCAATAAATAAATAAAGGGGGCGGCACGCTCCGGCTTGCAATTCTAGCAGAGCCAGTACACTTTAAGGGCACCAACGACCCTGTGCTTAACCACTGTGCCCGCCCCTGGATGACGTTCCTATTCCGACATCCTTCAGGCTGGCCATTTCCAAAGCTCAGCCTGTTCACCACCATGAGGTTTAACCTCCTCTATTAGTTAAAATAAGTCCACAATAACTTGCCTGCAACTTCCACCTGACTCCTCAACCGCCACAGAAGAGGCCATTTGACACCTTAAATGGACTCGACCGCCACCAAACTGATTAGGAATGCTCTAGCCTCTAGAAACCTTATATACCACAAGTCTCCATACCATCTTCCCTACAGTACAATACAAGCTATGAATGTGGCTAAAAAATGCAGTTAGAAACTACTAAAAAGAAATAGGACTACAATACTGAAATTTCCATAAACCAGTATACACAGGGAATACCGCCATACCACAAAAATGTAATTGCCAACCATTTCTGCACATAAGTATATACTTCCCCCTTATGAGGTGTGAGGTCCCACTTATGGTGGCAACTATATACATATGATATAGATGTATATACCACGTACGAAATAACACCTCTGCAAGGAACTGCCACTAAAACTAGAACTGTCGATTTAGCTCCATTGGCAACCCTATACACTGCCGGGAAAGACATAGAGAGTATAAAGAAGGGTAGAGAAAATTACTTGCTGTGCGTCAGCTTCACCAGATACTACAGCAACTCCAGGGGACTTACTGTATTGAAATAACTCACCATCGTTGTTTGATGGGTGCCAAGCACATCAACAATAAAACAAGCCATTAAATGATGCTTAGCATGATGAGAATAAGCCCATGATCAGCTCGAGATACAGAAGTCTGTGAAGGCAGCGTGAGACCCTTTCCCGTCATCTCTCATTCATTGTCAGAGTACTTGATGACCTTTACCCTTAGCCGCATGCACCGACCCAAGGGCACCCAAACCGAAATTCGAGGCTGAAATTCTCTTCTTTGCTGGACATGAGCCAGCACCATCCTGATGCTGCCCGTTCCGCAAGGGGGGGGGGGGGGTTGCAGGCCTATATAGCTCCTGCTCGCAGAGCATGTGGTCATCATAGTAAGCAGTGCTGGGTTCCATTCGCTAACTGGCTGCGATAGACACTCTACTGCAACAACGGCGGTATCAAACTGTTGGCAACCTTAAGAGAATATAAGTTGGTCAATATAAGCGGTCAAATACCTTCACTAAGATAAGTACAAATCAACAGAAAGGGTCCTTGAAGCTATAGATTGTTATCAAAAACATGCCCCCCTTTTTTTTTTTTCTTTTAATAAATATTTTTCTCTCACTCTCCAGCCGCAACCAGCACCAGCTCGGAGGGCTCAATTTAGTGCACAGGCATGTGAAAACTGATAGCCATGACCCTAGGGACGTACCCTAACAGGGTCTTCTTAAAATTAATTGGTTTGCCATAACCAGGGGTCCATACCTTTGATGGTTACCCCTCCACACCAGGGGGCCATACTTCCGATGGCTACCCCTCCACACCCAGGGGGCCATACCTCCGATGGTTACCCCTCCACACCCAGGGGGCCATACCTCCGATGGTTACCCCTCCACACCCAGGGGGCCATACCTCCGATGGTTACCCCTCCACACCCAGGGGGCCATACCTCCGATGGTTACCCCTCCACACCAGGGGGCCATACCTCTAATGGTCATCCCTGCACTGGGCTACACCCGAGGTGGTTGCCCATTATTGGCCAAATTATAAGTAACTTCAAGGACCCAGTAAAAAAAACAAAAAAAAACAAAACAAACATATTTAATGTCAATGGTGCAAATTATATTGCACAACAATAGCTATAGTTTAGGATTATATTTAAGAAAATAAATTAATAAATAACTATATTACATTCTGTTAAACACGCGTGATCAAGCTTGTTAGTGTATCGCAAACAACCTGTTACACAGTGGCTTGGAAGCACTTGTGTGTGTCTCAGTCCTAAGCCACCAGGCCCTTTAGGGTTACATAATAAGGCAAGGCCAGTGATAGTAACAAAGTAAAACACCGGTCTAAAAATTGGAGATCCAGACACACATGGTCATCTCTTCTACCTGTACTAGATCACTCAGTTAGTTAGACATGTATGTACAGTATTGTACTTATGTTGGGACTATGCATGCAAATCCCTTTACATATATATTCATACAGCACCATGAAATTAAAGGCTCTAAAAGAAATATAACTTATAAGACCTTAACTTAAAAGAAAGAATAACTTAAGTCTCACCCCACTGTTTAAGCAATAATATTAAGTAATACCAGCTCCAGAATAATTCTGACCCATGTAGGTAATACGGAAAAACTTAGCAGCTGTCAGTGGGTACATTATACTGTTATAGGACACCACTGAGAAATAACCCATCACATAGTATACGACATGGGACCGGCTGCATTATATGATGTAACATATAATAATGGTAATCTATATACTTATTTGGATACAGACTGTAAATGCTCCTAAATGAAGGGCTACACGGGAAGACTAAGAAATACAATAATCCGATGCATTATTTGTCTGATATCCATTGTCTAAATGTGTTGGGCCCTAATACGGAGGTCATAAATAGAGCATTAGATGCCATATAAGGAGGAGGAAATAATAACACAAGCACTTAACTATTCCGGATACAAACCCCTTCCTGTTGAGGGGGAGGTCCTTGGAGCTACAAAAGTCTGGCTGCCAATCTGTTCCACCACACCAAATTACCCCCAGCCGCAAGCACTGGCCCAGGAGCACCATAACACCCAGAATAGCAGATATAATAACCCACTCCCCTGGACACCACCCAGCAGGAGCCCATAGACCAGCTAGACCAAGGTAAATTAATATTAGGGGAAACTAACCACCATGTTTCCCCACCTCCGAAAATTTCAACCAACTCCAAGGACCTCCTCACCCCCCCAATTAAAATTAACCTTTATACAGTACCTTCTATAGGAAGGGTTAATAGTAACACAAGCACTAAACTTCTCTGAATACAAACCCCTTCTCATGAGGGGGAGGTTCTTGGAGCTACAAAGTCCTGGCCGCCAATTTGTTCCACCACCAATTTACCCCCAGCCGCAAGCACTAGTTCAGGGGCACCATAACACACAGAATGGCAGTTTTCCATATATAATAACCCACTCCCCGAGACACCACCCAGCAGGAGCCCAAAGACCAGTCAGACCAAGAGAAATAATCCCAGGGGAAACCAACCACCATGTTTCCCCACCGCTTACAATTTCAAACAACTCCAAGAACCCCTCACCAACGGTATAGCCTGTATACACAGTATGACCTGTATACAGCCCTGAGAAATTACATAAAAATGATTAACTTTAACTTATCCCCAGCATGATAAGTATTAGCACAGAAATGGAGGATATACAGTACAGGGATTACAGTGCAGCCTCCATTACCCTCACCACACTGTACCAGGCTGTCCCTCTCTCACCACAGTGACCTCTCAGCTCCACCATAGAGAGCCCCTCAGTCCCCTGGACTTATGTACAATCTGCATTAATTGACTGTATATATCTTGAGGTAATACTGAAGTATACATTATATATCAGCAGTGTGTGACATGAGGGGACACTGTGACTATATATAACCTGAGGTAATACTGCAGTATATATGATATATCTGCCATGTCTACAGTGTGAGGTAAATACATGAGGGGACACTGTGACTGTACATATCTTGAAGTAATACTGCAGTATATATGATACATCAGCCATGTCTGCAGTGTCTGTGGTAAATACATGAGGAGACTCAGCCATGTCTGCAGTATGTAGGGTAAATCCATGAGAGGACATAACTGCAGACATCTTGTGGTAATACTGCCTCATATACAGTATAGTTGGTGATACTACACTAGTAGTGCTGTGTAATGTGGTGACACCAGTCCTGTGTGAGGTGATAAACCCCAGTCTTATACTCCCTGATACAGCAGACATGCTTCATTCAGGTCTTGTGATGAGAAAGAGGATGAAGGTGGATGAGACAGGAAGTTACATCTATTCCTAACTCCTCCCTCCCTACAGTGACACACTAAGCACTACATACTCCTAAAGCTGAATATACACAGATATACCGTTAAAGCTGAACCATTCTGTATAAATCTACACAACTACTGCACAAAGAAGAAACTGCAGGAGTTATTGGTTCCCCCATCCCAAAGTCATGTCCCCCTTTGCCGATGGCTCCGGGGGTGTCTTTCTTAAGGCTATTCCGACGTGTTAGTCATAAAAAAAATGCGTTTGAATGATAGGATCCCTTTAATTGGAGCTGTCCTGTAGTTGCCCTGCACCATGAGCGGCCAAAGTGTGAAGGTGCAGATAAAGACTGTAAAAGGGTCACAGCAACGCCTCATTGCCAGGCTATGCCATTATTGTATTAGATGGAAAAATCTTTTACCTGAAGTCTGTAATTCCATTTTTTCAAATGTGCTGGAAATAGCACAACATGACACTTAACACACAGTTATTACAAGTTCATAGCCTATCTTGTCTGTTGACCACCTTGTGAGATACCGTTTGCTTTTATCCTAAACATAACTTCTGATGGAAGGACATGTAACCAGATCTGTTTATAAGTGGACGACATTAAAGGAGTTGTTCCATTACAAACACTTACCCTCTATCTGCAGAATAATATATATAAAGTGTGAAATTGCTGGGGGTCCGACCACTGCCGTTGATCAAAATATGGGGGCTTGAATGTCCCTATGAAGCCTACTTGTGAATGAAGTGCCAGTAGACTTACATGTCTAGTGCTCTATTCACTTTAAATGGGGTTGCTGGGATTGCAATCTCCAGCAACACCACTGATGCAAATGGAGCATGTCTCATGCAAGTGCAGTGGTGCTTCATTTACAAGGAGAATTTAGGGACACTTTCCAGTCCCCACTCTCCAGTCCCAGCAGTCAGAACTCCGACGATCTGACATTTATCTTCTATTCTGAGGAAGATCAGAAACAATGTCAGGAAATATCATTTCATTCAGAGAGTGCTTGAGGCTTGGAACAAACTTCCAGCAGATGTAGTTGGGAAATCTACAGTAAGTAAATCTAAAGTTATATTTCCATCACAAAGATAATATTCAGACTTGGAGCTGAGGCTAACTGAACAGTCTTACAACATACATTCCTTTATCCATCTTGCTCTATTTACAAGATACAGCTAAGTTTTTCTCCTCAGTATACAGATGGCTGCCTAGATGTCCTGCTCACCAGTGAAAAGGGCTAGATAAGTTTCTTTAGCAGTTAGAGATGAGCGAACACTAAAATGTTCGAGGTTCGAAATCCAATTCGAACAGCCGCTCACTGTTCGACTGTTTGTCGACTGTTTCGTTTCAGGGGTACGCAACATTCGATCAAATTCTACTTATCAAGTCCATGAGTGAGGGTCGGGCTGGATTCTTCTCCCTGCGCAGCGTCCCCGCGTCCTCTTCCGGCCTTCAATTCACCCTGCTAGGCATCATGCCTAGGCAGAGCCGACTGCGCATGCCCGGGCGGACATGCGCAGTCGGCTGTGCCCAGGCCCGAAGCCTAAGCAGAGTGAATGCAGAGCCAGAAGAGGAGGCGGGGACGCTGCGCAGGGAGAAGACTTCTAAACGTAAGAGAAGAACCAGCGTTGATTGGCAATGTATAGCATTCTGCCAATCAACGCTGGTTCTGCATTGAATCTTAACTTCGAACAGCTAGTAGTATTCGATCGAACACCTACTCGATCGAGTACTACTCGCTCATCTCTATTAGCAGTGTCTCTGTTATCTGTGTATGTAAATCCAGAGATAACAAGCAGGAGCTCCATGCAAGAATGAGCTGAAAACTAAGAAGTGGAGGAGAGAAGAGACAAGATGGCAAGTAAAATCTTCAGATGCGAAATCCGCTTTAAGCTTGCCTGGGATAGACACGTGTCCATCATAAGACAAAATGGAAATAATATAAAGGCAGACAAGATGAATAACTTGGTCTTTATTAGCTGTCAATCTTCTATGTTTCAATAGAGGATAAGGGTTTGTTATGCCAGAACCCCTTTAAATAACATACTACTGTAGAAGAATCTTCTGTGGCTGACTTAGGGTATGTTCATACTGAGTTTTTTGGCAGCGGGAAAAATCTGCTTCAGGAATTAGGAAACGCGTTTCTGCTTCAGGAATTTTTTTCCCGCTAGCTGAAAAAAAAACGCTAGTGGGGAAAAAAAGCTAGCACTTCCCATTAAAATGAAGAGGCATTTTTGAAGGCAGATTTTGAGGCGGATTCCGCCTCAAAATCCACTGGCAAAAAATTCTGTGTGAACAGACCCTTATGCATTGGGAGCTTTCCCTGGGCATACATTACACATACACATAAGACATAATGTGAAATTAGCCGCAAAGTCAGGAGTAGGATTACATTTTTTTAATAACAGATTCCGTAGGGTAAACGTAGCATAGTGGGTTGGGTCGATTATGTGATGGGGCTCAATGTGGCACACAAAACACTGCATGCAAATTGTTTTGGGGAGGTAGGTGGGGCAGTGTCATGAAAATTTTCAGGCCATGTCCTTTTATCAAAAAGTCATGCTGTTTCAAAACAGCTTTATTACCAGTAATGTTAACATGCTGGGACCTGTGCTGCTCAGCCACCATACAATTTGCACCCCTGTAGCTCCCACTACTTTACATTTTATGGCGAGTGAGCAGCATGGCTTCAAGCATGTCAACATTACTAATCACCAGACTGTCTGGGAACAATTTATCTGCAGGTGTCCTGGAAATCAGACCCTAAAGTATAGCTTATCAATTTTAGAAAGGTGGATAACTCCTTAAGATGAATGAGCCAAATCAATGGAGTGTCTTGCCTTGAGGACTCTGTGACTGAATCAGCTGCAGAATCCACAACATATTTTTTTTCAGCGTCCTGCTTCAATCTCTGCCTCTCAAAGCAATAGGAGACAGAATCATGGTAGAATCTGGCTCTGATTTTGAGGTGGAGTACACCTCATAATAAGTGCAAGACTGTCTCTATGTGAACATAAACTTATATACCCCACTAATGTCCCACAGAGTTTAATGCACTCTTCACAGTACAATGGCCCTCATCATTTTCCCCATATAGTATAATGGCCCCAAACAATACAATGTCCCCCATATAGTGTCTCCACACAATATAACGTCTCCCATACAAATTAATGTCCCTGATACAGTGGCCCATAGTGATGTTTTTGGTATAGTGCTTACCTCTCTGCTTGCTCCCTGGCTGCTCTGTTCAAAGCAGTGCTTCCGAAACAGAATGGAGTGAATGGGACCAGGAAGCAGAGAGGTAAGTACAATACTAATAGCTAACTCTCAATGCTTGTGAATTGTATGCTGCAGGCGTATCAAGACATGCAGACTACAAGTCATAAAACTTATTGCTTACTGAACTACTGACAACAGAACTGAGTTGGAGCTCCCCTTCTCCCCGTTTCTGTAAACCAGCTGTAATTTTAGCAACTTGATTGGAAGAACTGGGGAAAACCATCTGCAATCCATCCCAGGACTAAAGTGTACCTTCAATTATAAAAATAAGTTTCATAAATACACAGTGCAGGTGAATACTACAAGCTTTGTAATATATCTTATTATGTTGTTAATTTGTACATACGAGTCTATGGAGAATGGAGCGTGAGAGCAGGAGGCTTCTGGAAAACCCACACAATTAACATCAGCTGCTACACTATGAATCCTCCCCCTCCCCTCTCCATAGAGTTGTGTGTGTGAGCTGGGTACGGATAACATTCTATGTAAACAGTCTGAGTAAAGATCAGGGGGATAAGTGCACCCTAATATGTGGAGAAGAAAACAGATTTTTCTAATGAGATATATTACAAAGTTCCTTACCAAGACTCTTATAGGTCAACAATAATTTACACCAATAATAATTTAATATCATCTAGTGTATAAACCTCTCATATAACAATACCAATTACTACTTTTATTTACCCATAAATAAGTTATCAGAAAATTGTACACAGTACTGTCAACATGACTGGGCTCCTTATATTTTATAGAAAATGATAAAAAAATTTAACACAATAAATCCAAAACAGAAAAATGCTTGTTCATAGATCTCCCTTCATCCCACAATCTACAGGGCTAAAGGAAGGATATTACAATCCTACAAACAGAAATGAGTGTTTTGTAAAGAAACAACCAACTTTCTGCTCAGCAGAGAGTTCATCTCAGGCATCCTTTAAGAAGTGTTTGTTCCTATGGAAACTCTTAGCAACTCATGATGCATCGATGTTGTACAGCAGAAGTCCATACTAGGTCTGAGAATTTCCAATGAGGTATGTGCTCTATACTTAAAGGGGTTGTCCCATCACAAGGATCCTATCTATACTGCTTGTTAATGGGAATGTAAGACGTTCACTAAATACATTGCTTCAGCAAAACTGCTTTGTTTGTCCACTATCTCACTTTATTCATTTTTTTGTGGCCACAGCCCTGACCTAGCTGCCCATGAGTCAAGTGATGTATCAGCCTGCTCTCAAGGGGGAAGGAAGAGGGGCTAAGTGCACGGGAGCGAGCCTGCGGGGGGGGGGTAGTAGTTTATCCTTTGGGGGAAGTGGCAGCCAATACAGGGTTAGACGCCGGCACAGGTGAAGCCAGCAACATCGCTATGCTTCTGCCCTGCATGAAGCCAGCAGCGGCAGAAGCGATGCTGCTATTCTGGGGGTGGGGGGAGGAGCGGAATAACAGCATCGCTTCTGCCGCTGCTGGCTTCATGCAGGGCAGAAGCATAGCGATGTTGCTGGCTTCACCTGTGCCGGCGTCTAACTGTCCCCGGCATCCGCTGTAATAGAGAGGCGGATGCCTGTCGGGTCTGTATTTGCATTGCGAAGGCTAGACTGGTCTATGAGCGCGCACGCAGGGCCGGCGGCATCTCGCCGCTTGGCTTTGCATATGTGACCCCGCCCACCAATGATGCAACAAAGCCGGAAGACAGAAGACGTCACAGAAACGAAGACTGGTGAGTATGCGACGTGGGACAACCCCTTTAAGGTTCCTTGCTATGTTATACAGTTATCCAGAGAACTGGGACATGAGGCAGTGGTTAATACTTTAAAGCCGTGGCACCTCTCTCTGAATCAAAATTAAATGTAATAAATTAACCTAAAAACTGTTCCAGACATGACACATTTACCCATCAACCTCCGTGTCAGTTGAGGAACAGAAGTGAAATCTCTTCTGGAAGTTTCCAGTACAGAAGATTTCTTTTTAAAATTTCTCATGGTGGATTAAAGGGGTCATCCAACTTCCAAAAATTATCTGCAAATACACCCACAATAATGCTAAACATTCACTATCCCCTTATGTACTCTGTGCTTGGCTTTATTTTACTTGCTGCTCCTTCTTATTTACATACAGTGAATCTGTGGAAGAATTACATTTCCCATGATTTATCTTATTGTGCTCACTCTTTGTGTCTTCCATTCCTTCTCCGCTCTCCCCTGGAATCAAATCACAGGACACTCACACTGCCTCGGTACAACCTTCCCCTCCCTGGGGTCTGAGTTGTGTCACATTTCTTCTTCAGTCCATTCAGCAAAACATACAGTATCTAACTAAGTAATAAATCATACCCATATCCGAGGTCAGCATGAGTGGCTTAAAAATAAAGCAGTGTCAAGTTTAAACAGGGTATATAATAGGAAGTGTTTTGTATCGAGCCATCCTGTTATTTGGCCCATATTTTTTAAAAACTGGAAAACCCCTTTAAATATAGTAAACACATCTCTCCCTGAGATACACATCTCTCCCTGATTCTGGTGCCGCCTGGTCGCCACTGGTTATCACTTCCTGGTTTCCAACCCAAACACAATTTTTTTTTTTGAATAAAAGAGGGTCCCGCCATTATAATGCTATTATCTCAATAATGGCAATATACTGTAAGATTCAGTTTGTTCGGAAAGTCAAAAGGCCCTCATACACATGAGATAATTGGTCATTAACACCAAACACTTGTGTGTATAAGGACTTTTCTATGTGATAGCCAATAACCCCTTTCCCAGCAGCCACTAACAGGTTTATTCCTGAACATAAGATTATTCATGACACATGTGAAGCTAGTCATCTTCTCTTACTGCCAGGATTGGAAAAACCCTGATCCTGGGCGTTAACCCCTTAGATGCTGTAGTCAATAGCAACCATAACATCTAAGTGGTTGCACCGTCAGACTGGCTCACCAGAAGACTAGAGAATCCTCTGCTGGGCCCAATAGTCTGCTCCATTGGCCACAGTACAGCAGTGTGGTGGTGTCTAGTGGAGATGCTTCATTGGTAATTATTAAAGGTGCGGCACTGCACCAAACGGTGGTAATACATGTCACAACTTTTCTCACTAAACCAAAAACCCTCATACAGATATAGTGATGAAAAAAATTAAAAAGGTATGGCTTGGTATAAGATGAAAAAAAATCACTTGGTCATTAAGACCCCAAAACAGTTGTGACTGGTGGTTTTACAGTTATGTAATACTCATTCTGTCTTTGGTGTCCCAGCCATGCACTGAAGTGGGCACACTGACTACAGCAATGCCCAGCCTTCTAGAGAATCAATTTGGTGTATAAGCTCCTATTTCTAGCACTTAGATGTGCAATTTCTGAACAAGAATAGTCTGCAAACTAGACCTACTATTGGATACATATCTTATTTATAACTTATATTTAGTGAGCTCATTCTAATTGATATGAGATAGGATGTAGCATAGGGTAAACCCAGAAAAGTGGCGGCCAGTACCTAAGATGGCAGATTGCTGAGCCCCTGAGAGGGCGCCACTGAAAGTATTTGTTGGATGAACAGTCTCTCCAAACCTCAGAGTATAATGAGTGGAGGCCCAGGGGAAGTGATTAAACATTATAAACATTGTTACTCACCTCCCCTGGGCTCTGGCCATGGTCTTAAGGCCTCTTTGGGGCTCAGGCAGTAGAAAAGCTAGAGTTGACCCTGCCAGCACCATGCAGCTATTTATCACAATTTCAGCTATTTTACAGTTTTACAGTTAGCCCAGTGACAAAGCACAGGGAAATTTTTAGAAAAAGGGAGTTTTATTGGATGTATAAATTAGATCTTATTCTAATTAAAGCCTTAGTCTTGAAAAAAAACAAACAAAACATTTACATTATGATTTATCCACTGGATGAACAAGCAAAACTTGTGAACACTAGCGTTCGGGTCTCTGTCTTGCAGGCCCTCATGGAAACCCGAATGATGGAAACCCTGTCTGCTTAAAAAGCGGTTACACCAGGAAACCCACAGACCCCATAGACTATAATGGGGTCCACCGGGTTACAAACAATTTTATACTGAAACCCGAGGAGCTCTTCTATTGCGCATGTGTGGGAGGCCCACTACTTCTCTTCGCTTCCACCAGCTTTCTATTGCGCAGGCGCTGGCTCACTTGTGGGGAATCTGTCAGCAGTAAATTGGTTATAAACCTACCTTGTAGAGGTGATTCTACAGTGTTTGCATATGTCTGTTATTTAGCCTTAACACCTTTTAATGTAAATGGTATTTTATTCATATGGAAATAAGGGACAAGTGTTTTGGGGATGTGCCTTAGCTTGCCTGGTCTTCAGTCCTAGTTCTAGATTTCTGGACAAAGAACTTTTCCCCTCTTTGGCCTATGAATATCACTGTTGATGAGAATGGTGCTTGAAAGTTGAAAAACAAAGGCATATTTGGAAACTATAAGGTTCAGCGATTAGGTTTTATTAACAATTGACTGCTGACACACTCCCTTTAAATAGTGTTCACTTTACTAGAAGCCAAAAATATTTTAGTCAACTTATTCTATTAGTGGCTCCTATTAAAGGGATACCAAATATATGATTCTTGCTAGCCTGCATACAGTAAAACAGGCTAAGTTAGGCCTTATAAGCAGACTGGTACTTCTGTAGAGTAAAATACATTTATTTATATAGCCACATTTAGCTGCCACATAGATTAGACTGCATGCTATGAATTGTTTAAACTCTCTATTATACTTTATTCTTCTGAAGACCCCCTGTGGAAAACTTTCACGGAATGTTTTGATATGGATGAAATACACTTCACTACATAGGCTACTATGCCATCACATTACCCTATGTATATAAGGTGTTGCTAAGGCCTAGAAACTTTGCCTTGATATACACCATAGTCAATAAACAACCAGGACTGTGATGACATCATCGAGATTTCCTCTATTACATAAGTAAGATAAGAGACTTTTTACATTCTATCTACATTAATGAAATATTTGTCTCTTTCTCACTTAGTGACTACTGTGTAGGCTGTGCAGCATTCAGATGATATCTGCATATGGTAATGAGCATTCAGTACAGGAACGTCTGAAGAGAACACTAAAAAATGATTAAGGCTAAGGCCTCAAGTAGCGAGCCGTAGCCGAAAAATGCTGAAGTGCAACACATTTTTTTCTGCAGCGTTTTTCACAGAAATTCCACAGAGTTTTCCTTTGCAGACTTTCTGCTTCTCTTACACCTTTACAAAACGTTTCCTTTTTGACATACAGCAATTTACAAAAAATTTGACGGCTTTTAAGAGCTCAGCATTTCCGCTGTGGATATTTTCCTGCAATGTGTGAATGGGATTAGCCAGAATCCCATCCACTTTGCAGGTAATGTAACATGCAGCATTTTTCAACGTGGCGTTTCCACCTTGGCCAAACCCCCGCGTATTCTGGGGCTAAAATATTGATGATCTATTCTTAGGATAGGTCATCAATATCAGATAGGCAGGGTTCCGCCACATGTGATCTGTTAGAAGCAGCGGTGGCCACGTGATGTTGCAGTCAATGGTAACATGACTTGTTTGCAATTCAGATTCATTGAAGTGAATAGGTCTGAGCAGCAATACCAAGAACAGATGCTATACACTGTACAGCACTGTGCATGGTAAGTAGTGAAGAGGTTTCAATGGTCATCTGAATGCTGTGGCCTCTTCACACAGGTGATTGGTGGGTCAGTCTCCATCAATCCAATATTGATGACCTATTAAAAGGAAAGGTCAACAATATGTAACTTCCGGAAAACTCCTTTCATATTATATACCCTATATACATTAGTAAATAGTAAAATCTAACAAAATCAGTATTATTCAAATATTTAGCCCTGGATTTAAGCACTTAGTACAGAAGTGAGTCACCAATCACAGATTGTAGAAAATTACAAATGGTGAATACTGATAAACCATTAAAGGGATTATCCAGAACTATAAAATTAATGCCTTTCTTCAGGCGGCAGCAACCTCCAGAGTCGGCCCATTCATTTGAGCCTACTCCGGAGGGGGAAACCGTGACAGTCGTGGCAGACAGGGAGCCGCGTCACTCTTGGTGCCAAAATCCACCCCACTGCCCCCTGTGTAAACTTAGCCTTAGGTGTTCAAATCCCAGAGTTATGCACTTGCCCCCTCAGGTGTTGGATTAGGTGTATACACATTTGTGGGGGAGATAGCTCGGTAGCAGCAATGGTGTGGCTCCATCCAGTCAGAGACAGGGACACAAAATGTGCAGCAAACAGGTTTACTTAGGAAAAAACAGGAAAATAAATAAACCTTCACTTCAGGCACAAGATGAGCAAAATAAAATACAGCCTTAACTTCAGGCAAAAACAAAACAAAATCCTGCTCATCTGAGTGACTAACTGAACAGAAATGATAACCTAACTATACGTATGGCTTATTACCAGCCAAACAAACTAAATGGGAGCAGTATAGTCTTTCCGGACTCAGGGTTACAGGATAGACCCAGATGCCTCCTCTCACTCCCTGGATATAGCTTGGAGTGCAGAATCTGCAGCCTCTTTCTGTACCAGTAATGAGCCAAGGACTCACACCTGGGGCTGAGGCCTACTCCAGATCCGCCCTGGACCACACATAAGTTAGAAATCTGGGGGAGATATAGCAAGATTCCAGCACCCTGTCTGTCACCTTCTCACACATTGCATAAGATAAACCTAGAGAGATTCACTGAAAATAGTAACTAGTTGTGGTGGTCTAGTAAAAAAATGTTAAAAAAATGTTTAAAAATTCAGAAATCGTAAAATAGTTCTGTTATACAAACGCATGCACATTTTTTTTTATTAATTATTCTTAGAGACTGCTATTTTGCATTTTGCTAACAGGGCTCTCTAGGTCATAAAAATTGATAAGTCCTGATGTCACAGAGTACACCCACTGTTTGACCTGTAAAGTCGAAGCGTTGCTGCTTCAGTGATTTATTGGTCAGATAGCTTGTTTGCAGGTCAGTGTCATTCAAGTGAATAAGAGTGAGCTGTAATACCAGTCATACATATTAACCTTATACAAGGTATGTCAATGCATAATAAGCAGTGAAGAGCCGACAGCACCAGGACTGTGGAGCGAGAGCCTGAAAAAAAAGACTATGACTTCAAAATAAAATGACAATTTATTGTAAATTATATTTATCAATATTGTATAACAGAGGAATAGCTTATTGCATATCTACTTTTATAGGCAAATCAATTGCTAGTTGGTGGTTTGGCCTACTAACTACTCAGTCCTGCTCAGCGCTTGTCCAAATGCTGCAGCCTCTCCCCAACCAGCTGATTGGTGGGGGTGCTAGCGGAAAAAAGAAAGCTAGCAGTCTCCATAGACCACCATTATGAGGGGGCGGATTATGGCGCGTAATCCACGTCAGAATTCCCTCTGTGCCCTTGTGAACGGGCCCTAACACAGACAAGATCTCAGCGTCAGTCACTGCCCCCTCCTCTTCCACTGTACTAGCCATGGTATATCATTTTTGTCCAGCATGTATCAGCTTTGCTCAAGATGCTCCTTTAAGCAATCCATTTAAGTTTATAATCTATAGCTGTCATTGTATTTTAACAGGGCAGACAATTTTCCTTTGACCAAGGGCACTGTGTACTCAAACTACAAATGCAGTACACTGCGTCCAGTAGAACAATGAAAGAACAAAAATATAGCATGCAATGTTTTCTCACTGTGAACACTAAAGGTTCCTATTTTTGGTAACACCAATGATCTCAGATGAGGAGGCAAATGAAGCATTATTACATGTTAGAAAATGTTACGTGGCACATGCACACCTGTACAGCTGCTTCTAGGTATACTGAAGGTTATGCCTAAATAAGCAGATGTATGGAAGTATACACACAGAACCCTTTACAATTCTGGCACTGCGTTAGGCTCTTGTGGCCCACTTAAACTTAATCAAATATTTGTGATAAATTAATTGTACAGAATTTAAATGGCCGCATTGAAGAAGTTGGTCTGAGTTGCCTAGCTGGATATATTGACATACTTTTTTGAGAAATCATTTTGTGAACTTTACATATACTAGTATATGTATATATATATATATATATATATTGGCTTTAAAATGTTTAAGCTATAATAAAATGTCATATAACCGATTGCCTGTGCATTAAAATTCCAAGCACTACCAACTTTGGTTACAATTGAGTCTAGAATGGAGTGGTTTAAATCATGTGTGTTGTGGATCCAGTTGGTGGCGCTACTTCGGCTCTGGGAGTGTAAGCTGTGTGGTCTGGCAGGCACCCGAAGCCTCTGCATTTTCAGGTGTTGCACTGGTGAAGTAGAGGTTAACTATGCCTCTCCAAAATGCAACCCTAACCCACTTGTTTTGATGTGGCTAGAGTAGGTGGTGCCTCATACTTATAGTCACAGGAGGCAGCAGAGCCTACTGGATCCACAGCATACCAGGCGGCACTATACATTGAAAGGGGTTTTTAAGTACCTTAAGGAGTCTTTATTAATACTTTCAGGTTAAGGACCGATGTTGCGGAAACACTGCATTTTTTTTTGCAGATTTTGCTGCTTTTTTTTTCTTTTTTTTCTTTTTTTTTTAAGCCAAAGTCAGGAGTGGCTTGAAAAGGAATAGGAAATATTGAGGAAGCTCTTAGATCTGGGGTCAGCAACCTTTGGCATTTCAGCTGCTGTGAAACTACACCCCCCAATATGCTTTCATTCAGTTCCAAGAACATCAGAGCAAGTATGCATGCTAGGAGTTGTAGTTTTACAACACCTAGAGTGCCGAAGGTTGCCTACCCCTGTCTGTTTATACCACTTATACCACTGTGCCCTTTATAGCTACATCCCTGAGAACTAGACTAGATGTTCAGAATATTTCACAGTACCTAAACTTTATACCACCACTTGTGGATCACTTTAATCCATTTCTTTGCACCAAAACATTTGCCGCTATGTTGCATTTTCAGTCTCCCCCTTTCCTCTAAGCCATGCTTTTATCCAGTGAGGTACAAAAATGCACAGTTTTTGCCTCCATGGAAACGCTGTAGCAAAAACATGGGATTTTACCGTACATGCAAAGTTAAGGAGATTCTGGATAATCCTATCGACACATTGCAGAAAAAAATCTGCTGCAGAAAAGCTGTGTTTTCAAAAATGCTTGCAATAATAATAATGTCTAATCATATGTTTTCCACATAGGGAGATTGCATCCATCCAGAGATGTAAAAAATCCACTAGCAACATTAACACATGTTGTTTTTCAGCTGTTGTATGGTGTAACCATACCCCTAGGGTGTACCCCATGGTGTGGTAGGTTATCTATTTAAGAGTAATGAAGCTGCCGCTTCTATAGCGGGACGCCTGCTTTTTCAAACACAGCCATCTGCTATATACTGGCCCAATTCCACCAGGGCTTATGCCCTGTTTTCCCTACTCTCAACGAAAACATTCATGAATCACTCTACGTATTATTATCCTGTCAATATTTAACAACACATGTGAAACAGTATTGTTATATGTATGTATCCTATACGGCGATTTGGTGACTAATAAAATTTGTAACATTGCACTTTGAGTGTGAAGTCTCTTCAATATTATATATAGTTGGGTTCACATCTGTGTTGCAGAGACTGCAGAAAATCGGCGAAGAACAGAGTCATGCACTTTTTTCTCCACTACTTTTAATTTGAAAACGACGGACACCCAACAGAGCACATTGTAGTCAATGGGGTCCGCTGGTCTCCGTGTGTAAACGCTGTTGTAGCGGTAAAAGTCTCCTAAAACCTTGGTAATAAAATGCTAGTGCGCTTATGAGACTGGTGCTCCATTTCCTTCTATGGAGATTACAGTCCCAGCAGCCCCATAGCAGTGAATGGAGCACTAGTCACCCGTGCACAATGATGTTTCATTCACAGGGAGGCATTAGGGGGACTTTTGGCTTCCCGCTCTCCTGATTGCTGGTGAACCTGGCAGTCAGACCCTCAGTGATCTGGCATTTATCTCTTATCCTGTGGATGGGGATGTGTCCTTAACAGCACAAGCCCTTTAAGGCCAGGGCTACACTGTGACTTTTTGTAGTGCTACTGATGTAACTATTGAAAGATAGCCGCAGCTACAAGATTGCATAATGTACCCATTTGGACTTCAGCTGTAGCTCAATAGTTAAAATCAATTCGTAGTGCTACAAAAAGCCACAGTGTACCCTGGCCTCAAGCATCATCTCAGCAGACAAGGTAGGACTAAATGGATATGGACTATAGCTGAAAAGGTTATCTATATGATTAAAAAGGAAATGCAACAACAGCATTACCAAATCTGATCTACTCAGTTCCAAGTTCTTGTAAAAGTTATTTATTTGCCCTTCGTTTCACATATTGTACCGCAGAAGTTACACACACTACCGCCATATTAGAAGGCTCTATAGAAAGTGTTAAAAAGGAAATCCCCTGACTGAAAAATTCATGTTGTGCAACGGTATGGACTTTACAATGCATAACTGGTACTGCAGTTTCTTTTGTGAACATGCTTAGTAGGGATATCTTGTAGTAAGGGAGGAGTATGACAGCTACTGACTATTACAATGTAGTGCTGGGGACAGCTGTCACTTCCTTCCCACCACTTTAAAAAGACTGTCCGGGATTGGTTTTTTTATGACCTTTCCTTTTGGATTGGCCATAAATATGTGAAAGGTGGAGGGGGCTTTCAGGTGGCCCACATATGGATCAGTTGTATGGGGATGCTTCCAGTGCCTGTGCTATATACAACCTAGGGCTGGAAGCAGTTGGTTCTGTGTTGCGTTTAGTGGCTGGGTGCGTAACTGCAGCTCAGCTCCCATTGACTATTGCCCCCACCACCACTGATCAGATACTTGTGGTATATTCTTAGGATATTTTGAACAATTCCGCAAGAATTAGGGAACATAGACCTTCTGGAATGGGTGACATTCTAGGCTTCAGAATAGTAAAACTGTATCTTGTAGTCAGGCTGTGGAATCAATTTTCAGTGAAGCTGAGCTCGGGAAAAAGTTACTCCAACTTCAAATTGAAAGGATTATTTTTATTATAGTATACAATTTTTAATATAGTATTATTAAATAGATGCAGTTTGTTACGCAATGCAGGGTTCTAAAAAAAAAGTGCGATATCTTAAAAGTATTTAGAGAAACAGATATGTCGGGAGTAGTGAAATCCTCTATAAAATATAGCATAGCATAAACTGAGCTAGATGACTATCCGCTGTATCCTACAGACACTTTTGATATGAAACTCACGCATGACATCACCAGGGTTTCTCAAACATGGGTGTACAGTTCTGACTTATGTAAACATTAACAGAAATTTCCATGCTGGAAAGACCATGAAAAGATTCATCAGTAATCTACGTCAGAGAATTCAAGCAAATATACAGCGACAATCCCCACAAAGGTATAACACTAAGGTTAAAAGCTTTTTAGTGCAGAGCTAATGATCAGACTCAGAGTAAAGACATGAAATCAATGCCCAATAGCTGTCCTCAGCACTTACAGGGAAAGGCTAGCTGCTTTTCATATGAAAGTACTGTAATACTATCTTTTTTCTTCCTTAAATCTTGCCACCGAAGGAGTCCATACTGCATTGTACATTACCTTATATGACTATAGCCGAAAATTGTCAGTAAATAGGCCACATACCTGTAAGCATCGCAATGTTAATGGTATCCTGCTGTACCTGTGGTTATGAATACTCATGTCTATGAAGAGGAAACACCTTGTATCTTAGATGCTAAATGTCCTACACCCCCTACAGGTAGTTACTGCAATGCCTGCATCGTGATGGCCATGACTCAGCACACAGAGATGCTACGTAGCAATGTTACACAAGCACGGATTTGTTTTTTTACACAGAAATGTTGCTATTGCTCATAATATACCAAAAAAAGAATGCTATCAAATAAGATATATGCAAATTCCTACCCATACAGTATCAATAATGTTTAACTGGCTGTTAACTCTTTTGTACTGCTATATCCTAATGTAAAGGCGCAATGCTGAACTGCAAGCTAAACAGCCATTACTTTCCAAAACATAAAGTACTAAATACTGTAGTAATACAGTCAAACAACAGAGATGTTGCTTCCCCTTCCCTAAAATATCGTTTTAGTAACACTTTCAAGCTGAAAAGCACTGGATGCTCATGAATCAAATGAGAAGGAAACAAAATAATCAGAGTTTATCGGATCATAGCCAATAACAATATATGGAATATTAAGTGTAACTGGAAAAAGACAGATAAGAGATTTTCATGCATTTTATGTGGCTTCACAGACCCCCAACACTACTGTCAGGACATCTAGTGTCTTGCCATTTTAACATGGCATCTATATGGTCGCACAGAAAAAGCAATTCTTGAAGTTCGCAAAGCCAGGTCATCCTGTGCAAGCCTTTCAGAGTTGTCCAGCACTGATCACTCAACTACAATGCTGTATAAGCTATGAAACAGTTGTAACCAGCTCATGTTTCCCTGGGTGCCTAGCACCCTACCCATTGAAATCACAACCTACTGGTTATGCAGACGTCAAGTGTAAGATCACTACATGATAAGATATGGGTACGATAGGGGTTAAACAATCTATATATAGATGGGTGATCGAAGAAAGCTCTGGCACTGCCTGCTGGCCATGAACATATTGGGGTTAAATGTTTGCAGCCAGAAGAATATGGTTAGAGTCTCTATTATTGCTGCTGTTTTCCTCATACTAAAAGACATAACGGCTTATTCCAACATCCATAGAAGTTGCCAATAAAACTTGTCTTCACACTATGCATCCCTCCATATATAAAAGTGATCCAATACATTCTTAAGACAAATAAGCACCTTTGTCACTTACAAGCAAACTTTTATTATATGACCGATGGTGTTCACAGGTCTACAAAATAAATGACGCTTTCACTGGAACGTTCCTGCCCTTCTCCCATAATATAAGCATGCGATGTATTCATACAAAAACCAAAAGGTACAGTAAATGCATAAACATATCCAAAAGACTACATGTTCTTGCTCACAATATGGTCTACAAACAAAATACGCAGTTAGAAAAGAGTAGAAGTCATTTCTGAGGATAATGTGTGCCAATGGAAATCAGCAGTTCACCTGCCAGTGTCACAGCCCACCAATAAGATGCTCTGCTTGGGCTTGGAGCCCACCCCCAACCAATCCTATTTGAGCTCATCCTCTAAACTAATGCAGAAGCATAGGCAAGTACATCACATGGAGCCTGGAAAGCTGCCAGCATGGAGATGGTTAGAGAAAGAAACAGACAGGTAAACAAGTTCTCGAGGCAGCGAGAGATGACATTAAGTTCTTAAACACTGGCCTACATTCTTTAACTGTACCATTGCCTTCAGCTGCTTGTTAACCCTTTCATGCAGAAAGGCAAATACATAAAACAACCTGTAGATAGTGTCGATGTTTAAACATGATGCACTTTTCTCTTGTTCCCTTTATTGACACTGCAAAACTCACTTTCTCACCAGCTCCTGAACAAATGAGCTGCTGCGCCATCATACTTCTACATAACGGAGAAATGGCAATAAAACGCAGTATAGTATGCAGCTGCGACACGCAGCTTAAAATAAAACAGCAGAAATGAGTAGCATCCAGACACAAACAAATCTATCAAGGGAAAGAATAGAAACATCTTACATGATCTGATGACCTGCGATATTGGTAAAAAAAAAAAAAACAAACACATCTGTGCGATATGGAAGCTATGCAACGTACCACCGGAAAAAAACTCAAGCAGTTCACTAATGTATCCCATAATGTACCACATAGAAAAAAGTCCGGTTTGCAGTGAAGGTTTTACCGTTCCAGGGATCCGGTCATGCCATGATAGAGGTGACGCAGCTTTCAATATCTCTGGGGTTCTGTAATACGTCTGTGGAAGAAGCCAGACTCTCGGAATATGAGAATGCTTGCCCCCAATTGCTGCTGCGTAGGTTTGGGCAACCGCGTGACCTCCATGTACGGATAGAAGGTTCCAGAATTGCCATTAACCCATTCGGAAGCCCAATTCCCGATTACGAATCTTGTCGTTCTGCGCCCCCACCTCCCTTACTCCAAATACACCATCATCTCACCTCCTCCCCCTGTGGGATTAAAATTTGTCGCTTTCCCATCAGCTCAGGGATGAAAACAGAAAAATTAGGTGATGGGGCATTGGTTTCTGAAAAGATTTTAAGATCAGAGAGAGCCCAGCCCATGATACTTCCTCAGCGCTCTTCCCTGCTGTAGCAGCAGCAGCAGCTGATTTTCAGAGACCTGTCGACACAGACTGTTTCTTCTCTCTCTGCTCTGTGACGCAGCTGAAAATTCTCAGCTCTGCTCCCAGTGTCACTTAGTGGAATTGCATGTTGGGAAAAGTGTTTTCATAGTTCTGCACAACTAGGTTGTGTGATAAGGCTTCTGCTAAAAGTGACCCAAGGTTATGTCCTGACGCATCATCAAAAGAACGCAATGTTGCTAAACACTTATTTTATAATACACCCCCCCCACACACACACACACAGTTATAAGCATTAGGATATTATAACGTTGCAAAATACAATACCTAGACATATAAGAAACAACATTGCTTACATCCATTGCAATGCTTTATTTGTACAGTTCAGCATTTAAAGGTGCTCTATCATTCAGAAAAGTCATTTTAACTAAGCACATACTTGCATAGTCTTTAGAAAGGCTATTCCACACCTACCTTTTGTATGTAAATTGCCTCAGTAGTTTTTGAATGAGCCCGTTATTATTCATATGCTAATGAGCTTCCAGCCAGCACAGGAAGTTAACAGCTTCCTCTCTGCTATTCTCTCCTATCTGTGTGTGCAAACAGGAAGCAGGAGGTCAGCAGCAGCAGCCTGTGCTGTACACATACATAGGAAAGAATAGCAGAGGGTGCACGATGAGACTTTCGGGGTGCACAGAGAGGCTAATTAGCATATGAATAAAAATGGGTTCATTCAAAAACCACTGAGGCGATTTACATACAAAAGTTATGTGCGGAATAGCCTTTCTAAAAGGCTATGCATGTATGTGCTTAGTTAAAAATGACTTTTCCCAATGACAGAGCCCCTTTAATTAATTCAGCATACATTCTTTATCTTCTACATACATCCTGCATGTTAATAGGTACTAAGGCCAAAGACGTTCACAAACAGGCATCTATTCATTTCCTTGGGTCTTCCTTTTACATATATGCATGTACAATGACTTTAGTCCCAATTCCAAAAACATTCATGTACAATGACTTTGATCACAATTCCTATTTGCCTTAGCTTAAGAAAAGGAATAGTAGGACCTGATGTGATATCGCTGGAGCTTAGAATAAAGCTTCAGTACTTCCTAGCATGAAAATATTGTGTACTGCCTGTCTAAATTGGATCCTATGTGAGATTCCACTCATAGTAACTGGAGTAAATGACGGTACTGCTTTAGAAATATTATGTAAACATACACAGTCTGTGTCATAAAGCATCATCCATTGTTACCTTCTGTAATATGGAACATAATTTGCACTTTGTAAAAACAAATGATACAATATAGCTATTTCACATTTGCTGACATCTAGTGGTCACACAGCCTTTTATACAGACTTGAGGAAAGTTGTCTTACAGTCTACAGTGTGAATGGATACTGACATTATCACCAGAAGGTAGGTTAGGTTTACTGATGGGGCACATATGTTGCTTCCAGCATGTATACAACTACAAGCGCTTATATAGAGACTATGCTGTGACAAAACAAGGAAGTTTTCTTAAGTGAAAAATGCTATTATACTCCTAGGATAAGCACTCTCTTCATTAAATCGTGTTGCACCAACATATTGTTTACCCCTGATAACACTGAAGTCTGAGGAATGTCAGGTTCCAACAAGACTGGAAGTGTACCAGGAGCTGACAATAGTTCACTACAGACTCGAGAGCATCAACAAGCAGATAAGAATGATGAAGAGCAATGTGGGTCAAGAATAAAAGCTGAGGGTTACATATTGCCAAATTTACAAAAGTTGCAAACAGTATTAGTATTGTGAATTGCTAAACAAGAGCTTGATCTTAGGCCATGGAACAAAAGCTTTATCCAAGACTTCATGTACATTATATGACTGTTGTAAATTCCAATGTATACTGTTCCATCACCAAGTATTTTGCATGATATGTTAGCAAAGCTGCATAGTTATGGTACCATTGACTTATCGATCAATGTACCTTTACTCTGCTTTTAGCAAACTTTGCCAGGGGTGTAACAATCATGGTCACAGGTAGTGCTACCGTGACTGAGCCTGGCAAGGTACAGGGCCTGCAACCAGCTGGTGATGGCCGGGGCCTAGTACCACTGTGACAGCGGTTGGGTAAGCCTGGTTCCCTGACCGCTATACATATTGCAAATGAAAAGGGGCCCCGGCATGTCGCTGGGCCCCTTTTCGATAGATACTAGCTCGGTGAAGTGACTTAAATAATAAATAGGTATACTCACCTCTCTGGCATCTTCCATCATGTGCTTGAGGCCTTTGATCAGGTCCCAGCAGTCACATGGGCCGCAGTGGCGTAATGATGTCAGCGTATGCCCACGTGACCGCTGAGGACCAATTGCAGGCCTCAGCAGAGATGTTGGGAAAATGGCCGAATATGCTGCATACAGCCGGAGCCAGGATGCCCAAGAAAATTGAGGTAAAGGTGAGTATCAGTGTTTGTTATTTTTATTCACCTTCCCTGGGCCTCCGATACTCTGGGGTCTGGCATATAATACTGTGGGGGGGGGGCACAGCTGGGCATTTAATACTGTGTGGGGGCACTGCTGGGCATGTAATGCTGTGTGTGGGGGCACTACTGGGCATATAATACTGTGTGGGGGAATGCTGGGCATATAATACTGTGGGGGGGGGGCAACGCTGGGCATGTAATACTGTGTGTGTGGGTACTGCTGGGCATGTAATACTGTGTGGGGGGGGCACTGTTGGGCATGTAATACTGTATGTGGGGGAGCACTACTGGGCATGTAATACTGTGTGGGGGCACTGCTGGGCATGTAATGCTGTGGGGGGGCACTACTGGGCATATAATACTGTGTGAGGGCACTGCTGGGCATGTAATATTGTGTGGAGGCCACCACGGGGGGAAGGGGGAGCACTGTGGGGGAAGGGAGCCAAGACAAAAGTTTGCACCCAGGCCCACAAGACACTTGTTACGCCACTGAACTTTGCATATATATTAGAATACAATAAAAGAAAGTCTAATATATTATATAGTTTATTGGAGATATGAGCCTCTTTCTCCACTTACCAGGCTTTTCTCCCCTCTCTTCTTCCTGAACTGCTCAGTCACTCTGAAATCACTGCTAAATCCATCTTGAGAGACAAAACAGACTGTCAGCTCATTGTGGGATCAAGTTAAATGATGCCCGTAGAAATCTACGGAGAAGGGAGGGGAAAGAAGGAAGCAGCTGCAGAGTGAGAGAGAAGCAGCCATATACCCTCCCACAGACTTATGTTATACATGTCTTCTGTACGTGTGCTGTGTATGAAGGACATTATATCAGCTCATCTGCCCCCCACTAACTCAGGTAATAATTATTCACATATACCCTAGTCAGTAGTAGTGTCATACTGTAAATAAAGCTCCATTTAGCATTCTAGATAATACCAGTGCCACAGACACTACTAATGCATGATATTTGATATTTTTTTAAATACAATTGTAAATTAGACTCTTGAAAATCAAATTTTAAACTGTGATTTTTGCTTTGATGTTGCAGCAAGGCCTTGAGCTGTAAAGCGAAATCTAAACATAACAGATATTAGATGCTTCCTTGCCTTGTCCTAATGCAATATTCTGGCAATTTTGCTAAAGGGATTTTCTGAGCCAAATACATTTACAAACTCTTCTAAAGACAGGTCAATAATATCAGTTCTGTGGAGGGTTCCTAGAAGGTAATACACAGAGAATGGAGCAGGAAGCAGATAGCTGTACTGAATCACTACAGATTAGGTCTCATTCAAATGAACAGGAGCTGATCTACAGTACCCTTGCCTGGCCAACACACATAGAACAGAGCTGTCTTCTCCCTACTCCATTCTCTGCTGATCAGCTGCTGAGAAGAGCTGATCAGTGAGCATGTTAGTATTAGGTATTCAATATTTTTAGCCTGGAATACCCCTTCTATGGTGCAAAATGTGGTGTGGATTTGTGCCAGAAGCAATCTGGGTCACGAATTTTGATTGATGGAATATGTTAAACATAAAAATACTTCTACGTAGGACCTGTGCCTGAATAAACAATGAAAGAACTACACAAAGCACCGCAACTTCTTGGCCTTTCTGATCAACAATTGTTCCAGATCCCAGCAGCTGAAACTAATGGAACTTTTGCATATTAGAGATACTTAAGCAAAAGTAAGAATACCAAACCTTTTCACATTAACAACATGGATTGCAGTATCAAACTAATGGCACAATATTGAAATGATGTACGCAAATGAACACCACATTGTATAAATGAACTGCCCATCTTTAACTTTATACTAAGTTCTGTTAAGGACCCCCATTTTCTAATGATAAAAATTCAATAGAATATTGTGACAAGATAGCAAAACCCTAAACAGAATCCAATGCATATCACAATCACTGGATGGCCACACATAGACATATAAAGCATGTGCACGACACATTCTGATACAGTATCACAAACTCATATTTTGTTTCAAAGCTGGTCACACGTGAGATATCTCAGGATAAAGTACATACTGTGCCAAGAGTAAAGGTAAGGGACACATCTTAGCTTACTGCACTTAGACCTCTCTAAACTCTAAATATAATTATTTCTCCTGACCGAACAACTGCACTTGTCAAATCACTCTTGAGCATCACTCACACATACGCAGGTTCCAAACAGTATCTTGCTTCATTATTTGTAAGCCAAATTCAGAAGTGGGACCAAAACACAGAAGAAGCGCAAATCTTTCTATACTTTTTCGCTATTTATGTTCCATTTTGGGTTTTGGATTACGGTTACGGATGCAAATATTGGCCAAATTACTACTGTGTGAAGGAACCTTAAAAAGCACCCACCATTAAGTACAAATACTAAATTACATAACTCATTTCTGTTGGGCCCTGATTAATTAGACATTATTTTTCATTTTTTTTGTAATCCATCCACCTCTTTAAAAGATATGGCCCCGATATACTACAACCCCTGGCAAAAATTATCGAATCACTATTCCCTGAGGATGTCCCTTCAGTTGTTTAATTTTGTAGAAAAAAAAGCAGATCACAGCCATGAAAAAAAACTAAAGGTATTTCATATGGCAACTTTCTGGCTTTAAGAAACAAAAAAAAGAAATCAAGAAAAATCATTGTGGTAGCCAGTAACAGTTAGATTTTTAGAACAAGCACAGGGAATAAATGATGGAATCACTCAATTCTCAGGAAAACATTAATGAATCATGAAAAACAAACAAACAAAATAACACTCATAACACATCACTAGTACTTTGTTGCACCACCTCTGGCTTTAATAACTGCTTGCAGTCTCTGAGGCATTGACTTAATGAGTGATAAACAGTACTCTTCATCAATCTGTACTCTTCATCAATCTGGCTCCTGCCATTGTTGTTGCCAGATCAGCTTTCCAGGTTGGAGCCTTGTCATGTACCATTTTCTTTCACTTCCACCACAGATTTTCAATTGGATTGAGATCCAGACTTTTTGCAGGCCATAGCATTGACCTTATGTCTCTTTCTTCAAGGAATGTTTTCAGTTTTTGCTCTATGGCAAGATGCATTATTTTGAAAAATGATTTCATTATCCCCAAACATGCTTTTGATAGATGGGATAAGAAAAGAGTCCAAAATTTCAATGTAAACCTGTGCATTTATTGAAGATTTAATGACAGACATTTCCCCAGTGCATTTATCTGACATGCAGCCCCATATCATCAATGACTGTGGAAATTTGCAGTTGTCTGCATAAATCTCATTGGAACGGCACCAAACAAAAGTTCCAACATCTTACCCAATGCAGATTTGAGATTCATCACTGAATATGACTTTCATCCACAGTCCATGATTGTCTTTTCTTAGCCCATTGTAACTTGTTTTTTTCTGTTTAGCTGTTAGTGATGGATTTCTTTTAGCTTTTCTGTATGTAAATCCCATTTTGGAAGAGTCCTGTTTATCACTCATTAGGTCAATGCCTCAGAGACTGCAAGCAGTTATAAAAGCCAGAGGTGGTGCAACAAAGTACTAGTGATGTGTTGGAGTATTATTTTGTTTGTTTTTCATGATTCTATAATTTTTTCCTCAGAACTGAGTGATTCTATAATTTATTCCCTGTGCTTGTTCTAAAAATCTAACTGTTACTGGCTACCCCAATTATTTTTCTTGATTTCTTTTAGTGTTTCTTAAAGCCAAAAAGTTGCCATTTGAAACACCTTTAGTTTGTTTGTTTTTTTCTTCATGGCTGTGATTTGCTTTTTTTCTACAAAATTAAACAACTCAAGGAACATCCTCAGGGACTGGGGAGTCCATAATTTTTGCCAGGGGTTGTATATGTAAATCAGAAGTTCTCCAAATTGGTGGTAACCTTTTTATTCTTTGAAAGTAAGAGAACAACTGCTAATTTACATATAATAGTATAAATACTGTGGATTCTTATGAATTACCCAAAAGAGTTACAAGTAAGAATGTGCTTTTTGAGCTATTTTTGATTAGAGCAATTCATATAGGTTTTTATTATTTGTTAATTTTTGTTTCTCATGTTTAGTAAGACCTTTAGATAACATATTAGATAATATTTATTTTGTAATTTAACTTGACGTTTGTATTATTAATAATATAACAAATAATGGTAGGACTTCTATCATGCATTCATATTATGTCACTTCTTTAAGATGTACATATGTAGCATTGAGACAGTGGTCCTGCTATGATTTATCTCTGTACTGTAACATTATAGTAAAAAAAAGCATTGGTGGAAAGAAATCATGGCAGAACTGCCGCTACTACTGCCAGCGATGACCCCACTATCAATAGATGCTTTTCCCATTTGAATTTAGTGCCAATTCAATATATTGACATTATTATATACTGTCTTTATAGTCATATCTAGTTTCCCTGTGGCATTGGTATACTTATATTCTGCTTATATTTAACCCTTCACACTCGTCATCTCATTATACATAAACTACATTGTTTAATTTTTAATTCTGTATTTAAAGTTTTTGCAAGCAACGAAATAACAGGGATATATGTTCCAAACATGAAACCAGGGTATGTTCACATGGAGTTTTTTGCAAGTTGAAAAAAATCTGCTTCAGGAATAAGGAAACTGTTTTTTGACACAGTTTCTTACATGATACTTTTTTGACGCTTTTTTTTTTTTTGCTCCAGCACACTGTATGGACCTGGAAATTTCTCTTTAAAAAAAAATTAAAATGCTAGCAGTTTTTGCAAAAACGATGTCATAAACCACGTAAAAAAAAAAACGCCAGTGGGTTTTCGGCCTCCTATTCATTTCAATGGGTTTTTCAAGGCGGAATCTGCCTGAAGATAGGAAATAATCAGCTAGATGAAAAAAACTGCTACTGACTCCCACTGAAATTAATGGGAGGCATTTTTCTGAGTCGGATTCTGCCTAAAAATTAGCCTGTAAAAACTCAGTGTGAACATACCCTAACACCCTGGAACCAAGGTAGGGTGACATAATAAACCAATATAGCACACAATAACATATCAGAATGGAAGAGGGAAGGAAAGAGAAAGTCAGCAATAAAAAATGTATGTGAAAGCCAACAAAGTAGGAGAAGAAAGGGGCCAAAGCACAGGAAGGAAACCAGGGGTCAACTACCTGGAGACTGGAGCTGGAATAACTAGGTAGACTAATCAGGAGACATCTTGAAGCTGTCATCACCAATAAAGACTTTAATACGATAATAAATAAATTTCAGTAAGTGTGTTCAATACTTTTTCCCGGTGTTATTTCTCATTATTACACATAACTTAATGTATGGACAGCTATGGTTTGATTTCTCAGCCTGTGTTTTGGATGGGTTGGTACCAACATCTATTGAGAATTTCATGTAATGGCAGCACCTTTAGTGATATATTAACTTAGAAAATGAGTGACATGCTCAACACTTATTTCAGCCACTGTATACATAGCTGAAGTCTGGATTGTAACTCCCCATCCAAATGATCCTGACTGCAGGTATCCAATGAGAGGAGAACTGTACCAACCATCTGATGTCTGCCTTCAGGGGGTACAGTAGGGCAGTCTAGGCAACAAGGCATGAGCGGTTGGAAATAAGGAGATAAGTAAATAAATCAGGATATGAAGCCAAACAATGCAGTGGATCAATATAGTGGGAGCAGAGTCCAGAATCAGGTAAGTATAATAATCGGCTGAGAGAGGAAGACATATCAAGTGCGGACATGTAGTAAGTGAGCCAAGAATAGACTGGTTTTGGTTACTGCCAATAAATCCTGTCCCAAAAAATTTGATAATGATATAAGTCTGACAACATGTCAAGTAAGACATTAATATTTCCTCCTGAATAGTGCACAGCGGTCTAATTTGCCCCCCACTGATAATAGCACAATATATGTACTTATAGCCCTACTCAGTAACAATTCTTGTATAACCTTGGGCTTCCAATATATTATAATAAAACATATCGTACCACATGCATCATAATCATTTACCACAATTGTAATGTATATCATATAAACACTTATAATGTATATCATAGCCTAATGAATGTCCCAATGGTTCTTCTCAATGCCAATAACTATATATCAACCTAGAATTAAAATAACTATAATACACTACTTCTAAGTCCCAAATCTTGCCCACTGTAATCCCGCGTTCTATGAGACGTGACCTTAGTCTCAAATTTCCCTACCAATGGAATTACTTACCTTGGCATCTCTCTGACGGCTCCGAGCTCTGACCTATTTTCTGCCAATTATGTTCCTCTCCTGACTAGGGTTTCCTCTTTCCTCTCCACCTTCTCTCAACCAATGCTGTCTTGGGCGAGCAGAATTGCCATCGTTAAAATGATGGCCCTTATCCCTAATTTTATACCTGTTTCGTACTGTAGTTATCCCTGTCTCTTACTTCCCCAAACTTCAGAGTATACTTTCTAACTTCATATGGGAGGGTAAGAAGTCTAGGGTCCGATTTAAAGTGATGACCAGACCTTGGACCAACGTGGGAGCAGATGTCCTGGACGTTAGGAAGTACAACATGGCGCCTATCCTCAAACAACTTAAGGTTGGTTGGGATGAGACCTCTAAGTTGCGTTGGGCAGAGACTGAGGAGAGTTTGTTGGATGCCCCGCTTTTGAGTGTCCTACACCCTAAAGACCTGGGCCCCACTACTGCACACCTTCCTTTGTTAAGCATTAAGGCCTCCACAGTTGCATGGTGATATTTCTTGTCCAATACTTCTTTGAAAGACCTGGCCCCTTTGACTAAACTGCTGTTGCTGTACGTGACTGCATTCCTTCCACAGTTGAGACTTCATGGCTGGGTGTCAAGAGGCCTTTATAAGATTGCCCACCTGTTTTCTGACGAGGGGCTTAAATCCTTCTCTATGTTGCAAGATGAATTTAACCTCTCCAAAACTGACTTTTTAAATCCCTACAATTGCGTCACCTTTTTCAGACCCATGAACCCTCGAGATTAGTCTTCCCCAGACTTGCTTTAAAATTGTGGAACTGAACCTCGCCTGTTAAGGGTGGGACCTCCGTATTTTACAGCTTTCTTTCTGCTCCCACTGTGCAGGTCAAGCCTCTTTATTTGCTCCGATGGGAATCAGATCTTGCTAGACCCATTCCTCTGACGGACTGGTTTGAGGCTAGTGGGTTTGTAAAACGTGTCTCTAGGGGAGCGCTGCACTGGGAGACGGCCTTAAAGATAATGATGTGCTGGTACAGGACGCCTAGTCAGTTGGCGCACATAGACCCCTCTTTTTCGAAACTCTGTGGGAGGGGATGCGGTCACGTGGGGTCTTTTATACATTCATGGTGGGAGTGCCCTCCGGTCTTAGCCTTTTGGGTAGCAGTATTTAACTTTATGTCCTCCATAGCCGGTCTCGTTATATGCCCCTCTCCTGGTCTAGCTCTTTGCTTCTTGGATACTGGTCTTTTCCTCTCAGGCATGCAGGTTGTGTTGGGTCAGATAGTGCTGGAGGCTCGGTCCATGATTGCTCATCAGTGAAAATCTGCGCTTTGTCTGACCATTAACAAACTAATTCACCATGTTGAACAAGCCTTCACTTTGGATAGGATGCTGGCTAATGGGAACCATACATTCCCCAGCTTTCGCTCCAAATGGTCTCTTTGGTCTTCCTACATAGAAACTAGGAAAACGTCCTCCCTTTCCCAACCTGGTCCCATAATGACTCCCTAATTGGTGTATGGTTCTGGATGGCTCAGTTTGATTTCTATAATAGGTCCCGTTGGCTGAGGTGCATTCACCCTACGACTCTTTTGCATCATATTCCGCATCATGGTGACACAAGCAGCAAGGGATTGGGGAGGTGTGGATATCATTTTGTTATGTTATACCCATGTTTCACTGTTTTAAGTATATTTTCAAGATTACCTATCTCCTACAGTGGCTAGTAAGTCAGTGGTCATATAAATCATGAGCTTTATAAAAAGGATGGATCCTTTTTACTTAAGTTTTTCTCATTTTTGTAATAAAGAGTACCTGTAATTGTTTTCTTCTTTACTCACCTAGTGTGGTACTAAATTTTAAAGTGGAAACAATATATGGAATTTTTGCAATCTTTTCATTTCATTTTTAACCGTACAGTGAACGATGATACAGATCATAAACAATGAGGGCTTTAAAAGAAAATGTGAAAGCAATTATGTTAAGGAAGGAAATCCCCGAATTTTCCAAAAAACATAACACTTTCTGTTAGCTTTAATTTTGCATATAAGAAATACTTTGCAAGTGCAAAATTTTAACTGCTTCACACCCTCATTCTGTAACCTTCTACCACTCGATTCAAATGCTTAAAAGGATTACCAGCCTCAAATTAATTTTTCATACTGATGACCTATCCACAGAATAGGTCATCAGTATGTGATGTGTTGGGGTCTGACAGCTAGCCCCCAAATTGTTCAGCTGTTGCAGAGTGCTGGAAGCTGCTAATGAACCAACAGTTCAGGTCTTATTCAATAAATAAGAGCGGAGGTGCAGTTCACTGGAGGCACTAATATGCAGTGAACAGGGCTACTGCACTGCTCCTATTATTTGAATATGAGTAGCCCACTAGCAATTTTCAGTACCTGGAGGTTGCTACAACAGCTGTACTATGCAGGGATGGGTGTCGAACTAACATGGATCATATGCTGATAACCTATTCACAGGATTAGAGATGAGTGAACACTAAAATGTTCGAGGTTCGAAATCCGATTCGAACAGCCACACACTGTTCGACTGTTTGAACGGGTTTCGAACCCCATTATAGGCTATGGGGGGGAAAGGCTCGTTTCAGGGGTACGAAACATTCGATCAAATTCTACTTACCAAGTCCACGAGTGAGGGTCGGGCTGGATTCTTCTCCCTGCGCAGCGTCCCAGCGTCATCTTCCGGCCTTGAATTCACTATGCTAGGCATCAGGCCTAGGCAGAGCCGACTGCGCATGCCCTCGCCTGCGCGGACATGTGCAGTCGGCTCTGCCCAGGCCCGATGCCTAAGCAGAGTGAATGCAGAGCCGGAAGAGAACGCGGGGGTGCTGCGCAGGGAGATGGCTTTTAAAGGTAAGAGAAGAACCAGCGTTGATTGGCAATGTATAGCATTCTGCCAATCAACGCTGGTTCTGCATCGAATCTTAACTTCGAACAGCTAGTAGTATTCGATCGAGTACGAGTATTTTGAATACCGTAGTATTCGATCGAACACCTACTCGATCGAGTACTACTCGCTCATCTCTACACAGGATAAGTCATCAGTACGAAAGCTCAATTTGGGGCAAGAAAACCCCTTTAGGTTGAGGCCCCATGTTGTGGAAACACAGCTTTTTGTTGCAGATTTTGCTGTGTTTTGTTTTTTTTTTAAAGCAAAAATCGGAGTGGATTAAGAAGAAGGGAGAATTAGAAGAACTTCTTATATATTTCCCATTCCATTTGTAGCCATTCTTGACTTTAGCTTTAAAAAAATGCAGCAAAATCTACAACAAAAAAAGCGAAGCATGTGACATGAGGCCTCAGCCTTAAACATACTTGACATAGTGGGTCAAGATGATCCTAGTAATAAACCAAAGGAACTAAAACAATATATTTTTTTTGTCATAGAAACAGCTGAATTGCATGAATGCAGAAGTCACTGCTCCTCCATTTGAGTGGTTGCCATGGAACATCTCAATCATTTCTAAATGACCAGTAGCTATATGTTCACCTATACAAGTGGATTACATATAAGGTCATGTGCGTTCACCTATACAAGTGGATTACATATAAGGTCATGTGCGTTCACCTATACAAGTGGATTACATACAAGGTCATGTGTGTTCACCACAGATCATGTTTGTATTACAGCCCTGATATTATAAAAACAAACAAACAAAAAAGAGATTACTAATAAAATGAATGAATTCTACTTTTCTTCTGTAGACTGAGAAAGTAAAATGTTAACATTATATATAGTATTAACCCTTTAAGGTATTTCTATTGCAAATTATAGCCACAAGGTTTCTTCTACAGCAGTGGTTCTTAAACTGTGGGTTGCAATCTTCTGGGGGAGTCATGTGAAGACTGCCGGGGGTTGCAACTGACAATTCACTTTAGTGACCGACCACAGGATCCTAAAAGGGTCTAATTGTGTTACACTCCCACCAGATATGGTAAAGCGTACCATTCTCAGAACCACAGTGCCGACACCAGTCAGAAACACCAGGATAAAACCTGAGGGAGGTCAGAGCGACAGTACCATCAGTATTTTGAAGTTCTTTTCCTGAAATACCTATCCCAGGCAGCAGGAGAGAGATGTGTATGGAGGTCCAACTCCTAGAGGCCTATGTAAGGAGAGCTCTCGGGTGCAGCGCCCTTAAAGGGGATGTCCAGGTAAAAATGGACACCACTTTTAAAGTTTAAAAAAACTGGGGGCAGTGAAAAAAAAAAAAAAAGTATACACCCTTGTCCCCGTTGCGCTGCTGTCATCCCATGCCTCTCGCTTCTCCTGCTCTCCCAGGTCTCTTCCGGCATTGTGCTGAAGCTGCCGATTGTCCTCAGCGGTCACATGTGGTCAATCAGCATCCTCAGCAGGCCTCAGGAAGAGAACCCATGAGATCACAGGTAGTGACATTCAGGCCCTTCACTGATTGGCCTCAGCAGTAATGTGAGAGAGGGCAGATTCCATGGAGGATGAAAGCATAGGAGGCAGGGAGAATTTGTAGAGAAAGTTGGCCGTATTCCTGCCTGGACAGGTGGAGGTCAGGATGAGAAGCACTTAACTGTTCCAGAGAAGGAGGAGACCTAATCTCTGCTCCACCAACAAAGGGATTTATATACGGAGCAACCCAGGGAGAACATGGGATTGTGAAAGAGAAGACTAAGGGGGTCAGGGACCCTAGCTACACGGCCACCGGCACACACCACATCCAAAATCCTAATGAACTGCGAGGACAGCGAGTACTTGATGGTGTTAGGGCAGTATGGGCTTGGACCCAGGACAGAGAAGTGAGATGGGCAGAAAGCAATTCGGCCTATATTGAGACTCACTGCTTGTTTCCGCCACAATTGCGCTAGTTGAAGAGGCGCAACAGGACAGCTACATGGTAGTGCAGTTGCTCTTACCACGAGTCAGTGTCCAGAACAGTATTCTGCTGTGTGCTGATCCACACACAAATTTCCCAAAAAAGGATTGAACACAGGTGAAGAAAGTAAGCGAGAGGTGGATGGGAAGCACCTGGACCAAATAAAGAAGTCCGGGGCTATATCAATTTTCAAAGCATGAATGCGACCAAATCAAGTAAGAGTGCCATATTTTCGCAGGTCTACTGACAGCACTTTACCCAGATACCTACAGTGTTGGCCAAAAATATTGGTACCCCTGCAATTCTGTCAGATAATACTTGTTTTCTTCTAGAAAATGATTGCAAGCACAAACTGTTTGGTATTATCATCTTCATTTATTTTGCTTGCAATGAAAAAACACAAAAGAGAATGAAAAAAAAGTCAAATCATTGATCATTTTACACAAAACTCCAAAAATGGTCCGGACAAAAGTATTGGCACCCTCAGCCTAATACTTGGTAGCACAACCTTTAGACAAAATAACTGCGAACAACCGCTTCCGGTAACCATTAAGGTTGAGCGATCGTGTTCGGAAAAGATCGGATCCCGATCGGCGATCGAGAAAATTTCACGATCGCGATCGGAATTCCGAACACGATCTTTTTATGTGGGATCGAGATCGGTGATCTTTTCCCACAATGCTTTGCTTAGCCTTCACACTGAGTATACGCTGTATACTCAGTGTGAAGGCTCCGCTGCAGTTCCATAGGAATGAATGGAAGCAGCCGGCACACAGCCTTAACCCCCCGGCGCGCTGGCTGTCTCCATTCATTCAAATGGGAGGCTAAACTAAACATCTCTAGCAGCTACTTACCTCTAGAGATGGCTGCTCCGGTGCCCTCCTTCTTCTTGCCTCGCTGCTCCGCCTTCTAGGTTAGTGTTTAAAGCTCTAGGTAGGCGGGGCTTATGGCTTAGGAGAGTGTGGGCGGGGAGACGTGACTCTCCTAACCCGCTCACACTCTCCTAACCCGCCCACACTCTCCTAACCTGGCAGGGAGGGGGAAGCGAAGGGAGAAGAGAAGAGTGGGGCGGCAGCGAGGCAAAGAAGAAGGAAGGCACCAGACCAGCCATCTCTGGAGGTAAGTGGACACCAGGGGGGACTAAGTAGCCAGAGGATTAAAAAAAATATCCTCTGGCTACTTTAGTGATTCACTACACAGCGTGGATTCTAACAATTGTTAGATTCCATGCTGTATAGTGAATAGGATTGCTTTTAAAATCTGATCTCCAATTAATTAAAAAATCCCATTGACTTGCATTGGGATCGGAATTGGGGTCGAGATCGGGTTCGAATGAAAAATTATCGGAAATCGGATTTTAAAATTGATCCTGAAAAGTCAAGATCGGCTCAACCGTAGTAACCATCAATGAGTTTCTTACAATGCTCTGCTGGAATTTTAGACCATTCATCTTTGGCAAACTGCTCCAGGTCCCTGAGATTTGAAGGGTGCCTTCTCCAAACTGCCATTTTGAGATCTCTCCACAGGTGTTCTATGGGATTCAGGTCTGGACTCATTGCTGGCCACTTTAGAAGTCTCCAATGCTTTCTCTCAAACCATTTTCTAGTGCTTTTTGAAGTGTGTTTTGGGTCATTGTCCTGCTGGAAGACCCATGACCTCTGAGGGAGACCCAGCTTTCTCACACTGGGCCCTACATTATGCTGCAAAATTTGTTGGTAGTCTTCAGACTTTATAATGCCATGCACACGGTCAAGCAGTCCAGTGCCAGAGGCAGCAAAGCAACCCCAAAACATCAGGGAACCTCTGCCATGTTTGACTGTAGGGACCGTGTTCTTTTCTTTGAAGGCCTCTTTTTTTTCCTGTAAACTCTATGTTGATGCCTTTTCCCAAAAAGCTCTACTTTTGTCTCATCTGACCAGAGAACATTCTTCCAAAACTTTTTTGGCTTTCTCAGGTAAGTTTTGGCAAACTCCAGCCTGGCTTTTTTATGTCTCTGGGTAAGAAGTGGGGTCTTCCTGGGCATCCTACCATACAGTCCCTTTTCATTCAGACTCCGACGGATAGTACGGGTTGACACTGTTGTACCCTCGGACTGCAGGGCAGCTTGAACTTGTTTGGATGTTAGTCGAGGTTCTTTATCCACCATCCGCACAATCTTGCGTTGAAATCTCTCGTCAATTTTTCTTTTCCGTCCACATCTAGGGAGGTTAGCCACAGTGCCATGGGCTTTAAACTTCTTGATGACACTGCGCACGGTAGACACAGGAACATTCAGGTCTTTGGAGATGGACTTATAGCCTTGAGATTGCTCATGCTTCCTCACAATTTTGCTTCTCAAGTCCTCAGACAGTTCTTTGGTCTTCTTTTCTCCATGCTCAATGTGGTACACACAAGGACACAGGACAGAGGTTGAGTCAACTTTAATCCATTTCAACTGGCTGCAAATGTGATTTAGTTATTGCCACCACCTATTAGGTGCCTCAGGTAAGTAACAGGTGCTGTTAATTACACACATTAGAGAAGCATCACATGATTTTTTCAAACAGTGCGAATACTTTTGCCCACCCCCTTTTTATGTTTGGTGTGGAATTATAACAAATTTGGCTTTTTGACAATTCTTTTTGTGGTTTTCTATTGAAGACAAATTAAATGAAGATAATAATACCAAAGAATTTGTAATTGCAATCATTTTCTGGAAGAAAATGAGTATTATCTGACAGAATTGCAGGGGTGCCAATACTTTTGGTCAACGCTGTAGCATCATGGTTCAACACATGGGTGACTGATGTGGTGAATGTGCTAGTTAAGGGAATAAATAACTGGATGATTGTTTTTTTTCGGGGCCCTGACCCCTTTCCCTGTTCCCTGTATGTTTTTGCCGTTCCTATTGTCTGGTCCATGTGAAGGGTTTATATTCTTTATATTTGTCACTTCAGCATTAAGTATATTCTATTGAGCCTTATCAGTTGGGGGTGCCCCCTTTGTCTGTATATGCTGATTGGGGCCTGCGTGCCCCGTTTCTGGATTACTTTGTTTGTCCTTGTTTTTTCATTATGAAAAATTTTCAATAAAACCCGATTATACATAAATAATAAATAACTGGATGATAAGTCAGAATTTGATAGAAAGTAATTTTGTAACAGTATTTTTGAAGAATAATACCTTGTGTGCCAAGTATTTGAATTAGGGCAACTTATATTCTTATAATGTGTTTTTGATGTGCATTTCAGTTTTAGTGACAATGCTAAAGTGTGTGAATAAAGAAGAAATGGACCCTTGTGTTTGTTTTATTATTCCTATTATGTGCTAGATGTTGGTGTATGGCTGATTTGCTCGGAGACTGAGTAGCCACAATATATGGTGACTAACCATATACTTTATGCTCACCAACTCCTAAACATGCTATACTGCTCGTTCACATCTGCGCCCGGTCTCCGTTCATACAGGTTTCCGTTTCCTGCACAAAACAGAGCAGGAGACGGAAAGCTGCAGGAATCTTTCATACCTATTCATTTGAATGGGTTTGAAAGATGTCCAGCTGTGAGCGCCGGTGAGCATTTTATGCTCTCCGGCGCGAAACTGTTTTTTTAAAACCGGACACAAAGTCGGACATGCAGTACACTGTGTCCAGTTTTAAAAAAAACGGTTTCGCGGCGGAGAGCATAAAACGCTCACCGGCGCTCACCGCCGGACCCGGTCTGACAGGTTTCCGTCTTCTGCATGCAGAAGAGGGAAACCTGAAAACTGAGTCCTGGCGCTAGTGTGAACCCAGCGTCAATGTAAACTCCCTCTATCTTTAAATCTAGATTGGAATCATTTGTGTTTTTACTATCCTCAGTGTATTGGTTATTTTAGAGTATGTGAAAGATACCTTCAGTGACCCTGTATGCAAAAATCAACTACAACGGTCAGATACTAGTCTATAATCTATCCTCTCAGAGCGGATAGAAGGCGTGATCATCTTGTGACTTCCTAACTTATCATTTCTCACTGAGCTTTGAATGTGTGTATAACTGCCATGATCATAAGTAGAGATGAGCGAACAGTGTTCTATCGAACACATGTTCGATCGGATATCAGGGTGTTCGCCATGTTCGAATCGAATCGAACACCACGTGGTAAAGTGCGCCAAAATTCGATTCCCCTCCCACCTTCCCTGGCGCCTTTTTTGCACCAATAACAGCGCAGGGGAGGTGGGACAGGAACTACGACACCGGGGGCATTGAAAAAAATTGGAAAAAGTCATTGGCTGCCGAAATCAGGTGACCTCCATTTTAGACGAATAGTGGATTTCAAATCCGGGTCATATGAGAATGTGAACTTTGTGACTATGAGACAGGGATAGCTGTACAGGCAGGGATAGCTAGGGATAACCTTTATTTAGGGGGGAATGTTATTAAAAATAACTTTTTGGGGCTCTATCGGGTGTGTAATTGTGATTTTTGTGAGATAAACTTTTTCCCATAGGGATGCATTGGCCAGCGCTGATTGGCCGAATTCCGTACTCTGGCCAATCAGTGCTGGCCAATGCATTCTATTAGCTTGATGAAGCAGAGTGTGCACAAGGGTTCAAGCGCACCCTCGGCTCTGATGTAGCAGAGCCGAGGCTGCACAAGGGTTCAAGCGCACCCTCGGCTCTGATGTAGGAGAGCCGAGGGTGCACTTGAACCCTTGTGCACCCTCAGCTCTGCTACATCAGAGCCGAGGGTGCGCTTGAACCCTTGTGCACACTCTGCTTCATCAAGCTAATAGAATGCATTGGCCAGCGCTGATTGGCCAATGTATTCTATTAGCCTGATGAAGTAGAGCTGAATGTGTGTGCTAAGCACACACATTCAGCTCTACTTCATCGGGCTAATAGAATGCATTGGCCAGCGCTGATTGGCCAGAGTACGGAACTCGACCAATCAGCGCTGGCTCTGCTGGAGGAGGCGGAGTCTAAGATTGCTCCACACCAGTCTCCATTCAGGTCCGACCTTAGACTCCGCCTCCTCCGGCAGAGCCAGCGCTGATTGGCCGAAGGCTGGCCAATGCATTCCTATGCGAATGCAGACTTAGCAGTGCTGAGTCAGTTTTGCTCAACTACACATCTGATGCACACTCGGCACTGCTACATCAGATGTAGCAATCTGATGTAGCAGAGCCGAGGGTGCACTAGAACCCCTGTGCAAACTCAGTTCACGCTAATAGAATGCATTGGCCAGCGCTGATTGGCCAATGCATTCTATTAGCCCGATGAAGTAGAGCTGAATGTGTGTGCTAAGCACACACATTCAGCACTGCTTCATCACGCCAATACAATGCATTAGCCAGTGCTGATTGGCCAGAGTACGGAATTCGGCCAATCAGCGCTGGCTCTGCTGGAGGAGGCGGAGTCTAAGGTCGGACCTGAATGGAGACTGGTGTGGAGCGATCTTAGACTTCGCCTCCTCCAGCAGAGCCAGCGCTGATTGGTCGAGTTCCGTACTCTGGCCAATCAGCGCTGGCCAATGCATTCTATTAGCCCGATGAAGTAGAGCTGAATGTGTGTGCTTAGCACACACATTCAGCTCTACTTCATCAGGCTAATAGAATACATTGGCCAATCAGCGCTGGCCAATGCATTCTATTAGCTTGATGAAGCAGAGTGTGCACAAGGGTTCAAGCGCACCCTCGGCTCTGATGTAGCAGAGCTGAGGGTGCACAAGGGTTCAAGTGCACCCTCGGCTCTCCTACATCAGAGCCGAGGGTGCGCTTGAACCCTTGTGCAGCCTCAGCTCTGCTACATCAGAGCCGAGGGTGCGCTTGAACCCTTGTGCACACTCTGCTTCATCAAGCTAATAGAATGCATTGGCCAGCGCTGATTGGCCAGAGTACGGAACTCGACCAATCAGCGCTGGCTCTGCTGGAGGAGGCGGAGTTTAAGATCGCTCCACACCAGTCTCCATTCAGGTCCGACCTTAGACTCCGCCTCCTCCGGCAGAGCCAGCGCTGATTGGCCGAAGGCTGGCCAATGCATTCCTATGCGAATGCAGACTTAGCAGTGCTGAGTCAGTTTTGCTCAACTACACATCTGATGCACACTCGGCACTGCTACATCAGATGTAGCAATCTGATGTAGCAGAGCCGAGGGTGCACTAGAACCCCTGTGCAAACTCAGTTCACGCTAATAGAATGCATTGGCCAGCGCTGATTGGCCAATGCATTCTATTAGCCCGATGAAGTAGAGCTGAATGTGTGTGCTTAGCACACACATTCAGCTCTACTTCATCAGGCTAATAGAATACATTGGCCAATCAGCGCTGGCCAATGCATTCTATTAGCTTGATGAAGCAGAGTGTGCACAAGGGTTCAAGCGCACCCTCGGCTCTGATGTAGCAGAGCTGAGGGTGCACAAGGGTTCAAGTGCACCCTCGGCTCTCCTACATCAGAGCCGAGGGTGCGCTTGAACCCTTGTGCAGCCTCAGCTCTGCTACATCAGAGCCGAGGGTGCGCTTGAACCCTTGTGCACACTCTGCTTCATCAAGCTAATACAATGCATTGGCCAGCGCTGATTGGCCAGAGTACGGAATTCGGCCAATCAGCGCTGGCTCTGCTGGAGGAGGCGGAGTCTAAGATCGCTCCACACCAGTCTCCATTCAGGTCCGACCTTAGACTCCGCCTCCTCCAGCAGAGCCAGCGCTGATTGGCCGAATTCCGTACTCTGGCCAATCAGCACTGGCTAATGCATTGTATTGGCGTGATGAAGCAGTGCTGAATGTGTGTGCTTAGCACACACATTCAGCTCTACTTCATCGGGCTAATAGAATGCATTGGCCAGCGCTGATTGGCCGAATTCCGTACTCTGGCCAATCAGCACTGGCTAATGCATTGTATTGGCGTGATGAAGCAGTGCTGAATGAGTGTGCTTAGCACACACATTCAGCTCTACTTCATCGGGCTAATAGAATGCATTGGCCAATCAGCGCTGGCCAATGCATTCTATTAGCGTGAACTGAGTTTGCACAGGGGTTCTAGTGCACCCTCGGCTCTGCTACATCAGATTGCTACATCTGATGTAGCAGAGCCGAGTGTGCATCAGATGTGTAGTTGAGCAAAACTGACTCAGCACTGCTAAGTCTGCATTCGCATAGGAATGCATTGGCCAGCCTTCGGCCAATCAGCGCTGGCTCTGCCGGAGGAGGCGGAGTCTAAGGTCGGACCTGAATGGAGACTGGTGTGGAGCTATCTTAGACTCCGCCTCCTCCAGCAGAGCCAGCGCTGATTGGTCGAGTTCCGTACTCTGGCCAATCAGCACTGGCCAATGCATTTCTATGGGGAAAAGTTAGCTTGCGAAAATCGCAAACTGACAGGGATTTCCATGAAATAAAGTGACTTTTATGCCCCCAGACATGCTTCCCCTGCTGTCCCAGTGTCATTCCAGGGTGTTGGTATCATTTCCTGGGGTGTCATAGTGGACTTGGTGACCCTCCAGACACGAATTTGGGTTTCCCCCTTAACGAGTTTATGTTCCCCATAGACTATAATGGGGTTCGAAACCCATTCGAACACTCGAACAGTGAGCGGCTGTTCGAATCGAATTTCGAACCTCGAACATTTTAGTGTTCGCTCATCTCTAATCATAAGCTATCAAGGGGCAGATTTTATTCCAACAGCTTCTTCCCGTAAGGCCAAGTTCACACATGCGTCAGAGTCTCTGCTGGAGCTTCTACTGCAGGAACCGCCAGAAATCAATGGAAAGAAAAAACCTGCAGCATGAAAACAGTGGACAGCCTGTGGACCCCATTATACATTTTGTATACATTGTACATGAAGGAGTGCTTCATAGTGTACCACATATGGATTATTAATTTTATTTTCCATGGTATTTCACCTCCTTATATTGTGATGTTACCTTTCAACCTTTTCAAACTGAGGTCATTAGGTCATGAGGTCATGTTTTCAATGCACTGGTACTTCAGAGGCACAGCAAATACAAATAGTGCATCAAAACTATTTCTTTAAAATACCCTACAAATAGCATTTTGTCCCTTCTGAGTCCCGCTGTATGCCCATACTTCAGTTTACATCTACATGTGGGACATTTGTCTAGTTGAAAGAAATTGCTTAACAAATTGTGAGTGCATATTTTATTATAAGATAAGATAAGATAATCCTTTAATAGTCCCACAGTGGGGAAATTTCAGTATGTTACAGCAACATAGTAATACAGATACAGGATAATACACAGTAATATATTACAGAAGTAGACACACATAAGCTGAGAAGAGAAGATATACTAGGAGTCCATAGCAGCTAAGGAACAGAAGGAACCCCTAATGGAAATAAAAAAAAGTGGCAACATTTTATTGGAAAATATGTCATGTTCCAAATTTAATGCCAAATTCTATGAATTAACTGTGGGTTCAAATGCTCACTATACCCCTTGATTATTTTGAGGCCCAAGGTCTCAGCAAATGATATATGGTTACTGAAAACTAAATTTATTACAAAAAAAAAAATATACTCTCCATAAAGTTTTCTGTACCACTGTGTGACCATACTGCAATTTACATCCACAAGTAGGACATTTCCATAGTCATGAGAATTTGCTTAGCCCCTTCCCGACACGCGCCGTAATAGTACGGCGCATGTCGGGTCTGTAACTATGGCGACCGCCCGGGAGCCGGGTGGCCGCCATAGCCGCCGGGTGTCTACTGCTTTAAGCAGTAGACAACCGGCTCTAATGCCTACGATCAGTCCCCGGACCGATCGGAGGCATTAACCCCTCCGGCGCCATGGTCAAAGGCGCAGGAGGCGCCATTTTCCCAGCGCGCACGGGCGCCGCCATTTTGCCGGTGATCGCCAGCTCCTGGGCCGACGTCACGTTGGCATGACAGCTGGGAGCCTTGTCTGCAAATTCTCTCTTTTGCAGGCTGGTCTATGCAGGATGCATGAAGGATGCAGAAAGGATGATTTTTTGCAATGCATTGCAATGCATTAGCATTGTAATGCATTGCATTAGTGATCAGACCCCCTGGGGTTCAACACCCCTAGGGGGTCTAATAAATGCAAAAAAAAAAAAAAAAAATTATAAAAAGGAAAAAAAATATATAAAAAAATATAAAAAGTATTAAAAATTCAAATCACCCCCCCCTTCCCTAGAACACATATAAAAGTAGTTAAAAACTGTGAAAAACATACATGTTAGTTATCCCTGTGTCCGAAATCGCATGCTCTACAAATCTATAAAGATATTTTTCCTGTTCGGTAAACGCCGTGGCGGGAAAAATAATCAAAAGTGCCAAACCGCCGTTTTTTCACTGTTTTGATTCTGATAAAAATTTGAATAAAAAGTGATCAAAGCAATAACATTTCCCGAAAATGGTAGAACTAAAAAGTACACCCGGCCCCGCAAAAAAAGACACCCTATGCATCCCCGTACACTGAGGTATAAAAAAGTGGTGCAATTTCTCCTTTGTCTCCAACACCTTCCAAGAGGATTATCTATCTAATAAATTAGGAATTGTTTTTTTTCTTCCAGCACAGTGTATAGACCTTTTAAAAAAAACGCTAGTGGTTTTTCTACGTGCTTTTTGCCAATTCCACTTGGATTTTCCACCTCCCATTGACTGTGTTGGTTTTTGCAGGCGGGATCCACCTGAAGGAAGCTTTTTTTCCGCTAGCCGATTTTTCCAAAAAAAAAAAACAAAGCTAGCGGAGCCCATAAAATTCTATGGGGAGGCATTTTTTCCACGTGGACACGGATTCAGCGCCAAAATCCTCGCTAAAAAACTCAGTGAATGGACCCTTTATCGAAAAAGGTCGGTTCCATCCAGAGTTGAACAAACTCCATCTTTCAGCTTAGTTTGTGAGAGGTCAAGACTACTCTATTGGCAGCCAATAAGGACTCTACAAATAAGGGGGCGTTCACACTACCGTCTGTGTCTGACAGGTAGTGTCCGTTCAAAATCTGGCACGGACATTAGGAGCGGACACTAGCTGTGTCCGTGACACCTGTCATTTATTTAAATGGCGATCGGGTGCGTTCTTTTGCACTCCGTGCCCTTCCTTCACTGTCCGCATGTAAAGATGTCCGACTTTTCAAGCGGACAGAAAACCCCGACATGTAGGGTCTTTCTGTCCGCTTGAAAAGTCGGACATCTTTACATACGAACAGTGAAGGAAGGGCACAGAGTGCAAAAGAAGGCACTCGATCGCCATTTAAATAAATGACAGGTGTCACGGACACAGCTAGTGTCCGCTCCTAATGTCCGTGCCAGATTTTGAACGGACACTAGGAGCGGACACTACCTGTCGGACACAGACAGTAGTGTGAACGCCCCCTAAGACTTATAAAACTTAGATCAAATTCTCTTATGCTCCAGATTGTTTGTCTATAAAATCAGATTATCTTCTTGCTACCTTGCAAGTGGACTGACTAGTCAATCTGTAGCAGAAGTCTATAGGTTATCTACAAAACACACAGATTTACAGTGGCGGAAAGTATGGTGCGGACATGTCCTAGAGTTAAAGGGGCTCTATTATTGGGATAAGTCATTGTTAACTAAGCACACCCCTGCATAGCCTTTAGAAATTCTATTTCACACCTACCTTTTGTATGTAAATTGCCTCAGAGGCTGTTGAATGAGTCAGTTTTATTCATATGCTAATTAGCTTGCAACCAGCACAGAAAGTTCCCAGCAGCCCTCGTCTCTTCTATTCTTTCCTATCTGTGTGTGCAAAGAGGAAGCAGGAAGTCAGCAGCAGTAGCACAGACTACATAGGAAAGAATAGGCAGAAGGTGCACGATGAGACTACTGGGGTGCACTAATTAGCATATTAATAAAAACGGGCACATTCAAAAACCACTGAGGCGATTTACATACAAAAGGTAGGTGTGGAATAGCCTTTCTAAAGGCTATGCAGGGATGTGCTTAGTTAAAAATGACTTTTCCTAATGATAGAGCCCCTTATTAAACTACAGAAACACGATTCTGGATGTGTTCTGCCTCCTAAAACATCACCAAAGTTTGTAACAAACATTAGGTTCTAAGACCCACAATAAACTTTTTACACTAAGAAAGCGTTGGAGTGGCAGTCTATAGGCCAATCATTGGTAGGTCTGTCTGATTGTGCATGTCCATACTGGGTCAGTATAGGAATTATGTGGATAGGCTGTATATTTTTACTTATCCATGCTACCTGTGTGGTACTCTTGAATTATATTGGTTACACTGCTTATGAATTAGCAATTATACACTTTTAAGAGTATTTATTATCAGCCATATCCTATTACATGTGATCATGCTTATGAATTGTTTTGTTCTGTTTTTGAAGCCTGCTGACGAAGCCAGTGCGTCGGGGCAGCATTTCTTACACCTCCTTCTACTATTTTTAGTTGCCACATATCTCTTTGGGTATTGAAAAACAAAATAAAATCCTGCTCGTCTGAGTGACTAAATAGAAATGTTAACCTAACTATATGTGTGGCTTACTACCAACCACACAAACAAAACAAGCACAACGTTGTCTCACTGGACTCAGGGTTACAGGCAGACCCATACAATTCCTTTCACTCCCTGGATCTGCATTGGAATGCAGGATTAAAAACCTGGGAGACATATAGCGAGATTCCAGCACCCTGCCTGTCACCCTCTTACAGTATATATTAGATAATTAATTAAAATGAATGTTTATTTTTTTAACTATACTTTTTTAGACCTGCTTATTTAGTGCAGTATATTGGCTGTCACCTTTCTATCAACAGAGAGCCTATATTCCCTGCTCATCTCTGGTGTCATCTGTGGATTTTATATGGATGCTTCCATCTCAGAGAATGTTTATGACAATTTCTAGATGACTAGTTTCTTTATCATGGTCAATTCTCTGTTGCATTTTCATCATAACCAGTTATAGAGGTGCCTGCCGCTGTCTGAACCTGGTCTCTGAGCTTCCTCACTTCCATAAAATAGACTGATATGTTCCCTATGTGTGAGGTATTTCTGTAATATGGCTTCAGCACTAGACTTATCCTTGCCATGATCCTAATGTGTAAGAATCAGCAGATTTTATTATTAGCATCAGCAATGTTAAATGAGTGAAGCTCCAAGCTAGGGTTTCTGGACATTTTTGCCTGACACTGGGTTCACACCAGCGTTCAGCACTCCATATTAGGTTTCCGTCTTCTACCGGCAGTAGACAGAAACCTGTCATGCAGAGTCCGGCCGTGAGCGCCGGTGAGCGTTTTGAGCTCTCCGCGGCGAAACTGTTTTTTTAAAACCGGAAACAGAGTACTGCATGTTCGAATCTGTGTCCGGTTAAAAAAAAAACTGATTTCGCCGCGCGGAGCATAAAACGCTCACTGGCGCTCACGGCCGGACACTTTTCAAACCCATTCAAAAGCATACCTAATCATCTGGTATCTGGTTTCTGCATGTGTGGTCATATCCATTGGCAACTGATTGAGACAACAGACTCTTACCACTAAGAAAGTTAGAGAAAATCTTTAAAACTCTGTAGAATTTTTAAATACTTATATTTGCAAAAATGCTTAACTTTTAATTATCAACAAATATATATTGTGGTAAAGTGTACTGTTATATGGTGGACAGGGTGTATATCTCGCCTGGTTTCCTCAGCCAGGCGAGGAGAAGGAAACCCAGAAGAAGTGCTGCTTTTGCAGAACATAGTCTGCTAGGGCTCTTTTTGTTTACCGTAACATGGGCTGGTTTTTCTGGACTGGAGGGCAGGTTGGTAGTGCGAGCCTTCCAGTCCACACTCCAGTGTGGACACTACACTTTGTGATGTATTCACTTGACCTGCTCTAGATTAGAGCGGTAACCTGATGTGTAGTTAGAGCCGGACAGGCTTAGGTTTTTGTTTCTTTTTGCTTTGCTTGTAAGGTGTTTTATGCTGAAGACTAAATAAAACACTCCGGATTTTTAATCCTACTGCCTGTCTAAACTGAGTCAGTACCGTTCCCCAACCGTGTGAGCTGGACCTCCTTACAATATATATATGTGTATATATATATATATATATATATATATATATATATATATATATATATATATATATATACACACACACAGTATGTATATATATATATATATATATATATATATATATATATATATACACTGTATATATATATATATATATATATATATATATATATATATTCATGGTCATGAGAATACCCCTTTAACTTAATTTTGTTTTGTGATTTCTCATTTTACAGTAGTTATTTAGATACTGCTACACAGTGATCCTTTTTTTTTTTTTTTAACTTGGTTTGCACATGGTAAAATACCACACATTTAGTCAGCAGGATCTTAAACATCCGGTTACTAGAATATGGATAAAATCTGAATTAATCTATGCAACAACTATACAGATGAAACTACCAGGAATGATATTCCTCAGCAGACTGTACATCCCATCCCATTGTTTATAAATTGAAAACTGATTAATCCATGCTAGTAGCCTATTATGAAAAGAGCCAGACACGGCAAGTGAAATGACTTTGTTCCATCACAGGACTGAAAAGTAACATGGAATTTGACAAGTAAAGCTTAGATACCCAATAAGGAAACTAAAGTTACAGTAATATATTTTTAGAAACAATCAGACAGATTTATGAAGCTGGCTAAAAATATAAGTTTCTGTTGCCCATAGCAATCAATTACAACACATCATTTGCTAACGTGATTTCCAAAACTGAAAGCTGTGCTACGATTGGCTGCTTTGAGGAACAAATCTGACCCATTTTGTCTTTCAAAGGTGAATTTTATATATTTTTCTGAACATCTGTAGGTGGTCATCTAGATACTGGTCATGTTATGAATTGCTCAAAATGATAGTAGTATATTCATAGAAGCTTAAGAAGTGTTACACTTAAAATCAATTAATTATTTAACCACTTCCAGACCACCCATACAGTATATACGTCCGGATAGTGGTTCCTTGTTTTGCAGGGACGTACCAGTACCCGTACGTCCTTGCAAAACATGGACGAAGCAGGGAGCTGGCTGTCACTACAGCCGGAGTTTCTCTATAGAAGGTAGGGATGGTTTACTGCCATCCCTTTCCTTCCCAATTGCTGTATACACAGCAATAGGAGCTGCTATCATGCAGTTCCCCTCTAACTGGGCAATTTGCCAGGGATCAGAGACTTTGAGAGATGCTGGATCCTACAGGACCCAGATCAGGAGGCTGCATTACTCCTGTAACTGTGGCTAAAGTATCAGCCCAAGTATGATGATCAGAACTCAGTTATGTATTTTTCAGTCATGTATTATCATGTGCTCATATTAACCCTTTTGGTGCAGGAATGTGGTATTTCTTGTTTTGTACTCAAAGCCCTTTGTTGTCCTATCCCTAGTTCCGTTAGCATACCCGTGTTACACTCATTATCTCTGAAGGGGTTTGCTGCAGACCCATGGCTGGAAGAGCCTTATGCAAACAGACCAGTGTCTGCCTGGAGCTGGCCACAGTACAAACAAAATATGATTTTTATAATTCCCCAGTGGAATTGCCTATAGTCGCACTGATAAATCCCTTGGGCGTGCATTGCAGAGACGAGCTCCCCAAATCTAGACTTTGTATTGTTGGGCACAGGGAAAAGGTGTTAAACACTGAACTTATTACACAAAGGGGATTTGAGTATTATCCTTGGTTTGTACACTATGGGGATCTCTCTACAAACCCCATCATAACACTTGCCTTACACTACGGTCATCTGGCGAGGAATTATGACTGTTCTTAGTTATTTGGTTTCAAGATGGAGAGTAGGACTTCCCCTCCTCATGACATCACTCAGGAGAGGAGACCAGGGTAGTATACGGTCTCTCCTGGAAGGGGGAAAAGCTCTCTTTGTTCCTGGCCAGCATGTAAGACACATGCCCTTTGAACTCTTTTTCCTGGACACCAGGTAAGTCAACACATGCTCTTTGACTGACTTAAGCATGCACCCTGAGGCCTAGTGGTGTGGGAGAACTTCACTGGCCCACACAGAACTAAGGTCTCAACCCCATTAAACACCTTTTGGATGTACTAGAATGGAGATTGCAAGCCCGGTCCTCTTGTCCAACATCCACCTCTGCCCTCCCAAATGCTTGTCTGGTTAAAATTGTTTTATCTGCAAAGTAGGGAACAACTGCATATTAACACATATGAATTTAGAATGGGATCCAATAAGAGCTCCTGCAGTTGTAACATTTAGGAGTCTCAATACTTGCCCATATAGCATATCCAATATACGACTATTTTCCAATATTAAATGACTGATGTATTACATGCTGCTATGAGACTGAAAACTGTAACTTCAAGGCCTATGGCAGCATTGTTTAAGAAAAATCTTAATGTTAATGATTTTTAAATGAAAAAAAAAAATATTTAATTCAGATTTTACAATTTAAAACTAAAAGAAAATCAAGGGAAAAAAATAGCTATTCAAAGGAAAGCGTAGAATTGATTGTAACATTCCACCAAGAACAACAAGCTTGGATTGCCTAAAGCTCTGAGTTGTCACAGCAGAAATAAGCATAACACTTACATAACTAGAAGGATTTAGCATAATCAGTCTGGCTCACTCCACTAACTCTCTCAGCTCTTATGCAACTGTGTAAACAAAGTTCAAGGTTAGGTTCACTTCTCCCATAGCTTTCTAAACAAGGCAGGCCCTGTATGTTATGGTACCAGCAAGTATTATTGCTATAGACAACTGATCTCTAACACAAAAATGCAATATAGCTTCTTAGCTACCATAAGGTCTATGAAATAAATATATATTTTAAAAATATAATCTGCTACTACTACAGGTATGCTCACACAGAATTTTTTGCAGTCTGATTTTGAGGCGGTATCATTTCAATGGGAGTCAATGGCGTTTTTTTCCTCCGACATGACCCATCTTCAGGCAGATTCTGCCTTGAAATCAATGGGAAGCGAAAAAAATACAACAGTTTTTGGATGCGGTTTTTGCAAAAACCGCATCAAAAACTGCAAGTGTTTTTGTTTGTTTAAAGGGAAGTTTCCATGTCTATACAATAAGCTGGAGCAAAAAAAAACCAAAACCAAAACCGTGACAAAAAAATACAACAAAAACCGCATCGTGTTAAAAAATAAAAGCTTAACATTTTTTTCCTAACTCCTGAAGCAGGTTTTTTCAACGTACAAAAACATACCCTACTGCTGCTACTAGTGATGATGATGATGATGATGATGATGATGATAATAGTAATAATAATAAATCAATGCCATCAAGTTTGCACTAAAATATGAGCCCTAATGTAAAACCACATGTAATGTAAAATGTAAATAAAATTTGTAGAAAAGGATTTAAATACTGGTGTTTATTGATAAAATTCATATACAATGTACATACAGATTGGTTTAATTTGCTTGGCCAGATAACTCCATTGATATATGTGCTAATAAATACCTACTTCTACATGGTAAATTAGACTGTTTTCCTGATCCTTTTATAAATTAGATTCTTTGCACATAGAAAACACAGAGGAACAATCATTGTAAGTACCTGCTGGATATTTTTAGTACAATCACTGTGTAGGAGTTTCTTCTTCTCAGCTGAAAGCATTGTGATCACCTAGTGACAGCTTTCATAAGATCAAGCAGCAGACAATCTAACTGGAGTTTATGGTTGATAACTAAGATGTATACAATGATTTATAGATTTACAGCCAATTCCATGTTATATAGAAGCACTCACTGGGGTATTCCTTTTTGCATTTCATCAACTTTGCATGTGGTAGTATGTATATATTGAAAAAAAAAAAATTTGCATTTTTCATTTTAACCATTATAAGGATTGTGCAGGGGCTCACACACCAGTTATGGAATCCAGACTGGCTGCCATGTTAAAAGAATAAACAGAAGGTCCCTTCCCTCAGCTGTCTGTATGGTATTTTTTCTGATAGAAAGGGAACTTCTGAAGACAAAGGTGTTCCATCCATTATGTCCAACAGCAGTAGGAATGTAACCCCTCCAATCACCTAAGATCTATCCAGTGTGCAGAGCTGGGAGCAGATGACCCCATAAACTGAGTACTGGTCATGTAACGCTAATGCAGCTCAGCTTCTATTCAAGACCTTGTAAGGTGTGATTCATAGAGTCTGATGCCCTGCCAAGTTAATGTAATTAGAGATGAGCGAACACTGTTCGGATCAGCCGATCCGAACAGCACGCTCCCATAGAAATGAATGGAAGCACCTGGCACGCAAACTTTGCCGGCGGCCGGCCGCTTAACCCCCCGCTTCCATTCATTTCTATGGGAGTGTGCTGTGAGCGTGCTGTTCGGAACGGCTGTTCCGAACAGTGTTCGCTCATCTCTAAATGTAATATGTACAGTGGGGAAAAAAAGATTTAGTCAGCCACCAATTGTGCAAGTTCTCCAACTTAAAAAGATGAGAGAGGCCTGTAATTGATATCATAGGTAGACCTCAACTATGAGAGACTAAGTGAGGAAACAAATCCAGAAAATCACATTGTCTGATTTGGAAAGAAGTTATTTGCAAATTATGGTGGAAAATAAGTATATGGCCACCTACAAACAAGCAAGATTTCTGGCTCTCACAAACCTGTAACTTCTCTATCCTCCACTCATTACCTGTAGTAATGGCAACTGTTTGTTGTTGTTATCAGTATAAAAGACGCCTGTCCACAACCTCAAACAGTCACACTCTAAACTTCGCTATGGTGAAGACCAAATTGCTGTCGAAGGACACCAGAAACAAAATTGTAACTCTGCACCAAGCTGGGAAGACTGAATCTGCAAGAACGATGAGCAAAAATCCCAGAACACATGGTGGGACCTAGTGAATGTGCTGCAGAGAGCTGGGACCAACATAACAAAGTCTACCATCAGTAACACACTACGCCATCAGGGACTCAGATCCTGCAGTGCCAGATGTGTCTCCTTGCTTAAGCCAGTACATGTCCGGGCCTCTGAAGTTTGCTAGAAAGCAAGTGGATGATCCAGAAGAGCATTGGGAGAATGTCATATGGTCAGATGAAACCAAAGTAGAACTGTGTGTTAGAATCACAACTTGTGTTTGGAGGAGAAAGAATCCTGAGTTGCCCAGCGAAAGCCCCAAAACATCACTGATCTAGAGGAGATCTGCATGGAGGAATGGGCCAACATACCAGCAACAGTGTGTGCCAACCTTGTGAAGACTTACAGAAAACGTTTGACTTCTGTCATTGCCAACAAAGGATATATAACAAAGTATTACGATGAACTTTTGTTATTGACCAAATACTTATTTTCCACCATAATTGGCAAATAAATTCTTTCCAAATCAGACAATGTGATTTTCTGGATTTGTTTTCTCATTTTGTCTCTCATAGTTGAGGTCTTACCTATGATGTCAATTTACAGTTGGAGAACTTGTACAATTGGTGGCTGACTAAATACTTTTTTCCCCACTGTATAGTTCAAATATGGATGAACCAATATCCCTTGATAAATTCTGAAGAAGTAGCTACAGTAGGTTAAAGGGTCACAGGTTCTACTATTCTCAAGTAATTCCCTTACAGAGTTAGTTGCACCCTCCTTCCTTGGTGTTTGTCAAACATTCAATGTTATCACATAGACTTAATAAATCTGGGATTCAACAATTGTGAGGTTTCTAAAAACAACACAAACATTTCTGTCCTACACTGAAGCATGAAGAATGACTTTAGTGAACTGATACACTAAACTGCTTGAGAGACAAAGTATACTTGGAATAAACGTTTTGTTAGTTATTATGTTAAGACAGTATTCTATGTTCTCACATACTATCTCAAACAAGTTCCACAATACCTTACCTAGTTATCATACAGGGAGGTGTGATCCTATCATATAGCATAACGATAATTATACTTAGCACATAATATAAAATACACGTTTGACTATAAAAAAATATGTTGTTTTCTATATTCACAATTTATTATTTAGGCAAAAAGAATAGTTGAAATGCACTAAACATTAAACTAGAAACATTCCATGCCATCAATATATACATTAAGTGAATACCTTTGATGTTTGAGGCCATGAATGTAGTGATAATAAAGATGAATCTTTTGCATTGGGTTTCCAAACCATGTCATCAGCTTTAGGTATTCATTTCTGGTGGTCACTTGTCAAGTTGCTAAGATGGCAGAGAAGCCATTATCAGCTGGAAAAAATAAAAAAACATACAACACTCATTTAAGTAATATGACTCCATATAACCAGTATGAATATCAGTAAAATGGTTCACAATGTGCAGTTCTATGTCTGGGACCCCCAATGAAAAGCACCATGAGCGTTCAGTAGTACACCTGTGAGGTCCACATCCCTCTCACTGCTTACATATAGACAAGGCTTATCTCTATGAATGGCTGTGACTGGTACACCGGTGGTCTCACTTAAAGAGGACCTTTCATGTCCTCAGGGCACATGCATTGGAATACACTGCTAGAAAGCTGACATTGGCTTTCCCGTTCTGTGTCCCCGGAGAGGAGCTATCGGTGCCATTACCGAAGCTCTTCAGTATCAGAAGGGAGTTTCTGACAGTCTGTCAGGAACGCGCTTCTTCACAATAGCGTCTATTGCGCTGTATTGTGAAGAGGGGGCTTTGCTTACCACCCAGCCATGATGCTGAGCAGTGAGGAAGCCCCCCAGTACTCGTCTATGGTTGAGTACTATCGGGAGGGAAGGGGGGCGTTCCTCAAATCGTTTACAACTTATCTGAGTGGTTTTGCCCCATACTTGTATACAAGCAGGTATGTTTACAATGAAGTCTATGAAGAGGGTCGCAGTAAAAAAAAAAAAGAAAGAGAGAGACAGAAATACAGCATTAAAAACTATTAATTCCTGAGAAGGCTGCATGGATAGTAACTTGTGATAACCCCACTGTCTATAGTGTAGATTAGAGATGAGAGAACAGTGAAATGTTCGAAGTTCGATTCGAGTAGCCGCTCAATACTCGACTGTTTGATCGAACATCGAACCCCATTATAGTCTATGGGGAATAAATACTCATTTAGGGGGAAACCACTGTTCGACTCAGGAGGGTCACCAAGTCCACTATGACACCCCAGGAAATGATGCCAACACCTCTGGAATGCAACTGGGACAGCAGGGGAAGCATGCCTGGGGGCATCTAAAATGCCCAAGTCACTGTATTACGTCGAGATCCCTGTCAGCTTGCAATATGCGCAAGCTGACTTTTTCCCATAGGAATGCATTGACCAGCGTTAATTGGACGAATGCCGTACAGAGTACAGCATTCGGCCAATCAACGCTGGTTCTGCCAGAGGAGGCGGAGTCTAAGATCGGTCCACAGCAGTCTCCATACTGGTCCGATTTTAGACTCCGCCTCCTCACAGACGAGCCTCTGGCAGAACCAGGGTTGATTGGCCGAATGCTGTACTCTGTATGGCATTCGGCCAATCAAAGTTGGTCAATTGCCGTTTCCTATGGGAAAAAGTCAGCTCGCGCTTATCGCAAGCTGACAGGGATCCCGACCAGATAGAGCCCCAAAGAGCTGGGTGAGTGACATTCCCACCTAAATAAAGGTAATCCCTAGCTAACCCTTCCTGTACATCTATCCCGTCTCACAGTCACATAGTTCACAGTCTCATATGAACCGGATAGTAAATCCACTATTCGTATAAATTGGAGGTCACCTGAATTAGCCAGCCAATTACTTTTTCCGATTTTTTTTCTGATGCCTCCGTTGTCGTAGTTCCTGTCTCACCTCCCCTGCGCAGTTATTGGTGCAAAAAAAGCCAGGGAAGGTGGGAGGGGAATCGAATTTTTAGTGAGTTTGCCACCTGGTGTTCGACTCGAATCGAACATCTCGAACAGCCAGATATCTGATCGAACATGTACTCGGTCGAACGCTGTTCGCTCATCTCTAGTGTAGACGTCTCTGCTTGGAGGATCTCTTTTCTTGCTCCCTTCACCCTAGAAGTACTTTCCTTTAATAAAGTATATTACAAAATCTGTTATTATTACCTGCGCTATGTATTCAAGAACAAAAAAAAGCTGTTAAACTGAACAGCTGAACGAAAAGAAGGAGGGAATCAGGGGCTGTGTGTCAGGTAAAGGAAGTAGCAACTCCTATGATGACATAACATTAAAATTAAATAGGAACTTCTGGTCTTAAAGATAGCATGTACATGTGGGCAAGACATTTAAAGGGAGTCTATCACTGACACCAGCCACTGAACATCACTAAACACGTCCATCCTGAATTCAGCTTGTCCCCCTGGGCATTGTGAATTGTGTGAGTTGATCTTCCCACTGCCCATGGAGAAGAGGTGAACGCAGGATGGGCGTAGTTAGTGATGATGCACCAGTGCTCAGTAATAGAAGAAATACAAAATATTGCAACTATAAACCACGTAACAATGTTTTATTTTGAACACTATAGCTATTGTTCTAGAGATCCAGTCAATACTGTAGCTCTGCATCACAGTCTTTTGTTTTAAAAGTGCTGAAATTGGTAAAATGAGAGCTAGAAAACAAGCCAGGGACACAATAGTGTCATGGTAAACAAGAAATAAGTAACTGAATGAAATCCCAGCAGCCTTTGCAACAGGATCAGCTGAATTAGGACAGTGCCAGAGTATCACACTGCTTGTTGACATGCTAAAAAAAGAAGAATATTCTCACTCAGAGGCCCTTCTGTATGTTCAAGGTTTCTGGTTTCACAGACAGAAAATAAGACTAATGTAGGCGCTCTGTCTGCAAGATTATTTAACTCCTTTATTATTGCATGTACAAGTCCCAAAAGAATTAATACAAAAATCAATAAAAGACCACAAATAGGTAAGCTATAGGTCTAATGCATATGTTGTGTTTTACCTGCATACTTTTGTTTTTACTTCCATGTGTTCATTTCTGTAAATTTGCATTTCTTGACTCTATGCGTGTTTAGTGAGCAGGCTCCTCCTGATATGATGGAAGAGCAGATTGTTCTCTCTGCAGCAGCATCTTCCTCCTCCTTGTGTTCTACTCTTACTAAATTGTTACACATAGAACTTTATGATAATTATAAGGAAGGAGATTCACATACTGCTTGAAAGTGAAGACGTCCCGGATTTTGATAAGCTAGAGCCTGACTGTAGGCTGTTGTGTGGTCATAATGTAGTTATACAGTTCATTTAGCTAGACACTAAATCCCAAACTCCAGACAAAATAGTGAATAAGTAGGAATCCATACCCCCACAGGGCAATAGTTCATGCTGGTTTTAATGTGTATGCATAATTTTTAAGATATTTTAATAAGTTATAGTTTTGTGTACTTACAGTAATATTTCATCTATGCCAACCCTTCACTATCATTAATATTATTTTGGGGGTATACAAGTCAGTATCCAAACACAGAAGCCCCAAAGAGGCAATAAAATCTCAATTTTCCTTTTAAACTATCACACGCCCTTTAATTTTATACATGCAGAGATAAACCAGAATTGCTTACCTCTAATCTAAAGCAATAAATGGTTTCTGCCGTGCAAACTTCCGCGCAGCTAGCCACGACGGAATGCTGATGCAGTGCGGCATCCCGCTCCTGATTAAGCCCAAATGAATGAGCCTAAACAGGAGCGTGCCTCAAGCTGCGGACGTATAATATTCCATAGTGTCCCTTTCATACAGTATAATGTCCAATAGCGGCCCCTTCACACAATATAATGTTCCATAGTGTCCCTTTCATACAGTATAATGTCTAATAGCGGCCCCTGCACACAGTATAATGTTCCACTGTGGCCTATTCACACAGTATAATGTCCCATAGTGGCCCCTCCACAAAGTATTATGTCCCATAATGGCCCCATCACACAATATAGTGTCCCATCGTGGCCCCAATGGTGTAAGTTGGCAATATTGTAAAAATATGGGTTTTAGCAGAACCTGAAATTTTTGGGGTACACCACCAACAAATTATTATTATACTCTGGGGTCCTTAAAGACCCCAGAGTATAATGATCGGAAGCCCAGGGGAAGTGACAAGCATTAAAACCATTGGTACTCAATTTTCCTCCACGATTCCCTGCTGTTTTCGGTCCTCTTCAATGAAATCACAAATGTGGGTTACACCGGCGTCATTATGCATTGCGAGATACAGGAGAGGTGAGTACTAGAGATGAGCGAACACTAAAATGTTCGAGGTTCGAAATTCGATTCGAACAGCCGCTCACTGTTCGAGTGTTCGAATGGGTTTCGAACCCCATTATAGTCTATGGGGAACATAAACTCGTTAAGGGGGAAACCCAAATTCGTGTCTGGAGGGTCACCAAGTCCACTATGACACCCCAGGAAATGATACCAACACCCTGGAATGACACTGGGACAGCAGGGGAAGCATGTCTGGGGGCATAAAAGTCACTTTATTTCATGGAAATCCCTGTCAGTTTGCGATTTTCGCAAGCTAACTTTTCCCCATAGAAATGCATTGGCCAGTGCTGATTGGCCAGAGTACGGAACTCGACCAATCAGCGCTGGCTCTGCTGGAGGAGGCGGAGTCTAAGATAGCTCCACACCAGTCTCCATTCAGGTCCGACCTTAGACTCCGCCTCCTCCGGCAGAGCCAGCGCTGATTGGCCGAAGGCTGGCCAATGCATTCCTATGCGAATGCAGACTTAGCAGTGCTGAGTCAGTTTTGCTCAACTACACATCTGATGCACACTCGGCACTGCTACATCAGATGTAGCAATCTGATGTAGCAGAGCCGAGGGTGCACTAGAACCCCTGTGCAAACTCAGTTCACGCTAATAGAATGCATTGGCCAGCGCTGATTGGCCAATGCATTCTATTAGCCCGATGAAGTAGAGCTGAATGTGTGTGCTAAGCACACACATTCAGCACTGCTTCATCAAGCCAATACAATGCATTAGCCAGTGCTGATTGGCCAGAGTACGGAATTCGGCCAATCAGCGCTGGCCAATGCATTCTATTAGCCCGATGAAGTAGAGCTGAATGTGTGTGCTAAGCACACACATTCAGCACTGCTTCATCAAGCCAATACAATGCATTAGCCAGTGCTGATTGGCCAGAGTACGGAATTCGGCCAATCAGCGCTGGCTCTGCTGGAGGAGGCGGAGTCTAAGATCGCTCCACACCAGTCTCCATTCAGGTCCGACCTTAGACTCCGCCTCCTCCGGCAGAGCCAGCGCTGATTGGCCGAAGGCTGGCCAATGCATTCCTATGCGAATGCAGACTTAGCAGTGCTGAGTCAGTTTTGCTCAACTACACATCTGATGCACACTCGGCACTGCTACATCAGATGTAGCAATCTGATGTAGCAGAGCCGAGGGTGCACTAGAACCCCTGTGCAAACTCAGTTCACGCTAATAGAATGCATTGGCCAGCGCTGATTGGCCAATGCATTCTATTAGCCCGATGAAGTAGAGCTGAATGTGTGTGCTAAGCACACACATTCAGCACTGCTTCATCAAGCCAATACAATGCATTAGCCAGTGCTGATTGGCCAGAGTACGGAATTCGGCCAATCAGCGCTGGCTCTGCTGGAGGAGGCGGAGTCTAAGATCGCTCCACACCAGTCTCCATTCAGGTCCGACCTTAGACTCCGCCTCCTCCGGCAGAGCCAGCGCTGATTGGCCGAAGGCTGGCCAATGCATTCCTATGCGAATGCAGACTTAGCAGTGCTGAGTCAGTTTTGCTCAACTACACATCTGATGCACACTCGGCACTGCTACATCAGATGTAGCAATCTGATGTAGCAGAGCCGAGGGTGCACTAGAACCCCTGTGCAAACTCAGTTCACGCTAATAGAATGCATTGGCCAGCGCTGATTGGCCAATGCATTCTATTAGCCCGATGAAGTAGAGCTGAATGTGTGTGCTAAGCACACACATTCAGCACTGCTTCATCAAGCCAATACAATGCATTAGCCAGTGCTGATTGGCCAGAGTACGGAATTCGGCCAATCAGCGCTGGCTCTGCTGGAGGAGGCGGAGTCTAAGATCGCTCCACACCAGTCTCCATTCAGGTCCGACCTTAGACTCCGCCTCCTCCGGCAGAGCCAGCGCTGATTGGCCGAAGGCTGGCCAATGCATTCCTATGCGAATGCAGACTTAGCAGTGCTGAGTCAGTTTTGCTCAACTACACATCTGATGCACACTCGGCACTGCTACATCAGATGTAGCAATCTGATGTAGCAGAGCCGAGGGTGCACTAGAACCCCTGTGCAAACTCAGTTCACGCTAATAGAATGCATTGGCCAGCGCTGATTGGCCAATGCATTCTATTAGCCCGATGAAGTAGAGCTGAATGTGTGTGCTAAGCACACACATTCAGCACTGCTTCATCAAGCCAATACAATGCATTAGCCAGTGCTGATTGGCCAGAGTACGGAATTCGGCCAATCAGCGCTGGCTCTGCTGGAGGAGGCGGAGTCTAAGGTCGGACCTGAATGGAGACTGGTGTGGAGCGATCTTAGACTCCGCCTCCTCCAGCAGAGCCAGCGCTGATTGGCCGAATTCCGTACTCTGGCCAATCAGCACTGGCTAATGCATTGTATTGGCGTGATGAAGCAGTGCTGAATGTGTGTGCTTAGCACACACATTCAGCTCTACTTCATCGGGCTAATAGAATGCATTGGCCAGCGCTGATTGGCCGAATTCCGTACTCTGGCCAATCAGTGCTGGCCAATGCATTCTATTAGCTTGATGAAGCAGAGTGTGCACAAGGGTTCAAGCGCACCCTCGGCTCTGATGTAGCAGAGCCGAGGCTGCACAAGGGTTCAAGCGCACCCTCGGCTCTGATGTAGGAGAGCCGAGGGTGCACTTGAACCCTTGTGCAGCCTCGGCTCTGCTACATCAGAGCCGAGGGTGCGCTTGAACCCTTGTGCACACTCTGCTTCATCAAGCTAATAGAATGCATTGGCCAGCGCTGATTGGCCAATGTATTCTATTAGCCTGATGAAGTAGAGCTGAATGTGTGTGCTAAGCACACACATTCAGCTCTACTTCATCGGGCTAATAGAATGCATTGGCCAGCGCTGATTGGCCAGAGTACGGAACTCGACCAATCAGCGCTGGCTCTGCTGGAGGAGGCGGAGTCTAAGATCGCTCCACACCAGTCTCCATTCAGGTCCGACCTTAGACTCCGCCTCCTCCAGCAGAGCCAGCGCTGATTGGCCGAATTCCGTACTCTGGCCAATCAGCACTGGCTAATGCATTGTATTGGCGTGATGAAGCAGTGCTGAATGTGTGTGCTTAGCACACACATTCAGCTCTACTTCATCGGGCTAATAGAATGCATTGGCCAATCAGCGCTGGCCAATGCATTCTATTAGCGTGAACTGAGTTTGCACAGGGGTTCTAGTGCACCCTCGGCTCTGCTACATCAGATTGCTACATCTGATGTAGCAGTGCCGAGTGTGCATCAGATGTGTAGTTGAGCAAAACTGACTCAGCACTGCTAAGTCTCTGCATTCGCATAGGAATGCATTGGCCAGCCTTCGGCCAATCAGCGCTGGCTCTGCCAGAGGAGGCGGAGTCTAAGGTCGGACCTGAATGGAGACTGGTGTGGAGCGATCTTAGACTCCGCCTCCTCCAGCAGAGCCAGCGCTGATTGGTCGAGTTCCGTACTCTGGCCAATCAGCGCTGGCCAATGCATTCTATTAGCCCGATGAAGTAGAGCTGAATGTGTGTGCTTAGCACACACATTCAGCTCTACTTCATCAGGCTAATAGAATACATTGGCCAATCAGCGCTGGCCAATGCATTCTATTAGCTTGATGAAGCAGAGTGTGCACAAGGGTTCAAGCGCACCCTCGGCTCTGATGTAGCAGAGCTGAGGGTGCACAAGGGTTCAAGTGCACCCTCGGCTCTCCTACATCAGAGCCGAGGGTGCGCTTGAACCCTTGTGCAGCCTCGGCTCTGCTACATCAGAGCCGAGGGTGCGCTTGAACCCTTGTGCACACTCTGCTTCATCAAGCTAATAGAATGCATTGGCCAGCACTGATTGGCCAGAGTACGGAATTCGGCCAATCAGCGCTGGCCAATGCATCCCTATGGGAAAAAGTTTATCTCACAAAAATCACAATTACACACCCGATAGAGCCCCAAAAAGTTATTTTTAATAACATTCCCCCCTAAATAAAGGTTATCCCTAGCTATCCCTGCCTGTACAGCTATCCCTGTCTCATAGTCACAAAGTTCACATTCTCATATGACCCGGATTTGAAATCCACTATTCGTCTAAAATGGAGGTCACCTGATTTCGGCAGCCAATGACTTTTTCCAATTTTTTTCAATGCCCCCAGTGTCGTAGTTCCTGTCCCACCTCCCCTGCGCTGTTATTGGTGCAAAAAAGGCGCCAGGGAAGGTGGGAGGGGAATCGAATTTTGGCGCACTTTACCACGTGGTGTTAGATTCGATTCGAACATGGCGAACACCCTGATATCCGATCGAACATGTGTTCGATAGAACACTGTTCGCTCATCTCTAGTGAGTACCACTGATTTTTATGTTCGTTTACCTCCCTTGGGCCTCCAATTATTATACTCTGGGGTCTAAAAAGACCAGTATTTGTTGGGGTCCACCACAGGCCACGGCCTTACTTACCACTCCTGCTCATTGCCACTTCTGCTTCTTCTTCTTCCCTCCAGGTGGCCCCAGTGACATGAAATGAGACACCCAGGGCCCCCTGAAGGGCAGAAGGGGATATGTCAGCCTTAGATTTAACCCAAATTTTAAAAGGTTTTGGGCTTGGACCAAATCTGAAAAGCTTGAGGTTCATTACCAATTAAGCATTATTAGTCTGGGGTCTCCTCAGACCCTAGAGTATAATAATGGGAGGCCAGGGAATCAGTGGGGGAGGGGGGGAGGAAAAATAACAGATACTTATACTTAACTTGCTTCACCTCTCCTTTGCATCTTAGTGGCGTCTTGTGGTACCCAAAGTCATCACACGCAGTGGAGGTCAATAAGGAGGCCTGTTGTAAAGTACCACGTGACCATTGAGGGCCAATCTAGAAGTGGCCTGAAAATTGGCTACTACAAATTTGGCTACTACCTATTGGATTATTTCAACAGGTACTTACCAGTGTTTATTCACCGATCCCCACTCCGGTCACGTCTGGACTCTGCTTCTACCTCCAGAGCATGGACACTGAAGAACGCTGCAGCGTCCTCTGGAGGAAGAAGCAAAGGATGAACAGGACAGGAGCTTGGTCTTGGGATTGGTGAGTAAAATATTGGTTGCTATCTATTGGAGTGAACCAATGGGTAGTGGCCAGTTAAAAAACTAAAAGCCCCTCCCCCTCAGTTTATGCCAGGAGCTGCTTCCTAAGGCTGTCGACTCAGATTGCATTATGGAAGGTGCAGCCCTGGGTGGGTGTTGGACCAAGGGACCCCACTTATCACAAGACCTTCTTCCATTGTGGTTCAATAAAATAAATTTTTATTTATCTCTTCTAGCCGAATTTTTCAGCAAAGTTTTTGTGTTGAAAAAGCCCCCCTTGGCTTATACTCGAGTCAGCAAAAAAAAAATTAAATAAATAAATAAAATAAATATATATATATATATATATATATATATATATATATATATATATTTATATTTATTTTTTTTTAGGAGGGGGGGGGGGTCTATGACCATCTGCAATATCAATGTATAGAATCTCCCATAAAATAGTGGGGGGAAAAAAAGAAGCTTGAAAAAAAAAAAAAAAAAAAAAAAAAGTTCTAAATCACTCCTTTCCCTAGAATACGTGCAAAAGTAGAAAATGACTGTGAAACACATTATACACATTAGGTATCCCTGTGTCTGAAAGTGCCCTGTCTACTGAATATAGGGGATCTGCAGTGCTCCTGGGGGTTAACAGGAGCACTGCAGATACGCCATATTCAGCCAGCCTGAATTCCAAGTGGGGGAAAAAAATCCCAGTCCTCAAGCTCAGGGAAGGGGCAGACAGACAACCAAAACACCCCCTCCCCTTCCCCAGCACCCAGCATCTACTGCACCCAAAAACTCCGACCATTTTAATTTTTGAAATTTTCCAGTAGCTGCTGCATTTCATACTCGAGTCAATAAGTTTTCCCAGTTTTTTGTGGTAAAATTAGGGGCCTCAGCTTATATTCGGGTCGGCTTATACTCGAGTATATACGGTAATATATTTCGAATTTATTATACACACATTATGGGTGTCACCCTGAATTGAGCATTTATGGGGAGTCAAGAGAAATACAGATATATACATCTTTAATTCCAATTTGGTTAAGAACTAATGAAATTATTTCACTACAAAATCACGACACGATGGCAAAATAATTGAAAAGCTACAAATTATAACACAGCAACTGGGTGGCCGCACATATGAACCTATAGCATATCAAATGGGCACATCAAAAGCTGTTAGCTAAATAAGCAAGGCCAACAGTTATCTAAGGTGTGTAGGCAACCTTCATGACATGGCGTAATAGTATGCCATGGCAAGTGGCAGATTAGTGCACCCTGATCTGCTATTACTTAACGGGCATGTTTCGGCTCAGCTCTTGAGCAGCGGGTGTCAGAGGTTACATACAGCTTACACACTGCTGCTGCACCTGTGATCAGAAATAACTTGGATGTGGGTACTTAAGCCCTAAAATGCAGTCAATAGCAACCACAGCATTCAACAGATTACAGATAGTTAAATCATATACTGTATAACATAAATCATCAAACGGTATACATTATGATTACGTGGTTGAGTCTAAGGTTGTTTTTTGGAGACTGACCCATATTGAGGGACAAGGCTAGTGACCCCAACCTCTAAATACTAGTTGCTTAGAGATAGTTGCACTTGTTTCCACTTCATTGTTTGACTCTTCGCAGCAATTTTGAAAAAAATAGGTGATGGACTAAATACAAAAGATTTCTAAACAGATTCCTGGTTATAGTGTGATTTACCTTGAAGTAAAGCTATTCTTCACATCATCTACACAGAGTTATTGCTGAAAAGCTTGCCCTGAAACTGGGTCTTGTCCTTTATAGCATACCATTACTACCTACCACAGAGAAATAATAAAGCAGTTGCCCAGCAACATGCTGTATCTGCCAGTGAGACCTAAATATACAAACTGTATCTATCAGGGACGGATCCAGGGCCGGGCGAGCTGGGCAACCACCCAGCTCGCCCGGCGCGGCCGGGACCTAACAATGGTCCCGGTCGGCATGTCCCGACTCCAACTGAGCTCACAGCTCCTGCTTTAAACGCCTATGTATTTCATCTCATCGGTGGTAGGACGCCGATGAGCTGAATGCATAGGCGTTTAAAGCCGGAGCTGTCACAGCTCAGCTCCTGCTTTAACGCTGAGCTCCGGCATTTGTAGCTGCGATGTGATGACGTCATCACATCGCGGCTACAATATGTGTATGAGGGAGAGAGCTGCGAGGGAACGAGGAATGGTGAGTGTGTGTGTGAGTGTGTGTGAGTGAGAACAGCATGACACTGGGGCAGATGGAGGAGGGAGAACGGCATGGCACTGGGGCAGATGGAGGGGGAGAACAGCATGACACTGAGACAGATGGAGGAGGGAGAACGGCATGACACTGGGGCAGATGGAGGGGGAGAACGGCATGACACTGGGGCAGATGAAGGGGGGAGAACGGCATGACACTGGGGCAGATGAAGGGGGGAGAACGGCATGACACTGGGGCAGATGGAGGGGGAGAACGGCATGATACTGGGGCAGATGGAGGGGGAGAACAGCATGACACTGGGGCAGATGGAGGGGGGAGAATGGCATGACACTGGGGCAGATGAAGGGGGGCAGAACAGCATGACACTAGGACAGTTGAAGGGGGAGAATGGCATGGCACTGGGGCAGATGAAGGGGGGGGGGAAGAACGGCATGACACTGGGGCAGATGGAGGGGGGAGAATGGCATGACACTGGGGCAGATGGAGGGGGGAGAATGGCATGACACTGGGGAAGATGAAGGGGGGAAGAACAGAATGACACTAGGGCAGATGGAGGGAGGAGAATGGCATGGCACTGGGGCAGATGAAGGGGGGAAGAACAGCATGACACTGGGGCAGATGGAGGGGGGAGAATGGCATGACACTGGGGCAGATGGAGGGGGGAGAATGGCATGACACTGGGGCAAATGGAGGGGGAGAACGGCATGACACTGGGGCAGATGGAGGGGGAGAACGGCATGACACTGGGGCAGATGAAGGGGGAGAACGGCATGACACTGGGGCAGATGAAGAGGGGGAGAGAACAGCATGACACTGGGGCAGATGGAGGGGGGAGAATGGCATGACACTGGGGCAGATGGAGGGGGGGGGGAGAATGGCAGGACACTGGGGCAGATGGAGGGGGGGAGAACAGCATGACACTGGGGCAGATGAAGGGGGGAGAACAGCATGACACTAGGGCAGTTGAAGGGGGAGAATGGCATGGCACTGGGGCAGATGAAGGGGGGAAGAACAGCATGACACTGGGGCAGATGGAGGGGGGAGAATGGCATGACACTGGGGCAGATGGAGGGGGGAGAATGGCATGACACTGGGGCAGATGGAGGGGGGAGAATGGCATGGCACTGGGGCAGATGGAGGGGGGAGAATGGCATGACACTGGGGCAGATGTAGGGGGAGAATGGCATGACACTGGGGCAGATAGAGGGGGAGAGAACAGCATGACACTGGAGCAGATGGAGGGGGGAGAATGGCATGACACTGGGGCAGATGGAGGGGGGAGAATGGCATGACACTGGGGCAGATGGAGGGGGAGAACAGCATGACACTGAGGCAGATGGAGGGGGAGAATGGCATGACACTGGGGCAGATGAAGGGGGGAAGAACAGAATGACACTAGGGCAGATGGAGGGGGGAGAATGGCATGACACTGGGGCAGATGGAAGGGGAGAATGGCATGACACTGGGGCAGATAGAGGGGGAGAGAACAGCATGACACTGGGGCAGATGGAGGGGGGAGAATGGCATGACACTGGGGCAGATGGAGGGGGGAGAATGGCATGACACTGGGGCAGATGGAGGGGGGAGAATGGCATGGCACTGGGGCAGATGAAGGGGGGAAGAACAGCATGACACTGGGGCAGATGGAGGGGGGAGAATGGCATGACACTGGGGCAGATGGAGGTGGGGAGAACAGCATGACACTGGGGCAGATGAAGGGGGGAAGAACAGCATGACACTGGGGCAGATGGAGGGGGGAGAATGGCATGAAACTAGGGGTAGATGAAGGGTGTATATGAAAATGGGGGGGAGATATAATTTACGGGTGACTGTAGGAGGATTATACTGTGTGGAATCACATGAAAATTGAATGAGAATGGGTGGTCAACATAAAAGTGGGCGGGGCCTAATTTGCTGCGGCGCGCGCACCGCACGTTTTGTTCCCTCTTTCTAGTCTTCAACAGTTGGTAAGTACAGGTTAGAAGTGCGAGACCCCCAGTAAGTAGGGCCCCGCCAAAGTCAATTGTCCAGGGCCCCGCAAACCCTGGATCCGCCACTGGTATCTATCTAATGACAATCTAACAGCAGATGAGAATGGATGACTAAATTAATGACAATTGTTTTGCTCAAATCTTAAAGCATACCTCCCAAATGTCCTGGATTCAGTGGGATAGTCCCGGATTCAGCAGGACAGTCCCGGATTCCGAGACCTGTTCCACAGTCCCAGTCGGAAGGACCTGTCCCGCAGTCCCAGTCGGAAGGAGGTATGTCCCGGATGCAACTCATCTGCGTCAGGAGGACACAGAGGAGTTTAATACAGTGGTGAAGTAGGAACAGAGAGCTCCTGCCTCACCACTGTGCCTGCTGTGTGCTCCTGCCCCGAGATATGTGGGTGCGATGTGATGACATCACTCACATTGCTCCTGCAGCTCCCTGAACTTTTGGGACATTAAACTGAGGGCAACTGGAGAGGTGACATTAATGGCACATAATGTTTTTGCAATGGTTTACTATTAGAGATGAGCGAGTAGTTTTTGATCGATTAGGTGTTCGATCGAATACTATGGTATTCGAAATACTCGTACTCGATCGAACACTACTAGCTGTTCGAAGTTTAAGGTTCGATGCAGAACCAGCGTTGATTGGCAGAATGCTATACATTCTGCCAATCAACGCTGGTTCTTCTCTTACCTTTCCAAAGTCTTCTCCACGCTGCATCCCCGCGTCTTCTTCCAGGTGGAATTCACTCTGCCTAGGCAGGGGTGAACCTGCCCCTTTCGCCGCCCAAGGCGAACGACAGTCCTGGACTGGCTTAGGTAAGCAAAAATGCTGCCCTCCCTGGGGCCCTGGCATAGCGCCGCCTGAAGCGGTCGCTTCAGCTCGCCTCATGGGAGGTGCGGCGCTGTGCGTAGGCATCCGGCATACACGCGCATGCGCAGTCAGCTCTGCTCAGGCCTCGGGCCTCGAGCCTGGGCAGAGCCGCACGCGCAGTCGGCTCTGCCTAGGCCGGATGCCTAGGCAGAGTGAATTCCACCCGAAAGAAGACGCGGGGACTCTGCGCCGGGAGAAGACTTCAAGCAGAATCCAGCCCGACCGTCACTCGTGGACTTGGTAAGTATGATTTTATCGAATGTTGCCTACCCCTGAAACGAGCATTTCCCCCCCATAGACTATAATGGGGTTCGAAATCCGTTCGAACAGTCGAACAGTGTGCGGCTGTTCAAATCGGATTTCGAACCTCGAACACTTTAGTGTTCGCTCATCTCTATTTACTATGTCTCTGACCTGTCTGTTCTATGTTTTAATGTACAGATCATTTGTACAGTTGAGCTGATGTAGGAATTTCTATATTTTTACGTGTATGACCTATTTAAGATCGACACGGTTAATTTTTAGGGTGTAAAAGCAGTGTTTATCTTGAATTTCTGAAGCATGATTCTGTTTAACAAAACCAAAATATAAAAGTTTTATATAAATATGTAAAGTAAATTGATCCAGTCTGCCAGAGGGGGGGAGGAACGACACTTTAAACTCCTGTATCTCAGGACTTGTTTGGGCTATAAAGATAATTTTAGATAAATTTTAAAGATGAGAATCTCATCTTTAAAATGATATGTTCTTCATAATAGCCCTTATAGATATGGAGTGAATCGCTGTTAAAAACGCTGTCAGGAATTGAGATCTTCAATGGGGTCTCAATCCCGAATAGCGTTTTCAATAGTGAATCGGTTTGGCACAGTAAGAGTTAACATGAAGACCTTGGTATCACTCTCATCTTTAAAATGAATCTAAAATTATCTTCATAGCCCAAACAAGTCCAGAGATATCCACATTAGAATAAGGACGTAGTAGCTACGTCCTCGGCTAGACAAGTGCCACCCTGGGAGGACGTACAGCTACATAAGGGTTTAAGGAGCTTTCTGGGCAATTTTTTTTTTTTTTAAAAGGTCTATTAGTGCTATTAATTGGTTTATAAATGCACTTATATATCTTTAGCAGTGTTTTGAGTCTCTGGGAGCTTCTGGTATCTTCTGCATTTCTTTACAGGGTTCAGCTTCCTGCTATGCAACTTCCACAGTAGTTCCCTCTCACCTCACTCCCACCCTCCTATTTCCCTCCCTCCCATACACCCCCGCCCAGCCTCTCTAGCTATTCCACCTACTACTAACCCTTCCCTATCTACTCAGCCCAACACCCGACCCAAAAAATGTTTTTGTTTTTTTTAATGTCTATTGGTGATATTAATGGGTTAATAAATGTACCTATATGCTTTAATGTGTTTTGACTGATTTCTGTGAGTCTCTGATGGCCCCTAGTGTCTCCTACTTTTGTTTATATCCTTCTGCTTCCTGTTATGTAACTTCCTAAGCCCTCTCACCTCTCTCCCCCAACTTCCTCACCCCCCCTCCCTGTCTAGCTATCCTTCCTATTCTATATGTCCTACCGTACCTACTCAGCCCAACCCCCGACGCATATTACATACTTACTCTCCATGACTGCTTCCTAAGACATGGCTTCTTCTCCTCCTGTACTGTGTGTGCGCTTCTCTGACGAGTCACCTCTGCTGTGAATGCACAGACACGCAGTAGAGGTGATTTACTGGCAGCAGTGCGTGCATACTGCGAGGAGAAGAGAGTGCACCCTGCCAGTACAGGAGGAGAACCCGTCATGTATGGATAAGTATGAGTGAAGTGGATGTGGGGAGTAGTAGTGACAATCCATTTCCAGAAATGGGGAAATGGATCGTCACCGGATTATCAGAAAATGAAAGGATATGAGTAAATATACATTTTTTATTATTATTAATGTTATTTAGAAAGTAGGAAGGGGGAATGTGTTTAGATTAGGGTAGGGTTTTTAAAATATCCCCGACAACCCCTTTAAGGTTTATATTAGCAGCATAACTGAAGCATAGTAGTGTGTTCTGTTTATACTGTAGTATGGTGAGGTGATGCTTTTGAAGTATATGAGTGAAATGCATAAGCAGTTTATTTTTGCTGTACCCAGTGTGTGGGAATGTGAGCTTTACTTATTTGATCTGACTACCTGATGAATGTGCTGGTGTGCTTGTCCACTATGATGTTCAGGTCTGTTGTGTGTACATTGGTTGCATGTGTGCCCAATATGCTTGGGTGTACAGATTAATGTACCAGTACCCCTAAAGTAGCAATCACCTATAAATCTTAATAAAATAAGGCTTTGTTTGAAGCTTTCATTAACAATTATGTAATTGCCCACTCAGTGCCCCCCACAGTCAGTAGAATTCCCACATCATTGCCCCCACTTTTAGAATAATGGCCCTCACACTTCAGTGCCCCACATATAATGTCCCCCACAATCCCCCCATATATAATATACAATCATAACACAGTGCCCAGCAAGACCCTGCACATATTTCACTCTCCATTCAACCAGAGCACCGCCAGACTGAATGCAGAAGAGACTGATGCCGGCCCGGAGATTGTTGAAGTACAGCACTTGGCAATCTCTATTGCTCTCACTGAAGTGAATGGGAGTGCCGACCGCCACTACTCCCTGCCCACATTGAGACTGACTGTACTCAGTTTGAATGTGGAGCATGACAAAGGTCCTGCAGACTTTACTTCATGGAACAATGACTTTAACCCCTTCTCGTCACAGCCAAACAATTCTTGTTTTTGGCTCTCCATCTTTCAAAAGATGTTACAATTTAACCCCTATGCAATGAACACCATACTGAGTTTTAATACTATGCTCCAGCACCCCCGATCAGAATGGAGCTTTTAACCCCTTAGATTCTGCTGCTGAACGGGGGACTTCCTCTATACTGTGTCATACATGTGTATACATATTGTCAGGGTCTGGGGTTGCTAGGTGGGGTGGCATAGACACAAAAGTCCAGTTTCTTTAGTCCAAAACAAAGGTAGAGTTTTATTTTCAATCAAAAATATAGTGCAGCAACAAAAGGAAACAATACAAAAATAAATACCTGCCCGGCTAGGCTCTAACTCAGGGGTCTCAAACTCAATTTACACAGGGGCTGCTGGAGGTAGAGTCTGGGTGAGGCTGGGCTGCATCAGGTTTTCCACAAGCTATGCTCGCCGCAGCAAATTTAGCTCCGCCCAATTTAATGATGACTCCACCCATTCTTATTCATTTTTCATGTGCCCCCACACAGTATAATCCAACTACAGTCACCCGTACACTATATGTCACCACATTATAATGTTCCCACTGCCCTACAGTATTAGGTCCCTCTCCTGGTGCCCCAGTTTAAACTGGGGGAAACTAGAGGGGACATGAAACTGGGGCAGCTGGAGGGGGACATAAAACAGTGGGGGTAGTTGGAGGGGGCAATAAATTAATGGCAGCTGAAGTGGGACATTAAACTGGGGGCAACTAGAGGGGGACATTAAACTCAGGAGGCTAGAGGCAGACATTAAACTGTAGGGGTAGGGGTAGGTGGACGGTGACAATAAACTGGGGACAACTAGAGGCAGACAGGTCCCCCTCCAGCTACTCCCACGGTTTAATGCCCCCTCCAGTTGTCCCCAGTTTAAGTGCCCCCCTTCATCTACCCTCAGTTTCATCTCCCCCCACCATTTCTCCCCCAGTTTGATATCCCCCTTCATTTGCCCCATTTTATGTCCCCCCTCCATCTGTCCCCAGTTTTATGTTGTCCCTCCATCTGCCCCAGTTTCATGTGCCCCATCCATCTGCCCCCAGTTTCATATTCCCCTCCATCTGCCCCAATTTCAGATACCCCCTTCATCTGCCCCCATTTTCATGCTCCCCCTTCCATCTGTGACCCCAGGTTCATGTTCCCCCCTCCATCTCTGCAGCTAGGTTACTAACACACACACTGACACACACTGACACACACACACTCCATCTCACATTCCTCTCAGTACTACATCTCTTCATCTTTCAGCCGCCACACTAAGACACGCCTCCAATAGTCAGGTGACGTCTGATGTCACACACAAGTCCTTGAGTCTTAAACTTCAGCAGTACTAGCTTTCCACTGATCACCCATCGCTTTTATTGCGGTTATAAGAGCGGAGGAGTGATCGGAGGAAAGTTTAACTGAAGACATTTTTTGTCTTCTAGTAAAAACTATTTTAGGGGTGTCATGAGGAAACGTTTTTGTTTTGTTTTTTTTCTCCAGAGATGCCCAGAGTCTGAAAAGGTTGCAGATCTCTGTCTCAGGGGTTAAATAACCAGGATTTGTGTTATTTCCAATCCTTGGGGTTGCAACAGAGTGTCAGCTATAATGTTAAGCTAATATCTACTGCTGCTAATGCCTTGGTTATTGAACTCATGGCACAATACCCCATACATTTTAGAATAGGTGAAGTGCACTTAGACCGTGGCAACAGAACCAAGGACTATACACTATCAATGTTGCCATTTTGTTGCCCTGCTCTACCTCCCTGTACCAAACTGACTTTCACTATGAAAATCTATACTATATATGTGTCTCAAGACAGCAGAGACATGTTTGAGATTACACACGACTATAGAAGTCTATGGAGACATGAGGGAGAAGAGTCTGCAAGATGTGCCAGAAATTCAAGCTCTCTATGGCAACCAAAGTACTTCTTTCACATCAGTAAATGTCAGAAATTCTCTATATATGTCCTGCTTGAGCCCAAGGCTGTTTCTGAGTGAGACAGAACCCTTTATGGATACTGTGAGAAGTGATAGAAGACAGTCCTTAATCACCAGTTAAGCAAAGAAAATTCAAATTACAAATAGAGTTTGCAGAGGGGAAATGTGCTTTAAAAATGCAGAATAGATAGTATAGTGACCATTAACAGTATAATTCCTCATATAGAAACAAATGGCAGCTTATACTGAAAAGACAAATGAAACGAGAAAGGATATTATTTAAAGAGTAGAGATGAGCAAGTAGGTATTCGATCAATACTACGGTATTCGAAATACTCGTACTCGATTGAACACTACTAGCTGTTCGAAGTTAGGATTTGATGCAGAACCAGCGTTGATTGGCAGAATGCTATACATTGCCAATCAATGCTGGTTCTTCTCTTACCTTTAGAAGTCTTCTCCCTGCGCAGCGTTCCTGCATCCTCTTCCGGCTCTGAATTCACTCTGCTTAGGCATCGGGCCTGGGCAGAGCCGACTGCGCATGCCCACGCATGCGCAGTCAGCTCTGCCTAGGCCTGATGCCTAGCAGAGTGAATTCAAGGCCGGAAGAGGATGCGGGGACGCTGCGCAGGGAGAAGAATCCAGCCTGACCCTCACTCATGGACTTGGTAAGTAGAATTTGACCGAATGTTGCCTACCCCTGAAACAAGCATTTCCCCCCATAGACTATAATGGGGTTCGAAACCTGTTCGAACAGTCGAACAGTATGCAGCTGTTCGAATCGGATTTCGAACCTCGAACATTTTAAAGTTCGCTCATCTTTATTTAAGAGCTATTCTGGGTAAAATAGATTAAAAAAATGTTATTGATTTAATAAACCAGCATGTTACTCTAAAGTTTGTTTATTGCCAGGTATGTTTTATCAGTGACGACAAACATGGATATGTTTGCACGTCATGCCCTAGTACCTACTTATGATATAAGCAGATTGGGGGGTACTGACACTTTACCCTTCAAAATAATGCAACATGCTTGCCTTTTACAGAGCAAGGATGACTCTGAGAATGGATTTGCTGCACGTATTCTTGTAAACACAAAGCTAAAAATAATTTAGGATCTCTATATCTCTTTGGCAAAGTATGTCCTTGACCATATCGTCAAGTAGCAATATGTTTTGTCTGGCCTTATTGACTTGAATAGCATAATAAGAAACAAACAATACTTAGTGTGAGAAAAGTATTAAAAGTTGCAGGTTGTTGAGGGTGAACAAGATAGCAAACAGTTAGGGGAGCCAGATTTCCAGCCACCAACAACACAATGACAAATACAATTTTAATGTACAACCCAACCTCAGTATTACAGCAAAACCTATGCCGTGATTGGCTTTCACAGCTGGAAGGAGATTCAGCCATCCACAGTTCTCACGGCCGTATACTTAAAGGAGTCGTCTGGGATAAAAGCAAATTCTACCTATAAACTAAACTCCCTCCTCCCACCTAACTTCTAATTTAATTTAAGTATATCCCTGGAGTGGTCATATGACCGCCCCCGGGACTCTTTCTGATAATTCAGTGATGTTCCATTTCACCACTTCCGAAATGGAACGTCACCAGTACTCTAAAGTGACGTATAGGGGACTGGTAACAAGCAAAACATAGAGCGAGTTCTCACTTGTGTTTTTTCATCATTTCACTAAAACAGTTCAGGGATTTGATCAAATCATTGACTTTTTTAGGGAAACGACCCAATAGAGTTGTTATTTTAACATCTCCAGGGATTTGATGGAGAGCGGTGAGGTAAAGGGGAGTGGTAAAAAGTGAAACATAGAGCTCTCAGAGTCCTGACTTGTGTTATTTCAATACCTCACTAAAACAGTTCAGGGATTTGATTAAATCATTTACTTTCTGTAGGGAAACGACCCAGCAGAGTTGTTATTTTAACATCTTCTGGGATTTGATCAAAAACCTAGTTTCATCATTTCCCTGCGACAGGGGCCGTTATACACTGTGTGGGGTTGGTAAAGGGGCGTTATACTGGGGGGGGGGCTAGTCAGGAGGCATTACACCTTGTGGAGACCAGGAAGAGGGGAGAAAAAAGGGGTCTTTATACCAAGTGAGGGTGAGGAAAAGGGGATCACTAGGGGGCTCCATCCAAAACTTTGCAAAAAAAAATTGATTGGAGCCTCCATATTCTGACACTTTTATATTTCTGTGTATGGGGATGATTAAGGTGTATTTTTGGTGGGGACCAATGTACTTTTTATTTATGATGAAGTGGACAGAAGGAGATAGGTGGCACTACTGATATACTGGCATACCTTAAAAAGTCATATTCCTTCTGCAGCATACATTATAGTGGCACATGTAGCTGTATGTATCGCCAAATTTGGCTTTGCCTTATAACGCGGTGGTGCACACACCCCAGAAACAAAACAGTTCATGTAGTTAAATAGCAAAGAAGAAGGTGGGGGGCATTCACCAAGGCTGGATATGGTTAAAATACGAGTCATTTATTCAGCATAGTTTAAAAACATGGGAGAAAGAAGATGGCAACTGGAATGGAAGATCAGGCAACAGCCATTTCGTGCTTTAGCACTTTCTAAAGCCATCCGTGTATGCATTATTTCATGGCTTCCCAACTTCCTATGCTGTGAAATTCCTATTCTCATTATGGGTGATTTCAACATTCCCATTAACACCCCAGTCTCCCCATCTGCCTCTCGGCTTCTATCACAAACCCCCTCTATTGGTCTCTCGCAGCTTACTACTTCTCCCACACACAAAGATGATAACATCCTTAATCTGGTTTTCTTACAGCTCTGTTCTGTCACAGACTTTATAAATTCTTGCTTCCCAATTTCCAACCACGACCTTCTATCCTTTACTATCAAAGGCTATTGTACTTTTCAAAACACACTGACTAGGGTTGAGCGATTGTGTTCGGAAAAAATCGGATTCTGATCGGCGATCGAGAAAATTTCACGATCGCGATCGGAATTCCGAACACGATCTTTTTAGGTGGGATCGGGATCAGTAGTATTTCCCACAATGCCTTCACACTGAGTATATAGTGTATACTCAGTGTAAAGTCTCCGCTGCGGTTCCATAGGAATGAATCGAAGCAGCCGACACACAGCCTTAACCCCCTGCGCGCCGGCTGCCTCCATTCATTCTAATGGGAAGCTAAACTAACATGTCTCGTAGCTACTTACCTCTAGAGATGGCTGCTCCTCCTTCTTGTCCTCGCTGCCAGTCCAGCTGCAGTCTTCTTCGCCTCGCGGCCCCCTCCCTGCCAGGTTAGGAGAGTGTGGGCGGGTTAGGAGAGTGGTGTGGGCGGGTACAGGGCGGGGAGACGTGACGTCTCCCCTCCCAGTACCCGGCCACACTCTATCGTATCATTTTCTATGTCTTCTCGCCTTTCCCTTGCTGTTGGAGTTCCTCAGGACACTGTCCTAGGCCTCCTCCTCTTCTCTAGCTACATAGTCCCTATTGGACAAATCATCCATTTTAGCTTTCTATACCATGTTTATGCTGATGACACCAAAGTAAATACCTCATTCTGTGACTTCACCCCTGCACTACTACAGTGACTACCTCTCCGATGTCTCTAACATTATGTCTTCTCTTTATCTAAAATTGAATCTTTCAAAAACTGAACTTCTTCGGTTTCCTCCATCTACTAACCAAAACCAACTGACATCTCCATCTCTTTCCCCAGTCTTAGGGTGCATTCACATGGAGTAAAATGGAGTGTAATTTGGAGTGTAATTTTTACACGTGTAAAAAATTTACACGTGTATTTTGGAGCGTTTTTTTTTTACATGTGGCGTTTACGGAGCGTTTTTTGGAGCGTTTACGCGTGTAGAAAAACACGCTCCGTAAATGCCACGTGTAAAAAACGCTCCAAAATACGCACGTAAATTTTTTACACGTGTAAAAATTACACTCCAGTTTGCACTCCATTTTACTCCGTGTGAATGCACCCTTACTATTACACTGGGGCAGTATACCCACCGTCTCAGGGTTGTATTTGTTGTACTTGGATATCATGTTCACGCAACATATTCAGACACTTGCATGCACCCGTCACCTGCGTTTCAAAAACATCTCTAAAATCTGCACTTTTCTTGCTGTGGAAACATTAACACCCTTATTGTCATCTTGACTATCACAATTCTCTATTAACTGCTCTTCCGCTTACTAAACTCTTCCCTCTACAATCTGTCCTGAATGGAGCCGACAGACTCAACTTTGTGTCAAACTGGTAATCAAATGCATTTACCTTGTGCCCATCATTGTAGAATACATTATAAAATTATTACACTCACCCATAAATGAATCCATAGTGCTGCACCTCCCTACATCTAATTCCTTGTCACTGTCTACCACCACCATAACCGTCCTCTCCATTCTGCTAATGACCTTAGGGCTAGTTCACACGTGGGCACAGTTCACACGTGGGCACGTTCACACGTGGGCTAGTTCACACGGAATTCGCTTCAAAAACCTCTCCTTTAACATGGTGGTCTATGTAGACCACTAGCTTTTTTTTTCCTCCTAGCGTTTTCCGCCTGAAGAAGCGACATGACCTTTCTTCAGGCGGAAAACGCCTGAAGAATTGCATAGAAGTGAATGGGATTTTTTGCAAAAAAACGCGCGGTTTTCGCCTGCAGTTTCTATAGCACATATAGGAAAAAAAAACCCTAGCGAAAACCGCTAGCGAAAACCGCGTCAAAAACCTTGTCAAAAACCGCGTGGAATGCAAAAAACAGCGTCAAAAAAACTCCCCGAGGTTTTTTACCTCGCACAAATAAGCTAGGCGGTTTTCACATGTGAACTGACCCTTAGACTTGTATTCTCTGTTATCTGAACATCCCACTCCCATCTTAACCCCTTAAGGACCAGGCCATTTTTTGGTTTCGCATTTTCGTTTTTCCCTCCTCACATTTCAAGAGCCATAACTTTTTCATTTTTCAGTTCACAGAGTCACATGATAGCTTATTGTTTGCGGGACAAATTGTACTTTGTAATGGCACCATTCAATATGCTGTGCAATGTACTGGGAAGCTGGAAAAAAATTCAGAATGAGGCGCAATTGGAGAAAAAATGCATTTGCGCCATTTTCTTATGGGTTTAATTTTTACAGCATTCACTGTTTGGTACAAATGACATGTTACCTGTGTTCTACGTGTCAGTACGAACGCGGTGATACCAAATTTATATAGTATTTGAAATGTTTTGATACTTTTAAAAAAATGATAAACTTTGCAAAATAGAAAAAAAAAATTTGTGTCATCATGTTCTAACACCTGTAACTTTTTCATATTTCCATGTATGGAGCTGGTTGTGGTGTCTTTTTATGCGGGACAAGATGACGTTTCTATTGATACCATTTGGGGAAAGATCCGATGGTTTGATCACTTTTTATTCAATTTTTTATAGGAGGCAAAGTGTTGAAAAAAACGCTTTTTGGCTGTTTTTATTTTTTTTGCCGCTACGCCGTTCGCAGTACGGGATAAATGTTTTAATATTCTAATAGTTCAGGCATTTTGGAGCGCAGGGATACCTAATATGTTTATGTTTAATGTTCTTTAATTACTTTTATAGCTGATCTAGGGAAAGGGGGGTGATTTGAACTTTTATATTTTTTTTATTTTTTTAATACTTTTAAAAACTTTTTTTTTTCTTCTGTTACATTTATGATCAGACCCCTTAGGTACCTTGAAACCTAGGGAGTCTGATCGCTCATACTATTCACTGCAATACTACAGTATTGCAGTGAATAGGAAAATGGCAGCACTTCTATTAGACGATGCCTCTGGCATCGTCTAATAGATCTCGGGCAGAGACAAGCCTGGAAGCCTTCAATAGGCTTCCGGCTGTCATAGCAACCGATCACCGCCCTCTTGTGACGTTCAGGAGGGCAGCGATCGGCAAAACATGGCGGCGCCCATGCCGCCGGCGCCGTTTACACACTGCGGTCACGTTTGACCGCAGTGTGTAAAGGGTTAACAGCAGCGATCGGCTCGGGCACCGACCGCTGCTGTTAGTGGCAGGTCCTGGCTGTATTATACAGCCGGCATCTGCCGTGTATGGAGCGAGCTCAGCGTGTGAGCTCGCTCCATACATCCCCATGCGACCCATGACGTACAGTTACGTCAAGGGTCGCTAAGGGGTTAAAGCCTTTTCTCGAGCTGCAGTGATGCTCTGGAATGCTCAACCCCAGACAATTAGATTAAAACCCCACTACGTGACTGAATCACATTGATACCTTCTTTCATTATATTAACATTTCTTATCCTAAGGTAGCTTTCTACTCTATTCTTAAGAACCTAACCCTCCATCTAAAAGTTACCCTGCACTCCATGCACTTAGTATCTGTATATTCACAGATACCAGCTGCTTCCTGCACCTAGCAGGATATTGTAATATATTAAAAGCAGTATGATCTCATGGGACAGGAACGTAATGTTACCACTTTATAAATTGTTTCATATTCCCATATGGAATATTTAGTTGAATTCTTGGCATCAGTTCATAAAAAGGAAGTCCTCGAGTTGTAAAAGGTTAAAAGGAGGGTCACAAAATTGAAAAGGGGAATGGAGGACTTTAGTAACAATGAGAGATTAAAGGAGGTATATTAGTTTAATCTTGATAAGAGGAGTTTAAGGGAAGATATAATAAACCTGTATATGTATATAAATGGTCCATACAAGAAATATGGGGAAGAGCTGCTCCATGTAAAATCCTCTTAATAGACAAGAAGGCACTCCCTTTGTCTGGAGAAAATAAGGTTTAATCTCCACTGTAAGGACTGTGAATCTGTAGAATAGCCTACCCCAAGAGCTGGTCACAGCAGTCACAGAAGACAGCTTCAGAAAAGGTTTACATAGATGCCTTTCAAGCGCAAAATAACAATGATGCTTATGGAAATTTATAAAATACTTATATCCTTCAGACAGGTTTTATTTGTAAATATGAAAGAGTGAAAATTGTCCTGGGCACTAGAGGTGCAAAATGTCTAAAATCTTCTCGCAGCAAAAGTGTTAATCTCACTTTTGTGAATAAATGTCTAGGTCGTTACCAACAAATTTGTGCAAATCTTCCTTGAGTCAGAAGTAGAAGTCATTCATATCATTTTCATTATGTTTGGCACAAAACACAATTTCAGAGTAGGAAAATTATGTAATGTGAAGGCATGATAATATTTTCCTGCAGAATCTGGAATACTTAAAATTATCAACCACACCATGAATTTTGATATACCAGAAAAGTCTTAAGGATAATGTCCAGTCATTTAGCTACAAGTTGAAATAATATATATATATATATATATATATATATATATATATATATATATATATATGGGTTCTAGATTTTAAGGGCACGTTGATCAAGTGGTTTTATACTGACTGCCAGATTGGAGTCGGGAAGGAATTTTTCCCCTGAAATGGGGCAATTGACATAAGCCTCATGGATTTTTTTTGTCTTCCTCTGGATCAACACTGTAGGGGACTGTGGGGTTATAGGTTGGATTTGATGGACTGATGTCTTCATCCAACCTCATCTACTACGTAACTGTAACTATGCTATACACAAGGCAATGATACAACACACAATGGGGGAGATTTATCATGCCTTGTTTTTTGGCATTCAAGCCACAAAGTGATAACAATTCTGTGTAAGGGGCCATTTTCTTATGGCCGACGGGCATGCGCAGTCAGCTTTGCCCTAGCCCAAGGCCTAGAAGTCTGAAGCCTGCGTTAGAAGAAGACGCGTGAAGAGGACGTTGCTGAAGAAGATGGAGACTGCACTGGAGAGTTCTCTCGCAGCATTGGAGACGTCCCGAGTGCTGTTTGAGCGCTGGGGCCCTCAAGAGAACTCATTTGCATACTGACAAAAAAATTTGATTTCAAGCGAACAGCGGCACGAAGAAGACAACAAAAGGTAGGAGAAGAATAGCCTTTCTCAAGGCTATTCCGACGTGTCAACAAGAAAAAATTGAGTTTGAATGATAGGATCCCTTTTAGTAGCAGTGGATCTAGATTAAGCGTCAGATACTCCTGGGGCCTAAGATTCAGCTGTAACTGCATATGGGCGAATGTCAATGTTTGGGGCAGTTATTGACGAGGCCAGACCAGGCACAAAATTTAGATATAAGGGATATAACCGGAGAGATGGAAGACTATGTCATCCAAATAGGTGACAACATGTCGTCTGCATAGAGGAACACCAGCCTGCAAAGCCTCACGCACTCATGAAACAAACATACGAAGGCCAAGAACTTTGGCCTGAACCCCACTGTCCACAGGATGGCCCATAGATAGGTCCACTCAATGCCTGTCAAAGATAGAGCATTGAAGCCATGCAAACCTATTCACACAAGTCTCAAGAAGTAGAAAAAGGATGGGAGCTATGTACAAGAATTCTCATACCTCCTGGCATGTGAAGAATACACTGAATGGTAGGAATGGCCAATCCATGCTAGCTGCACAGTCTGGATCCTGTGGTTAGTCTGATGCATCTCAAACAGATTATTGCAGGCTGATACTGTTGCAGCCACAAGGACACTTCACATCTCTTGATGGTGTCCCCCAGACCCCCAACGCTTCATGCTATAACATTCATAGACTGTGCTGTTGCACACAAAATAATATTTAGTGTCTACAACATTCTAGGCCCTCGGACCCCAGAGTAAAATAACCAGAACTAAGCTGTTGAATATCTAAATGCACAGTAGGTCACAAAATATTTAAAAAAAAAGAACACAAAGAAAAGAACAGGTCACATCTCTCCAAGGTTGAGAGGACCATAGCAAATATATTCTCATATCACATGCAGAGCAAAAATTCAGAAACTGTACAACAGGGGGCATAATCGTCCCTCAGTGAAATCTTAAATGGTATAACCAGCATCTAGATATTTAAGAGCTGCAACTTCCGCTGGTAAAATATAGCTGTTGCTTGTGATTTCTGAACCCTGATGTTCAATTGATCAATGGGCTGGCATTAATCTAAAAAAATATGTTATCTACCTATGATTACTCCTCTGTTCATATGAAGTACCTGTATTAGCATTCAGATCAAACCAAATTTGAATACCAAACATTATTTCATGACAAAGACATGCACCAATCATCATCTGACCAATAGCATTCCTATATTTAAGAGGATAGTGTGGTCTCAACAAATTAGCCCTATCTATAGGTTTGGGGAAAACTGCTGTGTAGTGGGGATTCAATTGCAGGAACCCCACTGATCATGAAAACTTGAGAGTTTTGCACCCCATTTTGAATGTAGTGGTAGTTCAGAAATGCCTACTGCTACTCCTTTTAAAGAGGACCTTTCATCAGATTGGGCACAGGCAGTTCTATATACTGCTGGAAAGCTGACAGTGCACCGAATTCAGCACACTGTCGGCTTTCCCGATCTGTGCCCCGGGTAAAGGGCGTCCCTGGCTAACTGTCAGAATCGCCCGTCTGACTGTAAAGCGCTACAGTACCGGGACCGATAGCGCTTTACAGCGCTGCATAGAAAGAATTGATTTGGTTTAAGTGAGAGGCTGAGAGACCAGATTATGGGGATAACGTCTATCCTTAGGGAGAGACCACCTTCTCAGGTGTGTGGAGACTTATACAGCCATAGTTGCTCCACTGCAAGGGAACATGGGAAGAATATGCAAATCTGTCTCCCAAGATGTAAACGGGCATGTTGTTCAGGGTGCTTGCTATAGAGGGCAGCATAACAGAGGCACTGTCTCCCTGTTTACATCTTGGGAGACAGATTTGCATATTCTTCCCATGTTCCTTTGCAGTGGAGCAACTATGGCTGTATAATTCTCCACACACCTGAGAAGGTGGTCTCTCCCTAAGGATAGACGTTATCCCCATAATCTGGTCTCTCAGCCTCTCACTTAAACCAAATCAGTTCTCTCTAGGCTACGCTGATGAAGTCCAAAGAGACAGAAACGGTGCCGTCCGTAGCTGAGAAATTGATTTGGTTATAACCTCGCATTATGCAGTGAAGACTTCTGGGAAGTCGGGCATGTTGTTCAGGGTGCTTGCTATAGAGGGCAGCATAACAGAGGCACTGTCTCCCTGTTTACATCTTGGGAGACAGATTTGCATATTCTTCCCATAATCTCATGCTGTGAATGTGCAGTGCTCTACTATATCCCTGTGAGATGCTAGGGTAGTTAACAGATCTGAAGGCATAAGTGGAATGAAGGCATGAACTCTGCACATCTTCATTTCCGTTTTTAGTTAGTGTACGTTACAGGCACCACTTGGGTCAAAACTCTAATCTGCAATCATTCAATTTTATGCAAGTGACATATTCCCTATTGGAAGGATCTATGTCAAATAGGTGAAGGTCCGACAATTGACATCCCCACCAATCAGCTGTTCTTGTATATAACAAGGCCAATGTTAGAGGACATGAAAGGTTTTCTTTAAATTTCAATAGTGCCCATGTGTAAATTGAGGAATGATAGTTTCAGGTGTGTACATTTTTGGGGATATAACATGAATTTTATTTTAATTTAGAGGTCAAATTTTATTTTTGTAAGTCAAAAGTGGAAAAATTGGCCAGAAATCCCTGGCAGCAAAAACATTAAATTATAAAGGAATTCACCCCCAAGACACCAAGGATTACTATAGATATATATGTCCCATTTGGTCACATTCCGTGCTATGGTCCACAGAAGTCCTGAGCCGCACATGAAGCTGCTGTTTGGCCTTCGCAGTTGCTGGAGGGGGACCAGTAATGTCACTCACTTACATCACCAGTCCCTCTCCAGCGACTGCTGAGACAGAGCTTTGGACACAAGGCTACTGGGGAACAAATAGACACCAGAACAGGTGGATTTTTTCTTTTTTAGGTTACAATGGCAATGCTTGAAAATCACATACTACTGTATGTAAATAAATGTTTACTAAGGTGTAGTAAAATGAAGTATTTTTCAGCTACTTTGGCAAAAATAAAAGTATATAGCAATTACTAAATATAATATTTTGTCCCTTTTTTCTATGCCCTACACAAATGTAACAAATATTAATAATCTTTTTTTTTTCAATCAAAAGATATATCATGTATGTTTTTATTCATTTTGGGAAACTGCCCCTCTAAAGTTAATCCAGCACAAACAGAAAAAGCTGAGAATATGTATGTCTTGCATGCTTCAAACATACAAGATGGAAAATGGATTTTATAAAGCAAACAAAAGGAGGCTTTTGGAAATATGTAAATGCATGGAAACAAAATGTGTTCCATGAAGAAACCTGTTCAAAAGTACATCTTATGTAGATGCATAAACATTACTGCCACACTTATTATCGCTCACTAAAATGTGATGCAGGCCGTCTCTACCACTAAAAGTTTAGAATACTTTGATACAGTAAATGCACACCATTATGTGACAAAAAGAAGACAATATACAATACAGCCCCATCTTATACTGTGGAATAATAACAGCAGGCAATACTGGAATTAATCACGCTCAATGTTTGTGTAAATCCATGTTTTTTTTCTGAAATGTGGTCTGGGCTTAGCTGTAGGAGTCTTGAGGAATTCCTCTTACGGTGTTAAATTTTCTTTACTGGTTCACATCTATCACCGTTCTTGTAACCCCTTCCCACCACAGGCAATTTTTGTTTGATTTGTTTGATTCCAAACTCCATAACTTTTTTATTTTTTCATTCACAGAGCCATGAGGGCTTAAAGTTTGTAGGACAAATTGTTCTTCATAATGGTACCATGTATTATTCAATTTATTATGTACTGGAAAGCTGGAGAAAAATTCAAAATAGGAATTGGAGAAAAAGTATATTTGTGCAATTTTTATTTTTTTTTTTACAGCGTACGAGTATGATTCTAGGGATTACAAGGATAAATATTTATTTGCTTTTAAACTACTAAACAAAAATCCAAAACTGTGTAAATTTATTTTTCTTAATGTCACTATATTCTGGGCATTTTTTTTTTTTTTTTTGTGGGACCAGATGTACTTTTTAGCTATATTATTTTAGGGAATGTCAATTACTTTGATCACTTTTTGATCCACATACAAAACTGAAAAATAATGGCGATTTGGCACCTTTAATTTTTCTTCCCACAACATTGTTCAGTGTACATGAAAAATACTTTTTTATAAGCTTATAGACTGGGCGTTTTTGGACAGAGAGATACCTATTGTGTATGTGCTTCACAGTAATTTTCTACTTTCATATGTATTCTAGGGAAAGGGGGGGGGTGATTTGAATTTTTAATACTTTTTTTCTGATCAGTAACGCAATGCATTACAATGCTAATGCATTTCAAAAGACAAATTAATGTCAGACAAGCATGAGGGCCTTCAATTGGCTCCCAGCTGTCAGGGTAAGAGATCGCCAGTCGTGGATGTCACTCCAGTGATCCACTGGTATTAGCACTGGGTATCTGTAGTATAATAAGGGGGTAGCCATATTTAAATACCTGACACCAATATTATCAATAGTACCACCATATAATGAAAATGTAGTGGTCAGATACCAGGTTTATACAGGCATGGACAGGAAACGTTAAAGTCGCAGGCAGAATACCTTGGAATTTGAGCAGCTACTTGAGGATTTGCCAGCTTTTTGTTTTTAGAAAATACTTGTAGTCAAAATCACATAACGCTGAAACCACTTTCTTAGGAACTCAGCATTGAAACCAAGTAATAATAAAGTGTTACCATTCCCTTTTTGAAAAAGTTTTACCCCTACACAGCACTATTTGGCTTTTTGAGCACAGACTAAACCATTTGATTTTTGCATGCCATACCACATGGATAGTCTCTGGCACCCCATTTTGAAAATTATACCCCTAAGGAGTTTATAATGACCATGTTTACCCCATGAGTGTTGCGTTCATTTATACTGCAGGAATGAATGCATAGTGGACGGTGGAAATTGCAATTTTAGTTTCAAAAGTATTTATTGAATTATAGAAACAAGACATCATCAAGGCAACATAAGAGTATGTAAAATATTCCTAAGAGTAAAGGATGTATACATAACATAATACAAATATACAATAACTAATCCAAATATAATAATGAAAAACTCAGCTTCTTTGGAAACAATATGAATTTTCACATTTCACATTTTCACATATGTAATTGCAGAAGGCTTAAAGGGGTTGGCCACTTTCAAACCAATATTCGGAGACAATGTTTGTATATTTAAAAAGTTGTACAATATTCCAATATACTTTTTGTATCAACTCTTCACGGTTTTCTAGATTTCTGCTTGCTGCCATTCTTTCTGCTTATTGCCAGTGGATACATATCAGGCCAAGTCACGTGATTTACAGTCCATGGTCATGTGATATGTAGTCCAGGCTCATGTGATGTATGGTCTATGTACGGTGATGAACGCACAGTTGCAATACTCATTATATACACAGCTCAGTAATCAGACACCTGCCTGGTAATAAGCAGTGTCCTTGTATGTATAGCACATGGCCATGGACTGCACTGAAAGTAAGCAGCATACATGACAGCAAGCAGAGATCTAGAAAACCGTGAGAAATTGATACAAAAGTATAATGGAAAATTGTAGTACTTTTTAATTACACAAATAATAGTCGTCTCTCAATATTGGTTTGAAAATAGCCAAGCCTTTTAAGGCCAAATAGGAAAAAACTGGTTTGGTTAGTGGGAATGACTGCCCCAAGATTCATTGCACTATTCTATTGATGTCCAGAAGGGCAACTGTACCAGATATGAAAGGTATTGCCTAAAACGGTACAGCCCCAAATCAGGTGGCTGAGACCACAGGGTAAAAACTGTAAAGTCTAGAGGGAACCAAATAAGGTCTGTGAAGGATTTTTAAGGGGGGCTCCATAAGAGTGACTTGCTAACTGTCTTTGCTATTGAACATACAACAATGGGGCCAATTGGCCCGGAGTTATGGTAGTTTCTAAGTCCTGTTCCCATGTCATATAGTTCAGTCTGAGTTCAGAGAGCAGGGTGTCCAGCACACTGTATATAAAGGAAAAGGAACTTCTATCAGTCGCCTTACAGAGGCACATTCTTTGAAAACCAGCGGGAGTAATCACAGAGTTATGTGTGGCAAGTCAGCGCAAGAAGTGGTAGACTTGAGTAGTCCTAAAGGCCTCTGAGGGCGGCAAAGAGCAAGTGTGACTGAAGTAGTCCTTAGTCGGGACTTGTCAGTCACGGAGGAAGTCATTGAAAATAATGAACATAGCATGCCTCCACCAAGTGAACACTTGGGCGGGGAACAGCCAGGAGGGAAGCGAGGATTATTAAGCAGAAAGAAGTGTGCTGGAATCGTGCTGTGAAAAAATGTCCAAAAATAATCCATTCCAGTGTTCAATATCTTGAGCCCAGCTTGTGTCAGCAGAGACACACATTCCAAAGGCTGTTGTACCAGGGATAACCTGCTTTACAGTTTTCGGAGTTTCCGTTTCTATTGACAGAAGTTGAGCACAACATAATCGCACCCTGAAATAGTGTATTTCTGGAAAAATTGCATATTTTTTTTCACCATCTGCTATGTATTCTATTTCTATTTGTATTTGTATTCTATTTCTGGAAAATTAATGAAAATGAATGTAATGCTCAAGGGGTAATGGTCACTACGTCCATTAATATTTTCCAAAATGGGGTCAATTGTTTGGGGATTCCACTTCAGGAGCACTGCAAAAACAGCATGCTATGCACCCAAAGCAGCAGTTTACTCACACATATACAACTTTGTTGTGCCCAGAATAACAAGCTTAAAGTTTTAGAAGTGTGTATCCCTGATTACACAAAGTAGGCTCTAGGTATTTCTTTGAAAATGTCAATTTTCACTTTGCACATTGATTTTGGGAAAGCAATTCTGGGGTCAAAATGATCACTATATGAGAAACTCCTGGAAGGGTATAGTTTCTAAAATGAGGTCATATCTCTAAATTTTACCTCTATAAGCTGGGCATGACTTATCAAGCACTAAAATAGCATATACCTGAAAAAAATTTCAATATTAATTTTGCAACATCCTCTGCATTGGCACCTCCAAAAGGCTAATGAGGCTTTTCCCCTTCTGAGCTTTGGCCCAAACAGAAGTTTTCATATGCATATGAATTAATTAATTAATGTATTCAGGAAAAACTGCATCACAAATTGTGGGGAGCACTTTCTCATATTAATACGCAAAGTAAAAAGAGGCTTTTTTTTTTTTTTTTTTTTTTTGCAAAAAAGTAATTTTCATTTATACGGCCCAATGTTAAAATCTATGAAAAAACCTGTAGAAACAAAATGATTGCTAAAGCCCTTGAGGGTGGTAGTTTCTAAAACAGGGTAAATGTTTGGGGTCAACATTATCCTTCTAAGCCCTGCCAAGTGTCCTCCGCTGTCAGAAGGGCAGGCCTTACAGCTTAACGTCATCACAGGACTGTGAGGAATGCCCGACTGACAGTACTCTTCCTTACCATTGTGCTGTCGGGGGAAGAGGTATAGTCTTGCACCGATATTTCTAGAACCAGGGTGCATATCAGAAAGCTTAACTGTGTGCTGAACTCAGCTTTCTAGTGGTGTATAATACCGCCGATGCAACAGGCCCCCCCTTAAAGCGTTGAAAAGTTATTACAACATAAATTGACATGCAGATTTGAAAAATGGAGCTATGTTCATAAAAGAGTTGTACCATGACTGACACTTATTTATAGGGGATAGGTGTCCCAGCGACCACAAGAAAATCTACTTCCTCCTTGTGATTGAAGAGCCAGTGCATTAGCATGACTGGCATTCCATTCTCTGTTATAGGGCTTCAGGGACTGCAATTGCCGGCAGCCCCATAGCACTGAAACGAACATCAGATTCATAAGTGTACTGGCGCTTTATTCACTTTAAAGAAGACCTTTCCTGTCCTCATAAAAGTGCAGTTTTATATACCGCTAGAAATCAAACAGTGCACTGAACTCAGCACACTGTCTCGTTTCCCAGTATGTGTCCTAGTGGTGTAGATATTGATGCCGTTAGTTTCGGCCTGATATCTCCCCACTGTCAGAATAGCATTCCTCATAACTCAGCGTCATCGCTGGGTTGCAAGGAATGCCCCCCTGTACTGTCATAGAAGCAGTGCCACACCTCCCATGAGGCGACCTGAAGCGAGCGCTTCAGGCGGCACTGTGCCAGGGCCTCAGGGAGGGCGGCATTTTTGCTAACCTAAGCCAGTCCAGGACAAGCTGTCCTGGACTGGCTTAGCACGGAGCGGTGGTTTGGGGAGGCCACTGGAGCAGCGCTGCTCCAGCAGCCTCCCTGCACGCTCAGGCAGAGCGCAGGCTGTCTCTGGGCCTGCTCTCTGCCGGCGAACGGCACTAAGCCCCGCCCCCTCCGCTAAGCCACGCCCCGGCAAGGGGGGGACGGCTTTCTGCACTTCGCCTCGGGCGGCGAAAGGGGCAGGTTCACCCCTGCATAGAAGGCGTTTTTAACCGCCCAGAGGACTTTTGTTACATTGTTCTCCTGTTTGCTGGATATCCCAACGATCAGACTCCCACTGATGTGACAATTTATCTTCTATCCTGTGGATGGGATATAGGTATCTGTAATGGCACAACCCTTTAAAGTGATTTTCTGGTTCATGTCCATAAGGGGTTTCTGTCCTGTAGGGTAGATTCTTAGTCCAGGACATTTGTTGAACAGTCATCAGTTACAGAATAGATATTATCATCAGGAAACTAAATTTTTAAAATAAAATTTTTAAAAACTTGTTTTTTGTTTTCAGAATCATTTTGCTTTAAAGAGGAATACAACTGGCAAGCAGGAATCTGTTAGTACACAATGACACCTGGGAAGATTGTTCTTGTGACGTGAGCAATGTGTGAAGATTCTGGCTGTATGCGTAAAGTCCACTAATCTTCTTACAGATTACAGTTCCTAATATAAACCTTCATTCAGATGAGAAAAACTGGGTCAGAGCAACAAAAGAGCAGGCACGGATTGTACCAGTTTTTCAGTCCTCAGGTTCTGTTTGTTTAAACTAATTTTTGCCTCCCATTATAAAAAGAAAATAGACTTAGTATCTTAATGTGAAATAAACAAAAAACTAATCGACCATTAAAAAAATTAAAAAAGTGACAAACTACAGGCTTATTTGTGAATACATTTTGGTAACATATTAATAGTTATACCTTTTTTTTTTTTTTTTTAAAGCGACTGGCACAGACCAGAGGCATCGCTGTAGCGTCTAGACCAGACCTGGGCAAAGTCCGGCCCGCGGGCCATATCCGGCCCTCTGACTGATTCAGTCCGGCCCGCACAGCTTTGACTAGGGAGGCGTGTCTAGGGGGCGTGTCTTAGTGCCGGCCGAAGATGGAGATGTGGAGCCTGTCATAAAATACTGAGAGATGTAAGGTGAGCTGCAGGGGGGAGAGAGAGTGTGTGTGTGTGTCTATATGTGTGCCTGTCTATATGTGTCTATATGTGTGCCTGTCTATATGTGTCTGTATGTGTGTGCCTGTCTATATGTGTCTGTATGTGTGTGCCTGTCTATATGTGTGTGTCTATATGTGTGCCTGTCTATATGTGTCTATATGTGTGCCTGTCTATATGTGTCTGTATGTGTGTGCCTGTCTATATGTGTCTGTATGTGTGTGTGTCTATATGTGTGCCTGTCTATATGTGTGTCTGTATGTGTGCCTGTCTATGTGTGTCTGTCTATATGTGTCTGTATGTGTGTGTGTCTATATGTGTGCCAGTCTATATGTGTGCCTGTCTATATGTGTCTGTATGTGTGTGTGTCTATATGTGTGCCTGTCTATATGTGTCTGTATGTGTGTGTGTCTATATGTGTGCCTGTCTATATGAGTGTCTGTCTATGTGTCTGTCCATATATGTGTGTGTGTGTGTATATGTGTCTGTCTATCTGTATGTGTGTGTCTTAGCAACCTAGGGGCAGAGATGGAAGGGGAATGTTATACTAGGGCAGAGATGGCAGATGGAGGGGGGGGGACATGAAATGGGGAAAATAAAGGGGGATATGAAACTGAGGGTAAAATGGAGGGGGGGACATGAAACTGGGGGTAGATGAAGAGGGCACTTAGACTGGGGGGACATTAAACCGTGGAGGAAGCTGGAGGGGGACCTGTCTGCCTCTAGTTGCCCCTAGTTTAATGTCACCCTCCAGCTACCCCTACGGTTTAATGTCTGCTTCCAGCTTCCCGATTTTAATGTCCCCCTCTAGTTGCCCCCAGTTTCATGTCCCGCTCCAGCTGTCAATTTATTGCCCCTCTCCAACTACCCCCACTGTTTAATGTCCCCCTCCAGCTGCTCCAGTTTCATGTCCCCTCTAGTTTCCCCTAGTTTATACTGGGGCACCAGGAGAGGGACTTAATACTGTGGGGCAGTTGGAAGGGAACATTACAATGTGGGGACATATAATGTACGGGTGACTGTAGGAGGATTATACTGTGTGGGGGCACATGGAAAGATGATTGGGAATGGGCGGAGTCAATGTAGAAGTGGGTGGAGCTAAATTTGCCATGGCGCGGCCCTCTAGCATAGTTTCAATTTCTTATACGGCCCCATGGGAAAATTAATTGCCCACCCCTGGTCTAGACTGATAGATGAGCCTGGCCGCTGCATTAAGAATAGATTGTAGAGGGGAGAGTTTAGTGAGGGGAAGACCGATTAGTAAGGAGTTACAGTAGTCAATGCGAGAATGAATCAGAGAGACAATAAGTGTCTTTAATGTATCTCTGGTAAGGAAAGGGCGTATTGCGGAGATGTTTTTGAGGTGGTGACACGAGCGTGCGAGTGATTCAATATGGGGGATAAAGGAAAGGTCTGAGTCAAATATAACCCCGAGGCAGCAGACATGCTGCCTAGGAGTTATAGTAAAGCCTGAGACTGTAATGGATATATCAGGGATAGATCTGTTAGATGGTGGAAACAGTACTAGTTCAGACTTAGAGTGATTTAGTTTCAGACAGAGCAAAGACAAGATATTTGAGACAGCAGAAAGACAGCTGCTGGTATTCTGTATGAGTGCAGGGGTGATGCCACGGGAAGATGTGTATAAAGATGTGACCGGAAGCAAAATCTGGTGATGGTTTGTCCAATAGGCAATAGGTGTAGAGAGAAAAGAGCAGGGGGCCTAGGACCAAGCCCTCAGGAACCCCAACAGCAAGGGAAAGAGGGGAAGAAACAGAGCCCGCAAATCATACACTGAAAGTGCGGTCTGAGAGATAAGAGGAGAACCAGGAGAGCACAGTGTCCATGAGGCTGAATATATTTTCCAGAAATTACTGCATAACAGAGGTTTAAAAGTAAATCTGTAAGCTGTACGGAGTACATCACAGTATAATGGAGGCGATATACCATAGTAATAGTAAATAAATTATAAAATTAGGCTAAGTTCACACGTGAATATGCATGTGCATATTCCGTTGCGGCTGCTGCGACGGGATACTGGTGCAGTGCAGGGCATCCCATCACGGCTTTCTGCTCCGGATTAAGCCCAAATGAATGGGCCTAGTCCTGAGGGTGCTACCGCGAGGCGGACACTGCAGAATACGCCTGAAGAAAGGGCAGCTAGTTTCTTTTTTCCGCTAGAGGAAAAAAGAACGCTAGCGGTCTACATAGACCACCATTGTAAGGGAACGGATTATGACATGGGTTCCGCGCCAAAATCCACCCCCTCTTGCCCAGTGTTAATGGGGCCTAAATGTCAAACTTATAAATGGCGTCCTGCCTTATTTCCCTTTTGCAACACTCTACACTTTTTGGGGGTCTTCCCTTTCTTTTTCTCGTTTGTGGGACTTCACTTGGAAAGTGCCCTGGTACGATATGGGCACCTTCAGTTCCAGAAGTACTAGGCCCCTGCCCTTCCTGGTCCCCAAGTATCAAAGTCGTGATAACTGCCTTCAGAAACTGAATAAAAGCTCCTGTCCTGTGCAATTTGTGAAAATACGCAAGCATCATACATTGATGTCGGTATGATATGCACAGACAACTTTACCACATGCAGCCTGACCTGGGGCTGTGGTACTGGTATGGAATACATGGCCATCCCTCTTGTCCTTGTACTTGACCAACAGTATCTTCTCACTCACTACATAGCAGCCTGCTGTCACCCCTTTTGAGGGGTTGTGCAATCTGTCCCACAAGCTGGAGTTCCTCCTTAAGTGCCTCAGTTACAAATTTTGGTGTAGAAGTTATCAACATAGAGTTCATAACCATGGTCCAGCAGAGGGAGCAGCAAATCCCACACTTTTTTCCCACTAACTCCTAGGATTGAAGGGCTCGATTTTTGTGTCTCTACCTTCATAAATCCTAAACTTGTGGGTGTACCAAGAGGTACTCACACAATTTGCACACCGTGGGCATGCTGTATTCTTACTAGGCTGTTATTGGTGGATTTTTAGTTTATGAAGGGGTGGTATTTTGTTCAAGAAATTGCTGGAAATATAAATCTGTTTAGTCAACCATAATAGCTATAAGGTTATCAGAGAAAAAGACCTTGAAAAAGTCATTCTGGGAAGTCTTCAGTCTCAAATTGGAGTCCTGACCTATTCACAAAATCAGGACGCTGAGGCTCGTAATTTTCAGGAGGGTGGAATCCACACTAGGTAATGAATTTCAGGAGGTGCTTCAGCAATTGTTCAGCCGATCTGAACAGCACGCTCCCATAGAAATGAATGGAAGCACCTGTGACGCCGGCCGGCCACCGGCAAAGTCAGCGTCACAGGTGCGTCCATTAATTTCTATGGGAGTGTGCTGTTCGGATCAGCTGATCCGAACAGTGTTCGCTCATCTCTAATTATAAACTCCTTCAACCCTTGGTATCTCAGACTTGGCCCTCTCTTGGACCCACTCATACTCACATTCAGCATCTCCCACTCGCATACCACCTCCTTGCCACGCCCACTTTCTGTAGGTGTCCCCCAAGGCTCTGTCCTAGGACCCCTCCTGTTCTCCATCTACACCCTCGGCCAGCTCATAGAATCTCATGGTTTTCAATATCATTGCTATGCTGACGACACTCAAATATATCTCTCTGGACCAGACATTACCTCTCTGTTGGCCAGAGTTCCAGATTTTTTAGCAGCCGTAGCCTCCTTTCTGAAACTCAACATGGAGAAAACAGAGTTCATCACCTTCGCCCCACATCGTACGGCCCCTCTACTTGACCCATCTATCAAAGTTAATGGAACCACGGTTACCCCTGTCCCACGCGTCCTTTGCCTTGGGATAACCCTAGACTCTGACCTTTCCTTCAAGTCGCACGTTCAAACCCTCATCACCTCCTGCCGCCTTCAACTCAAGAACATCCATCAAATCTGCTCCTTCCTCACCCCCAGAAACTGCTAAGATGCTTTTTCATTGACAGCTCCCCTCTGCCAATCTCTTTCCTGGCTGCCCGTTGCCCAGTGAATAGAGTTCAAAATACTAACGCTAACATACAAAGCCATCCATAACCTGTCCCCTCAATATCTCTCTCACCTAATCTCCCGCTACCTGCCCACACGTAACCTCAGATTCTCCAAAGACCTCCTACTCTGCTCTGTTATCCGTTCTTCACACAACAGTCTCCAAGATTTCTCTTGTGCATCCCCATATTCTGGCACTCCTTACCAAGACTCATAAGACTGACCCCCACAATCACAGGCTTCAAGAAGGCCCTGAAGACTCACCTATTCAGGAAGGCCTACAACCTCCAATAACACTACTGTCAGCAGACCACCATTTGAACAGTCTCTACTAGAGATGACTGAACACTATTCGAAACAACAGTTTCGAATAGCACGCTCCCATAGAAATGAATGGACGTAGCCGACACGTGGGGGATTAAGCGGCCGGCAAAGTCTGCATGCCAGCCGCTTCCATTCATTTCTATGGGAGCGTGCTATACGAAACGTCTGTTTCGAATAGTGTTCGTTCATCTCTAGTCTCTACCCACACCTTTTGTCTCTATCCCTCTTCCCTCATAAAATGTAAGCCCTTCCGGGCAGAGCCCTCTATCCCACTGTACCAATCGGTCATTGTTAGTATTATATTTATTTAGTATATTTTGTGTACCGTATGTAAACCCTCAAATGTAAAGCAACATGGAGTTAGTGCTGCTATATAAATAAATTATAATGATCATTATACTAACAGCTGCTAACTAAGGTTGTTTAGTAAGGCTAGATTCACATCTGTGCTTGATGACCGTTCGGGAATTCCATCCCCCCCATTCCGCTTGAAAAATGTGGAGAAAACTCCAGCAAATAGGACTTCTCTCTGCATTTTTTGGGCGGAGACCCCATTCTAGTCTATGGGAGCCTGCGAGTTTCCACAGTTAACCGTATTTTAAGTGGATTAGGCTTCTGTTTTTTGGGTTCCCATCCAGACCCGAGGAAGAGAAACCCCAATGTAAGTGTGAACTTATCATAAGAGCTGAATAGGAATGGATTTTTTTTGTTGCCGTTTTGTTTTATTTTCTGTATCCAACATCAACAAAACCTGATCCAGGGTCAGTTTACAGCTTTTTGATCTGGTTTTGATTAAACAGGCATGTGTTCTTTGACACCGGCAAATGTAATCCAGAATATAATCTCACAATTTGGTGGAGGATGCTGGCTACACGCTAAAGAGTCTGGAAAAATGAATGATGTGGTAAAGGCCTTGGATCAATCAGCTGCAGCCTAGCAGGATGCAACCAGAGAACAAAAGCAGACGAATGCAAACCAATAAGATAAAAAAATTTTTTTTGAAAGTATGCGGTCAGCACAGCTGACCAAATTAATTGAAACCACAAACTTGAAATATGAATTCAATCAACCCATGTGAAGGTCTTAAAATTAGGTACATACACCTTCAGATGAACAACAGCACACAAATTTTGATAGCTTTATTACAAATTCTGTGTCATTTATTTAACAAAAACCAGTCTGAAATACAGAAGCAGTGTGCGAGTACAGCCTTTTCCCATGGAATTAAACAGGTAAATAGCAGCAATGCCCTTGATCACCTCTATAAAAGTAAAAGTTTTGGTGGTTTGCTTTTCTGGAGCATTCAGGTGTGTTAACACAATGCCAAAGAGAATAAACATCAGCAATAATCTTAAAGCAGCAATAGTTATTGACCATTTCAAAACAATTAAAATTTTTACACACTTTTTCCTCACAATCCCATAAGATGCCTGGCACTGAACTTCTCTTCTGTAATCAGATTTTTTTTTATGACCCATAAGAACTGGTCTGTGGATGCCACAATGTACACATGGTCGTCAAAAATTTGCCATTACAGGTAGACCTCTACTTACGATGTTGATCCGTTCTTACGCGGCGTCGTAAACCGAATTTCGATGCAAGTTGGAAACATACCATACGATGCCGCGTAGGAACGGATTAACTTGATTTAGTGTGCAGCGGCTCGGAACCGAGGAAGACTGTACCATATACAGTACAGTACAGTCTTCCTCGGTTCTGAGCCGCTGCACACTAAATCACATACTGTAGAGGGAGAGCTGGCAGCTTGCGTTTATGCGGGAGCTTACTTTTTCTCCTAGGAATGCATTGGCCAGTGTACAGCATTCGGCCAATCAACACTGGCCAGGAGGCTGAGTCTAATATCGGACCACAATGGAGACTGCTGTGGTCCGATCTTAGACTCTGCCTCCTCACAGACGAGCCTCCGGCAGAACCAGCGTTGATTGCCCGAATTCTGTACACTGGCCAATCAACGGTGGTCAATTCATTCCTATGAGAAAAAGTAAGCTCCCTTGTAACAGCAAGCTGCCAGCTCTCTTCCGACGAGCAAGGACGAGCCTGCTGCACAACCAGCGTTGATTTGCCGCAGGCTCGTCCTTGCTAGTCGGGAGTGCTGGCAGTTTTCTGTTACGAGGAAAGTTTACTTCTTAGCTCATCTCTAGTCGTAACCATGAAACGTTGTAACCAGAGACCGTCGTAACCCGAGGACTACCTGTATGTAATTACATTTGACCTCTTCCTAGGTTTTATGAGCTCTTGGGAAAGAGACCTATCCAAGTCATTCTTTCCTTGGGAATAGTAACACAAAGCAGAAACAACAGCAAAATCTTCTATTAATAATGTCCTTAGTGCAAGAAAATTACAAAGTATTCCTGTGATAGTAGAGCCAAGCACACTTGCTACACTGCATGTTCCCTACATCATCGCCAATGTGATCTCACAATTGCAGCAATATGGTAATGCACATGCATGTATGGTGGGACTGCTTGAAGGGTTGCCATTTTTAGCATAGGGTATATACCAAGCTTTTCTCAGTTATCCCTTTGAACCTTCACCTGATACCTATCCAACAATTACGGAATTAAAAAAAATTCCAGGAGTTCCTAATAGGCTCAGAGTTTCATCGGATTTCTATATTTTGGCAGTGAAAACTGCTATTAAAACTTGCTTGAAATAAGAAGTAGTTCCAATAGATCTATTAAAGGTTAAACTTAATTGAATTATGATTAACGAACATCTGCACTCTATGGGTGGAGACAAATATGATTTTTTCAAATCTGGCAGACCTGATTGGACTGAGATACTTTTCTCTACCTTTTTAGACATCTTTTCTATTGTCCCTCTGCATTGTTTTACTTCTTGCTCTTCTGTGTTTCTTTTGCCTTTTTTTTCACATTGTTTAATTTTCTTATTCGTCTCCTGATTTGCACGGATTTGTGATGTTGTATAGGATTTCTTTACCATAAAACCTTAATAAATATACTGTTAAAAAAACTATTTGAATACCCTTACTATTACCATCATTATACAGTGAAAAAGGTTATTCACAAGTGGAAAAAAATTCAAGATAGTTGACAGTCTTTCCAGGAGTGGACAACCTAACAACTTTACTCCAAGGTCAAATAGAGAAACTGCAAAAAAAAAAAAAAAAATCCTTGACCACAGACCTCAGTTAGCATGTTAAACATTCAAGTTCTTTACAAAATGACTTCACAACACATATGACTTGTTTATAAGCATTGGCAGGAGAAAATCTCTTCTCTCTACAGGTTCATTCATATATATCAGTTGTATTAGTATCAGCCCTGGTGGTGGAGGGTACTGGGTAACAATGGGGGGTTAGTGGTAACACTTCTACTGGGTTACTCTAAGCTTACTTCTTCCTAGTAATGCATTATGTCAGACAGCTGTCCAATACTAAGGATTTCATGATCAGCTAAGTTTTTTTTTTTTTTTTTTGCCAATTGTCGTAGTAGGATTTTGGTTCAATGTGTTAGCAATTCTGGTTGAATGGAGTGTGGCTCCTACTTAATGTAATGTCAATCTAGAAGCCAGCTTGCAGGATATAAATTAAGTTTCAGGTCATTATTCAAATTAATTAGCAAGTCTTTTTATGTGGCTGCCAACCCTAGACGTCATGACTTCCTTGTCAGTCTGGATACATGGCTGTCCAAAATTGTGCAAACAAAGTACATTGTAAAACTACGGCATAAAAAACATGTATGTCAGAATTCATGTTTTATAATCATCCCTGCACCAAAAGATGACCGAGGAACCCTAACCAAGTAGTGATCTCAAAAATCTGAAGGTTGAGCATATGAACCCCAAAGTATGTATCTGCGGAATGGGATATAAATTAATCTTCATGTTTATATGCTTCAACTTGTAAAAGCATAAAAGAGTGAGTGGTACTGCATTCTCTCTCTTTGGATTCATGTTTTCATAAAAGAGTTTGGCATCACTTTCCAGGCATATCATACCTACAACCCCAATGAAATTGGTATGTTGTGTAAAACATTAATAAAAACAGACTACCATGATTTGCAAATTCTTTTCAATCTATATTCAACTAGATACACTATAAATACAAGATATTTAATGTTCAAACATTATTTGTAAATATTCACTCATTTTGAATTTGATGCCTGCAACACGTTTCAAAAAAGCTGGGACAGATGCAACAAAAGATTGGGACAGGGGAATGTTTACCACCGTGTTACATCACCTTTCCTTTTAACAACACTCAATATGTGTTTTGGCACTGAGGACACTAATTCTTGAAGCTTTATAGGTGAAATTCTTTCCCATTTTTGCTTGATGTATAACCCGAGTTGGTCAACAGCCCGGGGTCTCAATAATCATATTACATGCTTCATGATGCGCAATACAATGTTCAATGGGAGACAGGTCTGGACTGCAGGCACACCAATCTAGTACCCGCACTCTTTTACTACGAAGCCACACTGTTGTAACACTTGCAGAATATTTCTTGGCATTATCTTGCTGAAATAAGCAGGGACGTCCCTGAAAAAGATGTTTGGATGGCAGCATATGCTGATCCAAAACCTGTATGTACCTTTCAGCAATAATGGTGCCTTCACAGATGTGCAAGTTACCCATGCCATGGGCACTAACACACCCCATACCATCAGAGATGCCTGCTTTTCAACTTTGCACTCATAACAATCTGAACAGTCCTTTTCCTCTTTGCCCCAGAGGACATGATGGCCATGATTTCCAAAAATAATTTGAAATGTGGATTCATCAGACCACAGGACACTTTTCCACTTTGTGTCAGTCCATCTCAGAGAAGCTGGCAGTGTTTCTTGGTGTTGATATATGGCTTTCATTTTGCATGGTAGTGTTTTAACTTGCACTTAGATGTAGAGATGAACTGTGTTCACTGAAAATGGTTTTCTGAGCAGAGCAAAGAGCAAAATTCAAGAGCCCATGTGGCAATATCCATTACAGAATGATGTTGATTTTTAATGCAATGTTGCCTAAGGGATCGAATGTGATGGGCATTCAATGTTGGTTTTCAACCTTGCTGCTTATTTGCAGAGATTTGTCAAGCTTCTCTGAATCTTTTGATGATATTATGGACTGTAGATTCTGAAATCCCTAAATTCCTTGCAATTGTACCTTGAAAAACATTGTTCTGAAATTGTTAGACTATATGCTCACGCAGTTGTTCACAAAGTGGTGAACCTCGCCCCATCCTTGCTTGTGATCGACAGTCTTTTGGGGATGCTTCTTTTATACGAAATCATGGCACTCATCTGTTTCCAGTTAACCTGTTCACCTGTGGAAGCTCCAAACAGGTCTTTTTTTGAGCATTCCTCAATTTTGTTGTCCATGTCCCAGCTTTTTTGGAACATGTTGCAGAAATCAAATTGAAGTGGATGAGTGAATATTTGCAAAAACAAAACAAAAAAACAATAAAATATTATCTGTTTGAACATTGTATTCAATTGAAAAGGATTTGCAAATCATCGTATTCTGTTTTTATTTATGTTTTACACAAATCCTAACTTCAATGGAATTGGGGTGGCACATGCGCCATCGCCCACTAATGGGAAACCCAGTACAGGATTCCCCATTAGCGAGCGATCAATACATTCAGCTGTGTGTGCAAATCCACAACGACCGTGGCCTACACTGACTGCAGAGTGTGACGCAAGTCATCAGCGCTTGCATCAGAAGGAGAAAGATGCGCGGGGGCTCTTCATGGGTAAGTGTGTGTGTGTGTGTGTGGGGGGGGGTTACTGAGGAGCATATAATTCTGTGTGTGTGTGGGAGGGTGTACTGTGGAGCATATAATACTGTGGAGGGGGGCTACTATAAAGCATATAATGTGTGGGGGCTCAAAATGGAGCATATAATGCTGCCTGGGGGTCAGTGCAGAGCATTTGATACTGTGTGAGGGCCCCTCACTATTTATATCACACAGTATCTGTTTTATAGCAGACATGATATTAGTACAGGCAGTAATAACATTGCAGCCACTATAAAACAGATCCTGTGTGATAGAAATAGTGAACCTTAATTGTTCAATAGTACCAAATGCAGTGACTATTACCTTTCAGTACAAAGTTGTTTGTATTATTGAAAGCTATGTAAAGCCCCATTCACAAGACTGTAATTTGTGGGTCCGTAGCTGTCTGCAATTGTGGATCTGCACAGTAGTAAGATTAAATTGCAGTGTTGGCACATTGCGATAATTTAGTGGCTTTGGTGTTGCAGTTTGGGCACTCGGTCTCTAAAAGGTTAGCCATCACTGCTCTAGGTCATTGGCCTAGGAATGATTAGCATTATATTTGCCAACAAGAGTCCAGGAGCTGCAGAGTTGAAAAGAGTAACCCCGCCCTAGTACAATAATGAAGCCTGCAATGGCTGGCTTTACTGCAGTACATAGACTTGGGAGGAGGCAGTTTAGGGCACTGGATGTACAGAATGCCAGGTGCTGACACATCTGCCTTCAGATGTGTCAGCATCTACATACATTTTAAAGGGAGCTGGACAGAGAAACCCTGTAGATAGTGTTTTTTCCATCAATCTGATACACAGAACTGATGCCTATTATACCAGAACAGATCCTATACAAAACTATGGGGTCCATTCTAGAATCAGTTTCTCTCTCACTTGTGGATACAGAATGACAAAGAAGTATAGCAGCAAAAACATTTTTCCTATCCAAGTACCCATCACCTGATGGTCTACTCTCCAGGATTCCTTCATATACAATACACTCATATCCTGAAATCCAACTTCTCCTCAGCTTCTGATCAGAGACCATCTTGGGGATTACACTTCACTTTCTGTTTGCTCTGTTAAGTAATATAGCTAGCTGCTAACAGGAAGTGAAATTATTAGGCAGATTGAGCTGTGAGTGCCTTCATCATTGCGGTATTAAGAAGAACTGTCTGCTTATCACTCATTTCTATAACAAATTTCCTATGAAGAAACTTTGTAGAACAGTCTATCGTACAGGAAAGTCAGGATGCCACAGTAATGGGACACCGGCCCCGGAGCTTGCTCCAGGTGCCGGCGATCCCCGGCAAAATGGTACCTCGGTCAAAGCTGAGGGGTTAATGCTCCCAAGTGGCTGCCATATTTAAATATTCAACATCAGCCGTACTATTACAGTGGATGTCGGGAAGGGATTAATAGTTAACAGCTGTCTACCTCCTGCAAGACAGCAAACCCTTTCTGTAGCTTGTACTTTTAATGTAGACACATTCCCAACATGCACACTAGAAAAGTGAAGGGATGCTGCTGACACATTCCTGGTTTTGGCATGGGAGAAATCAGAGAAACGTCTTTATACTTGAGTTTATACTATTTGTAGTGCAGCCAACATATTGCAAATGGCAGGTGGTGCGAGAAATTAAGTAAACCACATATGTGGTATTTCAATTAAAAGGATCCTATCTAAACTGCTAGCCTTTTAAAATTCAAGAGTTTTCCCAAATAAATTGCTTTAGAAATGTTGCTTCTCTTACCTGCTATATGAAATTACTTCTTCCCATTGTTTTCAAAGAACCTAACCTAGTAGTTCTCATTATTTAGAATTATAGAAGTGAGGTGACTCGCTGATCTCTAGAGGGTAAGGGGGCTGAGCCCTCAGGATGGATCATGCTTTCTCTCAGAGCTGATATATCCTGCTCTTTGGGCAATCAGGTCAGCTAATTGCAGTTTGCTGATAAAGGCTCAGACAATATGCATACAGATAACATTGAGCTTACTGCAAGTCTACATGTCCTTCCTAGCAGCATGTACATTTTTGTTTCTCTCCAAACCTATGTAATGTAAAATACATTTACTGTGCATTTTATGTGATCTGCATTATTATAGATTTCTAGTAACCATAATAAATAAGTTCTCATGGTTAAAGCAATGTCTATACTGAGGTCCAAAAATACAGTAATTGAGAGTAAGAGACAGCAGACAAACTGGTGAGAGAGGGAGATGAGGAAATCCCTTTAAAATATTTGTGTATTGTATAGGACTTGACAAAAAAAAAAAAAAAAAGTAAAAATCCTTACCAGTTTACATCATCTGGTAGCATGTACAAATATTACATGACTCCTTATGCCGTAGCCAAATTAATGGTGCATTTGGTAGAAAAAAAGCTGGCAGACACCAAATTGACTATGGTCTGGGTTTCATTGGCATACAGTAGTATCTCAGCGACAAAACTATAGATAATTGAAGATCAAGTTGAAAAAAAAGAGGTAAATATTTTTATGATGACATATCTCTTGGAAAACTCCAAACTATATGGAGTACAAAAGATCATTGGATAGTGTTTATTTGTTTGACCGTTAATCTTTGGTGTAGTTTTTAACAGGTTGCTCTGGTATTAGACCATAATATAAGCAACTTTCTTTTCAAAATCACGACCCGAGGAACAATTACGATATGCACAAATCGTTTAGCTGAAGTGTACACTCTTAACTACCATACATACTCGAGTATAAGCCGACCCGAATATAAGCCGGACCCCTAATTTTACCACAAAAACTGGGAAAATTTATTGACTCGAGTATAAGCCGAGGGATGGGGGGGGGGGATCCACCATTGCAGATAAAAAGTCTGGTCATGAGCATTATAGCTCAGTAACTCCATGTGCCTCATAGTAATAGCAGTTATCCCAATCATGACCCTCACATTAACCCCCTGTGTGTCTCACATAACAGTTACTGATATGTGGGACATATGGAGGTAACAATTAGTACCCTCACGTGTCACACATATTAGTAACCCTTATATGGGGTACACAGCGGTTAATATAAGGGACATGATGGGGTTAACGGTTATTAATGTGAGGCACATGGAGTTACTGAAACTAAATTAATAACCCCAAATGCCTGACATTAATAGCAATAGTAACTAAAGGAAGGTACCTGTGTGTGTCACTTTACTGTAGCTTCCTCTCCTCCATACAACAGACATCGTCCATAAGACACAATGAATCCTGGCCACTCATCTGCAGGGTAGATGCTAAATCCTAGTGGGCTAAAGGACCTCTGATGACGTCATGACCATGTGATCGGACTCTGGTGTGGGTGGAGCTACTAGGATTTAGACTCAACCATATCTGCAGATGTTACATACCAGTGGCTACAGAACCTTTGATGACATCACAGTCACGATACCTCATGACAAGCCAATCACAGAGCAGAAGCACTAAAGGACCTCCCCCTTCCAGTTTTCTGTGCTCCGTGGGCCCTGACTCGTGTATAAGCCGAGGAGAGCTTTTTCAGCATGAAAAATGTGCTGAAAAAGTCGGCTTATACAGTATATGAAATTAATGAAAATAAGTGGCATAAAGATTGGTATTGCCAAAGGTAGATTTTCGATAGACTCAAGGACATCCTTCCTGCAACCTGACATTACCCGTCAGAAATCCAGAAAGGAAATCTAAACTGCATTAAAATTGGGACCTTATATCATTATCATTTAAATAATGTATAAAGACTGTTATGGCCGCCACAGCACCGACACAGATAAACAACAGGTTGTCAATGTAGCGCCATACCAAACAATCAAGGGAGCAAAATGATTGTTAGGTCAAATAAATACCTCTTCTCCCACCAGGCCATATATATTACCCCAAAGAGAGCAAAAATTTCTCCCCTATTAAAGGGCCAGTAATTTGGAGTAATTATTCAGCAATAGAAAAGTATACAACACCCTATAATAATTTTAGGGTGCATAATTATATGCACCCTAAAACCATCCAAAAGGGGTTAATAGTTAACAGTTAAAGCTCACATAAACAAAGCCCATAGTTGGCCTACACATGGTATAATGTCCTAATTGTGTCCACACACAATATAAAGAGGCGTTATACTGTATGTCTGTGTGTGAGACACTAAGGAGCATCATACTGAGGCACAAACATAATACTGCATAAGGGGTGTGGCAGTGCAGCTTTTCTATTGGCTAGTTTGCTGGAGTGGGAAGAAAAGAGCAGGTTCAACTCCATATAGGACAGTCCAGATTTTGGGTTGCTTTATGAACCTCATAAGGCGTCAGCTGAGAGGGCTTCCGAAGAAAAGGAGATCATCTCCAAGACAGGGTTTGACTCTGAGGAAGACAGACTGAGCCAAGGGCGTGGGGTGCTGCACCTGGTATAAACATTATTTTGAGGTTCTAGGCTCCGGGCCTACATTTTGATAGTAAGGGACACTATTCTGTGTAGTTAGTGGTCAGACGACAAGGATTTGTTTTATTGTTAAACTGTTTTGTAAACTTGTGAGCTGCTGAGATCAGTTTTGAACCTGAACTGCCTGTGTGGAACTTAAGTTCTTAGCTATGCTAACCATCTTAGACCTGGTTGACATCTGCATTCGGTATTCTGTTTGGAAAGTCCGCTTGGGGACCCCCCCCTTGAAAGGAATAGTGAACGCATTAAAAAGCGGTTAGCTAAACAACCACACGGACCCCATAGACTATAATGGGGTCCGTGTGGTTTCCACACAAAACATGCGGAGAAAGTGCTGCTTGCGGTACTTTTCTCTTCGCATGATTCATGCGGACACAGAGCGGAAATCAAACGAACCCCATTATAGTCTATGGAGTCCATGTGGTTTCTTAGCTAACCGTTTTTTAACCCCTTCCCGACATCCGCCGTAATAGTACGGCACATGCCGGGTGTGTAACTATGGCAACCGCCCGGGAGCAGGGCGGCCACCATAGCCGACGGGTGTCTACTGCTTTAAGCAGTAGACAACCGGCGCTAATGTCTCCAATCTGTCCCCGGACTGATCGGAGGCATTAACCCCTCCGATGCCACGGTCAAAGGATCCAGGACCGACGTCACGTTGCCATGACAGCCGGGAACTTTGTTAAAGGCTCCTGGCTGGTCTGCAATCTCTTTCTTTTGCAGGCTGGTCTATGCAGCCTGCAAAAGAAATGATGATTTTTTTGCAATGCATTAGCATTGTAATGCATTGCATTAGTGATCAGACCCCCTGGGGATCAGCACCCCTAGGGGGTCTAATAAATGCAAAAAATAAATAAAATTAAAAAATAGTAAAAAAAAAAAAAAAGTATAAATTTTTTTTTTTAAAGTGTTAAAAATTCAAATCACCCCCCTTTCCCTAGAACACATATAAAAGTAGTTAAATACTGCGAAACACATACATGTTAGGTATCCCCGTGTCCGAAATCGCCCGCTCTACAAATCTATAAAAATATTTTTCTTGTTCGGTAAGCAGCGTAGCGGGAAAAATAGTCAAAAGTGCCAAACCGCGGTTTTTTTCACTGTTTTGATTCTGATAAAATTTTTTATAAAAAGTGATCAAATTCCTGAAAATGGTAGAACTAAAAAGTACACCTGGCCTCGCAAAAAAGACACCCTATGCATCCCCGTACACGGACGTATAAAAAAAAGTTACGGCTGTCAGAACATGGCGACTTTTATAAAAAAAAATTTAACACAGTTTTGGATTTTTTTTTTTTTAAGGGTCAAAATGTAAATAAAACCATATAAATTTGGTATCCCGGAATCATACCGAAACACAGAATACAGGGGACATGTCATTTTGGCTGCACAGTGAACGCCGTAAAACCAAAGCCCATAAGAATGTCGCAGAAATGCATTTTTTCTTCAAATCCACCCCATTCTGAATTTTTTTTTCAGCTTCCCAATACATTATACAGAATAATTAATGGTGACCTCATGAAGAAAAATTTGTCCCGCAATTATTAAGACCTCATAGGGCTCTGGGAGAGGAGAAATAAAAAAAATAAAAAAAAGTTATGGGGTTTAGAAGGAGGGGAGTCAAAAACGAAAATCAAAAAATGCCATTGGCGGGAAGGGGGTAATGCATTCGCTATTCAGTTCGGGGGGTCCCCAAACAGACTTCCCAAACAGAATGCTGAACACAGATGTCAACCAGGCCTTAATCTGAAGATGGCTATCTTGTAAGCTAAAATAACTCCTGAGTTGTCAGGGTTGTGAGGGGAGAGCACTAGGCAGCATTATACGATGTGGAGGAAATAATGAGGGATTAAAATCCCTGTTACCGCTATGCTAACGTATTAATGCTAAAGGTCAGTAGTTGGAAAAGGAGTGGTTTCTGCCGACATGCGAGTATCTCCCATAGTTAAAGCCCCAACTTCTGATATAATAGTACAGAAAGGGTTAAAGAGAACTTTTTATCACTTCCACTAACTTCAATTCACTGTTTACAGGTGCCACTCCACTGATTCCTGTGTAGCTGGAATTTTTCCTCTAGCTTCCACTGTTCCCAAGCATATCAGGCACCAAAACTAACAGAATTGATTGCTCAGCAGTGGTGGGGACTACAAATTCCTGACAGAGGCAGTTAAAGGTTCTCTATAAGTTTGCAAAGCTGCACCTAAACATACCGCAGGAACGATGTCCATTGGACAGATGGGACAAAAATGAAGATGCCTGGACATAACGCATAGTGCTACTTTTGGTGAAAACTAAACACAGCATACACCTCATACCATCGGTCAAGCATAGTGGCGGAGGGGTGATGATTTACACTGGTTTTGCAGCCACATGACCCGAGCATCTCACACACACACACACACACACACACACACACACTCTAGTCAAATGTCAGGCCATCTATCCAACAGATAAAGCCTGGCTGAAATTGGGTCATGATCCTAAGTACATCAGCAAACCTACAACAGAATGGCTAAAAAAGATGAAGGTGTTACAATGGTCCAGGCAAAGTCCAGACTTCAACCCAATCTTATCTAGTTACGAGATTGGATCAGCTTCATCTATTCAAGTAGTCATTCTGCCAAATAATACCCTGTGTGGTATGACTCAGAAGTCCCCCATCATTAGACCTTAGTCTGATGCCTTCACCCAACTGCTGGCCTTAAAGACTGTGATTTGGAATAATAACTGCATGACTAGATGAAGCTGTTCTCTGCCACTGACTATTTTGGACACATGTGCACAAGGTTTTAAAAGGTTATAACTAAAAAAACCCCCAAAAACCTGACAAGTCCCCTTTAACAGTATCTTACAACACAATACCTAGAGTGCATTGATACATAAATAACCAATACTTTGTATTCCTGCATAGCCCTTCCAAATTTTCCCTCAAACTTCAAATTAGTATGCCGCCAAACATTCAGCTCAACCCAGGATTTCACTTTCTGTGAATCATGTTGATTTTATTAGAATTACTACTGTCCATTTTTTCATTATGTAATTACACAAACAAGGCTAGAAAGAAATTCTGCACCGTTGCAGCACTGCACACAAAGTGCAACAAACCCGTCCCGTTACCCCTCCAGAGTAAAACCATCTAGTAACTGTGCAATAATTTCCACCTTAGGATAGAGAAGAGTAACATAGGTTAAAGTGAGGCAAAGTAGCAGCCTGTAGGCCATCCATGTAGGTAGATCAGAGCAGAAAGGTCGCAGAAACCTAGAATGAGTGTGCTTGGGCCATAAACTGCTGTGTACTGGATTAAGTGCACTTATACACCTGGAGAGGGGTGTGTACAATGAAAAAGGAACTCTGTACACGTTTCATGAGGTCTGGGGCACATGACAATTCGCTGGGTCTCCCATCTGGGTAGCTTTTGTTAGATGGCCTCTTCTCTCTGCCAGCTAACAGACTGTCACTGGTGGGGCTAAATGGGAGAGGGATATAGGCCCGCCTGCGGAAGAGAAATGGAATGTAGTACTGGTCCGTATCCTGGCATTTTAATAAATCTAGTCAATGACAAATTAACACAAGTAGTAGTCTAACACATAGTCCAATCTCTTGCAATATACAGATAAAACACAAACAAAACTGTCACATGGATAGAGTGCATCCTACACGTTCTTAGAAATTTAGGGGTATTCTGAGCATTTAGTATGATCTATCCAGAAGACACTGCATTATAAAAGAGAGAACAGTAGATACACACCGGAAGATTGACTAGGGAAGATCTTCATATTGGTTTATGAAAACAAAGAAAGGTCAGGAGATGACCATGTATATAAGACAAACAATTTTTTAGATATGGTTAATAATATTTATTATTCTTTATCTTTATAACTGCTCCAAAGAGATAACTGTGATTTCTGAAAGGGTCCCATATATGTATCGCATATCATCAATAGAGGTCATCTAAAGTTCTCGATAAGGTGTAGTAGTCAACTGAAGGACAGAAGGTAAATAATGGTCAACATAAGCATGATGAAACCGAATAAAGCCCTGTTAAATTGATTTCTTTACTATGAAAGAGCTGAATAGTTCTATATATGTTATATTAAAACACAATGTGATGAGTTGAGTGTTTATTTTCATTTCCACTTTGGATAGGGCCATTCTGCAGAGCTGTCTAAAAATATGTCTGGCTCGCATGCAGCCATAATTGATCAAATGATACTGATATTGTCTTCTGACAATGCTTTAAACATCAAAAGGAGTCTGTCAGGTCCACAATGTCCCCCAAACCAAAATGTGCTGTGTAGGGGCTTTTATTAGGAGAAAAAAAACCAAAAACATACTTTTGAAGCCACAAACTACATTGCAAGAGAATAAACTTTTTATATATATGAAAACCCAACAGCAAGTGCACCAGGGGAACAGACTGACTTGGGATGCTGACAGAGGCCTAAATATCAGGTAGAGCAGCGTCAAAATGCATGCAGCTGTCTATAGGCAAATCAGGCCCACTTCCCACAATGCTTTTGCTGGCTGATATATATCTAGAAATAATTATTTTTTTGATCACAAAGGAAAGTTTCTGCTTCTATCAAAGGCACCTAATGTACACAGCACTAGTAGGAGTTTGGGAGACATTTTGTATCGGTCAGACTCCCTTTAGCTAATGCTATATTTAGTCTTTAGAAAGGCTAGTGCAGGCATACCTTTTATATCCTGACTCTTGCAAGGGTTTTTCAGAAAAAGTATTTTTCTTGTTATGTAAATTAGCCTCCACAGAGGACACCAGAGTCATACAGTGAGAGAATGATGACGCGGTTGTGCTTGGAGCACAGGGGGAGCCTTAGCTAAAAATTGAAAAATCTCACATACTGGAGCAGATTTACTATTGAAAAAGCACCATAATTCTGTCACAACTTGCCCCAAATAGATAGCATACGTTTTATGTCACAATTTATTCACAAGTTCTGCACATACCGTTACAAAGGCCAGGCCTTATTGGAAAGAAGTATGAAATTGAGAATAGCTTAAAAATGAGACCTTCTGCTCCAAAATGTTGGTACTTTTTTGCGGTTGTTGGAAACTAGGCCTCACTAATAGGCAGACAGTCTAAAGATGAGCTACAATTATCATTTGTCACCTTGCTAAATCTGGCACAGTTTAAGTGCAGCTATACAATCTTACTTTTAGACAGTATTAATAAACCTGACCCATTATCTCTAGTACAGAGGTCATTGTTTGCAGAGAATGAAAGAAATGGTAGAAACACTTTCTGTATTATAAAATGTATATCTTCTAAATGTCAGCATACTGTATGCAGCCCGCTTGAAAGAACATCATCTGGCAACGGATTATTATAGTCTTAAAGCTTAGGCGTAAACAGAAAATGGCGACTGAGCCTCGTTTCTATTACTGCATAGCCCACACCTGATCCAGTTTCTCATTTCTGTAACCATTTCCTAGCCTACATTCATGCCATGTTGAGAAAGATGGTGCTTAGTGCCTACCTGTCCCGTAATCCAAAGAATTCCTGGTATATAAAATCATATAAAGCGATCTGATCCTTATGATTGGCCTTGGTGTACCTTTATGCACTTGTATATATATTCATGTGCAAAAAAAAAAAAAAAGCCGCCATAAATCTATAATGAAAATTCGCTATGTTTCAGGAAGCAAGCAGGAAGGTTGCCAATCCTATAGAATAGAAAGGGTTATTTTATATAGCTTTATTGATTTCAAAAGAAATGACAAGCAAACAAACTAACGTCACAGGCTTTGTGCATTACACATTGCTGAATGGGTTAATGTTTATTATAAACCTCAGGTACTAGTAGCTATAGAGTACTGCGCAATACCATGAAAATATTACCCATAGCCCAACAGTTCAGCTCCACCCCTCCCATATGAGGCTTTTCATGGTGCGCACAGTTCTTTTCTTACACAAATGAAAATCATCAGAATTCCTGAAACCCATGTCTTACAAATAAAAAAAAAAAACACATACCATAGATTACAGTAGTATACACACACTTCCTAGAAAAAAAATTAACTAGTGGCTCGACTCAGCATAAGGAGAATATGGAGCAGGCTCTTATGCTTTCTAGGAACATCATTCAGGCACCATTCCTTGAAAGCCGCCCAATACAAGAACAGTCGAGTACGCAACTTGAGGTTCAACAGCTGTCAATGTGGATTCTTCACACAGCCGACATGTTTTATCTCATGACATACGCAGTATAATTTATGCCAATTGCTGCAATATCTTCACAAGTAAGGTAACAGTCTTTTTAAGAATATATGTAACATGAGCACATGATCAGACTATATACATATTAGACTACATATAAGTGCGAATGTGATGCTTTACTCTTCAGTCTTTACTTTAAATAGTTAATCATTTACTTGCCTGAGATTAAAGGAGGAGAGATTGCTCTTCTCTCTTCATTGCCGCAGAGGGTTTAGGAAAGCGTCAGTTCAAATCAGCTTTCACAGTGAAATACATTATTTACTGAATGTTCTCCTAAAATATTAGAGAATGAGAAGGCTGTTGAGTCAGAGTGTCTACACAGAAGCTGCTTCAAAGTGACACTTTGGAGGTTTAGACAGCAGATTTAGAGAAAGATGAAACCTGCAGCATCTTCCTACCTCTTTTCCCTGTGTATCCACCACTCCCTCGCTGGGTGACAAGGAAATGCTGCAGAGGACTCTCGCAATAGGATTGGCTTGAAGAGAAACACCTCTGTGGTTTCATTGGCTGGCCCCATTCTCCTGTTCAAAACAAACCACAAAAATGAAGATCATTGAACATGATCTAGGAAGAAAAACAGGTTAAAATCTCTGCTAAATAGTTGAACGTTTTGTCAGTGATCACGCATATAAACAGTGACAGGGGGATCTAGTGAACAGCATGAAAGAACTGCTGCATAGCAACAGCACTGGAGAAAAACACGCAGCCTCTCTCACACACACACATACACGCCTATTAAGCAAGCAAGTCTAAATATATAGATGTCGACCATGGAAAACTCAATGGGGAGGGTTTATCAAAAAGATGTTATTTACGAACGAATGCAGAAAAAAATGGCAGCTTCCCTATAGCGTTCTTCTAACAAGAGGTTACAAATATTGCACCTGCTCAAGCCATGTTAACCATTTATAGTCTAGACAATACCATTAAATAAGGCCTTGTTCACTCATTGCAGATTAAATTAGCATTTTTAAGAGCTGCAGATCTTAAACAAAGAGGAAATAAAATGAAAAGATTATTTTTCTTCTCTTCTTTGCATCCACTACACTATATACATTAAGGTGTAACTCCCATTTTATTTTATTTTGCAGTTGTGTCGTCGGGATGGGAGATGAGTGGGATTGTGTCTAATAGACTACCAAACGTTATTTTTATTGAAAACAAGCTGTAAAGTTCCGATTAGCAATGACCTAACTCAGGGCCGGCTCCAAGTTTGCGTGGGCCCCTTCTGGTGCAACTCACACGCGCCGCAGCCAAAATAAATAAATAAATAAATCCTATTAATATTATAAATGTGAAAGTTTGTGAGTTTGGATGTTTGTGGGTTTGTGTGTTCGGATGTTTGTTAGTCAATCACGCAAAACCCGCTCGACCGATTTGGCTGAAATTTTCCACAAACATAGTTAATACACCCCATTGCGCAATAGGCTACTTTTCGTCACAATAGCGCACATACGTTTTTCCCAGGACCCCCACAAACCTCAAACCCACACCACCATCTCTGCAATCTCACACACTTTGGACCATAGCAAGCCACAAAATTCATATTGCCCTCTCCAGCCTCGCCCCTAACCCCACACAATCTCATATACATATACTTTACCACTTTGCCCCTCACCTTACCGATACTCCAGGAGGCTCTCTTTAACGCTCTGGAGCAGCCATGTTTGCCGACCCCCACCGCTCTGACAATCCGCGACACCGCCCACCCATGTCAATACCCCTAAGCGGTCTAATAAATGCAAAAAAAAAGTATAAAAAAAGTAAAAAAAAAATATCAAAACAAAAAAAAAAGGATTAAAAATTCAAATCACCCCCCTTTCCCTAGAACATATATAAAAGTAGTTAAAAACTGTGAAACACATACATGTTAGGTATCCCCACGTCCGAAATCGCCCGCTCTACAAAGCTATACAAATATTTTTCCTGTTCGGTAAACGCCGTAGCGGGCAAAATGGTCAAAAGTGCCAAACCGACGTTTTTTCACTGTTTTGATTCTGATAAAAATTTGAATAAAAAGTGATCAAAGCAATAACATTTCCCGAAAATGGTAGAACTACAAAGTACACCCAGTCCCGCAAAAAAAGACGCCCTATACATCCCCGTACATGCACGTATAAAAAAGTTACGGCTGTCGGAATATGGCGACTTTTCAAAAAAAATTTTTTAACAGTTTTGGATTTGTTTTTAAGGGGTCAAAATGTAACTAAAACCATATAAATTTGGTATCCCCAGAATCGTAATGAAACACAGAATACAGGGGACATGTCATTTTTGTTGCACAGTGAACGCCGTAAAACCAAAGCCCGTAAGAAAGTCGCAGAAATGCATTTTTTCTTGAAATCCACCCCATTTTGAATTTTTTCCCTGCTTCCCAGTACATTATATAGAATAATTAATGGTGGCATCATGAAGAAAAATTTGTCCCGCAAAAATTAAGACCTCATATGGCTCTGGGAGCGGAGAAATAAAAAAGTTATGGGGTTTAGAAGGAGGGGAGTCAAAAACGAAAATCAAAAAATGCCATCGGCGGGAAAGGGTTAACTTCAAATACCTCTGTCCCAAAGTCACTATGTAAAGTTTCTCACAACACCGTATAGCAGCTCAAATACAAATTACCTTCAACACAAAAGTCTCACGTATTCTCTGAATTACAGCAAAAACAAGATACAAACTTACATTTCATATCCCATCCCTTATACACACTACGAAAACCTTACCCACGCCTGTATATACCCACTGCTACAATCACCGCAGATGAAGTCGCGGGTACCAGCTAGTAAATAAATAAATAAATACAACTGAAATTGAATGGTTTTTCCTGAGGCAGACCTACTGGAGTGGACTGTAAGGGCTCATTCACACGGGGGAAGAAGGGGCGGATTTGGGCGCTGAATCCTTTTCAAAATCCACCCCCTCACAATACAGGTCTATGCAGACCGCTATTGTTCTCTTTTCTGCTAGTGGTTTGCTCCAGCGGAAAAAAGAAGCGAGCTGCCCTTTCTTCAGGCAGATTCTGCGGCTGATTCAGCCGTGGTGTCTGCCTCACGACACCACCCTCCAGACTAGGCCTATTCATTTGGGCCTAATTCGGAGCGGAAAGCCGCGACGGGATGCTGTGCACTGCATCCTATCGCGGCAGCCGCGACAGAAAGTGCACACGCGGAATCCCAGTGTGAACTAGCCCTAATACAATGCATTTCATACAAGTAGATAAATAACCTGTTCAGACGTCAAAAAATTTAAAGGAATTAGAGGTGGGTATATCTGCCCAGGATTCTTTATTTTATCCTCTTAGGCCTCGTATCATTATACTCTGGGGTCTGTATAGACCCTTGAGTAGGGGTGTTCACACTTTGTCAGCATGTGAGCTACTTTAAAACATGACCAAGTCGAAAGATCTACTACCCACTTCATGTGGACTGGGCCGGGGCAGGCCTGTGGGTGGGGCATGTCTGTGGGCAGGACCGGACAGATCGTGAGAGCAGGAGACAGTGTTCTGTGGCCGCCCTAGGATCCCCGCTGTCTGCTTGTTCACAGCGCAGGCCGAGAGTCATCTCTGGACACTGGCAGGCTGGGGCTGCGGCAGCCCCAGCCTGCCAGTGTCCGTAGATGACTCTCAGCCTGCGCTGTGAACAAGCAGCACCTCGGCCCCCTCCATTCCTTAGAGCTGCCTGCAAGTATCCGGAGTGCTTGTTCACAGCGCAGGCTGAGAGTCGACCCTCAGCCTGCACTGTGAACAAGCAGACACCGGGGATCCCTGGCTGCATCCCGCGATCGACCCATACGTCCATTGCGATCGACCGGTAGATCACAATCGACGTATTGGGCACCCCTGCCCTAGAGTATAATAGCAGTTTCGGTTTGGACATATTCAGTCTAAATTAAACCGCCAAGGAAACATGGGCTTCCCCTGATGGGCTGAAAGGGAAGCAGAGGCGGCAGTCGGCAGGAGCATATTGGTATTGTTACCTGTTGGAGTTACGCCAGCAGATAACAGCCTATAAAAAAAAAATAAAATCTAAAAACAGTAGGGACCCACTGAGCCCCCTAAGGTTGCAGCCTTGCGGGCCCTGTAGCAGACACAGATGACACCATCCCTAACACTAAGCATTGCCAGGGATACTCTGTCTGTGCACTTAATGGAGGATGTAGAACTGAAGCATTAGCAAAGTTGGGATAGTCATTACACATATGGCTGTATCTCTAATTTTATACCGCCTAAAAAATCGTAGAAATATTAGCTCTAAAAGAATTAGAGATACCACTAATTAAAAAGACAATCGGGAACGTGATTTTATATGCAGTATGAATTGCTGCATATTAAGCTTATTTGAGATATCACTAGTCGGGAATCTAACTTTAATATGTAGTAGTTCTTAGGATATAATTTTTCTAGGTGGTATTATACCAGAGATACAGCTAAGTAACCATAACACTTTGGTAAACGCCTCAGCTCAATGTATTCACAGTACAAATAGGTTCGGACTTTCCCTAAAAATAGCTCAGAGACTTGTTAAGGAGATTGTTGCTGCTTGCTTTCTATTAAAAAGGAAGTTAGATAGGTTAGTAAAGTATATTTCCAAAATGGTCACGATACACAATAACAAGTCGCACGCATAAGCTTTACCTACTCAGTGAGAGGAGACTGTCAGCTGGCAGCAGCAATATGTGAGAAGGTTTATTACTTCTGACTGAAACAGAAGGATTATGCCCGATTTATGAACATGCTACCTATAATATACCAGGTTCCCTATGGTAAACTGGGGACCATGTGAGACAGATAATTTAAAGGTAGCCTGTCAATAGAACCTAGCATATGGAGCCAACAGATTGATTCATGCAACGCTAACCTAACAGTGTTTTCCCCTTGTGTATCAGTGCCTCAGTTGCGCTGATATCACCATTTTTATCAATATGCACATTGGATCTTTGGAGCAAGTAGGGCATTGCCATTGCTCCAATAAGGTAAGAGGCAACACACTCATTGCTCAAAATAGCAATTTGCATATTGAAAGAAATAGGGCACTACAAGCACCAAATCAAGTAACTCCCATCAGTGCTAGTCACAGAGCTCCCATTAATGAAGAGGTCCATATACAACCAAATCTGCTGATTTTAATAAAGCAGCTGTTGGGAAAGATAGACCGGCCAGTTGGATTTAAATTTTTTTTTATAAATGTAATTATTTTTTGTCTTTTGCGCTTTGAGAACTGTCTGGCAGTGGTTTTCTGTACTTTTCCATTTAGCAAGCATACAATACTCACAATAAGCCAAGAATGCATGGGAGAGTTGGCCAAGATAGCGGTTGTCGAACAACCAACATTTGCCTAAAGTGTAAGGCTAACCTTAAAGGGGGTTGTACAAGTACTAATATTATATTTTAATATAGGGGGAAACACAGTGGCTCAGCGGTCCTGGGTTTGAATCCCGCCAGGAACAACATCTGCAAGGAGTTTGTATGTTCGCCCCGAAATAAAAAAAAACAACCCAAAACTATATTTTAAAATCTGATTTAAAAAAACCCAATACAATCATACTCTTCTTCCCCTGCTGCCTCCCAGCACGGTCTGGTCCATCATCTTCTGAACAAAGTCCATGCCGTACATGACTGCTGAGGCGAATCAGTGGCCTCAATACATGTGACATCACTTCTTGATGCCACTGATTGGCTTTAGTGGTCACGCGACTACTTAGGCCTATCAGTGGCTTCAACACAAGGGATCCAGGATGTTATAGACAATGAGGAGTTTCACTTCAAGCTGATACCGAAGCAGCAGGAATGGACTGTGCTGGGAGGACACCAGAGCACCGGGGAAAGGCGAGTATGATTTTTTTTTTCACCTCCTTCAGCCTATTGTTTGCCGAGACAACCTCTAACTATAGCTACATCCATTCACTTGAATGGGTTTTTGCAATCTGCAGTTGTCTGTTTGCAGCCTCTCTGCTGTGAATCCGCTTTTTTTGGACAGACAGAAAGTCTTGCATATCCAAGTCTCTCACCTAACTCTTAAAAAGAGGGATCTGCAGCAGCTGTTGTGTGTCATACGGAATAATATACTCCCTGATCTCCATTTTGCAGGTTTCCATTTCCTGCCTGAGAAACTAGACATGAGATGGAAACCGGCAAGCAGTTTTGCAAAGTGTCCTCCCGTGAGCATCATCTGCTCTCAGGGGTGAAAATATATTTTTTTTTTTAACTAGACAAAAAGTCAGACATGCGGGACTTTATGTCCGGTTAAAAAACAAACAAAAAAACTAACAAAAACTGTTTCGCCACAGAGAGCAGAAGACGCGCACAGGCCTTCATCGGCGGACACTGAGTGCCGGGTTTCCGTCTTCTCCCAACAGAAAACGTAAACCTGCTAAATAGAGATCGGTCGCTGGGGTGAACCCGCCCTAAGCTATATAATACAAATAACATTAGAAGTCAGTAGTGTTCTGTAACCTGTAGAAATGCAGAAAAGCCCCATGAATTTCATGATTAGTAGGGGTCACTACCCTATATCTAATTCCCACAGACGTTCCAAAAACTTGCCTATAAAACATCCAGCATGCACACCGTTATGCTTTGATGTATCAGGTACAATAACTCTGAGGTGACATTATAGCCTCATGAAACCTCAAAAAGCAGATCAGATGGTGTGGGACTATGGTGTGATGCCTCCGGTTACTGCCACTTGAGGCAAACTGCAGAGAACAGAATCCATGGACTGAGAAACCTTGGTTTTACCATTCCAGCACCTAGTCCAGTATACTTTCCATATAGAGGATGGCTACAGTGTATGCCCAAGAGCCATCTTGTTCACAACCAGTGGAAACCAAACAAACAAAAAATAAATGGTAGATCGGCTACAAGTGGATAACTGAGCAAATGATACAGAAACACATGCAGGACTTTCTATATAAGTGCCTGGGTAAACGTATGACCCGTATGGCTCTCCTATATCCATTATAGCGCTCTGCCAATAAGAATCCGTGCTTCACAGGAACCACTAGCAGCTGCCATGATCACATCACTGCCTTCCACGTATGGAGCGGTCACGGGTGCGTCATACCGTTACCTCACACACATAGGAGTAGCTCGCCGTCACCCTTGACCCTTATGATACATTCTCTCCCTCCAATCGCTGGCCGAGACTGTCACTTAGCTCAGGCTTCAGCGGACCCACTGGTTGTCTTCAGTCATTTGTGACCCGCCCCGTTAGTGTATTGGCTGCTTCAGTTGTCAGTCGCCATATTGTCTCCTCTGACTGGGCATAGAAGCTATCAGTCATAGTGTACGCCCTCAGGCCCGTTCTCACGTGGTGCTATGACGCATGTTTACAAACATTGCGGGCTCGGTCACGTGGCTCTGCACGTGGAACGCAGGGGTCAGCACGTGATAGAGAACGATGTTGCAGCGCTGAGGTGATTGATGGTTGCGCAGAGTGAGTCATTGCGCAGCTGAGTCACAGACGACCAGCGGTCAGCAAGGAATGGATAGGCTGACGTTTTATGTTGCCTTATGTTTTCCAGGTTATATTAGCGTCAGTGTATTGTCTATTGCTTTAACCATTGAAGTACCACTAATCTTTGGGAGTAAAGGGGGTTTTATTGACCCATTTGCAAGGTTGAAAGTGATCTGTCATCTTAAAGGGATTCTATCATTAGAGTCCCTTTTTAATACTAACATGTAGGAATAGCCTTAAAGAGGACCTTTCATCAGATCGCGCATATGCAGTTTTGTATACTGCTGGAAAGCTGACAGTGCGCTGAATTCATCGACGAACTATCAGCTTTCCCGATCTGTGCCCGGTGTAAAGTGCTATCGGTCCCGGTACCGTAGCGCTTTACAGTCAGAAGGGCGTTTCTGACAGTTAGCCAGGAACGTCCTACTGCCCAGCAGCGCCTACAGCGTTGTACTGTGGAGCGGGGAGGAACGCCCCCTCCCTCTGCTCACACAGCTCGTCCATAGACGAGTATTATCAGGAGGGGAGGGGGGAGTTCCTCCCCGCTCATACCGCACAGCGCGATAGGCGCTGCTGGGCAAAAGGGCGTCCCTGGCTAAGTGTCAGAAACGCCCTTCTGACTGTAAAGCCCTACGGTACCGGGACCGATAGCACTTTACACCGAGCACAGATCGGGAAAGCCGATAGTGCACTGAATTCAGCGCACTGTCAGATTCATGTCTCCCCCATCTCTGCCCCAAGATTCATGTCACCCATCTCTGCCCACAGTTTCATGTCCCCATCTTTAACCCCAGATTCATGTCCCCTCCATCTCTGTCCCAAGATTCATGTTCCCACATCTCTGCCCCCAGGTTCATGTCCCCCCATCTCTGCCCCAGATTCATGTTCCCACATCTCTGCCCCCAGATTCATGTCCCCACATCTCTGCCCCAGATTCATGTTCCCACATCTCTGCCCCCAGATTCATGTCCCCACATCTTTGCCCCCAGATTCATGTCCCCCCATCTCTGCCCCCAGATTCATGTCCCCCATCTCTGCCCCCAGATTCATGTCCCCCATCTCTGCCCCCAGATTCATGTCCCTTCCATCTCTGCCCCTAGATTCATGTCCCCCATCTCTGCCCCCAGATTCAAGCCCCCCATCTCTGCCCCATATTCATGTCCCCTCCATCTCTGCCCCTAGATTCATGTCCCCCATCTCTGCCCCCAGATTCAAGCCCCCCATCTCTGCCCCATATTCATGTCCCCACATCTCTGCCCCCAGATTCATGTCCCCATCTCCGCCCCCAGATTCATGTCCCCTCCATCTCTGCCCCCAGATTCATGTCCCCAATCTCTGCCCCCAGATTCATGTCCCCTCCATCTCTGCCCCCATATTCATGTCCCCACATCTCTGCCCCCAGATTCATGTCCCCCCATCTCTGCCCCCAGATTCATGTCCCCCATTTCTACCCCCAGATTCCTGCCCCCCCATCTCTGCCCCAGATTCATTTCCCCACATCTCTGCCCCCAGATTGATGTCCCCCCAGATTCATGTCCCCCATCTCTGCCCCCAGATTCATGTCTCCCATCTCTGCCCTCAGAATCATGTCCCCCATCTCTTCCCACAGATTCATGTCCCCCATCTCTGCCCCCAGATTCATGTCCCCCATCTCTGCCCCAGATTCATGTCCCCCCATCTCTGCCCCCAGATTCATGTCCCCCATCTCTGCCCCCAGATTCATGTCCCCATCTCTGCTCCCAGATTCATGTCCCCCATCTCTGCCCCCAGATTCATGCCCCCCCATCTCTGCCCCAGATTCATGTCCCCACATCTCTGCCCCCAGATTCATGTCCCCACATCTCTGCCCCCAATGTCATGCCATCCCCTTCTTCATCTGCCCCCAAGTTTCATGTTCCACCTCAATGTCTACACACAACCACTTAAACTCACCTTTTCCTCACTCCTCCACTGCTCACATCGCGTCTACACAGTCACTAGCCAGAGTGCAGCGGCAAAGCAAGGAACTGAGCTGTGACAGCTCCTTGCTTTAGTCACGTATGTATTCAATTCAGATCTGCGTCTGGAGGACGCAGATCTGAGTTGAAATCAGGATATACCTCCCTCCAACCGGGACCGCGGGACACGTCACCGAAATCGTGAATGTCCCATGGAAATTGGGACGGTTGGGAGGTATGCATCCTGTTCTGGCGCTGCCGACTGTGCCTGTCTGCGGCCTTTTTCTAGTGGCCGCTTACACAAGCATACTGTGTATGCAGTACCTTCGTGTAAGTGGCCACAAGAAAATGGCTGCAGACATGTGCAGTCAGCTATGCCTGAAGGCCAATGGCAGAGCCGACTGTGCAGGTCTAAGATTTAGAAAACCAACACCAGAAGAGGAAGCAGTGGAGAGGCGTTCCAGAAGAAGATGAGGCGGCGCTGGAGGTTTTTCAAGCAGCATTGGGGACGCTCCCAGTGCTGTGAGAAAAATCATTTGCATACCGAAGAAAACTGGGATATCTAAGGAACGGCAGCGCAGTGAAGACTTCTAAAGGTAGAAGAAGTATAGCCTTTCTTAAGGCTATTCCTACGTGTTAGTATTAAAAAAAGGGATTCTAATGATAGTATCCCTTTAAAGGCGGGCATCCGTAGGATATTCAAAAAAAAATTTCTAATACACGCTGGGCACATCAATTTTAGCCTGATCTATTTTGACAATAAAGTATATGCATTTGCCAAGAATAACAACATTTCAGATGTTTTGTTATTTTCATAGTAAAAAGTGACATGTATCCCCAATCGAGCAATGAGATTGTCACCTCCCCTGACAAATAATACGCTTTCACAAAGAAAAAAAAAATTATAGACATGCCGCTAGCGGAAAAAAGAATGCTAGTGGTCTCCATAGACCACCATTGTATGGAGGTGGATTTTGATGCAAAATCCGCTGTCAAAATCCGCCTCCTTGCCCCTGTGTGAACTAGCCCTAATATTACTCATCTGATGAATGCAGTAAACATGTCACTAATACCGTGTGGGAAACTGTGTAAAATCAAAGGCCAAAAAACAAAATTAAAAACTTTAGATCCCTCTGCCTCAGTAGATTTGGAATAAGTGTTTTTACTCATATGTTAATGAGCTTCCACAGTGCACCGGAAGTGTCTGTGATCACAGTCTGCTCTATGTGTATGTACAGCAGAAATGAGTCATCAGCACAGCAGCCTCTGCTGTGCAGACACATATAGCAGACAGTGCACAGTGACACTTCCGATGCACGGTGGAAGGTCATTCGCATATTAATAAAAAAGGACTTATTCAAAATCTACTGAGGCAATTTACATACTAAAGGTAGGTGTGAAATAGCCTTTCTAAAGGCTATGCAAGGATGTGCTTATCTAAAAATGATAGCTGAGAATCTCATCTTTAAAATGATACCAAGTTCTTCATGTTATCCCTTACTGTGCCAAAGCGATTCACTGTTGAAAACGCTATTGGGGATTGAGATCTCATTGAAGATCTCAATTCCTGACAGTGTTTTTAACAGCAATTCGCTAATAATCTTTCCCGATCTGTGCCCCAGGTAAAGAGCTATCGGTCCCGGTACCGTAGCTCTTTACAGTCAGAAGGATGCTCTTGACATTCAGTCAGGTACGTCCTTCTCCACAGCAGCGCCTATTACGCTGTACAGTGTGAGTGGGGAGGAATGCGCCCTCTCCTGCTGATAATACTCGTCTATGGATGAGCACTGTGAGCGGAGGGAGAGGGCGTTCCTCCCCACTCACACTATACAGCGCGATAGGCGCTGCTGGGCAGAAGGGCGTACCTGACTGACTGTCAGGAACGCCCTTCTGACTGTAATCTGTTATCTGTGTGTTTACATAGAGTGATAGGTTTATCAGCAAACTGCAATTAGTTGAGCAGATTGTCCTGCCGGCAGAGCAGTGAGTAAGTGTTTTAATTTTAGATGACCAACTAATGGCAGATGACTGCCAGTTACTAGCGCTAAATTAAAATTGATATTGTATCTCTAAAAAAAATAGCAAGGTAGAAACTCCATAGTTTATTAGTTAGAGGGAAAACACTTAGCATAGAGCTATATAATGAAACTATATAGGGAGGCTAGATGAATAAAGGGACTGGACAAAAATTGAAAAAAAAATAATAATAATGAAAAAATAAAAAATAAAAGAATAATTAAAAAATAAATATAATCTAATAATGAAAAAATAGAGTCATAAATACTTTGGGGTGTCAAGCCTCCCAGGCCTGCATACTAAATGAAAGTCTCCAAAAGAACAAATTGAAGGATCAATTATACATCATTGCGTCAACCGGTATTAGTCGGCACACCCAATGTGCTGGAAATGTGAACAGAGCTTTAGGCAACTTAAACACGACGGTGCATGTTGCACCACCCATACTTCCACAGCTCCATTCATTGGGACCAGTGATCACAGTCCACAAAATGGACAGGATTAAGGCCTATCCTGAGTTTTGCTCACGACTTGCGACCCCATACACCAGGCTGTGAAAATACTCTGTGGTGCCTATGGCGCCATAGAAATGAATGGGTCATGAAAAACACAGCTAGCACATTGACTGTGCGCCTGGTTGTGTGCATGAAGCCTTACTGTATAATAAGAATGGAGATGCACACACTATTGGCCATGTGTAACATATTTATATTTCAAGCTCTTTACATTTCTCTCCTGACATGACTTTAATGTTAATGTTTTTGATCTGTTTTTTATATGTGACTTTCAATGCTGAGTTTTTTTCCTAAATTTCTATTAATTAGCAAGATCTCATGATACAGAATACATGGGATATATTTTACTGCAGTATAACTGGCACTGGCATGTGCCGCATGACTTATCCTGGCATGTGCCGCAATAGAATCACAGCATGCGGCTACAAACCAGGAAAAGAAACGTCAGTTGGTGCCAGTCAGCGATTGCTCTTATAGAGATTAGACCGGCTCCCTATTGCTCCCACTTGCGAGAAAGCGTCAGTTTTTTTTACTACAGAGACCTGATCGATACCTGCGGATTAAGAAGAAAACCGCTAATAGCGAGTCACCAGAGGTAAGATATCATCACTTTATTGTGAAATCCGGATTTATGTCCCCTGAAATGTGACAGTGAGGGGCCCCCTGTAATTAGATAATAGAAATGGTTTACACTGTGTGAGATATAGTAGATGGCTTGGATGTACATGGGTAAGCCTGGGCGACTACAGGGAAAACATAACTGAATTGGGTGCTCATAGTGTAATGTGGGGAATATTGGAGGCTTATTGATGATATAGAGAAACATGGAGGATCATTCCTGACATAATAACTGTTACAGAGATTGTATGGGATTAGGAAAAGTCTTTTTTATTAGACGCGCTGTTACTCCCAATCCAGTACATGGAGCTGAGTTGAGATAACAGAAAAACCATTAGCTGATATTGTTTCCAAAAAGGCAGATCCTTTTGGTTAACATTTCATGTCTGTCACTAATAAAAGCTTATATTGTTTATGAGACATCTTTAACCGGTTAAGGACCAGGCCCAAAAGTATGTTAAAGACCAGGCCTTTTTTTTCAAAACTGACATGTGTCACTTTAAATGGCAATAACTTTGAGACGCTTTAACATAGACAAGTGATTCTGAAATTGTTTTTTCGTAACACATTGTACTTCATGTCAATAGTAAATTTTGGTCGGTATGTTATGTCTTTGATTATTAAAAAATATGAAATTTGGCGAAAATTTCGAAAAAAATGCAGTTTTCAAACTTTGAAATTGCAAGTCTTCCAAATAGAGAGTCATACCAACCAAATTTTTTCATAAATCTAATTAACCATGTCTTTCATTTATGTTGCAATCAAATTTTAATCACTCTTTAAATTTTTTCAGATATTATAAGGCTTACAAGTCAAGCAGTAATTTTCCAAATTTTCAAGAATATTTCCAAAACACAATTTTCAAGGGACCAGTTCAGTTCAGAAGGGAACTTGAAAGGCCTCTGTAATAAAACCCCCCATAAGTCACCCCATTCTAAAAACTGCACTCCTGAAAGAATCCAAAACAGCAGGTAGAAAGTTTTTTAACCCTTTCAGCATTTCACAGCAATTAAAACAAAATGGAGGTCAAATTTACATTTTTCAATTTCTATCACTAATATATTCATTTAGCCCTAGAATTTACACATTTACTAAGGGTTAAAAGTGGAAATGCACCCCACATTTTGTTGCACAATTTCTCCCGAACACGACAATACCACATATGTGCTGTTACCCTAATGTACGGGCACACGGTCGCTCTCAGAACGGATGGAGCGCTAATTGGATTTTGTAGACCAGATTTTGATAAAATAGTTTGCAGGCACCATGTCCCATTTGCAGAGCTCCCAAGGTGCCAAAATAGTGGAAACCCCCAAAATGTGACCCCATTTTGGAAACTAGACCCTTCAAGGAATTTATCAAGGGGTATAGTGAGCTCTTTGACCCTACAGGTGTCTCACAGATTTTTTTACCATTGAGACGTGAAAATGAAAAATTACTTTTTTTGTAATAAAATGTTACTGTAGCCCTAAATTTTTCATCTTTACAAGGGGTTAAAGGAGAAACTGCACCCCATATTTTGTTACACAATTTCTCCCGAACACGACAATACCCCATATGTGCTGGTACCCTAATGTACGGGCACACGGTCGCTCTCAGAACAGATGGAGCGCTAATTGGATTTTGTAGGCCAGATTTTGATAAAATAGTTTGCAGGCACCATGTCCCATTTGCAGAGCTCCCAAGGTGCCAAAATAGTGGAAACCCCCAAAATGTGACCCCATTTTGGAAACTAGACCCTTCAAGGAATTTATCAAGGGGTATAGTGAGCTCTTTGACCCTACAGGTGTCTCACAGATTTTTTTACCATTGAGACGTGAAAATGAAAAATTACTTTTTTCGTAATAAAATGTTACTGTAGCCCCAAATTTTTCATCTTTACAAGGGGTTAAAGGAGAAACTGCACCCCATATTTTGTTACACAATTTCTCCCGAACACGACAATACCACATATGTGCTGTTACCCTAATGTACGGGCACACGGTCGCTCTCAGAACAGATGGAGCGCTAATTGGATTTTGTAGGCCAGATTTTGATAAAATAGTTTGCAGGCACCATGTCCCATTTGCAGAGCTCCCAAGGTGCCAAAATAGTGGAAACCCCCAAAATGTGACCCCATTTTGGAAACTAGACCCTTCAAGGAATTTATCAAGGGGTATAGTGAGCTCTTTGACCCTACAGGTGTCTCACAGATTTTTTTACCATTGAGACGTGAAAATGAAAAATTACTTTTTTCGTAATAAAATGTTACTGTAGCCCCAAATTTTTCATCTTTACAAGGGGTTAAAGGAGAAACTGCACCCCATATTTTGTTACACAATTTCTCCCGAACACGACAATACCACATATGTGCTGTTACCCTAATGTACGGGCACACGGTCGCTCTCAGAACAGATGGAGTGCTAATTGGATTTTGTAGGCCAGATTTTGATAAAATAGTTTGCAGGCACCATGTCCCATTTGCAGAGCTCCCAAGGTGCCAAAATAGTGGAAACCCCCAAAATGTGACCCCATTTTGGAAACTAGACCCTTCAAGGAATTTATCAAGGGGTATAGTGAGCACTTTGACCCTACAGGAGTTTCACAGAATTGGCCCAGCAAATTGGAAAATTACATTTTTTGCTATAAAATGTTGCTTTAACCCAAAATTTTGCATTTCCACAAGGGGTTAAAGGAGAAAATGCACCCCACAATTTGTTACGCATTTTCCCCCAACTACAGAAATGCCCCACATGTGGCTGTAAAGTGATGTATGGGTACACTGTAAGGTCCAGAGCAGAAAGAGCGCTGTTGGGATTTTGGCGGGCAAATTTAGCTGGAATATCTTTCAGGCACCATGTTGCATTTGGAGAGCCCTTGAAGTGCCAGAACAGTGGAAACCCCCCCCAAAATGACCCCATTTTGGAAACTAGACCCCTCAAGGAATTTATCAAGGGGTATAGTGAGCACTTTGACCCTACAGGAGTTTCACAGAATTGGCCCAGCAAATTGGAAAATGACATTTTTTGCTATAAAATGTTGTTTTAACCCCAAATTTTGCATTTCCACAAGGGGTTAAAGGAGAAATTGCACCCCACATTTTGTTACCCAATTCATCCCGAACGTAACAATACCCCATATGTGCTGGTAATCTAATGTACGAACGGATGGAGCGCTAATTGGATTTTGTAGGCCAGATTTTGCTAGAATAGTTTGCAGGCATCATGTCCCTTTTGCAGAGCCCCCAAAGTGCCAAAACAGTGGAAACCCCCAAAATATCACCCCATTTTGGAAACTAGACCCTTCAAGGAATTTATCAAGGGGTATATTGAGCACTTTGACCCTACAGTTGTTTCACAGAATTGGCCCAGCAAATGGGAAAATGACATTTTTTGCTATAAAATGTTGCTTTACCCCAAATTTTGCATTTCCAAAAGGGGTTAAAGGAGAAATTGCACCCCACATTTTGTTACCCAATTTCTCCCGAACGTGACAATACCCCATATGTGCTGGTACCCAAATGTACGGGCACACGGTCGCTCTCAGAACGGATGGAGCGCTAATTGGATTTTGTAGGCCAGATTTTGCTAGAATAGTTTGCAGGCATTCAATAAGTGCTTTAGCATCTTCTTAGAGTATCCAGATTTTTTGTGAAATGTTGAAAAAGATGCAAAAAATGTAATTAGTATTTTTGTTCCCCAATGTATTCATCTAGGGGTATAATTTAGGGAATTTAGAGTTTATAACAATAGGAATTTGCAGGTTTATGCAAAAAATGTAATTAGTATTTTTGTTCCCCAATGTATTCATCTAGGGGTATAATTTAGGGAATTTAGAGTTTATAACAATAGGAATTTGCAGGTTTATGCAAAAAATGGGGCTTGGTGGCAACCACAAAATTAGAAGTGGAATATTTTCTGGGGAAGAGCTCTAATAATGAACAACAGTGTGGTATCTCTCAAAACAAGAAATACACAGGCCTGGTTGTGAGGGGCATGAGGGACAAAAGTAACGGGTATCTCTGCGTCGCCCATTTTTGGCGCAGACACGGCATTTTTTTTGCACGTTAGCTCGTGTTGTTGTGGAGGGAATTAGACTGATAAAATGCCTTTCAGTTAGTCGTTTGACATTTTCAGACTGGGGGTTCTCTATGGGGTCCTGAGGGTCAAAAAGGAGGTTGTGAATTATTTTTTCCTGGAAATCCAGATATTTGTCGGTGCCTCCCTTCTTTTTATAAAGTAAAAAGGCATTGTGAATTCCAATTTGTATTAGGTAGATGGCCACTTTTTTGTACCAGGTTTTGGTTTTCCTTTTTATCAAATAGGGCTGTAAGATTTGATCACTTAAATCCACCCCCCCCATGTGTTTGTTATACTCGGACACACTTATTGGCTTATGCTTGTCTGCTGTGGCCCCTCTTTCCCTCACTGCCACTGTTCCTGTGGGGTGTATTGTGCTCAACACATATACATCTCTCCTATCTCTGTATTTCACCGCCAACAGCTCCTCACAAGAATAAGAACAGGACTCCCCCTTTTGTATGCCCTTCCCCACTAGCTGCTGCGGAAAACCAATTCGGTTTTTGCGCATGGTTCCACATGCTCCTGTGCTTGCACAATGCAAGTGTCTAAATAGGGCCACACCTGAATAGAAGTTGTCACAATACAAGTGGTACCCTTTGTGTAGCAGGGGCTGCATTATCTCCACCACTATTTTACTACTGATGGGAAAATTTGGGGGGCATCCTGGGGAATTAATTTTTTTATCTCGTCCCTCATATATTCTGAAGGCAGTGTAGCCAGAACTGCTTTCGCAAAGCTTATATAGCTTTATGCCATATCTTGCCCGTTTGGAAGGGAGATATTGGCGAAAGCTCAGTCTGCCGTGAAAACTAAGGAGGGATTCGTCCACACTGACGTTTTGCTCTGGGGTGTAATGTTGTAAAAAGGAGTGGTTCAAATAATTTATGAGGGGTCTCAGTTTGAATAACCGATCACGGTTTGGATCATTACTTGGGGGGGCCTGTGAATTATCACTGAAGTGAAGGAACCTCATTATTCGCTCATAGCGAAGCCTGGACATGACTGCCGAATATATTGGGGTTGACTGTGCGGGACTTTTTGACCAATATGATCTGATTGAGGGCTTTTTTACAATACCCATATTTAGGGTGAGGCCCCAAAATTTTTTCATTTCCACTAGATCTGTGGGTGTCCAATCTTTGGCATGGGCAGAGGAAGGTTTTTGGGTTATGTACTGGGTGGCATATAAATTCGTTTGAAGGACAATTTCATTGAGGAGGTCGTCGCTTATGAATAAACTAAAATAATTCATGTGGGTAAACTGGGAATCATCCACTGTTATGCCAGGAGATGCAGTAAATGGGTGGACTCTAGGGGCAAAAGATGGAGCAGGTGCCCACTGGAGGGAACGCACATCAATTAGTGGGAAAGTGTCACTGTCTGCTGCCGCACTGCTAGTTCCTGCACCTTCACCATCTGAAGAGTCAATGTCATCAGGGAGAACGTCCCCTGAAGACACATCGGAATTGACACTTATATTGTCATTTTCATTGTCTGCAAATGTTTCAGTGTCAGACGCATCTGATGCATCTGACCAAAGAATGGCGTATGCCTCCTCACTAGTATAAAACCTCCTCGCCATAATCGCTATACAGGGGACAGATATATATATATAGCTATATGGCGGGTATATATATATATATATATATATATATATATATATATATATATATATTTTATACGGTAGATATATATATATGTATTTAGCTAGAGAGCTGATTACTGCGAGCCCTCTTTGACACTTTGGCTGACAATGTCTGTAAAGCGCCACAGAATATGTTAGCGCTATACAGGGGACAGATATATATATATACCTATATGGCGGGTATATATATATATATATCTATATTTTATACGGTAGATATATATATATGTATTTAGCTAGAGAGCTGATTACTGCGAGCCCTCTTTGACACTTTGGCTGACAATGTCTGTAAAGCGCCACAGAATATGTTAGCACTATACAGGGGACAGATATATATATATACCTATATGGCGGGTATATATATATATATATATATATATATATATATTTTATACGGTAGATATATATATATATATATGTATTTAGCTAGAGAGCTGATTACTGCGAGCCCTCTTTGACACTTTGGCTGACAATGTCTGTAAAGCGCCACAGAATATGTTAGCGCTATACAGGGGACAGATATATATATATACCTATATGGCGGGTATATATATATATATATATATATATATATATATATATATATATATCTATATTTTATACGGTAGATATATATATATGTATTTAGCTAGAGAGCTGATTACTGCGAGCCCTCTTTGACACTTTGGCTGACAAGCTGACAATGTCTGTAAAGCGCCACAGAATATGTTAGCGCTATACAGGGGACAGATATATATATATACCTATATGGCGGGTATATATATATATATATATATATATATATATATATATATATATCTATATTTTATACGGTAGATATATATATATGTATTTAGCTAGAGAGCTGATTACTGCGAGCCCTCTGGCACAGTGGCTGTAAAGCGCCGCAGAATATGTTAGCGCTATACAGGGGACAGATATATATATATATATACCTATATGGCGGGTATATATATATAGATATATCTCCCTATCTAGATCTGATATACAGAGATATATATATATATATTTATTTTTTTATATATATATATATATATATATGATCTATGTATAAGGTGATATGGGGTGGGAATTAGGGGTTTTTGGGCAGTGGATGGGGTGATCGATGGGTTTTTGGGCAGTGGAAACAAAGTATAGTGCTTTGTGACAGCTGCTGCTCTAAAATATCGCTTCTTCTTCTCTTCTCCTCACAAAAGAAACTAAGTGTAAGAAGAAGAGGAGAAGGAGGAGACTTAGAAGCAGCCGTCACTACTGTAAATAGAACGGATCGCTGTGACTTGCTGTCACAGCGATCACATGACCGGGGACCAATCAGATCGGTCCCCGGCATGTTCACCAAGTCCCGCGCCGGTAGTGGGGGCGGGACTGTCGCCGGGGGGACGCGCGATCCCCTCTAAAATGGAGTCTAAAGACCGGCCGTATTTTTACAATCGGCCGGTCTTTAGGTACCAGGATCACTGGCCGTAATTTTACGGCCAGCGGTCCTTAACCGGTTAAAGGGAGTCTGTCATCTGAATAATCAATGTTAAGCTACCACAGGACCTTGTAGGTCCCATCCCCCTCACCAAGCTACTACCTCCATATTGGTGAACTGACCGCTGTTGTGGTGTTAGATTTTCCTAAGTTTATGCTTAAACTTCTCTGTAAGGTCTTGTTAAGTCATATTACCAAGTATTTGTGTATAATTTTCTTTTTCTTCACATTTCCTTGGAGGAAGAGAAGATGAAGCAGAAGAGGAAGAGAGAACGTATTGCCCAGTATGAAGAGGAGACGTAAGTGCAATAGTGTATATCACTGTATTACAAAGATCTGTCAATGGTGGCCTGTCCTTAGAATAGGTCATCAATATCAGATCAGTAAGAGTCCACCAACTGACACCACCACCTATCATCTAATTTCCACATAGTGGATGAAGCCATGTTCTACTGGCTCTATGTAGTGGCCTTGTAGTTCTTTGGCAGCACAGCTCCCATTCACTTATAGCAGATACTACACAGTTTAAAAAAAGATGACAAATTGCGAGCTTTGTCTATTTGTCATCTTTTTTTAAGTTAGTCATTAGTAAAGGCATCAACTACTGAGGACTTCTCTCAAAGAAATTTTTCATATCCACTGGCTAACACGGTACAAAGACATTTTTTCTTACACAGTTTAATGAGCCATCTACTTGCAACTCTGTACCCATATCATCTGATACATGTAGAAAGGGGGGCAGTCAGATGTTGGAGCTACTGATTTAATATTAATGACCTAACCTAAGGATAGCACGTCAATATCTAATCTTGGACAGCCACTTTAATACGAGATTTACCCATGAGGAGACCAGGGTGAATGCTGCCCTTTGTTATTAAGTGTCTGCACCTTACACATACTATAATGCAAAAACCAGACTTGTGTACAGATTCACCTATTTTGTCACTTGGGGTTTGTAGGGTTCTAAACTACAGAGCCATATGCACTACTTGTACCTATGAATAGGCCCTTTATACAATGGAAGATTATTCTACTTGATGAATGCAGTGTATTTAAGAGAAAGAAATCTTCTTAATATTGCATCTGATGACACATGGCTCTGTATACAATCTCTCAGATATCATAAGAATGAATAGTAAAAGCCTCTATATGCCATAATATTAATTCATAGCCATGTTGTGGCCCACTATTGTTCCATACATGTCCTTTTTTACCATATTATGCAACTTGGATAAACTGTAATGGGTCATATGGGAATTAATATCTGTTTCTTCTCTCACAGTTCACGGCCTGACCCCGAGGAGGAATCTAAGAAGCAGAAGATGGATGACAGCTTGCAGAGAGAACAGACTGCTTTCTTCAAACTCCTGGGTAAGATACTCCTTCCAGCCCGTGGCGAACCCCAAAAACTTCCAGTTCAGTTGAACCTGAAATTTTTGGAAAATTTGTTGGGGCCACAAGGGGGTTCTATACTGTGTGGAGGGGGCCAATAATGGATATTACACTATGTGAAGGGGCCACTATATAACATTATACTGTGTGGAAGGGCTACTATAGTACATTATACCACGTGGAAGGGCCGCTATGGCACATTATACTATGTGGGTGAGGCAACTATGGGACATTATACCATATGAGGGGGCCACCATGGGACATTATAGTGTGTGGTGAGGTCACTATGGATCATTATTCTGTGTGGTGAGGTCACTATGGATCATTATTCTGTGTGGAGGGGCCACTATGGAACATTATTCTGTGTGGAAGGGCCACTATGGATCATTATTCTGTGTGGAAGGGCCACTATGGATCATTATTCTGTGTGGAGGGGCCACTATGGAACATTATTCTGTGTGGAAGGGCCACTATGGATCATTATTCTGTGTGGAGGGGCCACTATGGATCATTATTCTGTGTGGAGGGGCCACTATGGAACATTATTCTGTGTGGAAGGGCCACTAAGGAACATTATTCTGTGTGGAGGGGCCACTATGGAACATTATTCCGTATGACGGTTTGTTTTCTCAGAAAAACACAGACAGTTTTCCAGTAAAAAATGCATGCATTTTTTGTGCAAAACCGCACCATGTGAACGCAACTTTACAGTGAAGTGAAAGTACTAGTGGCCTAAGACTGTATGCAGCTATAGCTTTGCTTATAATGGGAAAGTACAGGTGCATCCCGGGAAATAGCAGTAAGCACATGCATCCAGAAGCATTTCATGGCAGCACTTCTGTGTTATGGATTGTGGTATATGACTTTAGTATAGGGGTCGTCAGCCTTACAATTATTGTGCGGCACCCAAAGTACCTCATCTTTGTATTTGTAATCTAAAACGACACACCATACAAAAAAAAAACTGCCAACCCCTGGTCTAAAGAGACTATTGGATAATGGGATGGCCGCAGGCTACTATTATAAGTCTAGGAAGGACTGAACCATGACCTTTCCCACCCTGATAATTTCAGGCTTCTGCTACCTGTTATATCTGGCTGGTTATGAAAAACTGCTTGGACCCCCATGTCATTTATATTAATTATTAATTCAATTAAATATTTGTTTATTTTTTAAACAATGACATGGGGTAGGTATTCTTTAGTAGCCTTGTACTGTCGGGGAGATGGGGGGTGGACGTTCCTCACTGACCAGCTATGATGATAGGCTGTAAGGCCCAACTTTCTGACAGTAAAGAGATATTGGTACCAAAACTCATGACTAATATCTAATATCTCCAGTACCTGGCACATACCGAGAAGGCCAACAGTGTACTGAATTCAGCTGTCGGCTTTTTAGCGGTATGTACTACCGAACATCTCTGAGGACATGAAAGGTTCTCTTTAGAAAATCTTATTTTGCACATGTGAGTATTTCCGAGGATTATATTGAGGTTGTTCTTTTTTATACAATTTCTCTTATTGACATATTGTAATAAATATCATTTGAAGCAAAATCCCCTGCTGTTCTTCAGGAAAGTTACTGTTCACCCTGCAGAACTGCTGTGGAGTTTATTATGTTTATTTATTAAGTTTATTATTATTACAATGTGTTATATTATGGAGATTAAGTACACTTATATACAGAATATAGTATAGTATATAGAATACAATGTATCAGTAAAAGTATACACAATGATAAAGCAGTTTGTTCCTTTGTTGTAGATATAAAGGTGTTCTGAACATATCAGAAGATATTGATGAAATACATTAACCTATTATCTTATTTTTGTTACTTTGATAGACGACGAGGACATCAAGTTATTTCTAGACAGGGACAGATGTCTTAAGATCTCGGACAAGGTATTATTATATAGAGGGAAAGAATAGAAAATATTCCTGAGCTCTGCAAACTATGACCTGATGTCAGTAGTAGATGCTATACAAAGAAATATAACCCTAATCTATGCGGCAGTCAGGTTGTAACTAGATATCAGTAAATACAAGAATATACTGAGCTCATATATCTGTACTGCATACTATTATGTATTAGGAAATCTATGACAAACTTCTAACTCTCCTTTTATCCCATTAGTATCTCCTGGCGATGGTCCTGATCTACTTCAGAAGAGCCAAGCTACGTGTAGAGGAATATCGCCAGTATTTCTTTCCTTCTCTGTATGTTTCTATTATTATTAGCCCAATCTATACCTATGGTATGTGTTTCAGAGAAGACAGTCGGCAAATTCCCTTTATAGGCTTATAACAGCCATTAATTGTACAACCATAGATCGGCGTGCTGTTAATGTAGTGCACCACAGCACTGTATGCTAATAACATAGCATGCCATTCATACACTACTACATAACAGCAGTATATTAGCAATAACATCCTGACTCCAGAACATGTCACCACACCCTATCTCTGGCCAGTGACTGGCTGCAGTGGTCACATCTTCCTGTGTTAGGACATCATTGCTGCAGCACAGTGGGGTCCCTAGCAGCATTGCAACTGGAGCAGGAGGGGATCGATAAGTACATCTTGTGTTATTTGTTACAAAACGGAGTTGTTTTTTAAATTATTTTAATTGCCTGGGAACCCCTTTAACATTAGTGCTATCACCACCTTCTTCTCCTCATTATCTTCTTTTCACATGTTCTATCGTTTTTTTGCCCTACTTTTTATTTCTTCCAGGTTTTTAGCCAACCAGTTTGAAGAGGATCTGGAATTTCGAGAGGAGATCTACGCCTGGACCCCTGGACGGACATTGGAGATGAAGAGGATCCAGCTGCTTCACCTTCGTGACCTAATGCTCATCAAGATGGACTTCAGAGCTTGGGTAGAAAAGGAAACCTGCGATCTGGTGTGTAGCATAAAACAGAAAGATGTAAACTTTGAACTAAAGCTTGTGATGATTATAATAATTCTATATTATGTTAAATTCTAGATCATGGCACAAGACCCCGACCACTGGGCATGGAAGAGACAGAGAGAAGACCATCACAGCCTGGCTATACGCTGGTTCAGGAGGGATTTTAGCGAATTCAGCATAAGAGGCCCATGGACCACCCTTCCAACCTGCTCTCTTTGTAACCCCATTCTAGACTCGAGCAAGGAAGAAGAGGCAGAAGACACTCATCATCAGAGAGACGCAGAGGAGGAACCTGGAACATCAGCTATAATCATCTCAGGTAAGTGTATCCATTGTGTGAAAGAGAACTTCAAGTAAGGGGCCATTCACGTGACGTTTTTGTTGTCCGTTAAGCAGATCTGTTCAACAAATATGATTTTTAAATAGTAAAAATGGATAGAAATACAAATATTCATCTGTTTTTACATTAAAAAACATATCAGTTTGATTGAACAGAGCCATGAATACTGGTGTGTAGTCATGGACAAATCTCAAAAGATTTCTTTTGACAAATATTTGTGAGGGTCACCCCTCCCCCACATGGTTTCCAAAAGTGCTATTATTATACTCTTGGGTCACCTCAGACCCCAAAATATAATAAGACCAAGGGGGTGAATGAAAATAACAAACAGTCCATTTGCATCTTATTCTTATCATCCGATCACTGGATGACATTACGTGCCCCTGGGTCCCAGATGAGACTTGTGTTTTGGCCTCAGTGGTGACATGGGTCATTCTGACATCACACACCATGTGACCGATGAGGGCCAATCACAGGCCTCAGTGGTGACCTGGAGGTGCATAATATCATTCAGGGACCAAAAGACACCAAAAAAGATGCCAGGAGGCTGCTGGAGAAGTGAGAAATAGCTGATTGTTATTTTCATTCACCTCCCCTGGGCCTCCACATATTATACTCTAGGGTCTGAGAAGTCCGCACAGTATATATTTCTATCCATTGTTCGTTTGGAAGGATGATGAAAAGTGAGGTATGCCGCACTTCTCTGTCCATTAAATGCAACAGAATATGACGTACTGGAGCTATAATTGAGTCAGTAGTATACACTTTCGACATTTGTTTTACAAACAGAAGTCTATGGGGATGTTGAACAACACATTTTTACTTTTTTTGGATTCAAAAGTGTCTGCACAACTGAAAGAAAAAAATGTGATGTAACTGTATCCTAACATACAAATCTTAGAAGCCAAACCCTAACAGTTGAATGAGGTTCTGTGGCAATGTTGCAGAGACCCCTACCCCTTTATTCTTCATACTGGAGGGTGGGAACCACATCTATGGAATTGTTATGGCATATTGTAGGACCTGAAATACCTTTTCAATAAGAAGTTGATGTAGAAGAGCTTGGTAACATTGCTCTGCTTCTATTCTATAATAAATGTGTTACTAAAGTTTTCCTTCTATCATTTCTACTTAAATGTACAGCAACCAGACCAAGAAGAAGAAGAAGAAGAACTAAGAAGACACGATGGACACGTCCAAAGAGAAGAACAACACGGGATGGATGAAGACCTAAACCAAGGAGAGAAGTATCCTCCATGGTCACACAGACATACACGTTACATCACTATACACAGTCACTGCACATACACACAATCATCACACACATGCATACACATATACACTGATACATGCTCTAGCGGTCGCCTCCCTTAGTATGCCCAGAGGAGGGGCAATACAGTGGCCATGGTTTCCCTGCAGGTTTCCTCCACTGGGGGTTTTTCCTGCCCTGAGTGTTGCTGTACGCTCTTCGTGAGTGATGGGAGGTAACCAGCACATATAAAAATAGATAGAATAAAATACATAGAATAAACTTCACATTAACTTTCTTTATTGTGTCTGCATTATTTATTCTATTTTTGTTTGTGAAAAATGTGTGTGTGAAAATATTTTAAAATTAAACCCAGAATGTAGATGATGCGAGTGAGGGTTGTGTAACGGGAGTCCCATTTTATTCGTTAGGTTCTTTCTGACTCCCAAATAAAGTTAATAGAGCAGTTACAGTCAGCCACAACTTTTCATATCTACAATACAACTAAACTGCACTGTATGGCAGATTTCTATCTATAGGGTATTCAGGGGTAGCAGTGATACTAAATTGATAGGCTAAAGTGATTAGCGTATATTATAAATAGCACATGATAGTTGGGCGCAGTTACAAATGTCACTCTGCTTTATGTTTTGTTTACTTCAGTACATTTATCACTATATGGCTTCTTCCTTCTATAATAGTGTGATATCTTAGGCCTGGTCCATATGTACTGTATATGTGGAATTGGTACCTTGTGGCAATATACAGTACATATATAGTAATACATGTGGATGGGGCTTTCAAAATGCCATCAACACGTAGAAGGGAAAATAATCAGCACTGATCAGCATTTTACACATTTTCTATAGAGCTTCTATAGTCTACACCAGTGGTAAACCTAGCCTTTCTGCTGCCTGAGGCGGACGATCAAAAGACCCCCCCCCCCGTCCCCCCCAGGACTGAATACCGGGGGGGGGGGGCGGGGGTTTCATCTTTTGATCATCCACCTCAGGCAGTGGGGGAGGGGGGAGTGCATGTGGTAGCATTACAGTAAATACAATGCAGTAATATTTGGTGCAGTAATACTCACAGGAGATGTCTTCCCACATTTCCCGTCTCTTCCCTTTGGACCGCCATGACCACTTCTTCGAGCTGTGACTTGACTCTGAATTCCATCCACTTTTCCCTGCCTGTAAAATGCCAAGATTTTTCCCGTGGGGCCCCGGCCTTAAAGAGGTTGTTTAGGAACTACAGGTTTCAGTAAGGAGGTCGGGGAAGGTGAAAAATAAAACCCACACTCACCTATCCCTGGTCCTTGCACCCCTGTCTGGTCCAATGGCGCCCGAGGGCTTGTTCCAGCGGCAGTCCTCGACACACGTAACCAATGAGGCCAATCAGGGGCCACAGCAGCCTAAAGAAAGGAACTGGGATGTCTCACATAAGTCACGTGTCCTTTCCTTTGACTGCTGATCGGCCTCAGCAGTCATGTGTAGCAAGGACTTCTGCCAGACAAAGACCCCGCCGCTGGACCAGACAGCCATGGGAGACATTGGGAAAAGGTGAGTACGGGTTTTTTCTTTCTTATTTTGCACCTTCCCTGACCTTCTTGCAGAAAACTGTAATTCCTGGCTAACCCCTTTAACATCTCAATATACAAAGGCCTGGGTCACATCTGCATTTGGGCCATTCTGTTCCCCTATCTGCATGAAAAATGTGGAGAGAAAATCCTGCAAGCAACACTTTTCTCTCCTCATTTTTTGTGTGGAAACCACACAGACCCCATTATATTCTATAGGGTCCGCGGGTTTCCTGAAGGTTACCACTTTTTAATGGGTATAGGTTTTCGTTTGGGGGGGTCCTCAAGCAGACTCCACGAATGGAAACCTGAATGCAGATGTGAACTGGGCCTAAACATCACATTATAAAATAGTATGTATAATGGTAGACATGTATGGAAACAAACACAGACAGACAGTGTCGGACTGGGGTGTCTAGGGCCCACCAGTGGAATTATTTCTAGGGGCCCACCATCAGGATCCCTGCAAACCAGCGATACCAAGACAGGGCTGAAGGTAATAACATATCAGGAGCCATGCTGCTCACCCGCCATACGATGTGCAACAATGCACTACCTAAACCTATTGCTACACACTGTATGGAAAGTGAACAGCGCGGCTCCTAGAAATGTTACCATTACCTATAGCCGTGCTGTCCTGGAACAGCTGATCTGCAGAGGTCCTGGCTGTTCTGTCATCACAGATGTAATATTGATGGTCTATCCCAAGGACAGACCATCAATATTACAAAGATAGATAAACCCATTAAAATTTTTTCCAGGAATTAGAGCGACCCATGTGCTGGGAGGGAGGTGTAAAATAAAAAAATAAATAAAAAGCGCCTTCACCTGTTCCTGTTTCTCCGATGTCCGCTGCCAGTGTCCATTCAGTCTCGCGCCGGTGCCTCCATGCTGGGAGTCCTGCACCTCATGGGACCACTGAAACCAATTAGATACAGGATTTCCAGAAATGAGGCCATGAGACCTAACAGACACATGCAGGGGACAACGGAGTGCTGGGGACAAAAGCTCAATGAAAAACACTGTGGGAAAAAATATATTGAGATTCACTGCAATTTTTTTCCTACAATGTTTTTTTAGCTGCATCTCGCTGTTGCGCCTAATCCTTAAAGAAGACCTTTCACCATCTGGGGCACATGAGGTTCAATACACCGCTAGAAAGCCAACAGTGCGATGAATTCAGCGCACTATTGGCTTTCACGTTCTGTGCCGTTACCGTAGATCTTCATCGTCAGGAACGCCCTTCCTCACGGTAGCGTCTTTAGCACTGTACTGTGAGAGGGGTCGTTGCTTATCAGCCAGCGATGACGCTGAGCGCCTATAGCACTCTCACAGTACAGCGCTATAGACGCTGCTGTGAGGAAGGGCATTCCGGAATGACTGTCAGAAACGCCTTTCTGACAGTGAAGAGCTACGGTACCGGCACCGATAGCTCTTCATGGGGGCACAGAATGGGAAAGCTGAAAGTGCGCTCAATTCATTGCACTGTCAGCTCTCTAGCAGTGTATTAAACCGCATGTGTCCCAGGAGGTGAAAGCTCCTCTTTAACATCTCAATATACTGTACATCACACTATAAGGATAAGGCCTAACACAGCGTCCCGCAGCAAAAAAGCGCTGCGGGAAAACCCCCGGCGCCGACACATCAGTTTTTCCTGCAGCGCTTTTTACAGAAACTCCACAGAGGATTTAAAGTATTTAATTTGAAGATCCACTCCATCTCTTTTCTTTTGAGTATCTTTTCTCTATCACCTCCTCTCCTGAGAGGGAGGACACAATCAATGATCCTAAATCTATGTTGAGATTCAGAATGTTTAAGATCTGAGAAATGTTTGGAAACTGGCAGGTCTTGTTCTCGTTTCCGAATAGTATATCGGTGTTGATTCAATCTTGTCTTTGCATCAAGAGCCGTTTCGCCTATATATACCAGCCGACATGGGCAGGAAAGCATATATATGACATGGTCTGAATCATAAGACCATGAATAACCATGTATGAATAAACGCCCATGATACTAGTGAAAGCAAGTGGATGTTCCTCCTCCTCATATTTATAAATATTTTCATATAGTGTGATTTTTTTTATATATATGTGTCACTTATATTGATCTGAAAAATGTTACTAGATCATCGTATATTTATAGCACTTGTTACACTGTATCTTTCACTCCACCTAAGTGTGTTGTGATACATTGTTTCCACATGCTGAGTAATTCATTGTAATTATGCACCATATGATGTGGTTGTTATTTAAACTGGTGGTTTTCCTCACTTTTTTGATTGAAAAAGGTTCGGATAAGAACTGAAACGTCGCTGCTTGGAATAAACCCACACTTTTTCTAAATGTTGGAGCGCTGCCATTTTTTCCACTTCATAGATAGATAGATATGATTGATAGATAGATAGATAGATAGATAGATAGATAGATAGGAGATAGAGCAATAGATAGATAGATAGATAGATAGATAGATAGATAGATAGATAGATAGATAGATAGGAGATAGATAGATAGAGATAGATATGAGATAAATAGATGTACATTTGTATTGCCATCTATGGGACTTGTAATCAAATGATTGCAGGTTCAAGTACCCTAGGGGGGGAAGGGGGGCTAATAAGTTAGTGGAAAAAAAAAAGTTTTAAAATAAATAAAAGTTGTAAATCACTCCTTTCCCTAGAATACATATAAGGGTGGGTTCACATCAGCACCCGATCTCTGTTATGCAGGTTTACGTTTTCTGTCTGCAGAAGTCAGAAACCAACATTCAGTGTCCGCCGCTGAGTGCCCATAAGCGTCTTCTGCTCTACGCGGTGAAACCGTTTTCGTTGTTTTTTTTTACCCGACACAAAGTTTTGCATGTCCGACTTTGTGTCTGGTTAAAAAAAAATGGTTTCGCTGCGGAGAGTAGAAGAGGCACATGAATGGGTTTGAAAGCTGCTTGCCGGTTTCCGTCTCCTGCCGAGTTTCTCGGGCAGGAAACGGAAACCTGTAAAACGGAGATTGGGCGCTGGCGTGAACCGGCCCTCAAAGTAGAAAATTACTGTGAAACACATACACAATAGGTATCCCTGTGTCTGAAAGTGCCCGGTCTACTGAATATAGCGTATCTGCAGTGCTCCTATTCTGTCGGGAAGGGGTTAATAGGAGCACTGCAGATATGCTATATTCAGCCTGTTTTGGTTGTCTGTCTGCCCCTTCCCTGAGTTTGAGGACTGGGTTTTTTTCCCCACACTTGGAACTTAGTCTGGCTGAATATAGCGTATAGTGTATAGCGTAAAATATTTGGGTCTCTGTGGTACCTGCTGTTTTACTGTGGCTACATGATTTGCTCCACAAGGGGGCCCACTGAGGCTCTGTCGCCCAAGGGCCCATAAAAACCTGGAGCCGGCCCTGCCCGGACCTAACAAAACACAGGTTGGGTCGGTCGGTTAGAAGCGCGAGGCCCTTAAAGGGGTATTCCCATGTCCCTTACTCACCAGTCCTCGCTGCTGTAAACTCTTCTTTCTTCCTGGTTTTCTTGCGTCAATTGGTGGGCGGGGTTTCATATGCAAAGCCAGCGGCAAGATGACATCGCTTTTATGCCACTGGCCTTGCGTGCGCGCTCCCGATGCACATGCATGCACATTAGAAACTACTATAATAGTACACAAATAAGGTCAGTTTTATAAGGTGGTCAAACACAGCTAACAATTTTTTTAAAAAAAGCCTCAAAAACGCAATTTTAGGGCAAATTTTTTCAAAAAATCCTGGGGGGTATTCCAGACCTAGACCTCCCGGTAAGTAGGGCCCCGCCAAAGTCAATTGCCCAGGGCCCTGCAAAGCCTGGATCCACCACTGGATAGATAGATATTAGATAGATAGATAGATAGATAGATAGATAGATAGATAGATAGATAGACAGACCTTGATATGCTGTATATACCTACACATATACCCATTTATTCACACACATACATTCATATACAACATAGACACACACACCTATCTACACACATACAGGACTCATACAGTATATAAAACAAACACATACAGTATACACATCTATACATATTTTACCCAAGAATATATACTTACCATTGGGTGAATTGCTGGGTGCACAGGACATGGGAGAAAACTCATCTGCAGCTCTGTCTGGCAGTGAAGAAAGCAGCGACGTCTCCTCTCACACTCCGATGCTAGGATGAGGGGGAGGGGTGGCACAGGAAGCTGCTGTGTGCCGGGGAAATTTTACAAGCAGCGATCAGCAGCCCCTGCATCTGCCAGTGATTTATCTGCTGCCGATGAGTCCTGAGTATCACAGCACCAGAACTGACCACATGCTGCAGCGTGATCCGAACACTTGCTTTTCTTGAATGGACTGGCTTCTTTACCAAGTGCGTGCCCTGGTTCCAAGAGGCAGCGGCTCAACACCGCAGTCCCATCCAAGGAAAGCAAGTATCCGGATCACACTGTGGCATGTGGCCAGTTCTGGTGCTGTGATACTCATGGCGATGTTTGCATCTATCTGGTACCGGAGCCTCAGAAGGAGGAGAATACGGTGGATCCGTCTGTGAGTGCAGAGACCGGTCAGTAGAACCGCAGAGGTCTAAACCAGCCCAGGAGAGGGCTGCCCGGATGATCAGTTTGTTTTCAGAGCAGCCCTCTCCTGCGCTAGTTTAGAAAAAAATAAAAAAATCTAATTGGCCCAGCTGCAGCCCCCCTTCAAAATGCCGCCTGAGGCCTTCGCCTCACCTCGCCTCATTAGAGGTGTCGGCCCTGGTCTACACCACAGGTGTCACTTATTGTGGCTTGGCTATTATTCTCAGAGTATGCTTTAGGTTTCGTTGAAAACCATGCATTAAAGGGGTTATCCAGGTTCCAAAAATCCACAGGAGTGCAAAATACTCACTGTTCCCTTGCTCAGCTTATGTTTGGCTTTATTTTACTTGCTGCTCCTTGTATCTCTGTTATTTATAATAGTTCCTAGCACCTCCTCAGATAAATAAGTTCACAAAGAAGTCTCCCATTCCAATTTCCTGGTTAGGGAGATACTAATTGGTTAGGGTCACTATCTTGTATAATTTAGAACAGACTTGGGCATTGTATGGCCCACGGGCCACATCCAGCCCTTTAACTGCCTCTGACCGACCCACATATAGTGCAGGATAAAGGTAGATGATGAAAGGCAATTCAGCTAAAGGACCTTTGATGACGTCATCAAAGGTCCTTTAGCTCACTAGGATGTACCCTTTAGTGCCCGGAGCTATTCTTGATTGTACAGGACAGTGTGGTAGGTGTTACACAGAAAGAGCAAGCTGCCAGGAATGGAGACTGATGGAAGATAAGGACGAGAGAAGAGAGTATGTGTGAGCAAGAGCATGGAACTGGGGGCAGATGTAGGGAGCAATTAAACTGAAGGCAGATGAAGGGGAGACATTAAACTGGGGGGCAGATGGAGGTTGACATTAAACTGGGAAGGCCCCTATGCAATGCTATGGAGGTACATTCTGAGAAGATGGGGCTTTGGACCACATTTTACTATTCCCATAGCTAGAGGGACCAGGCATGGATGCCTACTGTTCTCTGCTTTACTAATGTTGGTAATGGAGCCACTTGTAGCAGCCATAATGTTAAAGGTTTTATAGTGGGAGGAACAAACATAAATGTGCTCTGTTTGCTGACAATTTATTGTTGAGGTTCCCTTTAACTTTGTTTTCCAACTTGTTCTATCTGATATCAAAGCTCTCCAATATCTGTCTTAGAGCTCAATGCTGTATAATCTAAAGCTCTTACTGTAACATCTCTGCCTGTTCGGGCCTCTGTGCCACCCTCTGCTTGCATGCTGCGGCGCAGGAGGCGTGTGCAGTTTGATAATCTGCTTAAAGTTTTTAGTTGCACTGTGTGAACACAGCTCTAGTCCTTAATTGGATTTGCACCACACCCGTCTTCTGCCAAGGTTGCCTCTGTTCATTTAGTGTTTGATTTTGTCTTGCCTGTGATTGACAGCTTTCCTTCCTATCAGGTTCAGGGCGGGTTGTTCCTCCCCTATTTAGTCTTGGCTCACAGTCACACTGGTGCCGGTTATTGCCCTTGCTTTCTGGTATCTCTTGCTGTTATTTACTTGAATGCTAGTCCTTGACCTCTGGCTTTCCTACTGACTATTCTCTTGACTCCGATTTGGCACTGCATCGCTCTCTTGTTACTGAACCCTGGCTACCTGACCTCCCTTTGTTGTTGTACGTCTTGTCTGCGTTTTGTGTTTCACGTATTCAGGGAGGGATTGTCGTCGTGGTTGTCGCCTATTACCTAGGATAGGGTCTGGCAATAGGAAGGGCAAGCGGGGGGCTTCAGTTTAGGGCTCACTGTCCCTTGTGCCCCTCCCTCCAGGGTTCACCAGCAGCTTCTGGGGAATTATCATCTGGCTATTCCCTAACACTTACTCAACCTACAGAGGTGCTCAAACTCTTGAAACTGAACGTTGACTTTTAGTGGAATCAGTCGAGATTACTCTATTTGGGCATCTATATGACCCTATCGGTGACCACCCTTTATGAGGCTTTTCTGTCATTTCTCTCCTCAGTTTTATGACAACCCATGCCATTGGGATACCTTGACGGTGTCTTGGTTGGGTAGGATTGCATTGGTTAACATGAATATATCGCTTGATCTACTATGTGCTTTTTGATCACTCCCTACTCACATCCCTATATTGACACTGATGTACCCCAGGTGGCTAGATAATAGCAAGTGGCTAGATTGGTACAGCTAGTGCCGGTTCATATGAAATGTGATGCTCTGCAGTTGGATGGCACTTGAACTCACAGATTGGTCGAAAATGGTGGAAGCAACTGTGAAAATATCAATCAAGACAGTTCCAGATTAGCCGTTGTTCCTTTTAAATCCACTGTCACCAAAGCACTTCCCGCACAGTAACCCTCCAGTAGAAATGGCAGCATTGTGCCAGAGAGAAGTATCAGGAGCGGAGAGAAAGCAGTTGATTCCTTGTAGGTGTAATGCCATACACATTAGAAGACCAGCCAAACTCTCCAAAAGGTGTTTCATTAATCTTATGCGCTGGACTAATTGTATGGGAAGCTTAAAGGGGTTGGCCAGTTTATAACTAACAGTCTGTAATGTGTAGCCCAAAGATAAATAATAAACTTTCTCATAGACATTCATTTTCAATTCTACACCTGTCCCTTTATTTTTGAAGCCACGCCCCCCCCCCCCCCCACTTCCCTGGCTCTGACGGCTCTCTGACACTCCTTCTCTGACCACTGAGCTCGTGACATGGAGGGGCATGTGACACAGCTTGACCATGTCACGTGTCTGTGCCTGCTCTGCTCTTCTGCCTGGTCTTTCACTACTCAGCAAGGACATTATGATGTCACAGTCACATGACTCTCTAGTCTTGTTACTGGGTAGGCGTGTCTGTGATTGCAAGAAGGTCCTTGAACATGTACTCATGTACTGTATAAAAGTTGTATCCCATTGCAGTGGAGGAACATGCAGAGATGTGAGGTGCCTGGTGTACTGTGGGGATGTGAAAGATGTGGGGTTTATTGTGTAGTGTGGGTGAGATGTAGGGTGCATGATGTGGAGGGGAGGACAAATCTGGGGGAGAGATCTGGGCTGCATTGTGTAGTGGGTCAGATCTCAGGTGCATGGTGTACTATGGGGTAAGAGTTGTAAGGTGCATGTTGTAGTGTGGAGGTGGAGAGATGTGGGGTGCATTGTCTAATGGGGAGAGATATGGGGTGTACTAGGTTTCCATGAGAGGCAAACATTGGGCTTCGGCCATAAAAGACACATGGGGAGCTGTGTGAAACTTGTTTGGAGTGTTCTGAGCTGTGGAGTGCTTATTAACACTATGGGGGTGCACCAGAGAGATGTAGAATGCTTGTCTGGGGGTGCACAGGAAATATATGGCTATTGGTGAAATAACTGCCAGCAGTGCGGGGGTAGACTTACAGGGGCTATCTGCGACAAGTTATCCCCTCCCCTGTGGGTATCTTGCAAGGGGGGTCATAAGAATTTGAACTTTTCTCTGGAATTTGGACTGGTGTGGACCTGACTGTGTGTATATATATATATATATATATATATATATATATATATATATATATATATATATATATATATATATATATATACACAGTCACTGGTGAGGACCCGGTCCTCCTGGAGTAGGAGATTTAGCCATTTCACTGTGAGGTCCTGACCAGTAATGGGAAATAGATCACACTGAGGCGGCTAATACTATAAGTGATAAGGACCAGATCCTCAATCCTCACTGAGTACAGTATTTAGTCACAACCCTATTGTAATCAATGGTGTCCAGTGGCATTTTATTGATTAGTCCATTTGAATTTAACGCTAAAGAAGGTGTTTTGGGGCTCCTTTCATATTGGATGAATCATAGTGGCCCTCAGCGGCTATTAGTTGTGCAGGACCCCTAGGATTCAGCCCAGTGTTGTGACAGTGACAGCCATTGTGAGCGCATTCTGCTAGCCGGAGGTGCTGAGGTGAATGAAGCTGTGTGATCACATCAAATGTGTGGGCAGCGCTGTGATGTGCCTCAGCCTGGAATGTAGGTCAGGAGTTTTACTTTCAGTTTATTGATGTCCCGCCCACACAGGCCGGCTGAGCTCACACTGCAATATCTCATTTTAATGGGGAACAGGTAAGATAAATTTCATTTTTACCGCACATTTGTCCTATAACCATCTTTCTGAGCTGCCTGGGGCACTGTGGTTTTTTCAGCTTAAGGGTGGCCAACCCCTTTAACACATTGGAGGAGATTTATGAATCCCTCTATGCCATTTTTCTGATATTGTGGTGCACAACTCCCGTTAATCAGCACCCGCTAGCCAAACTATGCAAATGTAGGTGGATCTGGTCAGGGTGGACTTTTCTGGCATGAACTGGAGCCTCTTCATAAATCAGTTGTTCCCTGCGCCATACAGTGAACACTGGCCAAATCGTTGTTTTTATCCTTTAAATCGCCCAAGAAAAATGCTGACTGCAGTGCATCCTGTAGCAGTTTATTCTGCTGCAGAAATTTGGGTTAAATCTGCTACAATTGTATGACATGGGTCTAGATGTTCTTCAATAATACAAATGCTGTAAGAAACATTAAAAATACGAATGCCATCTGCTGGTCATCTGTATGTATTGTTATGCACCTAAAATGTGAAAAAAATGAAAAGGTAAAAAATAATGCCAGAATTGTTTTTCTTTTTTAAATAAAATTCAGTCAATAAGTTATAAGCATTTCAAAATGGTGTAATTACAAAATACATTTCATACTGCAAAAACAAGCCCTCTAAACCCTCTATGGCTTTATCGCCAGAACAATAAAACGAAAAGTTGTGAAATATGAAGACAAAACCCCAAAAATCACCAAATCATTAAAACAAACCTGACTGCGGCAGTAAGGCTATACCATCCTGATTTATCCAGAGCAGAGAATGTGAATTTGGTCACCATCATGCTTTATAATTCTTTTCAGACACAATGCCACCTTTAACTTTGACTTTGAGCAACGGTTTCCCCCTTGCTCTGTTGCTTTGAACCTGACACTTCAGGATGTGGAAGCTGAGGATTTTTTCTTCAGACTATTTTATGACCTTGGAGAGTTCTGTTCCCTGGCAACAGGATCACAGTCATTAGGGCCATTGGATTGTGAGGACAATTGAACAATTTAACTTTAGCCCCTTTGTTAGGGCTTGAACTGGACTTCATTGTCCCAGGCTGCTGCTCTTCCAACTGAACTATTCAGCTTCCTGGGCAACTCCTGTGCTGATATGAAGCCTAGTTCCGGATGCCTCTAGTTTCATTTCCCGCTTCTCTGGTGTGCTCCACCCTGTTCTTTGGTTGAACATCCTATTTAAACCTTGCCCTTCCTGCCTTGTGAGATTATTGAGCTCTCAGCCTGTAATCTAGATAGTCTCTCCTGCTGTTAATACTAATCTTGTACATCGACAATTGGCTTCCTCATGACTACGGTATTTGCCTTCACCTCTAATACTGACGCTCATCTTGTGCATTGACTACTGACTTCCTCCTGACTACGGTATTTGCTTTCTCCTATAATAGTAACGCTCATCTTGTGCATCGACCATTGGCTTCCTCCTGACTATGTTACCAGCCTTGCAGTTACCCCAAGTAGTAGCAAATTAAAACTCCGAATCAGACTAGGACTGTTACACCCTTCCCCATATTCACTGTAATAGTATGGTGGATGTCAGGTACTTAAATATGGCACCACAATTGGCGCTGGGTCTCTGCAGTATTAAGGCCTCTGGCAACTCAGTGAAAGGTGAATGAGGCCTCATTTTGGGTAGGATCGCTGGAGCCTGGAATGAGATCTGGAGCTGATGTTGCTTTGCCATGACAGCTGTGAGACTGTTGAAGGCTCCCAGGCTTGTCTTATATTCACTTGTATTACAGGCTGCTTCATGCAACCTGTCATATAAATTACAGTGTTTTGCAATGCATGAGCATTTCAGTGCATTGCATTAGGGATTAGACCCCTAGGGTTCAAGACTCTTAAGGGGTCTAATAAATAAAGTATAAAACAAATGTAAAAAAAAAAAGGCTTAAAAAATCAACTAATTTTCCTCTTTCCCTAGAATACATATAAAACTAAAAACTTACTGTGAGGCACATACACATTAGATATCCCTGTGTCTGAAAAAGCCTGGTCTACAAACTAACTCCCAAAAATATTTTTTCTGTACGATGAACACTATAGCAAAGAAAAAAAAAAGTCCCAAACTACCATTTTTTCGCTGTTTCACCTCTGATAAAACTTTGAATAAAAAGTGATCAAAGCAATAGACATTCCAAAAATGTTATAACTAAAAAGTACACTTGGCACACAGAAAAATATGCCCTATACAAATATATAAAAAATTCTAAGGTCAGAATATGGTGACTAAGAAAAAAAAATTGTGTGTGTATGTGTGTGTGTGTGTGGGGGGTTGTTAAGGGGTTAAAATGTAAATAAAACTATACAAAATTTGGTATCCCTGGGATCGTACTGAAACATGGAATACAGTTGACATGTCATTTTGGCTGTATAGTGAACGAAGTAAAAATGAAGTCCCACAAATGCACTTTTTCTCCAATTCCACCTCATTCTGATTTCCCTGTAAACTGTATAGAATAATAAGCGGTACCACTATGAAGAAAAATTTGTCCCGCAAACATTAAGCCCTCATATGACTCTGTGAATGGAAAAATAACTTGCTTACTAGTGCAGGGACTTGGAAATGATTTGCAATCTTAGGGCCCATTCACACGGAGTAGATGCGCGTGTATTTTGGCAAAATTTGTGTGTAAAAAATACATGTGTAAAAATAAGACTCCCATTGACTTCAATGACATTTTTTTTTTTTTTTTTTTTAATTGAAACGTTTTTATTGAACAGTTTTATAATTTTACAGATAACAAATCTTGTGTGAGATACATCGACATTTTACACGTGTATTTTGACGTGTATTTTGATGTTTTTTTACACATGTAAAAAAAATGTCATTGAAGTCAATGGGAGTCTTATTTTTACACGTGTATTTTTTACACGTGTATGTTGCCAAAATACACGCGCGTTTACTCCGTGTGAATGGGCCCTTATAGGTTTTCAACTTCTGTATTTTTGCCAATTTTTTTCAGTGTATTTTTTCCTAGTTTTCAGGAAGTAAATTAAATAAAAAAGTTTGCACCATAAATTGTTTACATTTTAGAAAAAATATAGTTTAATCAAAGTGGCATTAATAATATTTACAACATGGTTGTAAAATAATTAAAAAGTGTGTTCCTACTCAAGACTTTGCCAAATACAGTATAAAAGTCTTGCAGCTCTGTGTACATTGTTTGAACTAGAAGCTGAGCTGCAGTAAACCCAGCACATGTGAGGCCTGTTTCACATCTGAGTCAGTAATCCGTTCGGGGGAGTCCGCATGGGGACCCACCCGAACGGCCTACCGAACTCATTGGCAAGCTGTGTGTAGTGAAAGCACATGGACCCCATAGACTATAATGGAGTCTGTGTGCTTTCCGCATGGAACATGTGAACAGGAAAGTAGTTCACAATCTACTTTCCTGTCCAGATGGACAGGAACGGATTGCCGACGCAGATGTGAACTAGGCCTGAGATGCAAGATGTAGACCAATCCCTCTTGAAGAAACAGATTCTTACTGCATACACACGCTATAAACCATCAAGCCTATGGACCTCAATAGAGAATATGACCATTTATTGTCTTTGCAATGTATCTTGACATTTGCTACTGTTGCATTTGTAACAATATTTGACATTTGTTATGTTACTACTACACCTATAACAATGACCTCTATACATTTTTTCGACAGACAAAATGACTTCTGGGGCACTTTGGAATCCCAAATATGGGTATAGTATTAGGGAGGATGATGGCTATTAATTTATTTATAGTAATATATTTTCCCCATGTTAATTTTATTTTTATTTGATCTTCAACACTACTGTATTTTATGCTTGTATTCATGTGCTTTCTATTATTATATTATACTCTAGCCCCATTTGGTCCTTATTTTATGCACTGTATCTGTTTATCCTACTATTCCTTCTTTCAGCTCTATTCCTTTGTATGTTTTTTCCCTCTCCCCTATTTTTCTCTTCTCTCAAATTGCATTGTGTGAATGTCTTGCACATGTGCAATAACTTCCTTGTGATTTCTTCACTCTACACTGGATCCCTATATTATGATGCATGGACCACCCGTATATATGCCATTTAATATAAAAGTACCTTGCACAATATCACTATCACCCATTGATAGCAATTATAAAAAGTTGTATATGTGATTAGAAAAAGCCCAAAGAAATAGCCCTTTCCCTACAACTGTTTGAGAACCGTTGCCAATAGATATGACCTGTAGTCCATCTTCATCTTGGATCCGCATGCTGGCTTTGTCTTTGTCTTCCCTAAAGCTACTTATTAGATCAGGGCTACAAAACCATGTATATGCCATCCAAACGGATAGAGCATGTGCAGTGCATGGATGATTTCTGTTAGAATAAATTGAAAGTTAGGAAGCACAAAGAGCAAGGTGCACCTTGGAAATGTTCTCACTAGTCAGCAGACAGTCAAATACCGCCTAGTAAGGTCTACCTACTCTGGCCATTGCAAGCTGAAAACGTAATGGTGGTATTGGTGTGCGGACTTATCAATTTTCCATAGAGTTGTGGTCTCAACTTACAACAGTTTCAATTTACCAAAATTGTTCTAGAAGCAATTAATATTGAGGGATTACTGTAAACCCTAATTTTCTTAATTTCAGTGCATTACGTTATGTGCTTTATAGTATAAAGAAACTATAACAAGGGCTGAGTAGGAAGGAAGGGAGGAGTAGCTGTCTATGTGAAAGCAGAACAAAGAAAACCTACTGTGTATTTCTCTCTATATTTGAGAATGTGCAAGTATAGCTATTTTTACTGTAGTAGCTTATAATGCTTAAAAAAAATAACATATACTGTAGTAACCCTTTATAGCTTATTATAAGTTTATAATTTCCTCCACACTAGATCTCACACATAGAGTGATGATATTGAGGCGACAATGTTCACCATAAGCCCACACTTGCTTGCCACAATGACTGATTAAATATAACTAGAGTGGAAATCTATGCCAGTTTCTACTGTCACGGTTGTGTCAATGCCCGACAACTGTGGTACTGAATGGTGCTAGCACTACTAGGGAAATGGGGGAGGGAAGCTGTCCCTAGCACTACGATGATTGACTAGGCCATGAGTTAAGCTCATTCCCGAGAATTACTGGCTCTCTAAACACGAAGACCTAACAGACAGGCAGGATGAGAGCTGAAAAAGGCCAGGGACTGGGAAACTAGAGGCGGTTACCCCTAGTGAAAGGATAAGTGCAGCTGCAAACAGTACTAACTTGGAAGGGATGTGCTGGAGAACTAACAGATGCAGCGCAAGCAGTAAATACACTACAGGAATTGGGGAGAGGAAGAGTGGAGTAGTGAGGAAAGGGTATCACAGGACAGGGGCAAAACAAACCTGAACCCCAAAACAGAAACTCACTAATACCAAACAGTGACAGGCAGCCAGAAATGCAGGACAGGGGTAGAGTAGGAATGTATTAGGGTAAAGCAGACTCTCACAAAGAACAAAACTCACACCACTTCCATTTCAGCTCCAGAAACCGTACAAGTCCAACTAAACTCTCCTTCAAGACTGGGCCAAGAATCCTAGCTGGTAACCACAAAAACTGGTGAGGACTGAAGCCAACAGTCAGCTTTTTCCAGATCCAGGAAAGACCTGATAGGTTGACGACAATTACACACGCTTGAAGCTCGCATCCACCGAGACTCAAATCAAGCTCAAGTAGGTACTGTGGCAGATATCCAACCATTATCCCAAAAGCTCAGTGGCAAAGAGACTCGACCAAAGAACCACAGGATGCTGGTTCAAATACCCAGACGAACACCACCAAAAAACACAGCCGTTTTATAAATAACTCAAATCCTGACATTTACCTTGCGTAGATTTACATTTTGGTTTGGGCATATCTGAGGAGGCTGCAGGCTCTTCAAAATTCTCCCATTCCCTGTGCCAGCTGAGACAGTCATTAAGACTGGTGTACAATATGTCTTATTAAATTTGACGTTCTGTGTATAAATAAAGCCACATGAAAAAAGAAGGTATATAACAAACTAGACTTTATTCAGGAATGTCTACATCTGTTTGGCTTCTAGAGCTCAGATATAGATGTATGGTTTTTAGATGTCAGTGCCAGGGAGTGGAATACCCCAAAAGTGGCTCAATTTTCAAAACTTTTGTCAAGGGGCATAGTTACCATTATTTTTCTAAATCTAAGTAAACAGCAGATGGTAAATATGTGCATATGTAAGCTGTGTAGAGTACATAGGATACACCATATTCCTCACTATTTTCACAGTAGAATCTATGAATAATGGGGGTCATTCTTAGGAGTCACTTCTGGTGTATCTTCCCTCGTAATCTTTAAACCTCAGGTGTTCACTGATCTACGCTCACACAGTTTACACAATTCTCTTGCCCTAATGATGTGGCTATTTTTGGGGGGTTAAACAAGCTATATTTTTTTTTTTTCTGGTGATGTAGCCATTTGGAGGTTTGTTTGTTTTTAGTTTGTTTGATGACATCCATTTTTAAACATTTCAGTACCGGGGCAAATTTGTGGTCCAGGACCAGACATATTTTCGTTTTTTTTTTTTTGTATGGGCGGTTTTGAGGGCTGTAACATTTTTCTCGTATGTCTCATTCAACTAATTTTTGCGTCTTTTTTCAGGGACACATAGGGCTTTATTTTTATGTTGTTTTTATTTTCAAATGTGTTTATTTTTTTTTTATATCTGGGAAAATATAAACATAATAGGAGGGAAATTGTGTCTGGTTTTCACTTTATTTATTTATTTTATTTATTTATAACACAAAGCGCTGCTAAAAAAAATTATAAAATAGTTTTTCCTCTCCATTACGGTAATTTTTTTATTTTGTATGGTGTTGTCAGGGGTGGGGCTATAACCTTTAATAACAGAGTTTTATTAGCGTATTATTTTATTTATTTTTTTTTTAATTTATTTTCATTTTTTTTATAAACTTTTTTTTATTATATTTTATTTTTATTTATTTTTTCAGATTGTGTCCCCATAAGGTCATAAGAGAACTTTGGGGACATCTGATCACTTTTTTTTTTTGTTAGGAAGGCTGATTTCCCCTGCAACTGAGGCTGTTACATTTAGCCTCAGTTGCAGGAGGAATCCAGCCCCCTGCACACTGTTCTTTAGACTTACAGAGCTGATCTGGGTCCTGCAGGACCCAGCAGCTCTTGTAAGACACTGCTCCTGTTGGATCACGTGACCGCCGGGTCAGAGGGCGGCCACACCATGGCGGCGCCCATAGCCGTGTATACAGCGCTCATTGAGTGCTGTTTACACAGTGATCGAGAAGGCAGGGATGGTAATAAACCTTCCCTGTCTTCTTTCTGGGAGCTCCGGCTGAAGTTACAGCCGGCTCCCAGTATCAGCAGCTGCACGATCTCCGTGCAGCTGCTTTGTTCTGACTGGACGTACCGGTACGTCCTGTCAGAACTAGGCAACCACTTCCCGGACATATATACTCTATGGGCAGTCTGGAAGTGGTTAATTACATCATTTTGGGGTGCCTATAACCTGTTAACTAAATTATATTAACTATATCTGGGGTGGGGAAATAAAAAAATATATAATTTCTGGCATTGCATTTTACCATTTAAAATTTTTTGCCGTTCACATCACTTAACATTTAGGCACACAGTAGGGCTCAGAAGGGAAGGAGCAATATGCTTTTTTTTGCTTTTGGAATGCATATTTAGGGTGACTAGTTAGGGTGGAAAAAGAATCTGACTGTTCCCTTTATCCGTCCCATAAATGATATGCAGAATCCTTCAAGACACATGGTATAATCCCATCAAGACACTCAGACATTTTCATTAGCACCTTACCCAATTCCTGCCTCACATCCTCTGAAAATCCTTTAACACAATCAAGTCTATGTTCACAACACCATCAGAAACCAAGTCACCTTCATTACAATCCACTAATTCATTGATGTGATTAAATATACATCTCCACAGTACCCACTAAGCTATTTACTTTAAGCCCCATTTGGAAATGTGTCAACTGTTGTGGATATTCTCTTGTATGACTTTGAGATGTGAGTAGAATATTATTCTTTGTAGAGCATTTTATCCCTCACAGTGACAATATTCGGAGTATAAGTTGTAATTGTCATCAGTATACAAGGCTAGATGTGTCAGTTTAGTCATTTTTCTACTGAAATACTAGTAAAATAACATTGCATACGCACAAAAAATGTTAGTACTAGAACATGGTACATTCTCATCTTTCATCCCAAGATGGCACTAGAGCTCCAATTTTCATTGTACACAATTTAGTCTAGTACCTTTTTGACTTTGGCTAATGTCTAAAAATGTCCATACACATTAGATTTTCATCTCATCCTATCTTTTGTGGGTAAATATAAAGTAGCGTTTAATTTGCATGAATTTATTAGTAAACTAAACATATCAAATCATTTCCACTATTGTTTTTATGGCACCACTAACATTAATAAAGGACATATTGCATGCATCAAGACAAGTGTGGAAATAAATATTGTAGAGGTGAAGACAAGCGTGTAGATAAATAATAAATAAATGTGTGTTTTTGTGATGGACCAAAATTCAACTAAAACTGTATTTAGTGTATAGATTTGTTTATTTACAATTTTAAGTAGGATTGAGCTATCGGGATCGGAAAAGAGCGGATCCCGATTGGCGATCGAGTAAATTTCACGATCGCAATTGAGTTCTGATCCCACGTACAAAGATCAGAATGGGAATTCCGATCTCGATCGCTCAACCCACTTACCTGCACAGAAACGCTGCCGCTCCCCGGAGCTCCAGGCTGTTGTTCTCTGTCCTCTGCTCTCTTTCACACACTGGCAAAGCGCCGTGCACGCCCCCACCTCCCTAGGCTAGTGTTACTGTTGCTAGGAGTAGGCAGGGCTTGTAGTGGCTTAGGAAAGTGTGGGTGCCCACACTCTCCTAAGCCACTACAAGCCCCACCTTCTCCCAGCATCAGCTACACTAGCCTAGGGAGGTGGGGGCGCATGGAGCTCTGGGGAGCAGCGTACACACTGGGAGGGGAAGCGGCAGCAGTTCTGTGCAGGTAAGTGGGGGGGACTAAGTAGCCGGTGGATTTTTTAATCACTACATAGTGTGGAGTCCAAAAATTGAAGCCTTCAATTTTTGTACTCCACGCTGTGTAGTGAACAGGGTCGTTTTTAAAATCTGATTTTCTATCATTAAAAAATCTCATTGACTTACATTAGGATCGGAATCAAGATCAAGTTCGGATGAAAAAAGATCGAAAATCGGATTTTAAAAACGATTCTGAAATCTCAAGATCGGCTCAACCCTAATCTTAAGCATCTTTTTAAAGGACTTTTATTTATCTATTTTCTTTTTTAAATATGGAAAAATGTTAAAACGGGGCTGAAAGGTAGGTTAAAGGAAGCCTCTACAATTGCAAAAGTTATTACAGGAGTTTGAGTGTCATATACAGCCACATCCAGACTACATGTACATCATTAATATGATTATGGGTCCATTTGGTGCACATTGCTTCATTTTTTTTCTCCTGGAAATATTTATTAAATTTAAAAGCACATTTCCAGGGAGGAGACAATTGTATGACACCTAGAGGTCCATGTATTTCTATCACTTCTGTGGTTGCTTTTTGTCATTGGTTGTCCAAAGGTAATTATCTGCTTCCTATGCTGAAGTACCAGAGCTCATGTTCACATAACTAGGCTTGTACATGTAGAGTGAGTTTATTGGCAATATACTATGTTACAAGAAGTTAACGCATTGTAACTAGAGATGAGCGAACACTAAAATGTTCGAGGTTCGAAATTCGATTCGAACAGCCGCTCAATGTTCGTGTGTTCGAACGGGTTTCGAACCCCATTATAGTCTATGGGGAACAGATACTCGTTAAGGGGGAAACCCAAATCCGTGTCTGGAGGGTCACCAAGTCCACTATGACACCCCAGGAAATGATGCCAACACCTCTGGAATGACACTGGGACAGCAGGGGAAGCATGTCTGGGGGCATCTAACACACCAAAGACCCTCTATTACCCCAACATCACTGCCTAACAACTACACACTTTCCACATTCAAAAAAACCTCTATCAAAGTGGGAAAATACCTGGAAACCTTCTTTACTCCCCAAATGGATGGACACAAACCCCAATTTAAGCTCAACAAACAGTAACAACCACCCCTTTAAATCACGTTCCCCATGACAACCACAAATGGAATAGGCAATGGGAATTCCAAAAGCCCTCACCCTTAACTGTCATTTTGAGTGTGTGTGTGTGTGTGTGTGTGATGTGGTAAGACCTTCCAAAATTCACTTTTCTAGCCCTTAACATGAGCCCTTCCAAACAAAGTTACATGACCTTAAGCTGAGCTACCAGCAGAGATTGAGGCCCTTGGCATGAGTAGAGCCTTGCACCAGCAGTGTTTTTGGCACTTAGGGTGAGTTGAGCCTTGTACCAGCGTGTGTCCCTTAACATCAGGCGGGCCCTAAGTTCTGCGCTTTGCACAAAAGTTCCACATTAACTAGGCTGAATGGTACAAAGATTAGTAGGCCCGAGAACCAGGAACAGGTCTTGCAATGGCTGTCGGATAACGCTTAAAGCACATTGTCCACCAGCCAGTCAGCCTCTACCTCCTCTTACCCAACAGTCTTGTCCTCCTTCCACCCAAAATTCCCAATCTTCCCAGAACAATAACCCCAACTGTCCCTGCTCCCCAGAGCTGTTCTCCCTTCCTTTGACTGTACCGCAACCTGCCCCTCCATTTCGTGATTCCACGGACCTAACAGACGAGTATCTGTGTCCAGATGCTCAAACACTAGAGTCTCCTCCATTCCATCTCCGGTCGATTTGGTGGCGGATGACCAGCAACCCACCCTCATCGACGACGATGAGACGCAGTTGCTGTCAGGGCAGCCAGTTGACATGCGCATTGTGCAGGAGGAGGAGGCGAGACAGGAGTTGGAAGAGGAGGTGGTGGACGACGAGGACACCGACCCCACCTGGACAAGGCAGATGTCAAGCTGGGAAAGTAGTGTGGATGTTGAGGCAGGTGCAGCACCAAAAAGGGTAGCTAGAGGCAGAGACATGTCCAGAGGCAGAGGTCAGCTGCTTTGCCGAAGCCAGGCCAGACCCGGAATGTCCGAAGATGTTCCCTTTTGTACCCAGCCCAGAAAAACTCCCCCATCGAGGGCACGTTTCTTGAAGGTGTAGAGTTTTTTCAAGGAATGCGCCGAGGACAGATATAGTGTCGTCTACACAATTTGCCTCTCGAAATCGAGTAGGGGCCCTGAGAAGAGCAACCTGTCCACCACTTCAATGCACCGTCATTTGGAATCCAAGCAATGGAATCAGTGGCAGGCAGCAACGGCAGGACAAACGTCGCCCGCCGTTCATGCCACTGCCTCTGCTCACAGTGCTGGCGATGCACTCCAGAGGACGAGCCAGGACATCACTTCATCTGCCTCCGCCACTTTGTTGACTTCTCCCTCATCCTCCCCTGTTTCTGTCTTATTTCCTTCTCCTGCACCATCAAAGGCACCATCAGGCGCTTCTTTACAACAACCCACCATCTCTCAGACATTGGAGCGCCGGCAGAAATACACCGCTAACCACCCACCCACGCAAGCCTAGAACGCCAACATCGCTAAACTGCTGGCCCAGGAGAGGTTGGCGTTCCGGCTTGTTGAAACTCCCGCCTTCCCGGACCTGATGGCAACTGTGGCACCTCACTATGCCGTCCCTAGCCGTCTCAACTTCTCCCGGTGTGGCGTCCCCGCCTTGCACCAGCACGTGTCACTCAACATCAGGTGGGCCCTTAGTTCCGCGCTTTGCTGCAAGGTCCACTTGACCACCGACACTTGGACAAACGCCTGTGGTCAGGGATGCTGCAGTGCTTATCTTTAATGACAGGCAGGGTGAATGTGGTGGAGTCTGTTCCCCGGGTGCAAACTGGGGTGGCCTATCTCCTCTCCCAGGCCAAAATTCATGGCAGGAGTAGACTGAAACCCTACGACGCTGCAACCTCCACCACAGCTACTAGCGGCAAACGCTAAAACACTGGTGTGGGGAGACGTCAGCAGGCGGTGCTGAAGCTCATCAGCTTGGGGGACAGACAGCACAGTGCCTCCGAGGTCAGGGATGCCATCCTGGCTGAGATGGCATTTTTTTTTCCCTGCTACACCTGGGGCCTGGCATTTTTACGCCTGTGATAATGGCTGGAACCTGGTAGCGGCTCTGGAGCTTGCCAGCCTCCAACACGTTCCATGTTTGGCCCACGTCTAACCTAGTGGTGCAAAGTTTTTTAAAAACATACCCAAATGTACCGAAGCTACTGTTGAAAATGCGGCGCTTGTGCGCCCACTTTTGCAAGTGCACAGGAGTCGCTGCTAGCCTAAAAACACTCTAGCAAGGCCTACATCTGTCCAAACACAGGCTGTTGTCCGTCATTCACACACGCTGAAACCCTACAATACCATATCTTGAGCAGGGTGTGTGAGCTGCACAGACCTTTGATGGAGTTCCATCTACAAAACCCAAGGGTTCCTCAAAGTCAGCAACCAAAGTTTCTGCACCATGAGTTTCCAGGGGTGGCAGAGTTATGGCTAGGGGAAGAGGCATGGATAGGGATGATGTCTAGGGGCAAAAGCAGTGTGGATGTGGAGGCAAGCTAAGCAGGAAAAACTGGGGGTACAAGCTAAGGCATGGACTGGGGTGATGTCTAGGGGCAAAAGCAGTGTGGATGTGGAGGCAAGCTAAGCAGGAAAAACTGGGGGTACAAGCTAAGGCATGGACTGGGGTGATGTCTAGGGGCAAAAGCAGTGTGGATGTGGAGGCAAGCTAAGCAGGAAAAACTGGGGGTACAAGCTAAGGCATGGACTGGGGTGATGTCTAGGGGCAAAAGCAGTGTGGATGTGGAGGCAAGCTAAGCAGGAAAAACTGGGGGTACAAGCTAAGGCATGGACTGGGGTGATGTCTAGGGGCAAAAGCAGTGTGGATGTGGAGGCAAGCTAAGCAGGAAAAACTGGGGGTACAAGCTAAGGCATGGACTGGGGTGATGTCTAGGGGCAAAAGCAGTGTGGATGTGGAGGCAAGCTAAGCAGGAAAAACTGGGGGTACAAGCTAAGGCATGGACTGGGGTGATGTCTAGGGGCAAAAGCAGTGTGGATGTGGAGGCAAGCAAAGCAGGGAAAATGGTGGGTAGAGGCAAAGGGATGTCCATAGGCAGCAAGGGCAAAGATGCAAAACTCTCCCGTTTCAAGAATTTTCCTGACTTGTTTCCCCACAAAACATTCCTGGGAGGAGGGCTGAAACACCACCCTCCTCCTCCTCCGCTGTTAGATTTACCCCAGCTACGAGCTGAAAACGCTGCAACACTGGTGTGGGGAGACGTCAGCAGGCTGGGCTGAAGCTCATCAGCTTGGGAGACGGACAGCACACTGCCTCTGAGGTCAGGGATGCCATCCTGGATGAGATGGCAATTTGTTTATCCCCGCTGCCCCTGGGGCCAGGTTTTTTAGCTTGTTGGAGGGCTCTGGAGCTTGCCAGCCTCCAACACGTTCCATGCCTGGCCCACATGTTCAATGTAGTGGTGCAATGATTTTTAAAAACATACCCCAAATTAGCTGAGCTAAGGGTGAAAGTGCGGCACTTGGACACCCACTTTCCCAAGTCTACAGTACCTGGAGCTAGCCGCAATACACTCCAGCAAGGCCTACATCTGCCTGAAGCACCTACTGTTGTGCGAGGTCACCACACGCTCTAACCCTAGATACCGTATGTTCAGCAGGGTGTGTGAGCAGCAGAGACCTTTGATGGAGTACCAGCTACAAAACCCAAGGGTTCCTCAGAGTCAGCTCCCTCACTTTCTGCACCATGAGTTTCCATGGGTGGCAGACTTATGGCTAGAGGCACAGGCATGGATAGGGGTGATGTGTAGGGGCAAAAGCAGTGTGGATGTGGAGGCAAGCTAAGCAGCAAAAACTGGGGGTACAAGCAGCCGGTGACATCATCACTGACAAGCACAGCTGTCTGTCAGCTGACAGGCTGACTTTCACCAAAATGAACAGACAATGGATAGACTCATCATATACATGTCAGTTACATGACAAATTTAGTGCAATTTGCAAGTCCAAGATGGTTTGGAGATCTGCGGAGAGGAATCTCACCACCTCTTGCGGGTGCCATCATTTGGAAGGCAAGCCCTGGGCTCAGTGGGTGAGAGCAAGCGCAGGATAATCGTCGTTTGGCCTGGCGGCCACTGCCTCTTCCACTGTTGACAGGGCTGGCGCTGCAGTCCAGACCAGGAGCCAGGACACCTCCACATCTGCCTCTGACACTTTGGGGAGTTCACCCTTATCCTCAACTTTTCCTGCCATTTCTCCTTTTGCCCGCGCCATCATGCGCCTCTTCCCAGCAACTCCCCATCTCCCAAGCCTTTCATTTCATGCTAAAGTACAGCGCAACCCACCCACATGCCCAAGGCTTCAACGGCCTCATCTCAAGAAATCTGGCCCAGGAGATGTTGGAATCCCGGCTGGGGGACACTCTGCCCTTTTTGGGCAGAGTGTCTACTGCGCCACCGCACTGTGCCGTCCACACCAGCACTTTCCCCCAAACATGAGGCGGTCCCTAAATTCAGCGCTTAGCCCTAAAGTTCCATGTGACCAGTTACGAATGGACAAGTGCATGCGGACAGGGACGCTACCTTTCAATTTGGGCACAGTGGTTGAATGTAGTTGAGGCGTGGACCGGGTCGCAAAATGTGGTGGCCTGACTTGTCTCCCCACACAACATTCCTGGGAGGAGGGCTGAAACACCACCCTCCTCCGCTGTTAAATTGACCCCAGCTACGAGCTGGAAACGCTGCAACACTGGTGTGGGGAGACGTCAGCGGGCCGTGCTGAAGCTCATCAGCTTGGGGGCCAGACAGCACACTGCCTACAAAGTGAGTCATGCCATCCTCGATGAGACGGCAATGTGGTTTTTGCCACTGCACCTGGGCCCAGGCATGTTGTCATGTGTGATAATGGCCGTAACCTGGGATTGGCTCTGTAGCTTGGCAGCCTGCAACATATTCCATGCCTGGGCCACGTTTTTAACTCATTGCTGCTAATCTTTTGAAAAAGGTACCCCAATGTTCCTGAGCTACTGGTGAAAGTGTGGCGCTTGTGCGGATAGTTTTTAAAGTGTATAGTTGCCGCTGCTAGCCTCTATGCACTCCTACAACGCCTGTACCTGCTGGAACAACGGCTGTTGTGCGACGTCTCCACACTGCTGGCACTAAACATATCATGTGTTGAGCAGAGTGTGTGAGCAGCACAGACCTTTGATGTAGTTCCAACTCCAAAACCCTCGGGTTCGTCAAAGTCAACTCCCTCAGTTGCTCAACCATGAGTGGCCATGGGTGGCAGACTTATGTGAAATCCCATCCCATCCATTGCACTGGACACGAAACATTAGCATGCGCTCAGCACAACTTCGGATATGGCAGATGCGTTAAGCAGGGTGCAGGGTACAACACAGACCAGGCCCGAGCACCAGGAACAGGTGTTAGAAATACTGCAGCATCTGCCATTTCCTTCCAATTTTGGGGTTTTGGACCCGCCACCGACTTGTCTGGACCTAAGTGGGGATCATGAGACACAGTTGCCATCAAGGCAAGCTGTGGTCATGTGCGGTTTGCAGTAAGGGGGCAGTGCGCAATTGGAAGAGGAGTTGGTGGATGACGAGGCCACCGACCCCACATGGACAGGGGTGATGTCTAGGGGCTAAAGCAGTGTAGATGTAGAGGGAAGCTAAATCAACAAAAAACCTGGGTAGAAGCAAAGGCATAAACTGGGGTGATGTTTAGGGGTGAAAGCAGAGTAGATGTGGAGGGAAGCTAAGCAGCAAAAACAGTGGGTAGAAGCAAAGGCATGCAAAACTCTACCCTGTTGGAAGACTTATTCCTAGGTCTGGAACACGTTAATGGCCCCCCTGGACAAATTACTGCCACTCAGGGGCCTAGTGTCACCAGGAGGGACAAGTATAGGCGCATGTTGTGGGAATACCTGGCCGACACCAGCTCTGTCCTCTCCGATCCCTCTGTGCTCTACAGCCTAAACTTATTTTCTCATCTTTTTTTCTGAACTGCACATCTCTTGCCTGCTTCCTTTGGGATCTTAGAAATGGTGGTCCACTTCCACAGATGGTAACTTCAATAGACAGTGTAACGGGAGTAGCTGAGGGATCGCTGTCTTAACCACTTTTTGGCACAAAATTAACTTCCAAAGCCAAATATGGTGCAAGTATATGATGCAAGGACACCTACACACCTATCTCTGACACATTGGGGAGTTCACCCTCATGCGCCCTTTTGGCCTGCACCATCATGCGCCTCTTCCCAGCCACTCCACATTTCCCAAGCTTTTCATTGCAGGCAGAAGTACAATACAACCCACCCCCATGCCCAAGCCTGTAACAGCCTCATCGATAAACTGCTGGCCCTGGAGATGTTGGTGTTTGTTTATGCTTCTGGAGACCCAGGCCTTCCGTCAGCAGATGGCAGCTGGGGCACCTCCCTATGCTGGGCCTAGCCGTTACTACTTCTCTTGGTGTGCTGTCTCTGCCTTGCGCCTGCATGTGTCCCATAACATCAGTCGGGCCCAGAGCTCTGCGCTTTGCTGCAAGGTCCACTTGACCACCGACACATGGACAAGCGCCTGTGGTCAGGGATGCTGCAGTGCTTATCTTTAATGACAGGCAGGGTGAATGTGGTGGAGTCTGTTCCCCGGGTGCAAACTGGGGTGGCCTATCTCCTCTCCCAGGCCAAAATTCATGGCAGGAGTAGACTGAAACCCTACGAAGCTGCAACCTCCACCCCAGCTACTAGCGGAAAACACTGTAACACTGGCATGGGGAGATGTCAGCAGGCCGTGCTGAAACTGATCAGCTTGGGGGACAGACAGCACAGTGCCTCTGAGGTCAGGGATGCCATCCTGGCTGAGATGGCATTTTTTTTTCCCTGCTACACCTGGGGCCTGGCATTTTTGCGCCTGTGATAATGGCTGGAACCTGGTAGCAGATCTGGAGCTTGCCAGACTCAAACACGGTCCACGCATGGCCCACGTTTTCCAACTTGTTGGTGCCATGTTTCTTTGAAACCTACACCATTGTGCCTGATATACAGGTCAAAGTGGGGCCATTTTCGTAAGTGAGAACTAGCCTCTGCTAGGCAGAAAACATTCAGAGCACACTCCTCTCATCTTCACACCGTTGGCTGGCGGAGGAAGACGAGGGGGTTGGAGTGGCATCTGATGTCCCTACCCCACACGAGGCTAGAGGGTGCACTTCAGTGCATCCCATTGCTTCACCACAAATGGTGTGAAGGGGAGTGGAAAATGGAGGAAATGGAGAGTGACCCTTACAGTTGGGGCCAGCAAAGGCATGCCAAGTAACACACTGGCACACATGGCTGACTTCATCTTGGGTTGCTTTTCAACACATATTTCACATCATGAAGAACAAATAATACTGGATTTTTTCAAGCCTCGAACCCCGGTCTAGGTCTAATGTCTGTTCCTTTCTTATATTAGGGGAGAGGGAAAAAAAATTACTTCAGTGATACGTTTAGCGTACATAGACTGACTATTAATGTGTATCCCACTTAGTGTTGTTAGGGTTACACACCGTCACAACCTGGCTAAAGCTTCTATAGCTGTTAATAAAGTCAACATAACTTTACGGTATCCAAAAAGACAGCTTGTACCGACAGAGAGCAAGACAAATGTCACCCAAAGCTGTGAGCTCTGAACACCCACAGTGACTTTGGCGTCATCATCATTATAAGGGAGCGGGTGGTAATAAATAACTTGGCAGTGCCTAAAACCCAAAAAGCTTATACAACTATATTTACATTAAGATACACAAATGAAACTTTTCAGTAGCATGTCATGAGACAAGCTGATAAGCTCTTCCTTTGTGCAGTGCTATTTGAAAGTTAAACGCTGCCTTTATTTTAATTCTGGAGAAGGTGCAGACATTAGATTTAGAACATGTTGTCTTCATTGTCCAAATCCTCTATATAGGTAACGTGTTTTTCGGGCCGAGCTGTCTGGGAACGAGCTGGTGCAGCACTGACAACCTGGGTGAATATGGCAAGAGCCTGAGATGTAGGGTGAATGAATCCCCAAATTATTTGTGGAATTCCCAGTGAGACAATGGCACTGTATACCAGTAGTAAAAATTGTGGGTGCACATAACCCCAATATATTCTTTGAATTCCCAGTCAGACAATGGCACTGTATACCAGTATTAAAAATTGTGGGTGCACATAACCCCCATATATTCTTTGAATTCCCAGTCAGACAATGGCACTATATACCAGTATTAAAAATTGTGGGTGCACATAACCCCAATATATTCTTTGAATTCCCAGTCAGACAATGGCACTGTATACCAGTATTAAAAATTGTGGGTGCACATAACCCCCATATATTCTTTGAATTCCCAGTGAGACAATGGCACTGTATAGCAGTAGCAAAAATTGTGGGTGCACGTCACCCCAATATATTCTTTGAATTCCCAGTCAGACAATGGCACTGTATACCAGTAGTAAAAATTGTGGGTGCACATAACCCCCATATATTCTTTGAATTCCCAGTCAGACAATGGCACTGTATACCAGTATTAAAAATTGTGGGTGCACATAACCCCCATATATTCTTTGAATTACCAGTGAGACAATGGAACTGTATAGCAGTAGCAAAAATTGTGGGTGCACGTAACCCCCATATATTCTTTGAATTCCCAGTCAGACAATGGCACTATATACCAGTATTAAAAATTGTGGGTGCACATAACCCCCATATATTCTTTGAATTCCCAGTGAGACAATGGAACTGTATAGCAGTAGCAAAAATTGTGGGTGCACGTAACCCCCATATATTCTTTGAATTCCCAGTCAGACAATGGCACTATATACCAGTAGTAAAAATTGTGGGTGCACATAACCCCCATATATTCTTTGAATTCCCAGTCAGACAATGGCACTATATACCAGTATTAAAAATTGTGGGTGCACATAACCCCAATATATTCTTTGAATTCCCAGTCAGACAATGGCACTGTATACCAGTAGTAAAAATTGTGGGTGCACATAACCCCAATATATTCTTTGAATTCCCAGTGAGACAATGGCACTGTATACCAGTAGTAAAAATTGTGGGTGCACATAACCCCAATATATTCTTTGAATTCCCAGTCAGACAATGGCACTGTATACCAGTATTAAAAATTGTGGGTGCACATAACCCCCATATATTCTTTGAATTCTCAGTGAGACAATGGCACTGTATAGCAGTAGCAAAAATTGTGGGTGCACGTCACCCCAATATATTCTTTGAATTCCCAGTCAGACAATGGCACTGTATACCAGTAGTAAAAATTGTGGGTGCACATAACCCCCATATATTCTTTGAATTCCCAGTCAGACAATGGCACTGTATACCAGTATTAAAAATTGTGGGTGCACATAACCCCCATATATTCTTTGAATTCCCAGTCAGACAATGGCACTGTATACCAGTATTAAAAATTGTGGGTGCACATAACCCCCATATATTCTTTGAATTCCCAGTGAGACAATGGAACTGTATAGCAGTAGCAAAAATTGTGGGTGCACGTAACCCCCATATATTCTTTGAATTCCCAGTCAGACAATGGCACTATATACCAGTAGTAAAAATTGTGGGTGCACATAACCCCAATATATTCTTTGAATTCCCAGTGAGACAATGGCACTGTATACCAGTAGTAAAAATTGTGGGTGCACATAACCCCAATATATTCTTTGAATTCCCAGTCAGACAATGGCACTGTATACCAGTATTAAAAATTGTGGGTGCACATAACCCCCATATATTCTTTGAATTCCCAGTCAGACAATGGCACTATATACCAGTATTAAAAATTGTGGGTGCACATAACCCCAATATATTCTTTGAATTCCCAGTCAGACAATGGCACTGTATACCAGTAGTAAAAATTGTGGGTGCACATAACCCCAATATATTCTTTGAATTCCCAGTGAGACAATGGCACTGTATACCAGTAGTAAAAATTGTGGGTGCACATAACCCCAATATATTCTTTGAATTCCCAGTCAGACAATGGCACTGTATACCAGTATTAAAAATTGTGGGTGCACATAACCCCCATATATTCTTTGAATTCCCAGTCAGACAATGGCACTGTATACCAGTATTAAAAATTGTGGGTGCACATAACCCCAATATATTCTTTGAATTCCCAGTCAGACAATGGCACTGTATACCAGTATTAAAAATTGTGGGTGCACATAACCCCCATATATTCTTTGAATTCCCAGTGAGACAATGGCACTGTATAGCAGTAGCAAAAATTGTGGGTGCACGTCACCCCAATATATTCTTTGAATTCCCAGTCAGACAATGGCACTGTATACCAGTAGTAAAAATTGTGGGTGCACATAACCCCCATATATTCTTTGAATTCCCAGTCAGACAATGGCACTGTATACCAGTATTAAAAATTGTGGGTGCACATAACCCCCATATATTCTTTGAATTCCCAGTGAGACAATGGAACTGTATAGCAGTAGCAAAAATTGTGGGTGCACGTAACCCCCATATATTCTTTGAATTCCCAGTCAGACAATGGCACTATATACCAGTATTAAAAATTGTGGGTGCACATAACCCCCATATATTCTTTGAATTCCCAGTGAGACAATGGAACTGTATAGCAGTAGCAAAAATTGTGGGTGCACGTAACCCCCATATATTCTTTGAATTCCCAGTCAGACAATGGCACTATATACCAGTAGTAAAAATTGTGGGTGCACATAACCCCAATATATTCTTTGAATTCCCAGTGAGACAATGGCACTGTATACCAGTAGTAAAAATTGTGGGTGCACATAACCCCAATATATTCTTTGAATTCCCAGTCAGACAATGGCACTGTATACCAGTATTAAAAATTGTGGGTGCACATAACCCCCATATATTCTTTGAATTCCCAGTCAGACAATGGCACTATATACCAGTATTAAAAATTGTGGGTGCACATAACCCCAATATATTCTTTGAATTCCCAGTCAGACAATGGCACTGTATACCAGTAGTAAAAATTGTGGGTGCACATAACCCCAATATATTCTTTGAATTCCCAGTGAGACAATGGCACTGTATACCAGTAGTAAAAATTGTGGGTGCACATAACCCCAATATATTCTTTGAATTCCCAGTCAGACAATGGCACTGTATACCAGTATTAAAAATTGTGGGTGCACATAACCCCCATATATTCTTTGAATTCCCAGTCAGACAATGGCACTGTATACCAGTAGTAAAAATTGTGGGTGCACATAACCCCCATATATTCTTTGAATTCCCAGTCAGACAATGGCACTGTATACCAGTATTAAAAATTGTGGGTGCACATAACCCCCATATATTCTTTGAATTCCCAGTCAGACAATGGCACTGTATACCAGTATTAAAAATTGTGGGTGCACATAACCCCCATATATTCTTTGAATTCCCAGTGAGACAATGGAACTGTATAGCAGTAGCAAAAATTGTGGGTGCACATAACCCCCATATATTCTTTGAATTCCCAGTCAGACAATGGCACTGTATACCAGTAGTAAAAATTGTGGGTGCACATAACCCCAATATATTCTTTGAATTCCCAGTGAGACAATGGCACTGTATACCAGTAGTAAAAATTGTGGGTGCACATAACCCCAATATATTCTTTGAATTCCCAGTCAGACAATGGCACTGTATACCAGTATTAAAAATTGTGGGTGCACATAACCCCCATATATTCTTTGAATTCCCAGTCAGACAATGGCACTGTATACCAGTATTAAAAATTGTGGGTGCACATAACCCCAATATATTCTTTGAATTCCCAGTCAGACAATGGCACTGTATACCAGTAGTAAAAATTGTGGGTGCACATAACCCCAATATATTCTTTGAATTCCCAGTGAGACAATGGCACTGTATACCAGTAGTAAAAATTGTGGGTGCACATAACCCCAATATATTCTTTGAATTCCCAGTCAGACAATGGCACTGTATACCAGTATTAAAAATTGTGGGTGCACATAACCCCCATATATTCTTTGAATTCCCAGTCAGACAATGGCACTGTATACCAGTATTAAAAATTGTGGGTGCACATAACCCCAATATATTCTTTGAATTCCCAGTCAGACAATGGCACTGTATACCAGTATTAAAAATTGTGGGTGCACATAACCCCCATATATTCTTTGAATTCCCAGTGAGACAATGGCACTGTATAGCAGTAGCAAAAATTGTGGGTGCACGTCACCCCAATATATTCTTTGAATTCCCAGTCAGACAATGGCACTGTATACCAGTAGTAAAAATTGTGGGTGCACATAACCCCCATATATTCTTTGAATTCCCAGTCAGACAATGGCACTGTATACCAGTATTAAAAATTGTGGGTGCACATAACCCCCATATATTCTTTGAATTCCCAGTGAGACAATGGAACTGTATAGCAGTAGCAAAAATTGTGGGTGCACGTAACCCCCATATATTCTTTGAATTCCCAGTCAGACAATGGCACTATATACCAGTATTAAAAATTGTGGGTGCACATAACCCCCATATATTCTTTGAATTCCCAGTGAGACAATGGAACTGTATAGCAGTAGCAAAAATTGTGGGTGCACGTAACCCCCATATATTCTTTGAATTCCCAGTCAGACAATGGCACTATATACCAGTAGTAAAAATTGTGGGTGCACATAACCCCAATATATTCTTTGAATTCCCAGTGAGACAATGGCACTGTATACCAGTAGTAAAAATTGTGGGTGCACATAACCCCAATATATTCTTTGAATTCCCAGTCAGACAATGGCACTGTATACCAGTATTAAAAATTGTGGGTGCACATAACCCCCATATATTCTTTGAATTCCCAGTCAGACAATGGCACTATATACCAGTATTAAAAATTGTGGGTGCACATAACCCCAATATATTCTTTGAATTCCCAGTCAGACAATGGCACTGTATACCAGTATTAAAAATTGTGGGTGCACATAACCCCCATATATTCTTTGAATTCCCAGTGAGACAATGGCACTGTATAGCAGTAGCAAAAATTGTGGGTGCACGTCACCCCAATATATTCTTTGAATTCCCAGTCAGACAATGGCACTGTATACCAGTAGTAAAAATTGTGGGTGCACATAACCCCCATATATTCTTTGAATTCCCAGTCAGACAATGGCACTGTATACCAGTATTAAAAATTGTGGGTGCACATAACCCCCATATATTCTTTGAATTCCCAGTGAGACAATGGAACTGTATAGCAGTAGCAAAAATTGTGGGTGCACGTAACCCCCATATATTCTTTGAATTCCCAGTCAGACAATGGCACTATATACCAGTATTAAAAATTGTGGGTGCACATAACCCCCATATATTCTTTGAATTCCCAGTGAGACAATGGAACTGTATAGCAGTAGCAAAAATTGTGGGTGCACGTAACCCCCATATATTCTTTGAATTCCCAGTCAGACAATGGCACTATATACCAGTAGTAAAAATTGTGGGTGCACATAACCCCAATATATTCTTTGAATTCCCAGTGAGACAATGGCACTGTATACCAGTAGTAAAAATTGTGGGTGCACATAACCCCAATATATTCTTTGAATTCCCAGTCAGACAATGGCACTGTATACCAGTATTAAAAATTGTGGGTGCACATAACCCCCATATATTCTTTGAATTCCCAGTCAGACAATGGCACTATATACCAGTATTAAAAATTGTGGGTGCACATAACCCCAATATATTCTTTGAATTCCCAGTCAGACAATGGCACTGTATACCAGTATTAAAAATTGTGGGTGCACATAACCCCCATATATTCTTTGAATTCCCAGTGAGACAATGGCACTGTATAGCAGTAGCAAAAATTGTGGGTGCACGTCACCCCAATATATTCTTTGAATTCCCAGTCAGACAATGGCACTGTATACCAGTAGTAAAAATTGTGGGTGCACATAACCCCCATATATTCTTTGAATTCCCAGTCAGACAATGGCACTGTATACCAGTATTAAAAATTGTGGGTGCACATAACCCCCATATATTCTTTGAATTCCCAGTGAGACAATGGAACTGTATAGCAGTATTAAAAATTGTGGGTGCACGTAACCCCCATATATTCTTTGAATTCCCAGTCAGACAATGGCACTGTATACCAGTATTAAAAATTGTGGGTGCACATAACCCCCATATATTCTTTGAATTCCCAGTGAGACAATGGAACTGTATAGCAGTAGCAAAAATTGTGGGTGCACGTAACCCCCATATATTCTTTGAATTCCCAGTCAGACAATGGCACTATATACCAGTAGCAAAAATTGTGGGTGTATATAGCCCCAATTCTATTGCTAGGGGACTTGCAGGGTATTTCTGAGGTGAAGGTGGGGGGGCACACCGTTGGAACGGGGATTTGGGGTGTATATATGGGGTATACGGGAATACACTGTCAGTGTGTTCCATTCAGGATCCTGGGAAAGCTGGGTTGCGGCGATTGAGCCCGTCAGTGCCACGTTACACTGACAAGCTTCTCCCTGGAATTGAAGTTATATGTAAGCCCAATATATTCTTTGAATTCCCAGTGAGACAATGGCACTATATGGCAGTAGCAAAAATAGTGGGTGTATATAGCCCCAATCCTATTGCTAGGGGACTTGCAGGGTATTTCTGGGGTGAAGGTGGGGGGGCACACCGTTGGAACGGGTATCGGGGGTATATATCGGGTATACGGGAATACACTGACAGTGTATTCCATTCAGGATCCTGGGAAAGCTGGGTTGCGGCGATTGAGCCCGTCAGTGCCACGTTACACTGACAAGCTTCTCCCTGGAATTTAGCTCTTACAAGAGCTGTTGGTTGTCTTCTCCTTCCTATCCTAGCCTGTCCCTGCCTACCCAGAATCTAACCCCTAGCTAACTGGACGGAAACCTCCGTCCTCGGTGAATTGCAAGCTCAGAATGACGCGAACCTGGGCGGCGCTGTTCTTTTAAATTAGAGGTCACATGTTTTCGGCAGCCAATGGGTTTTGCCTACTTTTTTCAACGTCACCGGTGTCGTAGTTCCTGTCCCACCTACCCTGCGCTGTTATTGGAGCAAAAAAGGCGCCAGGGAAGGTGGGAGGGGAATCGAGTAATGGCGCACTTTACCACGCGGTGTTCGATTCGATTCGAACATGCCGAACAGCCTAATATCCGATCGAACATGAGTTCGATAGAACACTGTTCGCTCATCTCTAATTGTAACCCCTACTCGGTATACTGCAAGATGATTTTGTTGACAGTAGCTAAGACTATACCACAATTAAACAGTGCGACAAGTTAAAATGTATTACTAGGTGGTGGTGGGAGGGTTGAGGGCTAATTTACGCCTCATTCACATCTGCGTTTGGTATTCCGTTCAGAACGGAATACCGCACGCAACTGCAAGCGGTGTGCAGTAAAAGCACACGGACCCCATAGACTATAATGGGGTCCATGTGCTGGCCACCCGCTGCCCACACAAACTACTTTTCTGTCCGCATAATTCCTGCAGAGATCTGGCGGCATTATAGTCTATGGGGTCCGTGTGCTCTCACTGGCACACCGCTTGCAGTTGCGTTCGGTGTTCCATTCGGGGGGGTTGGGGGTCCTCATGCGGACTCCCCTGGACGGAATACCAAAGCTGATGTGAACGAGACTTTAGCTGATAAAAAAAAATGTTCTGGAATCAGCTGAGTTCAGGACTTCTAAAGGGGGGCTTTATAAAATTGTAGTATTCCCTATTGTGTTGCGCTCTATCAAATACTGTTTGTATAGATGTATTCTCACCAGGAAACCTTCTATATTATTTGCTGTTTGCTAGTGCAATAGTTTAAACAGAACTCTCTGCAACAAGGCCTCATCCACATGGTCACTTTATACACACGTAAGATGTTAGTTATGGACAGCACATGATTCTGATAAATTCGGTTTGGTTGCTGTCTGTGGTTTATGGATCAACTTTTTAAAATGATTTTCTATACTTTTTAATGTCTCTGGGTCATGTGGACAATGGACAGCACACAGATGGTATCTCTGTGTTGTTTGTGATTTTCACAAACCCCTTTATTAGTGTCCATGGTTAGTAAAATGACCAGCACTCTGGAATAAAATCCAATAGCTTTGTGTTGGTCACATGGAAAAGTTGATATACAAGTAATTTACGTGTTTTAGTTATCATGGCATAAAATCATACAAAGCCTCATTGGTTTAACAACAGATACAAGGGGATCTGTATAATTACACAACAAGTGTATGACATGACAAAAGCTGGCTATACACATTAGATGTTAGACTGTCATCACTGTCTGAATTATGGATGATTGGCCAAACAGTCAACTGCCCCAAACACATAAAGTATGAACCTTCCAAGGAGTGTTCAACTGTCTCAGACACTTGGAAAATTAATAGATTAAAGTCACTCAATGTTAATGAAATGTAAACACACACAAAAAAAAATCACCCATGGATCTGTTAGTCTAGCCTATACACAACAGATCACAGCAGAAAGACAGTGGCTGCAGCAAAAAATGTGATGTTTTTTGCTGCAGTACACCTGCTGGAAATGCTGTAGGTCTTCTGCAACTACAAATCTTTCCATTGCAAAGGTTGAAAACTGTAGCTATAATTGACATATTGTGTATATAAAACTGCTGTGTTTTTGTTGCAGCATGTGAATGATATTTGTAACAATCACATCTATAGTGCTATAAAGTGCCACACACAATATAATGTTTCTGTTATGGAATTGCTAGGACAGCAATTCCCCAGTAGCTGCTGGAAACTTTGGGGCGGGGCAGAAGAAATAGTGAGCCCTAAGCTGAAGCCCCCACTGTCCCTTCCTATTGCCAGGCCCTATCCTACGTAATAGGCAGCAACTTGAAGACGATCCCTTCCTATATATGTTATACACAAAACGCAGATGAACAACAACAAAGGGAGGTCAGCTAGCCAAGGGTCAAGAAACAGTCGAGCAATGCAGTGCCAAATCGAAGTCCAAAAGAATAGTCAGTAGGGAAAGTCAGAGGTCAAGGATTAGAATACAAGTAATAACAGCGACAGAAAAAAGCAAGTACACACAAGGCAATAGCAAGCACCAATGTGAATGTGAGCCTAGAATAAATAGGGAGGAAAAACCTGCCCCGGAGATGATAGGCGGATATTCCATCAATCACAGGGCAAGTCTGAAATTAACTATTAGAAGAGCAGAGGGAAATGAAGTGGAAGGAGATGGGTGTCTTGGAAAATCAATTACCAAGGTGAAAGAATAGGACAGTGTTCAGACAATGCAAGAAGAACCCAAGGAAAGAAATCACAGCCGAACACGCCTCTTGTGCCGCAACATGCGGCCAGATGATGACGCCAAAGCCCGGACGGGCAAAGATGTTAAAGTTCCCTTGTTGACCCCACACAGTATATGCCCCCTTTTTCCCACATACTTACATCATAATGCCCCTTCATTCTCCCAACAAAATATAATGCCCCTTTATGCCCAGACATAGTATAATGTCCCCTTATGCAGCTACATAATAAAATAATATCCCATTATGACCCCTGTGATGCTTCAACATAATATAATGCCCTCTTGTTCTTCCACATAGCATACATTAATGCCCTATTATGCCTCCACAGGATTCTCTAAAAATAGGCCATCAATATTAGAAAGGTGGATACACCTCTTTAACATTGACCCTCAATATACCACACGGTTTAATGCCCCCATCAATGCCCTGAAATTGTTGTTGATATTACTCCTACACAGTGTGGTGTTTATGACTGTTATCAAACCGTTTTGTTGTCCCATTCCTAGCTGCATCTGCATACGTATGCTAAACTCGTTAACTCAAAAGGAGATCTCTTGGACTATGTGGATTATAACACTGTTTAGCAGGCAAACTGGTGCTGGCCACACTACAAAGGAAATATGGTTTTATGATAATATTTCCCTAGGAGGACATCCTACAGTCACGCTGATAAATTCCTCAGATGTGCAAAACAAAGGCACACACCTCGAGACCAGACATGGTACTGTTGGGAGCAAGGAAAGGGTCCAGACACTGAACTCATTACCCAAAGGTGATAGGGGTGTTATTATTGGTGTCTACACAATGGGGGTCTCGCCACGAACCCAATCATACCCCTTGCCTGACACTACAGTTATCTGGCAAGGAAATATGATGAATCATAGCTCTTTGGGTTTCCGGATGGGGACAAAGGGTGAGACCATATAACTTCTGACCGCTGGGAAGCATTTGATCACATGCTCACTTACTGACTGAAGAAAGCATCCCTAGGTTAACTAGATGAAGCCCAGAGACCCTGACTACAAACTGGTTTTAGTATTATTCTTTTCTATTCTTTTAATCCCATTTTATTTTCTGTACTGTAGGGTCAACACACAAAAAAATCATCCAAATAATGGACAACTGAAGGAAAACCAGACACATCCCTGACCATCCACTCCAGAAAATTGCTAAAGGCCTCAAAGTAGGTCCACGACATGGAGTACCCCATCGATAAGCAACAGTTGATGAAGAACTGCTCCTCTCACATGTTACCCAACAAGTGAAAACTCTCCGAGTAGATAGGCAATAAATCTAAAAGCCACCTCTATATCAGCTTTAGCCATAAGGGCCTCTGGAATAGCCCAACGCACTATTTCCACCGCCTGATCAAAGGATGTGTAAGAAACTAAGGACAAAGATCAATGCCATCATTAATGGATGCCCCTGCCAGGAAAGAATGGTGATGAATAAGGCAGAACTTGTTAGGCTCTCGTTTGGGGACCACCCCAAATGGAGAAACACACAAATGAGGCCAAGGCAGCACAGAAAAAGACCTAGCTATACTCCCAAGTTCCACCTCTTTCAACAACTGTGTGCGCATCACCTCCAGGTGTTCCCAAGCTGATTTTAAATTCCCCAAGCGAAACGCAGGAGCCTCCGCATCAAACAGGATGTGAAAGCACTCCCCAGAACCCTCCACCAACAGCCCACCCTATCTGGTTACCTATTTAGGAAAGGGAGCATTGCCACTCACCAGTGTCCTCCCTCTTCTTAACAACATTTCCCCCCTTTCCGTTTTTGTGCTTGAAACATTTATGGAGCCCATGACTCACCCCACAGCCGGAACACTCATGCTTGAAGCGGCAGGAAGCACCAAACTTGCACTGCCCTTCGTTATATTGTCAACATTATTTTTTTATCATTATTATTATTGTTTATATAGCACCATTAATTCCATGGTGCTTTACATTTGAGGGTTTACATACGGTACACAAAATATACTAAACAAATATAATACTAACAATGACCGACTGTCACAGTGGGATAGAGGCCCTACCTGCAAGGGCTTACAGTCTGAGGGAAGAGGGATAGAGACAGAAGGTGAGGGAAGAGGCTATTTAGATGAGGATGTGATGGCAGTAGTGTTATTGAAGGTTGTAGGCTTTTCTGAATAAGTGAGTCTTCAGGGCCTTCTTGAAGCCTGTGATTATGGGGGTTAGTCTAGTTAATGAGTTCCAGAGAATGGAGGATGGATGGGAGAAATCTTGGAGACGGTTGTGTGAAGAGTAGATAAGAGCAAAGCAGAGTAGGAGGCCTTTGGAGGATCTGAGGTTATGTGTGGGCAGGCAGTGGGAGATTAGGTCAGAGATATATGGAGGGGACAGGTTGTGGATGGTTTGTATGTCAGCGTTAGTATTTTGAACTCTATATGCTGGGCAACGGGAAGCCAGTGAAGGGATTGGCAGAGGGGAGCAGTCGATTAAGAATGGGAAGAGAGGTGTATTAAGCGAGCAGCACAGTTTAAGGTGGACTGGAGGGGGGCGAGAGTATTCAAATGGAGGCCATGGAGAAGGGTGTTGCAGTAATCTAAGCGGGAGAATATGAGGGCATGGACTAGCATCTTTGCAGTTTCAGGGGTGAGGAAGGAGCCAGGCAACCCCGCCATACACCCAGTAAGTCTCCCCCACCATATCCATATACCCGAAAAGGGCCAAGCAATGATCTGGCTCCTTCTCACCAATGATTGCCCAAATGGCAAAAGCCTGCAGCCAACTAGTGAAGGTCCTAGGAATCAAATGATAGTGACGCCTCTCCTCCTCCTTTTTGCTATCGCTAGGCTTCACCTTATTCAAATTAAATTTCTCAAGGGAGAAAGAAAACAAATCTCCAAAACAAATCTCCTTCCAAATTTTGTCATGAACTTCCTGCTTCGCCCTTGCGAATCTTCAAGAAGGCCCTGAAGACTTCCCCTGGATCAACACTGTAGGGATTGTAGGGTTATAGGTTGGACTTGATGGACTGATGTCTTTATCCAACCTCATCTACTATGTAACTATGTAATTAGGGTTAGAATGAGAATGCAGGAAAACATCATGAAATCTGAATCTGTACCAACCACTCAAGATGATGACTGTTTTGTCAACTGCTTTGTGTGGGGAATGGAAATCCAAGATAATGGTCACCAAAATTACCAATCATCTTTCTCCAGACAACAGTATATTTCCCACACACACAGCTTGGGCAGACACATCACACAGACCATGCAATTATGTCACGTGGTTTGGCATGCTGGATGTATGACAGTGAACAAGTGTGTAAGGTTCAGTTCAAATTTGTGCTACATTCACATCAGAAACCACCAAAATTTGGAAACCCAGCAAACCCAGGGGTGAACCTAGCCTATGATTTGAACTATAGAAAAGTACCACCCACCCAAACCCCCTCTTCCCCAAAAAACAGTGACCGTGGCCCCACACAGTAAAATAAGCTCCCCCTTAATCTGCTTCAGGGGGACCTCACAAAATTCAAGGAATATTCATGAGGTTTGGCACACCAATTAATTTTGGTGCTAATATTATACACTAGGGTTGCTTCAGACCATAGAGTATAGTAATTGGAGAGTTGGTGATGGAGAATAACAAACACTTATACTCACCTTACCTTACCTCACCTCACCTCTTTTGGGCATTATCGCTCCATCTGTCTGTCGTAACGCTGGGCCCCTTTCCATTTCCCTGATCAATATTATGGTGCTGCAAGGCCCCGGACATCTCCAGAGGGCCTCGTGCCTCTCCGGTCGTATGTCCTGCAACTGTGATCGTTAGGCTGCCCATTACTAGTTATATTGCCTCCCATAAAAATTTGGATGAAGAACAATTAAAGCAATATACTGGTATCGCTAGGTTCACACCTGCGTTCTACTCTCCGTTCTGTGCTTTCTGTCTTCTGCATGCCAGAAGACGGAAAGCACAGACCGGGTCCGGCCATGAGCGGCGGTGAGCGTTTTATGCTCTCCGCCGCAAAACCAGATTTTTTAATCCGGACACAGAGTACTGCATGTCCGACTCTGTGTCCAGATTAAAAAACCCGGTTTCGCGGCGGAGAGCGCAAAACGCTCACCGCCGCTCACGGCCGGACAGCTTTCTCACCCATTCAAATGAATGGGTGAGAAAGACTCCTGCAGGTTTCCGTCTCCTGCTCTGTTTTATGCAGGAAACGGAAACCTGCAGTACGGAGAGGAGAACGCAGATGTGAACGAGCCCTATGAATAAAAAGTTTATCTCGCCCCACAAAAGACACTTTTATGCTTGAAAGGATAAAAAAAAATTGGGGGGTGGATGTCAGAGTATGGTAATTCCAAGAATTTTTATTTTTTTGCAAAGTTTTGGATTTTTTTTAAGGGGTCTTGACTTATTTAAGGGTTTAGTTTTAAATATGGGTGATTTAGAGAACTGAATTAGTCTACTGAAAAATAGGTTTTGGAAAAAAATTTGAAAATTTGGAGAAAATCTGTTTAACTTCATGTACTTAGTAGTAAATTTCTGGTTAAGACTACCAATGAAAAAGACTTAGGGATTTTGGTGGACAGTAAGCTTACCTTTAATGACCAGTGTCAGGCAGCTGCTGCCAAGGCAAATAAAATTATGGGATGCATCAAAAGAGGTCTAGATTCTCATAACAAGAACATAGTTATGCCTCTATACAAACCACTGGTATGGCCACACTTAGAATATTGTGCGCAATTTTGAGCCCCAGTATACAAGAAAGACATAAGTGAACTTGAAAAAATGCAGAGAAGGGCAACCAAAATTATTAAGGGAAAGGGGGGGCTGAGTACAATGATAGGTTAACAAACTTGGGGTTATTCAGTTTAGAGAAAAGACGTCTACGGGGAGATCTAATAACAATGTACAAATACATGAAGGGACAATACAAAGAACTTTCTAAGGATCTTTTTACTCCTAAGTCAGTGACAAGGGAACATACTCTACGTCTGGAGGAGAGAAAGTTTCACCAGCAACATAGAAGGGGATTCTTCACAGTAAGAACAGCGAGGCTCTGGAACTCTCTGCCCCAGGAAGTGGTGATGGCGGATTCATTGAACAAGTTCAAAGAGGGCCTGGATGCCTTTCTTGAAGAGAAAAATATAACAGGTTATGGGTTATAGATTTTAATGACACGTTGATCCAGGGTTTTATACTGATTGCCAGATTGGCGTCAGGAGGGAATTCTTTCCCCTGAAATGGGGCAATTGACATAAACATCATGGTTTTTTTGCCTTCCTCTGGATCAACACTGTAGGGTTATAGGTTAGACTTGATGGACTGATTGTTATGTCAGTCCAGGTAGCTGCAACGGGGCTAAGGGATAGCAGTAGGAAATCTCGCCCTGCACTACTCCCACTAGCTATCCCGGTCCCTGCCTCACGGGTGTGGGTCGGCTGTACTCAGGCTAAGCCTGACCCCGACAGCTCCTCTCTCACTGATACCGTAGGCCTAGAGGGAAGTGGGAGAAGGAATGCCCTATAAGATCTCTAGGGACTGGAGACTAAAAGGGGGTCACCCCTAACGAACAAGTGAAGCTGCTACTGACAGGGACTGACAAGGGTGTGCGCAAACTCACAACACAAGCAGCACACAGGAAAAATGTGGGAAAGGATTCCCCCAAACCAATATGGGAAAGAACCTTACACTAGGAAACAAACACAGGGAAACTGAGTAGAAATCAAAGGATAAGGCAATTCACTCACACAGTCAATAATACACAGAGGGAGGATTGGTGAACACAGAAGGGAAAACTCACAAACCAACTAGTTCACCCAAACCTCCCAAAAACCAACCACGGAACTTCCTCTATCCCAGATCACCACCTACTCCTCCTGCTAAGGCCTAGCACTGTAAAAGAGACACTCAGCACAGAACCATGGGAGGCATGGGTTTAAATACAGAGTAGAGACCACTCCTCCCAGGTGCAAATGGGAGGACAGACTAATCAACCAGGAGATAAAGCTGCCTACCAGCAGTGCGCGCGTGCAAGTCAGAAGGTGTGCACCAATACTCACGACAGGACAACCCCGCAGCGCCAGGATGCCACCCAAGACACCGCGCAGCCAAAAACTCCCCAGGTAAGAAAAATAGAAAGCAATGAACCAAAATACTCCTAACACTGATGTCTTCATCCAACCTCATCTACTATGTAACTATGTAACTTGGAGGCCTTATAATGTCTGAAAAAATATATATTTCTTAAAGTTTGATGCCAACATAAAACAGTGATTGTAAATTGCAATAATGAACTACTTTGGGTGGTATGACACTATGTATTAAAAGCAGATAATTTAAAACTTTTTAGATTGCATATTTTTCAAAATTTTCACCAAATTTCACCTTTTTTTTCAGAAATAGACACAAAACATATAAACCAAAATTGTCCACTGACATGAAGTGCAATCTTAAAATGACTTTGGCGAGTTAAAGTGTTCCAAAGTTATTACCGTATAAAGTGACACATATAAAATTTGAAAAAATTAAGCTGTCAGAAAATCTAAAACTTTCTTTGGTGGGAAGGGGTTTAATGAACATCCGAAAAAGTCATAGTGGTATTTTAGCTATTAATCTACGGACCGACATCCAGGTCACCCCACAGTTGATGTGAAGGATTCACTGACTGAATCCCTGTCAAAATATTTGGATTGGGTTTTAAGACCATTACTTGTTAACATACAGGTATATCTAAAGGTTGCAAATATTTCTTGGTGATCTCATACATTTTTTCCCCAGCAAAAAAAGATTTCAGTTGCCCACAGTGGATGTCGAGAGCCTGTACACACGCATTCCGCAGGAGGCAAGTGCTCAGGCAGTAAGAAGTCGACTGGATCAAGATAACTTTCATCTGTATTTGTCTGAGTTTGTGCCGGGCTAGAATTGGTTCTTGGCTGCAACATATTTCAATTTGATAAATAATGGTAAAGACAGCGGTCTGGAACTGTGACGGGGAGCTCTGTGGCCCCAACTTTGCAAATTTATTTCTGGAAGATCTTGAACAGGAGATGATATAAGATCAATATGAGATTGACCTTTAAATTTGGGGGAAGTAAGGTCACTTTTTTGGACATTGAAGTACAAAATGTGGAGGATCAATTGTGTACTTAAGGATACCAAAAACCTAATAAATTATTACATTATGATAGCTTTTTCCCTGTTTACACAAACACTCTTTACCCTATGGAAAATTTCTGCAATTACTCAGGATTAACAGCAATGAGATTGAATATTTAAAACAGGAAGATGAGTTGAATCAGCGTTTACGGTGACTAATTGATGAAGCTCGGGCAATCGCCCAGGGCCCCTGCTCCCAAAGGGGGACACCAATCTTGAGCACCAGGCTTTATGTCTGATGGTTCCTATGAGGGGAGCCCCATTTACAACAGTATCTTCAAGCTGACACTGTTGAAACCTATGGTAGAGCAGGGAGCTATAAAAGTCCCTTCTTTGCCATATAAGAATTATTGTTGCAGTGGCATTGCAAAAGCTGTGCAGGTAGAACGATGATGTCACTGCCTCATGCCACTGTACTGGACCTGCATCAGAGTGCAACAGCTGGGAAAGACCTCAGTTGCTCCACTCATCCAGGGATCGTGGGAAGGTGAGTATAGGATTTATTGTTTTCTGAAAAGCGAAAGGACTCACTTATGTAAAACCTAGAATTATTTATAAGAGGGGGAACTATTAATTTATATAAGGGAAACAGTTACCATTAAGGGGGTATTATTTATAAAGGGGGGCTATTATAGTGGGGGAACTGTTTATATTCATACTATGATAATGCGCTTTAATAAACATGTTTGGTTAATCCAAACAGATGAAGGAGCACCATATTTTATTCAATACATGAGAGAGGAATATATTAGTAATACGGATTAAATGTGATCTTTGGGGTTGTTGCAAGTACAACATTCAACAAATGGCTGAATTGACTTTAAAGGGAGTCTATCATTGGTGAAAATCATTTTTAACTGAAGACATGTTAGAATAGCCTTTAGAAAGACTATTCTACTCCTACCTCTTATTCATTCCTGCTCGTTGTCATTTTTGAATTATATTAATTTATCCGTATATGCAAATGATATTCAGGGGATGTTCCCCCTGTGCTCCAAGCACAGCATCGTCATATCTGTAATGCCACCTCCATTGCCTTTTCAGCATGTCCCTTGCATCTCCAGCTTATCCTCTTGACGTATTGATGTCTTCAGCGGTATTGAAATCCTGCACATGCACTGTCGGCTCTGCCACTTAAAGTTCTGGCATAGCTGACAGCGATTACTCTGCCGGCCATCCTGAGTGGAATCGCTGTAGCAGGAAAACAAAAATCAGTAGAGCTGAACCACCATTGCTCACTATATTGCCTACCATAAAAATTTGGATAAAGAGCAATTAAAGTGATAGGCATTCACCAAATTGGTCTAAATGAAGGTGCAACACAGTGGCTCCATGGTTAGCGCTGCAGTCTTGACGCACTGGAGTCCTGGGTTCAAATCACACCAGGAACACCATCTGCAAGGAGTTTGTATGTTCTCCCTGTGATTGCATGGATTTCCTCCCATTCTACACAAACATACTGATAGGAATTAAAAAAAATGTACATTGTGCTCCCTATATGGGGCTCACAGTTTACATTTTAAAAAAATGGATATAAATGAAAAGTATATCTAGCCACCTAGTGAAGAGCTACGGTACCGGGACCGATAGCTCTTCACCGGGGGCACAGAACAGGAAAGCTGCACTGAATTCAGCGCACTGTCGGCTTTCTAGTGGTATATAAAACCATGTGCCCCAGGAGGTGAAAGCTCCTCTTTAACATCTCAATATACTTTACATCACACTATAAGGATAAGACCTAACACAGCGACCCACAGCCAAAAAGCGCTGCAGGAAAAAACCCCGGTGGCAACATATCAGTTTTCCTGCAGTGCTTTTTGCAGAAACTCCACAGAGGTTTGCTCTGAGGACTTTCTGCTCCCATTATACCTATAGGGACACTGTAGGTGTTTCCATAGGTATAAGTGCTGCGATTTCCAAAAACTGCAACAGTTACCTACACACTCATACATATTTATTCATATATACTCACTCTCTCTCACACACACACACACACACACACACACACACACACACACACACACACACACACACATATATAAAATTAGCATAGCATATACACATTTATATACATTCATATACCATATATACTCACATATATACATACACTCACACATTATTATAGCATACTGTATATACACACACATACCCGTATACAAACATACAGTCCTCACACAGTATACAAGACACATGCTTTAACCCTTAAAGAGGACCTTTCATCAGATCGGGCACATGCAGTTTTATATACTGCTGGAAAGCTTTCCCGATCTGTGCCCGGTGTAAAGCGCTATCGGTCCCGATACCATAGCGCTTTACAGTCAGAAGGGCGTTTCTGACAGTTAGCCAGGGACGCCCTTCTGCCCAGCAGCACCTATCATGCTGTGCTCTAAGACTGGGGAGGAACGTCCCCTCCCTCTCCTGATAATACTCATCTATGGACGAACTGTGTGAGCAGAGGGAGGGGGGAGTTCCTCCCCGCTCACACTGTACAGCGCGCGGGCCGATGTAAGCGATGACTCACTCTGAAGAGGAGGGGGAGGGGGGAAAGTCCGGGCTTGCAGAGAGGGCGCTTCCTAAGATTGTAGGGATAGCTGCTGCCCTGGTGTGCTTCCCATGTACACAGAATTATTCTCCATAGTGGCTCCTGCACACAGTATTATGCCAATAGTGGCCCCTGCACACAGTATTATATCCCATAGTGGCCCCTGTACACAGTATTATTCCCCATAGTGGCCCCTGTACACAGTATTATAACCATAGTGGCCCCTGCACACAGTATTATGCTCCATAGTGACCTCTCCACACAGTATTATGCTCCATAGTGACCCCTGCACACAATATTATGCCCCATAGTGACCCCTGCACACAGTATAATGCCCCATAGTGACCTCTGCACACAGTATTATATCCCATAGTGGACCCTGCACACATTATTATGGCCCACAGTGGCCCTTGTACTCAGTATTGTGCCCCATAGTGGCCCCTGTACACAGAATTGTGCCCCATAGTGGCCCCTGCACACATTATTATGACCCACAGTGGCCCTTGTACTCAGTATTGTGCCCCATAGTGGCCCCTGTACACAGAATTATGCCCCATAGTGACCTCTGCACACAGTATTATGTCCCATAGTGGCCCCTGCACACAGTATTATGTCCCATAGTGGCCCCTGTACACAGTATCATTCCCCATAGTGGCCCCTGCACACAGTATTATGCTCCATAGTGACCCCTGCACACAGTATTATGCCCCATAGTGACCCCTGCACACAGTATTATATCCCATAGTGGGCTCTGTACACAGTATTATTCCCCATAGTGGCCCCTCTACACAGTATTATTCTTCATAGTGGCCCCAGCACACAGTATTATGTCCCATAGTGGCCCCTGTACACAGTATTATTCCCCATAGTGGCCCCTGCACACAGTATTATGCTCCATAGTGACCCCTGCACACAGTATTATATCCCATAGTGACCTCTGCACACAGTATTATGTCCCATAGTGGCCCCTGTACACAGTATTATTCCCCATAGTGGCCCCTCTACACAGTATTATTCCTCATAGTGACCCCTGTACACAGTATTATGTCCCATAGTGGCCCCTCTACACAGTATTATGTCCCATAGTGGCCCCTCTACACAGTATTATGTCCCATAGTGGCCCCTCTACACAGTATTATGCCCCATATTGGCCCTTGCACACAGTATTATGTCCCATAGTGGCCCCTGTACACAGTATTATGCCCCATAGTTGCCCCTGTACACAGTATTATCCCCCATAGTGGCCCCTGCACACAGTATTATGCCCCATAGTGGCCCCTGTATTCAGTATTATGTCCCATAGTAATCCCTGTACACAGTGTTATGCCCCATAGTGGCCCCTGCACACAGTATTATTCCCCATAGTGGCCCCTGCACACAGTATTATGCCCCATAGTGGCCCCTGTACACAGTATTATGTCCCATAGTAATCCCTGTACACAGTGTTATGCCCCATAGTGGCCCCTGCACACAGTCTTTTCAGACCCCAGATTATAATAATCAGAAACCCAGGGGAGGATACAAACATAAAAAACACTGTTACTTTCCTCTCCTGAGCTCCAGCACACTCCTGCCTGATGTCAGCCATCTTCAATGATGGAAGAGACATCACTTGAACTGGGGCTTGCATCGCAATGTATAATTATGCCACGAGTAGGCCCAAAGCCTTCTGGAGCCAGAAGAAGTGAGTAACAGTGTTTTTTATGCTCCCTCATCTCTCCTGGGCCTCCAATCATTATCTGAGGCCGGGTCCTGTGGCAGTTGCTACCATTGCTACCCTGGTAGTTACGCCCCTGCTACAAGCTCAGTCCCCTTTACTTATACCAAAAGTACTTGAGATTCAAGATATGACCCCTGGTGTCTACTATATTCGGTGGCTTTTGATGACTCAGTCTTCAGTCTTCTTTGAGGTAATATGTTGTGTATAGAAGAGAGGACGCGCAATGTTATTGTCTCCATCACAGAGACTGACCCCCATAACACTTAGGACAGGATATATGTGTGATGTACTCTTGGTATATGGCACCTCCCATAGTCCCCAATCCTGCCACCATGTACACTTGGATCAGCAGCTGAATCTAGTTCTGGATTACTTAGCGGCGGCGACCACTCTCATCATAGCTAGTATGTAAAGACAGATCCAAATAAAGGACAAAAAACACCATATAGTTTTTTTTTTTCTTTTTTTTTTATTGAGTAGCAACATTGTAATAAAGTTATTACTGGACCTTTAACATAGAATAAATGGGTCACTGACTGAGAGGTCAGGCCGGTGGATACCATGGAGTTCGCTGCATTCTGACCACCATGTCCTGAGATGAAAGCCATCTGACCCAAAGGATCCAGAGGAAGGCGAAACGAACTCCCCGAAGCGTTATACCTCAGGGGGGCAAAAAATTCCTTCCTGACCCCACGTGTGGCGATCGGATATCTCCCTGGATCCAAACTGTCCTGCTGCATACTGCTTTATATTTGTATATTTTTATTTGTTCTGGAGATCTGACCCTGTAAGGAAAGAAAGAGACATCCTGCTCCTAAGAGCTTACAATCTAATACAATACACATTCTGCCCTTAAGAGCTTACAATCTAATACAATATATAATGATATGATATTAATTATGTTAACCACTTCCGGACCGCCCATATACTATAAACGTCCGGGAAGTGGTTGCCTAGTTCTGACAGGACGTACCGGTACGTCCAATCAGAACACAGCAGCTGGATGGAGATCGTGCAGCTGCTGAAGCTGGGAGCCAGCTGTAACTTCAGCCGGAGCTCCCAGAGAGATGGCAGGGAAGGTTTATTCCCTTCCCTGCTTTCTAGATCGCTGTGTATACAGCGCTCAATGAGCGCTGTATACACGGCTATGGGCGCCTCCATGATGCAGCCGGCCTCTAACCCGGCGGTCATGTGATCCGCCAGGCTTAGTGTCTTACAAGAGCTGCTGGGTCCTACAGGACCCAGATCAGCTCTGTAATTGTAAAAAACTGGATTCCTCCTGCAACTGAGGCTAAATGTACCAGCCTCAGTTATAGGGAAAATCAGCCTCCCTAACACAAAAAAAAGTGATCAGATGTCCCCAAAGGTCTCTTATGACCTTATGGGGACACAATCTGAAAAAAAAAAAAAAAAGTTTTAAAAAATGAAAATAAAATAATTAAAAATAAATAAATAAGAAAATACGCTAATAAAACGCCATTATGAAAGGTTATAGCCCCACCCCCGACAACACCATACAAAATACAAATTACCGTAACGGAGAGGAAAAACTATTTTATAAAATTTTTCGGTAGTACTTTGTGTTATTAAATAAAAAATAATAATAAAGTGAAAACCAGACACAATTTCCCTCCTATTTTGTTTATATTTTCCCGAATATAAAAAAAATTACAACATAAAAATAAAGCCCTAGGTGTCCCCGAAAAAAGACGCAAAAATTAGTTGAATGAGCCGTACGAGAAAAATGTTACAGCCCTCAAAACCACACATACTAAAAAATCCCGAAAATGTGTCTGGTCCTGGACCACAAATTGGGGCGGTACTGAAGTGGTTAATCACAATCACACAGCGCTGGCAGCCCTTAAGACCCCAAAGACTATAATGGGGTCCGCATGGTCACCTGACAGACACCCAGTGGACTCCATTATAGTCAATGGGGTCTGCCCATGTACGTTTGTTACCGTAGAAACAGTGATCCAGCCTCTGTTGTTCAGGTCCCCCGGTGTCCTGAATAACGAAGAGAAAACCGCTTGTATGAACCTAATGTCAGCAAGATTTTGGGGGGCTAATGGTTCAGTTCTGTGCCGCACCACGCAAGCCTCAGCCTGGTCTACCTGGTCATACTGTCCTCTTCAAGCTATTAAGCTCAAGTGACCCAAGATGGTGTCAGTGCACAACGTTACACACTCCATTCTGATTGTGATGTCATGCGGAATGTGTGATGTCAGCTGCCTTGTGATGTCGTCATAGCTGCCACTGTTATTTTATGAATACTGACTCAACTAGAAACGTAAAGCTACAAATAGCGAAATAAAACTACATTTTATTGATATTCATTAAAATATGGGATCCTAAATACGGTGATATAATTGTCAATTTCAACACAATAAATGAACAGAGAAAGATAGAAATTGATACAAATAGAGAAGCAGCCAGCATGGCCATGAAGCCCTCTCTGCAGGGCCCCACAGTAATCTATGAGGCCAATGGTGTAACTAGGAATGGCAAATTTTTTGACATGGGTTCGTCAGGGACTCCGTCTCCTATCCTGCTTGACAAATGTCCTGCATTTTTCAGGTGGAAACCTAGTGGATCCCATTATAGTCTATGGGATTCATTGGTTTCCACACGTAACCACTAGAGTTGATTGGAATAGTATTCGAAACATAGATTTGAACACCTCGCTCCCATAGGAATGAATGGGAGAGGCTGAACAGCAAGTGGTTAAGCGCCGGCCGCCAGCTTCCATTCATTCCTATTGAGCGAGGTATTCGAAACTAGAGTTTTGAATACTATTCGCTCATCTCTAGCACGCCGGCTACGTCAATTCATTCCTATGGGTGCCTGCTATTCGAAACTGGAGTAACCACTTTTCAAAATCCCACAATGCCGCCACCCTATCCTAGACTGACCGAGGCCTTATCCAGATGACCCATAAATAACCCAAATCTGTTATTGTAAAAAATATAAACTGCGGCTCAATAAAACATGGCTCCATAAACTTCTAAATTCTAAGGAGTCTAAGGGTACGTTCACACAGGATTTTTTGTACCGGCATCCAGTTGCACACTCCGCACCAGATTAGGCCCAATGCATGGGCCTAGTCCAGAGGAGGGAGTGTCTTCAGGCCGAATCACAAGGCGAAACGGCCTGAAGAATGAGCACCTCGCCTCTTTTTCCAGGAAAAAACACCTGACCCGCGCCCATTGATTTCAATGTGAGCCGTCTTTTTGGTCAGGATTTGGAGGCGAATACAGCCTCAAAATCCTCGCCAAAAAACTCAGTGTGAATGCTGTTACGAGCGCTCCCATTGAAGTGAATGGGAAGTGTTCGACAGTCTGCCATAACGCCGGCGTGTACGGCTGTGATACACGCCCGGCGTTACTCCGTGTGAATGCCCCCTAAGACGTGCAGTACTCCTCTGCATCCCTGAAGCAACTTCAGTCATGTCACAGAGTAGTTTCTTGCAGTTGCAAAATGAATAGACCTTAGGCTGCTCTTTACTTAGTTGGGAGAAATTTCCAGCAGCAGAAAGATTTTCCACTGCTCTCTCTGCAATGGTCAACCCGCAAACTAAACCCAACTTTGGGCTCGTTCACACCTGCGCCCGGGGTCTCCTTTATGCAGGTTTCTGTTTCCTGCACGAAACTAGGCAGGAGACAGAAACCTGCAGGCATGTTTCAAACCCATTCATTTGAATGGGTTTGAAAAGTGTCCGGTTGTGAGCGCCGGTGAGCGTTTTATGCTCTCCGCGGTGAAACCGTTTTTTTTTTTTTAACTGGACACAAAGTCAAACATGCAGGACTTTGTGTTTATATAAAACGGTTTTGCCACAGAGCGCTTGAAACGCTCACTGGCGCTCACAGCCGGACACTGTCTGACAGGTTTCCGTCTTCTGCCAGCAGAAGATTGAAACCTGATAACGGAGACCGAACGCTGTTGTGAACCCAGCAGCAACTAAACTTGCCAACTTTTTGTATACGTCAGACGCAGTATTAGGCTCCTGTCAATTTAACGGATCCGTTTTTTAATAAAAAAAAAAAAAAAGATGCATCAAAAAACTGATCCAATAACAGATGTGCATCAGTATTTTATGTTTACCTCTTGCCACCCCCACATGTGCTTCACTAATACTATCAGGGGTAGCACATAGGGGTGCAATCATTAGGCTAGCACACGTTGGGGGTGCAATGAATCACTAATAGATGCCCCCCTTGTCAATAGCGTAACTAGGTATGACGGGGCCCCTTAGAGAACTTTTGACATGCCCCCCCCCCCTCTTGCTCCTGAAGACCCCACCACCTTACCCCGCATTCCTGCACGCACTATTATGCCCCAAAGTGGCCCCTGCACACAGTATTATGTCCCATAGTGGCCCCTGCACAAAGTATTATACCCCATAGTGGCCCCTGCACACAGTATTATGCCCCATAGTGACCTCTGCACAAAGTATTATTCCCCATAGTGACCCCTGTACAGTATTATGCCCCATAGAGACCCCTGCACACAGTATTATTCTTCATAGTGGCCCCTGCACACAGTATTATGAGTATTATGCTCCATAGTGACCTCTGCACACAGTATTATCCCCCAGAGCGGCCCCTGTACACAGTATTAGGCCCCATAGTGGCCCCTGTACACAGTATTATGCCCCATAGTGGCCCCTGCATACAATATTATGACCCATAGTGGCCCCTGTACACAGTATTATGCCCCATAGTTGCCCCTGCGCACAGTATTATGTCCCATAGTGGACCCTGACCACAGTATTATGTCCCATAGTGGCCCCTGCACACAGTATTATGTCCCATAGTGGCCCCTGTACACAGTATTATGTCCAATAGTGGCCCCAGTACACAATATTATGTCCCATAGTCACCACTGTACACAGTATTATTCCCCCATAGTGGCCCCTGCACACAGTATTATGTCCCATAGTGGCCCCTGTACACAGTATTATGCCCCATAGTGGCCCCTGTACACAGTATTATGCCCCATAGTGGCCCCTGTACACAGTATTATGTCCCATAGTAATCCCTGTACACAGTGTTATGCCCCATAGTGGCCCCTGCACACAGTCTTTTCAGACCCCAGATTATAATAATCAGAAACCCAGGGGAGGATACAAACATAAAAAACACTGTTACTTTCCTCTCCTGAGCTCCAGCACACTCCTGCCTGATGTCAGCCATCTTCAATGATGGAAGAGACATCACTTGAACTGGGGCTTGCATCGCAATGTATAATTATGCCACGAGTAGGCCCAAAGCCTTCTGGAGCCAGAAGAAGTGAGTAACAGTGTTTTTTATGCTCCCTCATCTCTCCTGGGCCTCCAATCATTATCTGAGGCCGGGTCCTGTGGCAGTTGCTACCATTGCTACCCTGGTAGTTACGCCCCTGCTACAAGCTCAGTCCCCTTTACTTATACCAAAAGTACTTGAGATTCAAGATATGACCCCTGGTGTCTACTATATTCGGTGGCTTTTGATGACTCAGTCTTCAGTCTTCTTTGAGGTAATATGTTGTGTATAGAAGAGAGGACGCGCAATGTTATTGTCTCCATCACAGAGACTGACCCCCATAACACTTAGGACAGGATATATGTGTGATGTACTCTTGGTATATGGCACCTCCCATAGTCCCCAATCCTGCCACCATGTACACTTGGATCAGCAGCTGAATCTAGTTCTGGATTACTTAGCGGCGGCGACCACTCTCATCATAGCTAGTATGTAAAGACAGATCCAAATAAAGGACAAAAAACACCATATAGTTTTTTTTTTTCTTTTTTTTTTATTGAGTAGCAACATTGTAATAAAGTTATTACTGGACCTTTAACATAGAATAAATGGGTCACTGACTGAGAGGTCAGGCCGGTGGATACCATGGAGTTCGCTGCATTCTGACCACCATGTCCTGAGATGAAAGCCATCTGACCCAAAGGATCCAGAGGAAGGCGAAACGAACTCCCCGAAGCGTTATACCTCAGGGGGGCAAAAAATTCCTTCCTGACCCCACGTGTGGCGATCGGATATCTCCCTGGATCCAAACTGTCCTGCTGCATACTGCTTTATATTTGTATATTTTTATTTGTTCTGGAGATCTGACCCTGTAAGGAAAGAAAGAGACATCCTGCTCCTAAGAGCTTACAATCTAATACAATACACATTCTGCCCTTAAGAGCTTACAATCTAATACAATATATAATGATATGATATTAATTATGTTAACCACTTCCGGACCGCCCATATACTATAAACGTCCGGGAAGTGGTTGCCTAGTTCTGACAGGACGTACCGGTACGTCCAATCAGAACACAGCAGCTGGATGGAGATCGTGCAGCTGCTGAAGCTGGGAGCCAGCTGTAACTTCAGCCGGAGCTCCCAGAGAGATGGCAGGGAAGGTTTATTCCCTTCCCTGCTTTCTAGATCGCTGTGTATACAGCGCTCAATGAGCGCTGTATACACGGCTATGGGCGCCTCCATGATGCAGCCGGCCTCTAACCCGGCGGTCATGTGATCCGCCAGGCTTAGTGTCTTACAAGAGCTGCTGGGTCCTACAGGACCCAGATCAGCTCTGTAATTGTAAAAAACTGGATTCCTCCTGCAACTGAGGCTAAATGTACCAGCCTCAGTTATAGGGAAAATCAGCCTCCCTAACACAAAAAAAAGTGATCAGATGTCCCCAAAGGTCTCTTATGACCTTATGGGGACACAATCTGAAAAAAAAAAAAAAAAGTTTTAAAAAATGAAAATAAAATAATTAAAAATAAATAAATAAGAAAATACGCTAATAAAACGCCATTATGAAAGGTTATAGCCCCACCCCCGACAACACCATACAAAATACAAATTACCGTAACGGAGAGGAAAAACTATTTTATAAAATTTTTCGGTAGTACTTTGTGTTATTAAATAAAAAATAATAATAAAGTGAAAACCAGACACAATTTCCCTCCTATTTTGTTTATATTTTCCCGAATATAAAAAAAATTACAACATAAAAATAAAGCCCTAGGTGTCCCCGAAAAAAGACGCAAAAATTAGTTGAATGAGCCGTACGAGAAAAATGTTACAGCCCTCAAAACCACACATACTAAAAAATCCCGAAAATGTGTCTGGTCCTGGACCACAAATTGGGGCGGTACTGAAGTGGTTAATCACAATCACACAGCGCTGGCAGCCCTTAAGACCCCAAAGACTATAATGGGGTCCGCATGGTCACCTGACAGACACCCAGTGGACTCCATTATAGTCAATGGGGTCTGCCCATGTACGTTTGTTACCGTAGAAACAGTGATCCAGCCTCTGTTGTTCAGGTCCCCCGGTGTCCTGAATAACGAAGAGAAAACCGCTTGTATGAACCTAATGTCAGCAAGATTTTGGGGGGCTAATGGTTCAGTTCTGTGCCGCACCACGCAAGCCTCAGCCTGGTCTACCTGGTCATACTGTCCTCTTCAAGCTATTAAGCTCAAGTGACCCAAGATGGTGTCAGTGCACAACGTTACACACTCCATTCTGATTGTGATGTCATGCGGAATGTGTGATGTCAGCTGCCTTGTGATGTCGTCATAGCTGCCACTGTTATTTTATGAATACTGACTCAACTAGAAACGTAAAGCTACAAATAGCGAAATAAAACTACATTTTATTGATATTCATTAAAATATGGGATCCTAAATACGGTGATATAATTGTCAATTTCAACACAATAAATGAACAGAGAAAGATAGAAATTGATACAAATAGAGAAGCAGCCAGCATGGCCATGAAGCCCTCTCTGCAGGGCCCCACAGTAATCTATGAGGCCAATGGTGTAACTAGGAATGGCAAATTTTTTGACATGGGTTCGTCAGGGACTCCGTCTCCTATCCTGCTTGACAAATGTCCTGCATTTTTCAGGTGGAAACCTAGTGGATCCCATTATAGTCTATGGGATTCATTGGTTTCCACACGTAACCACTAGAGTTGATTGGAATAGTATTCGAAACATAGATTTGAACACCTCGCTCCCATAGGAATGAATGGGAGAGGCTGAACAGCAAGTGGTTAAGCGCCGGCCGCCAGCTTCCATTCATTCCTATTGAGCGAGGTATTCGAAACTAGAGTTTTGAATACTATTCGCTCATCTCTAGCACGCCGGCTACGTCAATTCATTCCTATGGGTGCCTGCTATTCGAAACTGGAGTAACCACTTTTCAAAATCCCACAATGCCGCCACCCTATCCTAGACTGACCGAGGCCTTATCCAGATGACCCATAAATAACCCAAATCTGTTATTGTAAAAAATATAAACTGCGGCTCAATAAAACATGGCTCCATAAACTTCTAAATTCTAAGGAGTCTAAGGGTACGTTCACACAGGATTTTTTGTACCGGCATCCAGTTGCACACTCCGCACCAGATTAGGCCCAATGCATGGGCCTAGTCCAGAGGAGGGAGTGTCTTCAGGCCGAATCACAAGGCGAAACGGCCTGAAGAATGAGCACCTCGCCTCTTTTTCCAGGAAAAAACACCTGACCCGCGCCCATTGATTTCAATGTGAGCCGTCTTTTTGGTCAGGATTTGGAGGCGAATACAGCCTCAAAATCCTCGCCAAAAAACTCAGTGTGAATGCTGTTACGAGCGCTCCCATTGAAGTGAATGGGAAGTGTTCGACAGTCTGCCATAACGCCGGCGTGTACGGCTGTGATACACGCCCGGCGTTACTCCGTGTGAATGCCCCCTAAGACGTGCAGTACTCCTCTGCATCCCTGAAGCAACTTCAGTCATGTCACAGAGTAGTTTCTTGCAGTTGCAAAATGAATAGACCTTAGGCTGCTCTTTACTTAGTTGGGAGAAATTTCCAGCAGCAGAAAGATTTTCCACTGCTCTCTCTGCAATGGTCAACCCGCAAACTAAACCCAACTTTGGGCTCGTTCACACCTGCGCCCGGGGTCTCCTTTATGCAGGTTTCTGTTTCCTGCACGAAACTAGGCAGGAGACAGAAACCTGCAGGCATGTTTCAAACCCATTCATTTGAATGGGTTTGAAAAGTGTCCGGTTGTGAGCGCCGGTGAGCGTTTTATGCTCTCCGCGGTGAAACCGTTTTTTTTTTTTTAACTGGACACAAAGTCAAACATGCAGGACTTTGTGTTTATATAAAACGGTTTTGCCACAGAGCGCTTGAAACGCTCACTGGCGCTCACAGCCGGACACTGTCTGACAGGTTTCCGTCTTCTGCCAGCAGAAGATTGAAACCTGATAACGGAGACCGAACGCTGTTGTGAACCCAGCAGCAACTAAACTTGCCAACTTTTTGTATACGTCAGACGCAGTATTAGGCTCCTGTCAATTTAACGGATCCGTTTTTTAATAAAAAAAAAAAAAAGATGCATCAAAAAACTGATCCAATAACAGATGTGCATCAGTATTTTATGTTTACCTCTTGCCACCCCCACATGTGCTTCACTAATACTATCAGGGGTAGCACATAGGGGTGCAATCATTAGGCTAGCACACGTTGGGGGTGCAATGAATCACTAATAGATGCCCCCCTTGTCAATAGCGTAACTAGGTATGACGGGGCCCCTTAGAGAACTTTTGACATGCCCCCCCCCCCTCTTGCTCCTGAAGACCCCACCACCTTACCCCGCATTCCTGCACGCACTATTATGCCCCAAAGTGGCCCCTGCACACAGTATTATGTCCCATAGTGGCCCCTGCACAAAGTATTATACCCCATAGTGGCCCCTGCACACAGTATTATGCCCCATAGTGACCTCTGCACAAAGTATTATTCCCCATAGTGACCCCTGTACAGTATTATGCCCCATAGAGACCCCTGCACACAGTATTATTCTTCATAGTGGCCCCTGCACACAGTATTATGAGTATTATGCTCCATAGTGACCTCTGCACACAGTATTATCCCCCAGAGCGGCCCCTGTACACAGTATTAGGCCCCATAGTGGCCCCTGTACACAGTATTATGCCCCATAGTGGCCCCTGCATACAATATTATGACCCATAGTGGCCCCTGTACACAGTATTATGCCCCATAGTTGCCCCTGCGCACAGTATTATGTCCCATAGTGGACCCTGACCACAGTATTATGTCCCATAGTGGCCCCTGCACACAGTATTATGTCCCATAGTGGCCCCTGTACACAGTATTATGTCCAATAGTGGCCCCAGTACACAATATTATGTCCCATAGTCACCACTGTACACAGTATTATTCCCCCATAGTGGCCCCTGCACACAGTATTATGTCCCATAGTGGCCCCTGTACACAGTATTATGCCCCATAGTCGCCCCTGCACACAGTATTGTGGCCCCTGTACACAGTATTATGCCCATAGTGGCCCCTTCACACAGTATTATGCCCCATAGTGGCCCCTGCACACAGTATTATGACCCATAGTGGCCCCTGTACACAGTATTATGCCCCATAGAGGCCCTGCACACTGTATTATCCCCCATAGTGGCCCCTGCACACAGTATTATCCCAAATAGTTGCCCCTGCACACAGTATTTTGCCCCATAGTGGCCCCTGTACACAGTTTTATGCCCCATAGTGGCCCCTGTACACAGTATTATCCCCCATAGTGGCCCCTGCACACAGTATTATGCCCCATAGTGGCCCCTGCACACAGTATTGTGGTCCCTGTACACAGTACAATACCCCATAGTGGCCCCTGCACACAATATTATGCCCCATAGTGGCCCCTGCACAAAATATTGTGGCCCCTGTACACAGTACTATAACCCATAGTGGCCCCTGCACAAAGTATTATGCCCCATAGTGGCCCCTGTACACAGTATTATGCCCCATAGTGGCCCCTGTACACAGTATTATGCCCCATAGTGACCTCTGCACAAAGTATTATATCCCATAGTGGCCCCTGTACAGTATTATGCCCCATAGAGACTCCTGCACACAGTATTATTCTTCATAGTGGCCCCTGCACACAGTATTATGAGTATTATGCTCCATAGTGACCTCTGCACACAGTATTATATCCCATAGTGGCCCCTGTACACAGTGTTATGCCCCATAGTGGCCCCTCTACACAGTATTATGCCCCATGGTGTCCCTTGTACTCAGTATTGTGCCCCATAGTGGCCCCTGTACACAGTATTATGCCCCATAGTGGCCCCTGCACACAATATTATGACCCATAGTGGCCCCTGTACACAGTATTATGCCCCATAGTAGCCCCTGCACACAGTATTATATCCCCTCGTGGCCCCAGTACACAGTATTATGCCTTATAGTGACCTCTGCACACAGTATTATGCTCCATAGTGGCCCCTGCACACAGTATTATGTCCCATAGTGGCCCCTGCGCACAGCATTATGTCCCATAGTGGCCCCAGTACACACTATTATGTCCCATAGTGACCCCTGTACACAGTATTATTCCCCATAGTGGCCCCTGACCACAGTATTATGTCCTATAGTGGCCCCTGTACACAGTATTATGTCCCATAGTGGCCCCTGTACACAGTTTTATGTCCCATAGTGACCCCTGTACACAGTATTATGCCCCATAGTGGCCCCTGCACACAGTATTATGTCCCATAGTGGCCCCTGCACACAGTATTATGTCCCATAGTGACCCCTGCACGCAGTATTATTCCCCATAGTGGCCCCTGACCACAGTATTATGTCCAATAGTGGCCCCAGTACACAATATTATGTCCCACAGTGGCCCCTGTACACAGTATTATGCCCCATAGTCGCCCCTGCACACAGTATTGTGGCCCCTGTACATATTATTATGCCCATAGTGGCCCCTGTACAAGGTATTATGCCCCATAGTGGCCCCTTCACACAGTATTATGCCCCATAGTGGCCCCTGCACACAGTATTTTGTTCCATAGTGGCCCCAGTACACAGTATTATGCCCCATAGTGGCCCCTGCACACAGTATTATGACCCATAGTGGCCCCTGCACACAGTATTATGACCCATAGTGGCCCCTGTACACAGTATTATGCCCCATAGAGACCCTGCACACTGTATTATCCCCCATAGTGGCCCCTGCACACAGTATTATCCCCAATAGTTGCCCCTGCACACAGTATTTTGCCCCATAGTGGCCCCTGTACATAGTATTATCCCCCATAGTGCCCCCTGTACACATTATTATGCCCCATAGTAGCCCCTGTACACAGTCGTTTCAGATCCCAGATTATAATAATCAGAAACCCAGGGGAGGATACAAACATAAAAAGCACTGTTACTTCCCTCTTCTGAGCTCCAGCACATTCCCGCCTGATGTCAGCCATCTTCAATGATGGAAGAGACAGACCAAGCGTAATGTGATGTGGATAACTGGGACCAACCCTCCCATGCGACTGATGAAATCCCCAACATATCAAAACACGAACACTCTCTTGGGTGAAAATGTGGGGGTCGGCCACAGCTTTATTAAATAAACACATCAGTAGAACCCTGCTACCCCCCTTCTATGCCAAGACAAGCGCGTCACCGGAATGCCCCGCCACCGCCTGCGGTGTGCATGTGTGTGATATTCAAACATTGCCCAAGATGGGAAGGGAGGGAGGGCGATGTCTTCTTTCTCCAACGCTGGCGGGGAATCAAAGAGGAAGTCCCCGCCCAGCGCCGGAGCTTAAATAGGGCTGGCAAGCCCCGTCCCTTCCCCAAGCCCCACCCAGGCCAGCGTCAGTCGCCGGGAGGAGGGGAGGAAGAAGGAGCACGTGCACCACGCCTGGTCAAGACCCGGAAAGCTTAAGCAGCCGTCCGGGTCACATCACTTGAGCTGGGGCTTGCATTGCAGTGCATAAGTATGCCACGAGTAGGCCCAAAGCCTTCTGGAGCCAGAAGAAGTGAGTAACAGTGTTTTTTATGCTCCCTCATCTCTCCTGGGCCTCCAATCATTATCTGAGGCCGGGTCCTGTGGCAGTTGCTACCATTGCTACCCCGGTAGTTACGCCCCTGCTACAAGCTCAGTCCCCTTTAGTTATACCAAAAGTACTTGAGATTCAAGATATGACCCCTGGTGTCTACTATATTCGGTGGCTTTCGATGACTCAGTCTTCAGTCTTCTTTGAGGTAATATGTTGTGTATAGAAGAGAGGACGCGCAATGTTATTGTCCCCATCACAGAGACTGACCCCCATAACACTTAGGACAGGATTTATGTGTGATGTACTCTTGGTATATGGCACCTCCCATAGTCCCCAATCCTGCCACCATGTACACTTGAATCAGCAGCTGAATCTAGTTCTGGATTACTTAGCGGCGGCGACCACTCTCATCATAGCTAGTATGTAAAGACAGATCCAAATAAAGGACAAAAACACCATATAGATTTTTTTTCTTTTTTTTTTATTGAGTAGCAACATTGTAATAAAGTTATTACTGGACCTTTAACATAGAATAAATGGGTCACTGACTGAGAGGTCAGGCCGGTGGATACCATGGAGCTCGCTGCATTCTGACCACCATGTCCTGAGATGAAAGCCATCTGACCCAAAGGATCCAGAGGAAGGCGAAACGAACTCCCCGGAGCGTTATACCTCAGGGGGGCAAAAAATTCCTTCCTGACCCCACGTGTGGCGATCGGATATCTCCCTGGATCCAAACTGTCCTGCTGCATACTGCTTTATATTTGTATATTTTTATTTGTTCTGGAGATCTGACCCTGTAAGGAAAGAAAGAGACATCCTGCTCCTAGGAGCTTACAATCTAATACAATACACATTCTGCCCTTAAGAGCTTACAATCTAATACAATATATAATGATATGATATTAATTATGTTAACCTGAGATGAAAGCCATCTGACCCAAAGGATCAAGAGGAAGGATTCTGCCGGCAGAAGATGGAAACCTGATAACGGAGACCGAACGCTGGTGTGAACCCAGCGGCAACTAAACTTGCCAACTTTTTGTATACGTCAGACGCAGTATTAGGCTCATGTCATTTTAACGGATCCTTTTTTTAATTAAAAAAACAAAAAACTGATGCAAACTGATGTCAATTCATTCATCAAAAAACTGATCCATTAACAGATGTGCATCAGTTTTTTATGTTTACCTCTGCCACCCCCCCATGCACTTCATCTAATACTATCAGGGGCAGCACATGGGGGTGCAATCATTAGGCTAGCACACTTTGGGGGTGCAATGAATCGCTAATGGCTGCCCCCCTTGTCAATAGCGTAACTAGGTATGACGGGGCCCCTTGGAGAACTTTTGACATGCCCCCTCCCTTCCTCCCGAAGACCCTGACCAATCAATCCTCACCTTACCCCGCATTCCTGCATGCACTATTATGCCCCATAGTGGCCCCTGCACACAGTATTATGTCCCATAGTGGCCCCTGCACACAGTATTGTGGCCCTGTACACAGTATTATGCCCCATAGTAGCCCCTGTACACAGGGTCGGACTGGCCCGCCGGGGAACCGGGGAATCCCCCGATTGGCCCCGAGCCTTGACTGACAGTGCTCATTTCCTCAATGCAGAAGCACTGGTCAGGGGCCCGATCGGGATGTTAGGGGCTGGTTCGGGCCCTTGTCCAGTGCATTTGCATTGATGAACTGAGCACTGCTAGTGGCAGGGGCCCGATCGGTAAGCTCGGGGCCCGAGGCTGCCGGCAGCGCTGTAATGAATAAAGAAGCACGGCTGCTGGAAGTTTCCCAGGGCCCCGACACTTACACAGAGGGGCCTCCTGCCAGGGGTATACTTTCCCTATTAACAGGGTCGGACTGAGGTGTCTAGGGCCCACCAGTGGAATTGTTTTTAGGGACCCACCACCAGGACCCTGCAGACCAGCGATACCGAGACAGGGCAGCTAAAGGTAATACCATCTCGGGAGCCATGCTGCTCACCTGCCATACAACGTGCAACAACATACTACCTAAACCTACTGCTACACTCTGTATGGAAAGTGAACAGCGCAGCTCCTAGAAATGTTACCATTACCTGTAGCCACACTGTCCTGGAAGAGCTGATCTGTAGAGGTCCTGGCTGTTGTATCATCACAGATGTAATATTGAGGGCCTATCCTAAGGACAGACCATCAATATTATAAAGATGGATCAATCCTTTAAAGATTTGTCCAGGAATTGGATCAACCCATGTGCCTGGCGGGAGGTGTAAAATAAAAAATAAATAAAAAGTGCCTTCACCTGTCCCCATTGCTCCATTGTCCTCCGCCAGTGTCCATTTAGTCTTGTGCCGGCGCCTCCATGCTGGGAGTCCTGCACCTCATGGGACCACTGAAACCAATTAGATACAGGATTTCCAGAAATAAGGCCATGAGACTGAACAGACACAGGCAGGAGGATAACGGGGCGCTGGGGACAAAAGCTCAATGAAAAACATGGCGTCTCACTGTTGCGCCTAATCCTTAAAGAGGACCTTTCACCATTTGGGGCACATGCGGTTTAATACACCGCTAGAAAGCTGACAGTGTGCTGAATTCAGTGCAGCTTTCCCATTCTGTGCCCCGGGTGAAGAGCTATCGATGCCGATACCGTAGCTCTTCACTGTCAGAAGGGCGTTTCTGACAATGAATCAGTAACGCCCTTCCTCACAGTAGCGTCTATTGCGCTGTACTGTGTGAGGAAGCTTTGCTTACCGCCTAGTGATGACGCTGAGCAGTGAGGAACGCTACCTCCCCCCAGTACATGTCTATGGACGAGCATTATCAGGAGGGGAGGGGGCGTTCCTCCCCGATCTCATAGTACAGCACAATAGGCGCTGCTGGGAAGAAGTACGTTCCTGACTGACTGTCAGAAACGCCCTTCTGACAGTGAAGAGCTACGGTACCGGGACCGATAGCTCTTCACCGGGGGCACAGAACAGGAAAGCTGCACTGAATCCAGCGCACTGTCGGCTTTCTAGCGGTATATAAAACCGCATGTGCCCCAGAAGGTGAAAGCTCCTCTTTAACATCTCAATATACTGTACATCACACTGTAAGGATAAGACCTAACACAGCGTCCCACAGCCAAAAAGCGCTGCAGGAATAAACCCCGGCGGCAACATATCAGTTTTCCTTCAGTGCTTTTTGCAGAAACTCCACAGAGGTTTGCTCTGAGGACTTTCTGCTCCCATTATACCTATAGGGACATTGTAGGTGTTTCCGTAGGTATAAGTGCTGCGATTTCTAAAAACTGCAACAGTTACCTACACACTCATACATATACATCCATATATACTCACACACACACACACACACACACATATATATATATATATATATATATATATATATATATATATATATATATATATATATATAAATCAAAAAGCTTTATTGGCACGTCCGAATAGGTATTTGGCATTGCCAAATCTAGTAAAGTGGGCGGTGGGGGGGGGGGGGAGTTGGATTCGGGTGGGTGAGTGGTGGATATGGTGGGGGGGGGGGTGGTGGTTTGGGTTATAACAGTCCATGGAGTCTCATCTTCCTCTTCGTTGGTGACCGCTATATGGGGAGGTGGGGTTGGAGGTGGGGTGGGGTGGAGCGGGTGTGTTTGGATAAATATAGCAGTCCGTGGAGTCTCATCTTCCTCTTCGTTGGTGACTGCTATATGGGGAGGTGGGGGTGGGGTGGGGCGGGTGTATTGGGATAAATATAATAGTCCGTGGAGTCTCATCTTCCTCTTATATGGTGACAGCTGGACACGTATTGGGCAGCGATCTCCACAGTGGCCTCTTCTTCTCCCAGTAGGATGTAGAGTTTCCTCTTCTCGTCTGCAGATATGAAGTCTGGGATGTGGGCAGAGAGTCTTTGGTAGTAGACGGCCCTCACAGCTGAGTATTTGGTGCAGTGTAGCAGGAAGTGGGTCTCGTCTTCTAGGGCTCCCTGGTCACAGTGCTGGCACAGTCTGTTCTCCCGTGGCTTGTACGTCTGCCTGTATCACCCTGTCTCTATCTCTAGGTTGTGGGCGCTCAGTCTGTACCGGCTCAGGGTCTGTCTGTGCTTGGGGTGTCGTATTCTCTACAGGTAGGTGGCCATGGTGTAGTCTCTTTGTAGGGATTGGTACACGGTGAGTTTCTTGGAGTTATTTATTTCGTTTCTCCATTCTTCAATGTACCGCTCTCTGTTTGCCTCTGTGGTTGCCTTTATTTCGGCCTTGGTTATCATCTGTTGGTGTTTTTGGTTTGGTGGTTGGCTGTTTGGTTGGTGAGTGTCTGGTTTGCTCAGGTGGCTTAGCCATGTTTGGTGGTAGTAGGAGTTGGGCTTGCTCCCCTGGATGTGTGCCTGGAAAGCTAGCGCCCTCTTCTGTATGGTGAGCCATAGGGGGAGTCTGCCTAGCTCAGCCCTGCAGGCCATGTTGGTGGTGTTGTGATGGACATGGAGCAGGTATTTGCAGAACTCCAGGTGGAAGTTCTCTGTTGGGCTGGAATCCCACTTTGACTGGTCTGGGTAGGTGGCTGGGCCCCAAACCTCGCTGCCATAGAGAAGGATCGGGGAGATGACTGCGTCAAATATCTTCAGCCAGACCCTCACCGGTGGTTTGAGGTGGTACAGTTGTCTTCTGATGGCGTAGAAGGTTCTGCAGGCTTTTGCTTTCAGGGTTTCTATTGCTGCTTTGAAGCTTCCTGATTGGCTGAGCTCCAGCCCCAGGTAGGTGTAGCTGTTGGTTTTCTCCAGTGTGGAGCCGTTCAGTGTGAATTGTGGGGTGGTGGCTTTATTGTGGCCCTTCTTCTGAAATACCATGACTTTGGTCTTCTTCTGGTTGGTGGGTAGGGCCCATGTGGTGCTGAATTTTTCCAGAACTGACAGGCTTTCTTGGAGGTCTTTCTCAGTGGGGGCCAGGAGTAGGAGGTCATCGGCGTATAGCAGGAACTTCACCTCCCGGTCGTTCAGGGTGAGGCCTGGGGTTGGTGAGGCCTCCAGGGCTGTAGCCAGTTCATTGATATAGATGTTGAAGAGCGTTGGGCTCAGGCTACAGCCTTGTCTGACCCCTCGGGCCTGTTGGAAGTATGCTGTCCTTTTCCTATTCACCTTCACACTGCACTGGTTTCCGGTGTAGGAGCTCTTGATGACGTCGTACGTTCTTCCTCCTATTCCACTCTCTAGGAGTTTTAGGAGTAGGCCTGGGTGCCGTACTGAGTCGAACGCCTTCTTAAAGTCTACAAAGCAGGCGAATATCTTGCCTCTTCTGGTGTTGTGGACGTGCGTCTTGATGAGGCTGTGCAGGGTGTAGATATGGTCTGTGGTGCGGTGGTTTGGCATGAACCCTGCTTGGCTCTTGCTGAGGACCCCGTGTTGTGTGAGGAAGGTGAGGATTCTGTTATTGATGATGCTGTTGAATAGTTTCCCCATCGTGCTGCTGACGCAGATCCCTCTGTAGTTGTTGGGGTCGTATTGGTCCCCATTCTTGTAGATGGGGGTTATGAGGCCTTTGTTCCAGTCTTCGGGGAAGTGTCCAGCGTTGAGCACGAGGGTGAATAGCATAGCATATACACATTTATATACATTCATATACCATATATACTCACATATATACATACACTCACACATTATTATAGCATACTGTATATACACACACATACCTGTATACAAACATACAGTCCTCACACAGTATACAAGTCACATGCTTTAACCCTTAAGTACTATCATGGTGTCTATCATAATGATATGTGTATGGTAGTGGTGTATGATAGACACCATGATAGGACTTAAGGGTTAATCAAATGTACACATATACATATTAAATATTACATTTTACCAAAAAAAAGAAAAAAATATACTCACATTTGTGAAGCAGCAGCAGACTCCTCTGTCCCCACACGGGCCGATGTAAGCGATGACTCACTCTGAAGAGGAGGGGGAGGGGGGAAAGTCCGGGCTTGCAGAGAGAGCGCTTCCTAAGATTGCAGGGATAGCTGCTGCCCCTGGTGTGCTTCCCATGCAGGTTCGGACTGGCCCGCCGAGGAACTGGGCAATCCCCCGGTAGGCCCCGAGCCTTGACTGACAGTGCTCATTTCCTCAATGCAGAAGCACTGGTCAGGGGCCCGATCGGGATGTCAGGGGCTGGTTTGGGCCCCTTTCCAGTGCATTTGCATTGATAAACTGAGCACTGCTAGTGGCAGGGGCCCGATCGGTAAGCTCGGGGCCCCGGGCTGCCGGCAGCACTGTAATGAATAAAGAAGCACAGCTGCTGGCAGTTTCCCAGGACCCCGACACTTACACAGAGGGGCCTCCTGCCAGGGGTATACTTTCCCTATTAATATAGTATACCCCTGGCAGGAGGCCCCTCTGTGTCAGTGTCGGGGCCCTGGGAAACTGCCGGAAGCCATGCTTCTTTATTAATACATGGGAAGCACACCAGGGGCAGCAGCTATCCCTGAAATCTTAGGAAGAGCTCTCTCTGCAAGCCCGGACTTTCCCCCCTCCCCCTCCTCTTCAGAGTGAGTCATCGCTTACATCGGCCTGTGTGGGGACAGAGGAGTCTAGGAGCCCTTGAAGCGTATAGAGAGAAGGGCTGGGACTGGAGGGCGGGGAGACTAGCAGGTTTACCTTTAAACTTTTTGGAGACTCCTTGGCGGTCTTATACTGATTGGCCCTTAGGTTCAAAGAGCGGTCCTGTATATAATTGAGGTCACGTGGACATGGAAGCACCTTCTCACAGTGTCGGCTGCAGAGAGGATCGAGCGCTTACCTTGCCATGGAGATGGAGCGGCTCATCATGGACAGGCTCAGAGCGGAGGGTTCTGGTTGGCTTGATGCCCTGCTGAGAGGAGTCCAGGAGTCCAGGTCGGGGGAATCGCAGCAGGATGTGTCCGGTGAGCAGTGGATGGGTCCAGGTGCAGAGGAGTCGTTAGTGCCGGGGCCTATGCCTGTGGAGTCCAGGAGGCCGCAGAGGGACACCAGACCTCTGAGGCAGCTCAGCTCTAGTCCCCCAGGGAGTGGTAAGAAGAGGACCGGGCGGTCAGGATCAAGTGCGGCGGTGAGGGGTAAGGCTGTAACAGCTCCTTCCTTGTCACTCTCCCCGGAGCGTTCTTGGGCTCGCGCCCGGCCGGCAGCGTCGGGGGGGGGGGGCGTGGCGAGAGGCCGGGTGTGCAGCGTGCGCCGGCTCCTGTAGGCCGGGCCCGTGTGTCGGCCGCGGCTTCAGCTGGTCAGGGCATTTGGGACGGCGCTCCCTCGTCGGGTTTCCTCGTGACCAACGCCGGGAACATCCCCAGTGGCCTCCAGGTAAGCGCTCCCCCCCTAGCAACACGTGGGACACGGACCAGGGTTTTCCCCATCATGGGGGTGGGTGGGGGGAGGGGCTGCCTGCATGTACCCAGTTTTCCCAGGGATCCTGTACGGCGTCGGCTAGTTGCGCACCTGATAATTCCTGGGGCCTGCCGTTGCCGTCAGCGTCATCATCCAGCAGCCCTGTAGTCCTTGCTGTTGGGGGAGGGGTTTCGGGAAGCGGGGGGGCGGTGTCTCGTGATCCTTTCCCCCTTCAATCACCTTATCAGCCCTCACAGCTGGTTTCTTTTTTGTTTTGTTTTTTGATTTTTTTTCCAGCGAGCGCCAGGCATCAAAAAATTATCAGAAACTCATAATTGTTCCTCTCCACGGAAAGCTTTAGTAAAAGGCTAAAGATTTATTCGGTCTGAAGAGAAACCAGAGTATACACAGCAGGTTTCTTATGGGGGGTTTACCACACTGCAGCCTGTAGTTTTTTCAAGGGGGTTTGGTTAGCTCCCAGGCTCCGCCTTCCGCGTCGCTGCAGCTGCCCATGGCAATGGGGGCTGTGCAGGGTCCCGGAGATTTGAGCAGGAGTTCACATGCACAGGGTCCTTCCGTTGCTATGTCACCTCGTTTGCATAGATGCCCTTCTGCCTCTGCTTCTTCTTCTTCATTAGGTGTACAGCGGAGCTCTCGTCGGTGGTCAAGGGAGAGATCGCCTGCCCGCTCCAGGAGGAGCGCACACCGCCATTCACATTACCGTGGATCTCGCCGTCGTTCCCGGTCCAGAAGCAGGTTTTCCCGTAACCGGTCGGTCGAACGCAGGTCCTCCAGTGCACGTCACGTTTCCATTGGCTCTCATGCCCGCTCCACCTTCTCCGGGTCAAGACGGTCTCCGTCGCGGTCAAGCCATGTCTCAGGGAGGAAATCGTCTCGAAGAGGCTCACCAGGGGCATCTCTTAGCTCTCCAGTTTGCCAGCAGATCCCTAGACCTTCACCTGCTCAATTGGCAGTTCCCGTCCCGTTGCCGACCCCTCCTTTGCCAGAATCAGGGACCAGGAGAGAAGGTGAGTGCTCTGCTTCTCTTGCTTGGTCTGCCCTATCGTCTAAGGGCCCTCCAGAGGATTTAGCTTCGGTTTTGCGTAGGGTTGCTAGTCAGTTAGACGGCTCGGTTGCACCTGCCAGTTCGCTTACGGCTGCGGGAGGTACTTGTCCTCCGTCCGTGGGCGGGCAGGCCGGTATGACCTTTCGGGATTCTGTCTTTTGCGGGGTGTCTCCGTTGGGCATTAATGTGCCAGCCGACACCCGGGAAAAGGTTTTGAAAGGGCAGTATATCGATATTTGGTCTCTCCTTTCTCCCGACCATGTGACGGTGGATAAGGAGAGGTCATTCGAATGGGGTTCGGATAGAAAACCCAAGGTCGCTAAGACCTTCGGGAATTGGTTGCAAGCTTTTTCAGTTATGTCTTATATTTTGTGTCAGCACTCTCCTGAGAGGGGCCCGGAGCTTTTCGTTTATTTAGACACAATTTATAGCGCCCACAAGATGCACGGTGGTGCAGCTTGGTGGTGCTATGACGAGGAGCACCGGCGTCGTCTGGCTTTTACTCCCTCCATTGGTTGGGCCTCCAAAGCAGCGGATGTATGGATCCAATTGATCCTTTCACAGAAGGCTCAGCGCCCCTTTCAGGCCGGTCCCGGGGGTGGGTCCTCGGGTTCAGTCTCCCAGAAGCCGACGGGTTCATGCTGGCTCTTTAATGAGGGCCACTGTAGATTTTTTGCGTCATGCAAATCTAGACATGACTGCTCCATCTGCGGAGGATCCCACCCGGCTCTCCGTTGTTCTAAGAAAGGAAAACAGTCTGCCAGAGTGGGTCCCGCAGGTGTCCCGGAGAACGCTGGTGAGAGGTCAAGTCATCAGTCAGTTGCTAAGCCTGTATCCCAGGAGACGGGAGGCAAAGCTTGATGGCTTCACCGAAGGTTTTGTTATCCCTTTTGTTCCGTCAGTGTCGTCTATGTTGTGTTCCAATTTGAAGTCGGTTTCTGAGAATGTTGATTTGGCTTGGGAAAAGGTGATGAAGGAGGTGGAACTTGGTAGGATGGCAGGGCCGTTTAGTGAACCCCCGTTCCCTAATTTCAGGGTGTCCCCATTGGGTTTGGTTCCAAAGAAGGAAGTTCCGCCTCATTCATCACCTGCCTTTTCCAAAGGGAGATTTGGTTAACGACGGAATTCCTAAAGAAGAGGCTGCCGTTCGTTATGCATCCTTCGATAGGGCGGTCGATTTGGACAGGAGGGCTGGCCCATGCGCCCTTTTGGCCAAATCTGATATCGAATCGGGTTTCCGTCTTTTGCCGATCCACCCTGACTGTTTCCACTTGTTGGGCTGTTCTTTGCATGTTTTTTTCTTTGTTGACATGTGTTTGCCCTATGGGCTGTTCGATTTCCTGTTATTATTTTGAATTGTTTAGTTCCTTTTTAGAGTGGTCTTTGCGTTTTGAATCGGGTATCTCTTCGTCGATTCATTATCTCGACGATTTTTTGTTCGTTGGTGCAGCTGGGTCAGCTACGTGTGAGTTGTTGCTTCGTTCCTTTAAAAATTTGATGGAGCGCTTTGGGGTCCTCTTGTCAGACGAAAAGACCGTTGGTCCGGTTACTTGTCTTTCATTTTTAGGGATAGAAATTGACACGGTTTCTATGGTTTTTCGTTTATCATCGGAGAAGTTAAATCGCCTGTTAACAACCGTAGATGAGGTGTCCAGGTCCCGCAAGGTCACTCTTCGTCAGATGCAGGTTCCTTTGGGCCTGCTGAACTTTGCCTGTAGGGTTATACCTATGGGTAGGGCCTTTTGTCATCAGCTCTCGCTTTCGACAAAAGGTGTTCAGGCATCGCATCATTTTATTAGTGTTACGAAGCCTTTGTGTGTGGATTTGTTGGTTTGGTGGGAATTCTTATTGTCTTTCAATGGGCGTGTTATTTGCCAGGATGCTGAGATATCTAGTGGTGATTTGTGTTTGTTCACTGATGTGGCGGGTAGTGACGGGTACGCGGCAGTTTTGGTAATCGTTGGTGTAGGGGCTCCTGGCCGGATGCATGGGTTCAGGCCGGTTTGGTTCGGAATCTTAGGCTGTATTCACACAGAGTAACGCCAGGCGTTTTTTTTGTGCTTTTTGCGTTAACGCCGCGTGTACGCCGCGCTATTTTGCGGTGGCGTTGCCCGGCATTAACGCGGTGTATATGTGGCGTTAACGCGGCACTATGTGCAAAAAAACACACAAAAAACGCCTGGCATTAGTCTGTGTGAATACAGCCTTACGTTGTTAGAGCTATTTCCGATAGTTGTGGCCGTTGAACTTTGGGCGCGGAGTTTTAGCAATGGTAGAATTTGTTTCTGGACCGATAATATGTCCGTGATGCAGGTGATTAACGGGCAGTCGTCGTCATCGCTGGAGGTATTGTCTTTGTTACGTCACTTAGTTTTGCGTTGCTTGCAAGCTAATGTTTGGTTTCAGGCAAAACATATTCCAGGAATTGAGAATTCTGTTGCTGATGCTCTGTCTCGCTCGCAATTTCAGGTCTTTTGGTCCTTACATCCTTCGGCGGATCTGGAAGGTGCGACGTGCCCGAGTTACTTATGGGATCTGGTAGAGATTGTTTGATTCCTCTTGTGCAAATTCAATTGCTGCTTCTACGTGGAAAGCTCATTCTACTGCGTGGAACGAATGGTTGTCCTTCTCTGGCGGTGTGGTACCCGCAGAGGACAGCCACCGCATAAATGTTACTTTGGATTTACTGTGCAGTCTACGTCGCAGGGGCGTATCGGCGTCCCTGGTGAAGAAACATTTGACGGGTATTGCATTTATGTTGAAATTACATGGTCTTTCGGATGTTACCAAATGTTTTGTGATTCGGCAGATTCTTAGGGGTTGGAAGAAAGAGGTTTCTTCGGTGGACAGACGTCGTCCAGTGTCGCTGTCTCTGCTGGACCGCCTGATGGGGATATTGTCTGTTGTATGTTCTTATGACTCCGAGGTATTGTTGTTTCGGGTAGCCTTTTCTTTGGCATTTTATGCTGCTTTGCGTATCAGCGAACTTTTGCCTGCTAGTGCGAGAGCTTCTGGGGGTTTGGGTCAGAATGATGTGGTGGTTTTTGATTCAGGTGTCAAAGTGTGTATCCGCAAGTCAAAGACGGATGTGTATGGCCGGGGCACTTGGGTGTCTTTGCGAGCTATTGGTTCTTTGTCCTGCCCTTTTCGTTTAGTGAGTGAGTATGTGAAGGTTCGTGTGCCTGGTGACCGCTTTTTGTTGCCTGCCTGTGGTTCTCCTCTTACTAAATTTCAGTTTTCCTCTGTTTTTCGTCTGTCTTTAGTCAATTTGGGTCTTAACCCATCTGAATTTGCGTCCCATTCCTTCAGGATTGGGGCGGCGACTGCTGCTGATGTGCTGGGGCTAGGTGTTGAGGGTGTTAAAAGGGTCGGTAGATGGTCATCAGAACTTTATCGTTCATATGTTCGCCCCGATTTGCTCACAGCTTGAATGTTGTTTTTTGGTAACGTTTTCTTCCTTTGTTGTCTTTTCCTAGGTTTTCCCATTCCTGTCTGGATAGTAGGTCACTCCTACGTGTATTGGGTGGCGAGGAGAGCGGCAGGGCGCCCTGGTGGTGTATCTCTGGGTACAGAGGGCACGGAAGTACATTGGCTGGGGATCCGTGGATTGCGGTGGATGGGCATCTTCCCCCAAGTCGCCAAACTGAGCAGGTCTGTCTCCGGTAGTGCAATTTTACTAGTGCATGCTGGGGGAAATGATTTGGGGGCAACTAAGATGAGGCATTTGGTGTCATTGATCCGACAGGATTTTTCTCGTTTTCCTGAATTTTTTAGAGAGGATGTCTTAGTATGGTCGGAGATTGTGCCTAGGAAGGTGTGGAGAGGGGCGAGGGATATGAATGCACTTGAGAGGGCTAGGAGGGTGGTGAACCACCGGGTGTCGAAGCACGTTAGGTCCCTGGGTGGGGTTTCGGTACGGCACACGGAGTTGGAAGGTGACAATGGTAACCTATTGAGAGCCGATGGGGTGCACCTCAACCCTATTGGGCTGGATATATTTTTGGCCGGGTTGCAGGATGGTATTGAGAAGGCGAAGTTGATTTTGGGTGGGGTTGGTCGGAGACGTGTGTAGGTCTACAACGTCCCCTTCTTGGCGGAAGGTTTCCATGCCCCGGAGATGGGATGGTCCACATGCCTGCTGTGGGAAGGCGGTCTGGCATTTCAGGCGAAAGCCAGGAGCAAGGTTCCAGGGCATGGAGTTCTTTGGTGACACTTATTATGCAAATGTTAGCATATGTTTCCTCAAGTTGTAAATAAATAAATAAGCTGTGGCCAACCCCCCAGTTTTTTCCCACTAAGAAGTGTGTTGTCCTTATTAAAATAGGAGTCTATTTGGGTGAATGTTATATAAGTTGTCCCTCCAGTCTGCTGCTGCTTCACAAATGTGAGTATATTTTTTTCTTTTTTTTCGGTAAAATGTAATATTTAATATGTATATGTGTACATTTGTTTAACCCTTAAGTCCTATTATGGTGTCTATCATACACCACTACCATACACATATCATTATGATAGACACCATGATTGTACTTAAGGGTTAAAGCATGTGTCTTGTATACTGTGTGAGGACTGTATGTTTGTATACAGGTATGTGTGTGTATATACAGTATGCTATAATAATGTGTGAGTGTATGTATATATGTGAGTATATATGGTATATGAATGTATATAAATGTGTATATGCTATGCTAATTATATATATATGTGTGTGTGTGTGTGTGTGTGAGTATATATGTATATATGAATGTACACTCACCGGCCACTTTATTAGGTACACCATGCTAGTAACGGGTTGGACCCCCTTTTGCCTTCAGAACTGCCTCAATTCTTCGTGGCATAGATTCAACAAGGTGCTGAAAGCATTCCTCAGCGATTTTGGTCCATATTGACATGATGGCATCACACAGTTGCCGCAGATTTGTCGGCTGCACATCCATGATGCGAATCTCCCGTTCCACCACATCCCAAAGATGCTCTATTGGATTGAGATCTGGTGACTGTGGAGCCATTGGAGTACAGTGAACTCATTGTCATGTTCAAGAAACCAGTCTGAGATGATTCCAGCTTTATGACATGGCGCATTATCCTGCTGAAAGTAGCCATCAGATGTTGGGTACATTGTGGTCATAAAGGGATGGACATGGTCAGCAACAATACTCAGGTAGGCTTTGGCATTGCAACGATGCTCAATTGGTACCAAGGGGCCCAAAGAGTGCCAAGAAAATATTCCCCACACCATGACACCACCACCACCAGCCTGAACCGTTGATACAAGGCAGGATGGATCCATGCTTTCATGTTGTTGACGCCAAATTCTGACCCTACCATCCGAATGTCGCAGCAGAAATCGAGACTCATCAGACCAGGCAACGTTTTTCCAATCTTCAATTGTCCAATTTCGATGAGCTTGTGCAAATTGTAGCCTCAGTTTCCTGTTCTTAGCTGAAAGGAGTGGCACCCGGTGTGGTCTTCTGCTGCTGTAGCCCATCTGCCTCAAAGTTCGACGTACTGTGCGTTCAGAGATGCTCTTCTGGCTACCTTGGTTGTAACGGGTGGCTATTTGAGTCACTGTTGCCTTTCTATCAGCTCGAACCAGTCTGGCCATTCTCCTCTGACCTCTGGCATCAACAACGCATTTCCGCGCACAGAACTGCCGCTCACTGGATGTTTTTTCTTTTTCGGACCATTCTCTGTAAACCCTAGAGATGGTTGTGCGTGAAAATCCCAGTAGATCAGCAGTTTCTGAAATACTCAGACCAGCCCTTCTGGCACCAACAACCATGCCACGTTCAAAGGCACTCAAATCACCTTTCTTCCCCATACTGATGCTCGGTTTGAACTGCAGGAGATTGTCTTGACCATGTCTACATGCCTAAATGCACTGAGTTGCCGCCATGTGATTGGCTGATTAGAAATTAAGTGTTAACGAGCAGTTGGACAGGTGTACCTAATAAAGTGGCCGGTGAGTGTATATGTATGAGTGTGTAGGTAACTGTTGCAGTTTTTGGAAATCGCAGCACTTATACCTACGGAAACACCTACAATGTCCCTATAGGTATAATGGAAGCAGAAAGTCCTCAGAGAAAACCTCTGTGGAGTTTCTGCAAAAAGCACTGCAGGAAAACTGATATGTTGCCGCCGGGGTTTTTTCCTGCAGCGCTTTTTGGCTGTGGGTCGCTGTGTTAGGTCTTATCCTTATAGTGTGATGTACAGTATATTGAGATGTTACAGAGGAGCTTTCACCTCCTGGGGCACATGCGGTTTTATATACCACTAGAAAGCCGACAGTGCGCTGAATTCAGTGCAGCATTCCTGTTCTGTGCCCCCAGTGAAGAGCTATCGGTCCCGGTACCGTAGCTCTTCACTGTCAGAAGGGCGTTTCTGACAGTCAGTCAGGAACGTCCTTCTTCCCAGCAGCGCCTATTGTGCTGTACTATGAGATCGGGGAGGAACGCCCCCTCCCCTCCTGATAATGCTCGTCCATAGACGTGTACTGGGGGGAGGTAGAGTTCCTCACCGCTCAGCGTCATCACTAGGCGGTAAGCAAAGCCCCCTCACACAGTACAGCGCAATAAACGCTACTGTGAGGAATAATGAGGAGGATAGAATATTACAAGGGGATCTAAGGAAACTGGAAGCATAGGCGGAGACTTGGCAAATGAAGTTTAATGTTGACAAATGTAAAGTAATGCACTTTGGGCGACGTAATAAAATGTATGATTATGTACTAAATAGTAAATTACTGGGTAAGACTGTCAATGAAAAACACTTAGGGATTTTGGTGAACAGCAAGCTTACCTTTAATGACCAGTGTCAGGCAGCTGCTGCCAAGGCAAATAAAATTATGGGATGCAAGGACATAGTTATGCTTCTATACAAATCACTGGTACGGCCACACTTAGAATATTGTGCACAATTTTGGGCCCCGATATACAAGAAAGACATAAGTGAACTTGAAAAAGTGCAAAGACGGGCAACCAAAATGATTAGGGGAATGGGTGGACTGGAGTACAACGAGAGATGAACAAACTTGGGTTTATTCAGTTTAGAGAAAAGACGTCTACGGGGAGATCTAATAACAATGTACAAATACAGGGCCGGCGTCAGCGCACGGCATAGTCGGGCAAGTGCCGGGGCCCACAGAGCCACTGGGGGCCCCCCGGCACTTGCCTGTCACAATTTCAGCTCATCGGCGTCCGTCCGCAGATGAGCTGGAATACATACGCGATGCAGGAGCTGTGAGATCAGCTCCTGCTTTAAAGGAATTTTTTTCCCCTGAAATAGGGCAATTGGCATGAACCTCATGGGGTTTTTTGCCTTCCCCTGGATCAACACTGTAGGGGATTGTAGGGTTATAGTTTGGACTTGATGGACTCATGTCTTTATCCAACCTCATCTACTATGTAACTATGAGGAAGGGCGTTACTGATTGACTGTCAGAAACGCCCTTCTGACAGTTAAGAGCTACGGTACCAGCACCAATAGCTCTTCACCCGGGGCACGGAATGGGAAAGCTGCACTGAATTCAGCACACTGTTGGCTTTCTAGTGGTGTATTAAACCGCATGTGCCCCAAATGGTGATTGGTCCTCTTTAAGGATTAGGCACAACAGTGAGACGCCGTGTTTTTCATTGAGCTTTTGTCCCCAGCACCCCGTTATCCTCCTGCCTGTGTCTGTTCAGTCTCATGGCCTTATTTCTGGAAATCCTGTATCTAATTGGTTTCAGTGGTCCCATGAGGTGCAGGACTCCCAGCATGGAGGCGCCAGCACGAGACACACTGGCGGAGGACAATGGAGCAATGGGGACAGGTGAAGGCGCTTTTTATTTATTTTTTATTTTACACCTCCCGCCAGGCACATGGGTTGATCCAATTCCTGGACAAATCTTTAAAGGATTGATCCATCTTTATAATATTGATGGTCTGTCCTTAGGAAAGGCCGTCAATATTACATCTGTGATGATACAACAGCCAGGACCTCTACAGATCAGCTCTTCCAGGACAGTGTGGCTACAGGTAATGGTAACATTTCTAGGAGCTGCGCTGTTCACTTTCCATACAGAGTGTAGCAGTAGGTTTAGGTAGTATGTTGTTGCACATTGTATGGCAGGTGAGCAGCATGGCTCCCGAGATGGTATTACCTTTAGCTGCCCTGTCTCGGTATCGCTGGTCTGCAGGGTCCTGGTGGTGGGCCCCTAGAAACAATTCCACTGGTGGGCCCTAGACACCCCAGTCCGACCCTGTTTCCATGTATGAATAAAGAAGCATGGCTGCCGGCAGTTTCCCAGGGCCCCGACACTGACACAGAGGGGCCTCCTGCCAGGGGTATACTATATTAATAGGGAAAGTATACCCCTGGCAGGAGGCCCCTCTGTGTAAGTGTCGGGGCCCTGGGAAACTGCCGGCAGCCATGCTTCTTTATTCATTACAGCGCTGCCGGCAGCCTGGGGCCCCGAGCTTACCGATCGGGCCCCTGCCACTAGCAGTGCTCAGTTTATCAATGCAAATGCACTGGACAGGGGCCCGAACCAGCCCCTGACATCCCGATCGGGCCCCTGACCAGTGCTTCTGCATTGAGGAAATGAGCACTGTCAGTCAAGGCTCGGGGCCTACCAGGGGATTTCCCAGTTCCCCGGCGGGCCAGTGCAACCCTGCTGTCAACTGTCACATTACTGAAATATTCCATTCACTGCATGTGCAACATCTACCAAAGTAAAGAATCCTTCAGTGAGGAGTCGAATGTCCGGGTGTCCTTCATTTCCTGTGGGCAGCTTCAGGTGACACAGAGTCAGTGTCTGGGTGGCAGCTCAGAGAGGGCAGGACAGAGGCAGTGGCACATTGGAGATGGAGAAGTTTCCCATAGGATGCTCATAATGTCATCAATGTATCAGCACCTGTTACACCATCTCAGAAATCTGTTTAGCTAGTGACACAGAATTAGCCGTGGCATTCAGTAACTTTTATTTGAATAGAGAAAAGATACGCACATTGGAATGTGGGAAACCATTGAGGGCAATAATTCTGAGATGTGGAGGACGTCCATGCATCTGGAGAGTTAGTCGGGGAATTGTTCAGGTTACAATTGAAGCAGAGTGTCCCTTTCCCCAAAACCTAATGATAAGATATCACGCTGCAGCAGTTTGACCAATTGCAGATATTCAGGTTAACTCTGCTACATTTGTACCGTAGTCGTATGCAAAAAGATTGAACAAAATATATTCTGTAATATTTGAAATCCCTACTAGCTCATGTTTGCATGAATAAACATGTCTTTAATGATGTCAATAGCATCATAGAATATGAGACTGGAGATCAGTAAATGCCAAACTATTCTTAAAGCGGTTCTATCACTGGGAAAAGTCATTTTTGACTAATCACATGCTTGCATAGGCTTTAGAAAGTCTATTCCACACCTACCTTTAGTATGTAGATTGCCTCAGTGGTGTCTGAATAAGTCCGTTTTTATTCATATGCTAATGAGCTTCCAGCCAGCTCAGGAAGTTCCCAGCAGCCTCCTCTCTTCTATTATCTCCTATGTGTGTGAGGCAAACAGGAAGCTGAGTCATCATCATCAGCAGCAGCAGCAGTCTCCCATAGGAAACAACAGGAGAGGCGTGCACGATGTATCGTGCAACAGTCTAATTAGCATATGAATAAAAACGGACTTATTCAGAAACCACTGAGGCAATCTACATACTAAAGGTAAGTGTGGAATAGCCTTTCAAAAGGCTATGCAAGGATGTGATTAGTTAAAAATGACTTTTCCTAGTGATAGAGCCCCTTTAACTATAAAACTATACTTGAGTCTGGTCAGCTACTCCTGCTTGACAACATGCTCCTACAGTGTATGCCACAGTCCCTGCTATAGTGGGTTCTAGAGCTATGCAATTCTGATTTTACACGCCCACAGGTTCTTGGTGGTTGAACTATTTTTGCACTGAAGGTAAAATTGTCAAAGTACAAGTAATTTAATAAATTACATGAGCTAATAATGTATATAAATCCCTATGTTGCAAATGATAGCACAAGAGACAGGAGTCCACAGCATTGTATTAAGTGAGAAAATAAAATAGTATACTAGATTGTTTAAAGGGGTTGTCCCATCACAAGGATCCTATCTATACTGCTTGTTAATGTGGATGTAAGACTTTTCCTAAATACATTGCTTCAGCAAAACTGCTTTGTTTGTCCACTATCTTACTTATTCAATTCATTGTGGACACAGCCCTTGACTTATCTGGTCAAAAGTCAAGTGATGTAGCTGCCTGCTCTCAGGGGGGAGGGAGGTGGGGCTAAGTGCACGGGAGCCAGCCTGGCAGGGGGGGGGGGGGATTTACACTTGGGGGGGGGGGGGAAGGGGCCGCCAATACAGACCCGGCATCCGCTGTAATAGAGAGGTGGATGCTGGGGAGTGTAGACGCCGGCACAGGTGCCTGCAACATCGCTACGCTCCTGCCCTGCATGAAACCAGCAGCGGCAGGAGCGATGCTGCTATTCCAGAGGGGAGGGGGGGCGGAGGAGCAGAATAGAAGCATTGCTCCTGCCGCTGCTGGCTTCATGCAAGGCAGGAGCGTAGCGATGTTGCAGGCACCTGTACCGGCATCTACACTCCCCGGCATCCACCTCTCTATTACAGCGGATGCCGGGTCTGTATTGGTGGCCCCTCCCCCCCCCCCAAAGTGCATTGGCAGCGCACACGCAGGGCCAGCGGCATAGAAGCGACGTCTTCTCGCCGCTGGCTTTGCATATGTAACCCCGCCCACCAATGACGCAACAAAGAAGAATTTACAGCATCGAAGACTGGCGAGTATGCGACGTGGGAATACCCCTTTAATGTAGGTAAAAGATGTCCAGATTTCAGGGGGAAAAAAATTGAGAAAGTAAGAGCAATTTTGGGTGATGAAAAGTTCAATTCATATCTGAGCGTGTACATTTTCTCATTCAGGAGTGGACAGTCTTTACCTACTTTGAGTTTGAAGTACACTGCTTTAAAGCTGGCAATCTGCATCTCCAAGAGAGATATCCATCATCTACTGGATTAATGTTTGGTGAACAGCCATAAAGTGCCTCAAAGTCATCCTAGTGGTTTGTGTTATAGAGCACAGACACCCAGCGTCACACAGTTTAGTTCTTCAGATTGTGGTTTGTATTGGCTTTATACCTGCCTCCTTGTTCCCAAGTCGTGTCTGAGTTATTATCAGTCTATAGAAAGCTGGGAAACTTAAAGTCTTTTCAATAAATAAAATGTAACTTCTAATAATATATAAAAGCTAAAATGTATATAGTATATGAAATACACCCCAAAATCAAGCGACTGTATAAAAAACAGATAGAAATGGGTATGAGCTGCTTTAGATTCGTTTATTTCCCAAAATTATCCACCATAAGACCATCCCCAATATTATCAGTCTACTAGCACACAAGAGTTCAGTGTTCTCCTACCAAAAGGAATTCTACTACCGAGACATCTCAATGTCTGCCTCTGTGCAGGAACATTTGTGCACCTTCTGCACTGATAAATGTGACTTATGCACTCAAATCTGTTACATAATAGATAAAATAATAGACAACATAGTAGGTATCATTTGAATTTGTCAATACTTTACTGAAAGAAAAAAAGCATAACATTACAAAGCACAGAAATGTTTTCAAAATGTCTGTAGAAATGCACCGGAAGAAAATTTAGGTTGCACATTTTAAGCATATGTTCCCATTTGAACCCCATTTTAGGGCTAGTTCACACGGTGGCAGGTGGGGCGGATTTTGGCACCGGGAGTGACACGGGGAGCCGCGTCACTCTTGGATCAAAACCCACCTGCCACGACCGTCGCGGTCGCGGCTTCCCCCTCCGGAGTTGGCTCAAATGAATGGGCCGACACCGGAGGTTGCTGCTGCCAGGCAGAAGGGCAGCTTGCTTCTTTTTTCCGCTATCGGCAACATGCTGATAGCGGAAAAAAGAACGCTAGTGGTCTCCATAGACCACCATTGTATGGAGGGGGATTTTGAGGCGAAATCCGCTGTCAAAATCCGCCTCCTTGCCCCCATGTGAACTAGCCCTTACATTTATAAAATGTAGATTTAGATCTACATTAAAAAGAAATTACACACTCTAACATTCCATTACATATTTACTGGTCCTGGATTTTTCTTTAGAACCTTATTTACATTTTTTTTAGAATTTTTCAAGTGATTTGTTTCCTCATAAGTGTAGAATTAATAATACAATATATATTTGTGTATGGGCATGTCAATTAAAGGAAGAAAGAAAATTGTGGGAAAGTTTGAAATAAATTCTTATTGTAATGTTACCTTATCTCTCTTTTTGTGTGCCTTGAGAGAACACTTAAATTTGCGAAAGTGGACATAAACTATATGCCAAATATTTGAGATGAAGTCTGTCTTGTTGCATCCTTTCACACAATGTACACTGGCTTTCTTTTATTTATTCTTTACAAAATGTGCAATAAAAATTAAATCTAATGTTCAGAGGAAAGGTAATGCATAAAAAATAAAGCAGCTTCCCATAGAAACTAACACCACTTGCCAAAGTATATGACTGTCAATGGCAACATCTATTTCATTGTTTTTGTACTAGTATTCGCCTTGGCACAAATATACTTATATTGGGAATTCAACAAAGAAAAAAAAATTGTGAATACGCGGCATCCATATATGACCTGTTTGTTTTATTGGGTGTTTGCACTTTTATTTGCTATAAATTTATTAAATGCACTTAGCACTTGTTCATATAGTGTCAACAATAGAAATCTGCTAAACCCTCCACACTGAACCTTATAAGCTAACACTTTTTGACAGTCCATTCTCAAAGTGCACAAAATGCTGAATACATGTTATGCCCTTAAAGGGGCTCTATCATTGGGAAAAGTCATTTTGAACTAAGCACATACTTGCATAGCCATATTCCACACCTACCTTTTGTATGTAAATCGCCTCAGTAGTTTTTGAATGAGCCCGTTTTTATTCATATACTAATTAGCTTCCAGGGAGCACAGGAAGTTCTCAGTGAGCACGCTTGGCTGTGTATGAGAGCAGGGAGATGAGTCATCAGCAGAAGCAGCCTGTGCTGTACATACAGCAGACAGTACTCGCTGAGAACTTCCTGTGCATGCTGGAAGCTAATTAGCATATGAATAAAAACTGACTCATTCAAAAAACTACTGAGGGGATTAACATACAAAAGGTATTTGTGGAATAGCCTTTCTAAATTGCTATTTAGCCTTCCCAATGATAAGAACCATACAGAAGATAATAGTTGATAGAACATGCTTTCCACATCATTGTCCTATGTAAACATGTCCATAATCTGTCAACAAACAGGTAAATTCTTTTTTATTGGGTGGTCACATCTTTTATGTGGTCCTGAAGGTTATCACTATACATACACAGTCTATGTTGACCAATGATCGTATTAACAATTGGTTTCTTCATACAGTTTACATTGGGTGATGTACATAACCCTCTACATGGGCACTTCTTGACTTGTCATATTGTTGATCAGTGACCATTCTGGGCAGAAGTCCCTGAATAAAATGATCCTTAATCGCCACAAATACAAAATGATATTACAGGTAATTTAACGTAAAATACACATACTTCATGACTATGTACAGGTATCAGTTTACTGTTTTTTAACATAAAAGACCAAACTAAAAGTAGTTATATGGGATTAAGAAGAAACTCTGCTGAACTCTTGTCCATTGGCTGTGTCTGGTACTGCCCCAGCGACAAAATACCACTTAGTAATTTCTTATCAAACCATTTAGAAAGAGACTCTTGCTAAACCCTCTGATGGCAATTGATATGTGTAATTTAGCATTAAGATTCTCCACAATAGACTATATGACTGGGCACTTGGAGATTTTATGCAAGGGCTTTTTGGTCACTCAACCACACAAAACGTACATGAAAAGAACAAGATTTTAATAAAATACTTATGCAGACAGGTTAAAGTCTGAGTTGTACAACCCTAGCACCTGGCTTTGTGAAATGAAAGGATCTCATTAAATACATCTGAAAAGGGAAGATGAACATAAGCAAATTGTAGCTTGTCATCTCTCTAGTAAAGTGTTGTCCATGTATTGCATAATACTTTCACACCGCCATCCATAGCTATTGTGCCCTTTGGAAGAATACACAAAATGATGGGATAGCATAAATGTGATATTTTTATGTTGACTGTCATTTTATCACTACTAGTGTGAATTCATATATGTATTCCTTACAATGTGTACATTTACCCATGATATGTACATAAATACTAACAAGTTAAAGAACTTTGTATCATCCAAAATGTATGAATTATTAACCAGGCTGAAATGTTACTCTCAATAATAGTCTCTTAGGCTATCGCTCCTGTGATAGCAAAGAGAATCAGCAAACTATTTTAGGGCAATATTTGTTGGAAATAGTAAAATACAAAAGTTTTTTTTTTTTTTTCTATGTAGATTGTGAGCCCCACACATAGAGTTCACAATGCACATTTTTTCCCTATCAGTATGTCTTTTTTGGAGTATGGGATGGAAACCCATGCAAACACGGGGAGAACATACAAACTCCTTGCAGATGGTTTTATGCCCATGGTGGGATTTGAACACCAGGACTCCAGTGCTGCAAGGCTGCAATGCTAACCACTGAGCCACCGTGTGGCCCCTTAAAATACAAAAGCTTTTCTATACTGGTTTTCTACTTTACTGATGCACCTAAATCGTCCTATTTATAGTAGGTCTGTGGGTAACACAAACTGAGTCTGTAAATGAATCACACTATCATGGTGTTTGGTCATAGTTAATCAATAGGATATGGTAAACTTTACACCATTGTGAAGAAACCATAATGCATTTTTTTAAGATGAGCTTAATTTTAGTGGCGCTAGATTGTTATAATAGTGTCTTTTTTTTTTTTTTAAGCAACTCTCATCATTTTTAATCAAATACCAATGGCACTATTTATTCTTTGGTGACTAACAATATTGTGCATATTAGTGTACCCATCTTAAAGTTCAGTATCAGAAACAGTCTGTTTCTTAGATGAATGCCCATTTTTTGCAGTAGGGGAGACGGTTTGACCTGTTCCATTCTCCCGGGTTCCATTGTTCGGTTTGTCCTGAGCATGGGCAGATACAGACACCAGAGTGTTTCCTTGGCTATCCGTTTCGGTACAGTATGGGTCTTCACCCTATACAGGCATACAAATAGCAAGCAGGGTTAGTGTGGAAGACATCACAGCCAATCAGATTTCAAGCTGTTCCATGCATTAAATACAAAAAACATGATGGCTATTAGAAAAATCTGTAGTATCTAGGATCTACTCATGAGGTGACATGCACTATGCTTTACGCCCAGCAGTAGTAAGCAGAACACAATGGCATGGAGCACAGTAAATGTAGAGAATTGTACGCTTACTTCATACAGTTGCTGCATATAGTTGTCATATTTTTGTTAACAAAAATTCCTCCTTGGTCTGACAATGAATCAATATTTCAGTTAGCCCTATCTTTGGGATAATTTTTCAAGAGTTACCCACTATTATATAAGCACAATATTTTTATGTATAAGAATTGACTTCAGACCACAGTTTCTATGTAAAAAGAAACATACACATCCTTCTTGCCTAGTGCCCTTCTGTAGTACGCTAATAAAGGTTCTTATGAATGAGGCGGCAAACAGCATGCTACCCTGGGGCCTGTTTGTGTGCTCAAAAATCTAGCTACAGGGTTCCTTCTATCTGAAATAATCAAGGCATATTACTAGGGTATCAGTCTATGATTAGTGGGGGGCCATTATGAGCTGTGGATGATAGGACCACTTTGCTGTTTTAGTAGAGCTCTCCCTTGACTGTTTTCCTACACAGTAATACCATGTCTAAATCATCCTTGTGGAGCCTTCATTCTCAGGATCCAAGGATCATCCTAGTGATACGAGATCCTTTGATTTTTTTAGATAGAAATATAATGGGGTGAAAATGATACAAAAACCCCTGATTCATTAAGGTCATGGTTTACAGTTTGTACACTTGTGAATTTTTACATATATAACAATACATATCAAAAAGAGATTGGGTAATTCACATATTGTAGCCTTATACACATACACATAGATGCTCTATGAAGGCAAGGTAAGCTTATCCATGTTAGCTTATAAACACTATATCCTGATTCTTTATTTAAGGTGATGAAATAAGGTACACAAAGCCATTTTGCCATTAACTGCCATTTTGCCAGCTGTATAAACTAACCAGTCTCTGTCTTCCAGGACTCCAGCTCTCTCTGTTGTTAAGAAAGTATCCAGCCAGAATAAAAGCAGCCAGCAGGATGCCACAAGTGACTAAGGCAATCATAGTCTTCTGCGATTTTGTCTGATGATCAGAAATTTGTTCCCATTTTATCTCGGTCGGAAACTGTAAATAAACAATTCACTGTATTATGTATAAAAGTACATGAACAGGAAAATAATAAAGGTGCCCATACACACAAGAGTAAAGTCAGGTTATGTGCTCAGGAATAGACAGCAATATTATGTGTATATAGTTGTCAACTCTACCCTGACCGATGAGGTTGAGGAAAGAAGGCCCCGACGTGTTGAATTTAACCAATTGATCCTTTTGATTCCAATGTCCCAGACACTGGGTTTATTGATTTTAAGTGAGTTCAGAGATTATATTAAAGGGGTTGTCCCATCACAAGGATCCTATCTATACTGTTAGTTTATGTGGATTTAATGTTTTCCCTAAATGCATAGCTTTATCAAAACTGCTCTGTTTAGCCGCTATCTTAATTTATTCACTTCATTGTTTACACACCGTTTCTATGGCCCTTGGGATTATCTGTTCATTTGTCAAGTGATGTAGCTGCCTGCTCTCAGGGGGGGGGAGGGGCTGGGAGCAGCTCTGAGCTGTTTGTGTCTTTTAAGTAGCAGAGATTCTCAGATAGGGGAGGTGAGAGCTCCAGGATTTCTGAGCTCTTATCAGTCGGTTTAATTGAATTTGGCTGTTACGGGCTGAGATAGGGAGTCTGTTACCTCTGCATGTAATGCAAACTGACTCAAATCCAGCTCTGCTACATCAGCTTCACACTGTGGTAATTCATTTACAACCAATCCTGTGCAAGTGAAACCCCGCCCACCTATGTGCCGAGAAAAGCAGGAAGTGAATAGAGCACAACAGCCTGCAGGATACTGAACAAGCGTCATGGGAATACCCCTTTAACATCTTTGTAATCAGTTTCTTTAGCTATCCACACTGTACCAGGTAAGGATAAGGGGATTAATGGTGACAATTCCTTTTGATGCTTCTGCCATCAAAGTGTGCAGTGATATAAGGTCTTGAATGTCATGTGGACATAATATTCAGACACTTGGGGTGTCTATATACTTGCACTGATGTTCTTCATATGAAGATCGAAGGTATTAAGTCATAGGAATTAAAATCCCCAGTGGTTTAGGGATAGGAATAGGAATAAACCTTTTTAAGTTTAACAGAACTGTCAGTAGGATGTTGTGAATTCTCAGAGAAATAAATAAAGTTAATATAATATATTGTATATCATAATAAATATCCACCCAAATGAATAAGTTCCAAAAACATGAAGTTCTTTGCTTGTAGCCAATGCAAATTGGTAACATATTTTCATGAGCTACGTGCAAGCTTTATTACTGTGAATCCTGTACGACATTGTTCTATTTGTCTAGGCTATTGGATTAATTTACTCTTCGCACTGAAGCCAAAGATTTTGGGTGGATCTATTGAATTTAAAGGCTATTAAACAAGTCATACTGCGTGAAATAAAATGAACTGTATATTCAGATGGAATCTGCAGATTTGCTATGTTGTATCAGATGGTAACATTACTGTTATTTTGTAGCCTGAGAAAGTATACGCAAATCTGAGGTTGAGAACAGCCTTCTTTCCTAGTTCCTAATAACTGCCTAGTATATCAGTCACTTTGGCACTAGTATTCCTGATAAGTTAAAACGTCCTCATGAACACAGTTGAAGGCAATTTTTTAGACCACAGTACAGTAGTAGAGTAGCCGCACTATCCACCAAAAGACACATTTATTGCCTCTTATAGGTAGTCAATAATACCCTGTGTCAAATGTTATTGTATGTGTACCAGAGCTCCAATACTCTGTACATGTTATCAACCAGATAGAAGACAGAAAAAGGGATCCTTAATCCAAGTCCCTATTACTGTATATACTCGAGTATAAGCCGAGGCCCCTAATTTTACCACAAAAAACTGGGAAAACTTATTGACTCGAGTATAAGCCGAGGGTGGGAAATGCAGCAGCTACTGGAAAATTTCAAAAATTAAAATGGTCAGAGTTTTTGGGTGCAGTAGTTTCTGGGTGCTGGGGAAGGGGAGGGGGTGTTTTGGTTGTCTGTCTGTCTGCCCCTTCCCTGAGCTTGAAGATAAAGAACAGAGAACAGCACCGAGCTGCATATGGTGAAGTACCGTATGGATAAATGAGCGGGAAAGTGAAAAAAGCTTCTCACCTTTAGGAGGTTGTGTGTACAACCATTATAAATAGCTTTGAACCACTTCAAGATGGGAGGGGGGGGGGGTCCGCCCCAGGTCATGAGACGGCAGGATCCATGCCACCTTTGGTGTCAAGTGATATCACAAAGGACCGGGAATTACAGGGGATCACCACGCTCAACTGATTGTCAAATGGATAAACTTTTATTTTACGAAAATAAAGTTTATCCATTTGACAATCAGTTGAGCGCGGTGATCCCCTGTAATTCCCGGTCCTTCGTGATTTCCCTGAGCTTGAGGACTGAGTTTTTTTCCCCCACTTGGAATTCAGCCTGGCTGAATATAGGGTATCTGCAGTGCTCCTATTAACCCCTTCCCGATGGAACAGGAGCACTGCAAATACCTTATATTCAGTAGACCGTGCACTTTCCCTATGTATTCTAAGGGAAGGAGTGATTTATTTACTTAACTTTTTTATTATATTTTTTTAAAGCTTCTTTTTTTTTCTTCACTATTTTATGGGAGATTCTATACAATACTATTGCAGCTGGTCATAGACCCCCCCCCCCCCAAAAAAAAAATAAATATATATATATATATATATATATATATTTTTGCTTGACTCGAGTATAAGCCGAGGGGGGCTTTTTCAGCACAAAAACTGTGCTGAAAAATTCGGCTTATACTCAAGTATATATGGTATTAATCCCTAATAAAGTCACAGATTTTGTATCTCATACTCCAGGGCAATTATTCCAGCCTGGTAAGGATAATGGAAGTAGGTTGGGAATACTGGTTTATTAACCTGCATATCGTTCTCCACTTAGGCTGAACTTTGTTTCTTGGACCTAGTGAACAATATTCATACAGAACCTGATGCATTTCTACTTTCAGTTATTTGAGTTTATAAAATGGACATGTGGCAGATGTTGCTAAAACTGCTGTCATGTGAACAAGCCCTAAGGCTATATTCACACAAAAGAGAACAATTGCGGGTGTATAAAGCTACAATTAAACATACCAAAACTAATTAGCATAAAAATTAGCTTTTATTTTAAGTATTAAAATTGGCGTGAGTCCTCACTAGACAAATAATGACAAAAGCTAGTAGGTGGATTCAAACCCTCAGTGATAATGGAAAAAAGGTCCAAACCACAATGACCATTCAGACTTACTAGGTCTTGGTAGCTGTCCGCTGTTTAGCAATATTTTACCAACAATCTCTTACCTGGGGTAGAGTTAGCTGAGTGGACTAAGAGTCAAGCTGCTCAGTGTTAATTGTGGTTTGGACTCACAACAATTTTAATAGTTAAAATGAAAGTCAATTTTTATGCTAATTAGTTTTGGTATTCACACAAAAGAGGTGCCAAACTGCACCTGAGGAGCACCCATTTTCACAGATCCTCCATATATTTTAATGTACGGAAGGATCCATGAAAACGGTCAACAATAGGACATGACCTATATTTTGATTGTCCGTGACATAGTGTCTTTACTGTAGTTGCTGTGGAAAAGCAGCAGAAAAAAACAGTGCGTTTTACAGTACCAGCAAAGTGAATGAGATTTTGTTTAATCTCTTCAACACATTACAGAAGAAAATGCTGGGGAAACGTGAGCAATATTCCTGTAGATTTAATAAAGGAAGAAAAACCACAGAGCAAGGCTCTATCTGGGGCCGTAGTCTAAGGCTGAATTCACAAAGAGTATTTTGGTCAGGAATTTGAGCAGGAATCCGCCTCAAAATCAGCCTCCAAAAAAAAGCCTCCCGATAGAGTTCTATTGGGAGGCTTTTTTTGGAGGCTGATTTTGAGGCAGTTTCCTGACCAAATTCCTGACCAAAATACTCTTTGTGAACTCAGGCTCCTCAGCACACGTTCAGTCACACCCTCTGCACATCCTCAAGTTAAGCTTCAGGATTATTATGACATAAAGGTTTATAGGGGGTTTCTGGACCAAATATTTTGATGACTGATCAGTACCAGATCGGTGGGGTCTGACATCCCACACCCCCATCGATTAGCTGTTCTCAGCAACTGATACACAGAGAATTGAGCATGAAGCAAGTAGTTCTGTTCCCTGTTTAGAGGTCACGCCAGGTACTGAAGATCTGCTCGCATTCACTTGAAGAGGAATTAAATTGCAGCGACTCAGTTCTGCTGCTACAGAGTACAGAGCTCCATTTTCTGTGTATCAGCTTCTGACGACAGCTAATCTATTGGCGTGGCAGGATGTAAGATCCTCATTGATCTGTTGTTGGTGACTTATCTTTAGGATACGTCATTAATATTTTTGACTGGAACCCCCTTTAACTTTTGTCATATGTTGCAATTTTCTAACTACAAAATTACAATCATGTAAGTTACACATAAGGGCGGCTTCACATAGGCGCCCCAGTCTCCGCTTTCAGGTTTCCATCTTCTGAACAGGAGTCGGAAATCGGCAGTCACTTTTCAAACCTATTCATTTGAATGGGTTTGCAAAGTGTCCGCCCGTGAGTGCCCATGAGCATCTTCTGGTGCAGGACTTTGTGTCTGGTTAAAAAAAAACGGTTTCACCGTGGGGACCACAGGCGATTATGGGCGGACACTGTCTGCCGTGTTTCTGTCTCCTGTCCGCAGAAGAAGGAAACCTGAAAGCAGAGAACGGGGCGCAGATGTGAACCTGCCCTAAAATGTTTTTAAAGTTTCAAGCCTTTAGGCCAAAGTAAGCTTGTGTGTGGCTCAGCGTGTCTATAGGTGGATAGTAACCTTTTTATTGGCATAACAATTTAAAGTACTGTATGGCAAGGACCTATAGTTTAGTAGTGCTTCATGGTTTTCTATATAACATTTTAAATTACTAATATTGCAGTTTATATCATTGTGGTAAATCATGTTTTCTCAATATATGACAGGTAAAGACTATCATGGATACAAAACATAACACTTATAGCGTGACTGGGTCAGAGTCTGTATATCTTTTGGGATGTCAAGGGTACAACAATCCACATGCAAAAAGAAACAAGCACTTGGGGAGTGTTTGCATTCACACTGGAGGAAGGAAGTTATTCTTAGGATAAAATCCAAGATTTAAATGTGAGACCCTTACTGAAAAACATTTCCTAATAATGAGATGTTTTTGTCTACAGAGGGGAAGAGTGTGTTTAGCTCCCCTGACATGTTAACTGTTTTTGGTTGAACTGTTGAACTTAAATCAAAATAAGTGTTAAATGACTCACGCTTTACATGGACATTTACTACACGACTAGAATATGCAAAAAACAGCAGCTATGTGCTGTAAAGAGTATATTGTGGTAGTCTGCCACAGACAAAAAGATGATATGGTGTTACAGTTTAACCTTATCATTTCCAGATCATAAAGCTTGTGACAGTGTCACATAGACAAAATCTATCTCTTCCCCCTCCCCCCCCCCCCCCCGCAAAACACAAATATGTGGTTTTTTTGTTTTTTTTGCTCTTTTTCCCCACAAACTAATGGCATAAATATATTTTTTAAAAAGTCTGTTAGTGCTATTGAGTGATTTCTAGGTTTGTAAGAGCTCCTGCCATCTTCTGCATTTGTTTTCCTGGTATAACTCGCAGCTAGAGATGAGCAAGTACTGTTCGGATCAGCCGATACGAACAGCACGCTCGCATAGAAATGAATGGACGTAGCCGGCATGCGGGGGGTTAAGCGGTCGGCTGCAGTCAAAGCGGAAATACCAGGTGCATCCATTCATTTCTATGGAGCGTGCTGTTCGGATCGGCTGATCCGAACAGTACTCGCTCATCTCTACTCGCAGCCCATCATACTTACCTATCTTTCTACAGCAAGACAGCTCCTCCCTCTTTTTTATGACTCTGCTGGCACGTGCAATAGTCCTGGCGCTGCTCTGTACCCGGCAATCCAACTTTACTACACATTCATGGGAGGCCACTGCTCCCACACCTGCGCAGTAGAGCTGGATTGCCGGCTGTAGCGCCGGGACTATTGCACACGCCAGCAATCCAGGTAGTTATAATTGACATGTTGTGATTTCCAAATCTGCAATGGCTTTGGAAATCACAGGGTGTCTGCTGCAGGTATTTTTCTGCATGGTGTGGATGGGATTTTTTAGAATTACATCCACCTTGCAGTGATTATAAAACACTGCATTTTGTTTTCAGGCTGTTTTTTTTTTTTTTTTTTTTTGCTGAAGAATTGCAGTAATTTATAGCATGTAGTATTATATGTTACACCTGTTGCTAACAATCCTTAAACTCAAAACCTCTGAAAGGAGAAACTGTAGCTGCAATGCATTGTGGTTCTTCCCACAGCGCTTTAAACAGAAAATTCACAGAGTTTTTCTCCGCCGACTTTCTGTTACAATTATATTTACGGGGAAACCGCCGATGTTTCTGTAGGTATAATTGACATGCTGCGATTTCTAAAACCGCACCAGTTATTGAAATTGCGACGTGCTCGCTAGAATTCCATTTATTAGAGGCAAAATTTTCAACAATTTCTGGGGTCCAGCCAAATCCAAATCCTGTTATGTTAACTCTACTCCCCTGGGCTTCCGATTAATATACTTAGGGATTTGAATAGACCCTAGAGTATAATACAGTGGCAGCCAAAAAAAATGCACCACCAGTGGATTTTGTCAAATGTATGTGATGCGTATAAATCATCCCTGCAGATGATATGTATACCGCCTACTACAAAATTGACTGAAAAATTTACAAAATGTATAAGTACAAAATTGCCAAATACTCATCATCCAGGAGACAAGAGGATAGAAATGGAAAAAGACAAGGAATCATTTGGGCTACAGTCATTAAATTTTGTGAAATGGTGCGTTTTTTTTGGCCGCCACTGTAAATGTTCATGTAAGGCAAAACCCACAAACTACCATTATAAGAGGGAGGCAGACACTGCGGAGGGCATACCCCCATTGGGTATGGCTCCTGCAGGTTCAGAATCACTGGAATAAAATATATGCATTAGTTTTTGGTGCAGTTCTGCCACATTTTCAATAGTAAGTCCACCCCAATATGTTTGGTATCTTACACCATGCCACAATGCTTTTCATAAATACTTACTGGGTTTTTAGCTGCTATATTTCTAAGTTTTGTTTCTGCATCTGAAAAGATAAATATATTGCTTAAAGAGAGAAATTCCGTGAACATATGCATTAAATGTACACATGAAAGTATCAGAAATGCTGTATCAACATACTAAATCGCTTTATCAGATATAAATTTGTTATTAATATTCAATTTATTTGACAAATTTTCACCATTTGATCTGTCTTCTGATTGAAAATTTCTCTGTGTATGACCAGTAGCTTTAGGGATTAGAAATAAATGACTAGCATCAATGTCCCTCTGCCAACTTCAGTGGTTCCAGCACAGGCACGTTATACAGATCAAAGCGAAGTCAGAGCTTAGTTAAAGGGGTTGTCCCATCACAAGGATCCTATCTATACTGTTTGTTAATGTGAATGTAAGACTTTTCCTAAATACATTGCTTCAGCAAAACTGCTTTGTTTGTCCACTATATCACTTTATTCATTTTTTTGGGACACATCCCTTGACTTATCTGGTCATAAGTCAAGTGATGTATCTGCTGCTCTGAGGGGGGAGGGAGGAGGGGCTAAGTGCACGGGAGTGAGCCTGGAGGGGGGGGGGATAGTTTACCCTTTGGGGGGAAGGGGCCGCCAATGCAGACCGGCATCCGCTGTAATGGAGAGGCGGATGCCGGGGAGGGTTAGACACCGGCACAGATGCACAGACGCCGGCACAGGTGCCTGCAACATCGCTATACTTTTGCCCTGCATGAAGCCAGCAGCGGCAGGAGCGGAATAACAGCATCGCTTCTGCCGCTGCTGGCTTCATGCAGGGCAGAAGCATAGCAATGTTGCAGGCACCTGTGCCGGCGTCTGTGTATCTAACCCTCCCTGGCATCCGTCTCTCTATTACAGCGGATGCCGGGTCACATATTCACATATGCATAAGACAAGCAGCGAGATGCCGCTGGCCCTGCGTGCACACTCATAGACCAGTGTAGCCTTCACAATGCGAATACAGACCAGCACCCGCTGTAATAGAGAGAGGCGGATGTCGGGTCTGTATTCGCATTGTGAAGGCTAGACTGGTCTATGAGCGCGCACGCAGGGCCGGCGGCATCTCGCCGCTTGGCTTTGCATTTGTGACCCCGCCCACCAATGACGCAACAAAGCCGGAAGACAGAAGATTTTTCAACAACGAAGACTGGTGAGTATGCGACGTGGGACAACCCCTTTAAGCTGAAGCTTGTGGAGGAACATCTATAAATTAAGAAAGCTACTGTTATTTCCTGCGAGTACGCAGCATTTTTTTTTTGTTGTTGTTGCAGTTTTTTGAGCCAAAGACAGGAGTGGCTTGAAAAGGAATGGAAAATATAGGAAGCTCCTAGGCTTTTAGGAGGAGGAATTTGAGTCAATTTCCTCATCAAATTCCTGACCAAAAAGTTTTCCTTTTTTTTAAATCCACTCCTGACTTTGGCTCAAAAATCGCAACAAAATCTGCAATGCAAAATGCTGCATTTTCACAGCACTGGGCCTTGGCCTTAGGCTAAGACCCCATATTGCGGAAACGCAGCTTCTTTGGTTGCAGATTTTGCTGTAGTTTTTTGAGCCAAAGCCAGGAGTGGATTAAAGGGGCTCTATCAGCAAAATCATGCTGCTAGAGCCCCACATATGCGTGCATAGCCTTTAAAAAGGCTATTCAGGCACTGTAAAAGTTAAATTAAACTACCCCCCCCCCCCCCCGTTTTAAAATAACTTAAAAAAGAATGTGCTCTACTTACGGAACGTGCACCCTGGGCGGGCATTCAGGGTGCGCCGTCTTCTTCTTCCCCGCCTCTTCTTCCTCTGACGTCTTCGGGTGCCGTCCTCCTCCGGCGCTTGCTCGCGGACACTGATAAAAAAAAAATAGCCCGGGCGCATGCGCATGTGCCTGGGCTATTTTTTTTTATCAGTGTCCGCGAGCAAGCGCCGGAGGAGGACGGGACCCGAAGACATCAGAGGAAGAAGAGGCGGGGAAGAAGATGAAGACACACCCTGAATGCCCGCCCAGGGTGCACGTTCCGTAAGTAGAGAACATTCTTTTTTAAGTTATTATTTTAAAACGGGGGGGTAGTTTAATTTAACTTTTACAGTGCCTGAATAGCCTTTTTAAAGGCTATGCACGCATATGTGGGGCTCTAGCAGCATGATTTTGCTGATAGAGCCCCTTTAAATAGAAGGTAGAAGTAAAAGAACTTCCTATATAATTTCCATTCCTTTCGTAGCCATTCTTGGGTTTGGCTGAAAAAACCGCAGCAAAATCTGAAACAAAAAAAGCTGCATTTCCTGAGGCTGAGGCCCCACGGGCCAGAAATGCCGCAATTTGGCCGTGGCAGAAACGCCGCGGGAAAGATCGCTGTGTTTTACAATACTTGCAAAGTGGATGGGATTCATGTGAATCCCATGCCCACTTTACAGAAAAAATCGCAGTGCGGACATGCAGCGATTTCCAAAACCATTGCGGTTTTGAAAATCGCAGCGTGTCAATCATATCTATGGAAACTCCAGCGGCTTTCCCATAGATATAATTGTAACAGAAAGTCCGCGGAGGAAAACTTTCTGTTCATAGCGCTGTGAGAAGAACCGCAATGTGTTCACGCCACGGTTGTTCCCGCTGCGATTTAGCGCGGCCTTTCTGGCCCGTGGGGCCTTAGCCTTAGATGGGAAACTAATATACCGTACTAGGCTATCACAGGGAATCTGTGATGCTTGATGCTAGATCAAGGAGCAGTGTGGTCAACAGGGGTGCATTTCTCTATTATTATTTTTTTTGTAAGATTAGAATTTTTGAAAACACCATTGACTGATGTGGCTATAGTACAGGGGTATCGAGAAAGGTCATAACCCAGGTCTTGAGCCCAATGACCCCTCTGCCACATAAGAACCAGTACTGTAAAGACTCATGATAGGCAGAGGTTGCAGAAAGGTACATAACGTTAGGCGGTGTAGTGGTAGCAGTTGCTACTAAGCCATAGAACCTGAGGGGGCACCAAAGGTCACTCTGCCATGTAAAATATACTGCTATTGTAAATGACACAAAATAGTTAGGGGCCCCATTATATATGTTGCCTTGGAGCTCAGGAGCTTCAAGTTACACCGTTGGTTAGATACAGCAATTTTGGGAAGTGCTGTATTCTTATTAAAAAAACAAAAAATTGAACAGAAAATATGAAGCAGGTTGTACATTTATAAAATGTAGATGCTTTACTATAATTCAGCCCCAAACATGGTAGAACTCGTTTTATGTTTTAATTATTGTAAAGTATTGAGCTTGATCTGTGTGAATACAAATAGATATTTCTATTTTAAACTTTTTGCTTACTGTCTGATAATCTGCACAATATTTGACATGTCAGTGTAGTGATTTGTGTTATTGGTTTGCTCTTTATACTATGAACAGGACTTGCAGTCATCGCTGCCATTTTGGAAGGTGCGCACAACTGCCTTTGTTACAAAAACTGCAGATAGCTATAAATAAAGGAGTCCTCCTTTACTTCTCCCTGCCCATTTCTTTCTTCATCTTCTCTTCATAGTCATGTACCTACCTGGAAAAAACCACAAGAGGGTATTCTCCTGCACTGAGCTCCATAAGACCCTAATATAACAGCCTACACCTATGCCAACATAACAGTGAATTCTCAATCCCACTACTCAAGATATCTACATTGTCAATAACATGAACATATGCTGTCTTCATCCAGCCTATAAATTCTTTGTCACTTCATTTCCTGTATGAAACAACATGTTATCTGCTTTTTTCATTATCAGATTTAAGGGAAAGTAGAGATATCAAAACTGTTATCTAGGACTATGATATTGACTGCTATTGATTCTTCACTACTCACCAAGCACAGAGCCATACAGTACATGGTATATTGGTTGTGCTTGGTATTGCATCTGCATTCACTGGACTGGGACTGAGTTGCAGCCTGGTCATGTGACCAGAAGACAGTGGCGTAACTACCACCATAGCAGCAGAGGCAGCTGCCACAGGGCCCAGGACATTAGGGGCCCGGTGACAGCCGCTACCGCTGCTATCATTATACTCGGGGGTCTTTTCGGACCCCCGAGTATAATGATTGGCAGACCGGGAGAGGCAAGAAACATAAAAAAAACACTGTTACTTACCTCTCCACGATCCTGCCAGGGCTCCTTCCTGACGTCTCTCATGTCACATGAACCCGGCCTGCGTCCTGGGTCATGTGACGTCCAACGTCTTTGAAGAAGGACGGCAGCGGAGAAGACAGTGTAGGAGCCGGGGGACAGGTAAGAAACAGTAGTTTTTTATGTTTTTATTCCCCCGGGTCTCCGATTATTATACTCTGGGGTCTAAAAAGACCCCAGAGTATAATAATTGTTTATGGGTGTCCACAGTGGGACATAATACTGTGTGCAGGGGCCACTATTGGGGATAATACTGTGTGCAGGGGCCACTATGGGGGATAATACTGTGTGCAGGGGTCACTATGGGGGATAATACTGTGTGCAGGGGCCACTATGTGGGATAATACTGTGTGAAGGGGCCACTATGTGGGACAATACTGCGCAAGAATGTGTAGAAGGGGGTCGGTCGAGGTCTTCGGCGTTGGTGTTGGTCGGGGGGGCCCCATGTCAAATGTTCACCACGGGGCCCCGCCATTCCTAGTTACGCCACTGCCAGAAGACATTATATCACTGCCTGAGGAGAAATGAAGGGGCGCTCAGTATTATAGTCCTGGATAACACCTTTAATTTTCTCCATACAAACTTTCCCAATAGACATTATTCAGAAACAGGGGATGCAAAGCATTTATCAGAAATCAGCCTCCCGATATATAAAAACCACAAATCTGCACTATGTGGCCAGCGGTATACGGATACCTGAACATCACATCCATATAATGCTATCTTCACATCTGCGCTTGGTTTTACACAGCACATACCATAACCCGTCTTTTTTGATAGATTAGTCAATGAGCAAAAGTGCTACAAGTCCGACTGAAATCAAGTCAATGGGTTTTTTACACAATCATATTTATTAGTTTTTATGATCGTTTGACGGATTGCAGAGACACCAATGCTAATTTGAACACGGCCTAAGCTTGTTAAATATCTCTCTTTAAAACCAGATATGGGAAAATGCTGTCTACCTTCTTTTTCTACTATAATGTCTTCATGTGCCTGAGAAAGCCCGAGGCTGCATTCATACAACCGTATGTTTTATCTTACCTGCTGAGGTTGGAACCCATAGGATACATTTTGGCTGTACTTCTGAGGAATGAATAGTTACATTACAGTCAGAGGTGTTCATTATTCCACACAGAAAAGTCCTTAATTCCTCTCTCTTTTCTTTATCAAGTGTTTCCTGCAAGAAAATTTGCATTTACAATATTATATTTATGGTCAATACAATTTTAGAAATAGGTGAGGTTGGAAGGCTTTATTTGACACCCAATGTCCTGGTCTGCCAGAGTTACTATAATTCATGTAAAAAAAAATACTGGAGTGAGTAGTATGGTTGTTCCTATCTAGCATTAGATTTCAGATCAAGGGAACCTACATGCGCAAGGCTTACTAAGAGGCCAGAGTTCCTTAGGCTGGGTTCACATGGGTATTTTTGGACCAGATTTTTGAGGCGCAATCCGCCTCAGAATCCGGTCCAAAAAATGCCTTCCATTGACTTAAGTGGAAGCTGTTCACTTCTTTATTCCGCTAGCGTTTTTGTGCCACTCGTGGAAAAAAGAAGCGACCTGCCCTCTCTTGCCACGGATTCCGTGGCAGAATCCGCTGCAGTATCCGCATTGCGACATCTCCGTCCCGATTAGGCCCATTCATTTGGGCCTAATGCGGAGCAGAATGCCGCGACTGGAAGCCGGTGCACTGAATTGGCATCCATTTGCGGCTAGCCATTTATTTGGACTGGATTCTGAGGCAGCCTCTGCATCAAAATCCAGCCCAAAAAACCCTGTGTGAACCCAGACTAAAGGTCCTTTCATTTATGAATAAATGTAGCAATTTTCAGCTTTTTCACTACAAACAATAGTTTATACCCTATCTTGTTGACCATAGACCAAATTTGGTATCTACTGGTAAAATTAATGAATAAGGGAAATTACTTCTATAAAACTTTATTGAAGACTTTCTCCTGTCAAAACCTAAAAATTCAGATGTGAACAGTTAAATCCTAAGTCAACTACAATAACTACCCATCAACAAACAAACAAAAAACCCGCTCTATTCAAATTGCTATTCCTACCTTTATGAGTTGAACTACCATGTCCTGTTCTCTTCTAGGCCCCGTATTATTGACTATGACCATGACATAAGGTCTGTTATGAGATTAGACAGGAGGTGATTTTATTTCTCCGCAGATGCAGATAGGAGGATATCATTAGAGCAGAAGGGGCATCAAACAGGACAGTGACTGAAGTATTTTTGTAGCTATTACATAAATCAGATGTTTTCTCTCTAAACCTTATGTGTTAATGTTTGTAAGGCTGTTCACACTGTGATCCCCATATAATCAAATAGTGCAGAGCAAATGGATTTCTCTTTACTATAAAGGTAGGGTATGGTCACACTTTATAGCGTGGCAACTGGGCTTGAGACGATCTTGACTTTTCAGGATCAATTTTGAAATCCGATTTCCGATCATTTTTAATTCGAACCCGATCTCGATCCCAATTCCGATCCCAATGTAAGTCAATGGGATTTTTTTACTAATCGGAGATCGGATTTTAAAAGCAATCCTATTCACTATACACCATGGAATCTAACAATTGAACACTTTAATTAGATTTTTTTTTTTTTAATCCTCTGGCTACTTAGTCCCCCCTGGTGCTCGATGTTCTCGGTGTTCTTTGCCTCGCTGCCCCCTCCCTCCCAGGTTAGTGTTTAAAGAGCTAGGAAGGCAGGGCTTGTAGCTTAGGAGAGTGTGGGCGGGAACAGGGCGGGGAGCTGTGACGTCTCCCCTCCCAGTACCCGCCCACACTCTCCTAACCCGCCCACACTCTCCTAACCTGGGAGGCAGGGGACAGCGAGGCGAAGAAGAACGAGAAGACCGGGCACCGAACAGCCATATCTTCAGGTAAGTAGCTACTAGAGATGTTAGCTAGTCTCCCATTAGAATGAATGGAAGACTAGCTAGCAAAGCATTGTGGGAAATGATCACCGATCTCAATCCCACCTAAAAAGATCGTGTTTGGGATTCCGATCGCGATCGTGAATTTTTCTTGATCGCCGATCAGAATCCGATTTTTTCCGAACACGATCGCTCAACCCTAGTGGCAACCATAGAGCTATTTGTCGGGTATGTGAAAAAGATTACAATGGATTACTGGTGACCACAAGTTTTCTAGAATTAGGACCCTGATGTTACACCTGAATGTTGAAGGTTTGACAAATATTTTTCGGTAACAGCTGCCCTTGACTAATTTCCTGCCTTTGTTCCATAGGTAAACATTTCACTTTAATGAGGACTTCCCATTGTTGTAAAATTTCTATTAACAATATTTTTTATAAAATTATTTTCTAACTTTTGTTTTAACCCATTGTAAAATTAAACATTCTCCTGGATCAGCACATGTAGCCGCTCAGAAACAAGAATGTTATTATGTTTCTTTACATGAGTCTACGGCTTCTTCCATGTCCTTGTGTCATTTCTAGAACAATTATAGGAAGGAGGCAAGAACTGCCATAAGGGAATATTTACTTGTGAAACTTTGCAAGAGCTAAAAGCAAAAGAACTCGTGTTTACAATGTGTCTGGCAGGAAAACACTTTTAAGGGTGCATGCACACTGAGTAACGCCGGGCGTGTATGAGAGCCGTACACGCCGGCATTACAGCAGACTGCCGAACACTTCCCATTCACTTCAATGGGAGCGCTCGTAACAGCGGCGTTTACGAGCGCTCCCATTGAAGTGAATGGGAAGTGCTCGGCAGCCCTGCTGTAACGCCGGCGTGTACGGCTCTCATACACGCCCGGCGTTACTCAGTGTGCATGCACCCTTAGATTGTTATTTTTTTTCACACTCAACTTAATGGGGACCTACCAAAAGAAAAGTATCACTGACTCCATGAGTGGGTTTTTTTTTGTTTTTTTTTGCCTTTGTGTCATTATCTTCAAAGAGTCACAATACTTTTATTTTTTGTTGCTGTAACTTCATGCGTTTTTGTTATTTTCTGAGATAATTTCAAATTTTTTAATGGCAATATTTGGAAGCGCATATAATTTAATTTTTAACTCTTTGATGGGAGACAAATATTCACAAAACCATTATGAAAGTATTACATTTAAACTATTAACTGTATCATAAATTATGGCCAAACTGAGTATGTATAGCTCTTTTTTTTTTCTTCACTACATTTGCGCAATAAAAAAAACATGTTTTCATAGCAAAAAGGATATTTTTGACCACATTCAGAGAGTCATAACTTTCACTTTGAATTCTGCAGGTATTACTGACTGTGGAATCAACAGGGTTGAATGGCCAAGCTCCTGAGGGTTTAGTTGAGGGTTTGCCTCAACTAAAGGTATTTTATGACATACTGTACATTTATGTCATTTGTTTCAAGCAGTTAAATGAAAAACACATTTTAGTTAAAAGGGACCTGTCATCAGCATGTCAATATGTTGCTGGTAGTTAGGGTCCCAAATCTGGTAAACTCGTTCCCATTTGTTATTTAGCTAGGCAGTAGAGATGAGCGAGTAGTATTTGATCGAGTAGGTATTCGATCGAATACTATGGTATTCGAAATACTCGTACTCGATCGAGTACCACTCGCTATTCGAATGGAAAAGTTTGATGCAGAACCAGCATTGATTGGCCGAATGCTATACAGTCGGCCAATCAACGCTGGTTCTTCTCCTACCTTTAGAAGTCTTCTCCGTGCAGCTTCCCCGCGGTGTCTTCCGGCTCCGAATTCACTCTGCCAGGCATCGGGCCTGGGCAGAGCCGACCCCCTTGTAGTGCGGACATGCGCAGTCAACTCTGCCCAGGCCCGATGCCTGGCAGAGTGAATTCAGAGCTGGAAGACGCTGCGGGGACGCTGCACGGAGAAGACTTCTCGGAGGATCCAGCCCGACCCTCACTCGTGGACTTGGTAAGTCTAATTTGATCAAATGTTGCCTACCCCTGAAACAAGCATTTTCCCCCCATAGACTATAATAGGGTTCGATATTCGATTCGAGTAGTCGAATATTGAGGGGCTACTCGAAACGAATATCGAACCTCGAACATTTTACTGTTCGCTCATCTCTACTAGGAAGGTTTTCAACTATGATAAGAACTTTACCAAGCATATTCAGCTGTCACCTCCACATTACAGAGCACATTAGTGATAACATTTTTGTAGACTTGGAGAAAAACAACTTTGAAGTCTTATGTGATTTAGATAGTTGGTGCATTACCGGAGCACTGCTTTTGCTACTCAGATCCCTACCATCTTTTGCCTATACTACCTGTGCAGTGAGAGGTGCTATAACATCACCCATCCTACTTCAGTGGCAAGATCAGTTCTCCAATGGCACCTCCTGATAAATTCGTTGTTTGAGAAATTAAGCAAGTATCTGCTCAGTAAGAGGAATTTTTTTAGAGGGATTTTCATTTTTGGAAATATGCCTTAAATTCATAACTTCGACATTACGAAAACTGCATCATTTTTTACAGTACCAGCAAAACGAATGAGATTTTGGTTAATCTCAGTCACACATTGTGGGAAAAAAGCTGTGGAAAAGCTGAATTTTCAAAAACAGCAGCATGTTCATTTTAGCTGTGGAATCTCAAGCATTTTGTCTATATACCTAATAGTGGAAGAAATAAAAAAGAAAGATGTAGTCAGAAGAAATTAGAAAATTTCTAGTTGCCTTCATATCATTTACAATGGACTGGTTTTCCATATAGAAGATAAGTAAATTATTGTTGCCACTTTAGAAACTCACACAAGTTGTATCTTCTTCATTCTGAAAGCAAGCCACTTGTGAAGTTGATGTAAAGCTTCCAAGGCCTAGGCAAGTCTGTAAGTTAAAAAGAAAAATACCCTTTGTGATCAGTTGTATATTTTTAGTTATTGATTGTCTTACATGGGCCCAAATCCTTGTATATCTGTATATAAAATGGCGCTTTATTTGGCGCTGAAGAAGCCTCCCATTGAGTACAATGGGTTCCGCTAGCTTTTTTTTCCACTAGTGGAATTTTCCGTTAGTGGAAAAAAAAGCTAGCAGAACCCATTGAAATCAATGGGAGGCATCTTCCTCCGTGTGAATGGACCCATAATCTCCCACCCCCAGGTTAATGTCCTTCCCCCTTTTCCCTCATCTGACCCCAGTCCTCCAGACACAGATGAGTTGAAACCAGGACATAGTGCCGAGCCAGAATCTGGGACCGTTGGTAGGTAGGTGTAAATATAGAACATAGTGTGCGAATAGGTTAAAGCAGATATGGAAGCATACAATCCTGTTCAGGGGCAGCATAGTATGACTAGCAGGCTCAACTATAATTTATGAGGGGAGGGCTTCCATCACTTTCATTCAGCAGTAGAAATTGATGGGCTACATGTATATATACATCTTACAGTTTAGAAATGTAAGAAAATCTTTGTATGCTCTTGTACCTACTACTGGCTGCTTGTGTTATTGCTGATGGGATGTTGGTCATAGACCATAAGCAGTTTTCCCGACTGTGCTCATAGATTTCTGTAGCAGTTTATTGTACACCCCCCCAGACTTAGAAAGAAATATAAAATATGCTGTAGCCATAATGGGGCTATTAGCAGCAGAAAAACTTATAGGACACCATGTAGGTATTCTTGTACAGCTAGAGAATGGAGTGCCCAGCAAGATCTTGCAGAAATTTCAATTTTCCATAAATACTGACATAATGGAAGGGCTATGATGATAACCATAGGGGCCACGTTGGACATAGAGTTGCCATAGTAACCCATTGTCGCCCTACCATCATGATGTTGGGGGCTGCTGGAGTTGTCTAGTCCAGAAGTCTAGAAGATACTGCGGTCTGTGGCATTTAGAAGATTAAACAGGCATAAAAACTGGACTGCCAGTTATAGCCGGGGTCACCGTTACATACATGTATGGGGGAATACATTAATTAACCACATTCCCCAGTGCACATGTATGTGAAAATGCGCAAAGAGGTTAATATTATGCATTTACTTTGCTTTACATTGCTTTACATGTGTTTTTCTCAAAAAATGCCGACTAAGGCCAGAGCCCCATGTTGCAAAAAACCTGCTTCATACAGAACGTGCAAATTGCAGAGATGCTGCAATTTCAAAAACGCACGTGTTTTTGCAAATCGCAGCATATCAATTCATACCTACGGAAATACTGTCATTTTCCATTTAGGTATTATAGAGACAGAAATTCCACAAAGGAAACCTCTGTGGACTTTTTATAAAAAAGCATAAAAAAACCACAATGTGTTTTCACCGTTTCTTTTCTGCAGCGCAATTTGGTTGCAGTTCGCTATGTGAAGACTTAGCCTAAACAGTATAATTGAAAAATGTACTTCTTATTTTGAAACCGGGACAATAAGTGTTCTGACCAAAGGAACAGGTCAAGGAAAGAAGTTTTAGTATCAATGCCATAGTAGTCAACATCTAAAATCAGCCTCCTGGTTAATTCTAATACTTATAGTTATTATTGAAATTGTAATCTTCATAGTCTACACAAAGATAAGGTAACAGGTAAGACGCGTTTCAACACATACTCACAATAATGCCGGGTGCTGCTGTTGTATGTGAGGATAATACTTCTATTCTTGCACTTGTAGGTTGGGGCGTCATCGATCCATTAGGTAATTGTACAACTTGAGTTGTAAGCTCAGGTGTCTTTGTAAAGGGGGTGTTTTCACTGGTTTGGTAAACTAGATCAATGGTAGTCACAATAGACGTCAGAGTTGTTGAGGATCCTTGAGAAACTTGTACTTCAGTTGTATTTTTGTTATTTATTTCATTTGTTTCATTTCTTAATGCTCCTGAAGTTGATCCTGAAACTATATAACCATGGAAAATGTTAACTCAACAATTCTACTAATGCAAAATATATACAGTTTATATATATATATATATATATATATATATATATATATATATATATATTATATTAATTGCAAAATAATCAAATATAAGGAACCATGAGTAAAAGTTCGCTAAAGGATGTATGGAGAAAGGGAGCCCTTGGTTGGCCATATTCCTGATGCTATTAGACAATGATAATCTGCAGGCCTTCCATTTCCAGAGGATCTGCATTGTCTTCAAACAAGTAGGGATGGGGAACTAGATGAAGTCATATGGAAATTACATGGAGGGGGAGACAAATAGCATAATGGGTGTCAGTTTAACCTTTATCATGGGGCCTCTTCTCTTCTATGCATGATTCAGCAATGATGCCTCACGGTTTATCAATAAAAGATGAAATTTAAAAAGCCCCAAAGATGTTGTGTATATCATGCTACTGCTATGGTATTTTTGTTACAATTTTTTTTTTTTAATGTAAAAAATAATGTGAATGCAATATACTAAAAAGAAAGATGGTAATATTTTAACAGTCGGCGGTAATACACACTTTGGGATCCATTTATGCAGAACTATGAATATAACTGACTGACAGGTCAAAAAAAAGTAAAGGCCGGGATGGCCTAAAGGATTCAGTTCTGTTGTTTTCTCTATAATATAGGACAAGCCCATGACCTATTATTTACATTTTTAATGAAACGTTTTGATCGCTTTTAAAACGTTCTTTATTTCGCTTGGTGAAAATAATAGTCTTTGAAGTCTGTCTTATCAATTTAGTAATTTTCCTTTTCATTTAGAAATTATGTAATTTAATAAAGGCTTTTGGGGATCTTTTAATCTCCTATACAATACACTGCAATACTTTATTTAGAATGGAGTTTACAGCATGTTTTTCTTCTAGTTGAGAGGTTCAATATTACATATAGTATTGTACCTCGAAAACACGATGGAACAGGACGGTTATCCAGTTGCATTGTTTCCACTGACTTCTATTGTACAGTGCAAAATCAGGACAGGAAAGAGCTTGCATCATCATGTGTTCTGTTGCATCCTGTGTTAAAAGTAAATCTGACTTCCCACACTACCTTTCAACAGGATGCAAAAATGTGGTGTGAACTGCAATCTATTAATAGGCAAATATATATCAGATACACATTGGGATCAGCTGCTGTGGGAACCTTACATGCTACAATCATGTTGTGGCGGCATTGATAATTGATAGAGGAGGTTGGTATTATTCTAGCATGTCTCCACCTTGACAAAAATGTATCCATCGATACATATCATGTCTGGAAATCATGTCATGAAGCATTGACCGCATTTTCAGTAAGGAGAGGCAGCAAGGAGAGAGTTTTAGCCCAAAGATAAATGATGGCAAGCGCAGCTTTGATCAAAATTTTGAATTGAGACTTGCCATCTGCTGTGACTGTGGTAAAAAATTAACGCATGTGATCATCCTGCGAGGCGCCATGAATTTCTCCCTCAATTATAGCATCTTTGGCTGCCCTCCACTTCTTGCACTTGATACAACGGAAACCTTTGTAATCTTTCTGACGCATATGCTTGGATCACCTGCTAACTGTTCTGGTGCAACGAGGGGTGCCAAGAAAACACTGTTCTTGTTGTTGTTGTTGTTGCTGCTGCTGCTGGAGCTGTTGCGCAGAAAGAAGTAAGCCATTTTGATGAGCGTACTCAGAAGCTAGTTCCTCAGTGGATATTAGAGCACAAAGCTGGAACATACTAGGATCTTGTAACGACATTTCGGCTGATTCACAAAACGGTATAAGCCACGAAAACAACTCTGTACTTTCAATCTGAGGTTATCTGTTGTTCATCTGTTAATTATCATGATATGTAAACACCATAAATTCTCAAAACACAGCTACCTCCTTAAGCAACGTACAGTTTTGTAAACATAATAAATGGCCGAACTTAGCATTATTGATAGGTACGTACATACCGACTATTAAATCCTACTGTTAAGGAGATGATACAATTACTTGGATACATTTTTGTCAAGGTGGAGACATGCTAGAGTAACGGGGCTTCCCTTTTGCCAAGGTGGATACATGCTAGAGTAATATCGAGGAGGTCCCCTTTTTCGATCTAACCACTTTAGATTCTGTTGTCTCTACTGACTGTGGAATCTAATGGGTTAAATGCTCTAATTCTGGAGCAGGGTGACAATTGTATGTTACAGTTGACCAACTAATATTTTAACAGAAAAAAGCCTCAACTTCTGCCAACTACACGCATGATCACTTGAGGCCAGAGACTGACTGTAGACAGCGTGTCATCACTGAAGTCTAGTAAACAGACTGGTGTGGAGATAAGGGGGATTTAACATAACTACAGAGGATATTATTCTGTACAATATCCTTTTAAAATGTAGTTTTTTAAATGAAAATCCTATTTGAGGCTGAGGCCCCACATTGGGGAAAAGCTGCTTTTTTTTGTTGCAGATTTTGTTGCATTTTTTGGAGCCAAAGCCAGGAGTGGATTGAGCAGAAGGGAAAAGTATAAGAACTTCCAATATATTCCTTATGTAGCCATTCCTGGCTTTGGCTCAAAAAACCACAACAAAATCTGCAACAAAGAAAGCTCGGTTTCCCAAACATGGGGCCTTAACCTAAGTCTCTCATGATCCTTTAGGCCGGAGTCTCACGTAGCTTAAAGGCCAAGATTTTGCTGCATCATTTTACGTTACCTGCAAAGTTAAGGGGATTCTGACTAATCCCATTCACACATTGCAGAAAAATATCCACAGAGAACATGTGATTTTAAAAACCGTAGCATTTTTGTAAATCACAGCATGTCAATTTTACCTATGGAAAACTACAGACTTTGTGAAAAGCGCTGTGGGGAAAATTGCATTTTTTTTCAGCACCGTTTTTTGGTTGCGGCCTGCTACATGGGGTCTTAGCTTTAGAATAATTTTTTTTATTACCAAATTGGCTTAAAATGGTTTTATCAACATCATGTTTTCTACATCGTTTTTAGATCTGTTTAACAGGTGAAAAAATGGAAGCAAATGGTTGGCCATCCATTTAGATAGAAATCAGTGTAAAAAAAATCCATTTCTATCTTTTTTTTTTTTTTTTGAAGGATAGAAAAACAGATAGAAATGGATCGCTGATCTCTATCTAAATGGATGGGTATCCATTTCCTTCATTTTTTTTATGTTGATCTCTATGTAAACAGATGACCATCTATTTGCGTCTGTATTTTGCATCCATTAAAAAGATCTTCTTAACAGAAGGTGAGAGAATCTGTCCACGGGATAACTATAAGTCGTGCACTCCTCAAATCTGTCCTTTATAGAAGAGTGGCAAGAAGAAAACCATTGTTGAAAGAAAGACATAAGAAGTGCCGTTCGCAGATTGCTACAAGCCATATAGGGGAATCAGCAAACATGTGGAAGAAGGTGCTCTGGTCAAATGACACCAAAGTTGAACTTTTTGGCCTAAATACAAGGAAAAGTAACACTGCATCACTCTGAACACACCAACCCCACTGTGACACATGGTGGTGGCAGCATTATGCTGTGGGGATACTTTTCTTCAGTAGGGACAGGGAATCTGGTCAGAGTTGATGGGAAGATGGATGGAGCTAAATACAAGGCAATCCTGGAAGAAAAGCTGTTGTAGGCTGCAAAAAAAAAAATTTAAACTGGGAAGGAGATTCAGCTTCCAGGAAGTCAATGAGCTTAAAACATACAGCAGAGAGAATATTCATATATTAGAAATAGACCTAAATCCCATTGAGTATCTGTGGCAAGACATGAAAATTGCTGTTCACAGACGCTCTCCATCCAATCTGGCTGAGCTTGAGCTATTTTTCACTGTAGAATGGGAAAAAATCTTAGTCTGTAGATGGGCAAAGATGGAAGAGACATACCCCAAAACATTCAAGGCTATAATTGTCATTAAAGGTGCCTCTACAAAGTATTGATAAAGGGGGGCTGAAGACTTTTGCACGTCACACTTTTCAGATTTTTATTTGATTAAAATTTTGAAAGCCATATATAATTTTCCTTCCACTTCACAATTATCTGCTACTTTGTGTTGGTCTGTCACTTACAACCACAAACTGAAATGTATTTTATTGAGATTTTAAGGTGACAAAATGTGAAAAGGTTCAAGGGGTATGAATACTTTTTGCAAGGCACTGTAGATTCCAAATATAACTAGATACACAGTTCTATGTATTAAAGGGATCCTATCATTCAGCTTACAGTGTTAGCGGCCATTTTCTTGTGGCCCGAGCATGCGCAGTCGGCTTTGCCCGAGGCCTAGAAAATTGAAAACCCAGGACAGAAGAAGACGCACAGAGAGGCGGGTTCCTGAAGAATATGGAGGTGGCGCTGGAGAGTTCTCTCGTGACATTGGGGACGCCCCCAGTGCTGCGAGAGAACTGATTTGCATACCGACAAAAACCGGGACTACAGGTGAACCGTGGCGCGGAGAAGAAAATGAAAGGTAGGAGAAGAATAGCCTTTTTTAAGGCTTTTCCGACGTGGTACCTAGAAAAAATTGCGTTTGAATGATAGGATCCTTTTAATGTGCCTGTGCTTAATATGCAATGCAAATGCATAACGTTTACATCCAAAAAAAGATATCTAATACATTATGTATCTCATATCATAAATAATAAATAGAAACATTTATAAACCAAACAGGTCATAGTACAATATATAAAAAAGAATGTGCAGTATATATAAATAGGTAAATCAAAAAGCTGAAATTATTTTAAGCTACTATAATCCATGTAGTTTAAAAGTGGTTAAATCTGCCAATGGTACAATAAGTGCAGTATACTCTTAAGCACTATAGGCCCACCATAACCAGACCCGATTACAGTCATACATGTAATTCATAGACAGAGAAGACAGAGAATTGCAATAGTCAAGGCGAGAGGGAATCAGCGCAATAAGTAGGGTTTTTGATGTTTCCATGGTGAGAAAATGATGGATTCTGAGGAGGTTTTTGAGATGCAGGTGACATGAGGATACAAGTGTCTGACTATGTGGGGTGACTGTGAGATAGGAGTCAAATACAACCCTGAGACAGCGGGCATACTGTGTTATAGTAAGACAACAGATGGACATTGAGATATTGAGGTAGGATCAGTTAGAAGATAGGGTTGGGGTTATTTTATTTTAAATATGATTTTTATTGAAAAGAAGAGAGCATTTACAATATAATAAAAAAAAAGGCAATTACAAACAGAAGAAGAATCGGCATAAGTCCAATCAGCAAAATAGTAATTGCAAGCTGGAACTTCGGGCTGCAGCCCAAATACATGGATGACACGAACATGACCAAACTTACAAAAACCAAAGGGCCAGATACACAGACGCTACAAAGACACCAATTCTATGAGAAGACAGAGAAGAAATGAAAAAGGGGTACACAACCCGAAGGGAACAGGAAAGAAACAAGAAAAAGAGGAATAGGGGAGATGGAAATAGGAACAGAGAAGAACAAGAAAACCAAACAATGACATAAACAACATAACCGATAGGGTTGGGGTTATGACAGCATGTTTGCAGGAGAATAGAAGTGAGGATGAAAATTTTAGTAAGGTGAGTTGTAACAGCAGGGGCAGAGAACAGCGGAGGAGTAACAGGGTAGCAGTAGAGCAAGAAGAAGAAAGAAGCTGAGAGACTTCTGTTACTGAGAAAATCCTTTATTATACACAATATAGTAACTGCAAACCACATATGTGGTTTACTTAATTTCTTGCACCACCTGCCACTTGCAATGTGTTTACTGCATTACTTGGGGGGAAAGGGAGGGGAACAAAACAAAAAAAAAACTTGAGTACACTGAAGACATTTGTTTGAGTTCTCCAATGCCAAATCCAAGAATGTATCAGTAACATCCCTTCATTTTGCTAGTATGCATGCTGGCAACATGTCTATGTTTAACTCACAAGACTGTGCTGTCCTGTGTGAGGTAGAGAAGAGATCATGTCAGTAAGCTAATGAACTAGGAGATTTACTGGATATTTATCCTAGGCACTCTGAGTGAGATTTCTAAAGACCGGGTGTTACTAGCAGAGTTGGTGGACGGTGTGCCTTACGTGACAAAGTTCACCATCGCCTAAGGACAAATGTACAGTATAGTTTGGAAAATGGGTTTCTTACCTGTTGAATTGTGAACTGTTGGTACTGTTGATTCTGATTTCTCTGGTAAGGCAGCACTTGATAGTTTAATTGTACTACTTTGTACTGTCACACTAACAGAATTAGTGGTCCTCTGTGGGGAAACCGTAGTACCACTAGGAACTGCTGTAGTTATTGGAGGAGCTGCTGTAGAAGACGCTGTGGTGGCATCTGAAAAGAAGGAAAAGAAATTCAAAAGTGTATTATTATGTGAGTTGGCGAAAAATAGTCTAATATTAGTTTCAATAAACTTTATATATGATTGAATAGAGGAGAAAAATCCCTCTTTTTTCATGCTCCATGCAGAATATATTCATCGGAGTGATTGCACACGCACTGCCATTGTAGCCATTCGATCACTGTCACAGTAATGTGTATATCAGTTGGGATCCCACCACAACTGTTGGGGATAGGTAACGCTGAACCATGAAAGTGTAACTCTTTACATAGCAGCTGCTACAGCTCCAAAAATATGACCTCTCTGTCAGCTCTCCAGCCAAGCTCTGCCAAAGTGTTGCTGCTGGAGCTGGCTTTTTAAGTCTCTTTGACGAGGAGACTCTCTGCAGCTGAGCCGCTGCCGGAACATCCCCAAAGGGTGGACTGGAGGGAGGTGGAATGACAGGTCCCATTACCAATCCTAACTGTCATTCCTAAAAATCCAGCCCAGTACTGAGCATTTACCAAAATGCTCAGTAGACGAAAGTTGTCTGCTGAGAACAAACATTCCTGGACTTTTCTCATCTCACCCACCTGAGTAGTCTGTGTGAGATGTACACCCCCTCCATTACCTGACCAGCCATCGGCTTACACATGGTATGATAAAAAAAGATCTGCGCACTTTTCAACAAATTAGAGACAGGTTGAGCAAACCAGTGAAGTGATAACATTATGGTCTGGAGGGATATAGTCTGGCCTAGGCTATTATACACCCCCAGGTAAAGAGTTTATTCCCTGGGGTATCCTGTGGCCTGGGCCAGACTATATCGGGTTCCACGTTAGATGAGTATATTCTGGCCTGGAGGGATATAGTTTGGCCTAGGACAGTTGATCCCCAGGGTGCACTGTGGCCTGGGCCAAACTATACCTGGGCTTAATCTGAGAATGGGTTATGGCTTTCTATGTCGGAACCAGCCATATCCTTATTGTGGCCAGGTTATCAGGTAGTGACAAAAGACACTACAAACATGATGAAGTGGCCACCAGCCACAATGAGGAAATCATAACTGGTTTTCTAACAAGTCTCAGATCATAGAAAGTTCCTGCATTGATGGATGTGTCCATTGGCAACTGATCAAGACAACAGAATGTCACCACCAACAATATTAGAAATAAATCTTTAAAATTACTTATTTGCAAAAATGTTTAACTTTTAATTTTCTACACATTTAAACATGGTTATAATTATGCTCTTTTATTGCTCTCTTTCTCATAATATTCAGGACTTATTCAACATTACATTTTTGTTACTTGACTTGAAGGTGGCTTTTCAGCAATTTCATTTATTAATTGTTTTCAGAATTTTCACAAAGCCAGTTGAGATGTTCAATTCAAATTTCAATTGTAACTGCTATCTGCACCCTCCCATTGTTTAAACAGGAGGTTCTACAGTAATGTGCAAAAGTTTTAGGCAGATGTGAAAAAATGTTGCAAAATTAGAATTTATTTTTTTTTTTTAATGAAAGGGTTACTAGTTCAATTATGTCAATTACCAAAATAAGAACCATACAACTGGGGGGTATACCCTCAGATTGAAAGACCTACTCCGCGCTCTCCACAGGTGAAAAATAAAGAGTTGTCCTTGGTACTTTTATATACAGTGATTTATTAAAGATAACGCGTTTCGGGGTTTTCTTAGTACTTCACATGTACCACCCCTTCATCAGATCTTTGCCGTCCAGCCGAGAAGCTACGTGGACGGCAAAGATCTGATGAAGGGGTGGTACATGTGAAGTACTAAGAAAATCCCGAAACGCGTTATCTTTAATAAATCACTGTATATAAAAGTACCAAGGACAACTCTTTATTTTTCACCTGTGGAGAGCGCGGAGTAGGTCTTTCAATCTGAGGGTATACCCCCCAGTTGTATGGTTCATATTACTTTCGACCTGAGGGTCTGATGACCGAAGACGCTGCCAAGCACATACGGTGATTCTGAAAACTTGTTTACGCCCATTTTTCTAATTGTAGGCGCTGAAACAAGTATATACTACTAGTCAAAAAGAGGACTGTTTGAATTTAACTCCTATTAGCGCGGCCTTCTCTATTTAAAACTTTGTATCCCCTAATTACCAAAATAAAGGAAATGAACAGAGGAGAAATCCAAACCAAACTAATATTTGGGTGAGCACCCTTTGCCTTCAAGTCAGCATCAATTTTTCTAGGTACTCTTGCATTCTTGCCACTAAGGCACATAATACTGTGTGCAGGGGCCACTAAGGGACATAATACTACGTGCAGGGGCCACTAAGGGACATAATACTGTGTGCAGGGGCCACTAAGGGACATAATACTGTGTGCAGGGGCCACTAAGGGACATAATACTGTGTGCAGGGGACACTATGGGGACATAATACTGTGTGGAGGGGCCACTATGGGGTATAATACTGTGTGCAGGGGCCACTATGGGACATAATATTGTGTGAAGGGGCCATTATGTGGCATAATAGAATGCGCAGGAATGCGTAGGAGGGGGTCGGTCGAGGTCTTCGGTGTCAGTCGGGGGGGGGGGGGGGGGGTCAAAAGTTCCCCACGAGGCCCCGCCACTGATTCCAGGATTCTTCCAAAGAGTAATTTGACTACATTCATGCATAAGGTTTTTATATTAATTTATGATGGCTTTCCTTAGACCAAGTCAGAAGTGGATCCAAAACTAAGGAAATGTGTAAAGGAAAGACTAGCATACCTATTTTTTTAACTCGAAATTGGAATTTAAGAAAATTGTGCATTGAAATTCGTCTAAGGGTGTTTTGGACCCAAAAAACCACCCAGAATATGGAACATCATATACCACTATATAATTTTACAGTCCACCCTTAATTTTATTGACTTATTTTATGGCAACAGCCACCCTATTTCTCACCAAGAAGACGGAAGGTTGTCATTGCCCCCTAATGGACTAGTAATATAATCTTCTATAGAGTCCTGACCTGTAAAATTATATGTATGATTAAAGGATTATTCTACACAAAACGTATCTTTGCCATCATGCTGATCTCTACCAGATGTTTCTCCAACATACTCCAGATGCTATATAAACATAAGCTCCAGGCTGGTTCTCTGGAATGCCATTAACCTTTTTTTGACCCAGTTAATTTACATTTTCTTCCCTCCCCCTATTTTTAATTTTTTCTGTTAACTTAGAATAACATATTTTTATTACTGATCTAAAGTTTGTGAGCTATTCATCACATAAGTATGTCTTATCATGAAGAATATCAGGGTATAGTATACGCCTATATTTTCTAAACTTCTTACAAAATGTGTGATGTGTCTCGGTGAAGATAGTGACGGAAATAAGGAGGTATGTGCTGAGGAAAAAAGAATTTTCCTAAAACTATGCAGAACCTCACCCTGTTTTTTTTCTTTCCTACTTCAGCATCATACATGAGCTTTATAGCAATACACTATCTTCTGGAAGAGAACGGGGGATGTGCCTGCTAGAATTTAGTATCCATTCTAATATTTTTCAGACTTCACATTTTTTAAATATCTTACATAGTTTAAATAGATAAGAATACATCAGTACACCCCGTGATCTGTTCTAGTTTATACTCTAATACAAATAAGGTTGAGGTCAAGAATTAACAAGAGATGTTACAAGGCCATACAAACAATGTACCAGTCTCTTCTCTAGAGCTCTGTATTCCAGATTTTTAAATACAAATTTAGTGCAGGCTGAAAACAAATACCTGGAGCCTTCATCTTACTGGGCTAAGGCTGGGCTAAGGCTGCCCCCGCTCTTCATACAGGGATTCCGTTCCCCTCCCTGCTTGAAAAATGCATAGAGAAATGCGCTGCAAGCAGTACTTTTCTCTCTGAATTTTTCACCCTTTTCGGGTAGAAACTGAGCAGGAACCACACAGACCCCATTACAGTCTAAGTGGTCCATAAGTAATGGCTTTTTTAATTGGATTAGGTTTCCGTTCAGCGGGTTCACTTATAAACGCTGATGTGAATTTGGCCTAAGAAAAATGCTTAGCCTACTTTTACAGAAAAAAGTAACACATGGGCTTTATTAATATTGGGTACAGCTAGAATGACATATTTAGGCTAAAACCCCACGTTGCGGAAATGCGGCTTTTTTTGTTGCAGAATTTGTTGCGTTTTTTTTTTAGCCAAAGCCAAGAATGGCTACAAAAGGAATAGGAAATATATAGGAAGTTATTATACTTCTACCTTCTGCTCAATCCACTTCTATGTTTGGCTCCAAAAAACGCTAGAAAATCTGCAACAAAAAAAGCTGCTTTCCACAATGTGGGTCCTTAGCCTTAGTCATTCCAGAAGTAAAACTTCTCTAATCTGCACTAACAAGAAAAGTATAAAGAAAATACACATGAATGCAGTATTTGTTTGGACTGAATAACAGAAGTAAAAACTAGAGATGAGCGAACACTAAAATGTTCGAGGTTCGAAATTCGATTCGAACAGCCGCTCACTGTTTGAGTGTTCGAATGGGTTTCGAACCCCATTATAGTCTATGGGGAACATATACTCGTTAAGGGGGAAACCCAAATTCGTGTCTGGAAGGTCACCAAGTCCACTATGACACCCCAGGAAATGATACCAACACCCTGGAATGACACTGGGACAGCAGGGGAAGCATGTCTGGGGGCATAAAAGTCACTTTATTTCATGGAAATCCCTGTCAGTTTGCGATTTTCGCAAGCTAACTTTTCCCCATAGAAATGCATTGGCCAGTGCTGATTGGCCAGAGTACGGAACTCGACCAATCAGCGCTGGCTCTGCTGGAGGAGGCGGAGTCTAAGATCGCTCCACACCAGTCTCCATTCAGGTCCGACCTTAGACTCCGCCTCCTCCGGCAGAGCCAGCGCTGATTGGCCGAAGGCTGGCCAATGCATTCCTATGCGAATGCAGAGACTTAGCAGTGCTGAGTCAGTTTTGCTCAACTACACATCTGATGCACACTCGGCACTGCTACATCAGATGTAGCAATCTGATGTAGCAGAGCCGAGGGTGCACTAGAACCCCTGTGCAAACTCAGTTCACGCTAATAGAATGCATTGGCCAGCGCTGATTGGCCAATGCATTCTATTAGCCCGATGAAGTAGAGCTGAATGTGTGTGCTAAGCACACACATTCAGCTCTACTTCATCGGGCTAATAGAATGCATTGGCCAGCGCTGATTGGCCAGAGTACGGAACTCGACCAATCAGCGTTGGCTCTGCTGGAGGAGGCGGAGTCTAAGATCGCTCCACACCAGTCTCCATTCAGGTCCGACCTTAGACTCCGCCTCCTCCAGCAGAGCCAGCGCTGATTGGCCGAATTCCGTACTCTGGCCAATCAGCACTAGCTAATGCATTGTATTGGCGTGATGAAGCAGTGCTGAATGTGTGTGCTTAGCACACACATTCAACTCTACTTCATCGGGCTAATAGAATGCATTGGCCAATCAGCGCTGGCCAATGCATTCTATTAGCTTGATGAAGCAGAGTGTGCACAAGGGTTCAAGCGCACCCTCGGCTCTGATGTAGCAGAGCCGAGGGTGCACAAGGGTTCAAGCGCACCCTCGGCTCTGATGTAGCAGAGCCGAGGCTGCACAAGGGTTCAAGAGGGTGCGCTTGAACCCTTGTGCAGCCTCGGCTCTGCTACATCAGAGCCGAGGGTGCGCTTGAACCCTTGTGCACACTCTGCTTCATCAAGCTAATAGAATGCATTGGCCAGCGCTGATTGGCCAATGCATTCTATTAGCCCGATGAAGTAGAGCTGAATGTGTGTGCTAAGCACACACATTCAGCACTGCTTCATCACGCCAATACAATGCATTAGCCAGTGCTGATTGGCCAGAGTACGGAATTCAGCGCTGGCTCTGCTGGAGGAGGCGGAGTCTAAGGTCGGACCTGAATGGAGACTGGTGTGGAGCGATCTTAGACTCCGCCTCCTCCAGCAGAGCCAGCGCTGATTGGTCGAGTTCCGTACTCTGGCCAATCAGCGCTGGCCAATGCATCCCTATGGGAAAAAGTTTATCTCACAAAAATCACAATTACACACCCGATAGAGCCCCAAAAAGTTATTTTTAATAACATTCCCCCCTAAATAAAGGTTATCCCTAGCTATCCCTGCCTGTACAGCTATCCCTGTCTCATAGTCACAAAGTTCACATTCTCATATGACCCGGATTTGAAATCCACTATTCGTCTAAAATGGAGGTCACCTGATTTCGGCAGCCAATGACTTTTTCCAATTTTTTTCAATGCCCCCGGTGTCGTAGTTCCTGTCCCACCTCCCCTGCACTGTTATTGGTGCAAAAAAGGCGCCAGGGAAGGTGGGAGGGGAATCGAATTTTGGCACACTTTACCACGCGGTGTTCGATTCGATTCGAACATAGCGAACACCCTGATATCCGATCGAACATGTGTTCGATAGAACACTGTTCGCTCATCTCTAGTAAAAACGCATTGTGTGGAAACTTGTACAATATACTATACTACAATGTAAAAGAATTGTGCCATTAAAAAGCCCCATCCACATGTAGCTGAAATATGTTGGCATCACTTATAATTGGCATGGGGTGGATTTTCACATTTACTGTCTGCCTAATTTGCTGCATTTTTTTTCCACTGAATATATCCACTATAATGCATATGTAGAAATAGAAAAAAAAAAAACAAGGCAAAAGATTTTGTCACAACGTCATAAATTTCGGGTCTACATGTTAGCCTGGAAGCAGGTTATAAGTCTACTGAAAACTACAGTGGTGTTACAGTAAAACAAATTGTCTACTATTCATAGGATAGGAGATAACAGCTACAGATGGGTGTGGGTCCAAATGCTGGGACCACCACCAAATATCAGAATAGGGATTTTTTGTTTCCCATTTGAGAATGCATGCTGTATTCCTTTCAACGTCTGTAAGTCTGACAGAAGTACCTAAGTAGGATAATAAGTCAATAACTAAAATACCCCTTCAATGTATGTTCACACATTACATTTTGCTGAAACAAATGTGCAGTAGTATCAATAGTGTCCACAAGTGTTGATAAAAGTGAAGAGGAATAAAGAAATAAAGTTAGAAGTTAGAAGGAAGCGGGGTAAATAGAGGGGATTTACTGGAGGTAGTAAATCGAGGTGGGGAGGGGAAGCCAGGAAAGAAGCTGGGGTTGAGAAGTTGCCCTCAGGGGCATTTTCAGCTCAAATCCAGCCCTCCCAGTACTGATTCTCACCAGACGGGGCACCTGTAATGTAAGGGCCACTGCTGCCGACCACTGGAAGGCGTTCCAAGGGCACCCGGCGGAGTGGAAGGTATCTTGCGCATCTCAGGCACCCAACTCCTCAATACATAATGTGATTAAGTGCCTCCATCCACATGAGTGGAGTAGGAGCAAGTGTAGACTTCCACAATCTGGGAATAATGTGGCCTTAGTGAAATGCTGCAAGAGACTTTTTTTTTCATTTTTCAGATGGGGCTAGGGAACATGACCAGGAGTCATTATTTAGGGGTGTAAACCCAGGCCAGCAAATTGTACAGGGATTATTAGGGACACATACACATGTGTTTTATATATATTTTTGCATTGTTTCATCTTTATACAGTCCTATGAAAAAGTTTGGGCACCCCTATTAATCTTGATCATTTTTAGTTCTAAATATTTTGGTGTTTGCAGCAGCCATTTCAGTTTGATATATCTAATAACTGATGGACACAGTAATATTTTAGGATTGAAATGAGGTTTATTGTACTAACAGAAAATGTGCAATATGCATTAAACCAAAATTTGACCGGTGCAAAAGTATGGGCACCTCAACAGAAAAGTGACATTAATATTTAGTAGATCCTTCTTTTGCAAAGATAACAGCCTCTAGTCGCTTCCTGTAGCTTTTAATCAGTTCCTGGATCCTGGATGAAGGGATTTTGGACCATTCCTCTTTACAAAACAATTCAAGTTCAGTTAAGTTTGATGGTCGCCGAGCATAGACAGCCCCGCTTCAAATCATCCCACAGATGTTCAATGATATTCAGGTCTGGGGACTGGGATGGCCATTCCAGAACATTGTCATTGTTCCTCTGCATGAATGCCGGAGTCGATTTGGAGCGGTGTTTTGGATCATTGTCTTGCTGAAATATCCATCCCCGGCATAACTTCAACTTCGTCACTGATTCTTGAACATTATTCTCAAGAATCTGCTGATACTGAGTAGAATCCATGCGACCCTCAACTTTAACAAGATTCCCGGTGCCGGCATTGGCCACACAGCCCTAAAGCATGATGGAACCGCCACCAAATTTTACAGTGGGTAGCAAGTGTTTTTCTTGGAATGCTGTTTTTTTTTGGACGACATGCATAACGCCTTTTTGTATGACCAAACAACTCAATCTTTGTTTCATCAGTCCACAGGACCTTCTTCCAAAATGAAGCTGGCTTGTCCAAATGTGCTTTTGCATACCTCAGGCGACTATGTTTGTGGCGTGCTTGCAGAAACGGCTTCGTTCTCATCACTCTCCCATACAGCTTCTCCTTGTGCAAAGTGCGCTGTATTGTTGACTGATGCACAGTGACACCATCTGCAGAAAGATGATGCTGCAGCTCTTTGGAGGTGGTCTGTGGATTGTCCTTGACTGTTCTCACCATTCTTCTTCTCTGACTTTCTGATATTTTTCTTGGCCTGCCACTTCTGGACTTAACAAGAACTGTCCCTGTGGTCTTCCATTTTCTTACTATGTTCCTCACAGTGGAAACTGACAGGTTAAATCTCTGAGACAACTTTTTGTATCCTTCCCCTGAACAACTATGTTGAACAATCTTTGTTTTCAGATCATTTGAGAGCGGGCTGTCCATGCTCAGCGACCATCAAACTTAACTGAACTTGAATTGTTTTGCAAAGAGGAATGGTCCAAAATACCTTCATCCAGGATCCAGGAACTGATTAAAAGCTACAGGAAGCGACTAGAGGCTGTTATCTCTGCAAAAGGAGGATCTACTAAATATTAATGTCACTTTTCTGTTGAGGTGCCCATACTTTTGCACCGGTCAAATTTTGGTTTAGTGCATATTGCACATTTTCTGTTAGTACAATAAACCTCATTTCAATCCTGAAATATTACTGTGTCCATCAGTTATTAGATATATCAAACTGAAATGGCTGCTGCAAACACCAAAATATTTAGAACTAAAAATGATTAAGATTAATAGGGGTGCCCAAACTTTTTCATAGGACTGTATGTCTTGGATGTTTGTTGATGGAGCAGACTGCCCGCAATACGAATGGCAATTCATGCCTTTTGGTATATCCTGTCTGATGCCTTCCTCTTTACTGTACATGAACGGACGTTTGTAAGACCTGTGAATAGTCATGTGATCGGCTCTATGTGGAAGTTTCTGGGGAAACGGGGGGATGCTTGGGAGTGATGCTGAATAGCATTTAGGTGAATTTGGCCTACAAAACAGCTGCTACCTCAAGGCTTCAGTCCTTAGAGGAAGATGATTGAAATGCACATTGGGGCTGGGGGGTGAAGGTTATCTGGCACCCACTACTTCCCACTGATATCATATCTTTTTTTTTTTTTTTTTTTTTTTAATGTAGATTGTAAGCCCGAAATAGGGAGCACAATGTAGATTGTTTTCCTATCAGTATGTCTTTTGTAGAAAGGGAGGAAATCCACACAAACATGGGGAGAACATACAAACTCCTTGTAGATGTTTTGCCTGGCGGGATTCAAACCCAGGACCCCAGTGCTGCAAGGCTGCAGTGCTATTCACTGTGTCACCGTGTTGCCCCTTGGTATCATATCTATTATTGCATTAATTGCTTTGTATCTAGTGGCTATAGTGATATTTGTATATCTGCACTATATATCTTAATATTTAATTGATCACACACACACACATATTTCTATGTATAGTTATTTATATATAGCATTTTATTTAAAGTATATTTATCTATATTTATTGTTTCATTATCATGAATCTGCTGATATATATCAAATTATTTCTATTAATTTGTCTATATACAATATGTAATTTAATGTATGTGTAGTGGTGTTTGGTTTTGTCAGTCACGACCTCCTTCCCTCTTCTGTTTGGTGTGATTTTAAAATGTTTTAATTGTTTGGCTCTCATTTACTTTTTAATTCATAAATGTATTAAATATCCATTGCACTTTTTGTTATCCATGGGTTTAGGTTGGGGGTTATACATATAGGATTTCAGCAATAGGTCAATAACATCAGGGCATGTCCACCAAATAAGCCTAGAACCCTCCTCTCCACCATAATGCCAACATTCCTGATGGAATATTTAGGCTAAGGCCCCATGTAGCAATCCGCAGCCAAAAATCTCCGTGGAAAAGACCACAGCAGAATACTGAATTTTAAAGTACCAATACCAGTACAAGTTCTTTTAATCTCATCCACACAGTGGAAAAACACTTGCATGTTTGACAATTGGAACATGTTAATTGTAGCTGCTGACATGCAATCATTTTTCCTATACAATAATTAGCGGAAGAAAAAGTGAAGAGAAAAAAACTCACATAAAAAATGCAATTCATTGTAATGGTAAGGAAATTGTAATTGCCATGTAAAGATCTTCTAAGGTGTGATGAGCGGAGCCTAATTTTGTGTGTTTGTGTGTGTGTATATATATATATATATATATATATATATATATATATATATATATATATATAAAACAATCTTTGCTGAGTTATATTGTTCATGTATGTATCCTTTGTGAATATAGTGTTTATGCATGTGTTGTCAGCATATTGCATGGTATGCGTGCATACAAGTAATGTCGGGGATACAAATGTTTCTTCCTGCCATCAAGACCAGATACTGCCAAGGAACATTTCACTGCTTTATGTCTAGTGACCTCGTGGCCATTTGTGGAGTACTCCTCTTTCCAAGGTGCAGATGAAAATATTAATTTTCCAGTTTTGCAAGATATGGGTAAGGAGGAGGGGGCAGTCTGGCAGAAGATGCAGCTAAGCACAAGCCAAGAAATTCCCCTAAGAAGTGAGTGTTAACTTAAGGCTGAGGCCACACATTCTTCTGCAATATATATAGTACTGAAACCTTTGGGTAATAAATTGTTACATTTAAGGATAGTTTGTGTGTGCTTTATGAACCCAGTATCCTTTTTGAAGTGTTTTTTACGACTAACTGCAGGAAGCAGAAGTGAGTGTCTGAGATTCCTATTGACCCTGATTTCTGAATACAACAAGTGGCATCTGTGTGAATATGGGGTGCGTTGACTAAGTTTGGCTGTGATTTACACTCAATAAGCAGTCTGAGTGAAGAGTGGGTGCAAAATTGAGCAAGTTGAGTGAATTGACCCCTGACAGTCACACCCACATCATGTGCTAGGACAATTTGTACATGACATAGGGCTGTGTTCACATTTGCGTCAGAGTCTGTTGAGGACAGAGTCTCTCAGAAATTACAGATGAAAAAGTCCTGCAAGCACAATTTCATGTACCAATGTCAGAGAGAAAACAGATACCTGACGGACATAATTATAGTCAATTGGTTCCATCAGGATCTGCTGTTGTCCATCATTAGACTGGTTATCTTTATTGTTTAACTACTTCCGGACTTCTCCTTGACTATATATGTGTGGTTGTTCTAATCTCAATCCTGCATGTATATGATATATACATCCTGCATGCGTGTAAATATACGTCCTTACGAGGTTAAACTTTCACAAAATTTTCCAGCTATACTAGGAGGTTGGTGCCTGCTGTTACAGCCGGACCTCTTGTAGCACTGTGTAAACAGCTATGGGAGCCAACACAACGTGGCTCCACTTATGGCCCAGCAGTCACATGATCGGCAGGGGCTGGGAACTGTATGAGCTGCTAGGTATCCAGTCCTAAACCCGAGAAAACACTTCAGTTCTGAAGTGGATATTCTATTCTTCTGGTTCTATGATGGATTATAATATTGAATATAATATTGAATAATGGATTGAATGACACAGATGTGAATGTACCCAAAGGCTAAGTTTACATCTGCACTGCAGATTCCACAGAGAATCAGTAGACAGAAAAGTTCTCCACGGAAGACTTTTTATTCCATTGCTCTATGGCACACATCAGCAAACCCCATTATAGTAACCGTGTGACACCTGTTTTAGCGTTCCGGCTCTCTAGGAGTTTGTTTCCCGCTCGGACCTGAACAATGAAGACCACAGCGCAAATGTGAACTTAGCCTCAATTAAATCAATTTTGGCAGTGAGCGACTGAAGACCATTACTGTCAAAGTTTCATGGCATGTCAAACATAAATGAATAGTAAGAACTGAACCTGTGTTCCCATTCATGTGGTGTGGGGCCCACACTTATCAGACATTGAAGGTATAGCCTTAGACATCAGCCATTCCTAGATAGATATTTGCTTTTAATGGCAAAAGGGTTGTCCTTCGGGGCCACATGGTGGCTCAGTGGTTAGCACTGCAGCCTTGCAGCGCTGGAGTCCTCGGTTCAAATCCTGCCAAGGGCAAAAAACCATCTGCAAGGAGTTTGTATGTTCTCCCCGTGTTTGCGTGGATTTCCATCAAATACTCCAAAAAGACATACTGATAGGGAAAAAATGTACATTGTGAGCCCTATGTGGGGCTCACAATCTACATTTAAAAAAAAAAAAAAAAAAAAAAAAAAAAAGGGTTGTCCTTCAAGCAAGTCTTATCCCTAATCCAAAGGAGAGGAGATAAGTGTTTGCATGTAGACCACAATAGGGCAGGTCTCGTGCTGCACAGTGATTGAAGTAAAAAAGAAGCCCCTAAAAAGTCACATAAACGCATTTTTTCTCCAATTCCACCCCATTCTGATTTTTTTCCCAGCTTCCCTGTACATCCTAGAGAATATTACATGGTACTATTATGAAGTTGAATATTTTCTGCTGACAGTAAGTCTTCAAATGGCTGTATGAATGGAATAATAAAAAAGTCATGTGATTTGGTAGGCAGGGAGTCAAAAACGGAAAGGGGTTAAGAAGAACTATCATACCTTTAGTGATAGCTAAGCCTAGACTATTCCTGATTCATCTACTCTAAGCAACACTGGAGGATACCTCATATAGGTACCACATTAGGAACATCTGTGGGAGACACTTCATGGAGGCTTTTGTACCAAGTACTCCTCTGTATCAAACCCTTTACTAATCACACCACAGGAGTCAATTTTGGGAAGGGGGGGGGGCAAGTAGAGTTGCTTACTTATTTAGTTGCAATTTGGAAGTAAAGTGACTGGGAAAGTCAGGCTTTATCCACTGTCATCCAAAGTAAAGCATCTCCTTGTGAATATCGTGTTGGGCCAGAAGCTTATACCAGCATTAATTTACCAAACACTGAGGGTGAGTTCATTCTATGCCAGCAGGAAGCTATGGCGTTGTGGACGGTCCAAGTGTTCAGCCAGTACGTTCACTTGCAATAATAAAAGTGCTGATCCATGCTGTAGATACAGAAGACTTTGATAACACTACTTCTGTCATATCACTCTGAATACAGCTATAAAGCAGCATAAGCACTTTTCACCCTGCAAATAGCATCTGAATTTCCCTGGCCTTGTTCTCCTGAGCTGTGAGGTCTGATGGGCCTCGATGTTGGTGATGAAACTCAGGATCTAATCTTACAGTTGTTTTTTCAATGCTCATTTGTTTTCTTAGCAGGGAGATTAAACTGAATCCAAAACAAAGCTCATAGCTAAGGCATGGCGGTGACGTGATGGAAGGAATGGACAGCCAGGTCTGGGAGAGCTGCAGACTCAGCGGTCTCACAGAGAGTGAGGGTTAAAGGTGGGGTGGGCTAGCAGTGTGACACAACTGCTGTCTGTTTGGGGCAGGGGTCACAAGGATACCCAAATTCTTGATGATAATGTTGGTAAAATGCTGCCATGGGCCTAAAGAAATTGTAATTCAACATTGCACTGCCCTAAAATGTACTTGGTATTACAATCCTATTAATTATTAAAAGTTTTCATGTTTATTTTTCACTGGCCAAGATGAATAGAGCTTTTTATCCCTCTATCAACAGCTTTAACTTAGGTCAGGTGCAGCATTAAAAGTACCTGTCACCATAATATACATAATGCATGAAGATATGGAATTGTGTCTGGTTTTAAAATGATAAATAAACTAGTGTTCACACTATTACACAGAGTCAATGGGAAAGTAAGGCGGAAATATTATTTTCCACAAGGGGTAAATGTACTGCTCTGCAGCTGTTGGATGCACAGTCTAAAGGGAACCTGTCACTAGGTTTGCTTAATTGAAAAAATGAGGTATATTGTCCTCAGCTTCTTATCACCCTCATCCACAAGGCTCTCCTTAATACTGCACCTCCTTACATTTCCTCCCTCATCTCTGTCTACCGCCCAACCCGTGCTCTCTGTTCACGCAATGACCTAACACTTACATCCTCTATTATCAGAACCCCCCCACTCTCGTATACAAGACTTCTCCAGAGTTGCACCACTTCTCTGGAATGCTCTACCCCGGACAATCAGATTAACTCCCAAGTTCTACAGCTTTAAGTGCAAACTAAAGACACATCTTTTCAGACAGGCCTATCCCAATTCCTAATGTAAACCCTTCTGTTCTATAATTAGAATCCCTAAAACAAACCCTCCTCTGTCCCCGCTCCCACATTACCCCACATGATATGTTGTCATTTCAGGCTAACTCTATATGTCCAAGGCACCATCTGTATGTTAAAGGACACGAATTGGTGATGGCTTATACAGTTTTATGTTTGTGTAATGACAGTAACCTCTGTTACAAAATTGTCTGACCATTGTATAAGCAATGCCGCCCCTGCTACCTCTTGTGTTACCCCCTCTACCTCAGATTGTAAGGTCTTGCGAGCAGGGTCCTCAGTCCCATTGTGTGAAGTGACTATTTCTTTGTAATGTATCTTTTTGTCTGTGCTTGAACCCTACAAATTGTACAGTGCTGCAGAATATGTTGGCTCTATATAAATAAAATGTATTATTATTAGCTTCCATGCTGCACACACTTCTGAAGCCACCAAAGAGTATTTCAGTACTCACCTATAGAAAAATAAAAATTATTACACTAAAAACCCTAGCAACATAAGGACATGTTTCATCACACTATGAATATGAGAAATCTGATAACAATGTAACTGAATATGTATAACACATTGGAAGAAAAGTAATGACCAATATCTACTAAAAAGTATATGTCTTCATCAGTATATGGATTGTTCACCAATTATTTAATGGTCGTTCAACATAAACCTGACACCTAGAGCACTGCTCAGGGCTGTACTGCAATTATTACTTCTAACAATAATGTAGTTAAGAAGACAAGCCCCTATTCTATGCATCGCCTATCACAGTGTCAGATAGGGACACACCACTTGGAGTAGAGGAATGGTAATGCCGAGTTGCCAATTTATTCACAGATTCTAGAAGGAATAATAGAAGGATAGCAAATTTATAAGAAAATGTGCTTCAGAATTGCCATTTTATGCAGAATACAATATTCTCAGTACTTCATTTTGTTCTTGCAAACATTTGGGAAAGCGAAAAGTTGACTTTAATTTTAATTGACGGTGTTGGTCTATTTGTGGCAGCGGGAAATGACTAACATTATCCTTGACACTGACATTTGTTAAGCCCCATCAATCAGTAAGGTTGATGAATGGCTGCAGATTTTCTGCTCTCACTCCGTAGACTGAGTACAATATGGCTTGGAGGCCAGAGACATATCTTGTTTAGAGTTTAATATCCTGTAGCCCACCCATGAAAGGCTGAAGTGTTTATTTAGTATAGGTATCCCTTCATTAAACCATGCACACATGTTTAAAACTTTTAGTATCGGCAAGCTATCTAGGCCTCTTTATGGGAGAATGTTTACTGGTAGAATTTGCTAGTAGAGATTTATAAGAATGTTTGTGAAATATTTTTTACAAGTCTTAGTTTTCTTATAAACCAACATTAAGGGTGCAAATAGGAAGATCTGCAACTGTTTATAATACATTTTACTGATAGGAAATATAGTTGTCTTGTTAACAAATTTCATCACATATGACATTTTGGCAATTGGTATTTGAATCCCATGTGATCATAAAATGTGGGCACCAGAATGTCAGTTTTAATAAAGATATCATTTTAATTGGTTCAAGCTTTTACTTATGTTTTCTCTTTTTCTTTTCTGTCTAAAATTTCCAAAGCTGTTTCATGAAATAATACCTGTCAGTCAGGGATAGGCAAGACTAATGGATTTATAAGTAACAGCTTATACTGGAGTCCTAAGCAGGAGCGAAAGAAAATAAACACATGCATAACGAAAGGATAATGGTGTGGTAAGTAACCCCAATGCAAACATGATCTCATTGTGAGCTTGCAATCCCTATAAGATATTGTATATCTTGCATAGGTATTAAAGGGGCTCTATCAGCAAAATTATGCTGATAGAGCACCACATATGCGTGAATAGCCTTTAAAAAGCACGGTGGGTGGGCATTCAGGGTCCGACGTCATCTTCAGCCACGCTTCGTCTTCCACTAATGTCTTCGGGTCCCGTCTTCCTCCGGCGCTTGCGAACTGCCATTGATAAAAAATGTCTTGGGTGCATGCGCAGTAGCAGCAGTAGTAGTAGTAGCAGCATGCTAATGCGCATGCACCTGTGTCATTTTTTATAAATGGCAGTTTGCGAGCGCCGGAGGAAGATAGGACCTGAAGACATCGCTGGAAGAGGAGGCATGGCTGAAGATGATGTCGGACCCTGAATGCCCGCCCACCGTGCACGATAGATAAGTTTAAATGTTGTGATCAGAATTAAACACAGATACATTGATGCAAGACACAAACAGAATTAATGAAATGACTGTTCTGATAGATGGTTACATGATGTCAAGGCAGCGGGATAACGAGAAGCTAGACTGATACAGACCTACAGATATGCAACATTGAATGAAATAGACCCTGGGGATAGGTAATGTCTCACCCTCTCAGTTTACAGTACCAAGCCAAACATTACAACTTTCATAAACTGGTGACACAGCATTTTAGATTGTGTCTTCTGTGTGGATATGTAACACAAGACCAGAAAGGGGTATCCCCACAACAACAAAAATCAAGATTAAAACCTAACTTTTATTAAAGTCATTTAAAATAAGTCTATAAAGTTCATGTGTACCTCCTACTACCACCTAGTGCAATAAAATCACTATTCCTCACTGAGTGGCAAATCTTTTTTATGCAGGCGTGTGTTCTGTGATACCTAATCCGTATGTCGGGTGTTCACCCTGAATCTAGGTACTTGTTCACACCACTCTCTATAGCTCACCTAAGCTGACAGGTGCTCGTTCTGACAGCTCTCTCTCCCCTCCTCAAACAATTGGGTTTCAAATTGACTGTGCTGGGAGTCTCTGCCTGAGCCTGGACACTTCTGAGAACCTGCAGCTCTGGACCCTGCTAGTTATTATGCCTGTATCTGTGAGAACAGATTGATATTCTAGGACATCAGATATGTTTGTCCCTTATATTATAGCGTCTCTACGCATTTCATCAAGCTCATCAGGAGACGATTAAAATTTTTTTGCAGGCTGCCCTAATAACTATAGCCTGCCATCTAGCCTATTGGAATACCAGCGATATGGCATGTGGTAAAAACCACAGTTGAGACCGGGACCCTGATGGTGGATCCCGGTTGTAGTAAAGAGTGCCTCTTTACTACATGTGTGTCCTGGTGGCAGTGTGAATCTGAGATGCATGGGCCATATTGGGGTGTGATCAGCGCCGCACCTCCCATGAGGCGACCTGAAGCGACCGCTTCAGGCGGCGCTATGCCAGGGCCCCGGGAGGGGGGGGGTTGGCATTTTTGCTTACCTAAGCCAGTCCAGGACAAGCTGTCCTGGTCTGGCTTACCGTCACGCTCAGGCAGAGAGCAGGTATTCTCCCTGCCTGCTCTCTGCCTGCTAACGCCGCTCCGCCCCGCCCCCCTTCGCTCCGCCCCACCCCCTTCGCTCCACTTTCTGTTGTCCGCCTCGCGCGGCAAAAAAGGTTGGTTCATCCCTGGGTGTGATTTATGCTCAATTTGCAGCCTGAGTGAAGAGTGAGTGGAGTCAATTACCCACTAACAGCCATACCCATGTCACAAGCTAGCACGGTCCGTACATGATAATAGCCAAATAACATTTTTGAAAATATAAATATTTAAAAGTTATGTGAATATTAAATATTCTCTGTAACTGTCGTAATGGTGAGAGTCTTTTATATTGATTGCCAGTGGATATGACATTCTATAGTCTGAAACTTGACTTAGCCTGGCTATGATTTCCTTATTGTCACTGGTTTATCTCCTTCTGGTTGCAGTTTTCCTGCCTGAAAACAGAGCATGTGAAAACTAAGCATAAGGAAAGCACAGCTGGGTTTATGATAAATGCTAGGCCATACAAAGTTTGGATTATAACCCATTGCCAGCTGATCCAGAAAAAAAACTTAGTGCTCCTTAGATGGTTAGAGAAAATTTTTAAAACACTACATTTTTAATTATTTATATTTGTAAAAATCTTTAGCTTTTAATTGTTTTCAAATGTAAATATGATAATGTTTGTGGAAAAACCCTTTAGGTCTTGGAAAATCCCTTTAATTATATTAACTCCATTGAAATGGTCTTACACATAAACAAACATTGTCTGAACATGAAGGGTTGGGTGTAACATCATATGTATATAGAGCCTCATGACTCTCCCCTGACAGCAGATATTGAGAAAAAGCAATGTAGGATTTTAGCATACTTTATATTTTTGTTCTCAAGGGAGATAAGTCCTGCCAGGGTTGGCATGTGAAGAAAGGAAAAAAAATCTTGATCTTGGATGTATTGCCTGGGGTAAATTTTACCCCATAATATTAAAGGATTATCTTATTTTATGTTATCTTACCTTATCTTAATACATAGCTTAAAAAAAAAATATTATTTTGATGCATCGTCCACTAGAGCTGGATTACTAAGGTGGCAGGCCCCAAAACCAAGTCATTGGGGGTGTTTTATTAAACTACTAGGTCACTTTTATGTTGTAAAAAGTCACAATTTTGTGGCATATGGCTTTGTTTCACAGTTATTGCCACTTTCCTGAAAAGGGACGTGGTATAGGGTGTGACATGTGCGGGGCCACTGACCATGTCAGATCTATCATAATTTACACCTGTTTTCCACTGTCTAAAAGCTACGGCCTGCTGGAGGATGCTCCTGATTTATGAGGAGGCATGCTGCTTGTCATAAATTTGGGGAATCCTCTGGCAACATGGGGATTATCAAGACTGGTGAAAAAAGAACAAAGGTCTTGATAGATTCATGCCCCTTGTGTAGGAGATGTGAGGAAGAATATCAGCTGGCCAAATGAGTGTTTGTCCAAAATCTAAACCTCTGCGTGGACAATAGAAGTCAACTGGGACTTACACATGATTTTACATACACTGATTTTTCAACAAACTGTTTAACAGACCATTAAAAATTATCATTTGCATATATATATATATATATATATATATATATATATATATATATATATATATGTGTGTGTGTGTGTGTGTGTGTATGTGTATATATATATATATATATATATATGATATCATTTCATTTTATTTTTTTCGTCAGTTTAAAACGGATGACAAACTAGAGCAAAATGGACATTAAAAACAGAAACGGACACACGGACGTCAAGAACTAGCAGTTTCATCCATTTTTAGTGTTGATTTTTTTCACTACCATGTGCATGCAGCCAAAGATGTTTGGCCCCCCTTAGAAAAGTTAATCAATGATGAATGCATGTATGTTCTCCCCATGTTGGCGTGTGTTCCCCGTGTACTCTGGCTTCCTCCCACACTCCAAAGACATACTAATAGGGAATGTAGATTGTGAGCCCTATATGCAACAGTGTTGACAATATCTGTAAAGTGTCATGGAATATGATGGCGCTATATATAAGCAAAATAAATAATTTCCAAGTAGTTTACTATGTATAGAATTTAGATCCAAACATGCTGTAAAAAACAATCACAAAAGTGAATATTTACTGTGTGCATTTTGTGGAATAACAACTTGCTTTTTTTCAGATGAGCCCTGCCGCTGGTATAATTCACTTTATGCCTGTGTTCACACATGGTGTAATCCACACCAATAATTCAAAGCAAAGTACAGTACAATGAACGAGAAAGAGGTTTGACAAAACCCTATTTCCATGGTACAGATAAATGGATAAATTTTGTACAAGATATTTATTGTTGATACAAATCTTCTGCATTTTTTACTCTGTGCAAAGGGTAAAACCTACAGCACAGACATCTCCGCAGTGGAAACAGACCCCATTAGATCTACTCAGGAGGTTTCTGTGAGAGCCCTTTCCAATTTGAGTGGGAGGTTATGAGAGGAGCGCACATGTTTATCTACCTGATGGTTTATTTACTTTGTACTTGTCTTGGTATTCAATCCACATATCACAACTACTAAATTCTAGCTTTATCTGACTTTCCTGTCTTACTTCATGGATTCTGTACTCCCTAGAAATAACTTCATAACACTACTGCAGGCAAGCCAGTTGGAATATAAAAGATACATGTCACTAATGGAATAGAGGGGAAGATCTAAAATAGACATCATTGTCCCACAATAGCAGCAACCTGTGAGTCTGTTCTAAATTAGTCATACAGACTTCAAGTATGACATGTGGAAGGAACCAGAAGGGTGGGACCTACTGCCCTCTGGAAACAACTGATAAAATATGTCCCCTTTTCACTCAGTGCCAGACAGGATGCCGGTGAAGTGTGTTCAAAGCCACGCAGGAATAAACACAGGAAATCAATCTGCACTATGACATCACTCTGGCCTGGTCCAGTCCCTCATCAGACATCTAACTAGTCTGAATTGTCACTGATAAGACAAAGGAATGTGAGATGGATCACACGAGGAGCGCCCATTGTCACATTACTATTAACTTTCCAAAATATAGCAACAAGAAGATGAATGTTATCTATTCAGCATTGCTAAAATTCTATCCTAAGAAATAGGTATAATACTGTATATTGTATATCAGAGCAGAGCACATTGCAAGAAGCCTTCATTGACATTATATCACTATATGTGACTGTGAAGCTTTGCTATCCCAATCTTTACTACCGCACACTCCTATTTCAGAATTTCAGCGCTGGCTCTGCTGGAGGAGGCGGAGTCTAAGATCGCTCCACACCAGTCTCCATTCAGGTTCGACCTTAGACTCCGCCTCCTCCGGCAGAGCCAGCGCTGATTGGCCGAAGGCTGGCCAATGCATTCCTATGCGAATGCAGAGACTTAGCAGTGCTGAGTCAGTTTTGCTCAACTACACATCTGATGCACACTCGGCACTGCTACATCAGATGTAGCAATCTGATGTAGCAGAGCCGAGGGTGCACTAGAACCCCTGTGCAAACTCAGTTCACGCTAATAGAATGCATTGGCCAGCGCTGATTGGCCAATGCATTCTATTAGCCCGATGAAGTAGAGCTGAATTGTGTGTGTTAAGCACACACATTCAGCACTGCTTCATCACGCCAATACAATGCATTAGCCAGTGCTGATTGGCCAGAGTACGGAATTCGGCCAATCAGCGCTGGCTCTGCTGGAGGAGGCGGAGTCTAAGGTCGGACCTGAATGGAAACTGGTGTGGAGCGATCTTAGACTCCGCCTCCTCCAGCAGAGCCAGCGCTGATTGGCCGAATTCCGTACTCTGGCCAATCAGCACTGGCTAATGCATTGTATTGGCGTGATGAAGCAGTGCTGAATGTGTGTGCTTAGCACACACATTCAGCTCTACTTCATCGGGCTAATAGAATGCATTGGCCAATCAGCGCTGGCCAATGCATTCTATTAGCTTGATGAAGCAGAGTGTGCACAAGGGTTCAAGCGCACCCTCGGCTCTAATGTAGCAGAGCCGAGGGTGCACAAGGGTTCAAGTGCACCCTCGGCTCTCCTACATCAGAGCCGAGGGTGCGCTTGAACCCTTGTGCAGCCTCAGCTCTGCTACATCAGAGCCGAGGGTGCGCTTGAACCCTTGTGCACACTCTGCTTCATCAAGCTAATAGAATGCATTGGCCAGCACTGATTGGCCAGAGTACGGAATTCGGCCAATCAGCGCTGGCCAATGCATCCCTATGGGAAAAAGTTTATCTCACAAAAATCACAATTACACACCCGATAGAGCCCCAAAAAGTTATTTTTAATAACATTCCCCCCTAAATAAAGGTTATCCCTAGCTATCCCTGCCTGTACAGCTATCCCTGTCTCATAGTCACAAAGTTCACATTCTCATATGACCCGGATTTGAAATCCACTATTCGTCTAAAATGGAGGTCACCTGATTTCGGCAGCCAATGACTTTTTCCAATTTTTTTCAATGCCCCCAGTGTCGTAGTTCCTGTCCCACCTCCCCTGCGCTGTTATTGGTGCAAAAAAGGCGCCAGGGAAGGTGGGAGGGGAATCGAATTTTGGCGCACTTTACCACGCGGTGTTCGATTCGATTCGAACATGGCGAACACCCTGATATCCGATCGAACATGTGTTCGATAGAACACTGTTCGCTCATCTCTAATAATCACCCACCTGTCCATCTTCACATAGTCCCATGTTGACTGTCTTCAGCAGGAAGGTAGACTATCATTAGTCATCCATGACTACTGCTCTGCTTCTCTGACTGTCATGTCTGTACTGATACTGGCAGACAAATATGATGATGACAAAGCAATGATACAATCGTAGTTCACTAATTCAGTTTAGAAAATAAGGAATAAAAAAAGATGAAACAAACAATAGGATATATAAATGATGATGAAAAGATTTTGAGCCTGGGCTCATCTTTTAGGGGTGTTCAAGAGGTGTGTTTGTAAGCAGTGAGGGATGTGTCCTGGGTAGCGGATGCACAAGATACAGCCAACAAGCCATTGTGATTTGGACAAGGTATTTAGATTCAGAGCTAGGGAAAGAAAGAGAGTATGTGCATCCAATGCAGGGTTGATAGGTGATATGAAGTCAGCTTACATTACAGGGCACTGGGTACTCGGCACCAGTATTATAGATAGCACATAGTAGGTGGGGGCCCCATCACATATTTCGCGTTGGCATCCAGGAGCTTTAAGTAACACCTCTGATTCCAAGGTTATAGTTCTTTGTACTGTATACTATTTTGTTGCTAACAGTACATGACATTTCTTGCAAGCTGGATGTTGACTATTGCAGTAGAAAAACTACCCCAGCACAGATGAGATGCATGACTCTCCAATTATCAGTATAATGTATCTACCAAATCTATTAGAACTGTTACTCTGATGTCAACATATGCTACATGGGAAAGAGCCAAGTCGTCTCCAGAACCGCAAGATCTCCGCAGTGGAGACACCATTCGTGCCAAACTTGTTTTAAGTTTCCTTAACTTCAAAGCAAAGCTAAATTGGTTGCAAGTGGCGTGTTTTATTCCATTGTGGAGGATTTTTTTTTCTACTTCTGGCACTTTCTCAAATTCATTTACACATTCATAGTGTGGTGCCAAAGTAACTTATTGGAAACATTGAACAGGAAGGGAGTTTCTTGACTTTGCAGTGTTCTTGAGAAATGTTTAAAACTGGACAATGTGTACACATGCCTATCCACATGGTATACAGAATTATTTAGGAGTACTGTTAACTCCTTTCCCATCATTATGTCAATGATTTTAAGAAACTCAGAAAACTATGCAAATGTAACTTTTATAAAGGGGGGGTCATGCAAAAAGAAAGATTCAAGGAGTTACAAAACATCAGACTTATCTGAAATCTAATATGAATATTTAAAGTGGGTTTGCTAGGAACATATAAGTACATTGATGGGTTTTCCTTGAATAGGGTATCAGTATGTAGGTAGTAGGTGTCAAACTCTCAGGAAAGCAACTGGTGACAGGTTAAAGGCCTACCCAAAAGAGGACATACACCTGGGAACACAATATGTTGTGAGTGAATACAATGTGTGTAAAGTCTTGTGGAATATAATAGCACTATGCTGTATCAATAATGGGAAATAAATAGCACTTTGGAGGGTTGGCCTAATTTACAAATTTGCCCTAGTTTACTATTTCTGTAACTCAGAAGCACTGTCAGAGATCATTGTCAGAAATCACCATAAAGCATTGAGAGGCTTGGTCCCATTGAGAGGCTTAGGGTTGATTTTGATGCAGAATCTAACCCAAAATCCACCTGCGAAAACATTTCCCATTCATTTCAATGGAAGTCACTAGCTTTTTTTTCCGCTAGCGATTTTTTTCAGGTAGCGAGAAAAAGAAGCAATATGCTCTATCTTCCCACGGATTCTGCAGCTCTGTCAGCCGTGGGGTCTGCGGCTCAAGACACCCTCCTGCTTAGGCACATTGATTCGGGTTTAATCAGGAGCGAATGCCGTGACAGGATGCCGATGCGGTGCATTGGTCATTCCGTTGCGACTAGCCGCACGGAAAACTTACCCTTAGTCCCATTAATGACCTTTGCAGTTTATGAGGACCTGATTCTGTGGCTCCCAGTAAAGTTTGGACATTGTACTGTGATGAGTCTCAAAATAACTGACACTTTCAAATGAAATTGGAATTTTTAAATACTTTTACCCTAAAACCCTCCCCTCGCCTAACTAACTTACTTTACCAAAATTGTACTTTTACCATGATCACCGGGATAGTCATGTGACCGCCCCAGGCACATTTTCTGATTTTTCAGTAACTTTTTGTTTCCAGAAACAGAAAATCAGCAATATTACCCCTCCCCCTAGCCCATCATACTTACCGGTCTTCCATTCTGACTCTATTGTCCAGGCGCCAGCAGACATCAAGAGGAGAAGAAGCTGGCTGCACAGGAGTAAAGGATCTCCCATGTCCAGAAGATCTGGACAAGAAGACAGGTAAGTATGGTGGGTGGTGGAGCCTGAGTTAGTTAGGAAAAGCTAGTAGTGGGCTGGCTAACTAGGGAAACAGGGAAGGGATGAGAGGGAGGGGGAGGGAGTGAGAGAGAAAGAAAACATGGGCGTTTTCTTTCTTTAGAGAGCACAGCCGTGTCATCGCTGGATCCCGCCTATTAATTGTTAGGCAGCGTCCTCATCGCCTTGTAGAGCCTTCTCCCTAGTTTTTATGCTAGTGACATGACTAGCATCTCAGCGCTGCTCTAAAGTCCACTTTTCTTGAAGTAAGCTCCTTCGTTCGGAAATCCAAGATTGCGCATGGAGCATGCACAGTACGCTGAGCCGTACATGCGCTGGATTTCAAGAAAGGTGGACTTGAGAGCTGCACTGAGATGCTGGTGATGCTAAAAGCTTAAAGACTAAGGGGAAGGCTATACAATGAGAAGAGGACGTTGCCTTACGATAAATACGCAGGATCCAGCAATGACGCATCTATGCTCTGTGAATAAAGAAAACGCCCCTTGTGCTCTCTGAAGATGCTGCAGCTAAAGAGGAAAAGTCACTTTATTCAAAATCTACAGGATCCATCTTTAAAATAAAGGTACTGCTGGAATATCCTTTATAAAGGCTACAATACTTTGTTATTAGTTAAGGTTTTTTTTTTTCCAATGATAGACTCCCTTTAAACCCACTGGAAGTGCATCATATTTTTCGAGCCCACTAACATTTTTTCTATGAAATTGTAAGAATTTCAAGAAGAATGTTTTTCCAGTTGCGCACACTGGGGCAGAGTTATTAAGACTGACTCTGACCTCTTAAAAGTAATAATGCATATGCTGTGCTGGGGTAACCCCACCCTGGCTCACCCTGCTCCACCTACATTCACACAATGTAATGAGCAAGATGCAGAATGGGGATTATGGCGCACTCCTTGCTCCAAATGTGTACCAAAGTATCATCCCTCTTCACCAGAAACCTGAAAAATTCTCTAAACGGTGGGAAATCTTTCGGAAAAAGTTCAATCATTTTACTGCAGCAAGTGCGATCCAGTTTACCATAGAATAGTAGATGTGCCACAATTATCAATCACCTTGCACCACGCTGATCAATACAGTGAGTGCTACACAAAAACTTCATACTGGCTGTAAAGGATGTTAATGCTAGTAAAATATTAGTAAAATGTACATTTCTAGTGGAATTTGAAGGAGACTGTGCAAACTGTACAGGTTAGCTCAAATAACAGTTATCTCAAATAACTTCTTAGTACAATATATTGCTTGAGTTCGATAATATAAAACACACAATTAATCTATTTATTCTTGGTATATTATAGTATATAATAGTTTGAAACAATCGCTGACCACAAAAACACACCTTTACCTCAAACTTTATCACCAATATGTGACAATAAATGACTCAAATCACAAGCAATAAACATAAAAAATAAATTCATCTGTTAGTTGTGTGTCGCTAATAATGTGTACTTACTGAGTGACTATTTTACTACAGGCTTACTATGTGCATAGCCTTGCAAGAAACTGTGCTATCCATGAACTAGACATAAGTGAGCATCTATGGCTCAACTTTACCATTAGTCCTTTCATACAAGTACTGATACTTACCAAACACAGCTAGGATGCTTAGGATAGTAAATAGGATTTGTCCTCTTGTCCATGCTCTACGATTGCTTGGAAGCATCTTTGTAACTGTCAGTAGTAGAAGATTAGAGGAAACCAGGTCCTGGGTTGCAGTGCCCTGTAAGGTCAGAGCTGCAGAGAGCGAGAGAGTGTTGTATGTGTTCCAGCCTCAAGCACAAGTGAGGTGGAGTTACAAAGTTCCCATGTTTCATATGATATGTTTATGTGCCCCCCTTCAATGCTGTTACGTAAAGTAGGGGGAGGATTACCCTTTCATGTAGTAAACCTTCTGCTTCTCCATCTTAAACACCCCACAGAACAGTGAATATGAATACAGCGTTGAATATTATATTATTTCTTTGATGTTTAGCTATTGTGAAATGTGTTGGACTCTTTTTTTTTCATTTAAGACCTTGACTTTCATATCTAAGTAACAAAAAGAGATTATTCAGAATTTAATTCATTTATTTTTACATTTTGAAAAACTAATTTTATTTTATCTTCTTCAGTAGGGTTGAAGCTCCTTATCCTCTTCTTCTTTTGTCAGCAGCAGAGTTAAAGGGTATTCTCATCTCAGATAGAATAAGTCATAGATGTGGGTCCCACCTCTGGGATGGAACGTTCACTTAAAGGGGTGTTCCAGGAATATAGAATTATGTTCTCCACTGATTTGCAGCACAAATGTGTTTGGCTCTGCAGCAAGGGAATTGAACTCCGTTACAATGACATGCTCAACTCCAAGATGTAGTGTGATGCTTGGATAAACATTAGTGGTCTTATGACCCTATTCATTCTGCTGACCAGTAAGGGTTCCGGGGATATTGTCACTCCTTCGGGAGAGACCACCATATAGGTGTGTGGAGACTTATTAAGCCTTTAGCACTCCACTTCGCAAGGGACCATGGGAAGAATATGCAAATCTGTCTTCCATGATGTAATTAGGAAGTCAGCTGCTGCCTCAGTGTTGCAAACCAATAGAGGGCGCTCACTGGAATGTGCAAGCCTGTCTTCCCTGATGTAATTAGGAAGACAAAATTTCAGTGAAATAACCCAATAAAGGTTTGCTCCCTTTAGCATCATGCTCGACCTTCCAAGTGGCCTTTGTTTCCCACAGTTTGGGAAACACTGTTCTACTACCATATGTCTATAGTATATACAATACCTACAAGTATATAACACTGACAGTGGTGTATAACATTCAAAATTCTCTGTCCTCTCCCTGTATTATGTGGCAAAAAACACCTAAAGCATAAATATGGGGGAGACTGATGATTGTGTCAGCAAGATGCAATAAGCTAATAACCCTGTGTTGGCGTAGTGATGGGAGCCTGGTTCACTGTACAGGGGACACAATATGTGGGACACTGATGGGGGTCTGGCCGCCGTGTGCAACCCGATGATGCCCAAATACCCAACCCGACAATCTTTGGTTCTGTGATGGAGCCCCTCTAATTAAAATTGTAGGCCATGTCCCCCCCTTCCCATTTGCAGCTCAAAGAATCACCTTCTTTGAACCACACAAGGTATGATGCTCCCTTTACTGACCCCCTCACAGCATAACAGTGCCTTTACTGGCCCCCACAGTGTAATACCCCCTTTATTGGTCCCAACACAGTATAACACCCCTTTACTGACCATCACATGATATATGGCTCCCTTTCTGAACCCCCACAGTATATTGTCCCATTTACTGGCGTGTCACCATCATTATGCTTAGCATGCTCCATGTGATTGGGCATCAGCGGTCTCGCCATGACTAAGGGACTGCGTGTCACGAAACGCGTTGGCGTTTTTTTAAATGTTTTTTCTGTCTTTTTTCTTTCTAACTTTTTGTAATTATCATTAATATGGATTAAAGGACTTATTTTACTTATGTTCTCGGAGTGATGCCGATACTTCTTTCTTAATTTTACATACTCGTGTTTTCTGGTCTACAAACTGATCGTGCACCCTGTTTAAGGACTTGTGATCACTCACGGTGAGCTCCAAAAACTTTTTTCTTTTTCTACTGCTCATCAGCGGTGTCCACGGGTTTCAAGAAGTCAGATGCAGGCCAAAAAATTGTTGCCAGGGGACCACTGGACATCCAGGAGAGGTGAGATAACTGTTTGTTGTTTTTACTCACCTCCACTTATTCCGCACAAAATCGGCCAGTAGCTATTTAATTATTCCAACAGGTAGCTGCTGATATTTTACTCACCGATCCCAGCTCCTGTAGTATTTGTATCCAGGATGTGGACCCGGAAGAATGCTGCAGCATTCTTTGGAGGATGAAGCGAGACCAGACTTGAAATGAGCTGCAATCCGTGAATAAATATTGTTCGCCAACTGTTGAAGTAAACAAATACGTAATAGCTATTTATGTTAGGAGGTGCTGTCTGAGGCTGTCACCTCATGGCAGGTGCAGCCATGACTTATTGGGGACACTGTATAGGGAACACTATGGGCTTTGTGGGGTCATTATACCGCATGGGAGTAGCAAAAGGGAACATTATACTGTATGTGACAGTACAGGGGGCCAATATCCTTTAGGGGGTATTAAACTGCATGATACAGTAGGAGCGTATTAAAGTGGTTATTCACCTTTTGTAATATTGATGGCCTATTATATCTATAGTGGTGGTTTTATTTACTAGGTGGGTGAGAAGAACGACTCTTTGCATGCTAACATTACTACAGATATTCCACAGATATAATATTACAAAGATGGCATTTAATAAATGGGAACCTAGTTTATATGAAAAGGACAGGGAACAATCTAAATGAGAGGAGGCACTGTGTGAGACTCCAAAATGGGGTGTCTATTTGTGATAATGGGTGTGAGGACATCCATTCTTCTCAATCAGAGATTTTTGTGGCATACAGTGTACACCACCTTTACACCGAGAGAAACTTGCATGGCGCAGACCTCCAATCTACCCCGCAACACACCAATGTAACCCACTGTTAAAAAGTTTAATTCCACCCCCTGCTGTTAGTGATTCCTCTTAGCCACACACCGTTATTAGACACTTGCAACTTATCAAAGGTAGGTAAAAAAATGTCTCAGACGCACCATAATTTTCTGGACGTCCCAGACATTCTTCGACACAATACATAGACATTCATATGACAGAGAAAATTGTCTGGCTGATGGCTGTGTTAACCCCTGTGTGAAGTCCAGGGGTTAAGTGAGTATATAGTCATAGTGTGTACATGTTTATTCAACAATGCATATAGTATATAGTCACAAGACAAGATAACGTGGGGTTATTATGAGAGTCTTTAATGTGGTACTGCGGATAGATTTCCATCTGGTATGTTTTTTAATATCTACTAGTTGTTCCATCTCATATTTGAAATGTCACCCATATCACATCTGGCGGGCTCATAGAAGATGAAAGCAGAAGTCACTGTAGCTTGTTCTTCAATATGTGCGCATTACTAGATGTTATTGAATTGATTTTTTTGTTAGAACAAAATAGTCATTTTACTGCAATGCTGAGCTTCATAAAAACTGCAGAAACAATATATAGTAACAAATGCAGTGGGGTCGCCTTGTTTCCTTTCATATAATTTAATGGGTGCTCATTCAATGTACATTTTCAGAAATTGCAGTTGCTTTGTTCAATTTTTTTTTTTTTTTTCAGAAAAATGACCCTTACCCATCATTTGGAAGCATGGATTACTTCAAGATGCGGAATGTTCAATGCCCCTTGCTATGGCCCTTTGACTGACACATGACCTATGGCAATTTTATTTATTAAGCTATACCAGTGCTGCTAATAAATACTCTTGAGAAACCATGCTGCTGCTGAGACAGTGTTCTCATGTAATACAAGATAAATTCATTATATAGAGAAAGAGAAACATTACTAATTTGTTTCCTACATTTCCTCCGAGATCTGGTCACGTTATAGTTTCACATTGCAGACACAATATTGTAAGCTAAGGAAATACAGATTGCCTTAAACATCCCAGAGTCCACTTGTTGCTGAGCAACGCAGTCGACTCTTCTCCATTTCCTTTATATGTTTGTTTTTACAATTAAATTTGCACCAATCTTCACATGAACGACTGATATACAAATAATGTAAACTGTATTGACGCTGTGTTTTATCTTGTTTGGTAAGCGCCTCTGCAGATTTATAGCATTTTTTTTTAATCTTTTCTAGAACGTTTTAAAAATCTTTTCTGTTCTAATATAATTGACTATTACAATTACAAGGTAAACACTACCATTTCGGCCTCTCTGTCCCAGATTTCGCTTAAAAACTAGGACTTTTCTGTTTTTGGTAGAAACCGAGTGGACACCCGTCTGACCCCATTATATTCTATGTAACCACTTGCTAAGCGGATAGGGTTACCGTTTTTCAGTTTCCCAAAGGGCTGAAACCCAAACGCTAGTTTGATTCTAGTGTTAAACATTTTTAGCAAATATAAGAAATTGAGAATGTAGAGTTTTTAAGATTTTCTTTAACCTTCTCAGTGGTAACAGTCTGTTGTCTAGATGAAATTTCTATAGTCTGGCACTTGTCAGAAACCCAGACATGATTTCCTTCATCATGGCCAGGTTATCAGGCACGTACACAAGAAGATAACCCTTCCACAATAAGGAAATTACGAGTTCAAACACTGCATGCAAATGTTCTCAGAAAGCTCCCAGGTCAAATGCTAATTGTATTCCTATAGCCCCATTGTGACTTATGCCAAAAAGTGTACATTTGTTCCCATTGTTCATCAGAATAACTTTATATTACTGTATGGAATAATGCATAATTCCTTAAAAGGTATCCTTGGTGGTATATTTTTACCCTATGTGAAAACCTATGGGCAATGCACACTACTTAATGCTTATACAGTGTCATTTACTGTATTTTGATGGAGACATACATTCAGAAGTCTATGTATAGTATACCTCCAATTGAAGGTTGTGACATGATGTTATTAGATCCCTAAATGGATATGTATGTACTATATACTGTATACAACAAACTCCCATATAAATCCCCCCCCCCATATATAATCTTTTCTTTAGTCTTATTTAAGTTTTCATCAGACCCTGTTGTTGCAGATTACTTGTATAAGGTTGTGTTAAGAGATGATAATTATAACAACTTGACAGGAGAGGACAATTCAGCAAATTTAGATCTACCAGTATATCAGTATATGTAAAAAGTTGAAGCAGTTAGCATAGGAATTTTTTTTTTTACACTATAAAGTTTTAGCTGGTGCACAAAATCTGTTTTTCTCCACCCATAACAAAGGGAATTAATAAACGTTCTGCAGCTTCTTGTCTAACTTTCCCGCTCTCTTCGTAGATGCCAGATCGCATCATGACCTAAATGAATCCATATGTGACTTGCACAGAATGTTTTACACACAACTCTTTTGTCACTCAGGACTTCATTCATCTGCATGGCCACAAGACAAACATGGGAGAGGTTAAAAAATAACTATGTCCTGAATGTATGACGACTATACGTAAGCCTGACACTCCACTTCTTCTGGCTAGTCTGTAGTGAAAAGGTTAAACAGTGACACCCCCAAAATACCCATTCCCACTGCACCTTGCTACTTTGCTATGTTTCGATTTAGTTTGTAGAATATATAGAGATTGCGGGACCTAAATGTTTTTCAGAAAATAAAAAAACTATTTCATTTATTAGTAGAGAGAGCAGAGACAAGTGAGACTTTATTGAAAGATTGCCTAAAGTGCTGTCTGAATCAGGCCATAAACGTAAGCCGAACTATGGCTTATAGCGTTTTGTATTGCAGATTTTGCAGTGTCTTTTTGAGCGAAAGTAAGGAGTGGAGTTAACAGAAGGGAATGTCTAAGAGACTCATTTATATGTTTCATTCTTTTTCAAACTGCGCATATTTTTCTGCAATGTGCGGATGGTAGTACTGTACAGTTTCCTAGTATATAGGGAAATGTTGATCAGTACCAAAGGTCAAACTTTACTCTTGGTCTAGGGTTACCTTAAAGTGGTTTTCTGGGCAAAAAAATGTTTGTTTGTTTTTTAAATGTCTGTTAGTGCTATTAATGGGTTAATAAATGCACCCATATACCTTTAGCCATGTCTTGAGTGATTTCTGGGTGTCTCCGATAGCTCCTGGTATCTTCTGCTTTTGTTTACAAGGTTCAGCTTCCTGCTATGTAACTTCCTCCCTAACCCCTGTCACCTTCCTCTGCCCTCCTTCCTCTCCCTCTCCCATACACTCCCTTCCCTGTTTCTCTAGCTATCCTGACATTCCCTACCTACTCAGCCCAATCCCCAACCCATATTACACACTTACCCTCCAAACTTCTTCCTGTGAGATTAGTGTAGTGATTTCCAGTTATCCCGGACAACCCTTTTAAATAATGATAGTTTATTGTACATGTTGTGGCAGTGTAGTTGTCTAAGGGCAGGTTTTTAATGAAAAATGTCAAAATAAGAGTATTTTTTCATAAGGAAGGTAACCTTTCTCTTTTCTACTATTTGGAAAAGCTGGAAAATGGGTGATGTGTTGGATTGGGAGGAAAAAAGAATGTTCCTCTCCATCTAGCAGATCAGTCCAAGGTTTGGGTTGCTTAATAAACCTCATTAGGTGTCAGCAGAAGAGACTCCAGAATAAATGTCTTCAGGACACAGACTTCTCTCTGGGGAAGGAGAGAAGACACATCCCCTGAAAAGACAAGAAAAAAAAAAAAAAGCTCCCTGGAGCCAGTCCATGCCACCCCCATTACCCTTACTGCTGTGGGACGGTTCCCGGGATGCACAAGCACGGGAGCCATACTGTTCCAATGGCAGCCTGGAGATTAATGAAGGCCGTAGCGGAAAAATAGTTTTTTATTCAAATTTTTTCTGGAAAATCTGTCGTAGTAAAACACACATTCATTGAGAAACAAAGATACATCACCTGGTGCCATGAGTCTCGTATCTTGTTCAAGTTTAGTCACCGTTTTTTTTTTCCCTATAATCTTCTATATATGTTATACAAGGTTGTTCTTTATCCACATTGTTCTTGTCTATTTATGCATCAGCAAGTTCCAACACAATGCTCACAGGATCCAAACTATATTGAGATGGAATATCTAATCAGGGGTGGTCTTAGGTCAGGCAGCGCCTTCTGTGAAATCTGCTTGTGATGCTCCTCGCACTATGTAATAGAAAGTCCACAACAAGACTTGTAGAGTGAAGGGCTTGTTGCCCATTTGCTACTTTTTTCCTATTTAGGCCGTCTGCACACAGCTTGTCCAGACCTTGGGTCTCATGACCAGAACTTATTGCACAATAGATGCTTATGATGTTTTATAGGGTTATTCCAATCTCTTTTAGGAGAAACTATCATCAGCATAGGCCATCAATAAAAGATCACTGGGGATCCAACACCGGAACTCCTGATGATCAGCTGTTTTGAAGGGGCTGCAGGGCTTGAGGCTTGTGACCCCTTCACTGATTACATTATATGCTGATTGGTTCATTGTGGTTGTGTGATGTAATTACAGTCGCTCCCATTCACTTTTAAGAAGCAAAGCTGTAACTACATTGCACAGCCTCTGTGAGTCAGAAGGATATGCATAGTGAAGTGAAAAGGGTCACAGCACACATTCGAGCACCATAGCCCCCTGCTGATAAGCCCCTTCAAATAGCTTATCAACAGGGGCCCAGGTATCGGATCTCAAAGGATCTTTTAATGATGACCAATCCTGAATGGGGCAGAATTCTGCCTAGATCTAAGACCTTCTACACTAGCTATTTGAAGATGTTATGTTTGGTTATAGTATTGTTAGATTGCATTGACTCAATATAGTATATTTAAAAACCTAATAAGTATAAAAACAAAACTGTACATGGGGTGTTTCATTTAGACAACATTCCTTTTCTAAGTGCCAGAGGAATGATATTTGACTTTACTGACCCTAAGAAGACCTGTGTGTCTCCTGTATAATTGACTTTTAAGCACAAGATTGGTGGCTCATTCCTCTTTCCATCGGAAGAGGTGTGGGCAGGAGAGGGTCTATTAGTGAATAGAAGGAAGCAGGAACTCAGAAAACAGGAATGAGAAAGTATTTGCTATAGGACTCATGCCAAAGTTTTTTTTTTCAATATCCGACACACATCCTATGGTATGTGTTGGTTGTAATACACAGGGTCTGTATATAACATAAAGATGATATGACTGATGGTTAGATGACACATATTAGCACTCTGAACTTTTAAAGGTCAAAGAAAACCAGAAATAGATCATCAGTGAGACCTGCGTTAAACAAAAGGGTTACATTGTAGCCAAAAAATTATTTGTTCTTTCCTTTTTTTCCTTATTCAAAGGTCTAATGGGAAATAAAAAATATTTAAAGGTGATCAACCACCAACTACTCCTGTATGCAAAGTGAAAAAAGCTGTGTGTCCAAGTCACATATAAAAGCCCAATTACATATCTAAGAGGTCCTTTTCTGTTCACATTGGTTAGGGTGCCTTCACACGGCGTAGCGCGCCGCTACTTTAGACACGTATATACGTGTCTGAGCGCGGCGCTTCAAAACAGAGCCCATTGATTTCAATGGGTGCCGATATACGCACGCTACCCATTGAAATCAATAGGTAAAAAAGCCTCCGATTGATTACAATGGGTAGCGCACGTATATCGGCACCCATTGAAATCAATGGGCTCTGTTTTGAAGCGCCGCGCTCAGACACGTGTATACATGTCTAAAGGAGCGGCGCGCAATGCCGTGTGAAGGCACCCTTAGGATCATTTTATTCTGCCATACTGAGGGAGTAGCTAACTGTTGCAATGGAAATCTAGCATCTAGCAATTGCCAAGATGAGTTCCTGTTTTCCTACTTACTATGCAGGTTGTCCTACTGACTCCACCAATAAGCAAATTAATTTCTTGTTTTCTCCCTTATGCAGACCTTGGAACATTTAGTCAAAATTTTCATTCAGACTTTTCATCAGCAGTGGAGATCTGTAGCTAAGTAAATTGCTGTCTATAGACAGGAGAGTAACTAGCAAAGACTGGGTCCTATAGCAAACTTTTGCCACCCCATGGCATATCACCCCCTTTGCTGGCCCTCACACATTATAATGCCCCATTTACACACACTATAATGTCCCAAAGTGGCCTCCACACAGTATTGATGTCCCATAGTATCCCATCCACACACTATAACATCTCATGGTGGCCCCTCCACACAGTATAATGTCCCACAGAGGTATTATGTCCCATAGTGACACCTGTGATGCATGTTGCAATTTTTTAAGGTTTGGCAGAACCCAAAATTTTTGGGGCACACCACCCATGAACTATTATTATACTCTGGAGTTTGAAAAGACCCCATAGAATAATGATCAGAGTCCCAGGGGAGATGACAAAAAAAAATGGTGGTACTCTTTTTGACTCTCTTCAATGATGTCTCAGACTTGTGTTATGCCAGTGTCATTATGCTTCATAACGCTGGCTTGATCCACGTGAAGTCTGTGATGTGCTTACAGAGGCCAGAAGACAGCATGGAGTTGCACCAGAGCCAAGGCAAGGAGAGTAACATTAGTTTTTATGTTCGCTCACCTCCCCTGGGCTGCTGATCATTATACTCTGGGATCTGAAAAGACCCCACAGTATATTAATAGCAGTATTTGTTGGGGTTCGCCCCACAAATACTCTTGCCGCAGGCCTACGGCCTTACTTACTGATCCCCACTTCTTCCTACAGCTGCCTTTGCTTCTCCTTCTGCCCTTCAGGGGGGGCGCTCTGGTTGGCAGAAGGGGAAGCTGAGGCAGCTTTGAGCAGGAGCAGAGATCTGTTTCCCCCTCGCCTTCTGTCTCCCCCTCTCCTTCTGTTTCTCCCCTCCTTCCCCCATAGATTGTAAGCCCTCGCGGGCAGAGCCCTCTACCCACCTGTGCTAGTCGGTCACTGTTAGTATTATATCTACCTGTATATTTTGTGTATTGTATGTAAACCCCCAAATGTAAAGCATCATGTAATTAATGGTGCTATATAAATAAATAAATAATAATAATAATAATCTGTAAATAAATAGGGCCCAATAGCAGCTGCTACTGCAGTACTCACGCCACTGTCTATAAATTAGAATATTACAACAATCAATATGGGAAAAGAGCAACATATTTACTGGTGATACGAGTTTTTTCATCCATATAAACAGATGTACAGAAGAATATTGGTGACTTTTACCATACATTTCATGGCAGAAACTGGCAGAAACTGGCAGAAACTGTATGATAAATCTGCCCAATGTTCCTAGCTGCTAAGAGGAAGCATTCAGACAGGATATGGGAACGGTAGACAGAAGAAAATCCTCTGAAGAGTTTGGTCATTGAGACAGAGGAAACTAGAGGTGCTTTCCTCTAGCACAAATACTGGGCGCTCCCACCAGATATATATCAGTGTGCATTGGGATACATTTTATGAAGCAGTTGAGAATATCATCTGGAAACTATCTTGAAATTGGTTTCCTGTAACTGATTTGCAATGGAGGTTTTATGTGTTAATTGAAAGCATTTCCCCACATTTTCTGTGGAGAACTCTTTCCCAGGATTCATAAAGTGCAAAAAGCAGAGGTTGGAGCAGCCCATAATATTTTAAATTGTTGTAGAGGGACAGAAAGTATTAATTTATGCTGGAATCCTGTGCAGAAAGTCTTTGTGACTTTGAAGTAATAATAAGAATAGTTAGTCCCCAAACTCTAAAGTAGTTACAATGTGACTGATCTACTTTAAAACAACTATCTCATCTTTGTGTAGCATATCATGAAGGCAGATCACGCTTGTGAGTCTTGCTTCCCCTATCCGGGTATAGATTACAGCTCTTTTTTGCATGATAGCCTACAAGGAAAGCTGTCGCTCTTAGTTTGGTAGGGGAAAGCATGTATAATAAGCTTTCTTTGTGAGTCTTGGTGGTGAAAGGTCTTCAAAATACATCTGCCTGCTTAATATGCTGCCCTATGTAAGCGCTGCTATTGGCCAAAATGTAACAGAAAATGTTCCTCTAGGCTACTAGCAGAGCTAAAACATTACATCGGCCTCATAACATGAGTCCGACTGTATTCATGAGCAGAATGCAATCCTTACCTCCTTTTAGGGCTCGTTCACACAGCGGAAAAGTTTTCCGACGTGTGTTTTTTTGGCACAACTCCTGATTAGGCCCGAATGAATGAGCCTAAACAGGAGTGTGTCTTGAGCCACGGATGCCAAGGCCACGGCAAGAAAGGGCATGTCAGTTCTTTTTTCTACTACTAGCTAGCGGGGAAAAAAAGCAAGCAGCTCCCATTGAAGTCAATGGGAGCCTTTTTTGCAGGCGGATTCCGCGTTAAAATCTAACTGCAAAAAACTCTGCGTGAGCATACCCTTACAACCACAGCTGACGTTTATGACAGGCTCGGCAACTTAACGCATTTTTTAAAATGCTGTATAAAAATGGCCACCTGTGGAATTGGTTTTAGTAAGAGACACATTGTTTCTCCACATTTAAGATGACTATACTTAAAATGTTGAAGTTCTCCTTCTGGGTTAGCTCATATAAACAAGCATGAATGTTCTGTCATGACTGTTGTACCTCCTGCAAAAAGGCCCCATCATGCCTGCAGCGTCTTTGACAATTTGTGCTGCGTACAGGGCCCTGCTGTCACTGATCTAGTAAATGATAGAATATGTCCTTGTCCTTTAGAGTGTTATGACTTGATGGTGGTCCCAATAATTTTGAAGATTTGTACCTTTCACTAAAGAAGATGATACGTGTGATTTCACTCTTTTATTGTCTAGTAGAAGAGACTTTCCAATCCTGAACTCTCCATAATGTTATCCCAAGACCAGGAGGAAGTAAGCAAGAAACAAAGGGTTCATTCACACAGAGTTTTTTGGTGAGGATAAAATCCACATCAGGAATTAGGAAATGGTTTTTTGAAGCGGTTTTTGGAGCGTTGTTTGAGGCTTTTTTAGTTTTTGTTTTTTTTTCCTCCAGCACAGTGTATGGACCTTGAAAAAAAACGCTAGCAGTTTTTCTGCATGGTTTTTGCCAAATCCACGCCCAGATCTGCGACGTAGATTTTCCACTTCCCATTGACTACGTTGGTTTTTGCAGGCAGAATCCGCCGCAAGGATGCTTTTTTTCCGCTAGCGGAAAAATTCCACGAGTGGAAAAATAAAGCAATCGGAACCTATAGAACTCTATGGGGAGGCACTTTTTCCACGTGGATTCTGACACAGATTCAGCGTCAAAATCAGCGCCCAAAAACTAAGTGTGAATGGACTCTTAAAACGGATAAGGCAAATCCAGTCAGATAGAGCAACTACAAACTGGTTAATCATCTTCTACAAGTGTGAAGTGAAATGGGTCGCAACAGGGTTGAAATAAAATTCTAAACTTTGCTGGGAGTTCAGAAATTTCCAGAGGTTGTAATGTGATAAAGCCATCACTGGAATACTACATTGATGATGTTCACTGCCAGGCACAGTGCCGCACCTCCCATGAGGCGACCTGAAGCGAGCGCTTCAGGCGGCGCTATGGCAGGGGCTCAGGGAGGGCGGCATTTTTTCTTACCTAAGCTAGTCCAGGACAAGTTGTCCTGGACTGGCTTAGTACAGAGCGGTGGATTGAGGAGGCCACTGAAGCAGCGCTGCTCCGGCAGCCTCCCCTCACACTCAGGCAGAGAGCAGGCCTTTTCTCTGCCTGCGAACGGCGCTAAGCCCCGCCCCCTCACACTCAGGCAGAGAGCAGGCCCCGTCCCGCGGCTTTCTCTCATTCGCTTCGGGCCGCGAGAGGGGCAGGTTCACCCCTGGCCAGGCATCATTGACATTAACTTACAATGGCACCTGAGAGCAAATTGAGGCCATTGGATTCCTGAAAACTGGATTCCTGGAACATTAAAAGAACTTTCTTGTTACTTATAAATTTCTATAAAAGATTCACACTCACCATGGTCAAAAAGTTCATGGTTGGGGCCACACAGTGACTCAGTGGTTAGCACAGCAGCCTTGCAGCACTGGAGTCCTAGTGTTCAAATCCCACCAAGGGCATAAAACCATCTGCAAGGAGTTTGTATGTTCTCCCCGTGTTTGTATGGATTTTCATCCCCTATTCCAAAAAAGACATACTGATAGAGAAAAATGTATATTGTGAGCTCTATGTGGGGCTCACAATCTACATAAAGAAAAAAAGTTCATGGTCATTGGCAATTGTGTTTTTTAAAATAGTATAAGAAATTGGTACAAATCACAAGACAAAATAGTTGCTTGAATTGGAAACTATATAATGTTCCAATATTTTATTTAATGGATAAATAATTATAATATAATATTAATATAATAAATAATTATTTAAAAAATGGTTCACTATATATATAATGGGGGGAATTTATTAAGTATCTCCTCTGCTCCAAGCAGGCATCAAGAAGAGGAGGAGACATGAAGACAGGTAAGTATGGGGCAGGGAGGGGCTGAGTTAGTTAGTTGGGAACAGCTAGTAGTTACCAGGATAGCTAGGGAGACAGGCAGGGGGTTTGAGGGTGGGAGGAAGCGAGCGAGGGAAGTTGAGGGAGCAAAGCTTTATGGTAGCTGTAGAATAGAAGCACAGGAAGTTACATGAAGCAAACAAATGCAGAGGGTGCCAGGAGCTCCCAGAGAAAGCCAGAAATCACTCAAAACACTACTAAAGTTATTTGGATGCACCTATTAACCCACTGATAGCACTAAGAGACCTTTTTATAAAAAATAATTTTGACCTGAAAACCCCTTTAAAGAGGACCTTTCATGTCCTTGGGCACATCTGGTTTTATATACTGTTAGAAATGCCCCATATCTGCAGACATTCTGCTTCAATTATACCTATAGGGAAAGCACCGGCATTTCCATAGGTATAATTGACATGCTGTGATTTAAAAGAAAAAAACAAACAAACAGTTTTTGGACCCCCCTCCAAGCACAGCATCATGGCTGGGCGGTAAGGAACACCCCCTCAGACAGTACATAGCTATGGACAGTACTGTCAGGGGGGCATTCCTCACAGCCCAGATAGACTGTCAGGAATGCCCTTGTGACAGTGAAGGGATATCGGTAACGGCACCGATAGCTCTTGCCCCGGGGGACATAATGGGAAGCTGGCACGTTGGCTTTCTAGTGGTATATAAAACCGCATGTACCTGAGTACACGAAGGGTCCTCTTTAAGATCAAATCCCTTCTGATAATGTGGAAGAAAACTAATTGCTCCTCACACCTTAAGAACTTCCTCCGTAACTCAAATTTATGTTTTTGTTGTTGGTCACAAATTCCTTTTGAAAAATCACACAATGTCATTATGGAATATTAGATATTTCATGACCCTTACTACTTCACTCAATAAAAATAAACTCGGTTTTCAGAGAAGTCATTATATTATTATGGCCAAATAGCTGTATGAACATTTGATAAAACATCACTGACTATCAGTATAAATTGAAAGTAAGGGAAAATAAATGTCAGCTCACTTTCCAGGATCACAGATTTCCAGTACCGTCTGAAGGCTTGAACATCAAAAACAAACTAAAAACAGCACTTCCTTGGAGTAGAATCTTCCACTTTATTCACTACAAAGCTTACAAAAAGAGAGCCCACTGAGAAAAACGCCAAATGGCTCTGTATGCAATGCATAACCCCAAAGAATAAACTCACATAGAGTAAATACCAATCTAACAATTAAATTAAAATTGCAAAAATCCTTCCAAATTGTCATTTATTTCAGCCATAAATTGAAAAGCTACAATACATCTGGCGCATTATATTTATTTTAACCCTTTAGTGATCTAACTAGACACATAGTTGAGGGGAGGGGGGTGAAGGAGCGACAGTCCCAGGCCCACGGATTCTGTGGGGCCCACCATTAACACATGCTGAACTTTGTAACTAGATTTTTGCCCATTCTTCTTTGAAAAATAGTTCAAGCTCAGCCAGATTGGATGGAGAGCATCTCTGAACAGTAATTTTCATTTCTTGCCACAGATGCTCAATGGGATTTAGGTCTGGACTTTGACTGGAGCATTCTAACACATGAATATTCCTTGATCTAAACCATTCCACTGTAGCTCTGACTGTATGTTTAGTGTCATTGGCCTACTGAAATCTGAATCTCCTTCCCAGTCTCAAGTTTTTTACATCCTCCAACAAGTTTTCTTCCAGGATTGCCCTGTATTTAGCTCCATCCATCTTTCCATCAACTCTGACTAATTTCCCTGTCCATACTGAAGAAAAGCCTCTCCCTAGCATGATGCTGCCACCACCATGTGTCACAGTGGGGATGGTGTATTCAGGGTGATGAGCAGTGCAGGGGCGAATCCAGGGCTGGGTGAGCTGGGCACGGCCGGGACCTAACAACTGCCCCCCTACATCTGCCCCTAGTTCCCCCCTCTTGCTCACACATGCTGTCTCTTCTCTCTTTATCATTCAGCAGCCTCCATTGCCGTCAGCTTGCATCAAGCACACAGTCCCGTGTGGCTCCGCCCACTAACGAGTCATAGCCTATCCTGGTGATAGACTGTGATGACATCATCACAGGTCCATGAACATCTTCCCCCTAGTAGTTTAATGTCCCCCCTCCATGTGCATTCAGTTTAACTGCCCCCCTACATCTGCCCCTAGTCCTCCCTCTTGCTCACACATGCTGTCTCTTCTCTCTTTATCATCCAGCAGCCCCCATTGCCGGCAGCTTGCAGCAAGCACACAGCCCCTTGTGGCTCCGCCCACTAACGAGTCATAGCCTATCCTGGTGATAGACTGTGATGACATCATCCCAGGAACTTGAAAAAATTTCAACTAGCTATGCGGGCCAGATAGAAGCAGTCAGAGGGCCGGATGTGGCCCGCGGGCCGTACATTGCCCAGGTCTGTTATAGACTCATAGCAAGTCAGAAATGTGTAAGAGAAAGGACACTATGTATATAGCCATGTTGTTGTGGCTTCATCTGTCTAATGGAAGAATAAGATGGAAGATTGTAGTCCAAAGAAGTGCTGGTTCTTTGTTCATTTTTAACAGTATATACCCAGTGTATACCCATTTCATTTTCCCCATTGCCCAGACTCCATAGTGTATATCTTTTCTGCTACTACTAATGTATGTTTCCGGACAGCCTTCACGTCCAAAAGATGAAACAAGTTAAGATACTGAAAGCTGTAGTAGCAGTGGATAGAGATGAAAGACAATATATTACATAAAGACAGATAGTGTAAAGCGAGCGGCACTATAGCAGTGGTTATATGTAGAAATGTCTGCTTCTCATGAATCACTTAAATGTTCCTGTCGTCATTTCACATTGGAAAGAATGTTACCAGTTTATAACTCCTATCACCTCATAGTGTTCCATATATACATATCCTATTATTAATCCTATTGTTCCTCATATCCTGCCACTGTAACCCCTCCTATTGTTTGAAGTCATGTTTCTCATGATGCGTGCCATACTTCTATAAAAGTTACATCTTCAGGACAAACACGATGCTCTTGACAAGCACGATGATCTTATTATAAAATAAGTCACCATAGGGGCCACACGGTGGCTCAGTGGTTAGCAGTGCAGCCTTGCAGCGCTGGAGTCCTGGTGTTCAAATCCCACCAAGGGCATAAAACCATCTGCAAGGAGATTGTATGTTCTCCCCGTGTTTGCATGGATTTCCATCCCATCCTCCAAAAAAGACATACTGATAGGGGAAAAAAAATGTACATTGTGGGGCTCACAATCTACATAAAAAAAAAAAAAAAGTCACCGTCACTTATTGGTATCCACAGATGTGTATAAAGGCAATGCTCACACCTATCAGCAGCTAAAACCCTTTGTGACATCATTTTTATTTTTATTTACAAAAAAAGTGGTGTATAGAGTGCTTATATTCCCTTAAAAACTAAAAACTCCTCAGCAGAAGCCCATTAAAGCCTTTATCAGACAATAATCTCCATCATATCCGTGTAACACAATCCTCCTGGGGAGGGCAATGAGCCCCTTTAAAAGATATGTCGGGATCTGCTTACCCAAGTAGTATCATTGGCTCCCAAATCAAGGATGCCAGATAGAAGCAGAGAGTGCAACAATAAAAGTAAACTTTATACCAAATGCTTGGTGGTTACAAAGTTTTTACAGTGAGACATCTGACATATGAAATAAAGTTAGATCATCAATATCAGAAGCCTGGAAAAGCCAACTTTTAATATCAATTTAGATGAGCTATTTAGAGCACTGGTGGTGTAGCTGCGCCTCCTAGAGCATTTGTTTCCTATTTAGTCACCACACAGATCCATCTCTACTAATTTTCTGATGTATGTCAACCACAGACAAGAATGGGTGCTCCATTAGACACAATCATGCCCTGGGTGCACCAGACAGCTAATTTGCATACATATGGAAAAAAAGGAAATTTTCCTTTACAATACCTACAACAGCATATAAGTGGTGTTTATATAAGAGATTTTGGTAGTGGTGTACTCCTTTCAATACCGCTCCTTCTTCATGTTTAGTATTCAGTTTGATATCTTATTTCCATCTATGGCCCCATTCACATCTGTGTTCGGGTTCCGTTTGGAGAGTCCGCTTCAAAACTTCCGAACAGAAACCTATACGCATTAACAAGCAGTTAACTAAGGAAACCACATGGACCCCAAAAACTATAATTGGGTCTGTGTGGTTTCTGCTCAGTTTCTGCATGAAACATGTGGTGAGATAAGTGCTGCTTGTAGTACTTTTCTCTCCGCATGTTTTGTGCAGAAACTGAGCAGAAACCACACGGGCCTCATTATAGTCTATAGCAGACCTGGGCAAAGCCCGGCCCCCGGGCCATCTCCGGCCCTCTGACTGATTCAGTCTGGCCCGCACAGCTTCACTAGGGGGCGTGTCTAGGGGGCGTGTCTTAGTGCCGGCAGAAGATGGAGACATGTGGAATGTGTCATAAGGTACTGAGAGATGTAAGGTGAGATGCAGGGTGGAGAGAGAGAGAGTGTGTGTGTGTGTCTATATGTGTGTGTATGTGTATATGTGTCTGTATGTGTATGTGTCTATATGTGTCTGTCTGTGTCTGTATGTGTGTGTGTCTATATGTGTCTGTCTGTGTCTGTATGTGTGTGTCTATGTGTCTATATGTGTCTGTCTGTCTATGTCTGTATGTGTGTCTATATGTGGGCAGAGATGGAAGGGGAATGTTATACTAGGGCAGAGATGGCAGATGGAGTGGGGGACATGAAACTAGGGGAGAGATGGAGGGGGGACATGAAACTGGGGGAGAGATGGAGGGGGGACATGAAACTGGGGGAGAGATGGAGGGGGGACATGAAACTGGGGGAGAGATGGAGGGGGGACATGAAACTGGGGGAGAGATGGAGGGGGGACATGAAACTGGGGGAGAGATGGAGGGGGGACATGAAATGGAGAAAATAAAGGGGGATATGAAACTGAGGGAGAAATGGAGGGGGGACATGAAACTGGGGGTAGATGAAGAGGACACTTAAACTGGGGGGACATTAAATTGGGGACAACTGGAGGAGGCATTAAACCGTGGAGGTAGCTGGAGGGGGACCTGTCTGCCTCTAGTTGCCCCCAGTTTAATGTCACCCTCCAGCTGTCAATTTATTGCCCCCCTCCAACTACCCCCACTGTTTAATGTCCCCCTCCAGCTGCTTCAGTTTCGTGTCTCCTCTAGTTTCCACCAGTTTATACTGGGGCACCAGGAAAGGGACTTAATACTGTGGGGCAGTTGGAAGGGAACATTATAATGTGGGAGCATATAATGTACGGGTGACTGTAGGAGGATTATACTTTGTGGGGGCACATGGAAAGATGACTGGGAATGGGCAGAGTCAATGTAGAAGTGGGTGGAGCTAAATTTGTTTCAATGTCTTATGCGGCCCCATGGGAAAATTAATTGCCCACCCCTGGTCTATAGGGTCCGTGGGTTTCCCAGGCAACCACTTTTTAATGCATATAGGTTTCTGTTTGGGGGGTCCTGAAGTGGGCTCCACAAACGGAAACCCGAACGCAGATGTGAATCGGGTCTATCATGTATAAAACAGAAATATTACATTGTATCTTTGGCATTTCAATAAAATGCCTTTAAGTAGCTTTTCTCCAGGAAATTAGCTATGAATTACTACTACCTGGGTGGGAATTCAGTCTGTCAAATTTCTGCTCCATCTACATCCAGTTTTGTGTATATGTGTCTCTTATGATGAAGTCGGTGGGGGCGGTGTTGGAGGAAGTGTTACAAGTAACAAGAAGTGAGTCCTGAGATGTTTCCTTATCTGCACATCCCAGAAGAATGAGCAGTTTCCTGTATATGTGAAGCAGTTAACTCTGTGCAGATCAGTTCAGTCAGTTCCCAGCTCCACCCAGGGCATTTCACCCACAGCCTTCCCGACGCTCTATCAGTGTGACCAGGAGGAAGCTTAGAATAAATACAGACTTGAACACATCATAGCATCCTTACAGTTGTTTACTGCAAAGAGGTAACCTTCTAACATGAAGTACTAGTGTAGAGAATGACCAAGAAGGAGAACTTGCTGATACCATCCAATAAATTATGGGCCACTAATGGAACTTTTCATACAAGTAATTAAAAAAGTGAATATGAACATGTTCCAGTATAAAATGTTTCCTGTTTCAAAACGCCAAAAACAGTTCTATGGTGTAGAATAGGGGTGCACATGCAGCCTGTCAATCCGCTCTGTGAACTCTCAGTCACTGGGACACCAACACGCAGCTGGATCCTTCTGATGAATAAAGTCCACTCATTAGATGTCAGTTCATAGGAAATCTGTATAGGTCATGGTAAAATTCATGTGTGTGCTCCTAGGTGGCTGCTCACATGTGGTTTCTATGTGGGCAGCAGAGAATTGGTGCAGCAGTGAAGATTGTTTATGCACCATGTGGCAAGAACTAATAAGGGCTGGTTTAGTTAAGTGGTATTTTTACAATGTGCATAGTTGCATTCCTGCTTGGCCAACTCCTCGCCAGTGCTGAACAGAGGAGAATTTGGAGAAGAATTGCATTATATTATCAATATGCCATAAATGTCTCAGATCTAAATAACCTTTGGAATTATTGAGAGGTGGTCCAACTTGCAATTGAAGCCCTCAGACCAAAAGAGGTTGTGCGCCACTGGTGCCACAGCCCAGAAATAGCTAACTGGTGGATGGCTAGTAGTTATAGCGGTAGCTGTGCCACCGGATAGGCCAAGTGACCTCAACCAAACTCCACAGAGCATCTCTTAGGCTAAAACTCAGCGAGGGGGGCCTGCAATGCTACCAGATGGTGGTAGTAGTTTCCCAGCGGTACTTACAGTTGAAGAGGGGTCTTCTTTTACCCTGAGCAGGTTTGATGAAGGGCCCAGATGGTAATGCAGAAATGACTCAGGAGGCAGTAGTGCAGTTAAAACAGATTGACTTTTACTCAGCAACTGTAAACTGTAAACCTTGCAGCTTCTGAATGGGGGTAGTGGTTTCCCACTTTGTAATATGCCCAACCTTGGGCTTGAGGGGATTCCCAGTTATGATAAGACTAGTGCCATACTCCACTCCAAACAACTCTATCTCCAAAACTTAGCCACCTCCAGCAGAGAATACTGGGGGTTGTACTGTATGGCAATCCTTCCAGGGGCCTAGTTAAGTTTTAATGGCAGGTCCCAGACAACACCTACTGGCAATTAGGACTCCTCCTGGCATTGTGCCCAAATGATAGACAGTAGAATTCCCTGTCTCAGGGCTGTGTCAATATAGTCCTTGGACTGTCTCTTTCCTTACCTCTCAAGACTTCAGGACTACCATATGCAGAGGCAGAGAAGTGAAGAGGCTGCCACCAGTAAGTTTTGTGCCACAAAGTCTACACCTGACTGGGGAGATCAAGTTTTGTGCCCTTTGGCCAGCCTGCCTGGAGTTATCCTCCAGAGACTGAGGCACTGAGGGGGTTAATGCCCACAATCAGTGCCGGCACTTATCATGGACATTAGTGCCAGGTGTCTGCTGTATAATATGGCTGCCATATTTAAATACCCCAACATCGTCTATACTATTAGGGAGCCTTCACACGGAATTTACGCTCCGCTCATTCAGACGCATAAACACGTGTCAAAGTGACCGTTGTAAAACACAATCCCATAGACTTCAATGTGTGCCAGTTTTACGTGTGCTACACATTGAAATCAATGGGAGGCTTTTAAACCCATTGATTTCAATGTGTAGCGCACGTAAAACCGACACGTTTTTACGCATCTGAATGAGCGGAGCGTTAACTCTGTGTGAAGGCTCCCTTATGGTGGATGTTGGGAAGGGGTTAAAGGAGGTGCTGAACAGAAAAGTGTCTATACACTTCAGCCATTTCTAAGTGTATGAAAACATCCTGCTGGCTTGCAGTGACAAAACTGTTACTCCTTGCACTGCCTCATCTGCAACATTCCAATTCCCTACAATTCCATCTTGAACATGCTGGAGCATCTGTGTGATCAGCAGAATATAGTGAATGATTAAACTGCATGCAACAGACCACAGGTACAATGTTTTATTGGAAACTGATGAGTGAAGTGTTTTGTCTTCTGAAGCCCTTTGAGGAGGCCATCAAATTTATCAGCAGGGTTAACTGCAGCATTAGTCATGGCATCCCTTTTATTACATATGTTACAGGAAATACAGTAAAAAAAACCCTGTCATGTGTATATAATATATGCCTATGACCCTACTGAACAATTCTTATTGTGAGTTTTGTGTTCATTTGAGTAGAAAATGGTGTGTAGAGTAACTACTAGTGACACCCTGTGGCCATTGCTGCAAGTCTTTTTAAGGCTAAGAAGTCCCCATCAACGGGGAGCGCAGGGATAGGTAAGTAACAGTGTTAACAGTGTTTTTTTAAAAATGTTTTTATCCTCCCTAGGTCTCCGATCATTATACACTGGGGTCTGAAAGGACCCCAGGGTATAATAATTGTCCATGGGTGTCCACAATGGAGAATAATATTGTGTGCAGAAGCCACTATGGGGCATAATACTGTGTGCAGAGGCTACTATGGAGCATAATAGTGCGCGCAGAGATGCGGGGGTGGGGGGTTGGTCAAGGTCCTTGGCGTCTTTTGGGGGGGAGGGGCATGTCAAAAGTTCGCCACAGAGCCCCGCCATTCCTAGTTATGCCACTGAGGAACACAATAAGTATTTCTTTTTTATATATATATAATTAGGGGCACAGTGTGGGCATTGTACTCAGGAGGCACAATGGGGCCATTTTTTTTTTTTTATACCTGATAACTAGGGACACAATTGTGGTATTTAGGGATTTCAATGCATTAGCATTGTCACGGGGTGACTAATGCTATACAGTCTCAGAACACTTCTCACTGACAAGTGTGTGATGTGATAATAGCAGTGGTAAAAGGAGATGTTTCTGTAATGAAAAATTCTATTGTAGTAATTCTTTTTGACCAGAAGATGCCGCTGTGTTAGGTAAAGGAAAAACCAGGAAGTGGACTGCTGTAGTGGGGGAGAAGAAGCTGGCTGTGAGCAGTGAGAGATCTGAGGGACAATCCATTGCCATCCGCTGCCCTGCAACGCTTGTTTCAGGCCAGGGCCAGCTCTGGAGAAGCCCGAACCTGTTGCTGGTTCCCATGTCAGGAGAGTTGGAGACGATTGCTGTGCAGACGCCGCGGAGCGGATGACAAGAAGGACCAGCCCTTGTGACACCGTGTTCCAGTTGCCTGGAGGCAAAGAAATTCCTGTTTCCTTCGGAAAGTCCATCTGACTGTTCGCCCCCTTGCTAACCCGGGTAAGCGGAGCTCCGATTCACCTTTCATAAGGGTGAATAGTGTATACACGCAGTAAATAGTTGTTTTTTTTTGGCGCCAAAAACCTAGCATAGACTGGTTCCGGCCATTTTGCTTTAAAGCGAGTTCTATCCAAACGGAGATACAGCACGTGTTGTCCTGCTATTCAAAAGAGACACTATATCCTGGATTATAGTACCAGAAGTATGTCATAAGAGGAGTTATTTGTTTCACTAAGACTTGTGCAGCTAAGCACCAACTTCTGATAAAACAAAACCGGTTGCTGAAGTCTTCCCTGCAGGGTTGGGGTAGTGTGTTGAAATGTGGATATTGGGGAGTGGGTAAGTTAAATAGTAAACTGTGATATTGTTAACCCCAGTGTGACACCGCAGGTGATCTTCCTCTGCATACTTACATTGTTTTGTTAGCTCGGTATTAATAGGTAAATTGCAGCTGCTTTATATAGGTAGCCGCTAGTTAAAGGCATAGTTCACTAGTTCTGACATATTAGGTCACGGTGCAGTGTCACTCAGGGGTCTCAGCCCTCGGCTGAGTGTCTTGTAATTATTGATTTCATCAGGCCTGTTAGCCTGGAGTTCACCCCAAAAGGGTATAGAGTAAAATTTATATTTCTTACTTCGTGTCTGGTGTGGTTGTGCCTGTCCGTGGAACCGCTGTATCCTAAAAGTTCCTGCAAGAGCCCCGGTAGCCAGTCGGCTGCCGTGTCTTTCCCTTCCTCCTTCCCCCTTACAGCATTACAGTGTATTATCACTAATAATAAGACCCCTGTGATTCAAGACCTCTAGGAGGAGTTAAAAAAAATAAATAAAAAATTATTGCAAGAATGAAATGTTCCCTACATCAGATTTATAATAATGTAAAATACATCCACATTAGCTATCCATGTGTCTGAAAATGCCTGATCTAATATTTTTATATGTGATCAAAACATCATATGGTGCATCTGCCCCACCAAGAAGATGCCTTCTACAATATAAAAAGTTTTGGGTGTCAGAATATGGCAACTTAGTTCATTTTTTTTCCATCTTTTGGGGATTTTATTTAAGGTGTTAAAACGTAACAAAAACTATATAAATTTGCTATCACCATAATCTTACCAACCCATTTAGATACAGGTAACATGTAATTTTGGCTGCACAAAGAACACTAGAAAAACGAAGCCAGTAAAAAGGTGTCAGAAATCTAGATTTTCTCTAACTTCACCCCAATTTGAATTTCTTGTACTGCTTTCTAGTACATTCCAATCCAGAACATGAAATGGTTGTATTATAACATACAAACTGTGAACAGAAAACTAAAAAAGAAATGGGTTTTAAAAAGCGGGGAGTAAAAAAAAGAAAATCTAAAATGGCTGCAGCAGGAAGGGGTTAATGGCTATTCACATACAAGGGAAATATATAGTGATATGTACTAGCATTACTGCAAATTCCACTGTTCACATGAGGCTTTTTTGGTGACTTTTTATTTTTTTTATTGTATGCTATATGTTCCATATACGCTTTTGGTTTGAAGAAGAGATGTGCGTACCCTCAAATTTGTGCTTTTAAATTCCTATCTCCTGTGTGACTTCTATTCTCATCAGTTAGAAAAGGTTCAAATAAAAATGAGTATATTCGTCGAAAGTTCTAAGTAAAACAAAACTAAAACAAGGCACCTATAGAGGTCTGAAATATGGTAAAATGTTAAAAAGAGGTTGAAATGGAATGTTTGTGTAGCACTGCCCTCCAGTGGACATATGGAGGAATTGCATTTATACAGTGAGGAAATTTTCAGAATGTCAAAATAAAACAAGGGTCAAGAGTGTAATGATACTAGTATCTTTATCACTGAATTAAGTTCTGATTATGTGACACTTTTATTAGGAATATTACATGTTTTATTAAAAAATGAGTGTTTAAGTATCACCTGTAAATGGTACAGGCTAAAAACCTGAATGTAGGATTCCTAGCCATCATTACTTATTTCTACTACCATGTGTCCATTGCTATTATATTACCATGTATGTGACAACGTGGGCCTTTCCGTGGAGATGTCAGTGAGTAGAAAGGTGCATGCCAGCATTGACACATGGAGCAGCAATTATGGACAAGGAAAATCTATGGCTTTCACAGCCCACTAGGTCAACGTTTTGAGCAGCAGAAACCACAGTCTAGAAATGCAAGACTAGGTGGTAGTGCCACGTCATCTGTGTAAGCCCAGTTCCAGGTGTGGCCCATCTAACTCATCTGAATCCTCCCACCTGGACCATTTTCTGCCTCCAACTTCATCAGAGCGAGCTGATGCTTCCAATTCCATCTCACTATAAATATTAGAGTCACATGTAGGATGTTTCTAGGGCATAATAACCACAGCATAATAAGAGAACTTTGCTTTCATAGTGACACCAGTAGGCACAGCATATTGGGCACTGAAATGCCTATGAAAATACCTATGAAAAATCAGTATTTTCATTTTTTACCACTGTGCGTTCATTTTCTGCAAAACACCTGTGGGATTAAAATGCTAAATATTAGAGATGAGCAAACAGTGAGACTCGATATTCGTTTCGAGTAGAGCTTCAATATTCGACTACTTGATCGAATATCAAATCCCATTATAGTCTATGGGAAAAAAATGCTCGTTTCAGGGGAGACCACTATTCGACTAAAGGAGAGTCACCAAGTCCACGAGTAGTAGGAGGAGAGTGTTTAGGAGGAGCGCTTGTGCAGTTAAAGGGGCTCTATCAGCAAAATCATGCTGATAGAGCCCCACATATGCGTGAATAGCCTTTAAAAAGGCTATTCAGTCACCGCTAAAGTTATATTAAACTACCCCTCAGTTTTAAAATAATACCCTAAAAAAGAATGTGATCTACTTATGCATCGTGCACGGTGGGTGGGCATTCAGGGTCCGCCGTCTTCTTCATCCACGCCTCCTCTTCCTCCGATGTCCTCGGGTCCCGTCTTCCTCCGGCGCTTGCGAACTGACATTACTAAAAAAAATGGCCTGGGTGCATGCACAGTAGCATGCTGCTTCTAATACGGCTACTACGCAGGCGCCCAGGCCATTTTTTTTTAGCAATGTCAGTTTGCGAGTGCAGGAGGAAGACGGGACTGAGGACATCGGAGGAAGAGGAGACGTGGATGAAGAAGACGGCGGACCCTGATTGCCCGCCCACTGTGCATGATGCGTAAGTAGATCACATTCTTTTTTAGGGTATTATTTTAAAACTGGAGGGTAGTTTAATATAACATTAGCGGTGCCTGAATAGCCTTTTTAACCCCTTAGTGACCAGCCTATTTTGGACCTTAATGACCAAGCCAAATTTTGGAAATTTGCCCTGTGTCACTTTATCAGTGAATAATTCTGTAACAGTATAGCGCATCCAAGCGATTCTGATATTGTTTTTTCGTGACATGTTGTACTTTACTGAGAAGGTAAAATTAGACTGATATAACTTGCGTAAATCTATTTAAAAACTCGCAAATGCTGAAAATTTTGAAAATTTTTCAATGTTTTCCATTTTTAGCTGCGATATCTCACATATACACAATAATACAGGGCAAAAAAGTTAGTAGTTATATACTTCCAAATGTCCCTTTTGTGTTTCAAGCATATTTGAAATAATTTTAGCATATTTGAGTAACTTAGACAATTTACAAGTTTATCAAGTTTATAAGCAAATTTTGGAAATTTTGAGTTTGTCATTTTTTCCTGTACCAAGCTCTGTTTGCAGACAGGAATTGGTGGAATAATGACAGAACCTCCCATTAAATGACCCAATTTGGAAAACTAGACCCCTTCAGGTATTCTTTGAGGGGTTTAGTGAGTATTTTGATCAAATAAATATTGTTTTGCAAGAATTATTACAAATGATGAAAAAAATGACATTTTCATTTTCTTCAAATATATGTCATTTTAAAGCCAGTTTTTTTGCACACAACACATCAAAAAGAAGAAACACACCCCAAAATATATCACCCCACTTCTCCCGTGTTAAAATATGTTCATTTTGTGGCCTTAGTCCTATGTACGCACATATAGTAGGGCCTAAGAGGTAAGGAGGGCCAATTGGATTTCAAAACACAAATTTTGCTTGCAGATATTTTAGGCCCATTGCACATTCAAACAAGATTTGAGTTACCAAAGCAATTGAAAACCCCCATAAATGACCCCATTTTATAAACTAGACCCCTTAGGGTATTCATTGAGGGGTATAGAGAGTACTTTGACCCCATAAGTTTTGAGAAAATTTGCGTCAAACAAAAAAAAAAAAATCATATTTTTTACACAAGTGTCATTTTATAGGCAGTTTTTTTGCACATAACACATGAAAATGAAGAAAAACACCCCAAAATAGATGACCCCATTTCTCCTGTGTTCAAAAATGTACACTTTGTGGCCTTAATCCTATGTACGGACGCACGGTAGGGCCCAAAAAGAAGGGAGCACAAACTGGATTTCAAGACACAATTTTTGCTTCTAAATGTTTCAGGCCCATTGCTCATTCAAACAAGATTTGAGTTACCAAAATAATTGAAAACCCCCATAAATGACACCATTTTATAAACTAGACCCCTTGAGGTATTCATTGAGGGGTATAGTGAGTATTTTGACCCCATAGGTTTTAAAAGAATTTGCGTCAAACAAAAAATTCTCATATTTTTTACACAAAAGAGTCATTTTAAAGGCAGTTTTTTTGCACACAAGGCATGAAAATTAAGAAAAACACCCCAAAATAGATGGCCCCATTTCTCCCGTGTTCAAAAATGTACACTTTGTGGCCTTAATCCTATGTACGGATGCACGGCAGGGCCCAAAAAGAAGGGAGCACCAACTGGATTTCAAGACACAAATTTTGCTTGCAGATATTTCAGGCCCATTGCACATTCAAACAAGATTTGAGTTACCAAAACAATTGAAAACCCCCATAAATGACCCCATTTTATAAACTAGACCCCTTAAGGTATTCATTGAGGGGTATAGTGAGCATTTTGACCCTATAGCCGTTTCACAGATTTTACTAACCTTGGGATGTGTAGGTTAAAAATGACTAAAATGTCCCTTTATCCCCAAAGTTTTCATTTTCACAAGGGGTTAAAAGAGAAAATGCCCCCCACAGTTTGTTACACAATTTCTCCTGAACACGGCAATATCCCATATGTGGCCATAATCTGCTGTATGGGGACATGGTGGGGCTTAGAATGGGAAGAGCGCTATTTGGCTTTTGGAGGGCAGATATTGCTGGAATAGTTTTCAGGTGCCATATCGTATCTGCAGAGCCCCTAAAGTACCAATACAATGGAAAGTCCTCAGATGTGACCCCATTTTAAAAACTACACCCATCAAGGAATGTATCAAGGGGTATTATCATTTTGAGCCTAAAAATGCTTCCCAAAAATTAATGTACAGAATGAAAATTGAAATTTTTAAAGAAATCTGCCATCTCGGTGCCCAATACGTTGCACCCACTTTGTGTTGTCAGAGACCTGCACTCCTAAAACTATTAAGGGGCCATCCCGAGGGGCAGAAAATTATATATGTGGGTGTAAACTGCTGCTTGGGCACACAGCAGGGCGCAGAAGGGAAGGAGCACTGCGCTTTTTAGCTATTGGGGTACAGAGTTAGAGGGACTTTTGGGGCGCCATGTTGTTTTTTCAGAGCCCTGGAGGTGACAGTAAACTGGAATTCGCCAAGAAGTGACCCTATTTTGTAGGGGAAATTTTAGGGTCTCGGCAAATATGACATGGTGTCCAAACACCAACAATCTAAATCTGCACTCCAAAAGCACATAGCGCTCCTTCACATCTGCGCCCTGCTGTGTACCCAAATGGCGGTGTATGCCCACATGTATGACACTGGTGTACCCTGGATAACGGACTTAATGCCATGTGTGGGTAGAATCAGCTGTTTGGGTACAGCCGGGCACAGAAGGGAAGGAGCGCTATTTTGGTTTTTGGAGCACAGTTTGGTTTTTGGACGTCACTTTTGCAAAGCCCCTGAATTGCCAATAAAGTGGAATCCGCAGACATGTCACGCCATTTTGGACACTACCCCACTGATGGGATTTATCAAGTGGTGTAGCGAGAATTTTTAACCCTTGAGTGTTGCATTTATTTGGTTTCAAGAAATGAAATTGCGGTTGATAATGAGAAGTTAAAAATGAAGTTTTCCAGAGATTCGCCATTTCAGTATCTGATATGTTGTGCCCGACTTATGTCAGCAGAGACACTCCAAACACTGTTAAGCGGGTATCCCGGGCACAACAGCTTTTAGAGCGTTCATCTCTGATACAAGGCGGGCACAACATATTATGCACTGAAATGACGGATTCCTGGAAAAATGGTCATTTTCACCTTTCACAATCAGCCGCGTATTCATTTATGGATAATAAGTTATAGCAACATTTGGGGGTTAAAATGCTGTCTGTACCCCTGGATAAATCCTTCAGGGGTGTAGTTTCCAAAATAAGGTCTCATATCAGGGGATTCCACTTTACTGGCGCTTCAGCTCTGCAAAAGTGTCATGGCATCCAAAAACCAAACCGTCTGTGCTCCAAAAACCCAATAACCGTTCTTCCCTTCTGTGTCCGGCTGTGCCCTAATATCAGTATATACCCACATATGACATTACGTACGTTATCCTGGGTACACCAGTGTCATACATGTGTCATACATGGGGCATAATCTGCAGTTGGGGTACACAGCAGGGCGCAGAAGGGAAGGAGCGCGATGCGGCTTTTGGAGCACAGATTCAGATGTTTGGTATCTGGACGCCATGTCATGTTTGTAGAGCCTGTAAGGTACCAGAAAAGTGGATTCCCCAAAGGAGTGACCCCATTTTGAAAACTGCACCCCTCAAAGAATTTATCAGGGGGTGTAGTGAGTATTAGTATCCCAGACGTGACTGCACAGCGGATGGCAAAGAGGGAATATATAAGCTGTGCGGAGGACATTGGGGACACCAAATTCCCTACTATGTCCCAGTAGCTCCTATGATTGGGGGAGTCAAACTGGGGGTCACTTTGGGGGTCACTTCTGGTGTCTGTTCCCTCACAAGCTGTAAATCTGGGGAGTCCCCTGATATTCGCTCGCACAGCTTATATATTCCCTTCCTGCCGCAGCCAGTTGTGTTCTAATGATTTTGGCGATTTTGGGGTTGTTTGTCTTCACATGACTAGATGCTATATTTTCTTTATTTTTCTGGTGACATGGCCATATAAGGGCTTGTTGTTTGCGGGATGAGATGCATTTTGTAATGACACCATTTTTGGGTGCCTACAACTTATTGAATACATTTTATTAACTCTTTTTTTGCTGGATTTTCTAAAGAAAAATCAATTCTGGCATTGCATTCTACCTTTTAAATTTTTCGCCATGCAGCGTACAGTATAAGTAACATGTGACCTTTATTCTGCGGGTCGGTACGGTTACAGCGATACCTCATTTATGTTATTTTTTAATGCGATACTAATTCTGTAGAATAAAAACACATTTAGGGACATAAATCAACGTTTTTTGTATCACCATCTTCTGAGAGGCGTAACATTTTTATTTTTTGGTTGACAGTGTTGGTTGAGGGCTTATTTTTTGCGGGACAATGTGCGCTTTTTATTGGTACTGTTGTGCGGTGATTATGACTTTTTGATCACTTTTTATAGCATATTTTGTAAGGTGAGATGGCGAAAAATCACTACTTCCGGCGGGTTTTTTCCGTTTTTTTTTCCCGAAGATCACCCTATGCATTAAATATTGTTGCAGTTTTATTGTTCAGATTGTTACGGACGCGACGATACCAAATATGTATTGTTTTTATTAACTTTTAGGGTTTTTTTTAATATAATTCATTTTCTATAGAAAAAAAGGGAATTTTGGGGCTTTATAAGTTTATTCATTTTTATCAGACACTTTATTTATTTATTTTTCACTTTTTTTCTCTTACTTTTTCATGTGTCCCTTTAGGACACTTGGATTAGTGATGCTTTGATAAAAGCATCACTAATTCTCTATTAGATGCTGCAGGACACAGCTGTCAGTGTCTTGCAGCGTCTAGAGGAAGTCAGATGCAGGGGCTGCCTGCGTCTGACTTCCTCTGACCCCGGGCAGGATCAACCAGGTATTGGGGGTCTTTAGCAGTCTGGGGTCACTGGCCAGACCCCAGACTGCATGTTTTGTATATCGGCACCCTCCGATCTCGCCGCGGGGGGTGCCGATACCGCCGGCACTGTCACAGAACCGCTTCAGTTCCGTGATCATGTTTGATCACGGAACTGAAGGGGTTAAAACCCCCCGATCGGAGACCCCTCCGATGGGGGGTTATGGAATGGGGTCTTAGCTGTTAGATACAGCTAAAATCCCATCCAATTATGTCGGCACTTACAGGGAATCCTTCCCTGACTGCCCGACGTAGTTTTCCTATAGGGCAGTCAGGAAGGACCTGCAAGTGCCGACGTAGATTCCCTATGGGCCAGTCGTTAAGGGGTTAAAGGCTATTCACGCATATGTGGGGCTCTATCAGCATGATTTTGCTGATAGAGCCCCTTTAAAGCACACGGACCCCATTATAGTCTATGGGGTCCGTGCGCTTTAACTGCACACCGCTTGCAGTTGCGCTGATAAAAAGTAAGCTCCCTAGTAACCGCAAGCTGCCAGCTCTCCTGACTAGCAAAGACGAGCCTGCGGCAAATCAACGCTGGTTCTGCAGCAGGCTCATCCTTGCTAGTCAGGAGAGCTGGCAGCTTGCTGTTACAAAGGAGATTACTTTTTCTCATAGGAATGAATTGACCAGTGTTGATTGGCCAGTGTACAGCATTCGGCCAATCAATGCTGGTTCTGCCGGAGGCTCGTCTGTGAGGAGGCGGAGTCTAATTGACGCTGATCAATTCATTCCTATGAGAAAAAGTCAGCTCCCTCGTAACCACAGGCTGCCAGCTGTCCCGACTAGCAAAGACGAGCCTGCTGCAGAACCAGCATTGATTTTCCAAATGCTATACACTGTCTAGCATTCGGCCAATTAACGCTGGTTCTGATTCAAATATTTACTGTGAATAGCTAGTAGTATTCAATCTAGTACGAATATTTCGAATACCTACTCGATCGAATACTACTCGCTCATCTCTACTAAATACACTTAGAGAAAAATTCTAAAAAATCTATGAGTTTTCTGTCTTGCAACCCAAAAAACATCTATGAAACAACTGTGGGATCAAAATACTCAATACACCAATATTTCAATTATTTGGGGGGGTTTCTTAAGTTTTAGCACCTTTAGGCCTCTACAATTTTATGATGGCACTAGAAATATCCACATATAATGGACTGTATTTGAGTTACATTGCAGACTATGGCCACATTTGGGATATTTCTATAAAATGATTGAGGTAACTCCTCACCCACAATTACTTCTCTTTTGGTGATTGCATTTATTTACAGCAGACCGGCACCGCAATGGGGAGTAAAATGGCGCCACAGTACGCTAATCTCTTCATGGCCAAGCTTCAGAGTGACTTCCTATCCACCTGCACCACCAGGCCTCTGGCCTACTATCGCTTCATTGACGATATCCTAATCATTTGGACTGGGTCTGAACAACAGCTGAAAACGTTCCATGAACAATCCAACCAGTTCCATCCCACCATCAACCTGACGCTCAATTACTCCTTCTCTGAAATAAACTTCCTGGATACAGTCATCAAGATACAGGACAACAAAATCGAGACATCGCTGTATTGATAGCCAATTGACCGACCAACCTACCTAAGATGGGATAGCTTTCATCTGAAACACATAAAGCACTCCATTGTCTACAGCCAGGCTATCAGATACCATTGCATATGCTCAAACCCTGCAGATAGAGACAAACACCTTGGAGGCCTCAAAAACACATTCTTGAGGCAGGGTTACCATCCAAGAACAATTGATAACCAAATCACCAAGGCCACCAGAATATCAAGATCGGATTTATTAAAATACAATACCAAACAGGAAAACAATCGGGTGCCCCTGGTTGTCACATATAACCCATACCTGGAGACGCTGAGAGGAATTCAACACACAAATTACATCCACTAGTACAGAAAGACAACTGTCTAAAATCCATATTTTCAGACCCCTCTCTGTGCTACAGACAGCCACCAAACCTCAGGAATATGGTTGTTAGCAGCTCACTGTCACCTCCAACTAACAAAGGAACATTTCCATGCGGACAGAAAAAGTGCAAAACCTGCCCCCACATACTGACCACTGACAGGATAGAGATACCAAACTCTAACAGGGAATATAAAATCTGAGGTACATTCATCTGTAACACACCTAATGTAGTGTATTTAATAATGTGCACCAAGTGTCCCACTGAAAATCTGTATGTTGGAGAGACCGGACAGCAGCTTAGAATGCGGATGAATTCACATCGCCATACAATTAGAGATCAAAGAATGGACCTTCCCGTATCAAAACATTTCTGCAATGAGGATCATAATATGACTGATCACATGAAAAGTTTGGTTTTACGAGGGAATTTTAAATCAAGGAAAGAGCGACGGATTTATGAGTATAAACTTATGACCCTGCTTCAAACACTGGAGAAAGGGTTAAATCTGTCACATGGGTTTATGGCATCTTACAAAAATCACTGACCTGAGACCCTGAGAACTGATAAGAACCTGGAATTGTTTACATTGTTTCTACCAATTACTAATAATTCTCTACCCCCTATCCCCCCCCTCCTCCTGGAATTCTATCCCTATGTGTCCTTTTGTATATAATATATATTATCCTTCAGAAATGGTTTTTAAATTTACTTGAGAGAGGAGCCTAGAGTTCTGAAACGTTGTAATATGTCATCATTATTAGTTAGCCATTAAAAAGGTATCAACTACTGAAGACTATCAAATTTTTTGTTTTTGAATTTAATAAAATGACTGATCCTTTCCAAACTGTTGCACATATTCCAGTTTGTATTATATACTGCAACAGGTTCTTTTTGTCACTATAGATGGTATCCTTCCTATGGTCCGGCTTAATTGTCAAGTTTTGAAGCAGGGGGTTCTTGTACTCCCCAATCTCTTTTAAAAGGGCTGTCCAGGATGTGATATTGATCTTGATCTCTACTTTCTCTTCTCAGGCCGTGACATCACAATCATTAGTCACATGGCCATTCTACAGCTCTGTCCTATTTAAATGAATGGGGCAGAGCTGCAATGCCAAGCACAGTCTCTATACAATAAAGAAACAAAGAAATGTACTCATTAGTTATCCTGTTCTTAATATACATTGTGGGGACTTATAAGAACTTCTACATTTAACCATGGAAACAGAGACATGACTATACAACATATTACATAATCATATAACATTTTTCTTTTGTCAGAGATAAATTCTACTGTCATAAATGTCCTCAAAATATTCCTTAGATGAGAATCTACAGAGATGGTTCCTGATATACATTAGGTTATACTTCCTATCCTAGCTACCATTAGGATTAAATGTAAATCATTATTATGATAATATTTCAGTGAGATGCTCCCATATAATCTGAATGTAGAATGCACAGCCATGGATTATTACAATTATGGTAATTTTTATTTTGTATGGTGTCGTCGGGGGTGAGGCTAGAATCTGTGGTAAAGGCATGTTATTGATGTATTATCATTTTTTTAATTATTTTATTTATTTATTTTTTACTTTTCTATTCATTTTATTTATTTATTTATTTATTTTACATTGTATCCCCATAAGGTCATAATAGACCTTTGTGGACACCTGATCACAGTTTTTTTGATGGGGGAAGTTGAGTTCCCCTGTAACTGGGGCTGGAACATTTAGCCCCAGTTGTAGGAGGAATACAGCCTCCTGCCCATAACTACAGAGCTGATCTGTGTCCTCTAGAACCCAACAGCACTAACAGCCCCTGATTCCGGTGGATCATGTGACCGCCGGGTGAGGAGGAAGCTGCATCATGTTGACTCCCATAACTGTGTACACATCGTTCATTGAGCACTGTATACACAGCAATCGGGAATGCGTGGACGGTGATAAACCTTCCCAGCCTTCCCTTTGGGAGCTCCGGCTGTAGTTACAACTGGTTCCCCATTTCAGTAGTTGCATGATTTCACCCAACAGCATCCTGCTCATAGTGTGCAACACAGCTCCCTCACTAAAATCTTACATATGGGATGACTATTTGGTATAGTGTATATAGGAAGTGAGATTGTGACTATTGGAGAGTAGAGAGGTACATACTTCTCCGCAGGTCACAATGAGATTTCCCAAGTGAAGGAAACTATCCTAAATGTTCAGATAAAAAAAAAATTACAAAATCAAATAATAGCTAAATCTGGCAGAACTATCCACTTCATTGATGGACTGGCAGTGTCTTATTATGCAAGTCTTATTTGCATATTCTTTACCAGAATTCTTGGCAGGGCATGCATGGTCTAAGAAATCCCTGTACCATCTCTGAGAAATCACCTCATTGACATACATTATATGTGGTTCCAAATAGTATAAATGTGTAGACCTGTCAAATGTTTTCCAAAACTCAAAATTTTTAGTTTTAATTTATACAAATATGTATACATATGTTAAAGATTAGAGATGAGCGAACACTAAAATGTTCGAGGTTCGAAATTCGATTCGAACAGCCGCTCACTGTTCGAGTGTTCGAATGGGTTTCGAACCCCATTATAGTCTATGGGGAACATAAACTCGTTAAGGGGGAAACCCAAATTCGTGTCTGGAGGGTCACCAAGTCCACTATGACACCCCAGGAAATGATACCAACACCCTGGAATGACACTGGGACAGCAGGGGAAGCATGTCTGGGGGCATAAAAGTCACTTTATTTCATGGAAATCCCTGTCAGTTTGCGATTTTCGCAAGCTAACTTTTCCCCATAGAAATGCATTGGCCAGTGCTGATTGGCCAGAGTACGGAACTCGACCAATCAGCGCTGGCTCTGCTGGAGGAGGCGGAGTCTAAGATAGCTCCACACCAGTCTCCATTCAGGTCCGACCTTAGACTCCGCCTCCTCCGGCAGAGCCAGCGCTGATTGGCCGAAGGCTGGCCAATGCATTCCTATGCGAATGCAGACTTAGCAGTGCTGAGTCAGTTTTGCTCAACTACACATCTGATGCACACTCGGCACTGCTACATCAGATGTAGCAATCTGATGTAGCAGAGCCGAGGGTGCACTAGAACCCCTGTGCAAACTCAGTTCACGCTAATAGAATGCATTGGCCAGCGCTGATTGGCCAATGCATTCTATTAGCCCGATGAAGTAGAGCTGAATGTGTGTGCTAAGCACACTCATTCAGCACTGCTTCATCACGCCAATACAATGCATTAGCCAGTGCTGATTGGCCAGAGTACGGAATTCGGCCAATCAGCGCTGGCCAATGCATTCTATTAGCCCGATGAAGTAGAGCTGAATGTGTGTGCTAAGCACACACATTCAGCACTGCTTCATCACGCCAATACAATGCATTAGCCAGTGCTGATTGGCCAGAGTACGGAATTCGGCCAATCAGCGCTGGCTCTGCTGGAGGAGGCGGAGTCTAAGATCGGACCTGAATGGAGACTGGTGTGGAGCGATCTTAGACTCCGCCTCCTCCAGCAGAGCCAGCGCTGATTGGCCGAATTCCGTACTCTGGCCAATCAGCGCTGGCCAATGCATTCTATTAGCCCGATGAAGTAGAGCTGAATGTGTGTGCTAAGCACACACATTCAGCACTGCTTCATCAAGCTAATAGAATGCATTGGCCAGCGCTGATTGGCCAGAGTACGGAATTCGGCCAATCAGCGCTGGCTCTGCTGGAGGAGGCGGAGTCTAAGATCACTCCACACCAGTCTCCATTCAGGTCTGACCTTAGACTCCGCCTCCTCCGGCAGAGCCAGCGCTGATTGGCCGAAGGCTGGCCAATGCATTCCTATGCGAATGCAGACTTAGCAGTGCTGAGTCAGTTTTGCTCAACTACACATCTGATGCACACTCGGCACTGCTACATCAGATGTAGCAATCTGATGTAGCAGAGCCGAGGGTGCACTAGAACCCCTGTGCAAACTCAGTTCACGCTAATAGAATGCATTGGCCAGCGCTGATTGGCCAATGCATTCTATTAGCCCGATGAAGTAGAGCTGAATGTGTGTGCTAAGCACACACATTCAGCACTGCTTCATCACGCCAATACAATGCATTAGCCAGTGCTGATTGGCCAGAGTACGGAATTCGGCCAATCAGCGCTGGCTCTGCTGGAGGAGGCGGAGTCTAAGATCGCTCCACACCAGTCTCCATTCAGGTCCGACCTTAGACTCCGCCTCCTCCGGCAGAGCCAGCGCTGATTGGCCGAAGGCTGGCCAATGCATTCCTATGCGAATGCAGACTTAGCAGTGCTGAGTCAGTTTTGCTCAACTACACATCTGATGCACACTCGGCACTGCTACATCAGATGTAGCAATCTGATGTAGCAGAGCCGAGGGTGCACTAGAACCCCTGTGCAAACTCAGTTCACGCTAATAGAATGCATTGGCCAGCGCTGATTGGCCAATGCATTCTATTAGCCCGATGAAGTAGAGCTGAATGTGTGTGCTTAGCACACACATTCAGCTCTACTTCATCAGGCTAATAGAATACATTGGCCAATCAGCGCTGGCCAATGCATTCTATTAGCTTGATGAAGCAGAGTGTGCACAAGGGTTCAAGCGCACCCTCGGCTCTGATGTAGCAGAGCTGAGGGTGCACAAGGGTTCAAGTGCACCCTCGGCTCTCCTACATCAGAGCCGAGGGTGCGCTTGAACCCTTGTGCAGCCTCAGCTCTGCTACATCAGAGCCGAGGGTGCGCTTGAACCCTTGTGCACACTCTGCTTCATCAAGCTAATAGAATGCATTGGCCAGCGCTGATTGGCCAGAGTACGGAATTCGGCCAATCAGCGCTGGCTCTGCTGGAGGAGGCGGAGTCTAAGATCGCTCCACACCAGTCTCCATTCAGGTCCGACCTTAGACTCCGCCTCCTCCGGCAGAGCCAGCGCTGATTGGCCGAAGGCTGGCCAATGCATTCCTATGCGAATGCAGACTTAGCAGTGCTGAGTCAGTTTTGCTCAACTACACATCTGATGCACACTCGGCACTGCTACATCAGATGTAGCAATCTGATGTAGCAGAGCCGAGGGTGCACTAGAACCCCTGTGCAAACTCAGTTCACGCTAATAGAATGCATTGGCCAGCGCTGATTGGCCAATGCATTCTATTAGCCCGATGAAGTAGAGCTGAATGTGTGTGCTAAGCACACACATTCAGCACTGCTTCATCACGCCAATACAATGCATTAGCCAGTGCTGATTGGCCAGAGTACGGAATTCGGCCAATCAGCGCTGGCTCTGCTGGAGGAGGCGGAGTCTAAGATCGCTCCACACCAGTCTCCATTCAGGTCCGACCTTAGACTCCGCCTCCTCCGGCAGAGCCAGCGCTGATTGGCCGAAGGCTGGCCAATGCATTCCTATGCGAATGCAGACTTAGCAGTGCTGAGTCAGTTTTGCTCAACTACACATCTGATGCACACTCGGCACTGCTACATCAGATGTAGCAATCTGATGTAGCAGAGCCGAGGGTGCACTAGAACCCCTGTGCAAACTCAGTTCACGCTAATAGAATGCATTGGCCAGCGCTGATTGGCCAATGCATTCTATTAGCCCGATGAAGTAGAGCTGAATGTGTGTGCTTAGCACACACATTCAGCTCTACTTCATCAGGCTAATAGAATACATTGGCCAATCAGCGCTGGCCAATGCATTCTATTAGCTTGATGAAGCAGAGTGTGCACAAGGGTTCAAGCGCACCCTCGGCTCTGATGTAGCAGAGCTGAGGGTGCACAAGGGTTCAAGTGCACCCTCGGCTCTCCTACATCAGAGCCGAGGGTGCGCTTGAACCCTTGTGCAGCCTCAGCTCTGCTACATCAGAGCCGAGGGTGCGCTTGAACCCTTGTGCACACTCTGCTTCATCAAGCTAATAGAATGCATTGGCCAGCGCTGATTGGCCAGAGTACGGAATTCGGCCAATCAGCGCTGGCTCTGCTGGAGGAGGCGGAGTCTAAGATCGCTCCACACCAGTCTCCATTCAGGTCCGACCTTAGACTCCGCCTCCTCCGGCAGAGCCAGCGCTGATTGGCCGAAGGCTGGCCAATGCATTCCTATGCGAATGCAGACTTAGCAGTGCTGAGTCAGTTTTGCTCAACTACACATCTGATGCACACTCGGCACTGCTACATCAGATGTAGCAATCTGATGTAGCAGAGCCGAGGGTGCACTAGAACCCCTGTGCAAACTCAGTTCACACTAATAGAATGCATTGGCCAGCGCTGATTGGCCAATGCATTCTATTAGCCCGATGAAGTAGAGCTGAATGTGTGTGCTAAGCACACACATTCAGCACTGCTTCATCACGCCAATACAATGCATTAGCCAGTGCTGATTGGCCAGAGTACGGAATTCTACCAATCAGCGCTGGCTCTGCTGGAGGAGGCGGAGTCTAAGGTCGGACCTGAATGGAGACTGGTGTGGAGCGATCTTAGACTCCGCCTCCTCCAGCAGAGCCAGCGCTGATTGGCCGAATTCCGTACTCTGGCCAATCAGCGCTGGCCAATGCATTCTATTAGCTTGATGAAGCAGAGTGTGCACAAGGGTTCAAGCGCACCCTCGGCTCTGATGTAGCAGAGCTGAGGCTGCACAAGGGTTCAAGCGCACCCTCGGCTCTGATGTACGGAACTCGACCAATCAGCGCTGGCTCTGCTGGAGGAGGCGGAGTCTAAGATCGCTCCACACCAGTCTCCATTCAGGTCCGACATTAGACTCCGCCTCCTCCAGCAGAGCCAGCGCTGATTGGCCGAATTCCGTACTCTGGCCAATCAGCACTGGCTAATGCATTGTATTGGCGTGATGAAGCAGTGCTGAATGTGTGTGCTTAGCACACACATTCAGCTCTACTTCATCGGGCTAATAGAATGCATTGGCCAATCAGCGCTGGCCAATGCATTCTATTAGCGTGAACTGAGTTTGCACAGGGGTTCTAGTGCACCCTCGGCTCTGCTACATCAGATTGCTACATCTGATGTAGCAGTGCCGAGTGTGCATCAGATGTGTAGTTGAGCAAAACTGACTCAGCACTGCTAAGTCTGCATTCGCATAGGAATGCATTGGCCAGCCTTCGGCCAATCAGCGCTGGCTCTGCCGGAGGAGGCGGAGTCTAAGGTCGGACCTGAATGGAGACTGGTGTGGAGCGATCTTAGACTCCGCCTCCTCCAGCAGAGCCAGCGCTGATTGGTCGAGTTCCGTACTCTGGCCAATCAGCGCTGGCCAATGCATTCTATTAGCCCGATGAAGTAGAGCTGAATGTGTGTGCTTAGCACACACATTCAGCTCTACTTCATCAGGCTAATAGAATACATTGGCCAATCAGCGCTGGCCAATGCATTCTATTAGCTTGATGAAGCAGAGTGTGCACAAGGGTTCAAGCGCACCCTCGGCTCTGATGTAGCAGAGCTGAGGGTGCACAAGGGTTCAAGTGCACCCTCGGCTCTCCTACATCAGAGCCGAGGGTGCGCTTGAACCCTTGTGCAGCCTCGGCTCTGCTACATCAGAGCCGAGGGTGCGCTTGAACCCTTGTGCACACTCTGCTTCATCAAGCTAATAGAATGCATTGGCCAGCACTGATTGGCCAGAGTACGGAATTCGGCCAATCAGCGCTGGCCAATGCATCCCTATGGGAAAAAGTTTATCTCACAAAAATCACAATTACACACCCGATAGAGCCCCAAAAAGTTATTTTTAATAACATTCCCCCCTAAATAAAGGTTATCCCTAGCTATCCCTGCCTGTACAGCTATCCCTGTCTCATAGTCACAAAGTTCACATTCTCATATGACCCGGATTTGAAATCCACTATTCGTCTAAAATGGAGGTCACCTGATTTCGGCAGCCAATGACTTTTTCCAATTTTTTTCAATGCCCCCGGTGTCGTAGTTCCTGTCCCACCTCCCCTGCGCTGTTATTGGTGCAAAAAAGGCGCCAGGGAAGGTGGGAGGGGAATCGAATTTTGGCGCACTTTACCACGTGGTGTTCGATTCGATTCGAACATGGCGAACACCCTGATATCCGATCGAACATGTGTTCGATAGAACACTGTTCGCTCATCTCTATTAAAGATCAAATGCTTTACTATGGTGTATAGATGCCATACAGATGTGTCCTTCCTTTTTCCTTGTGTTGCCAGATGAACAACTTTTAAAAAAAAAAACTGTAGCAGTGCCGACAATGTCACGCAAAAGAGTGATGCAGTTCATAGTCATACAGGTTGTGTAGAATTTGAGGAAATTCAAGACCATTATTACACCCATAGCAAGGTGTATAATAGTTCCTGTGGTCACAAAGGAACTCAAGTTCCCCCACGTCCAAACCGCGGCACAACAGATGGGGTATTCTTACCCCTGTGCGTGGTTTAGGACAGGTGGAATTTTAATTAATCAATTAAATTCGTCACTGACCCCCCCTTCCCCCTATAAGAAGGTAAGGGGAACCTCCTCCCCTTGTGTTTTTTTCTGTCCTGTGTGCAGGACAGGTGGAAGGAGGTTTCTCTTACCTCCTTATTCTGTCTGTATTTTTTCTGTATTTTTTTCGCTGGGGAGCAGTCTTACCTGTTCCCCGCTCCTGCTTTACTCCCAGCTGCTGTCCTGACACTGTAGTGCCGACTGTGCGTCTCTCGCTCGCGGTGAGTCTCTCTGCGCATGCGCAGAGAGCCTGGAGATCCCGGCTATATGTATAGCCATAGGCTGCTGTCGGCATCCTCCCTTCTGCTTTCGGGGAGGGTGCTTTGCCTCCCCATCTACCCTCCGTGAGAGTAGAAGGGAGATGGACGTGTACGGGGGGAAATTATATATTAATTATATATTATTTATTTATATATTTTTCCTGGGATTGAACCAGCCCAGTATAGGATAGTAGTGCTTCTAAAGGATCACAAAACACAAATCTTTCTGGGGAGGAGTCAGTGGTCCCTCCCTTTCCCCCTGATCCTATATAAACATTGTCAGGTCAGAGCTTGGGTGCTTGCTCTGTTGTCTGGACCAAGCTCCGCTGCTCTGTAGCGCTTTGTGTGTTTCACCTTGCTCTAAGCTGCATTGTGCTTATTCACCGCGGTACTGTTTAACCCTAGCTAGGCTATGGTGTCTTTTCTTTAAATAGTTAATTTTACCCTTTCTTTGCAGATGTCTTCCTCTCCCAAAGGGGACGAGCCTCCGAGATGGAAGGTGTCATCCAAACGCAGGCACCTTGCCTGTAGGGATTGCGACATCCCGCTCCCTGGCCAGTATCAGTTCAACAGATGTCGCCAGTGTCGAGCCCCCCACCTGAAGAACCTGCCCTGCGTTATATGGTCGCATGGGTGAAGGAATTTTTCACTGATTCCATGCTGAAAATTAAGGAGGCCCTTGTCAGCTCTGCCAAGATAAGGTATCCTTCGGAGGAAGGTTCTAATACCGTGGATATGTCATCTGACGAAGATCCTGACACTCCCAGAACCACAATTCCATTAACAAAGATGTCGAAACTCCTAAGGTCCATCCACCCAGGCGGGCGTGATGTTGATGAGGGAGAAGCCTCAGACTCCACCTATAGAAGGCCCAGGGCCTTCCAAGTGGATCCTGCCCTGGCCAAGGCAATGAAAGCCGAATGGAAACGTCTTGAAAAGGCATTTTTCCAATCTAAAAAGTTTAAACTAATGTTTCCCTTAGAGGAGAGCGCGCAAACCAGTTGGATGTCACCTCCTAAGGTTGACTTTACCATAGCCAAACTTTCTCGGCGCACTGTGGTCCCATCTGAGGATGGATCTAACTTGCCGGACGCCATGAACAGACGTACTGAATATATCCTAAGGCGTATTCACACTGTTGCGGCATCTCAGGCTTCCATTGGTATAGCCTCCTCCGAAGTCTACAACCAGTTGCAAATTAATCTGGCAAGATTACAACGAGACATCGATGATGGGGTTCCTCGGGATGACCTCCTAAAATAATTTACATGCTTGTCCCTGGCTACTGAATTTCTGGCTGAGGCTTCCACTTACCAAATAAAGGCAGCCGCCAAAGGTATAGCCTTATCTGCAGCCGCCAGAAGGCCTCTCTGGCTGAAACCGTGGAAGGTCGACAATGCCTCCAAATATAATATATGTGCTCTCCCATTCAAACCAGGGAGGCTGTTTGGAAGACAGCTGGATGAGATCATGGAGGGGCTGGCGGACAGTATGGGGAAATCCCTTCCTCAGTCCTACAGAAGCAAAACATCCAGGACCCTTGGGTCCTCCAATGGATATTGCATAGATTTTGTGTCTCCTCCTCGCACCAGATTTATCGCAACCCGCTCTTTTTCAAGACAAAAACAAGCAAGTCTGGAAGAAATGATCAGGAATATCTGGACAAAGAGGCCCTGGAACCAGTGCCGGTGGACGAGAGGGGCGCAGGCATGTATTCTCCAGTCTTCCTGGTGCCAAAAGCATCAGGGTGCTGGAGGATGATAATCGACCTCAGGTTCCAGAACCGGTTTATTCGCAAATCACATTTCCGAATGGAAACAATAAAGTCAGTGGTCGCCTTTCTCCAGCCTGGCGACGTTCTCACCACTTTGGATCTCAAAGATGCCTAGCTCCACATTCCAATCTTTCCTCCCCACAGAAAATTTCTGAGAATAGCCGTATTAATGCACGGCAGGCTATGTCATCTTCAGTTTGCGGTATTGTCGTTCGCATCACCTCGGCACCCTATGTCTGCAAATATTAGTCTGTGGATGAGATTAACCAGAATCTGATACACTTAGCAGGTTGTGTAAAACCCAGGGGTTTTGCCGCAGTGTTTACGCTTAGTGGGACCTTGACCTAAATACATACTGAATGGCTAGGTCCTGGACTGTGGCAACAGAACTGAATAAAACTCCTAAATTCATTGATGAAGAGGTGCATCCCAATACTTTTCTCCATGTAGTGTATGTTATGTGAACAGAGCATCATCTATCCTTAAAGGGGTTTTGCCATCTCACTGTTTCAGCAGTTTGCCTGTTGTCTCTTCTTCTCACTTCCTGTATTTCTCCCCCTTTCCCTCTTGCTGAACGGGACACTATGAAGTGTCATAATACTTATGCAGATCAGATAATATGCAGATGCTTGTACAGAATGGACTCAGTGTTATCTATATGTTTACATAGAGAGATGACAGACTCTGCTTTATCAGCAAACTGCAACTAGCTGAACTGACAGTCCTGCTGGCAGAGCTGTAGATAACAGTGAGAGCAGTGTGTGATGTCATGTGTCCTATCTAACAGGTCTGTGGCTTTGGTAACGTTGTGTAAACAATGGGAGAAATAAGTTCACATAGCAGGCAAACAAAGCAGCATTTCTAGAGCAATCCATTTAAGCAAAGTCTTCAATTTAAATAAGCTACCCGTATAGCTAGGATCCTTGAGCTGGGACAACTCAGAGACCAGTAAAAGTTGGTGATAGATTTCCATGTGCTGCTACAGTCATCCAAGGACAGAGGAATATAATTTCTAATTTGGTTAAACTGCTGCTGAAATTGAGAAACATGAATATAAGATTATTTCCTTGTCTTTTTCCATCCAGTTATTTTAGATTTGTAATTCTTTTATTGCTCTACTCCTGCCTAATACATGCACTGTTCTCTTTGTAGGGGATCCATAGTGACTTTACATTTCTCATTTCTGGTCTTTCTACCTCTGCCTTTCCTCGTGTCAGCATTTTGCTTGGCAGGTGTAAAATATTAATTGCTTCCGAAGGGACCCATCACATCTTGTATCCTGTAGTGGAGGGATATAATTCTCCTCTGTAAATAAAATTAGTGCCAATTGTATTTTTTTAAATTTTTTTAAGAGCCTCTTTGCCCTTGACAATTAGATCTTTTTAATTAAATTCAGAATTTGGGATGTTTCACTTAATTGTTTAAAAACAATGTCCAAATTTGCTTTGTCTTTTGTTTTATGTTACGGTGCATCTTCCAATGCCAGTAGGAAGACGGATGAATAGACTGTGAAGTGTCAGGCATAGATTGGTCTATATATTCAAATGAAGACATTGAGAATTTTAGCACATACACATTATAAAATCTAGCTACCTGCAAGTAATATAGAGCTGTACTGAAAATACTACATAGAGTGTCTTTTCTTGGTGTGATAACGGCTCATCTTTGGGGAAGCAGAGAGATGCTTATGTGAAGGCAGTTGTGAAAGGAGATGCAGATGTAATGAAAGCTACAGCACCCATACACATTAGATTTTTGGATAGCAGTCATTTGGCTATCTGACTGTTGATAGTATTAGAGATGAGCGAACAGTGAAATATTCGAGATTCGTTTCAAATATCCCCTCAATATTCGACTATTTGAACGAATATCGAACCCCATTATAGTCTATGGGGAAAAATGCTTCATTTCAGGGAAAGCCACACTTCGACTCAGGAGAGTCACCAAGTCCACTATGACACCCCAAGAAATGATGCCAACACCCTGGAATGCAACTGGGACAGCAGGGGAAGCATGCCTGGGGGCATCTAATATGCCCAAGTACCTGTACTACGTCACTATCTCGTCGGGATCACTGTCATCTTGCGATATGCGGGAGCTGACTTTTTCCCATAGGAATGCATTGACCAGTGTTGATTGGCCGAATGCCATACAGAGTATAGCATTCGGCCAATCAATGCTGATTCTTCCAGAGGAGGCAGAGTCTAAGATCTTTCCACAGCAGTCTCCATTGTGGTCTGATTTCAGATGTAGCAGTGTTGAGCGCACAGCTCTGCTACACTGGAGATGAAGAAGAGCTGAGTGTGCACTGAGCTCTGCTACATCCAGAGATGTAGCAGGGCTGAGTGCCGGAGGAGGCTGAGTCTAAGATCAGTCCACAGTCCGATCTCAGATGTAGCAGTGTTGAGTGCACAGCTCTTCTACACCTGAGATGTAGTAGAGCTGAGTGTGCGCTGAGCTCTTCTACACCAGAGATGTAGCAGAGCTGAGTGTACGCTGAGCTCTGCTACACCAGAGATGTAGCAGAGCTGAGTGTGTGCTGAGCCCTGCTACACCAGAGATGTAGCAGAGCTGGCTGTGCGCTGAGCTCTGCTACACCAGAGATGCATCTGGGGGGACATTAAATGGGGGGTCAGATGAGAGGGACATTAAACTGAGGGAAGATGAATGAGGACATTAAACTGGGGCATATTGAGGGGGACAGTAATCTGTGGGAGCACCAGGAGGATATCACTATAATGTGGGGGTACAAGGAAGGGACATTATACTGTGTGGGGGTACAAGAGAAATGGATGAGAATGGGAAAGTCAAAGTAGAAGTGGGTGGAGCTAAATTTGCCGTGCCACACACTCTGTCCCTCTTTTTGTTCTTTGAAAGTTGGGAGGTATAATTAAACTGAATAATATACTCCACAGTGGGCCCCGCACAGTATAACATGCTCCATAATGGCCCCCGCACAATATAATATGCTCCACATTGGCCCCTGCACAGTAAAATATGCTCCATATTGACCCCTGCACAGTAAAATATGCTCCACATTGGCCCCCGTAGAGTACAATATTCTCCACAGTGGCCTGCACACAGTATAATATTCTCCACAGTGGCCCCCACACAGTAAAATGTTCTCCACAGTGGCCCCTGCACAGTATAAAGCTTCACATTTTGCCCCACAGTATAATATTCTCCACAGTGTCCCCTGCCTGGTGTAATGCTCCACAGTGGCCCCTGCACAGTAAAATATGCTCCACATTGGCCCCTGCACAGAATAATGCTCCACATGGGCCCCTGCATGGTATAATGCTCCACAGTGGCCCACACACAGTATAATATGCTCCACAGTGGCCCCTGCATTTTATAATGCTCCAAAGTGCCCCACAGTGGAGTATAGTATACTATGCAGGGGCCACTGTGGAGAATATTATACTGTGTGTGGGCCACTGTAGAGCATTATAGCATGCAAGGGCACCGTGTAATATTCTGTACAGTGGCCCCCGCACAGTATAATATTTTCAACAGTGGACCCTGCCCAGTATAATGCTTCAAACTGGCCCCTGCACAGTGTAATGCTCCACCCACAGTGGCCTCTGCACGTTAAAATATGCTCCACATTATCCACTTCTTGGTATAATGCTCCACAGTGGCCACTGCATAGTATAATATGCTCCACAGTGGCGCCTGTATGGTATAATGCTCCACAGTGGCCCCGGCACTGAATAATATGCTCCATAGTGGCCAACATAAGTTATAATGCACCACAGTGACCCCACATGGTATTATGCTCCACAGTGACCCCACATGGTATAATGCTCCACAATGGTGATGACATCCTGGGCCCCAGGAATCCACAGGAGGAAGTGGTAAGTATAATGGGTCTGGAGTGACATTCTGGGGTGCAGATATCCTGGAGACCAACACCCCGAAACGTCAGTGGAAAGTAAAAAAATGTAATAATAATAATAATAATTATATATATATATATATATATATATATATACACTAGCTGGTACCCGCGACTTCGTCTGCGGTGATCGTAGAAGTGGGTATATACAGGCGCGGATAAGGTTTTCGTACTGTGTATAAGGTATGGGATATGAAATGTAACTTTGTATCTTGTTGTTGCTGTAATTCTGAGAGCAAATGAGACTTTTGTGTTGGATGTAATTTGTATTTCAGCTGCTATACGGTGTTGTTATAGTGTCTTTGGGACAGAGTTATTTTAAGTGAATATACTTGGATATACGATATGGTATGATTTTTTATTTGCCACCAGTACATGTAAGTTTTGGGCACAGGATACTCTTGAGCAAGCAACATAAAGTCTGGCCCTATGCATGACAGTGTAGTAACCAGTGGCGGATCCAGGGTTTGCGGGGCCCTGGGCAATTGACTTTGGCGGGGCCCTACGCGCAGCGCGCCGCAGCAAATTAGGCCCCACCCACTTTTATGTTGACTCCGCCCATTCTCATTCATGATTCATGTGATTCCACACAGTATAATCCTCCTACAGTCACCCGTAAATTATATGTCCCCCCTCCATCTCTCCCCATTTTCATATACACCCTTCATCTACCCCTAGTTTCATGTCCCCCCCCTCTATCTCTGTCCGCAGTTTCATGCCATTCTCCCCCTTTATCTGCCCACAGTTTCATGTCCCCCCCCCGTCTCTGCCCCAGTGTCATGCCGTTCTCCCCCCTTCATTTGCCCCAATGTCATGCCATTCTCCCCCCCTTCATCTGCCCCAGTGTCATGCCATTCTCCCCCCCTTCATCTGCCCCAGTGTCATGCCATTCTCCCCCCTTCATCTGCCCCAGTGTCATGCCGTTCTCCCCCCCTTCATCTGCCCCAGTGTCATGCCATTCTCCCCCCTTCATCTGCCCCAGTGTCATGCCGTTCTCTCCCCCTTCATTTGCCCCAGTGTCATGCCGTTCTCGCCCCTTCATCTGCCCCAGTGTCATGCTGTTCTCCCCCCTCCATCCACCCCAGTGTCATGCTATTCTCCCCCCTTCATCTGCCTCAGTGTCATGCCGTTCTTCCCCCCTCCCCTTCATTTGCCCCCCAGTTTCTTTGGGCCCCCTCCATCTCTGTCCCCAGTTTCATGCCGTTCTCTCCCCACCCCCTTCATCTTCCCCAGTGTCATGCCATTCCCCCCCTCCCCTTCATTTGCCCCCCAGTTTCATGGGCCCCCTTCATTATTTTCCACCTTAATATTGAATACAAAACAAACACTTACACTCACCTTCTATCACTCACCTTCCATCGTTCCCCCGACGCTCCTCTCTCTCACTCCAGTCACATACGCGATGCAGGAGCTGTGACCTCAGCTCCTGCTTAGCTGCGGCCCGGCTTGCGTGTGTAAGCGTGATGTGATGACTTCATCGCGCCTACACACGCAAGCCGGGCCGGAGCTTTAAAGCAGGAGCTGATCTCACAGCTCCTGCATCGCGTATGTATTCAGCTCATCGGCGGACGGACACCGATGAGCTGAAATCCTGACAGGCAAGTGCCGGGGGGCCCCCAGAGGCTCTGTGGGCCCCGGCACTTGCCCGACTATGCCGAGGCTGACCGGGACCATTTTGTTAGGGCCGGGCCGCGGGGCCCCGCTAAGCTCGCCCGGCCCTGGATCCGCCCCTGGTAGTAACTCCATGTGCCTCTTATTAATAGCAATTAACCCCATCATGTCCCTCACATTAACCCTTGTGTAAGAGTTACTGATATGTGAGAGACTTGGAGGTAATAATTAAGTATCTTCATTATTGAGGTCTTTTATTATTACCTCCATATGTCTCACATAGTAGTAACCTTTATATGAGGCACACAGGGGTTAATATGAGGGACATGATGGGGTTTATTCCTATTAATGTGAGGCACATGGAGTTACTAACATTAAACTAATAACCCCAAATGCCTGACATTAATGAGAACAGTAATCCTATGTACCTGTGTGTTTTTCAGTTTCACTTTGCTAGCAGCTTCCTCTCCTCCTCGGGGAATGTTAGCAGGATGTAGACCACTATAGCAGGCACAGACCTGAGTGATTAAGCTCCACCCCCTGGGTTTCCTGCACCCCTCTCAAAGGGGAGTGTCCTTATGCCTCAGCTCTAGCAGCCCACTGAAGAGACTCGGACTGCATTTAACTCTTGCAGGTCCTGTGCTGCTGGTGTGCCAGTGAAATATGGCAGGAGTGCCACTCTTGGCATGCTGACCTCTGCTGTAGAGGGTAATATGAATTTTGTGGCTTGCTATGGTCCAAAGTGTGTGAGATTGCAGAGATAGTGATGTGAGTTTGGGTTTTGTGGGGGTCCTGGGAAAAACGTATGTGCGCTATTGTGACGAAAAGTAGCCTATTGCGCAATCGAGTGTAGTAACTATGTTTGTGGAAAATTTCAGCTTGCTATGGTCCAAAGTGTGTGAGATTGCAGAGATAATGATGTGAGTTTGGGTTTTGTGCGGGTCCTAGGAAAAACGTATGTGCGCTATTGTGACGAAAAGTAGCCTATTGCGCAATGGGGTGTATTAACTATGTTTGTGGAAAATTTCAGCCAAATCGGTGGAGCGGGTTTTGCGTGATTGACTAACAAACATCCGAACATCGAAACCCACAAAGATCCAAACTCACAAACTTTCACATTTATAATATTAATAGGATATATATATATATATATAATAATAATAGGATATATATATATAATGTAGATATTGATGCTGTTAATTCATGACAGTCTAATTGGGCTGTGAGGAACGTCCATTGCTCCTGACAGTACTCATCCATAGCCCTGTACTGTCAGAGGGGACATTCCTTACCCTTCACGGATTTCCTTACCCTTGACAGTGGGCAGAGATCAGTGCCAAAGCTGACAAAACTGATATCTCCAGCCCTGGGGCACATAACAGGAAAGGGCTCGTTCACATCTGCGTTGCCCTCTCCGTAGTTCAGGTTTCCGTTTCCTGCCTAAAACAGAGCAGGAGACGGAAACCTGCAGGAGGCTTTCATGCCCATTCATTTGAATGGGTGAGAAAGCTGTCCGGCCGTGAGCAGCAGTGAGCGTTTTAGGCTCTCCGCCGCGAAACCGGGTTTTATAATCCGGACACAGAGTCGGACATGCAGTACTCTGTGTCCGGATTAAAAAATCTGGTTTCGCGGCGGAGAGCCTAAAACGCTCACCGCCGCTCACGGCCGGACCTGGTCTGAGCTTTCCGACTTCTGGCATGCAGAAGACAGAAAGCTCAGAACGGACAGATGAACGCAGTTGTGAACCTAGCGAAAGCTGGACTGTCGGGAAGTGTACTGCAAGACAGTGAGAGACCTAACCCAGTCTCACTAGTTTGTCGCTGCTTCTTCACTCTACAAGGAACTCTCTTTCCAAAACCAACTACCAGGTTTGTACCAAACTCTGCCCCTGGCACACAGTGGTACAGCCCATGTAGTAGTATTAGCTAATAATAATAACGTTATTTATATATAGCTTCAACATATTCCACAGCACGTTACAAATCTGAGGGTACATGAACAGACCGTATTTGATATTACAATGTGATAAAGAGTTAACATATCAAAAAATAGGAGTCAGGGGCTGATTCATGAACACTTAATCTAAAGGACAAGAGTCTTTAATAGTTAAGGAAAGAAGGTTATAGTCGGAAATTCTTTGGCAAATGTTTGTAAAGTCAGAGACAGAACAGATCTGTAAGCAGACCAGATCAAGGATATCACCATCTTCATGTGTGTGAGGTAAGTAGTAAGCTATGAGAGACCATACCACCTATACAGACTATATACAGGTTATAATACAAACACAGTATACACAGCATAAATGAACTATTTACATTTTGGAGTGCTCCCAGTGGGATGCTGCACACACCATAATCACTCTGATGATATCAGAGCAATACAATCAGACGCAGGCCTTTCTGTAGAAAAACAGTAATTATTTGCTGCCTCACCCTAAATATAGAGATTTGATTGAGAAAGAGCTTTGTGAATAATTTATCATAAATTTTTACTCAGTGAAAGGTTTTTATATGAGGTATCTATCAAGTTGGATCATTTAGAGAACATATACAGGATCACCCATGTACCTCAACTGCTGGCTTACATACCTATACTAAACTCAGTGATGAGCAGTAACAGGGTCATTATACTGTATGGGATCCTAAATATTGTAAGGGTACAGTACTAGGGGTCAGTATACTGTATGTGGACTATTATATTTATGGGGACAGTGATGGATCCATTATATTATACGGAGCAGTGATGGTGGACATTATCCTGTATGTGGTCCTAGCAGTGGCATAACTAAAGTCTTGTAGGCCCCAGTGCAATCTTTTGTCCGGGGCTCCCTACCTCATCCCTACAGTAAATTCTTGATAGTGATGGTTATGGGAGCTAAGGAGTTTAATGTACCTTAGTGTGGATAGGGCAATCTGTGAGTCTCCTTGACTTATGGGCCAGATGGAAGCTGCAGTCTTAATACTGATGCCAATACTTATAGGCCCCTTAGGCTCCTGGGCCCCGGTGTGACTGCACCTCGAGTTACACCCCTAGTTACTAGATAGTTTACAGACACAGTGATGGGGGCCATTATATTATATGCGAAAAGTGATAGGGGCCATTATACTGTATGAGGAACTGATGGGATAATTTTACTACACGTGGACAATGATGAATGCCAATGTATCGTGTGGGGGAATTAAACTGTGAAGGGCATATGAAGGATGCCAGCTTGTGCCTGTCTCCATCTTACAATCCTTTCCTCGCTGCCCAGAGCTCATCCTCCTCAATTGCAGGAAACTGTTATCAATAGTAGGATGCAGCTTCTTGTCTGTTCCTTATCCAATCGTTATGTGCCAAAACTTAAGTTACAACATTATGTTTAGGGTTTGGGGACACTCGTCCACATCAGGGAGAGTGTGTGCCTACATAGGCAGTACGGAGACTTACAAGTCATTCCTGCTCCGCTAGGGATTATGGGTAAAAAATATGCAAATCTATTCTCCTGGATGGAATTAGGAGAACAGAGTGCACTCTGTACACCACCCTATAGAGGGCAGCATCCTTAACATCATGAACGACTCAGTTATAAAGTCTTTTAATCATGATGTGGATTTAATTGCCAAATCCCCTTTCAGGTGAATTCCTGAAAGGGGGTGTGATTTTGTGATAAAGGGGTATGGCTTGATACATTTTCATAGTACATTGACCAGTTGTTCCTAAAGAGAACCTGTTGTTAAAAATTTGAATGCCACCCTGTGATTCTGAACTCTGACATTGTCCACCTCTGATTGGAGCTCTGCACCCTCTTTCCTGCTCTTGCCTGACACTGCCAATCTGACACTATATAGATTAAATAGCAAATCAGGCACCAAAAATTACTGCACTGATTGGACAGGAATGGTGGGGGCTAGAAATAACTATGCTGGAATCTATGACACAGACCCTGTTGAGGATGCAAAGAAATGGTTTGATGGAAAGAGTTGGTGGATGTGGTCAAATGTCGTGGTTAAATTCATTTGTAATTCTTGTAGAGAATATGATTCTGATTGGAGGTATTATAGAATCAAACAGTAGGGATTGCCATTCATAAAGCTCCATGCACACATGCTTCTGGTGAACGTAAAATGTATGTAAGTAAATTAACCAACACTCACGTCTATTAACACATCCTAATAACTAGAGTTGGTGGAGGTGGTGAGAGGTTCTCCTAAAATCCATCTGTGTCAAACACACAAAATTCCTAGAGTAGTGGAGGTTTAGCTAATGTCACCACACAATGTTTACCATTGAAGCAGTGTATGTTAATTATGGTAATTTTGTTTGATTAGTTAGATTTTAATTTATTACTGTGCTGACTGAACCTTTCTAAGTTTTCATTTTCTTTTTGTGAAAAGGCAAGTGAAATATCTCTCCGGGATTGTTACCTAATTGTACTTCAGTCTGCTTTTAATGAGGAGAAACATGGGCTTCATTTGTTATGTTTTTTCCTTATTATGTGGCTGTTCTCATGAACGTGATGTTATGCCATTGTTTCACTGTAATGTCCGTAAGAAAACTATTGAAACTAATAAAGAACATTTGTGCAGTCGTGTGTTAATACTAGACACTAGTACTTGTATGGAATGAAAACTCACAAACAAAAAAATAGCAAACAAAATGATATGACAGAAAATACCACAAAAGTATAGAAACCAATGTTGAAAACTGCTCGTAAAGGCTCAACTACTGTAAAAAGTAATTAAAATCAAATCTCTACTACTAATCTAAAGGTTGGTTCACATCTGCGTTTGTACTCGGTCCGGGGGAGTCCACATGGGGAACCCCAAACGGAATACCAAACGCATTTGCAAACGCTGTGCAGTGAAAGCACACGGATCCCCATAAACTATAATGGGGCCCATGTGCTTGCCGCCAGATCTCAGCACAAAAACATGCGGACAGGAAAGTCGTTCACAATCTACTTTCCTGTCCTCATGATTCGTGCGGGCAGAGCATGGCAAGCACACGGACCCCATTATAGTCTATGTGGTCTGTGTGCTTTCACTGCACAGCGCTTGCAGATGTGGATGAAGAGTAAGCTAGAAAAAACGTATTGCATAACTGAATCTCACTTAGGACACCCCTCCATCACTTTGCTTCTGGGAAAGATACATGAAATATTTAATACGAATAGACTATACGTGACTAAGTAAAGATTCTGCAAATTCTTCAATTTTGGAAAACTTTATTTAGACAAGACCAATAATGACAAAATACCTTTATATGACACCTTTAAATTCACTGGTAGTATAGGCTATAGTTAGGTAATGTAGTGATTGACATGTCTGAAGGCACCAAAGTACAATTTCTTGAATTGGGGTGAGCTGGTTCCTGGGATGGCTCAGTGACAAAAATGACATTCAAAGTTGAGTTATGATGACTATGATCTAATTTTGGTTGTTTGCATTCTGGCAAACATTATTGTACAACTGATATGTGAAGCATGCACGTACTCTGATTGTGGCTTTACTTTGGATAAATATTAATATTATAATATTCATTAATATTCCTTTTATTTATTCCATCAGCGACTTGCTTACCCTAGTAACCAGCCATAAAACATTGCTGTAATCCCACCCATTTCTATTTTACCATCCATTTCTCCATCCATCTGCCAATTCTCACCCATTTCCCTTTGTAGCTGCACACAGTAAAATATCCCTACAGTCATCCGAACATGATATACCCCTACATTATAATGTTTCCCGCAGTCCTTCCCCAGATGCACCCACAAGTTAATGTTCCCCTCCAGTTTACTTTCCCCTCCAGTTGCCCCCAGAGTAATGTCCTCCTGCAGCTGCCAACAATTTCAGGTTCTGCCTCCATCTGCCCCCACAGTTTCATGTCCCCTTTGCTCTGCCCCAGTTTAATGTCTTCCTCCAGCTGCCACCAGTTCCATGTCCCCCCCACCATTTGTCTCAATAGTTTCATGTTCCCTTCCAGTTTCTCCCACAGGATAAGGCACCTCCATCTGCCCTCTACATTTTAATGTCCCCGTCTAGTTGCCCCCAATTTCATATTCCCTTCAAGCTGTTCTCGCAATATTATGTCCCTGTCCTGGTACCAAGCAAACATAAAACAGAAAACCCCTAATACTCACCTCTCCCCACTCCCTTGCTGATCTGTCTGAAGTTTCTTTTCCCACAGGCTCCAGGGATCTGTAGGCGCATTGTGAGTGGTGTTATCACATTGTACCTATAGTTCCCGGAGCATACAGGGCTGGAATGGTGACACAGGGGGCAGATGTCCCCTGTTTCACCATTGTATTAAATTCATCTGCAGAGGACACAGATGGGTTGAACATGCCACCTGTCGACTGGGAAGCAGGGCAGGATGTGGAATCTGGGGTTGTCCCGCTGAAACTGGGGCAGTTGGGAGGTATGGAACAATGTAGGCTCAGGAGGCTGCCATCTGTTACAAGAATTACTAGTTATCCAGCATAAAACATGCCCCCATATGACTATGTTACCTACAAAAATAAAAAAAAAAGTAATAGATCTTGGAAGATGGGAAGTTAAAAAATAATATGAAAAAATGAAAATCAGTTATCCTTAAGAGGTCAAGGAGCTACTTTAAACTGCAGACTGTGAGGGTGGTCTATGTGTCTCATGTGATACATAGCTAGCGGGTCAGCCTGGGGAGTGCAAACATGTCTAAGTGGGCCCTCCAACTCATGTATACCAATATTATCATTATACGATGACTGTATAGTGGTATATACTGGCTCTACACAGGTCTGTAAAGACCATTTAGGTAAATAAAGTGCAAGACCAATGTAGTGACGTACAGGTGACGTGATCACTGTGATCATTCACATATCTAGTCTCTTTCCTTTGGACCGCCATGACCATTTCTTCCAGCTGTGAGTTATCTCTGTAACGTTTGCAGCACAGACATCTTTGGCTCCTCCATTTTCTAGACACCCGACCCATATTGTCCTCACCTGCACAATGTCCCAATCTTGCTGCTACCCCAGTTATAAAATTTGTAATATAAAAATCCTGAGGAAATGAATAATACCCCTGTGTGACCCCTTTAAATAATAGTGCGCCTCAATAATGCCCTGTGTACCCCCTTAAATCATTAATACCACCAAAGTCACTTACTCTATGGGGCTGACAGACGGCGGGCCTCAGATTCCCAATCATTCGCTGTATCATTTACTCCAGATTTCTCATATAAACTATGATAAATTTGGTGGGAAAGAGGCAGAGGCGGTTTAAAAAGTCACTGCGCCGTGAGTAAAAAAATTGCAACTTTTTATGCCTTGTATATCAGAAAACTAGCACACAAGGCTTAATTATAATTATGTAATTATAATTTTTATAATCTATGTCTATGTCTCCATCCATGTGAATATTTGATCAGTTCAACCAATTTTATAGTTTGGTTGAAAAAGTCATATATCCATCAAGTTTAACCAGACAATGGGGAAGGGCTTGACACTCTATACAATTCCATAACCATCAATGCTATTTTGCTCTACAAGGACATGTAAGCTGTCAGCTGTTGCTGCTACCCTGTTTCCCCGAAAATAAGACAGTGTCTTATATTAATTTTTGCTCCCAAAGATGCACCATGTCTTATTTTCAGGGGGTGTCTTATTTTTTTCAAAGAAGAATTCACATATATTGCTAAATATAAAAATTAACATTTATTAAATACTGTACAGTATAAAAAATATTTTTATAGATTTGCAGAGCAGGCGATTTTGGACACAGGGATACCTAACATGTACGGTATGTGTTTCACAGTATTTACATACTGTTATATGTGTTCTATATATATTTTGCATTTATTAACCCCCTGTAATACATTACAGACAGGCAACCTGCCTTCAAAAGGAATGACGATTTTTTGCAATGCAATTACAAAGGTCTGATCACTAATGCAATGCATTGCATTAGTGATCAGACCTTTGCAATTGCATTGCATTGCAAAAAAATCGTCATTTCTTTTGCAGGCTGCATAGAGCAGCCTGCAAAAGAAAAGCACTGCAGACAGGCTGGGGAGCCTTTACAAGGCTCCCGGCTGTCATGCCAACATGACGTCGGCCCTGGAGCATGCTCCAGGTGCCGGCGATCACCGGCGCCAGAAGGGTTAATGCCCACGGTCGGTGTGGGCACCGACCGGAGGCATTAGCGCTGGATGTCTGCTGACACCAGCAGACACCAGGCGGCTATGGCGGCCGCCCGACTCCCAGGTGGCCGGCATAGTTAAACACCCGGCAGGTGCCCACACACGCTCCCATAGAGCGCCAATGGAAGCACCCGACACGCCGATTAACCCCCCGCTTGCCGGCTACTTCTATTCATTTCTATTCACTACGTCTGCCATGCCTTACTTTTGGGGTACGTCCTATTTTCGGGGAAGCACGGTATGTCCAGCTCCTGGGGTATACTATTCCACAGATTCGCAGTCCTTACAGTGAAGAAGCCTTGCTGTCTTTTGAAATGAAGCCTACATTTTAGACAATGCAAACTGAGAACAGTGGGAGAGCATTGAAAAATAATTGTCACCCATGTAAAAATAGCAGGCCCCACGAAGCATTTTAGGAGATGATTTGCTATTTGCAGGTGGGCTTAGGTTTAACAATGGTAAATTCTTAGCTTATGGTTCAGTTACAACTAACATAGTCAAGCATCAGTGCAATGTTGTATAACCATGGTTGGTAGATGAGCCTGCACACGATCTCTCTCTTTTCCTACTTTTCTATAAATAAACTTTAAGGGTCCCACACGCCAAAGACATACTGATGGGGAATTTAGATTGTGGGACAGTGTTGACAATATCTGTAAAGCGCTGCGGAATATGATGGTGCTATATAAGTAAGCTAAATAAATAAGTGCTTATTCACATGAGAGTAAAAATGGACTTGTGATGTCTGTTTTGAGAAGAAATAGAATCCAATTTACGTTTCCTATTCACATTTCCTCTTTTTCACATCCGTCAAAAAAGCTGCCATGCACTACCATTTTCGTGAACTTCACATGTCTAGTTTTCACTGTCACGTGACTCTTGCCTAACAGAAGAAGACAATGATTAAAAGCACCATCGCCCTTCAGTCTGTTCTTATAATTCAATCAGCATAACAGAGGGTATTTACTGTCATCTGAATGTAACTTGACACTCAGCCATCAAAAACATGTATAGGGAAAAATGGAATGGATTCAATACGGCCATCAAAAACATGTTCGTTTTAACTAATGTTAGATCCTTCAAAAATATCACTGATGTGTGCAAGAGGCCTTCAGCTTATCTCATCAAAGTAGGCCTGCCTGATATTGAAATTATTTTGTCAGGCAGTTCCATGAGGTGAAAGGAGGTTTATGGTTCTGTTCTGCAATCCTGAGTCTGTCTATTTGCACTCGATTAAAGGCCCAGGTGGCCCGAAACGCGTCGTGCTGACTTGTTCCTCGTATCTCAATAAAAAAAGCTTGCTACGTGAACTTGGCTCATGCTTTCTCTTCATCACCAGCAGTGAGCGCGTATCTCCTGTCACAGACCCTCGGGTCTCTGTTGTCTGTCTAGTACTCCTCCAGTGCACAGGCTGGACCTCTCACTGACCATTCACTGGCCACTCTCACTGACCATTTGCATTTGTATACTCTGCAAGGGGTATACTTTGACAATTCACAACCCTTTAAGGTGAGAGGCCATCCGGTTGTTCTTTTACCCATTTATAACATCACAGAATTTGGTGTCCTCTTTCTTTTTGTCTTTTCCATCATTTTGTCAATGTCATAGTCTCCAGTACTGTACTGAAACATATTAGGAAATCTAAGGGAATCTTTTCATGTGACTTCAAATTAGATTTTTGACACTAGATAATCTGAAATGGGCCAGATTCATCACAGGGGCTGATGCTAGATGATAAATCCGGTGTGTCTTCTACCTTTCTAGTTTATGTCACCTATTAGTTGTCATACTTTGCAGCTAGTGAGCTGAAAAGTGCTGCACATCGTGTTTTATTCCTGCAGCGCTTTTCACAGCAAGTATACAGTTTTCCTCTGCAGACTTTCTGCTTCAACTACACCTAGATGAAAAACGCCAGCGTTTACGTACGTATAATTGACATGCTGCAATTTGCAAAAAAGCAACAGTTTTGAAGTCGCAGCATGTCCGCTGCAGGGTTTTTTTCTGCAATGTGTGGTTGGGAATAGCCAGAATCCCATCCATTTTGCAGATACTGTAAAATCGTGCAGTTACACTATGTGAGACCCCGACCCAGGCAGACATTTGCCTTAGAATTTTGGTGCACTTTTTCTGTTCATTGTAACATCTTCCTATATCCTACTAATCCACATCTTTTCTGCTAAACACCATCCTCTTGTCAAGTCCAAGCAAAAAAAAAACCTTTTAGAAATCTGTAGGAAAGATCTTCATTAGCAAATTAATCCAGAATTGTGACACTTTTAGCTTAGTAAATCCTCCCCAGAGTTCGCCACCTGCGCAGCTTTTACATATTCTAGTCTGTGAACCCCTAACGTTGGGCAATATTTTCTAGGTTTCAATTAGCAAATCTACCCTACCCAATATAAATCAATTGTACAGGTTGTATTGGATCCTGTGATTTGCCTGCAGCTGTATAAAAACCACAAAAATAGTTATTAAACGCTGCAAATCTGCTGAAATAGCGATTATCTGTATCAGAAAATTACACGGCCCATATAATTGCTTACAATGTCTCTTAATACATTTTTTATATTTCATATGCCTCTGGCAAATGTCTTTGTATGTCTCATTAAATTACAATATCAGACATAGGTGTGCACATGTCACTGCAGATACCAGAGGCAAAAAACAACATTATCTAGACTGTACGTGTCGCAATAACACTCAGTCTTTTGTTCCTCGCCTCACTAGTACACACATTCAGGAGGTGTCCTTCATTTCATATAAGCCATATGACCCAGCCAAATCTCAATTACAGTATCAAAAGTCGCCATGTATCTTACAGTGACAGGTACAAATATTGGCTCTACATGAATTTCAGCACTTGGGCCTCTGTTGTTTGTGTATGCTTCTTGTTTTCTCACACTATACTCTAAAATTGGTGTTAGTTATGGTGTGCCTATATTTATTCTATTGTTACATATTAATGAAATGGTATTTACACAAAAGGGAATCAAAAGTGGGAATGGCAAACTTTTTTAGCAAGGTCTGCAACCTATATCTGAAATGCAAAAAATGTTACATACTGATCGCAAGACATGAAACATTATAGTAAGTATGTCTATGTCTTACCTCCCAAATTTTGAAGGAGTGAGAAAAAGAAAAAATGTCGAAGTTAGATGATGCAAACTAATCTCTGGTCAATGCCTACTTTAGCTCCACCTACTTCCTTCCATGTCGTTTTGTGCCCCTTTAGGGCGACACCATGGTATCATGCCCCCTTGTGGTCCCCACACAGTATAATACATGGGTGCAGCATACAGAGTGTCTAACTGCTGAGTGCTGTATAACATTGAGGTGTCTGCGTTGTATTATGGTTTATATGGACACATCCCCGCTGTAACTAAGATGATGATGATAACCAGCATCTGGTGCTCTTCTATGATGTCACACAACCAAGTTCAGTGCTGAGGCCTGTGCTCAATATGACCATCTCAACACTGAGGCCCAATCACAGGCTTCAGAGCTGATCCTGGTGTGTGACATCACAAAAGAACACCAAACGTTGGCAGAGGTGACATCATCTTAGTTAGAGTGGCAATGTGCCCATATATACCATGTTACGGCACAGCCACCTCAGTGTTATACAGGACTTAACAGTTGGCCCTCCGTATGCTACAGTCAGGCAAGGAAGAAACCCTGGCAGGGATGACTGAAGAGTGGCATAGAAAGTAGTAATTGTATCACTTTTTCTTGTATTTCATCACATTTACTAACACTAGGTTATATTTCCTATAAAGTAGAAAGCCCATTTTAACTGTGATGTGTTTATATTGTCCTCAATACTGAATTAGTAAGAAATAAACCTGTTGTTGTATATTCCATCACATGTTCTTTTACAAATGTATTAAAGATGACTTTCATCACCTGCACAATATCTTTGCAGTCTTCAATAGCCTCTGCTCCACTAATCCTGGCACACTTAGAAATGTTTCTCTATACCCCCACCTTTCCTGAGCCACTGGCTTTTAGCTTTAGCAACCAAGATGTTAATTCAGCTCGCTTCTGTCAGATAGTCGGTCCTTGTCTGAAGCAGAAATCCGGAGACTGTCCACATGATACTATGGAACCTAATGAACATATGGGGTGCTGAAGCTAACACGAATAGTGGGGAATACAGAACAAAATTCCAACTACAACAAACTCAGTGGAACAGAGCCTTTAAATTGTTCCATTATTCTAATACAGAATATGACGCTGCATGGAGGTACTATTATAGTAAGCAGCTATGGTCTCATGATACAAACAGTAGGGACTGCCCCTCTAAGAGCTCCAGGCACACAACTTTGCTGTATGTATGAGGTCTTACTTCTCGTGAATGTAAAATGTATGGAAGCAAATTAACCACCTCTCACTCCCCATGTTAAACAAAGGGTAAAGGGTACGGTTACATGTGGTGGATCTATTGACTATTTTAGTGCTAAACATTAAAGGGGTTGTCCCATCACAAGGATCCTATCTATACTGCTTGTTAATGTGGATGTAAGACTTTTCCTAAATACACTGCTTCAGCAAAACTGCTTTGTTTGTCCACTATCTTACTTTATTCAATTCATTGTTGACACAGCCCAAGTGATGTATCTGCTGCTCTCAGGTCTCAGGGGGGAGGGAGGAGGGGCTAAGTGCAGGGAGTGAGCCTGTGTATCTAGCTATTCCTGTGTCTATACCACGTGACCTAGCTTCCTGCACTCAGATAGGGAAGAGGAGCTGCTTTAATTTCTGAATGTCTTCTGTTCTCCCAGTTATCAGGCTAGCTAATTCAATTGTGTTCATTATGGAAGAGACAGGCAGTCTCTGTATGTAACACAGAATGGAGTTGCTCCTGCCTGTACTTCATAGTCCAATATTGTGCATATAGTGTTTTTTGAGGACCTTTGATGACATCACAGGCCCTTCAGCCGCCTCATAGGATCACGCTATGTGGTGGGCAGAGCTACACACTAATTTGGGGGCGGAGCTAAATGGCAGGTTGCATGTGAAACCCCGCCCATCAAATGAAGAAACCAGGAAGAAAGGAGATTTTACAGCAGTGAAGACTGGTGAGTATGCGACGTGGGAATACCCATTTAAGGAACAATGCAGCTCCAGCAAGCAGTGCACCATTTTATTGTTTACATAGGCACAGGAACTTGGCAGTATTAGCAGATGTGCCCAGGCTTAGTTACCTTTATTGCATTCACCATAAGGTCCTGGTGCTGTACCCAACAGGGGCTCACAGATTCTGGTGTAAAAGCTCAGCTTCAGCTCCCCTGTGTAACTTCTTCCCAGTCGATCATTTCACTCTATAACTTTGTTTTACTTTTCCATTGACATTGTCATAATCCTGAGCCCATGGCTTATTTCCTCTTCTGTTTTTGTGCTGAATTTTTTATAGTTTTTTTTATGTGACCAGATTCAAGTGAATATAAACTTCTGAAACACAATGCAGTGCCTTTTTTGTGTAGTTTTTGCATTGCATTTGAGTGATTTGTCTCATGTTTTTCTCTCTCCCGGAGAGGACGGCGAGTCACTGGCTGACTGGAATGTTAATTGGTGATATTTTCCAAGAGCACTTTCCTTGCCCCTTGCATCGCTCTATAACAGAGGATATGGTCATACTGCTCTATTTAATATGTCAACCTAATCAAAGATGATGAAATGTGAAACTATCTGCCAAAGTTTCACTCATTTGCGCTATTAGCATAATTGATTTTTTATGTAACTCACAGATCACGTGCTTATGAGATGTGTCAGGACTGTGAAACATTTTGTGTGGCAGACATATTTCTGCTCCTCTACATATACAGATGGCTGGAGTAGAGGAAATGCTATCATATCAATTCTTCTACTTTACTAGCTTGACACTGAACCCAAGAAACAATTAGAATGTAACTATATACATTGTATTCCCTTCCTCGCTCCTATGGTTTTCCGTATTTTTATTGTTTATTATCACCCCTTTGTTGTTAAGTAGAAAACAAATCTCTTCAGAATCATTGTAAATTATTAAATGGTCTTCCAACTTTTTAGCAAACATTGTATAAAACAACAGAACAAGTGAATATAAGAAACTTAGTAGTGTATTTTATCAGAAAAAAATGCTTCTTTCTCCATTTATCAGACTCCTTTCCTCCTCCAGCTCCTTTAAAATTTCCCTGACTCTGTAGGAAGATGGACAGAAGGTTTCACAGGTATCATATTACAGTATTACATAAAAGTGTATGGAGAGGGGAGGATTTACAAGTGAGCAGTAAGTGGAGGCAGACACAGACAGAATGAAGCTGATAACAACTTTACACTCACCGGCCACTTTATTAGGTACACCATGCTAGTAACGGGTTGGACCCCCTTTTGCCTTCAGAACTGCCTCAATTCTTCGTGGCATAGATTCAACAAGGTGCTGGAAGCATTCCTCAGAGATTTTGGTCCATATTGACATGATGGCATCACACAGTTGCCGCAGATTTGTCGGCTGCACATCCATGATGCGAATCTCCCGTTCCACCACATCCCAAAGATGCTCTATTGGATTGAGATCTGGTGACTGTGGAGGCCATTGGAGTACAGTGAACTCATTGTCATGTTCAAGAAACCAGTCTGAGATGATTCCAGCTTTATGACATGGCGCATTATCCTGCTGAAAGTAGCCATCAGATGTTGGGTACATTGTGGTCATAAAGGGATGGACATGGTCAGCAACAATACTCAGGTAGGCTTTGGCGTTGCAACGATGCTCAATTGGTACCAAGGGGCCCAAAGAGTGCCAAGAAAATATTCCCCACACCATGACACCACCACCACCAGCCTGAACCGTTGACACAAGGCAGGATGGATCCATGCTTTCATGTTGTTTGACGCCAAATTCTGACCCTACCATCCGAATGTCGCAGCAGAAATCGAGACTCATCAGACCAGGCAACGTTTTTCCAATCTTCAATTGTCCAATTTCGATGAGCTTGTGCAAATTGTAGCCTCAGTTTCCTGTTCTTAGCTGAAAGGAGTGGCACCCGGTGTGGTCTTCTGCTGCTGTAGCCCATCTGCCTCAAAGTTCGACATACTGTGCGTTCAGAGATGCTCTTCTGGCTACCTTGGTTGTAACGGGTGGCTATTTGAGTCACTGTTGCCTTTCTATCAGCTCGAACCAGTCTGGCCATTCTCCTCTGACCTCTGGCATCAACAACGCATTTCCGCCCACAGAACTGCCGCTCACTGGATGATTTTTCTTTTTCGGACCATTCTCTGTAAACCCTAGAGATGGTTGTGCGTGAAAATCCCAGTAGATCAGCAGTTTCTGAAATACTCAGACCAGCCCTTCTGGCACCAACAACCATGCCACGTTCAAAGGCACTCAAATCACCTTTCTTCCCCATACTGAGGCTCGGTTTGAACTGCAGGAGATTGTCTTGACCATGTCTACATGCCTAAATGCACTGAGTTGCCGCCATGTGATTGGCTGATTAGAAATTAAGTGTTAACGAGCAGTTGGACAGGTGTACCTAATAAAGTGGCCAGTGAGTGTATATCACCCTTATGGTCATCAATATAGGTCAGTAGCTCTATTTATTGTCCTATATGACCCAGCTGATGCTGCTCATTGAAAGTTAGATGAGGATCTACTGAGAATCTCTGCTGTTATAGAAGTGTATCATAGAAACTAGTCGCCCTCCACGAGCTCTGATACAAATGACAATTAAAGATGGATAATACAGAAGGGTTACTGCTATAAATAATATATAGAAATGTACAATGACCAGAAATAGTGTTACTCTTCATGTACACACTATACTATTGATTTATACAAAGCCCATTGAATGGTTAGGTAAGCTTTAACTCTTTGTACATGACAGTGTTGGACGTTGTAATTAGTTTTAGTTAAAATAACCCCATGAAGACATGAGGAATGCACTGGTCGGTAAGGGCCCTTGCACACGACGAGTCCATTCATGGGCGGTAGGACTAAGACTGATTTGGTCTGTGTGCATCATCAGTTAGTTATCGTACCGTGAATGCCTGAACAGCCTGAACTGATATCATCATTTCAGTTCATGACTATAGTGATTGGGGCCATTCGGGAACTGACTATAATGCAGTGACTCCTATGCACACAACTGAGTTCAGTCTGGGTTCCACCGCCCACACACGGACTGTTTCCCATAGGCGAGACTTGGTCGTGTGCAAGGGCCCTAATTCAGTTCATGAGAAGATCTTACATTGTAAGTAATTTAGAGGCAAAGTTCTAAAATTATATAATTAATATGGAACTTTTTAAGTCATACACATTGGATAAATGTTGGTTGTTATGGTGTGTATGGAGACACAATGATGCCACAAGGGAATGTGAACTCTAACAAACCCAATCCATGGCATGTACAATGCCAGAAGTGCCTGGCGGTAGCTTAACCGCATCATTCAAGGAAAATAAGCATGAGCTATTCACGAATAGCATGGAAGCAGTGAGGGTGATACATCTTCTGTTTATGGGCTGCATTAGTTTTAGTAGGGTTGGTGTAAATACACAATTCAGACGCAATAAAATGGACATTTTTCTGAATTAAATCTATTCAAGCAATAAAAGAAAACAATCCTTCCTTAGAAGTTTTGCTCAGAAAGAAGTAGTTTGGGATTTGTTGGCTTCAATTGCATTTCATCAACTGTGATCTTAACAAATATTGAAATAGTTCCCGCATTGCATTGTGCCGAACCTTGTTTATGTGCATTCAGACACTTTGATGCTGCCAAGGACTTTAAATTGTTTGAGAACATCCTCAAACACAGCAAATTATGAATAATTTATAAACCATCTGTATTTTATTAGTACCAGCCGGATATAAATATGAATATATTGTTATATGTATGCTCAGGTATTATTTCTCTTATTTGTAGACAATGTGGATGGAATTATACGCTGGAAAATGCAGACCATGCATTGTATTTCATTTTCTGCAGCAGCTCTGAACAAGGCATAATTATCATTTATGCATCCACATAACAGTCCCTGGAAGGCCCACGTCGCCACTACTGGAGCGATGGCTGTAAGTGACTCTACGAATGCTATTTGTCTTGTTACAAAAATATGGCAATAGAGAACCGCAAACATTATAGGTGGCAATTTACAGCATCTGTAGTCTCAAAGGTTTCTAGACTAGTAACACTCCACAATTTGCAGTAACATTGTAGCTTTTGTACTATAAAGGTAAGGCGCCGTTCACATTACGTTTTGGTGATCAGTTTTGCAGAAACAAAAAACTGTGAAAAACATATGAGAAGGAATGGAAACTGATGGCCATCCATTTACATAGAGTCAAAGTTAGATAAAAATGGATCAGTTACTGTAGGACAGAAAAGTAGGACAAGCCAGACTTTATTGTCCCACAAAGAACAAACAGAAGCTGATCCATTTTATTTAACATTGTCTCTATGTAAATGGATGGTCATCAGTTTCTACCCACTTCCATCTGTTTTTCACACGAGTTTCTTGTATCTGCAAAACCAAGATAAAGAGGATCTTTCATGTCCTTGGGCCCATGAGATGTAATACACAGTCTGTCAGGAACGCCCCTCCTCTCAGTAGCGTCTATTGCTCTGTACTGTGAGAGGGGTGTTCTTTACCGCCCAGCCATGACGCTGAGCAGTGAGGAGGGCGCCTCCCCAGTACTGGTCTATGGGCGAGTACTGTCAGGAGGGGGAGGGAGCATTGCTTATCGCTCAGCATCTAGGCTGGGCAGTAATGAACTCCCCCTCACAGTACAGCTGAATAGATGCTACTGTGAGGAGGGGCGTTCCTGACAGACTGTCAGAAATGCCCTTCTGACACTGAAGAGCTACAGTAAAGGCACCGATAGCTCTTCAGCGGGGGAACATAACGAAAAAGCTGAATTCGGCTTTCTAGCGGTGTATTACATCGAAAAAAATCAGAAAAAGTATTTGGCTGGCTAAATCAGGTGACCTCCAATTTATACGAATGGTGGATTTAAAGGGATTCTACCATTAAACTACCTTTTTTTCTAATGAACACGTCGGAATACCCTTAAGAAAGGCTATTCATCACCTACCTTCAGACGTGTTCTTCGCCGCGCCATTCCGTAGAAATACCGGTTTTAACCAGTATGCAAATGAGCTCTCCGCAGCAATGAGGGCGGGCCCCAGCACTGAAACACCAATGTGCGCATCCCCTTTGCTGCCCAGACTTCTTTCCTGCGCCGCCTCCTTGTTCTGCAGCAACTCCGCCTCTTCTGGCTTCTCTTGCTCTTGTAGTTCTATACAGGAGCATAGAGAGGCCACCCCAAAATGGCCACCGGCCAGCTCCTGTATTGAACTGCAAGAGCGGCTACCCCAAAATGGCCACCGGCTGGCTCCTGTATTGAACTGCAAGAGTGGCTATTTTTGGGTAGCCGCTCTTGCAGTTCAATACAGTAGCCGGCCGGCAGCCATTTTGGGGTGGCCTCTCTATACTCCTGTATCGAACTACAAGAGCAAGAGAAGCCAGAAGAGGCAGAGTTGCTGCAGAAGAAGGAGGCGGCGCAGGAAAGAGCTCTCGGGCAGCAATGGGGATGCGCTCATCGGCCTTTCAGCGCTGGGCCCGCCCTCATTGCTGCGGAGAGCTCATTTGCATATCGGTTAAAACCAGTATTTCTATGGAACGGCGCGGCGGAAACCAGGTCTAAAGGTAGGAGACGAATAGCCTTTCTTAAGGCTATTCCAATGTGGTAATTAGAAAAAAAAGTAGTTTAATGGTAGGATCCCTTTAACATTCTGTTAATTTTAGTCTGTGAACTATGTGACTGTGAGACAGGGATAGATGTAAAGGCAGGGATAGCTAGGGATTACGTTTATTTAGGTGGGAATGTTACTCACCCAGCTCTTTGGGGTTCATCTTGGCTGCATCTCCGGAGTAGCCGAGCTGAGCACACGGCCAGCTCTGCTTTATCTCCGGTGTAGCAGTGCTGGCCATGCGCTCAGCTCAGCTGCATCTCCGGAGTAGCTGAGCTGAGCGCATGCCCAGCTCTGCTTCATCTCCGGTGTAGCAGTGCTGGCTGTGCGCTCAGCTCGACTGCATCTCCGGAGTAGTTGAGCTGAGCACACGGCCAGCACTGCTACATCTCAGCATAGGAATGCATTGACCAGCGTTGATTGGCCGAATGCCACACAGAGTACAGCATTTGGCCAATCAACGCTGGTTCTGCTGGAGGAGGTGGAGTCTAAGATCGGTCCACAACAGTCTCCATTCTGGTCTGATCTTAGACTCCGCCTCCTCACAGACAAGCCTCTGGCAGAACCAGCGTTGATTGGCCGAATGCTGTACTCTGTATGGCATTTGGCCAATCAATGCTGGTCAATGCATTCCTATGGGAAAAAGTCAGCTTGGGCATATTAGATGCCTCCAGGCATGCTTCCCCTGCTGTCCCAGTTGCATTTCAGGGTGTTGGCATAATTTCCTGGGGTGTCATAGTGGACTTGCTGACCCTCCTGAGTCGAAGAATGGGATCCCCTGAAACAAGCATTTTTTCCCCATAGACTATAACAGGGTTTGATATTCATTTGAATAGTCGAATATTGAGGGGCTATTTGAAATGAATATCCTCTGGAGGAAGATGATACCACATCCACTGTTTAACAATGGAGGGTTTCCTTCTCCTACTTGCACAGTGATCTCTGCACAGATCACAAAGCATGCACACAAAGCAGACTGGTAACATGGCTACAATAAAAAGAGAATAAAGAAATCTACTAGGATAATAAATTCTGTTGAAATCACAATGGTAAGGCCACATTCAGACAGCGCCGCATCTCCCATGAGGCGACCTGAAGCGACCGCTTCAGGCGGCGCTATGCCAGGGCCCCGGGGAGGCAAGCTGTCCTGGACTGGCTTAGCATAACCGTCACCGAGCGGTGGATTGGGGAGGCCCTGTGGACGGAGCGCTGCTCCAGCGGCCTCCCCTCACGCTCAGGCAGAGAGCAGGTCCTCTCCGTGCCTGCTCTCTGCCTGCTAACGCCGCTCCGCCCCCTCTGCTCCGCCCCTTCTTCGGGGGGGGGGGGGGGGGGGCGGGGGGGGGCGGTCAGCGAAAAAAGCAGGTTCACCCCTGCATTCAGATATGTTGTACTTATTATGAATATCGTATATAATAGATCAGAATATGACTTTTCAAGACTATTAACACATTAAAGGCAAGCTGTGGAATTTCAGTACATGTGTGCATATATGTGTGTATATAAATGCAGTCTATAGTGTTATGAGTGTCACAATATTTATGGCATGTTAGAGGGACTCTATCAGCAAAATTTTGCTGTATGAGCCCCGCATATGCGTGAATAGCCTTTAAAAAGGCTATTCAGGCACCGGTAATCTTATTTTAAACCCCCATCTCGCTTTAAAATAAAACTATAAAAACATATAGGGAAATCATACCTGAACGTGCACCGACGTCATCTTCTGGCACGCCTACCTCTTCTTTCTTCTTCTTTCGGTGACGCCCTCCAGTCCTGGCTCTTCCCTGGCTTCATCTTCATCTTCTTCCGGCGGTTCAAATCCAATTGGTTGAAATCCGGCACGTGCACAGGACCGGAGGGCGTCGCCAAAAGAAGAGGTAGGCGTGCCAGAAGATGACGTCGTATCGTGCACGACCACCCCCCGTGCATGTAAAGGTATGATTTACATATATGTTTTTATAGTTTTATTTAAAATGGGACGGGAGTTTAAAATAAGATTATCAGTGCCTGAATAGGCTTTTTAAAGGCTATTCAGGCATATGTGGGACTCATACAGCAAAATTTTGCTGATAGAGCCCCTTTAACTTATATGGGACATTTAATAAACAGGGGGTAAATCTGTTATAAATTAAAGAAAGCATTGACTGATATGTTTTGTGGAGCCAATTACCATCTTTACAAGCACTTTTTAAATATGAGGCTTTTTACTACATATCTAAAATTTACCATTATTGCCTTCCTAGCCAGTCAAACAATACTACAATATGAGCTCCATATAATCAAATTGTCATTTAAACTGTGGCCGTTGAAGTTAAATGGTTTTCCCTAGGGAAATGGACACTTAAATATGTAATTGGCAAAGGTATACCAGATTTTATAGCGATAATAAGGAAACAGTTATTTTTTTATTTGAATGTATAGATGACCTATCAAAATGTAATGGTGCATTCTCAGCAAAGATCAACACTAAAATAGACTTCTTTATGAGAAAATGCCTCTATAGATGGAATTATTGAACAGTTACAAAATGGCTTGCAATGTAAAGTTTATACCTATTTTATGTTCTTGGACCCAATTCTTGAACAACTGGAAATTATGAGATTGTTGCTAATAATAATAATAATAATAATAATAATAATTACTATTGTTGTTATTATTTGTTATTAATATATATATATATTAGTATTAGTATTAATATATATATAGTTGTTGTTGTTGTTGATACTATTATTTTTATTATCTTTTTAGACATAAAACCAAATGCAGTCTACAGGCACAGTTTATAACAAGGACGTGGTGTCATCTATTGTGAGGTTACTGTACTAGTTATACGTCTTAATATGACATGAGGGGCATTTCCATGCATCTATTGGGAGACCAGTGCTTGCAATCAATGGCTAACCCTGCCACGAGAGGGAGCCCAAAGGTATTTCTACCAAATAAGAGGGTGACTCCAAATCTATGACTGAACCAAACATGCCAAACCTAAGACAGAATATTAATATTTACCTTTGAAATGTGCACCAGTAGCAGTCTACATCTGAAAATGTGTTACACAATAATGGGTGAAGAACAATTGTAAAACAAAAATATGGTGATACAATATATTTACCAGGCCAGATCCACAATGGGGGAATTTATCATTCCCTTTACACGAGTTTTCTGGCATAGAGGGATGATATTGTGGCACACATTTGGCACAAAGCCCTTTCTTGTGCTAAACATTGACAACAACCCAGGAGTGTAACCAGCATAGACTTGGCCCAATAGCAAACTTTTGACTTTGTCTCCCCCACACGACATAGCACCCCCTTTCCTGGCCTCTACACAGTAAAATGACCCATTTACTCTCACTATAATATACCATAAACAATTACCTCACATAATGAATTTTGACTTGATAGAATGATTCAGCACATAATACGGAAAAAGCACAAGTCAACTAAATCAGACAACCAATCGAATCAGATATATATATAAAAATATCAAAAAATTTTTTATTGAAATATTTGGTAAATAAATACCATAAAAACAAATGGTACAGCAGGACAGATGGATATTGCCAAACACATACGAAAATAAGACACAAAAGAATACAAGATAAAGACGTTCAGATAGACTATAATCAAAATATCAATAATAATGATGTCAAAGCTTTGTTATATCAATAGTGGAGAATACCCACTAAGTGGCATGTATAAGAATGTAGACATCCACCCCAAATAAATCTTTTCATACAATCACAGCAGTATACACTCACCGGCCACTTTATTAGGTACACCATGCTAGTAACGGGTTGGACCCCCTTTTGCCTTCAGAACTGCCTCAATTCTTCGTGGCATAGATTCAACAAGGTGCTGGAAGCATTCCTCAGAGATTTTGGTCCATATTGACATGATGGCATCACACAGTTGCCGCAGATTTGTCGGCTGCACATCCATGATGCGAATCTCCCGTTCCACCACATCCCAAAGATGCTCTATTGGATTGAGATCTGGTGACTGTGGAGGCCATTGGAGTACAGTGAACTCATTGTCATGTTCAAGAAACCAGTCTGAGATGATTCCAGCTTTATGACATGGCGCATTATCCTGCTGAAAGTAGCCATCAGATGTTGGGTACATTGTGGTCATAAAGGGATGGACATGGTCAGCAACAATACTCAGGTAGGCTTTGGCGTTGCAACGATGCTCAATTGGTACCAAGGGGCCCAAAGAGTGCCAAGAAAATATTCCCCACACCATGACACCACCACCACCAGCCTGAACCGTTGATACAAGGCAGGATGGATCCATGCTTTCATGTTGTTGACGCCAAATTCTGACCCTACCATCCGAATGTCACAGCAGAAATCGAGACTCATCAGACCAGGCAACATTTTTCCAATCTTCAATTGTCCAATTTCGATGAGCTTGTGCAAATTGTAGCCTCAGTTTCCTGTTCTTAGCTGAAAGGAGTGGCACCCGGTGTGGTCTTCTGCTGCTGTAGCCCATCTGCCTCAAAGTTCGACGTACTGTGCGTTCAGAGATGCTCTTCTGGCTACCTTGGTTGTAACGGGTGGCTATTTGAGTCACTGTTGCCTTTCTATCAGCTCGAACCAGTCTGGCCATTCTCCTCTGACCTCTGGCATCAACAACGCATTTCCGCCCACAGAACTGCCGCTCACTGGATGTTTTTTCTTTTTCGGACCATTCTCTGTAAACCCTAGAGATGGTTGTGCGTGAAAATCCCAGTAGATCAGCAGTTTCTGAAATACTCAGACCAGCCCTTCTGGCACCAACAACCATGCCACGTTCAAAGGCACTCAAATCACCTTTCTTCCCCATACTGATGCTCGGTTTGAACTGCAGGAGATTGTCTTGACCATGTCTACATGCCTAAATGCACTGAGTTGCCGCCATGTGATTGGCTGATTAGAAATTAAGTGTTAACGAGCAGTTGGACAGGTGTACTAATAAAGTGGCCGGTGAGTGTACACTAATGTTAATTAACCCTATAACTTACAGGGAACAGTACAAGATATGTCTCAAAGAAAGTTTGAGAGATGTGATGAGCTATAATAGCTACAGCGCCATGGAGAAAGTAATAACAATGCTATTGCACATGACTATACATGTCAGAAGTCACACTTCACCAGGGCAAACACAAAGCTAGACCGACATAATAAATGATGACATTTTAAATACCTGCAGTCATATTGCTCAAGGGTAAAGGATAGTCATCTGAACGTCCACAGAAAAGATTACTGACAAGTAGAAGGACCACCCCTACGCGTTTCGCCACATAAGTTGGCTTCCTCAGGAGGTGACAATTGCATAAGGCAGATGGCGTCCTTATATAGGAGAGACGAGTGAAATTGGCGCGTCTCCGCTGCGATGACGTCCCGAGGAGCCGGAGACTACTATAATATCCCATAGCAGCCCCTGCACACAGTATACTTGCCTCATAGTTGCCCCTCCACACAGTATAATGTTCCTTAGCGGCCCCTCCACACAGTATAACATCACATAATTGCTGCTTCACACAGTATAATGTTGCATAGTGTTATCCACACAGTATAATGTCCCATAATGGCCTCTGCATGCAGTAAAATGTCTTATAGCGGCCTCTTCACACAGTATAATGTCCACTTGAGGCTGCTCCTCACAGTATAATGTCTAGAGATGAGCGAACACTAAAATGTTCGAGGTTCGAAATTCGATTCGAACAGCCGCTCACTGTTCGAGTGTTCGAACGGGTTTCGAACCCCATTATAGTCTATGGGGAAAATATACTCGTTAAGGGGGAAACCCAAATCCGTGTCTGGAGGGTCACCAAGTCCACTATGACACCCCAGGAAATGATACCAACACCCTGGAATGACACTGGGACAGCAGGGGAAGCATGTCTGGGGGCATAAAAGTCACTTTATTTCATGGAAATCCCTGTCAGCTTGCGATTTTCGCAAGCTAACTTTTCCCCATAGGAATGCATTGGCCAGCGCTGATTGGCCAGAGTATGGAATTCGACCAATCAGCGCTGGCTCTGCTGGAGGAGGCGGAGTCTAAGATCGCTCCACACCAGTCTCCATTCAGGTCCGACCTTAGACTCCGCCTCCTCCGGCAGAGCCAGCGCTGATTGGCCGAAGGCTGGCCAAAGCAGAGCCATCTGATGTAGCAGAGCCGAGTGTGCATAAGGGTTCTAGTGCACCCTCGGCTCTGCTACATCAGATGGGCTGACCGGCACACGGTGTAGTTGAGCAGAACTGGCTCAGCGCTGCTAAATCTCTGCATTCCCATAGGAATGCATTGGCCAGCCTTCGGCCAATCAGCGCTGGCTCTCCCGGAGGAGGCGGAGTCTAAAGTCGGACCTGAATGGAGACTGGTGTGGAGCGATCTTAGACTCCGCCTCCTCCAGCAGAGCCAGCGCTGATTGGTCGAATTCCGTACTCTGGCAAATCAGCGCTGTCCAATGCATTCCTATGGGAAAAAGTTTATGTCACAAAAAACACAATTACACACCCGATAGAGCCCCAAAAAGTTATTTTTAATAACAGTCCTACCTAAATAAAGGTTATCCCTAGCTATCCCTGCCTGTACAGCTATCCCTGTCTCTTAGTCACAAAGTTCACATTCTCATATGACCCGGATTTGAAATCCACTATTCGTCTAAAATGGAGGTCACCTGATTTCGGCAGCCAATGACTTTTTCCGATTTTTTTCGATGCCTCCGGTGTCGTAGTTCCTGTCCCACCTCCCCTGCACTGTTATTGGTGCAAAAAAAGCGCCAGGGAAGGTGGGAGGGGAATTGAATTTTTTTGGAGTTTGCCACGTGATGTTCGATTCGAATCGAACACATCGAACAGCCTGATATCCGATCGAACATGTGTTCGATAGAACACTGTTCGCTCATCTCTAATAATGTCCCATAGTGGTCCCTTCACACAGTATTATGTCTCATAGTCGCCCCAATGTTTTGTTCATTAAAGGTATTGGAAAAATCCATCCGAACCGTAAACTTATTGGGTACACTACCTACCAACTATTATTATACTCTGGGGTCTTTTCAGTGCCCAGAGTACAATGGTCGGTGGAACAGGGGAGGTGAAAAAAATAAGAACTAGCGTTAATCACCTCTGTTTGCTCAACACTCCTCTGGGCCTCTGATCATTATACTTGGGGGCCTGAAGAGACCCCTGACTATAATAGTAGAACTACCAGGTGAACCTCACAAGATGTAATTTGTGAACCTACTGCAACAGTCTCTGTTTTGCAAATTGTTTGCCACATTGTACGAATTTTGGTAGCGTACGGCTGGCCAGGGCAGTTTTGTGGCATCAGTTATAATGGAAATCTACAACAGTTACTAACTGACATATATATATCTATTCTGGTGCATTGGTCACAACATCTTCATAAAGTAGCTGTGCCCTTCACCTGTCAGGGCCTTTATTAAAACTGCGATATGAAACACAATTCTTATTAAATCTGACCCAGTTTATGTCAAGAACATGGGTGTAGTAACAACCAGTGTAGCTGCTAAGGGGCATACCAACTAAGGGTCCATTCACACGGAGTAACCTGCTGCGTGACCTGCAAATTCACAGCTGCAAAATAACGCGGCGTATACGATCCAGGCTCCCATTGAAATCAATGGGAGCTTTTACAGCGCTCAAAATCTCACACGCCATATACGTGCCAGGTCGCGCGGCACGTTACTCTGTGTGAATGGACCCTAAGGGAGCCTATGTCCATTGGTCATGGTGGAGTGGGTACCTATTGAAAATTTTGCCATGGGGCTTCATGGATACCTGCTACTAGATTCCATACGAACACCGCGTTGAAAATGCACTTAGAGTTCGATACCCTTCCCACCATCCCTGGTGCTTTTTCTGCACCAATAACAGCGCAGGGGAGGTGGGACAGGAACTATGACAACGGAGGCATTGAAAATACTAGGAAAAAGCCATTGGCTGCTGAGGACATGTGACCTCAGATTAAAACGAACAGGCGGCATCATCTCCGATTCATTTGGCGCTTGCACTTAGTTAGAGACAGACATCTGCTGAGGGCTAGTTAGGTTTTTAGATTCTGCTAGGCAGGAATAGCAAAGAAGAAGAACCACAACAACTCTACACTAAAGGGAGAAGCTGAAACAAGCTTGGCACAGTGTCTACCCACAAACGCTAAAGTGGGATTCACAGCAATTCAGCCAGGCTGTTTCTGCACAACCCAGCTTTCCACGGTGGGGATTAAGCTAAGTGGGATACACTGAAATTGTATGCCCATATACCCTATATACGCTTCATTCAGGTTATCACGGTGTGTACCCACAAAAAATCAGAGGGATATACATTCTAATTCTCAGGCCATATACGCTTCATTCAGGTTATCACGGTGTGTACCCACAAAAAAATCAGTGGGATATACATTCTAATTCTCAGGCCATATACGCTTCATTCAGGTTATCACGGTGTGTACCCACAAAAAATCAGTGGGATATACATTCTAATTCTCAGGCTATATACGCTTCATCCAGGTTGTCATAGTGTGTACCCCCCAAAAATTAGTGGGATATACATTCTAATTATCAGGCTATAGACGCTTCATCCAGGTTGTCCAGGTGTGTACCCACAAAAAAAAAAATTGGGATATACATTCTAATTCTCAGGCTATAGACGCTTCATCCAGGTTGTCACGGTGTGTACCCACCAAACCATCAAAACCACCTAAAAATGCGCAAGGCTACCGGTAAGGGACGTGGACGAGGTCGTGGGCGAGGCCAGGGGCGTGGGAATGCTGCTGGGGAGCAAGGTCACGGTGAAGCCACAACGCATTTCGTGCCTACTCATCAGGGGCAGCAAGCATTGCGCTTCTCCACAGTCCCCGACGTTCTCTGCTGGTTAGAGGCTGAATCCACCTTGATTTCCCCAAACTCTGCTGGTGCAAGGCTCAACTAACCCCAATGACTAAAAACACTGCTGGTGCAAGGCTCAACTAAGTTAAAGGGCCTAAAACTCTGCTGTAAGAGGCTGAAGTCACCTAAAGGGCCTGAACCTCTGCTGGTAACTCAGCTTATGGGCCTCTAACTTAATTTGGAAGGGCTCACGTTAAGGGCCAGAAAAGTGAATTTTGGAAGGTCTTACCACATCACACACACACACACACACAATGACAGTTCAGGGTGGGTACTGTTGGATTTCCCATTGCCTATTCCATCTGTGGTTGTCATGGGCAACGTGATTTAAAGGGGTGGTTGTTAAGGTTTCATTAGAGGAAAATTTGAGTTTCTGTCCATCCAATTCTGGAGGAAAAAAGGTTTCCAGGTATTTTTCCACTTACATAGTGGGTTTTTTGAGTGTGGAAAGTGTGTAGTTGATAGGCTGTGATGGTGGGGTAAAACTTCAATTCAAAACATATCAAATATGCCATACTGGATACAAAAGACAAGAACAGGAATGAACACATAAACTCAAGGTAAAAGGTTATCCTAAGTGGTATAAAATAGCAAGAAAAAGTAATAGCTCTCATCTTATTAGGCCCAAACAACAGTCCACTGATATTCAGATCCACATTATTACAACATAAAATGACCAGTGGACAAATGTATGGACAAGATACTTGAAAAGAATAGGAATTTAATGTGAATCAGAATTATTAAACTTACTATTAAAGCCAGACATCCAAAAAAATATAGACACCATATCACCAAGAGCCAATTTAGTAGATCCATCACGGTTTTTGGATCTAAATTGAAGGGCTCATACTCAGGGCTCCAATGCTAAATATACACCAGGCCTCCAGCTATAATGTAGCACTGGGCTCCTCATTTTGGCAAGAGACACCTTGTCGGCTGCCTAAGGCTCTTGGGCCTGGCTGCGACTGCATCCCTCAAGTTACGCCCCTGCTCATACCCCTGTGCTGTAATATTTATCAATATATTCATGCTGCAGCACAGATCGTGTCTTTAATAAAGAATATGCACCAATCCTATGAAAAGTCGTACTGAAAATGGGATCTATGTCAGGAACTTGATAAGAGATTAACATCATCTATTCACCAAAGCATTCGCTATGCAACTCAGGGGATAAATCTCTGTATGCTGGCAGCTGATTTTCTTGCAGAACAGCATGGTAAGATTACTGGACAACAACTTGTGGAGCTGGATATAGTTTTCATAACATTAGGCAGGAGTATAAACCTTAAAAAAGTGTCATCTAACAGTACCAATGTGGATTTATTATATTAGAGATTTTGTAAGCAGTAAGTTTGTTTTTGATGTTATATTTAGTGATGTTAAGTATTTTTTTTCTCTTTTTCATCTTTCTCATTCATGTTTTTCATGCGTTTTGTATTACACATTTTCACTCTTGCAAACATGAGACTTCTCAAGCAAAATGCAATAGTATTCTGACATAGTTTCTTCCAAAAAATACACATTTATCAAGTGTATGTTGTATGGCTACCTTAAGAATTTGTCAGATTTGTGAAACAGAATCAGAAACCATCATAAATCTGGCACAATTTAAGACTATGTAGTCCAAGTTTGCATTGTCCAACCCTTAGACAGTATTAGTATGTCTGTTATACTCTCTCCATATTTTTGTTTTTCAAATTTTCATATTTCTTCACTTTTTTAAAAAAAAAATTTGAGTATGGTTTAGTATCATACACTTACAAACAGTGTTTTTTGTCTAATTTTTTCATTTTTTTCACTCATGATTTTTCATGTTTTTGAGTCAAGAAACTTCAAGAACTAAGGTTAGCTCTATAGACAGTAATTTAGAAAGAAGCCAATAAGCAGGAAGAATCACAACTGTTTTGCTGCATATCATATCTTATCTCCCTCATAGAGTGTAAGCCCTTGTGGGCAGCGTCCTCTATTTATTATTTCTATTTATTTATTATGCTTACTTATATAGCGCCATCATATTCCACAGCGCTTTACAGATATTGTCAGTCACTGTCCCATTTAGGGCTCACAATCTACATTCCCTATCAGTATGTCTTTGGTGTTACCCCACTGTGCCAGTCAGTCACTGTTAGTATTATATTTGGTTTTGTATATTTTGTGTACTGTAAGTAAACCCTCAAATGTACTGCACTATGGAATCATGGAATTAATGGTGCTGTATAAATAATAATCTTATCACAGGAGAAAAAAAAGCAATGAAATGTCATTGAAAAAATATCATTTTTCACTAGTTTTTGTTGACTTTTGCTATAAGATATCATGCTGCCTCAATTTAACCATTTGCATAAGTTTGGGTAACTCTGCTACAACTATACATAAAGAAATACAAATTCCAGAATCCTTAACTGTCAGAAGGTGGGAGGGCCTTTGGGCCCACCTGACAATACAACTAAAGCTCACAGATCTGAAGCAGTGCCACCTACTGGATCCATGTCACACCTTATTTTAAACAATGAACCCAAGTCAGAATAGGTGCAGGTGAATCCAGCAGAGAGGGGCCAGAGTGTGAGCATAGGCCAGTGAGAGAGCCTGAAGCAAGCCCCATGAAGAAAGCATGGAACAGAGGTGACAAGTTGCAGGGAGTCTTCAGTCTAAAAGTGGTGATCAGTAAGATATCGGAGTAAGAGTCAGCCTGGCCAGTACCGAGAAGTCCATGAGCTGGATGTCCAAGAGAGGGACTGTGAGGTATGCTAACTAGTTGAAAGGCAGAGATGGAACAGGTGTTGCTCTATATAGAGGTTAAAGTGAAGGAATGGAGAGTGAATGGCCAGAGGTAGTAGATACAAATTGTTAAGAATCTGCATGAAGAATATGAGTGGGAGCTATACTGTGACGTATATATGAGTGTATAGCTAGCTTTCTACAACATACATCTGATGCGTTTTTTGCAGACATTTCCAAGTGAAAGAATACAATCATTTTCTGTGTGCTTCATATCATCTCTTGTTACAATGACACTTCCACAACTACTACCACCATTGACCGCTCCTGCCCAGGCAATGACCCCTACAAGTATCATGACACCAGTACTTGTGGCACAAGTCTTAGTCACCATACTATCATTAGCCTTTGCCAATGCTACAGATGACTGAAAATATTTGGAAGCTCAAGGCCTTGAAAAATAGGAATAGGAAACAGGCGCTTTAATAAAACAATAATATAGAAGTCATTCAGAGTGAGGGAAATGTCATCAATTTTAAGTTATATCAGCTTAGGGACTGGCAAGTACCAAATCCCTTGGCAGGAGGTGGCTCCCAGCTGTGGGAAATGCAGATAGACTTGTTAATGAACAAAAAGTGTGATCTGATTTCAATTTCTCATAATAATGTGCTAATGCACTTAAGAGCTGTGTGTACACAGATGGCTCTCATATATACAATTTATGGAGGCAGCTGGAGCATTAATAATATTATTTGGAGGCTTGTATGTCTCTGTTAGTAACTCTTTCCAGACCCAAGAGGCCTGAATTACACTGGTAAAGTAATTAATCCTGAGCGTATTGTGATGGTCACATGTAATTGCTGTAAACAATTTCCGCTGTGTCTCCATCACTCATTAAGGTCTAACCTTCAACACGGCTTTTATAAGGAGCTCGCTGTGGTAATTTATCTGAACAGGATAGTAAAGCTCCGAGCCCATAGTAAAGAGACATTGCCTGCTTCTGGGATAGCGCACTGTTTAAAGGGACTCCCCCGAATAGAATCAGCTGCTGCCACCACATGTCAGAGCACATTATAAAGTCATATAAAGTCATAAAATAGAGATGAGATGAGCGAACAATAAAATATTCGATATTCGTTATTCGTTTCGAATAGCCGCTCAATATTCGATTATTGGAACCCCATTATAGTCTATGGGGAAAAATGCTTCGTTTCAGGGGAACCCACCATTCGACTCAGGAGGGTCACCTAGACCACTATGACACCACAGGAAATGATGCCAATACCTCTGCAATGCAACTGGGACAGCAGGGGAAGCAGGTCTGGGGGCATTTAACACACCAAAGACCGTCTATTACCCCAACATCACAGCCTAACAACTACACACTTTCCACACTCAAAAAAACCTCTATCAAAGTGGGAAAATACCTGGAAACCTTCTTTCTTCCCCAAATGGATGGACAGAAACCCAAATTTAAGCTATCGAAACATTAACAAGCACCCCTTTAAATCACGTTGCCCATCACAACCACAGATGGAATAGGCAATGGGAAATCCAACAGTACCCACCCTGAACTGTCATTGTGGATGTGTGTGTGTGTGTGTGTGTGTGTGTATGATGTGGTGGGACCTTCCAAAATTCACTTTTCTGGCCCTTAACGTGAGCCCTTCCAAATTAAGTTAGAGGCCCTTAAGCTGAGCTACCAGCAGAGTTTTAGGCTCTTTAACTTAGTTCAGCCTTGCACCAGCAGAGTTTTTTGCCCTTTGGGTGAGTTGAGCCTTGCATCAGCAGTGTGTTAGCCCCTTTAAAATTGTTAGCTCCTAAAACAGTGGTTCCAGAACCATCACTCTTATTGTGTGGGCTTGATGCAGTGGATTGGACTGAGGACCCAGACATTGACCTTGATTTGGATTGGGAAATTGATAACATTTTGGCATCAAGTCCTGGGGGTAACTTTTATTTAGAGGACCACAAAGATGGAGAATTGGCTGCAACCACTACTAGCGGTAATGGTACTCTAATATCGGACTCTACATTACCCCTACAGGGTTCTGATCAGGTCTTAATAGTCCAAACAACATGCTCCAGTACTTCACATGTAGATCAGAAACCACTTTCCCTTCCGACACCAGATTTAACCAAGCTTCATCATCATCATCATCCTGCTGAGATGGAGCCACTAAAGGAAACCTTGCCTTCAAAGGCATGTCCTGGAGCTGTGACTGAGCCAAATCTATACACAGAGTCCTTTGGAACAGAACAAAATTCACCAGCAGTGTTTTTGGCCCTTAGGGTGAGTTGAGCCTTGCACCAGCACATGTCCAATAACATCAGGCGGGCCTTAAGTTCTGCGCTTTACACAAAGTTCCCCTTGACCACTGACGCGTGGACAAGTGCATGCGGCCAGGGACACTAAATCTCAATCACGGCACACTGGCTGAATGTAGTTGAGGCTGGGACCGGGTCGCAAACTGTGGTGGCATGCCTTGTCTCCCCGCCCAATAATCCTGGCAGGGGTGCTGAAACACCACCCTCCTCCTCCTCCGCCGCCGTTAAATAGACCCCAGCTATGGTCTGGAAACGCTGCAACACTGGCGTGGGGAGACGTCAGCAGGTCCGTGCTGAAGCTCATCAGCTTGAGGGACAGACAGCACACTGCCTCTGAGGTCAGGGATGCCATCCTGGATGAGATGGCAATGTTTTTTGCCCCGCTGCACCTGGGCCCAGGCAGGTTTGCGTATATAATAACAGCCGGAACCTGGTAACAGATCTGGAGCTTTCCAGACTCAAACATGGTCCACACATGGCCCACGTTTTCAAATTATTGGTGCAACGGTTTCTAAGAACATACCACAATTTACACGAGCTACTGGTTAAAGTGCGGCGCTTGTGCGCCCACTTTGGCAAGTCTACAGTAGCTGCTGCTAGCCTCAATACACTCCAGCAATGCCTAAATCTGCCCGAAGCACCGGCTTTTGTGCGAGGTCACCACACACTGAAACCCTAGATACCATATGTTGAGCAGGGTGTGTGAGCAGCAGAGACGTTTGATGGTGTTCCATCTCCAAAACCCAAGAGTTCATCAAAGTCAACTCCCTCAGTTTCTGCACCATGAGTTTCCATATGAAATCCTATCCCATCCTTTCCACTGGACTAGAAACATTATCATGTGCTCATCACAATTTCTGATATGACAGCTGCGTTAAGCAGGGTGCAGGGTACAACACAGACCAGGCCCGAGCACCAGGAACAGGTGTTACAATGGCTAGCGGATAAAGCTTCCAGCTGCTTTTCCACCAGCCAGTCAGCCACTACCTGCAGTCGTGTTCATACCCAAGAGTCTGCCCCTCCTTCCTCCCAACATGCCCAATCTTCCCAACAGAGTCATCCCACCCTTGCCACCTCCCAGGATCTATTTTCGGGTCCTTTTGCTGTCTCTCCCTCTGTTGAACCACTTCCCAAATTGCAGGAACTACCAGACAACTTTGTGTGTCCTGATGCCCAAATACTGGAGTATCCGCCATTTCCTACCAATTTTGGGGCTGTGGACCCGCAACCGGCGTTTCTGGGCCTCAGTGATGATGATGAGACAGTTACCATCAGGTCAAGCTGTGGTTATGTGCGGTTTGCAGTAAGGAGAGAGTGAGAAATTGGATGAAGAGTTGGTGGACGACGAGGCCACCGACCCGGCATGGATAGGGGTGATGTCTAGTGGGGAAAGCAGTGTAGATGTGGAGGCAAACAAATCAGGAAAAAAGGTGGCTAGAGGCAGAGGCATGTCCAGAGGCAGCAAGGCCAAAGATTTTCTGTGTACTAGCCACTCATGCAAAACTCGTCCATGTTGCCAGACTTATTCCTCCAACAGGCTAACAACTGCCATCCAGTCAACTCCCACCAGGGGCACACTCTCCAAGGTCTGGGACACGTTAATGGCACCCCCTGAGCAAACTACCGCCACTGAGGGGCCTAGTGTCACCAGGAGGGACAAGTATAGGCGCATGTTGCGGTAGTACCTGGCCGACCCCAGCCCTGTCCTCTCCGATCCCTCTGTGCGCTACACTTATTGGGTCTCCAAGATGGATTTGTGGCCGGAACTTGCGCTGTACGCCTTTGAAGTCCTTCCCTGCTGCCAGCGTGCTATCGGAAAGGGTCTTCAGCGCAGCCGGTGGCATCATCACGGATAAGCACAGTTGGCTGTCAGCTGACAGTGCTGACCGGCTGACTTTCATCAACATGAACAGCCAATGGATAGACCCATCATTTACATGTCAGTTACATGACAAATTTAGTGCGGTTTGCACACTTTGCAAGTCTAAACTGAGTAGGGGCTCTGAAAAGAGCAACCTTACCACCTTTTGCGTGCAATGTCATTTGGAAGGCAAGCCCTGGGCTCAGTGGGAGAGAAAAAAGAGGGGTTTGAGACCTTCTTACCCCATGAAACCGACCTGGACTGGAGGTGCCAAACTTCGTCCCTGAACTTATAGGGAACAAACAGCAATAGAGGCAGATACTTGGAAGAAGATGAAGATTGCAGCACTCCAGGGTCTTCAGTTAATAAATCCTTTATTCACGCATCATTTTAAAAACAAAAAAAAATACACATACCAAAAGTGCAAAAGTTACAAAAAACACATGTGAGCTTAAAACCGCCGACGCGTTTCGGGGCTCAGGGTCCCCTTAATCATAGCGTACTTACATCTTAGCTCTTAAACCTTTATAAACACTATGGGTTCTGCCACCCATCTGTGTATAATCAGCAGTCAGGTGTCAACACGGAATGAATAAAGTTTGTTTAAAGGAGTGAACAAACACACATGACAAGAGGCAATCAGCTGTAAAAAATACACAAAAACAGCGACGCCTCACCGCTATCCTAATGTGAATGGGACCCAAGTAGGATTAATTAGATTTTTTTCTACATTACAAACTAGCCTATCTAGCACATATTTTACACAAAAACAGCGACGCCTCACCGCTATCCTAATGTGAATGGGACCCAAGTAGGATTAATTAAATTTTTTTCTACATTACAAACTAGCCTATCTAGCACATATTTTGCACAAAAACAGCGACGCCTCACCGCTATCCTAATGTGAATGGGACCCAAGTAGGATTAATTAGATTTTTTCTACATTACAAACTAGCCTATCTAGCACATATTTTACACAAAAACAGCGACGCCTCACCGCTATCCTAATATGAATGGGACCCAAGTAGGATTAATTAGATTTTTTCTACATTACAAACTAGCCTATCTAGCACATATTTTACACAAAAACAGCGACGCCTCACCGCTATTCTAATGTGAATGGGACCCAAGTAGGATTAATTAGATTTTTTCTACATTACAAACTAACCTAATACATATTTTTAATACATATTTTTAGACCTAGCCTACAAAATGGATAAATGGAAAAGCTAGTAAATATAGGCCAAGTCTGATCTAATATTCATGCCATGTGGCACTCGACTATTGAATTTTAAGATATGCCAGGCTTCACGTTTGAGGAGGATTGCTTTGGTATCGCCACCCCTCAAGGGTTTTGAGATTTTTTCTATGCCAAGACAACGGAAGCTTTGGGTGTTTCCCTGGTGCTTCAAGGCAAAATGCCTCGAAGCTCCAGACATACTCTCCGTAATATTTTTACCGCAATCTCTCAAGTGCTCCGAGATGCGTAACTTGATATTCCTGGTAGTGCAACCTACATAATCCTGTTCACACTCAATACATTTGATGCAATAGACAACGTTGACACTATTGCAATCTAGATGGGATTCAATATTCCATTTAAAGCTGGAAGCATAGCTGGTTACATCCTTTGAAGTTACCATATATTTACATACCCTACATTTAGGAAAACCACACTTGGTGCTACCTTTTTTAAGGGAAACATTGCTCTTCACTACAGGTAGACAACTAGGGGAAACCAAATTCCCTATCGTCTTTGCTCTTCTCGCTACAAAAGAGATGACATTGTTCAAAATATTAGTGGTGATTTGGTCTGTTCTAAGGATACACAGATTATCCTGAATGATCTTTCTTGGTCATGGTCTTTTACTCATTTCTGCTTGTTTTTTGATAGTGTCAGGGTTTCGTTCCCCCACCAAGAGTTTTTTTCCGATCTTTTTTATTAACTTTGGCAGCAGCCCTATCAATCATCCACTTAGGATAGTTCCTTTGTTTTAAACGCACTGTGGTTTCACTTCTCAGAATGTTAAAATCTTTGTCTTCACTACATGCCCGTCTTGTTCTCAAAATTTCCCCGTATGGAATACTTGAAATTGTATGTGCCGGATGGCAACTATTAGCCATTAAGATGGAATTCCCTGCCGTTCTTTTTCTAAATAGGGAAGTTATTACTTTACCTGGAGGGACTGCACCTGTCAAGGAGATGTCTAAAAAGTTCATCTGCATCTTGTCATGAACATATGTAAATTTTAAACCGTAAGGGTTGCCGTGCAAAAACTCAATGAAGTCCGGTATGGGCGCTATATCTCCATCCCACACAATGAGGATATCATCGATATAGCGCCCATACCAGAACAGATGGGGCAAAAATGGATTGGAGCCCACAAAAATGTGCCTGCGGTGAGGCATCGCTGTTTTTGTGTATTGTTTACAGCTGATTGCCTCTTGTCATGTGTGTTTGTTCACTCCTTTAAACAAACTTTATTCATTCCGTGTTGACACCTGACTGCTGATTATACACAGATGGGTGGCAGAACCCATAGTGTTTATAAAGGTTTAAGAGCTAAGATGTAAGTACGCTATGATTAAGGGGACCCTGAGCCCCGAAACGCGTCGGCGGTTTTAAGCTCACATGTGTTTTTTCTAACTTTTGCACTTTTGGTATGTGTATTTTTTTTTGTTTTTAAAATGATGCGTGAATAAAGGATTTATTAACTGAAGACCCTGGAGTGCTGCAATCTTCATCTTCTTCCAAGTATCTGCCTCTATCAGTGGGAGAGAGCAAACACAGGACAATGCCGACACTTCCTCTTCCACTGTTTACAGTGCTGGTGCTGCAGTCCAGACCACCAGCCTGGACACCTACACATCTGTCTGTGACACATTGGGGAGTTCACCCTCATCCGCTTTTGGCCTGCACCATCATGCGCCTATTCCAAGCCACTCCCCATCTCCTAGGCGTTTCATTGCAGGCAGAAGTACAGCGCAAGACACTCACATGCCCAAGCCTTTAACGGCCTCATCTAAAAACTGTTGGCCCTGGAGATGTTAGTGTTTATGCTTATGGATACCCAGGCCTTCTGTCACCAGATGGCAGCTGGGGCACCTCCATATGCTAGGCCTAGCCGTTACTACTTCTCTTGGTGTGCTTTCCCCGCTTGCGCCTGCACGTGTCCCATAACATCAGTCGGGCCCAGAGTTCTGCGCTTTGCTGCAAGGTCCACTTTACCACCGACGCATCGAGAAGCACTTGCGGTCAGGGATGCTGCTTATCTTTAATGACAGGCCGGGTGAATGTAGTGGAGTCTGGCCCCGGGGTGCAAACTGTAGTGGCCTATCTCCTCTCCCAGCCCAAAATTCATGGCAGGGGTTCTCTGAAAGCCTACTCCTGCGCTGCAACCTTCACCTCAGCTAAGAGCTGGAAACGCTGTACCACTGGCGTGGGGAGATGTCAGCAGGCCATGCTGATGCTCATCAGCTTGGGGGACAGACAGCACACTGCCTCCGAGGTGAGGGATGCCATCCAGGATGATATGGTAATATGGTTTTCCCTGCTGCACCTGGGCCCAGGCATGTTTGCGTATGTGATAATGGCCGGAACCTGGTAGTAGATCTGGAGCTTGCCAGACTCAAACACGGTCCACACATGGCCCACATTTTCAACTTGTTGGCGCAAAGGTTCTTTGAAGCCTACACCATTGTGCCTGATATACTGGTCAAAGTGCGGCCATTTTCGTAAGTGAAAAGTAGCCTCTGCTAGGCTGAAAACATTCAGAGCATACTCCTGTCATCTTCGCACCGTTGGCTGGCGGAGGAAGACGAGGGGGATGGAGTGGCATTTCATGTCACTGTCCCACACGAGGCTTGAGGGTGAAGTTCAGTGCATCCCATTGCTTTTGCACGGCTGGTGTGAAGGGGAGTGTAAAATGGAGGAAATGGAGAGTGACCCTTACAGTTGGGGGCAGCGAAGTCATACCAAGTAACATACTGGCACACATGGCTGACTTCATGTTGGGTTGCTTTTCAAGAGACAAAGGCATAGTTCACATCATGGAGAGCAAACAATACTGGATTTAACAAAACATTGGATTGAGCTTATATAGCCTGACTGAATTGCTGTGTATCACACTTAGCTTTTGGGGGTAGACCCTTAAAAATTGGATTGAGCTGATATAGTGTGACTGAATTGCTGTGTATCACACTTAGCTTTTGGGGGGTACAGCATTAAAAACAGGTTTGACCATACATGGCCTGACTGAATGAATGGATGTCTTCGGGGGGTAGACCCTTAAAAATTGGATTCAGCGTACATAGCCTGACTGAATTTCTGTGTCTCCCACCTAGGTTTTGGGGGTACACACCGTGAAAAACTGCAGTGAGCGTATGTAGCCTGACTGAATTTCGGAGTCTCCCACCTAGGTTTTGGGGGTACACACCCTGGATATCTGGATTGAGCATACATAGCCTCACCTAATTGCTCTGTATCCCCGTTTTGGGGTTACACAGCCTGAAAAGCTGGTTTGCACGTATATATAGCAAGAACTAACTGTTCTGTATTCCTGCTATTTTGTGGTGGGGACACCCCTAATAAAAGCTGGCTTGCACGTATATATAGCAAGAACTAACTGCTCTGCATTCCTGCTATTTTGTGGGGGGGACACCCCTGTAAAAGCTGGTTTGCACGTGTATATAGCTGGAACTAACTGCTCTGTATTCCAGCTATTTTGTCGGGGGGCACCCCTGTAAAAGCTGGTTTGCACGTGTATATAGCTGTAACTAACTGCTCTGTATTCCTGCTATTTTGTGGGGGGACACCCCTAATAAAAACTGGATTTCACGTATATAGCAAGAAGTAACTGCTGTGGATTCCTGCTATTTTGTGGGGGGACACCCCTAATAAAAGCTGGTTGGAACGTTTATAGCAAGAAGTAACTGCTGTGGATTCCTGCTATTTTTTGGGGGGACACCCCTGAGAAAAGCTGTTTTTCACATATATAGCAAGAAGTAACTGCTCTGTATTCCTGCTATTTTGTGGGGGGACACCCCTAATAAAAGCTGGTTGGAACGTATATAGCAAGAAGTAACTGCTGTGGATTCCTGCTATTTTTTTTTTTTGGGGGGGACCCCTCAGAAAAGCTAGTTTTAACGTATATAGCAAGAAGTAACTGCTGTCGATTCCTGCTATTTTTTTTTTTTTTGGGGGGGGATCCCTCAGAAAAGCTAGTTTTAACGTATATAGCAAGAAGTAACTGCTGTCGATTCCTGCTATTTTGTGGGGGAACACCTCTAATAAAAGCTGGTTGGAACGTATATAGCAAGAAGTAACTGCTGTGGATTCCTTCCAATTTTTTGGGGGGACACCCCTGAGAAAAGCTGGTTTTCACGTATATAGCAAGAAGTAACTGCTGTGGATTCCTGCTATTTTGTGGGGGGGACCCCTAATAAAAGCTGGTTTTAACGTATATAGCAAGAAGCAACTGCTGTGGATTCCTGCTATTTTGTGGGGGGGACACCCCTAATCAAAGCTGGTTGGAACGTATATAGCAAGAAGTAACTGCTGTGGATTCCTGCTATTTTTTTTTGGGGGGGGGGACCCCTGAGAAAAGCTGGTTGGAACGTATATAGCAAGAAGTAACTGCTGTGGATTCCTACTATTTTTTGGGGGGACACCCCGAAGAAAAGCTGGTTTTAACGTATATAGCAAGAAGTAACTGCTGTGGATTCCTGCTATTTTGTGGGGGGGGACCCCTAATAAAAGCTGGTTGGAGCGTATACAGCAAGAAGCAACTGCTGTGGATTCCTGCTATTTTGTGGGGGGGACACCCCTAATCAAAGCTGGTTGGAACGTATATAGCAAGAAGTAACTGCAGTAGATTCCTGCTAGTTTTTTGGGGGGACACCCCTGAGAAAAGCTGGTTTTCACATATATAGCAAGAAGTAACTGCTGTGGATTCCTGCTATTTTTTTTGGGGGGGGGGACACCCCTCAGAAAAGCTGGTTGTAACGTATATAACAAGAAGTAACTGCTGTGGATTCCTTCCAATTTTTTGGGGGGGCACCCCTGAGAAAAGCTGGTTTGCACGTATATAGCAAGAAGTAACTGCTCTGTATTCCTGCTATTTTGTGGGGGGGACACCCCTAATAAAAGCTGGTTTTCACGTATATAGCAAGAAGTAACTGCTGTGGATTCCTACTATTTTCTTTTTTGGGGGGGGGGACCCTCAGAAAAGCTAGTTTTAACGTATATAGAAAGAAGTAACTGCTGTCGATTCCTGCTATTTTTTGGGGGGATACCCCTGAGAAAAGCTGGTTGGAACATATATAGCAAGAAGTAACTGCTGTGGAATTCTGCTGTTTTGTGGGGGGACACCCCTAATAAAAGCTGGTTGGAACGTATATAGCAAGAAGTAACTGCTGTGGATTCCTTCCAATTTTTTGGGGGGACACCCCTGAGAAAAGCTGTTTTTCACATATATAGCAAGAAGTAACTGCTGTGAATTTCTGCTATTTTGTGAGGGGACACCCCTAATAAAAGCTGGTTTGCACGTATATAGCAAGAAGTAACTGCTGTGGATTCCTGCTATTTTTTGGGGGGGACCCCTAACAAAAGCTGGTTTGCATGTATATAGCATCAAGTAATTGTTCTGTATCCCTGTTTTCCACCGTCCATGGAAAGCTGGACTCCTGTCCCTGCAGTGTATAGCTCTGAGAAGAGCTGTTGGTTTTCTTCTTTAGTTTTTCCCTGCCTATCTGAAGCTAATGCCTATCTAGCCCTCAGCAGATATGTTTCTCTCCCTATCTCTGACCGCAATTCTGATGAATATGCCAGCGGCCATTCTTGTAAATGGGAGGTCACATGTTTTCGGCAGCCAATGGGTTTTTTCAATTTTTTTTCCGATGCCTCCGTTGTCATAGTTCCTGTCCCACCTCCCCTGCATAGTTATTGGTGCAAAAAACATGCCAGGGAAGGTGAAAGGGGATATGAATTGTTACTGTGTATGCCGCGTGGTATTCGATTGGGAACGAATACCTCGAACGGCCTGATATTCCATCGAATATCTATTCCATCTAACGGTGTTCGCTCATCTCTAATAAAGTGGAATATATAACAATGGTATATTGTCTGAGTTGGAGAAAAACAACTTTGAAGTCTTATGCAAATAGGGTATTTAGTGCACTGAGGGTGGGCCTGCAGACCTGTTTTTGCAGCTCAGGTGGGATTGGTGTAGTTGGAGTTCTCTGTCCTTGCTAGCGTACCATCCCCCCAACATACTCTGCTTCTGGCATACCTCTAATTCACACTGTGTTGTACCTGGCTCTCCAGGCTTCTGCTTCACCTGGTTCAATCCATAGGGTTGGCGCACTCTCTCTTGGGCTCTTGGGAGTGGCATAAACTCAAAACAATTAGGTGGTACAATCCACTGTCTGTCGCAGAGGGTTAACTCTAACTTCACAGGGTAGCGCAGGCAGGAGGTGATAGTGGCAGGACCAGTGCTATAGAGAGCTGAAGCCCCTCCCCCAGTGCACCTCATTTGCATAAGACTTTAGTTTTTTTTTCCAGATTTACAATAGTGACATACATATCAAAAGGCATAATCTTATCACTGTAGTCCCCTCTGTAACTTGGTTTGATAGTTGAATATGCAGGTGATAGACTCCTTAAGGAGTATTAGCACTTTAAGAGGACATGGATGACATGGGGTCTACTCATGAGCACTTCATCAATCTAGAGAGCAAGAGAATGGGATTTTTGTAATAAAACCACCAGCCAGGAATTGGGGAGTTGTCTTTTTACACTATTACCCAAGGCTGAAGCATCTGGTGATATGATGTTACCGTTTGTAACTGTTTTTGTTGTTTTCTTTGTTCTTCTGGTAGCATGGTGGATTAAATTAGTTGCTTGGAGGGATCTTGCTTGAGGCAGCAACCCTCAGACAAGCCCATTGTACATATGGTGGCTAGACATCCACCTGGTCTCAGAGTATTGAAGATTTGTTATGCAAAGTCCTTCTAATGATTATCTAGTGTTATGGGTGGGTTATAGTTTCGGGTCTAGGAGTCTATGGGTGCTGCCAGCCTTACAATGTGATGTCACATGTTGAGGATTCTCCACTTCAGATTGTTTATGGGTAGTACTTGTGTTCTAGATTGTGGGAGATAGTTGCAGGGAAAAATTATTAGACTCATTTTCAGAAGCAGATCTGTATAATTCCCCAACATTTTCTATGTAGCACTTCCATTATAACTGTGACACCTGCGCTAGCCGGAGTCATTTATATTCAGCCTGGCTCTTCCTGTGTACGGCTCAACTTAATTAAAATAACATTTTTCACTGCCGTGTGATCAGAACAAGTTTTATCTCTGAAGGCTAGGTCAAACATCACTTTATGAAGCTTATGTAAAATGCATGGCTCAAGCCTGAGGTGGCATACTACAGTGTCAAAATGGTTAAATGAAGAGCCGGCAATGTTAGATCCAAAATGAGTAATGTTGGAGATGGTGAAAGGGTTACAAGACTTTATTATACAGCGGTTGTAATAATAATAATGAAAAAAATACCTTGGCACGGATATTAAATTGAATAGCGGTGAAGGGTGTCCCATGAGATTTGATTAGGCCCTAATAGAGAGGAATAATTTATCCTCATCCCGACGCTCAAATGCCAATGACATTTTTAATTATCCAAAACAAGTCTGCCATTCGTCCGCATCCTCCGAGCAGTTAAAAGACGAGGATTCTCTTGTTAGGTATTGCAGCCCGAGGGGGAAAATAGGAAGCCAAGCAGGAATTATAGGGCACTCTCAATTACAAGAAGTAAAATAACATAATGAGTAACCAAATTATATCTGAAATATCTTTAAATTTTAATTTGGTGGTTTCCAAGCTTTGGCTTTTTGCCTTTTTCCCTTCCGGAGAATGTACGTTTTGAAGTTAATTTAACGCTGTGGCTTGATTTCTCAGACATGTTTTATAATTCCCTTATCAAAGGTTATTGGAATATAATTTAATATTAGATCCGATAAAATGAAATACAATAAAAATCATTTTTATGTACAGGCTCAGAAAACAACTCCAGTAATTCTTTTCTTGATGCACATGAGATCAGTAGGCTGGGGCTCTGACAAATAAATATTTAAGCGACTTGCCCGGAGTCACAATACATTTTTAAAGAGTTTTGCAGTTAAAGGTTGAAAACCACAAGTAAGCATTGTAAAAACAAATTACAAGGGGGAATAGCCACGGTAAAATGTTTGTTAGCTGCAAATACTGCGATACATTGTGAATTATTGCTGAATTTCCTACAAGTCCCTGTGACAACAAAAACGCTTCTAGCCATTCTAATTTTCCGAATGAGCTTGGTGACATTCTGACACCTGTCCAGATTAAATGGGTGAATGAGTCTTTATTTAAGAATTCAATCTCTTTGGGGATGGGTATAAATTTTAAAAAAAACTACCAAAGTATATGAAGAACAATTCTACATAGTGAGAACTATGCAGCCATTAGCTGTAAAATAAGTTGCTTGCCTTCTTTTCCTCTTTGGTGTCTCTTTATACTGGAATCATACAGTTAGAGTTTTAGTGCCAGTAATGCAGTGTGTCCAGCCAAACAAAGGGAATGTAAAAAGTGCAAATCAGCATTTGCTTTGCATTTTGCCTGCAATGCATTCTGGTTTTGGCTGTAAAACAGAAACCAAAAACTTTGTGCGTTTCCACCGTAAGGCTAAGGCCTCACGGGAAGATATGAAGTGTTAAAGTGCTGCGGGAAAAACCGCGGCGGTAACGCATTGCGGTTCTTCCTGCAACGCTTTGAACAGAAAGTTCACTGAGTTTTCCTTAATGGACTTTTTGTTAGCTTTACATCTACGGGGAAGCTGCTGGTGTTTCCGTGGATATAATTGACATGCTGCGATTTCCAAAACCGTGACAGTTTTGCAAATCGCAGCGTATCCACGCTGCTGTTTGAAACGCAAAGTGGGCATGGGATTCGCATGAATCCCATCCACTTTGCAGATACTGTAAAATGCCACAATTTTTCCCATGGCGTTTCTGGCCCCTGGTGCCCCGGCCTAATGCAGATCTGTCACTAGAGTATTTTTTCTTACCTTCTGTCAGCCAGGCGGGACAATAAAGCAACATAATGTCATTTATAGACCATAAAGTGATTTAAGAGGAAATCATTCAATAGAAACTTAATAACAGTACATTGTAGAGGTGAATCTACAGTCTCTATTCAGCTTAGGAGTACTATTTTTATGTAAGTCGCTGTTTTATTCGTATGCAAGGGACAAATGGCTTTGGGGTGTGCCTTAGCTTACCTGGGCTTTGGTCTCAAATCTAAATTCTCGGGCAAAGCACATTTCCATACGAATATAACAGTGGTTTACTAGAAAATGGGGCTTCAAAGCTGAACAACAGAAACATGTTTAGAAACTGTTTAGAATCAATTTACTGCGGACAGATTCCAAATAATATTAAGAAATATTTACTTAAAGGGGTTAACTACCTTCAGACATAGTTGTACAATTTTCCAATATACTTTGCTAGATCTCTGATTGATGTCATTCATTCTGCTTAGTCCCAGTGGATAAAAGCGCAGTAATCAGACATCTGCCTAGTAACGAGCAGTGCACCTGTGCCTTCAACACATGACGATAGGCTGTATATCACATGACCATGGGCTGTATATCACATGACCATGGGCTGTATATCACATGACGATAGGCTGTATATCACATGACCATGGGCTGTATATCACATGACCATGGGCTGTATATCACATGACGATAGGCTGTATATCACATGACCATGGGCTGTATATCACATGACCATGGGCTGTATATATCACATGACCATGGGCTGTATATCAGATGACCATGGGCTGTATATCACATGACCATGGGCTGTATATCAGATGACCATGGGCTGTATATCACATGACCATGGGTGGTATATCACATGACCATGGGCTGTATGTCACATGACCATGGCCTGTATATCACATGACCATGGTTGATATTTATCCACTGGGAGCAAGATTGCTAGGAAAGTGGCCAACTTCTATCCCAAAGGAGGAGTTAATAAGAATTAATACTTGTACAGTTTTCTTTTTTTAGCATTGTCTAATATAGACCTAGCTCTGTAATCCTTACTTGCCACCAAGCTTTAATGTAAGGTAAGTATTTTTTCCTCCCTTCCTTACTTAAATTGTAAAAAGTTGCACTTTCTGAACTACAAAAGTAGAGCAGTAATGAAATTCGTGTAGTGTGGTCTCCAAGGCAGATGAACTGGACCTCTTATGTGTGTTCTCTTCTACACATGTAATAATACATTTGACAATAAGAAGTAGAAATATCTGTAGACAGCTCTTGAAATGTATTTTTTTCGCTCTGACAACATCCTCAGAATACATTACAGTCCAGTTCGAATATATCTTAAGCAGCCTACAGTACATTGCTGGTCTCTGACTCTATTATTTACAGTATTTCTAAGACATTCCACCTCTTCTTAGCTTTTGTGTTCTTTTAGCTAGAACTTTTGCACAATATCCTTATAATATTACTTCCTAATATTCCTAAAAGTATCCACTACACTAAATAGAGTTTTTCTGCAGCTTCTTATTTCGACTAATTTATAAAGTCACTTGAACAAGATGGAATTTTTAATATCCTCTAATGTGCTACCTTGTATATTTTAGAGAGTAAATTTCAAGGATTGTTCAGATACAAGAATGGTTTCAGCACATGTATTTATTCTACAGTATATTTTTTCATTTATACCTACCTGAAGTATCCATATTTTTCCTTGGCAGTCTTTTCAGTTGGCCCACACAATGGAGACAGAATGCTACATTAAATGTTCAGACTAGTAACTATATGTTTTGGACTATAAGACACACCCAGGCTTTAGACAACAGAATACACCCTGGTACCCTGCTGCCCTATTTATTACTGTTGTAGATGGCAACAGGGGAACCAAAGTAGTAGCATCTCTGTTTCTGCAACATCAGTAAGACGGAGTTGGTCATGTGACTGCGAGAGACTGCACGGTAGACAGGGGAACAAGAGTTCAGTCTTCCCTGTTGATGTTTGGATAAGTGATAAATGGGGCTCTGGATGACCAGGGTGTATATGAGTAATAGAGATGAACTATTGCAGCAAATACACTGGTAAGATTTAGGATTCCATTCTTAACCCCTTTAGAACTTCCCTGGTGGTATAAGGAAGCAGGGGGTTAATGTAAGTAACTGTGCAGAGGGATATAATACAGCAATGACTATTCCGAAGCACCTAACTTCATACATAGGTCATAGAGTTCAGGTTAAGGGAAGACCTGGGATACTGAGCTGTTGCTATACATGTTGTCATGCAATGGGGGTGTTCACTAGTCTATATAGGGCACTCCGCCAGTATACGGATATCCCATAATGGATGTACAAGTGACAACCTGGGAGGTGGAGAGCTATGTATATACTGTATGTAAAGTGGAATTCCCTGATCATTAAGGAATTGATCAGGAGGACTGTTAACTATTGGCTATGGAGACTTCTATGTAAGATTCTTCTTCCTACAGTCTGAAGAATACAGTATAATTAGATAAGATGTTTTTTAACCTTCAGCTAAAGTATACCTATTGATTCTTCCTTTCCCACAGAACTAAATGTAAAATCAGTTGCATCTGAAACGTCGGATGCTGCCGTCAATTAGTATTTTATTAATTATTTAAAATAACCCATTTTTTTTCCAGTAAACTTTATTTATATATAACAATAGTACAAAGTGGGTCCTTGGCTTGCAAAATAGGAGTGTTTCATATTTACAATAGGTACACAATAATATATTAAAATAATAACAAAACTTTTTTGTCTCCGAACATTTTTAAATAATTAAAACTTTCTTACATTTTTTTTTCACAACAACTGTAAAAATGACAGAAAAGAAGCGAGGCAGACGTAAGAAAAAAGAATCAGGGAGAAACAAAGACACAATTATCATACAGAAGTGCAGTGGAACTAGAAAGCTGAGCACCCCAACATTCTGCAATCTGATTGGGTGGTTTGGTTCATTAGGTGACATGTTGAGAAAGAAAACTATTATTAAAAGGGGAAGTAACAGCATTGATAGAGTTATGAACCATCCGGGTTTTGGCACAATTGAACGTTTCTTTTTTTCCTTCATTTTGTTAATGATGTTATTCCAACCTGCATAAAATTCTGAGACGGAGCTAAAGCCATTAATAGAACAAGACCTACGGAAATGGAATAGAAACAATACAGTATACCTTTCATTCAACTACCAAAAATACAGGAACTATTTGCTGCACTTTTATAAGTGTTTGGCAAGAAGGCATATGGTTTAACACACTCTGGAAAGCAGGAGACAAAGTGTTTAACACAGGCTGAAGTACAGGTCAACATTTGCAAACATCACATATAGACAAAGTCTTTGAATATGTCGGAGGCCAGCAAGGTACTGCCCAGCAATACATTACTAGATCTCCAGCTCTACATGAGTCTGATGGACAGGAGGTTGAAGGGGCTTTGGTATGCAGGTGTGGAGTTGGCAAGCTGCATTAGAAAGTGGGCATCAGAAATCACATTCTCCTTGTGGTACATGAAGAGTACCCTATACACAAACAAATATATGCTGGCTAAAGCAATTCTTGGAACATAGTGATGTGTTTCTTCAATTTATAAGAAAGACTTAGGGGTCCCCTGAAACTACTTACAAGCGACACCAACTTTACCACTGTACAAATTAGTAAGCTAAGGAATGTTGCCACAGATCTACTGAAACCACCAATCAAATTACAAGAGGCAGGTGTTCCAAGAGCAAAAAAGATCACACAAAGATAAAAATAAATATCTAATGCTATTTCAAGTAATGGCTGCTGTAAACATATTTTCATTAGGAAATGACCTGGTGGGTAATGTGTCTAACTACACTGAATGTATGGTAATCCGGCTAGCAGATGACCCGTGTGGTAGTGTAACAGAGACGCATCCTCCTCCTGACCGGGAAGATGTCTATAGGCTTTGCAGTATTGTATGTGAAGACAGATACAAGAAGGAATGGTGGCCATAGACCAAAGCAGTGTTTGCTGTCGAGAAAGAGAAAGTTTTCTGTAATATCAGAGATACATCTGAATATCAATAAAGATCGCCATTCAGAGAGATCTAGCATGTTCTTCGGTCAAATAATGCCTTATGTATTGCAAGGCTTGCCTGAGTGTGTCACTTTGTGATTTTTGTTGGCCTCACTGTTACACAGTACATACACTAGGATATGGCCACAGTGAAGCTAAGCTAAGGTCAAACGACAGGTCACATATAATTGTGGTCAGATAAGTGCACTCATTTGCATAAAGAGGTCATTGGTTGTCTGGACTGACAGACACATCCACAACAATAAACCAGTCAATCTGGACTGAATCATTCTTGTTCATGTTTGAAGGCCCCAGTATGGAGCCAGGAGGCCGACTGTACTAGCAATGTGTAAGCACGTGTGGCCAACGGTACAGAACAGTCCAAAGGGGATCTTAATACTTAACATGGAATATACTCAAATGCTTTTCAGATCATAGCAATTTTTAGGAACTTGCTCAGTCACATCCTAAACTCTATGGCTTCGTGCTGCTGGCTGTTTTAAGACATTTCAGCATGTGGAAAGACCCCGTTTGTGGAAAACAGGAGAAAATTTTAAGGTGATGTGAAACCAACACCCTGCAGTTTTCATTGTGTTTAGGATAAAAGATTGCAATAATCTTAAAATACATTTACATCATACAGATGGAATAAATTAAGTCAGCCCCTATTTTAGAATAAGAACTAGGAAGCAATGGACATTCAGTGTTAAAATATAAAACGCCTAGGTATCTATATGATAAAAATATCTGGAATTTTTCTGCATGACAGTCAAGGCTTAGTACTGCATTTGGATGCAAGATTACAAATATATGTATATACTGTAAAGGAACTGTACATGAAATACAGAACCTGTGCGAAATAAGTATGGAATACTGTCACTAAGGTTCATATGAAGAAGAGAAGTCACACTGTAGATATGATCCTGAAATATTTAGTATTTTCATTGTTTGTTTTCGAGTCATGTTTTCCTTAATATGTGTCATAAATACAAAAGCCTACACTACAATACAATCCACAATACCCTTAGGCTCTGTTCACACGTGTTTGATCTACATGTTAGCAGTATTCAGCAAAGTATACGTCCGGCATATGCCACTGAATGTGTCAGTCATTGGCCCTAATGCAAAAAAAAATCCTATACTGCAAGGCATAAACCTTCTAATAAAGTAGATCACACTATCCTCAAAGAGTCCAAAAATTCTCACTATTCAGTGCCTTCCTTGGGATCTTTCCTGGTGCTTAAAATGGTGTATACTTAGGGTTCATTCACACGGATGAAGACAGAGCTTTATTTGGCACTGAATTTTCAGCGCTGAAAAGAAAGCCCCCCATTGACTTCAATGGGTTCTGCTAGCTTTTATTTCCACTAGTGGAATTTTCAATGGGAGGCTTTTTTGCAGTGCTGAAGCCAAATAAAATGTAATTTTCCTCCATGTGAATGGACCCTAAAGGTAATTCTGCCCTTAAAGGAAATATCATGTAGCCAGCAATGCATTTTGTAGGCTCTGCTCACACAGCCGGTGCCATGATTTTCTTTTTTACAGAAGAAATGATGCTTATAATAGGTTTGTCGTAATCATTTAGGATCTATTTGTCTGATCGATTTCTTTTCCTCCATTGACTTTTAATGGACTGGGATGTGTTCACATTTAAGGCTGAGCCCCACAGCTTTCTTTGTTGCAGATTTTGCTGTGTTTTATTTTAGCCAAACCTGGGAGTGAACACAAAAGGAATAGAAAATATATAGGAAGCTCCTACACTTCTCCCTTCTGCTCAATCCACTCCTGACTTTGGCTCAAAAAAACCACAACAAAATCTGCAACAAAAAAAATCTGTGTTTCCACAGAGTAGGGCCTTAGCCTAAGGGAGCCTTCACACGGAGTTTACGCTCGCTCATTCTGAACGTAAACTCGTTTAGAGTGAGCGGCGTAAAAAACAGATCCCATTGACGTCAATGGATTTCGGCATGCCCATTGAAATCAATGGGAGGCTTTTTTACCTATTGCTCTCAATGTGATATGCGCGTATGCCGGCACCCATTGAAGTCAATGGGATCTGTTTTTTACACCGCTCGCTCTGAACGAGTTTACGTTCAGAATGAGCGAGCGTAAACTCAGTGTGAAGGCTCCCTAATAGTGAACATTGCAGTTTTTATCAAAATATTATGCAATGAAGACCTCAGTAAGACCTGATGTATCTGGTGCTGTGTTTTATAAATGGAGGCTACAACACACAAGTGGATAAAGCCTCAGTCCAGTTTCCTTCGGGTATCAGTTTTTTTTTTTTTTTTTTTTGCTGAATACAAAGCTGCAGTATTCTGCACTATTCTGACTGTCAAAAAACTGCATAAATAGAACAAAAAAATCTAAGTCAAATCTGAGCAGAGCCTTAGGGAATGAGCAGCATGTTCATATTCCACCTAAAAAGTAGACTTTTAGAAGGAATCATCCTGTAAACAAGACAATGAATACAGATAATAGCACAATGTGCAGGCTTCCGTACATAACCAACATGTATACATAATGAATGGAATATTAGATTATTGTGTATTTAGCCCTAGAGATGTACTGCTTTTCTATTCAGTGCCACTAACAAATAGCAGTGGGTTAGTTACTCGTAATACTCTAGTTCTGTTGAATACTGTATCCTGGTTTTCATGTACTATATTTGGTAATGCTTTATGACATTTTGTATTGTCCTGAAACATTGGGAACATACTGCTAAGGGCCAGGTTATTATACTAAAAGTGTTTCAGTGGATTCCAAGATCTCAATGTGAAAAGCTGTAGGCAATGGTTTTAGTACACAAAGCAATGAAACTTGGTACAGATTCATGATGACATTAAAGGGTCATTCTACTTGGTTAATGGACACATGCCTCTTGCTATGAAAAAATTGCTGTCGGATTAGCTGGTGAATTTGGAGTGATTGACCTTAAGTACAGTTCATAAGTAGACAAGCGATAAGGGTACAAGTCCTCTGGTAGATCAGCTGGTAGTGGATACACGTTGCAAAAATCCACAGTTTTCCTATTGTTTTTCAACTCTTGAAAGTCATCCCTTGAACCAGTGCAAAATATGCCAAGTGTGGCCGCTTAAGAATTTAAAATCTATGAAAATTTCATTTGTTTTTCTTTTAGGGATGAAAAATAATGTACTCTTCCCCCATTTTACACCCTTCCCAAAAAGCAATAAATAATAATAAAAATAGGAGTCTTCTGAAGAAAAAAACAAGCTAAACGAACAACCAAACCAACAAACAGAGCAGTTGAGTCTTCTCTTGTTATGCAGTCTCTTAATTTACGTACAACATGCAATCAGCAGCCTGCTGGGCTTGTGGAAACTCCGCCGACCCTCGGGGTCTCAGAAGGAATGATGAGTACAGAGCTGGTTTGGCTGAGCTCCTCATTCTGGGAGGCAGTCAGCTGTAAGACCTTCTGATGCTTGATGGGATTTTTCACAGTTGGAAGGAATGTCCGGGGAACCCTGCAGCTCTGTCATAAGAGTCTTTGCCAGGATGCTGTCCCCTCTCCATGGTGAAAGAATTGTATTGAAATTCAGCTGTCAAAGCTCATGGCCGCTATCAACTGCTCCACTTTGTAGGCTAAGCGGTGTCGACGCCCCTGTTCATCCTGTTCCAAGGCCGTTATTAGCTGTAAGAGAAGGGATTACATATTATTTTAAGGTTTTTATTATAGAAACTCATGTATTATTCTTCCAGAAACCACACCACACCAATCCATGGGATAAAATGAATGGATCCGCAATATCACCAATGTATCTGTAGTGTTGGGCCCCATGTAGAGAAATGCAGCAAAAAACAAAAAAACAAAACAAAACCCTGATGCATTTTGTTCTGCAGTTTTTCCTCTGCAGACTTTCTTTCCTCTTTATACCTATATGGAAAACGCCAGCATTTACGTAGGTATAATTGACATTCTGCGTTTTTCAGCTATTCCGCTGGAGATTTTTTTTCTGCAATGTCTGGGTGGGATTAACCAGAATTCCATTCAATTTGCAGGTACATAAAACTCAGCGTTTTTGCAAAGTGGGGCTTCAGTGTTAAGGCAGGGGCACAACTGTATACAACACGATTTTGCTGCAAATTTGGCAAAACCCAAATCGTTTTACATTTACGTTTTACCCACAGAGTGAAGATTCACATCCACACATTGCAAAAAACCATCCACAGCCACCATGCTTTGATTTAAAAAAACAAAAAACATAGCTTTTTCCATATAGGTATAATTGAAGCAGAAATTCTGCGGCGGAAAACTCTGTGGGCTTTCTGTAAAAAGAGTTGCTGCCATGTGTTTTTTCACTGCTCCCGCTACATGGGGCCGTAACATTAAGGCTGAGGCCCCACATGCAGAAACGCAGCTTTATTTGTTGCAGATTTTGCTGTGGTTTTTTGAGCCAAAGTCAAGAATAGCTACAAAAGGAATAGGAAATATATAGGAAGTTCTTATACTTTCACCTTCTGATTAATTCATTCCTGGCTTTGGCTCAAAAAACTGCAACAAAATCTGCAAAAAAATTTGCTGCTTTTCTGCAACGTGGGGCCTCAGTCTAAAGAGGTTTCTAGGATCTCAAAAAATGAGTAAAATCATGAAATGATGTCAAATCCCTCATTGTAATAGCACTGCCACTCCAGTGATCCCTCATGGTATATGCTCACTTGGCCCGAACTGATAGTGTGTCATAGATGCCAATCGATGGCCTCAGTGGTCTCGGAGCACCAGCAAGAGCTGCTGAGGATCACGGAAGTAGAGGCAGGAAATTCACAAGGTAATAGTTATTTTATTATTTAACATACTCCATACCAATGTGCTGACAACTTTACCATAAAACCAAATGTGCAATATAATCTCTCCAGGTAACACTACCATTTACTATTGACATTTAGCTAGATGGCTGGTTACAATACTATAACATATTTAGGAATAGATTCATAAACATGTTGCAAAGTAACATAAAAACGTGAAGTAAAGGAGCTGTATAAAACTGGTGTGCTTTTCTCTAGCTAGAGCATCATTCTTTCCTATTGAAGTGTCTGTTACTGCAGCTTATCCACATGCAGCTTTATAGGGCTGAGATGTAATAATAGTCCCATCCCATGAACAAACATCTGGGATTTATTAGGTTAAACATATTAACCCCAATCATATTTTTGCAACTTTATAATTGGACATAATGGAAATTAAATCAATACAGATTCTTTTTTTTTTTTAAATGTAGATTGTGAGCCCCACATAGAGCTCACAATGTACATTTTTCCCTATCAGTATGTCTTTGGAATATGGGATGGAAATCCATGCAAACACGGGGAGAACATACAAACTCCTTGCAGGTGGTTTTATGCCCTTGGCGGGATTTGAACACCAGGACTCCAGCGCTGCAAGGCTGCAATGCTAACCACTGAGCCACCGTGTGGCCCCTCAATACAGATTCTTTGTTAACTCCTGATTCTCTCTTTTTGCTTATATGCATTACATTGCATGTATATCTTTTGTTTGTAAGCAAAACAATGTATATGAAAACAACAGGCTACATAGTAACAGTTCATACACTGACAGCTGTTACTCAGCTTGATCTTCTAGTTTTCAGGTCACTCCTTACCTCCACGCTGTATTTACTGACATATGAGTAGATCTCGTTGAGTGCACTTAGCATATTAAACTCTGATGCATGCATTCGAGATTGCTCTGCGAGGTAGGCATTCATGTCCTGGTCGCTGATGGCTGGGAGCTTTGCAATGTCAGCATAATACCTGTGCAGCACAAATCAATACAATTTATTAAATTGCCGTTATGATAGTTCATTTTGATTATGACATATTACTCCACCAATATCAACCAATTTTCTCACTTCTATTGCTACAACTAGAACTTGATTCAGAAAGTCCCCTCCACAATTCTATTTTCAAAACACTGAGAATCGGTCTGTACTTGACGCATGAAATATATTACACACTGACCTCTCAACCCAATTTTTGTAGTTGGGGATGTCCTTGGCATAGAGCAATTTGTTGCTGGGAGAATCTTTTCCAAGCCGATGTTCTGAGGTGGAACAAGAGTCCATGAAGGTCTGAGCCACAACAGACAAGCAGGCATCTGTGATACTGCCTTTATGGATGTCAAACACAAACTGAGGATTCTTAATGACATTCACCCAAAACCGAAGTGGCAGACTGTGAAGAAAAAATAAGAAATGAATAAAGCATCACATAATGTGACTGTTTCTCCAGGATGTTCATGAGGACTGCTATGGCATGTATATATATCATGTTATGAGTTATCTGTATATTTAGGATTTTCCTTAGCTGTGTGGGTTTTTTCATTCATGGATGTAGGTTACAACATTTGGAGTTTGTGTACATGTCTGTGCTAAGGTTTCCTTAATTGGTAACTACAATTTGTATTGTAATTTCAATCCATAAACCAGGAAACAGGGTCCCAGAAAGTGCATTCACTCTAGTTAGCAAATCTGACAGGCTGACCATAGCAGACATGGCGACACTGGATCATGTGAGAACTCGCTGATCAAAAGCCCTAGTTTTGCAACAAAAGGAAATTATGTCATGTCAGCTGGGAGGTTGCAAGAAGCAGCTTAGTGGTCAGAGGTGGGAAGGACATTCTGGATATCCCAATGCTCCTCTGAAATGTCTTTGTGTGAAGCTGTGTATGACTCTGTGGGCAAGGCCATGTTCCGTTTCTTTCTCCTTCCCCTTTGGTGGGCACTCAGCTAGGACAAGTGGGACAGCTCCTTCTTTTACAACTGGAATGCTCCATAGTTCTACAGAAACATCACACGGTTTGTTATGGAGCACCAAGTGGAGGGTCTCAAATCCAACTAGGCAAAGCCCAAGGTTATTCAGAAGCTCATCAGAACCAAGGACTTGGTGGAGTCTGTTTAAGACACTAAGGAGACTGTCTGGACCAACGTGTCTTCATGCAAGCTGACCAACATGCATAAGGATATTTCATGCAAGGGGGGACTGCTCCTGCTGTCATTCATGCTGCCTACATCTTGTGCAAAACCCGGGACTTCCCCAGGTGCTCCCTCGTGGAGGAAACATCTCTCGATCTCTTATGGGACTGCCCTTTTGCATAGAGCTTGTTGGGTGCCCTGGAACATAAACCAACAGCCCAGGAGCAACCTTTTGTATCACATGGTACTTTACAGACCATTTCCTGGGGGACATTCTGTTGAGGAAATCCCGAAGGCCTAGCGCCTTATGAACTGTTTTAAGGCTGCCAGGAATCTCCTTCCCCCTCTCTCCCCTTGTGTGTCCTCTTAATAAAGCTACAGGCCTGTGATTATTCCCCTCCCTACCACTCATATGTATGTATGCTTCATTGAGTGTATGTATACAATGTTTGAAGGTTGAACGATTTTAGTGCAGCATGCAGTGTGATATATAGAAAGGGTAACTTCTGTATTGTATTGTCATGCTGTCAAGTTATGTAAGATGGCTATAATTATTTATTGTGTATTCTGTCTCAGCCTGTGTTGTGTTGCAGTACAATGTATGCTTAAAGACGACTGATTGTTAATAAATGCATTTCGGTCAAAAAATTGATCTGTTTTCTTACGCTTGAGGCAAAACTAAACTTTCGGACAGCATTTGTGTTATTAATAAATGTTGTACTATACTTTATTATAATATTTTGGATCATTTCTGTGACATCCTGCATTTTTCCCACTTTATCCTTTGCTTCTGTATTGACAGCTGTTCCTTCCTCTCACTGAATTTTACTATATATGGGAGAACGGGGCTGTGTAGAGAAAATGAGGGGAAGGTAACTTCCAAAATGTACAAACTTGCTTACTGACTGTGTTTTCAACCAGTGATATGCCTGGATATAATATAGACAGTGTCACATGAAAGAAGAGAATCTCCTCTTCATATGACACAAAAACGCAAGTTTGCACATTTTACAATATTCAAGATATAACTGTATTCTCTTCCTCTTCTCTGCTCCGTACTCCCATACACAGTAACATTCAGTGAGAGACAGGAACAGTTCTCAACACAGAAACAAAGAAAAGAGTGAAGAAATACAGGATTCCTCAGAAAGGATCCAAAATTTGTCTCTAAAGTATATTACAAAATTTATTAATGACAAATACTGCCAGAACATCAAAAGTTGTCCGAAAGTTCAATTACACTTTAAGCTCCCAGACAGACTTAACAAATAGGTCTGTATTTTATTTCCTATTTTTATATTGTTTGTATGTGTCTTTGTTATTCCATCTTTTTGTTGTTATTAACACTGTACTCTTTTTATGTATATTAAATCTAAAATTTAATAAGATTGTCCTTTAGCTCTAAAACACCCCCGACAAGTCTGAAGATCATAATTATCATATTGGTGTTTGTGTGCTAGTTGTGTGTGGTGTGGGTATATTGGTGTCTTCTCTACACTTGTTGGTGAGTAATGGCAGATCTGTGTGTAGGTGTGTGATTGTAAGGGTCCCCTGGGTAGCCAAGTGTGACAGGTGAGTTGGACAGGAGTGTGGAAGCGGAGTACCCCTTTTTTATGATTGCATTTGTGCGTGTGTGGTGAGTAAGGTGTACAAATACCGCACCAAATTGGTATAGTCAGTAGATATATCTGTTGTGAGACCACGATCCCTGACACTTTGTTTTAACCTTCTTACTTAGCAAGCTGATCAATTTGCGCCATGATTAACGTACCAGTTGCTTTTCCACGTATGTCGAACATCTGTGTCATAGATACCATGTCTGTCTGCCTGTTCATCCAAAAAATCAAACATGTACTTAATAGCAAGAGGCAGTGCACTCCCACGATGCACTGTACTGAACAATGTTTCAAAAAGGTCATCCACAAACTTCTGTAGTGTTCCCTACAAAGACAAAAAAATTGCAAATGAGCACTAAATGGGTTTGTCATAAGGGTATGTTCACACAGAGTTTTTTGCAGGCGGATTTTGATACGGAATCCGCCTCCAAAAACGCCTCCCTTTCATTTCAATGGGAGTCACTCACAGATTTTCTCTGCTAGCGATTTTTTTCAGCTAGAGGAAAAAATATGCGACGTGCCCTATCTTCACGCGGATTCCGCGGCTAGAGATAACCTACTGCTTCGACTCATTCATTCAGGCCTAATCAGGAGCGGGATAACGCGACGGGATGTCGATGCACTGAATCAGCATCCCGTCCTGGCTAGCCACGCGAAAAAGTCACACAAAGGAAAAGGTTTCCACCGTGTGAACTTACCCTTATAGACACTTATGCCCTATCCACCGAATAGAGGATAAGCGTCAGATTGCTGGTAGTACAACTGTTGGGATTCCAACCATTAGGACAGCAGGAGCCCAAAAGTCATATGATGGAAACACAACTGATTATGGTCACAGCACAGTAGTCAGACATCTGTGCACCTGTGTGTTCATCACATGACCATGGATTGTTTATCACATGACCATGCAGTGATTTTTATCCACTGGCAGTAAGCAGAATAAATGACATCAAGCAGAGATCTTGAAAATCGTGAAGTCCTGATACAGAAAGAAGATTGGAAAACTGTATAACATTCTTTATACAAACAATAACATTTGTACCTATATATTGGTCTAAAACTGGACAACTCCTTTATTTTATTTTGTTGGATATCTAACAAATAACACCAACTCTGACCAATCTACCATGTGTTGTGTTTTTCAACTTTAAAGGATCTTTGAGGACTTTTATATTGATGACGTATCTTTAGGATAGGTCACCGATATCAGGTCAGCTACATTCCTGCTCCCAGGACACCACTTATTGTCAATGCAAGAAATAGCACAGCAACGTCCACGTGAAGTGTCTTTTAAGGGTAATGCAGCTTCTCCCATTAAACTAAAATGGAAAGAGCGGCAATTGCATTCTGGGACATGCATAGTGTGTGGAGGGTGCCAGGAGTCAGACTCCCAAAAATCTTATACTGATACTCAATATAAAAGTCCAGGAAACTCACCTTCATCCAAATACTCTTAATATTTCCATTATTTGTCTATAGATTGAAAGGCCTGATTCTGTATTAAATAAGTACTCTAAAAGTCATAAAAAAAAACTGCAAACGAATAATTTGTTCACTCTCATCCTTCAGCAATTAAAAAAGAAACATGTGAAAAGTTGATAGGAATAAAGCCATGCAAAGAGGACATCAGAGAGGAAAACTCCAGATAAGTTTTATGAGGTTACCTTGGTTGCTAACAGCCTTGTCAAGTAGATTTCAGAAACCATCTTGCTTCCTCGATCACCTTCTTTCTGGTCTCCATGTTCATGATTTTTCACCAGGTGCCAAACCTTAACACCACTCTCAAGATCTGGTGTGATCATGGGGGCACGAGAACGAAGGCTATCGGGACTGCCTGTGTAGCGAAATGTGGAGTCTACAAGAAGAACAAAATAGGAATAATCAATAAACTTATATCCTACGGAATAGGTTAGACAATAAAATTTCCGTTTTCCTTCTCAAATCTGCACTTGAAAATGGGCAGCCATATATAAGTAAGCAATGCTGTTGGCTAAGACAAAGAAAGAACGAGTCTGCAGAACAAAGCACCTATATAAAAGAAATGAATGATGCTCATGGATGACTATAACTTAGACCATACATGGCCTGTATACTACAAGGTTGCCTGCAGCTGTTTCTAATTGTTTTCAAGATGCTGCCTCATACCTAGACTCGCCGTGTATAGGGGTTACGGGTGGAAAGTCAAATGACTTTGGCCCTCAATCAAATGCCACCGGTGTTAATGAACCATACGTCTCCTTGCAGTGCATGCAAAGAACCAGCAAGAGGCTTAGCACAGCTTAGCAAAGAAAGCACTATTTAGCAATAAAAATGCCATCAAATTAGGAAAAGGCAACGAAGGTTTAATTCTGATAGTCTCTGTTGTCAAGCTAAAGCAGATACAATTATGCTGGGTAAGTAAGTGTGGATACAAGAAGCATGACATGCCATTGCAGTCAACGCCGGACAGAGAGACGCTGGAGTTTCTGTCATGAAATTATTCTTCCTATTCTCCTTTGCTCCATGAACATCTCCATCAGCCTGAGACAATACAGATTCCCTGTTAACATTTCCAATGTCACCATTAATATTGCTGTTAATGTCACAGACTTGCAGGAGCCAGAAATGCAGTTTTAATGGAGTCTTTTCCCGAGCGCGGTGCCCCAAACCACCGATCAGCAGTATTGTTGATTCCCAATAATATGTTGTGATGCTTTTTCTTTCCACTGTAATCATGTTTGCTCCAATTTTCATAATTTACATGTTAATGAATGAGAGAGACAAATGTTACTGATACTGCCGCCTTCGCAGACGGTTAGCGGCTGAAGATTTAAGTCGTTTATGCCGTGATCTGCATAGAAACAGCTCCTGTGATTCTCTGCTGAGAACTGTAACCCTATGAGTTCTGGAGGAGGCTGTAGGTTATTTCTTACAAATCTTAGTTTATATCCATGTTATTGCGCATAATCTAACTTTACAAGTGGGATTAGTTTACAATAGTTAATTTGCTCATTTATACTGCTATGTAATATATCATAAACTGCTCTGGACAAAAGAAATCCAACAAGGCCAATTTTATTCTTAGATTTGATAAATAATGCCATGCCATGAACTGTAAATCGTACAGCTTGTGATATTAGAGGGCCCATATGCCAAGAAACATGGACCTGTATATAAATGCTTATTCCCCATATTGTTTCTGCCGTTTATTCACTATTTCACAACAATCATAATTACAACATTGGCACACAACATTTGTACTAAGTTAGTTTTAGGCCACTTTTACCCTTATAGCAGCAGTATCAGGCCAATTTCACACATTAGATGTTGTTAGTTCATGTGATCAGAACCGTGGTCTCGCTGGAATTTACGGCTGAAATACTGGCATGTAAAGGATTCGGTAAAACTGTGTAAGATAAAACTAACAGTAGGAATAGAAACTGAAAAAAATGCAATGGGATGATGTGCAACTCTTCTATATCTTGGTTCCATGTCTGGTTTTACTTTACTGACATATACAAATACATATACTGATGACCAAAATTACGCCAGTGTGCCTGATACTATAATTATTTTGTATGCAGCTATAGCTTTTTATGGTGCACAAGAACAAGTAATGTTGAAAGAATTGAAAATCTGTGTGTGTGCAATGTATTGATATGTGCTTTCTTACCATATCTGCTGATGGAGGTCCGAGATATGCTTGCAGAAGCTGGGATGTTGTATGAGGAGGTTTGTTTTGGGACAAGAGCAACTACTGAACGATCAGAGACCTGCAAAAGAAAAAAAATAAGGCTACATTCAGGTTTTGTATTACTTGAAAAAAGGCCGAATTGCTTTGCAATTTTTATAGCGCTTTTTTCTTGGCCGTGGCTTTTTTTACATTCACACACCATTTTTCCTGAATTTTTTTCAGAATTTATTTTTTTCCTATAATGACATCATTAGGAAGACATCAGAGAAAAATGACATAACCAGAGCATGCTACAATCATAACATAAAGCTCGTGGGCTACAATGCAAATGTGTACCAGGCCCTCCCAGCTGTAATATATCGCTAATTCTATTGGTCTCCTCATGTTTCTCCCTAAGATGTACCCTTGGCATGTTGCATTTTGAACCCCCCCCCAACATAGGCAAAAAAAAAAAAAGCCATGACATATAAAAAACCCCAAAAAAAACAAAACAATCCCCCCCTCCTTATGTAGGCAAGACTGTTCATAATTTCTTGTTGAAGAATCTATAACACCTGGTTGCAGTATTTTAAGGTTGGGGCCCCACATTGTAAAAAAGTAGATTTTAGGCTAAGACCCCACGGGACGTATCTGCATCACTAAAGCGCTGCGGGATGAACTGCTGCGTGAACCCATTGTGGTTCTTTCGCAGCGTTTTTAAGAGAAAGTTCACAGAATTTTCCTCTGCGGACTTTCTCTTAACATTATATCTATGGGAAAGCCGCCGGTGTTTCCATAGATATAATCGACCTGCTGCGATTTGTAAAGCCGCAACGGCTTTGCAATGCGATCTTTTCCGCAAAGTGGGGATGGGATTCGCATGAATCCCATCCACTTTGTCTGCACTGTACAACGCTGTGATTTTTCCCGCAGCGTCACCGCTGCGGGCAAATTGCGGTGTTTTCGCTCTGTGGGGCCCCGGTCTTAGGGTGCGTTCACACGGAGGAAAATGGTGAGGAATTTTCCACGAGTTAAAAAAAACCTCCCACTGATTTCAATGAGTTCTGCTAGCTTTTGTTTTCCACTGGCGGAATTTTCCTACAGTGGAAAATTACACTAGTGGAAAAAAAAAGCTAGCAGAACCCTTTGAAATCAATAGGAGGCTTTTTTTCGCACGTGAAAAATTCCACACCAAATTCCTCACCATTTTCCTCCGTGTGAATGCACCCTCAAGGGTCCATTCACATAGAGGAAAATGGTGAGGAATTTGGTGTGGAATTTAAGCGCTTTAAAAAAAGCCTCCCATATACTTCAATGGGTTCCTTTTTCTGCAACAAAATTCTAGTGTCAAACCAGCCAAATGCAGGCAATATAAAAGCTTTACTACCAACTTATATAAATTCAAGAACATTTCCAAAAACTGTCACCCAAAATAATATATTTTTTCCAATAAATGAAAAACAAAAATTGAATTCCGTGTAGTGATAGAATTGAATGAAATTGACCCCAATCTTCAATCTTTCGAAATCTGGGTTTCCCTGAATATGGCAGTGGTGACCTATTTGTAATGTCTGTTCACACACACAACCTCTACCAATGCTTTCTACATTTCTGATAAACTAGTCACTAAATAATATCTACAGTATTCTATATTGCATCTGCTTAGGGTGTAAGCTAACTAAGTAACAGCAGGCCACAAGCATGAAGGGCACCAAATAAATATTATAGGGTGTACATGGAGGCCTGTCAGCGGTGACGGATGAAGCGGCCTAGCATGGGTTCATACCCTCTCTCAATAACATTTTCATGACTTTTGCTATGATCTTAACCTTTGCTGTTGGAAAGCCTCCCTGATTGTCGTTTCCGATACAAGTCGGAGTTATTTTTCTAGAAAACAATAGCATAGCTGTGAGTGATGGTGTATAGTGAGATAATGTGACTCATTTCCTCACATGAAGCGATGTTTGCATTAGGAGTGTTTCCATATAACCCAGCCCCGAATCCAAACAAGTGTTCAGAGATATTTCGTGTGAGCGGCTAATCGCGTGTGAGAGTCGCTTTTTTAAGCACATTTTAGCCTCTCTCATTTCCAGCCCCATTTTCAAGATGGAGAATGGCGCTGATTTAATTAAAGCTGAAGCACAAAGAGAATAAGCAGCTATCATAATGTTATGGACCATAAAGCATTCTTATTAAACCATTTTTTATTCTAACCGGTTTTATGAACTTTATAAAAATGTGATTTATGGGAAGACAAGCAATAAAGTAATCTTTCAGAGGCTTAAATTGCCTGTCCCTCTATTACATCCAGAGGATTAATTAGGCAAAAGTCAAACTGTAGATGAATATTAGCGCCAAGGAGATTCTCGCCTAGGAAGCTTCACATTCTATCCTCTTCACCTAGTCTTCATGTTCACAGTCTGTAAGGGTAACGTACAGTCCAGGGCTTCCTTGTACAAGGAAACCTATGAGGAATACAAAGCCTTGACACTTTAGTCGTTACCGTTTGACAAGGCTAATTAATAGCGCCCTCCCCGGTCATAAAATGGCTGCTACTATGTAACATGTAAGGCTTTTTTACCTAGCAGGGAATAATAAATCAGTTAACTGCAATGAGGACACCCATAGAATTAACAGAAACAGGTGAAGATACATCAAAGATAACCTTTAGGTTACAATGGTATCTTCAGTTTGTGAAATACAGATTGTGTGTGGGCTGTGTTTTCCTGCCAGGGACTCTGTGTCACAGCATCCCAGTCATTTACAGTCACTGTCTCACCATGAGACTTCTGTCACGCACTAAAAGCATGACTACAGAAGGGGACAGTAGACCTGCGGCGTGACAATGACTAGCGGCATCATAAATGGCTATGACTGGGTCTATGGACAGAAAATACCAACGAAATACAATTCATATTTCACAGACTGTATGTATCCATCTGAAACTGGCCTTAACTAAGAATAATACTTTCCCGAAAGATCTGAAATCCGTTAACCTTTGAAGATCTGTAAATGTAGATTTCAAACATTTTGCAGGAGTTCTCATTTAGGCATTAAGGTCATATGGATACATAATCCTCTGAGTTGTGCTGAACATAATATAGCATCCATAGAAAAATATATGCTTTCCTATGCCTCTGAGTTGTACGGAGTTGTAATACAGCTCCATGCTTGCTCCATCATACGACATCCTGCACTTGCAATGTGCCTTATACCTAAGGGTCTACTTGTATACCCAGGATATCAGTCTATGATTTAAGACTTGCCGTAATATGGTCTTTAACCTTATGCCAAACCTCATAGGATGGACCCTTCCCAGAAAACTGACAAATGTCGATTTTGATCAAGAACACTAGCATCCTATTTAAGCAATGGTAGGATTCCACCAACCACAGAGTCATTTCATTTTATAGAATATTGAATGTAGAGATGTGAAGCCTCAGCTAAGTGGCAATGATGCTTCATTTTGCTGAGCCCACACTTGAAGCAATATGTCTATAATAGAATTAAGTCTAGGCCTAGTGCCCTTTCAGCAGGAATTAATGCACTTCCTGGGTCTCTATCCATTATAGATTATGTCCAAAGTGCATTACATTATAAATAGCAGAAAGTCAAGTGTTTACATTAATGCTGGAGAATTAATATACAAAGTATATATTCCTAACTGTTCACATCATTCCATGGTCTATCTGAATGGACTACATATAAAGCCTACAAAAGTAGGCAAATAAGTACAGCAGTTAGCAATATCTAATATACCGCAGCTATTTTACCCTGAAAAGTGACTATGAAAGTGCGTCATTAAACTATTACAAGTTAAAGACAATTATGTAATGACACAAGAGATGGAGGGATACCTCAGAGAGAAGTTCCGTATTTTACTGGCCTTGAACTGGGATACTTAACTTTACTGCAAGCATTTAAATTACAATTAACTTATACGACTACACAGTATGGATAATTAGTGTCTTTAATAAATCCCTTTAAGGCTGTGGGCACACACGGTGGGCATACTGTTAAATTTCTATCAGAAAGATTCAGAGGCAGATTTTGCTGAACTCTGCCACCTCACAAAAACCACCCAAAATCAGGGTGTTTTGATACAGCACCCTTGTAAGAATTGTTGCAGGTCTCCAGCTGCTTTAAAACTTTGCAATGGAAAAGATGAAAATTGCTGTTAAAACCTGCAGCAAAAGGCATATTGGGGCAGATTTACTACTACTAAAAGTCTAGTTTAGGGTAAGTTCACACCTCAGGTTCCGGACCAAGAAACGGGTAGCCGCAGCTGAATGTCGGTGCACTGCACTGGCATCCAGTCACACACTCCGGATTAGACCCAATGAATGGGCCTAGTTGGGAGGAGGGAGTGCCTTCAGGCCGAATCGCGAGGCGAAACGGCCTGAAGAATGAGCATCTCGCTTCTTTTTCCGGAAGCTGGAACAAACGGTTCCCAGAAAAAAGACCTGGCCGGCTCCCATTTATTTCAATGGGAGCCATCTTTTTGGTCAGGATTTTGAGGCGAATACGGCCTCAAAATCCTGACCAAAAAAACCCTGTGTGAACTTACCCTTAAGCTACACTGGTTCTCGACCTAAAAGTTGCTTCTAGATAGCATTGATAAAAAGATTTTCCCACAATTTGCCTTTATTATCTAACCTGGGACCCTTTGCAATCACTAAAACAGGAACCCTGAACCATTTCTACTCACTGTGGTCAAAGACTGAGTAAAGCAGCGGTCGCGCATGAACTGCTGCTCCTTTTAAATACTATTGGATTGGGGAGATGGTAAAGTACATTGGAGAAAATGGTGGGTTTTTTTACATCAGCGGCTTTCAATATGTGGCTCTCCACATGAAACTACAACTACTGGTATACCCTAAAAAAGCTGCTGGGGTTGTAACTTAATCACAGCTACACAGGTTGTAAACCACTACCCTACTACTGTATTTCTGGACCATCATATAAATCAGAGATTCATGTATAGACAAGGTACCTGGTAGTGCATGAGTGTGTTGAGTCTTTTCCAGTCACCTTCTATCTTGGTTGTGATGTCTTCATCTTGTAGAACAACCCTTGCTATACGTCCTTGTCGCCACTCTGTGAGGGTGAGGCAGAAAACAATTTAAAGCATGGTGTAAATGGATTTATTTTTTTAGGAATTATGATTTGCCTTGTTATTAAGTGAAATTAAAGGGTACATGGCACAAAAATGTATTTTCCAGCCCTTGGAAGAAACCTGCAATTGAGTCTTGGTTCTGGCACAGTTTTCTGGTTTGAACAGCTGTGGATCGACACACTAAAGACACCTGCTGCGGTTTCAGTGCTGAGAGAATACGGCACAGAAAAAAAAGCAGCATCTGTCATTGACTCCCATGAAAATTATGAGGATTTTGGAGTGTACACATATCCTTACATGTAAGCACTGATGTTACTATATGATGTTACTAAGAAGCTTTCAAAATAGTGCAAACAGAGGGCTTTATATCCAGATCTACAGTTCACCCTAAAAATAAATGATTAGTGCAGGCAGTGTGCGGTAAGCACACGGACCCCATTATAGTCTAAGGGGTCTGGGAGCTTTGACAGCACAGCGCTTGCAATTGCGATTGTATTCTGTCCGGGGGGGTCTCCATGTGGACTCTCCCCGGACAGAATACATACGCTAGTGTGAACCAACCCTCAGAGTATAGACACACAGGACTGAAATATTGCAGAAAAAATACAAGATAGAATCGAAACAAGGTGCTTTTAGTATTGATTTTTTACTTTGTGATTGTATGTAATTTAATCAATATCTTCCTCTTCCCGTTCTGATTCAAATTTAAATAATACCTTTATGATACTTTTTACGTGTTTTCAGTGTGGAATTAACACCGCAATTTAAATCACTTAGTCTGGAGCCCCACGCTGAGCTGCATTTTACAGAATCTGCAAAGTGGATGGGATTCCGGCTAATCCTATTCACACACTATAGTAAAAAATCAGAAAAGCTGCGTCTTAAAAATGCTCACGTCGCAGCATACCAATTATACCTAAGGAAGTGCTCGGGTTTTTTTCCTTATAGGTATAATAAGAGCAGAAAGTCTGCAGAGGAAAACTCTGCGGACTTTCTGTGAAAACCTTGCGGGAGAAAACACAATGTGTTACTGCCATGGTTTCTTTCGCAGCATTTTTTTTTTATGCTGCGCCTCGCTACGTGGGGCCTTAGTTTCAGGGTGTGTTTTCATTGCGACATCCCGCTCCTGATTAGGCCTGGATGAATGGGCCTCATCAGGAGGGAGTCTCGAGCCACAGACCCCGCTACTAATTCAGCCATGGAATCTGCGGCAAGATCAAGCAGGACACTTATTTTTTCCACATTCTACTAAGATCTCCGGCTCCCACTCTAAACAATGGGAGGCGGATTCTAGGAGGAATCTGTTCCGGAATCGGGGGTGAAATCCGTCTGAACTCAGCCTTAGCCTCAAGGTGCTTTTTGCTGAAGAATTGCATGCATTAGACAATGCCTAGTACACAGTTCTATACATTGCAACCATATACTAATGACCATTAAACTGGAAACATCGGGTTTACTGGCCTAGTAGAAGCTGTATGCAGTTTTTCAGTATAAAAATGAAAGAAAGAAAAAAGTGTAGCGTAAACCCAACCTAAGGCTTAATCTATAGGTTAGTGTTTTTTAATCAGAGATCTGCATCTTTGTTTGTGAGCCAAAACCGGTGTCGAGATGTGAATGATCCAAACACTGATGTGTGAATAAGGCTTAGGACACATTCACATGACCAAGTTTCAGCTGTGAAGGGACAGTATGTAGCTGAGAGGCAGGGACTTCTAGAATCATAGATAGCTATACTGCTAGGAGTCCCTCTCCCAACAGAAATCTAGCCAAAACACGGCATTATTCACATGACGTTGTGTGAATTTACCCACGGAGGAGCCGCATTGTGTTTCTTTACCCTAGAGGACAGGTGCTAGTGCTCTTTTTTCAATTCATTCCTGAATTTCTGCTTCAAAAACTGCATAAAATAACCTGGATGTGGAAACCCTGAAAAATAAGGCTATTTAATGACACACTAAGCATCTGCATTAATCCAGTCTTGACTATGCAGGAGTTAATACACCTACATGGTTGAAACGCTGCCCAACTGTGGGGCCATATCTTGCAGTTCTGAAAGTAACAAGTTTTCCAATTCTTAATCTAATAAAGATCTCAGAATGAAACCCTGTGACCTTCATTGTAGCACAGACAACAACATGAAGCTATGTTCAGCCGTGAGGTGTTTGCTTTGCAATGCAATTAAAATACATCCATAATCTGCTGCTGTAGAGTCAGCGCACACACCTAAATCCATGTCCACAGCTCTTGGCCTCTGAGAATAGGGCACATTCTTATATACCGCATCCAAGATCTTCTCCTTCACCTGAGTGATAGTGTCACAGTTTAAGGCCTTTACTGGAATCTCTGGGCTATTTTCATTGTCAGGGTTTACACAGTTCAGGATCTGCAATGAAACAATGAGTGAAGTTATTAAATGAACTAATTCCAGCAGTCATTCAGCCTTCCCAAGGTAGTGACTTCTAATTTACATTTAACTTTCAATTTTGAAGCTAAAACCAGGAGTGGATTGAAAAATAAAAAAATAAGAGACGCAACATTTGATCTGGTTTTGGCTTCAAAAACTGAATCATAAAGCCTGAATAAATATACATAACCTTATCCTGTAGTCATGCCCTGGACAATAAGGCTTCATGCACATGACCAAGTATGCAGTCCACTTGTGTTCTGATGTTTGATTTTGCTATTTATAAAGAGGTCCTATAATATATCAGAACACACTCTAAGTGCACGCTTGCTCATGTACATGAAGCCTTACTGGTCTGATGCTGTTATTAGAAAGGTCTACTTCAAAGAGAAAGAGACAAGAACAACTGCTGGAAACAGCTTCAATTTGCAGAATCCCCACAGAGGGCAGCAGTGCACCATTCTGTACAACAAAACGACTCCCTCTTGTGGACATTTATAGTACTTGCCAGTGTTTTGTACTCAATCTGTTGTCGTATCAGTTTATCTTCACTCAATGAATATCGAGCTTCTCCAGTGATTGAATCTATAGGTCCTTTCTCCATCTGTTGCTTGATGGCACAATGTAACATGAAGAGTGGCTCCCCAGCGCATTCCTAAAAATAACAAAAAACCCCCCAAGCATTAACATTTTGTTCCCACCAAAATGGTCACTATGGGAGATATATATGTATTTCTTAGTTGAAACTATTATACCTGCAAATATACACATAATCACCAAAACCTGGCCTCTTGGCTTAAAGGGGTGTTCCAGGTTTAATAATTGATGACCTATCTTTAGAATAGGTCATCAATTAAAGTTCGGCAGGGGTCCAACATCCAGACCACCAGCTGCATGAAAAGGTAGTAGCGTTTGGGTGAGCACTGCTGCCTTTCATCTGGTTACCAAGCACAGTGTTGTACATTATTTTAGTTTATGGGGCTTACATGGGGCTGCTGACACGCTATGTGATCAATGAATGTGATGTCACATGGCCTGTGAAACAGAAGTGGAGCTCAGAGATCACTGATGGTGCTTCAAACAGCTTCTCTGCCGGGGTCCAGGATATCCAGGACCCCAAAGGATCTTCAATTGATGAGTTATTGTAAGGAAAGGTTATCAATTCATAACTTACAGAAAAGTTAATCAATTATACACCTACATATTAGATATATGTTATACATAACCCCAACTACAAGTCACATATTTCCACACATAACATGCTATGTCGTTTAGAGAGTGAAAGTGTCGGTCATGTGACAAAGCTGAAGTCCAAAAAAGGATGGGTTAACAAAATCTCAGACACTATTAGTGCGAACCTTTCTAATAGGTTTGTGAATAAAATGTATTGGCGTAGCGCGTCTCTAAAATATTACATTACTAATATAAGAAATGAGACCAAATATTCAGGATTCAATGGATTTAGGTAAAGATCCTGCTGCAGAATACCCATGAAATCCACCATGATTCTTCATCAAATGCAAGTGAATGAAGTATTTTATACTCCATGGAAAAAATCTGTGTGGATTTTGGTCTGCAGTGGAGAAACAAATCATTTTGTGAAGAATAAATATCTTCATTCTCTTCTCCATAAGCTCAAATGAATTATTATGGGGCTAATATTTGTGTGGATTTCCCAGCAAATCCGTGGCAGAAATCAGATTTCTGCCATGGTTTGTTCTGTAAGTATACAGAATATACACTTTTATTGAGTAAAACACTGGGAGAATTTAAGGCCATAGTATGTTATATATACAGCGTTGAATGTTTTACCTTAAGGAATTTGTGCAGGAGGAAAGCAAACCAGTTAGTCAGCATCTTCTCCGCCACCGACTCAGTCCTAAGAAGAAAACAAAATCTAGGTTTATAGTGTGCTGTCATGGGAAACATCCTGCATTTACTTGAAACATGACAGTACCTGTACCTGCCATATTTAACCTTGAAACTTTTATGCTATTTCTGCTGAAAGCCTGCCAAGTTTTATTCACATGTATATGAATACAAAGGTGCGCTTTCTGCTGAAATCTTAAAGGATTTATTATTAGAAAACTGACAGATTTTGCGATGATTTTTAGGCAAGACATTTTTGGCAGCAAGACTACTTATGTCAAAAATAAACAATAAACCATTGTACTTTTCACATTGGCCACTAGATGTCAGCACCAGAGGAGTGTAGCAATTCATATTGAAAAAAGAAAACAAAAAAAAACAAATAAACCCGTCTACAGTCTACAGCCCCTTTATCTCTACTTGGTGGTAGGTTACTGACAGAATGACAGTTCTATTGTACTGCCTGCGCTGAGATAAGCAGATTTCACACTAACATTCGCGGGGAAGAAAATCCATTGTAGGCTGCCAAAGCATGGGAGGGCTTGTGATATCCGAGCCCACCTGCAGGTTCACTCTGCCTATCCTGTTGTGAAGCATAGTGCTGAGAAAGAGTGTCCTATGGAAGGAAAAATGGCATATAAGAAAAAAATAATAAATCAATGTAAGGCTAGTCAATTCATCTGCGGGAAGCAGCACCTCGGTGCCCGGTGGCATATAGAAAATCTCTTGACCATGTAAAGCCCTCTGATGATCTTCACGAGATTCACAAATGGGATGGACAAAACATTCCACAAGTCTGAGCCACTTACCCTGACATTGACATATGTGAGGCATAAGTAATAACTGGGGTTGTGTGTGTATGCTGGCATAGGGTGGAAACAGGGAATTTGGATACAAGTTAGGGCATGGAGCTATGGGTTATCATTTCCATGTTGACAGATGGCTCAGTCGGTTAGTTCTATGCCTCTGACTGACTGATTTATAAAAGGTGCATTGTGTGTGGCACTGCCCACCCCTATACGCTCCTTTGTCCCTGATGCTAAGCCACCTGCATGCCAGTCAACAAGTATGCAATTGGATCTATCACATCAATGGCGGAGCGAGGCCAACAGCGGACAGGAAGTGATTTAGGTATATTTTACAACCATTAATAATCAATCATGTATGAGATTTTGCTTATACACATCATGCGTCTCCCCTTCCAGAGATGATGACCGTTCTGTGGAAATGAATGGAAGTGGATGAGGCTCCCCTAGTGCTGGGAAGGTGGCTTACAATGCATACAATAAGTGGGCTTTGTCCTTCTTCTCATGTTGTTAATCCTGTGCAAGCCGTTCACACTTCATGTTAAGCTTCACAAAAGGAAGAACAAATCTGCCTTTCAAAAAGCGGCTGTAATTTTTTTTTTCCTGAGCTGCGTGATTTTCAAAACCCCAGAGATTATTCCAACAAATCTCCGCTTTTTTATATTCTTCCCGGCACAGCAGCCGTAATTATTACATTTCTTTTCTCGCCTTAACGAAAAAGGAACGCGCCCCACAGAGCGTTCAGCCACTGAAGAAGGAGGAGAGGTGCAGTATTTAATGCTGTGGCCTGCACAGTTTAACTCTTTCTGCTATAAATGGTTACATGTAATAGAAACTGATGATACACATGTGTTTAACAGGCAAAGCTGATTCTTAGATAAAATGCTATGCAACATGATGTAGAAACAAAATATGATTGTTTTCTGGGTGAGGCGAATGACATTTTAATGTAGGAATGTAAGTAAATCTCTCATGTATAGCTCAGGAGGACAGCTTCAGATTCACAAATATAAGTTCCATACTGGATAGATGATTCAGCCTCTGTTCAACAATATAGTATTATATTTCACAAGTCATTTGGGGCTGCAGAAAAAAGCATAGGTAAATGAAAGCACAATATATCTGCAATATATCCTCTATTAATGCCCCATTCCATGCACCATTATATAGGAGCTGGCCGAATAGTTGCCGTGTCTGAATATAGCACACTGTTCCACAGCACAACACAATTTATAGGGAAAGCTAGTCACCTTAATTGTAGGGAATAATGGCATTGTATCAGAACACAACAAATGTTTCCTAGGAAGTGGCATTTAGTTTTTCGTCACTTGCTTTGCCTTTCTAACCCTGCGCTGCTTATTCCCCCTGATCACGCACACCATCGTCAGCAGCCCCTCACCCCTGTCTTTCCCCAGTCCTCTAAGGACTTCACCCCGCCACCTTATTCAAGAAAACTGTCTGCCTCCGTATCCCGTCACCAAACAAATTTCATTTTGAAACAACCAAGCATGTAATTAAATTGCCGGAATACGACTCTGGATTTTTATTCTATCTCTCTCTCTCCCTTCACTGTGTATTCTCCCTCAGGCCATGGCTGATCTTTCCTGCTCCGCATTAATATTTACCGTTTCCCAAAAATAATGGATGTGTCCTTGCCGCGAGGCCTCAGGGGGGCGGCACTGTTTGAGTCTCTGCATTGATGTACTGCAAATCCCTACGGTCATAACAGGGTTAATCTATCTCTTTACTCCCCCCCAACCAGATATTCCAGAACTGGAAACGTCAATGGGAACGTTTCTTATTAATGGTGGAGAGGATGGAGATCATTTGCTTAGGATATGGGCTTAACTAAAGCAGCATAAAATAAGCCTGAGGGATACTGTAGCTGCAAACATTCACCAACCTCACTGTACAGTGCTGCCACTCTCCTCTATAAAGACATCCACGCATTGATAAATGCTTTTATACGCCCTATTACTGAATTTCTCATACAATCTCTTGTCTACATCTTCAATGTTTCTGTTACTGCTGCTGGTCCTGAACAGGTTAAGCATATAGGGAGAGACAAGAGAAGAAATATGTGTGTGGCTGAAGGGTTAATATTCCTCATTCTAGGCCTATTTTTAGCCTTCTCAGTAAGAGTGATGAACTAATATTAAGAGCTGGCAGTGGAAGCACAGACACCCCCTCCTTTCTCCTCTCCTCTCTCCCACAATCCCCAGGGGAAATTAACAAGGATTCCATTATTGTGTCTTGTGGGACAGTTTCTGTGTTAACGGACTCGCGAGAATCTACGGCAATTTCCTGTGCACAAAACCACACTTGTTGTATTTGGAACTGAAACCTGTGCCTAAGGGCAAATCTTTACACAACTGTCGGGCAAAGGTGGCCCAATTAAAAGTGGCCACCATGGATGATGACATGGCCCGAAACCTGTGTACCGTAAACAAAACCAAAAGCCATTTTCTCCTACACAGACAACCTAGCGCCTTCCAGGTGCTGCTGATCTACATCTCCCATACACGACATCTATATGTATATCACACACAGCCAAAACAATATGCAACCAGCAGGTCTTAACAAATATGGAAATACTATGTATATAAAAAGTGATGAATATCCATATATACAGTTTAGTGCAGGGGTCCGAGGCTTAATACTGTACTTAATCCAAGGCTCATCACTAAAAGGTACAAGAGTTAGCTCCACTCCACATGTTATCAGCTCATAAAACAGAGAAACATAGCTCGCTTTGGGCTCTACAACCTTCTTTGTCCTCCAAAGCTGCTACGTTCACCTAAACAATGGTATTTTAGTTGTAATTTTGCATTGCAAACTCTATTGCTTCATGGAGTGTTTTGACAGCCTCTCCACTTTAGCTCACCATAAGCTGTATTCTTGAGCCTCTATCTCCCATCAGGGAACCAACAGCAATATATGGGCAAATCACTACATCCTAGGGGCTAATAAGAACACTGAGAAGGTTTAACAGAGAGCCCATATAGAGCAAATATATAGCAAAATGATATCTTCATTTCTCATTTGCCAAGCAATTTCCATTATGTATTAAACCTGTTGTAAATCTTTGAGCCCCTTGGAGAGAGAGTCCTTTGCTTTATAAAGCAAATATCTTGGCGACACCATCGGTTCACTAAGGGCCAGATGTAAAGGCTTATCTGTTGTTTTCCCAGGAGATGGCACAGATGATACAGCGGAGAGCGGCCACTATAATGGTACAGATATGTTCCGATAAAAGGACTTGTTGTCAGACAGTTTATCATGTAACCATCAAGGATGTACAGTAAGTTTTCTCCAGGGCTGCAATGGACAATAAAGCGGCAGTTTATATTAAAGTGGAAAGGTGGTCCTGTAAATTCCCATATTATACTATCTTGTGTGAAAATGCCAGATTATCGGCATATCAAGTTACCCTTTAAATCAGTATTCGGGGGTGTACCCCTATCCACGGCTGAGTAGATAACTAGCAGTCTCAAGTTCCACTGCTCCATGTGAAACAAGGGACTCAAAAGCTCCTTCCTGATAATAGGGAGGGGGGGGGGGGCAATAGTTATATCCATACTAACTTAGCAGTTACTCCCTTTGGTTGGATAGGGAATAACTTCATATTACTAGGCTTACAAAATCCAGAAAATGCCATATACAGTACTGTATCTTACTGCTCACTAGATGATTCCACCATAACTCAGAAGTAATTAGTTTTCATTTTGTTATACAATTCTGTGCTATACCTTAGTTCTAATGTGACTGTGGTTGGTATTGGCAATGCGAAGCACAGTTACTACACTTCCTCTCCCCTCTTTGCTTACACCATTTACAAGGTGTAAGGTAGTGCTAGAATTGTCTTCACATACAACACTGCTCTGCTTCTGAGAAACTGTCCTGCTGCCTAGCATATAAAACATGATCCTTCGATAGACAGAGAATTAAGAGAGAGAGACAGACGCAGTGGACATAACAGGCATGTGATGTTTGATGTCCCTATATAACGGAGAATGAAATGGGAGTATCCACTTATTCAGAGTACAGCACAAGATAGAACACCAAAAGCTACTGACTGAAAAACCACAAGACTACTTGACTGAAAGTGAGACTAACCTCCATAGGCACTAATAAATGACATATCTTACGGCACTTGGGCCTTTTGCACATCATTTTTTAAATCTTTTTAAAACAGACCAACAAATACCTTGTATAATATTCATGCTTCGCATTGTTAAAGGGACTCTGTCTGCAGTAAATGGTATAAACCTAATCAAAGTTCCGTTTAGAGGTGATTCTACATTTTCCAACTTTGTGTCTATTATTCAGCTTTGTTTTCAAGCCCTGTTTTCATGTAAATCATCATTTTAGTCATTTACAAATGAGGGGGAAGTGCTTTGGGGAGTGTCTTAGGCCTCATTCACATCTGCGTTCTGGTTTCCATTCAGGGACCTCATGAACAGAAACCTATACGCATTAAAAAGCAGTTACCTGGGAAACCCACGGACCCCATAGACTATAATGGGGTCCGTGTGGTTTTCGCTTGGTTTCTGAATGAAACACGCAGAGAGAAAAGTCCTGCAAGCAGCATTTTTCTCTTTGCATGATTCATGTGGAAACAGAGTGAAAACCACACGGACCCCATTATAATCTATGGGGTCCGTGTGGTTTTGTAGGTAACCGCTTTTTAATGCATATAGGTTTCCATTCAGAGGGTCTTCAAGTGGACTTCCTGAATGGAAACCTGAACGCAGATGTGAACTGGGCCTTAGCTTACCAGGGATGTGGTCTAAGCTCTAGATACTTCCCCATTCATTAGAATAGAAATAAAATATCAATTTACATGACGAAGGGGCTCCAAAGTTCTCTACACTCTGTACATAACACTTTTTCTGGTAAGGTGTCTACACTCATCGGCCACTTTATTAGGTACACCTGTCCAACTGCTCGTTAACACTTAATTTCTAATCAGCCAATCACATGGCGGCAACTCAGTGCATTTAGGCATGTAGACATGGTCAAGACAATCTCCTGCAGTTCAAACCGAGCATCAGTATGGGGAAGAAAGGTGATTTGAGTGCCTTTGAACGTGGCATGGTTGTTGGTGCCAGAAGGGCTGGTCTGAGTATTTCAGAAACTGCTGATCTACTGGGATTTTCACGCACAACCATCTCTAGGGTTTACAGAGAATGGTCCGAAAAAGAAAAAACATCCAGTGAGCGGCAGTTCTGTGGGCGGAAATGCGTTGTTGATGCCAGAGGTCAGAGGAGAATGGCCAGACTGGTTCGAGCTGATAGAAAGGCAACAGTGACTCAAATAGCCACCCGTTACAACCAAGGTAGCCAGAAGAGCATCTCTGAACGCACAGTACGTCGAACTTTGAGGCAGATGGGCTACAGCAGCAGAAGACCACACCGGGTGCCACTCCTTTCAGCTAAGAACAGGAAACTGAGGCTACAATTTGCACAAGCTCATCGAAATTGGACAATTGAAGATTGGAAAAATGTTGCCTGGTCTGATGAGTCTCGATTTCTGCTGCGACATTCGGATGGTAGGGTCAGAATTTGGCGTCAACAACATGAAAGCATGGATCCATCCTGCCTTGTATCAACGGTTCAGGCTGGTGGTGGTGGTGTCATGGTGTGGGGAATATTTTCTTGGCACTTTTTGGGCCCCTTGGTACCAATTGAGCATCGTTGCAACGCCAAAGCCTACCTGAGTATTGTTGCTGACCATGTCCATCCCTTTATGACCACAATGTACCCAACATCTGATGGCTACTTTCAGCAGGATAATGCGCCATGTCATAAAGCTGGAATCATCTCAGACTGGTTTCTTGAACATGACAATGAGTTCACTGTACTCCAATGGCCTCCACAGTCACCAGATCTTTGGGATGTGGTGGAACGGGAGATTCGCATCATGGATGTGCAGCCGACAAATCTGCGGCAACTGTGTGATGCCATCATGTCAATATGGACCAAAATCTCTGAGGAATGCTTCCAGCACCTTGTTGAATCTATGCCACGAAGAATTGAGGCAGTTCTGAAGGCAAAAGGGGGTCCAACCCGTTACTAGCATGGTGTACCTAATAAAGTGGCCGGTGAGTGTATAAGTGATGTGCTGCATATTAAGCAAGGTAAGCAAGGTACTGGGGAAAAGGAACAATATATTAAAGAAATAATGAATGCTGAAGTCATTTGCAGCGTCCACTTCATCTGTGGTCTGGCTCTTATATGTGAGCCTAAAACTGCTGGCAGAAATGTCTCTTTATGCTAATCTGTTAAGTGTGCCTCTTTGGCCACTTGAAATGATGGGAGGTATGACGCTGGAAATGCATAATCAGTAGCCAAGCAGGAGTAACTCTGAAAGCCATGCTATCTGCACATCACTGTCAAAAGCTGAAGCGATGCCAAGAGGTTATCACTGGCACTTTAATTGTAAAAATTTAAATTAGAACATGAAAGCGGTACAATGAGTGTTTCCGTGTGCGGAAAGGAAGCTTTTGTCAAGATTGCATTCTTGCTGTGAAGCATTCGGCTGCTTATAAAGTCAATTTAAGACACTAATAACCTACCTGTTCAGACCGGGGCAGTGTCAGTAACATACAAAACAACTAGAGCATAAGCATCTTGACCCACTTATCCTAGGTAATAATGCAGAACAACTGTTTATGTTACATTTGCTATTTCCCTGCCAGTGGAGGCTTAGGCATATTACAATTGTAAGCAGCCTGTGGTCTTGACCTCAGATGTTTACTATGTTTGTCACAGACTGTTCCTCAGACTCATATTATTAGCATATAGTACTTGACGGAGCTGTCAGTGCATCACCTGACCAAGGGCACACCAATGACAGTATGATAAAGAGGAGGGGTACAAATGGCTTATTATCCAAGCCAAATTCGAACATAGTTCATATACATAGAGGCATGTCTCTTGAATATGCTGATTTTCGAGGGTCTGGCCAACCATGTAACGTGAACAGGGTCCTCCCGACTCTACCCCTAAGAAAGATGTCAGGCGACATAACCCTTTTGTTCCAAGGGTGAAAATCTGTTGCCAGACATTTTTTTACCCTCTCCCATTAAGTGTGTCAGGGCTGGATGAGAAAGCTGTCAGCCAAATGAGCGTATGGAAGACCACACACACATTAGAAAGTTCTTCCATATGAATCCCCCTTATACATGCATACTTGACTAAGCTAAACATGCATGTATTCTCTATGCAGAGAGAGAAGTTAGTCAATTCCAGAATTCTGTCAGTAGCTTATCGCCACAAAAGGATTGGAAACGTTTAAATCCAACTACCTGATCCTTACATACCCCAACATCTTTCACCAAAAGAAAGTCAGAAGGACACCATCCACCTTAGATGTTCAACCAAACCCTCAGAATTGGTGCATTCAGCTGATATACATCTAATGTGTATGGGCCGCTGGTGGCTTAACCCAATGTGATTGTTCTCTTCTTAAACATCTGCCATCAGCATATTAGATCATCAGCTCATATTAATCTCATGTTTATGACCAGTATTACTTTTTGTCTACCTTACACAACCACAGTCTTTTATCAGTTTTCCTTGCCATCTGTACAAAAGTTAGACGTCCCGAAAATTCACGTGGCGGTGACACTACCCTGCCAGGTAAGGTGATACATACAATAATCTCTTTTTTAAGTACGTGATTGGAGACAGTTGTTCACAACCAAAATACAAAGAGCAAGCAAGAATCTTGCTCTACAGTGAAGATAGCTAAGGCTTCTGGCCATAATCTCTGTAGACTCATCTGTCACATAAAAAAACTGAACTACTATAAATTAAATGTATTGGTTCAGAAGGTCTTAGAGAATATTTTGATCTGGGACCTTGAAAAGTCAATCAAATAGTTATATGTATCTATCACAAGCACTCAGTACCATACATAGAAATGCAAATAATGGATTTATATTCCATCAGTCATAAAACATCAGACTATGTTATATTGTGTTTGACCATCCCTAGCTTTAAAAACAAAAAAATCTACACTTAAAAGCTATATATTATACATCCTATAAAATGTGAATGATTAAATAACTCAATACAAAATATCTATTAAAAAAGTAACTTCTGTAAGAATTGGGATACAAGGAGGCTCTACAGGCATTTGTTGTGTAGTGTCTTACATGGTCCCACTTCTCACCTGCGCAATAACAGCTTGGGGTGATTCTTGTTCTCTAGGTTCTTCTCAATCAGGTCTGAAAGCAGCTGTTTCAAGACATCTGTGGCATATTCAAGCTTTCCTTGCAGAGCCGTCATGATGAGCGAAGCCACGTTTCCTCTGTCACGCATGGAAAAACTACGCTGCATCTCCAGGGTGCGGATGAAAGTCAGTAGGAAAACCTTGTTGTTGATCAGCTGTGCAAAAAGCTTCAAGGCTTTTTCCACACTCTGTTGTCCGTTGCCTTGGACCTAAAGGTTGATAGTTTAAGAAATAAGAGACTGCTATGGTTAACTACTTTCATGCTGGAAGCCAAGGCCAATTACCAAAACGACTCCGGCGAGTCTGGCTAGCAAAGCAAAAATTTGATCCTCAAATGAAATATAACTTGCTACAAAGTTTATCAACATAATGAATTCTCATTTGCTATGGAAACAACAAACTTTATGAAAAAAATGTTTGTATAATACAATATAGTACAATATAAAGCAAAATTGATGGTTTCCAAGCAGATGTAGAATGATGTACTATAGCAGACACAAAGCTGCCTTCAGCAATCCTATTTAGCTCCGTGCCCGATGCAATTGAAGACAGCACCAATGTTCTGCAATAAAAGTGCCATTTCTACCTCCGTTACATTTTCTTCATGCATAATCCAACCTGTCTCCCTGCTGCCACCACTCTGCATTTCCCATGTGAATATCTATCCCCCTCTTATCTACCTCCCTTGAGACAGATTTAATATGAGGCCATTACCTTCCCTGGAATTCATTACCAGAATCTTTGCACTGACTCCTAGCACGGCTGCAGTCCATCACGGTGGGTCAATGACCCATAGCTGTTCTGAGACAGAGAGTTAACAGAAAACAGCCTGCGCCAGTAGCCAGAAAGATTCTGTCTGAAATACGCTACCCCCTGTGTTTGCCAAGCTGCCTAGTAACTCAAGAAATATATATATATATATATATATATATATATATATACGCACACTCATACATGTAGCAATAAAGAAGCAAATGCAAGGCACACAAAATTGCAGGACATATATATCCATCTTCAACATAATGGTGCTGCAATGCATATTTATATTACTACATTACATATTGTTATAAGTAGCCATGGGCCTGGAAATCACATTAGCAAAAAAGCCATCAGATACTATGTACAGCAGCCTACATTCCCTAATGCAACATGTAAATTGTTGTCTACAAAGTATACACTAAATAACATTTCTGGAAAGTCAGCCTGCCATCACAGTAAGGCACCCTAGTTTATTACCCTGGACCTTGAACAGCCATATCTAAAAAGAGCAGCGTATCGTACTTCAGTGGCTATGCTGGCTAGGCACCCAAAACTAACGTAAACTGCCTTGCCCCTCCACCTAGTGATGTTAAAAAATTATTTTACATGTTCAAACATTCTAACCTCCAATTCTCGAAGTACAGGATGATCCTCTATTCCAGGAAATAGCACTCTCATGGCATAGGTCCGATAATCCAGGTAAGGGATACCTGAGCGATCCAGGTCACTAGTTAATTCATTGATATCAGTTTGTAATTCTGCAAAAGCTGAAAATAATAGAAAAAGAAATACTCAATTCACAGTCTGCACACGCAACGCAAGATATACTAGAGCAGAAGAAAGAAGCTGCAGGTCAACAAATCAGTTCAACCAAACTTCATGTTGGTGATGGAGTAATACTCGCGTACTCAATAGGTATATACTAGCACAAGGTCATCTTGTCGTATATCTAGGCTAGATGACGCGGAAGAGGGAGATGTCATTCATAGTCATAATAACACAGATAAAGCAGCACCCCATCGTCATCAAGCAAATGGTTCCATTCTATTACAAAGAGTCCAAGAGTCAGGTCATTGGAGCTTTGCACCCTAGTTGGAGGATTTACTATACCCCTTTCTTTATATCATTCCCTATCAGACATCTTGGTCTGTATGAGAGCTGTAGAAAAACAGTTTTGTTTTTTTAAATTTTAGATATGTTGGTATTGGCACCACTGCAATTCTGTCAGATAATACTCATTTTGTTCCAGAAAATGATTGCACGCACAAACGATTTGGTATTAATATCTTCATTTATTTTGCTTGAAATGAAAAAACACAAAAGAGAATGAAAAAAAAGTCAAATCATTGATCATTTTAATTTACACAAAACTCCAAAAAGTATTGGCACCCTCAGCCTAATACTTGGTAGCACAACCTTTAGACAAAATAACTGCGAACAACCGCTTCCGGTAACCATCAATGAGTTTCTTACAATGCTCTGCTGGAATTTTAGACCATTCTTCTTTGGCAAACTGCTCCAGGTCTCTGAGATTTGAAGGGGGCCTTCTCCAAACTGCCATCAAGAGATCTCTCCACAGGTGTTCTATGGGATTCAGGTCTGGACTCATTGTTGGCCACTTTACAAGTCTCCAGTGCTTTCTCTCAAACCATTTTCTAGTGCTTTTTGAAGTGTGTTTTGGGTCATTGTCCTGCTGGAAGACCCATGACCTCTGAGGGAGACCCAGCTTTCTCACACTGGGCCCTACATTATGCTGCAAAATTTGTTGGTAGTCTTCAGACTTCATAATGCCATGCACACGGTCAAGCAGTCCAGTGCCAGAGGCAGCAAAGCAACCCCAAAACATCAGGGAACCACCATGTTTGAGGGGCCGTGTTCTTTTCTTTGAAGGCCTCTTTTTTTTTTTCCTGTAAACTTTATGTTGATGCCTTTTCCCAAAAAGCTCTACTTTTGTCTCATCTGACCAGAGAACATTCTTCCAAAACGTTTTTGGCTTTCTCAGGTAAGTTTTGGCAAACTCCAGCCTGGCTTTTTTATGTCTCTGGGTAAGAAGTGGGGTCTTCCTGGGTATCCTACCATACAGTCCCTTTTCATTCAGACTCCGACGGATAGTACGGGTTGACACTGTTGTACCCTCGGACTGCAGGGCAGCTTGAACTTGTTTGGATGTTAGTCGAGGTTCTTTATCCACCATCCGCACAATCTTGCGTTGAAATCTCTTGTCAATTTTTCTTTTCCGTCCACATCTACGGAGGTTAGCCACAGTGCCATGGGCTTTAAACTTCTTGATAACAGTGCGCACGGTAGACACAGGAACATTCAGGTCTTTGGAGATGGAGTTGTAGCCTTGAGATTGCTCATGCTTCCTCACAATTTTGCTTCTTAAGTCCTCAGACAGTTCTTTGGTCTTCTTTCTTTTCTCCATGCTCAATGTGGTACACACAAGGACACATGACAGAGGTTGAGTCAACTTTAAACCATTTCAACTGGCTGCAAGTGTGATTTAGTTATTGCCACCACCTGTTAGGTGTCTCAGGTAAGTAACAGGTGCTGTTAAATACACAAATTAGAGAAGCATCACATGATTTTTCAAAAAGTGCCAATACTTTTGTCCACCCCCTTTATTATGTTTGCTGTGGAATTATATCCAATTTGGCTTTTTGACAATTCGTTTTGTGGTTTTCCATTGAAGACAAATTAAATGAAGATAATAATACCAAAGAATTTGTGATTGCAATCATTTTCTGGAAGAAAATGAGTATTATCTGACAGAATTGCAGGGGTGCCAATATTTTTGGCCAACACTGTATTTTAGCTGACATTTATTCTCATCATTATTTAGATGTAGCTGTGTGCTTCAATGGGAATTAATAAATTACTTTTTATTATTTTATATCATGCAGTAACTCTCCTTTCATCCTTTAGTAGATATTTTCCTTCCCACTCTAACAAAAAAATGTAAACATATTTGCGTTTTTTTAAATCACAGCATTTCCACTGCAGATTTTTTTTCTGCAATGTGTGGATGGTATTAGCCAGAGGCCCATCCATTTTGCAGGTACTGCAATTCACACGAAGTGGGGCTCCAGCCTTAAACTTTATCAGAGTATTTCTATCCAAAGTACTACTAGAGTGTATTTTAGCTTAAAGGGGTTGTCCAGGATAAACTAAAAATTAACCCCTAAACTAAACCCCTCCCCCGCTTAACTTCTTATTTACTTCAATTAAAAAAATCTATAATTACCCATATCCTTGGAGCGGGAATGGGTAATGGGCGGGATCACTAGGCTAGTGAGACAGGGGGAGGGGATTGGCTAGTAGTGAGCGGGATAGTTTAACTCTTGAGACAGGGAGGGGGGGTGTAAGGCTGAATTCACACAGAGTTGGTCAGAAATTTGGTCAGGAATTTGCCTCAAAATCAGCCTCCCAATAGAGTTCTATACGGGATGAAAATATTTCAACTGCAGGTTAGACCCTTGTTGCTGTGGCCTCCTCGCTAGCCGGATTTGACCCTACTTGATTTTTTCTTGTGGGGACAAGTCAAGTCTGTTGTGTACGCAATGCCTATGCCAACCCACAAAGAGCTCGTGAACCGCATCCAAGCTGCGTTTGTCGCAGTGAGGGCCATGCCAGAAATCTGTGAATGGGTGCGTCAATCCATCTCCCGGCATTGCACTGCTTGCATCGAGGCAGGCGGCCAGCACTTCGAGCAATTCTTGTAAATAAGTAACGGTGATTAAACTGATTTCCCATTAAAGCGCTTTCTCTTCTTCGTTTCTCCTTTCACATGGCGCAGCGAGGGATAGGAAACCGACATCTTGGTCTACCTGCAGCACCACAATGGTGCATTTCCAGTCACATGTTCATTAATAAAAAACACTTCATATACCGGTTAAAGTCCACCCTTTCATTATGTGTACTTACTTTCCGGACACCCTGCATAAGTGACCTTCTCCATAGTTATTGAGGACACTTTTTCTGCCAAAAATCCTTTTTGCGGACAAAGTTTCAATGATACAAAAGTGATATGATTGTGTGATTCTGTGATATGAAGAGTCCCATGGATTTAGTACACACCCTGTGTTGTTCTCTATCCATAAACCATATATAAATATATGTGCCAAGAAGGACTATAATCCCTGTCTCTAATTCATTGAGGAGTCCAGCTGCTTGACATTTTGTAGCAACACAAGATGCATTCTTGTACATTAAGCCAACATGGTGAAATGTAATCTTGTGATTATAAGCCAGACTGCCATCTTTATCTAACCTTTGCCCACTCTGCCCTGGTATAAGGTCAACCATATTATTGTTCGCCTAGTTAAAGTCACAGACAGCAGATGGCAGCTATTTATCCACTTCTTCTGTGTCCAGTGAAATGTATACACATCCCAGACCAGGGATCAGCTGCTGAAACAAAAACCCTTTTACATGTTTGATTGTTGTTCAGCTCAACAGAACATGTGCAAAAACAAAAGGAGACAAATTTAATACAGTGACCCAATCCGTAGGAGCAAAATCAATAATACATTAAACGTTGGGACAGAAAGTCTCTTTCCGTATTAGCGGAAACATAAACCTATGACCCTGGCTCAGAATCTGGTGAAGGAATGTGCTGCAGACTTCTCACACTACACATTCTTACAAGTCCTCTTATTACATTAAATACTCACCTTCTTTGCATTCAAGAGCCACCCGGGACTCCAGGTTGTCCATTTGCATCTGCAACCTCTTCAGAGTAAGGTCATTCTCTCTGGATTTGCGTTTGTAGGCAATGAGCACAATAATGACAATGATGAGAAGAAGGCTTCCACCAGCGGCTATGCTGACAATTGCAGGAAGTGTCAGGAGGCTGTCTGAAATCACATTGACAGACCCAGGCGAGAAGACCATCCCTCCAACATGAACCTAGCACAAGACGGAAATTTCTTAGAAAATACAATAAATGAGAGATTCTTGTATAATTAAATACATAAAAAATAAAATATAATGAAGAGCATTGCATGCACGGTCTCCTGCATTCTGGAGTGTGAACGGAGGATAAAGGGGACATCTGTTCTTCCAATACCATAGATGGGAGTCCAGAAAATGGGACCAGCACCTATCCATCATTTACATTGTATAGGCTCATTTTGATAAAAAAAAAATTTCAAGTACAACAAAGCCTAAGAAAACAGCAAAAAAAACCCATAAAACCTAGAAAAATCTAGCGTTACTTTCATAGATATAGGTAATAAAGTGACTGATGTTAAAGATATTGAAAGAAGAAACGTACAGTTACTTTGTGCTGACCAGTGAGGTTGGGTGACTCGCAGAGGAGCTGTGTCTCGGAAACAGTCACGGCACATGGAGTATCCCCTATCAGCACGGTGTAATTCAGCTTGACCCCTCCTGCAGCAGGTGGACACAGGTTCTTCCCCTGCAGAAAAAGGTTAAGTTACATAAGCTGAAAAGTTAATATATATTCAGAATGAAATACTAAGGTTTTCTCTGTATTATATATTAAGCTTGCAACCTTTATGTACTGTTTGCATGTCTTACCTTCAGAATTATAGGAGACCCAGGCTTCTGCTCAAGGACCCCTGTGGTGCTGAGGAGTTCAAAAGTGGGGTTGGGGTAATAGATGAACTTTGTGTTATTGAAGATCAGAAGTGACTGGACGTTATTGAAGATAAAGCCAAACTCATCTGGTCTTTCCACAGCATCGAGCCCTGGGCGATATTCCGGTGTGAGAGCAGGTGCCCAGCATGTCAGACATGTTGCATTCACATTTTTACACACCTAGAGAAATAAAGAGCGCAAAAATATGTCTTCAACGGTAACCATAGATAAATAATGGAAAAATACTATGTAACTGATGTGACTGGCGGCCAATGACATTTTGGGACATATATATATATATATGCCTGGGTTGGCCTAAATTAGGCACCAAAATAAAAAAATAGTATTGACAAAAATAATTATGCTACAAAGTTTTGTTTTCTTGTATTTTTTTATGCTTAATATTATGATTAGGGGCCCTACACGTGCCTGATATGTGTAAGGGAGCGTTCACACTACCGTCGGTGTCCGACATGTAGTGTCCGCTCCTAGTGTCCGCTCAAAATCTGTCACGGACACTAGGAGCGGACACTAGATGTGTCCGTGACACCTGTCATTCACTTGAATGGGCATCGGGTGCGTTCTTTTGCACTCCGTGCCCGTCCTTCCCTGTCCGCAAGAGAAGATGTCCGACTTCTCAAGCGGACAGAAAAACCCTGCATGCAACCCAGCTAGTGTCCGCTTGAGAAGTCGGACATCTTCTCTTGCGGACAGGGAAGGACGGGCACGGAGTGCAAAAGAACGCACCCGATGCCCATTCAAGTGAATGACAGGTGTCACGGACACATCTAGTGTCCGCTCCTAGTGTCCGTGCCAGATTTTGAGCGGACACTAGGAGCGGACACTACATGTCGGACACCGACGGTAGTGTGAACGCCCCCTAAGAGGGTGATGGATTTTGCTTAGTACGTGGTGTAAAAAATGTGTAACTTTTTTTTTTAAATCTGCATTGACTTTGCCACTTTCCCAAAAAGGGAGCATTGCAAAAGTAGTGAGGCTGTTTTTGACACAGAATTTTTGCCGATTGCAAAAGCAGGCAGGGTCATCAACCCTTCCAGATTTACTGCCATTTACGTAAAAAAAAAAAAAAAAAAAAAAAAAAGCCGGCGTAAATGATCAGAGCTCAACCTAGTGGAGGCTGTGCCTCATTTTTGAGGCGTGCACCTCGTCATAACTGAGGTGCACCCCTGACGGCTCCAGGGATATAACGACTAGTGTAAGTAATTTTCTACTTAATGAGGTCCTTCCCGATCTGTCTGTACATCCACATGTAGTACCACTGAGCTAAGATCTTACTATGGTAAGCTCATCCTAGCATACATTAAGGAAGAGGGAATTGTCTATTATTTGATATTTCACATGGTGAGCTTTGTTAAACCTTGCTGCAGATACAGGTAGCCTTATAGGAGCATAGGTAATGTTATAGGAGCATGCAGACTTAAGGAAAAGGTTACTTAAAAAAAAAAATGAAATGCCATACCTACATTTTATAGCTAAACTGACTGACAAAAAGATTTACATGAAAAAAGTAATTTTTGACATGTCACATATGCGTGAAACACCTGGAATTTCATTTCCATCAGTACATTTCATGACCACTAGGTGGTGCCATATTCTCTAAAACCTACACAACAATGGAGACAGTGACCTAACAGGAGTGACCTTGTCAGAGAACAATTAACATGATCAAAGGTGTCCCGTTTTCTTTACAAATTATTTTCTTTTCTGTAGTTTTCAAATCATATTTTCTGAATGTTTTCAGGTAATTCTAGCAAGCAAAAACATGAGTCTTTTGCAACAAGAAAGAGCTGTTCCCTGCCAGGGACCTACATTCACAGATTCCTTGCCGTTATACTTCACACGAATTCTTGGTTCCTGTATGATGTCGAGGTTGGTACCAATGACAGTTAGAGAAGTGTGACCACTGTGGAGGAAAAAAAAAATGGTAGGAGATTATTTTATTGTCATACAAAAACACAACATAATGTTTGTGATGTCTGCTTATGGGATGTTCCCACGAGACTGAAATGCTGCGAGTTTGTTGTAGAAATGCTGCGAATTCTCCATTGTCACCCTTTGTGCTGCAATCTGTGGTGGATACATGTCACATGTAACTGACATGCTGTAGATCTGATAAGATGCATTTTGATAAATCTAAATACAAGTCTATTTTGGCGGTCATTGTTCATCTGCTAAGTTCTTTTTTTGACCCGATCCACGGACTTAACTTGGCATCATTTCATTTTACAATCATTAAAAACGGATCCATTGACTTCCATTAGGTCCGTCAAATCAAGAAACAAATGTTTTTTCTATCTGTCGGACATGACAAAACGGACATGTGCATAGACTCATTCACTCTAATTGTCTTCAAAATCACTGTAGTTTTGGAAAATGTATGCATTTTTTTTAATAAAAGAATGCATGCATCAATCACTCCCCGCAAAGGTGTTTCAGTGATACAACCGTAGCTGCATCCCCTTCCCTCCACCACGTCTTCTAATTATTGTGTAACATTTAGGTTATGTTCACATCTCTGTTGGAAGATTTGCATTTCTGTTCCATTATAGGAGCAGAAACATGGAAATCCTGACAAGAGGGTGTGAGAGAGTGAAGGGTGTAGTCTGGGAAGACAGGTATATTCCAGCCAGGCACCTAAAGGGTGTTTGGTAAAGATTCACACCAGGGAGGTCAGCTGACTAATCAGGCCCTAATAACAGTCTGTGTGTGAAGACTAGCAGGGTGGCACCACACTGACAGAGCTGAACTGTCCAGACCGGACCTCCAAAGCAGGTACTGTGCCACCCGTTGTTATTGCCAAGGTGGGAGACTGGTAGCCAGTCTCCTGTATAGTCAGGGAAAAGTTTCCTTATGTTTAAGTTAGTTTCTCAGCCGAGAAAGGTTTTGTTTATCCTGTGGCTGTGTAAAAGCAGTGTATGCGTTACGTGTGAATAAAGCCTGAACTCATGTGCAATCCAGTGTCTGTGTCCCTGTTTCCTGCACTGCTACAAGCATCTACCTGAGCGATTCCCCACAGGTGGCGTAAATGCCATGGTTTGGTTACAGTCCCGACAAATTTTGCAGTGAATCCCATCTGTACATTGGAAAAAAAAATACCCGTTGTGGAAATGCGGCGATTTCCAAAATCGAAAAAACCCTGCAGAAAAACTACAATGCGTTTCTGCTGCGGTTTTCGCCAGAAAGCAATTTGGTTGCAGCCTTCTACATGGGGCCTTAGTCTTACTTGGCAAGCTGTGCCATGATTTTGGAGCACCGAGGTCGGTTTGCTCAGTACTCAGCAATCCCTATTACAGCTTTCCTGGAACCCTCAAAAACACATCTGTCACACACATATGGCCCAATTATGTGGCAAGCTGTGGGATTTATTTAGATAAATGTAGTATTCAGTATTCTCTACCACAGTTTCATATGCTAGGCTACCCAGCTAGCAAGCTTTTCTATGATTTGGGAGTAAGCAGGGGGAATTTATTTAGCTATATTTATTATTCAGCAGTCCCTATTACTGCATTACCTGATATGTTACCTAACTTTCTTACAACCCTGAAGGGGAAATCTTGGCAAATTATGGTATGATTATAGGGTAAGCAGGTAGATTTAAGTAGGTAAAAAGTAGTATTCAGAATTCCTTACAGCTCCACATGCTATGTTACCCAGCTTTTCTAGAAGTCTAAATGGCAAACATGGCAAGCTCTGGATCAAGGAGTTTTAATTTATATTGCATTACTTAATTTATTATTCAGCATTCCCTATTACAGCATTACCTGGTCTGCTATACAGCTTTCCCAGGACTCAAATCTGATATGGTATGTCATATTATTTAGTACATATGTATGTAGTATTAGGGAAATAGTGCTACCTAGCTTTCCAAAGCTCCTGAAAGGTAAACTTGCATAATATTACAGGAATATAGGAAAGACAATTATGAAAGCATAAGTACACGTATTTGCCATTCAGTTTGGGAAAGTTGTATGACTCTCCTTGGGTACCTGTATTGGATGTATTCTTATCACTGTTAGTGCAGTAAAGTCAGCTGGTGTTTTTCTGTACGCTACAGCTGGTACAAGTGGTAATCCTGTTCATATCTATTATGTAAATGATGTGAGATGGCATATAGGGAATTATTTATTTGTTTGGATTCTGGGTTTAGTGGCCCTTTAAATAAACTTTGCATAAATCTGTACTCCAATGCGTGTACTTGAGGACTAACACTATTTCATTATGTAACTTTTATCTGGCATTGTGCATGTATGGAAGTCCCCATGATCTCTCCCATGGCTAGGGTCACACTTGTGCCTGCTCAACGTTCAGGGATTCCTGTCAAATTAGGTTTCCGATCAGAAAACCGAATGCTAGTGCGAACCTAGCGTAAAAGCAGAGAGGAAACTGTTCATCATATCTCTCTCATTCCTAAACAGTAGTAGAGTTATGGAGGACATTATAAGTACTGATCTGTATTCATGTCAATAAAGCACTTGTGGTGAGATAGAAACTTCCTATATAGTGCCAAAAGCCTCTGTCTGTGGCTGTGTCCCTTCTCTCTCACTGCGTTCCTGCTTACTCCTCCCCCTCCTTAGACTTCTATGTAAAACTGTAATATGAAACCTCTGTGACTTCTTTGGCCTAGTCTTACTCCTGCAAGATTAAGCAGAAATTTCACAGGCAATGTTGCTTTAAGATATAGGGTGGAGATAGCTAAGTGGAGAAAGAATTTTACTCTGATAAGATGTGTTAGGGGGAATTCACACAGAGTAAAGTGGAGAGCAATCTGGCACATATATGGCGTGTCAGAGTTTGCACGCTCAAAAAGATCCCATTGATTTCAAAGGGAGTTACGAGCGTATACGGTGCGTAATTTTGCACCCGTAATTCTCGTAACTCCCATTGAAATCAATGGGATCTTTTTGAGCGCGCAAACTCTGACACGCCGTATACGTGCCAGATCGCGCTCCCCTTTACTCCGTGTGAATTCCCCCTTACAAAGTTTCTTATATTTGCTTGCACTATTTATGCAAAGTTTAGTGACTATTTAACAAATTTAGGATTGCATAATTTTTCCCATTAACATTGTATGTGCAATTTGCTGTGTAAATAGAAAATGCAGTAGCGAATGACTGCACCTTTATGTATGATTTCTAATCTTTCGAGTCTTATAAAAGTGTCATATCAAGATGCAATGCCAGACAAGCATAAGAGTCATCCCTACCCATGTAGGACTCCACACAAATCAATAGCATTACTGTGCAGAATAATGGCATTGTAACTCCAGATCCATATTATCGCTGTTCAAGATCAATGGAAACACTTGAGATCAATATAATTTTGACAAGAGAATGTATATATTCTGATATTTATTTGTATACTTTATGGGGCCATTATCTTGATTTACTCACACAGATACATAAAAGTCATAGAAGGAACATATCTTTGAAGCCCCTCTTACTGACCACTAATACTAATTCTTTCGTGTAAAGCAACATCATGCTGTCATAACCTTGGTCATAGTTTATCAAATTATGACCTTGTCATTCCTTATCTGAAAATGATTTGATGGAAAACCAGCAATGCTGAATAGCCTTCCAATGTACAGATCTTTTATATCCAGCTGGGGGATGGGCCATGAAAACATTGTAATAGTGACACTAATGTGGCCACAGGCATAAAAAATTATTCCTATATTTTAAGTATTCAAGTATTTTTCTTGTATCATAGGAGATCATTAGGATTTTACTGTTAATAAATAATATCTACACTCCTAGCATTTACAGATTGGACAGATACACAGTTTTTAGTGACTATATCAGCGCTGACTGTAAATTGTATGGATCATTTTTAATAACTGATACGTCCATGGGCAATCTGTCTTAGTGGTTGGACCCCCAGCGATGTGACACTTATTCCTTATCTTGTGGATAAGGGGATGTGTCTTCAAAGGCACAACCCCTTTAAATGAATAAATTACAGGTTATACTGAACCTTTCCCATAGACGTATACATCAGTCTGCTCATCTCATCCAGCTTTATACCATTTTGCCCACAGACAGGACTATGTGTACAATGTGGCAGGCTTCCCTTAGGTCTCATGCACACGTACAGGGAAGTAATAGAGCGTTCTTTATTAGACTTCCTATATTGTACATATGAGCTAAAATGGTGTTCAGAGGTAAACAGTTTAGGTTTAGACAATACAAGCAGTATATAGAACTAGTGTAACTTTCTATTCTCATTTTCTATTGTTCTTTATGCATGATGCTTTAAATGCATTGCATAGTACTGTGGAAATGAAAAAGCTTTACAGGGCTTCCATTGTAATATGAGAAAATCTATGAATTCCATACTTATTAAGATGCTGTGAAATGGACCTTATAGGCAATGATGTTGTATTTGGTTAAGGCTTATCATGAACATTCAGGGACCACACAAATGTCGCTGCAAACCTTCTCAAAAGGCCGCTGCTTGCAATGTAAAGGTCACTATGTAATTGCAGTTCCCCTGGGTTAAGGCTACAAGATGCCATGGGATAAGTAGACCTCATTCTCTTTCATGGCTTATACATCCAGATATTGTAATGAGCTTGTTAATGTGAAGAAAAATACAGTAAATTGCATAATATAGTGGTTGGTGAACATCTGGGTACTGTATTTGGACACCTATGGGTTAACAGCATTAAGAAGTACTTTATGGTGCTATGGGGCTTGGTATTTTAAAGACATTATACAAACAGAAGTTTGGCTAAAGGTCTTCGGACACAAAGTACGGTAAAATCTGAGCTGAATCCATTGGGATACACAGACACAGTGGCAGCTCGGTAAGAAATGTTGGTGCCCTTCTCCTGTAGTATTCTCACAACACGGCCATGATTGCTATTAATAACGATTTACAAGCTTTCCATCAAGGATCAATACCTTATTATAATGCATTGCTAGGGATGGTAGATTGGGAAATAGCCAACTTCAATGCAATTTGATTTCTTGTGCCTTTGCATATTATGGGGGCATAAAGGCTACACTATGCACAGAAAATGCACATGTACAATACCCTAGAAATTTCTCCCTACATCTTTTCCTTCACTTTATTCCTATTTTGTTTCACATTAAAAATCCAAAATATATAAAGAAATCTCTGTCTCGGGAGCTCAGAGAAGTCCCCCTCCTCACTATAAGACAACTGGCTAGAAGAGGGTCGCCCAGGTTGTGTCCAGACTGCGGTAGATCATAGACTGTTATACCTCGACCCTTCTACCGGCCAGAGATAACCCCTGTGTTCTCTGTGTTAGAAACGATTCTCTGTGTTAGAGACTATATGGCTACTATGTATTTTGTCATATTTCTAACTTGTACTATAAAGCTTGAGACTTGAAGACTTGAGGGAACCTGTATTTCCCATTCTGGGAAAGATAAAGCTGTGCATGTTGCAGCACTACTGGGTGGTGAATGATACAAGTATATCCAGTATGGAAGAGACAACAGCAAAACAAACTATTTTTATGTTATATGGTGTTTTTTTTTATAGTATAATGCAATAATATAACTCAGAATTAGCAGATTAAATAAAGATGTTCTGCAGACTGTGGATACGCAGTTCTTATGACTAAACCACCTTCTATTCCTGGAGACAATTTTGTAATATTAGCGGTGGAATCTTATAAATGTGTGCTTGTTTTCATTGCCAACCTCCAAAATCACTTAAATGCAATACTTGTGACTTAACCTGCCTCATTTATTAGGCCTGTGCCATGACATATTGCAGTGTCCTAAATGAATCATTTTGCTATCCTGTACAGATGAAGTAGTGCAGCAATTTCTTTCATCTGTTAATAGCTCCCATTTTTGCTTTATAGTTGCACTTACAGTGACATTTGGTTTTGCGCCAAACAGTTTGTGATTCTTTATACTTTTGGCGGTCATTTAGCTTCTTGGTTTTGTAAAAAAACATAATTACAAATAAATAACAATTTTGAGTCCACTAACATAGTGCAGATCATTCATTTCTGTGCCTGACAAAAGCTAGATGGCATTTAACTCTTAGGCCTTATTCATGTGTCTGCATTTACGGATGTGTGATCCCGCGCTGTTCATGGATAGATCCCCACCCCACCATTGTGGATGCTGAACTGTCCATGGGATCCGTGTGTCATGTCTGTGAAAAGCAGATCATTTATCTTTTTTTTAAAAATTTCCTTATATATTTGTATGTCTTTGGGTCCATGACAAAGTGTTGACACAGACATCATCTATTTTTTTTTTTCAGAGACCCATGGATTAACAACGTGGCTCTGTTATCTTTTTGTGGACCATGAAATGTGGATGTTAAATAATGCCTTAGGTGAACACTGCAGGTATGTGTCAACTAGCCATTACACAAATAGAATAACTAAATGGAGGGGTTTCAATATAATACAGATCAAAACAATATCACTATAATATTTGTCTAATTGGTATCATGAAAATCAGCTCTGGTTACCTGTTAAACTGACTCCCTCCAGCTAGCCCAAAGTAACTGTAGTATAAGGCATGGTTATGGGAATCCCTATAGAGAGGTAAAAGGTGGTTTGCCAACTAAATCAAATTACTATTAGGTAACCCTAGTATGCTGTGGTAACCTATCATAGCTTTGCACAGTCTTCAGCAATCTCTGAGAGTACCATAGAGTTGAATGGAACAGCGGAACATGTGTCACCCCTGCTTCATATACAAAGTTTGGGAGCCCCAATCTCATGACGAGTGTGGTTACAGTGGAAGGACCCCCATTGATCACATACTTATTATCTTTCCAACACTCAAGCATCCAACACTAGAGAAAATAACTGGCAGATATGCACATTAATGATATAATAAAACATAAAATGGATTAATTAATATTAAAGATACATAAAAATTTTGTACTTAAAACAAAGCATCCACTTAATATCGATTCCAAGTCATTTTCATGTCCTACCTGGCAATGCTCCACTCAGGCTCAATGCGCAGCACCTTGGGGTCATCGATGTATTCAAACTGCAGGCTGCTCTCTAACTGCGCTCGGTCCACACTCACTGACACATGAACGGGGCCCAAGCCATGCAAGGATGGAGCGGACACACACACTATTTCATTTAGAGACCTCCTGCAACAAAGACATTCACATCATTTCATTTTTATGTTATATTCTGCTAATATTCTCACTTTGTCTATGGCATAAGGTGAATAAACTACTGGATGAATCCCGTACAGTGGGCAGGATCTACTCAGTGTCAATCATTCAATATTAGCGCCCACTTGACTTCTAAGCATGAATTTAAAGGAACAAAATTCTACTGAATTATATATCAATCGGCTCTATAAGAAGCTGCCCACAAGGACTGTGTACAAAATGACAGGTATCTTGTAATTTATTCTCCAGAAATAGCATGCCTACCTTAGCCACAATATATCACAGTGAATTCAATATTGTCACTTAAATACACAACATGGAACACCATAGAAGAACATAACAAAGGCATTGAGGACATGATCACTATAGTATTAAAGAAGCCTTCCATTTTCTTTCCTAAATCTATTAATTGAGGCAGACACACTTCCCCTCCCCTTGCTCCCTTTTGTTTAATCTCCCGCTACCCTCCACCATTGTGGGTGTTGCATGTGCTTTATTTTAGGCGACACATTACAGGAAAGATAAAGGAATCTGCGAGTGACCTTACAGCCGCTGTGATGGGAGCAGTGTGTTTGGGGCAGTATTTAATGAACTCCGACAGATTGTGAGAATCAAGCACCTGCTCACCAAGCAATAAAATAAACGTTACAGGGTAGAATGGCGAGAGAGGCTGAATCACAATTATGGCTTTATATATTGTGCCGCCTCTGTACTCAAATATAGTGCAGGCTCCTGTAAAATGTCTAACGCTGCATTATCTTGGCTCATGCGTGGAAATGTCACATATTCTGCAATCTTCTTATTTCTTTTTGTTTTCCCTTCAGGAAGATGCGTTAGAATTGGCATAAAACATAGAAACATCCTTTGTAGAATATATGAAGAATTGTAGGTTTCTACCACTGTCTGTGACCTTTATCATGAAAAAATTATTTTAACAAGTATAAAATAAAATGTTTAGTGAAACCATCTACACAGAACTATAGCTAAGCTAGAAAATGCCAGAATCTGCTCCTTTCCACAGTGTATGGGCTGTCATGTATGATGACCTGTTCTTGGCACTACATATAGGACTGATACATGGAGAAATAGTATGCCTGAATACATGAGCCATTATAGTATACTATAACTGTTGCCTAAGCTCCACAGTGTTCCTGCAGTGACCACTACAGGGCTCAAGTAGAACTGCATTGACACTTCAGGTCTTCTAGATGAGTTTGCTGTCAGATCTTCAATCTGCTGCACAGAAAAATATCAACTATATCTGTCAATAGACCCTTGGGAGCCTGTGATCAGGTTCATCCTACCTATCACACATCACGGCATCATAAAACTTTGTAGAGTTTCAGAGAAAACACAGTTTAAAGGGAGTCCACTATATGCCTTCCTCCAACCCTGCTCAACTTGTTTGACAGGTCTCTCCCCATCAGTGAGAGTCTCTTCATTTAAGCCAAGCAGGACAGGGAGAAGATGCATAATGGACTCCGATGCCTGGACTGCCATCTTACAGCGTATCTGAGTAAAACATAGCTCACTGTAATGGGAATTCATGTCGCCTGAACTTCCCTTTAATGTCGGGGACCCACATTGCAAAAATGCAGTGTTTTGTGCCGCAGTGTTTCTGCATCGGCCAGGTGGATGTAAATTAGCATCTACCTGCAAATTGGACGGGATTGTGGCAAATCCCATCCACACACTGCAGAAAAAAAATCACGTGCATGTCAATTATACGCACGAAAATGCAGCAGAAAAAAAATGTGATGCGTTTCCGCTCTAGTCTTTTCTGCAGCTCACTATGGTGGTTTTAGCCTAAGGCCCATGCCCCATGGAACATAAATAACAAAAAACAATGCATTTTATAGTCCCTACAAATTGGATAGGATTCTAGCAAATCCCAACCATACATTGCAGAAAAAAAAATGTGCAGTGGAAATGCGTAAAACCATTGTGTTTTTGGAAATTGCAGCATGTCAATGACACCTACGGAAATGCCGGCAGTTTCTCTTTAGGTAAATTGAAGCAGAAAGTTTGCACAGGAAAACTCTATGAACTTTCTGTGAAAAGAGCTGGGGGAAAAACCACAATGAGTTTCCACCACGTTTTTCCCACAGCACTTTTTCACTGCGGACCGCTACATGGGGCCTTAGCCATAATGGAATTTATACTTTTCCTCAAAGCCCCAAATTGTCAGTGTTCTTACAGAGGTAGCTATACTTCTCTTAGTCTTCAACAATTAGAAATGTTGTTATAGCAAAGGAAGTGTTATAAAGTGTCAACAGGGAATCAATGAACAATTTACAATATTTGCAGTACTGTAAATGACAAAATTGTGACACATATCTTGATGGTGCAATACTCATGAGATCTGAGCCTGAACACTTGTAGACACCACAATCTCTGCTGACAACAGATAAGCTCCTTGTAAATCACCATTACTGAAACTTGCAGAAAATGTTAGACTGTACATGTTGCCATGGATTAAATAAGTAGTAAGGTAAGTGTCATATGGCGTAAAGCTCCGACATAATCATTCTGCACTACAAAGACTATTTTATTTAACAAGTTTGGAACAGGTACTTAAAGAAGAAGGTGCTGGATTTACCAGTAAAAATGTACCAGAATTTGGGCAAAATGATTATGGGGAGATGTGCTTCCAACCAGTGAAAACAGACTGGTGTTTGTCCATTGTCAGGGGATCAGTACCCTCCGTACAGAGAGAACTGCATTTACTTTGTATGAATGGCATAATGGTGCACACGCTGGGCCCCTCTCTGATACCTTCTTTAGGAGAATGCCATCCACACATTGCAGAAAAATACACGCAGTAGAAATGTTGCGATTTCCAAAACCATCACGGTTTTGGAAATCGCAACATGTCAATTACACCTATGGAAACAATGGTAGTTCTCCTATAGGTACAACTGAAGCAGAAAGTTTGCAGAGGAAAACTCTGGAGTTTTTGTGAAAAGCGCTGCGTGAAAAAGGTTTTTACACACTGCTTGTTATGTGGGGCCTTAGCCTTAGACAGTATTAGTAAATCTGGCCCACTGTGCTTTTATGGGAGAAGTGCACAAACAGTCCTGTTCCATGGGTATAATCTCTCCCTCACAGCTAATGCTATAATAAAAATTCTTATTAGCAAATGATTTAACTACCTTAAAATGAAGATGACATGATCACAAAGAAATCTCTTTCTTACAATAGGCACAGACAGTACAGTACATATACTACATTATGAATGCTACAGTTCACCCTTGAATTCATGTGCATTGTGATGAACCTTATTAGCCTGGGTATCGAAGTAATATCCTCCAAGCCTGAGCTCCCTCCACGTTACATTGTAATACAATTTATATAATAGACTGCTGCGCTCCCTCTACTTGGTGTTGTGACTGTTACTCTTTGCAGTCTGCGCCCACACACAGTCCATGTAAAGCAATTTCAATGTGAACAATGCCACTAGACTCTTTAGCGAAATTATTACATAAAAACAATAGAAAGAATAGGAATGAGCTGATATTTCCTGCTAAGATGTATCTTGTAACAGGGATTAGCATGAGGACGTGATAGGAGATCTTCTTAGCATTTTACCTTGCAAGTATGAGGCCTCACAGAAACCACAACTTTACAAAATCTATACATGATAGATACAGTCCTATGAAAAAGTTTGGGCACCCCTATTAATCTTAATCATTTTTAGTTCTAAATATTTTGGTATTTGCAACAGCCATTTCAGTTTGATATATCTAATAACTGATGGACACAGTAATATTTCAGGATTGAAATGAGGTTTATTGTACTAACAGAAAATGTGCAATATGCATTAAACCAAAATTTGACCGGTGCAAAAGTATGGGCACCTCAACAGAAAAGTGACATTAATATTTAGTACATCCTCCTTTTGCAAAGATAACAGCCTCTAGTCTCTTCCTGTAGCTTTTAATCAGTTCCTGGATCCTGGATAAAGGTATTTTGGACAAACAATTCAAGTTCAGTTAAGTTTGATGGTCGCCGAGCATGGACAGCCCGCTTCAAATCATCCCACAGATGTTCAATGATATTCAGGTCTGGGGACTGGGATGGCCATTCCAGAACATTGTCATTGTTCCTCTGCATGAATGCCTGAGGATTTGGAGCGGTGTTTTGGATCATTGTCTTGCTGAAATATCCATCCCCGGCGTAACTTCAACTTCGTCACTGATTCTTGAACATTATTCTCAAGAATCTGCTGATACTGAGTGGAATCCATGCGACCCTCAACTTTAACAAGATTCCTGATGCCGGCATTGGCCACACAGCCCCAAAGCATGATGGAACCTCCACCAAATTTTACAGTGGGTAGCATGTGTTTTTCTTGGAATGCTGTTTCTTTTTGGACGCCATGCATAACGCCTTTTTTTATAACCAAACAACTCAATTTTTGTTTCCAAAATGAAGCTGCCTTGTCCAAATGTGCTTTTTCATACCTCAGGCAACTCTATTTGTGGCGTACGTGCAGAAACGGCTTCTTTCTCATCACTCTCCCATACAGCTTCTATTTGTGCAAAGTGCGCTGTATAGTTGACCGATGCACAGTGACACCATCTGCAGCAAGATGATGCTGCAGCTCTTTGGAGGTGGTCTGTGGATTGTCCTTGACTGTTCTCACCATTCTTCTTCTCTGCCTTTCTGATATTTTTCTTGGCCTGCCACTTCTGGGCTTAACAAGAACTGTCCCTGTGGTCTTCCATTTCCTTACTATGTTCCTCACAGTGGAAACTGACAGGTTAAATCTCTGAGACAACGTTTTGTATCCTTCCCCTGAACAACTATGTTGAACAATCTTTGTTTTCAGATCATTTGAGAGCGGGCTGTCCATGTTCGGCGACCATCAAACTTAACTGAACTTGAATTGTTTTGTAGAAAGAAATGGTCCAAAATACCTTCATCCAGGATCCAGGAACTGATTAAAAGCTACAGGAAGCGACTAGAGGCTGTTATCTTTGCAAAAGGAGGATGTACTAAATATTAATGTCACTTTTCTGTTGAGGTGCCCATATTTTTGCACCGGTCAAATTTTGGTTTAATGCATATTGCGCATTTTCTGTTAGTACAATAAACCTCATTTCAATCCTGAAATATTACTGTGTCCATCAGTTATTAGATATATCAAACTGAAATGGCTGTTGCAAACACCAAAATATTTAGAACTAAAAATGATTAAGATTAATAGGGGTGCCCAAACTTTTTCATAGGACTGTAGATTGACTGATTCATATACAGACAGATAGATTAGATAGCTTTGAGATGAATAGAAAGATATGAGGTAGATTATGAGAGATATTTCTGAGATATGAGATAGCTAGAGAGGTAAAATAAAAATTAGTTTGAGAAAGGTCCAGGTATTCTGGGTCACATATGGAATAAACCCCAGAAATGATCACTTAGGGCTAGTTCACACGGGGACAAGGAGGCGGATTTTGACATCGGATTTTGCCTCAAAATCCGCCTCCATAGAATGGTGGTCTATGTAGAGGGCTAGCTTTTTTTTTTTTCTGCTAGCGTTTTTTTCCACTAGGCGAAAAAAAGAAGCGACATGACCTTTCTTCAGGTGTTTTCTGCCTGAAGAAAGCAATAGAAGTGATTGGGAGGCAATAAACACACATTTTTTTCTGCGCTTTTTTTTTTTTTTGCAAAAAAAACACGCGGGGAAAAACGCAACGCGTTTTTTGTGGCCCATTCACTTTACTGGAGGGGAAAACGCCTGCCATTTTTGGAAGCCGTTTTTACAAAAAAACACTCCTAATTAGGAAGGGTTTTTTTTCAGGACCAAAATAAACCACACATAAGTTACGTGTGAACTAGCCCTTATTCTTAATATTGGAGTGCTGTCTTTTTTGTATTTTGTAAATAGATGGATATAGTATAGAAAATTCAGAAAGCGCGTCCCAAAGTGAATAGATGCAAGCTGCAATGCTGAAATGATGTAGCAGTACTCTGCACACAGCACCCGGAACAAACACAGAGATCAAATTCCATTACTGGCTTACATGTAAGTGAGATAATATGAGACAATATATAAACTACATGTATAAATTAGAGGTTCTTTGTTATACATATTTGATCAAACAGTAAGAAGCCCATCTGCTATGACAAGGCAACCTCATTTGGATTTCTAGATACATAGATATGACATAGATTACTGAGATAGATAGATAGATAGATAGATAGGGTAGGTAAGTATGGGATAGACAGCTCTGAGACAGACAAATAGATAGATGGATGGATAGATAGATAGATAGATAGATAGATAGATAGATAGATAGATAGATAGATAGACCACATATACTGTCTATGTTATGTGCAGCACATACAGAGCAATGCTCATAAGGGAAGCTTCATACATACGACATGTGGAGCAGCATGCCAGTTATGTTTGTCACGTTCTGTGGAAGCAGACAAAGAACGTCCATATGCCACTGGAGGTTTTCTGCAAAGTCCCACATGCTTCTATGGATATCCTATTGCAGTTCTGCTTATAATATATATAGATAAATAATACAAGAAGCCTACTTTCACTGATAATTTTCAAATTTTAGATAAAACCACAGATGATTATACTGAAAGAAATGCACAGGGGGTTCTGCTACGTACACTACGTTAAACGCTATTATTTATTTCCCTAAATCCTACTATAGACCTTACAGAGTGTACATTCAGTACAGTAGTCCATCAGGCAAGTCTCCCTTCTGCCAGCCAGTCCTAAGCGATACATTACAGCTGGCAGGATCTTGCCCCTTCCCTGTGATCAGTTAATTAGCTTCCCATGCTATTATTATGCCGTCAAGCAGAATCTACCCACAACTCGGTGTGCAGGCTGAAGAATGGGAAGCTGTAATTAGCCCCAATCTCGTTATAAAATGCTTCATCTAATCAGCCTCCCCAGCTAGTCACTGACTGGAGTAAGTGTGCTCGAAATAGGACACGGGAGCCAGTGAGCACAGCATGCACGGCCACACATCTCAAATGCTATTCTTTCTTCCGGCATACTGCATCCCCTGTATAATTACTATATAGAAGAGGAACCTAAAGCATGGAGGCAGACCACAGGAATAGGAGAACGGTGAGATATTAACCTCATCTGTGCCAGATAAGCAATGAGCATGAGTACATGATGTGAATACAAACGCATTAATAAACCAATAGCTGAAAGACCCCTAAAACAATTGATATAAAACCACAAACCAGAAGAGGGCAGCAACATGGAATTCAGAAGATAAATATATATGTTCACAAATGAAAAATAATACCAGTGCATTATGGCCAAAGGATCAATGATTACACCTCATTGATGATAAAGCAGATACTATTCCAAGCTTATACTTAAGGGGTTCGAGTTTCTTAAAGTTACAATTGGCCATACATTTGTCTGCAGAAGATGTAGTATCACGTGCCTGTAAGGGTCCACTTACATAAATGCCAGCCAATAATTCAGTATGCAGATCAGAACTTGTGTGAATGGCCTTTACACAGGCCAATGTAAACTGCACAGTTCCAGAGAGCTTTCATTCCCCATCGTGCATGTTGAAAGCACATATAGAGATATGGAGATATGCTGCTTTCTTGGCAACCCCATAGAAGTGGACAAAGCAGTGGCCACACAGGCTCACCACTGTGGACAAAGCAGTGGCCACACAGGCTCACCATTGTGGACAAAGCAGTGGCCACACAGGCTCACCACTGCTCTATTAACCTGGAGCATTCAGGGGACCTCTCAAGCCTCTGTTTTTGTGGTTGCTGGAGGTTGTCAGAGAGACAACATTTATCTCCTTTCTACTGGATACGAGATATATGTCATTAATGGGAAAACACCTTAAATAGAGCCTACTGTCTCCTCAAGTATATTCAGCTGCCAACACTGTATTACAGAGCACATTACAGTGCACTTCATTGTGTATTGTATATCACTTTTCTAGATTTGGAGAAAAACAACTTTGATGTCTCATACAAATGAAGCAATCGGTGTACTGGGCAGGGATTTCAGCCCTAGTAGAACTAGTCTTGTCACTCAGACACATATCCGCACCTGCCTATGTAGTTGATTCTCTATGACATCACTCACTGTACTTGAGCAGCAAGAGCAGTGCTCCAAGGGCTGAAGACCCGCCCCCAGTGTATAAACTGCCTCATTTGCATAAGACTTCAAAGTTGTTTTTCTCCAAATGTACAAAAGTGTGCTCTGTAACATGGTGGTGGCAGTTTAATATGTATGGGGAAGGTGCTATGCTCCCTTTAAAGATGAGAGGTGTCCCGTGTTAAGGACTATGATTTAATAGGCCAGAGTTACTAGGTTCCCTACAGATTAAAGCTGATCATCTTCCCAGGCAGCAGACACCCTGTAATCAGATTATATTAGGGTAAATTCACACAGGGTTTTTTGGTCTGAAACCTGAGGTGGAGGCTACCTCAGGTTCCGGACCAAAATATGGGTAGTATGTGACTGGAAGCCAGTGCAGTACAGTGCTCCGGCATCCAGTCGCACACTGCGCTCCAGATTAGGCCTAAATAAATGGGCCTAGTCGGGAGGGAGTGTCTTCAGGTGGATGTCTCAAGGCGAATCCGCCTGAAAGAATGAGCATCTCGCTTCTTTTTCTGTGAGCCGTCACTTGATTTCAATGGGAGCCGTCTTTTTAGTCAGGATTTTGAGGCGGGTATGGCCTCAAAATCCTGACCAAAAAACCCCGTGTGAAATCACCCTTACGCTGGGTTCACACCTGCGTTCAATGTGTCCGTACTATGGTTTCCGTCTTCTGCATGGCAGAAGACGGAAACCATAGATCGGGTCCGGCCTTGCGCGGCGGTGAGCGTTTTAGGCTCTCCGCCGCGAAACCGGATTTTTTTATCCGGACACAGAGTAGTGCATGTCCGACTCTGTGTCCGGATTATAAAACCCGGTTTCGCGGCGGAGAGCGCAAAACGCTCACTGCCGCGCACGGCCGGACAGCTTTCTCACCCATTCAAATGAATGGGTGAGAAAGTCTCCTGCAGGCTTCCGTCTCCTGCATCTGTTTTATGCAGGAAACGGAAACCTGCAATAAGGAAAGAAGAACGCAGATGTGAACGAGCCCTTACTGTTATTCTAAGAGAAACAAAATCATCTGCTGTATCAGAGGTACATAAAAGGAGGTCATATTGGTAAGGTCTGTAATCATAGACTGACAAGTAAAAACATTCTATACAGCACTTACACCCCTTAGGCACCAATCTGAGATTTCTATTACTGAAAATCTGATGGAGAATTCTAATTAAAGAACCTTACAAATCAATGGCAGCTTGTATAGACTTATCCGTCAGTCTTAGCCCGGTAGTAAAGGGGTTGACTGTTCTATACAATTCTTCATTTCTATAAATTGGGGTAGATCTGATCTTGCATGTACTTACAACATATCAGAAACATTTGACTTTCTTCTCCTTATTAAATATTAAAAAAAAAAGAAAAGCAAAAATAAAACTTTTTTTTCCCCACTGTAACTATTCATTGAAGTCAGAGGGGGTCTGGTAGTCTCTGCCACAAGCAGGAGCCTACCATAGATTACTTGGAAAGATTTTCTTTCCTATCATTATCTTTGCTGGACAACCACTGTGCAGGAAACTCCCAACATAGCGCAATTGCTGGATTTGTAGAGAATTCTAATGTTACACATATCCTAATGATATGCCAAAACTTTATAAGATCAGGATATGTCTTTAACCACCTAAAATACTAATGTGTATTCCATGTAGAAGTACTAGAAGGAAACTTCACAAAAATAAGCACCGACCCCCAAGTACAAAATGCTAAATACCATACCCTTATTTATTTGCCACTGAACAGTTTAGCATTTTTTTTAAATCTATCCACATATTCAAAAGGTATGGCCCCTGAAAGCTTATATGTAAAACATGTGAGATTCTCCATGTCTCAAAATTAAAGATTCCCGCCCACAGGACAGAATCATGGATGATTTACATATATCTGTGAACTCTGCTTTCATGACTTATTAACACTCACCCATAAAATTCACAGGTTTGGTTGCCAAGACGAATTGAAACAGTGCTCCCAGCACCAAGATTGTGTCCAGTGATAGTTATCATAGTTCCCCCAGATTCCGGTCCTCGAGATGGACTAATGTGAGACACAGTTGGGTTCTGGAAATGAAAGAAATCAGGAAATCAATTTTTCATCTATTTGACTATTTTGTGTGTCAATGAACAGTTGTGTATAGCGCACTCTTAAAAACCAAAACGGAGCAGAATTAGGGTAAATCTACACATGGAATCATCAATGGGAGTCAGGATGATTTTTTCCTCTGATTTTTTTTCAACTAGAGGAAAAAGAAGCATCAGGACCTATCGTCAAGCGAATTCTGCATTGCAGAACCCACTGAAATGAATGGGAGGCAGAAAAAACTGCTAGCAGTTTGTTTTCCACCTCCCATTCATTTCAATCGATTCCCTGCAAAATGATTGGGCTCTAGCAAATCCCATCCACACATTGCAGAAAAATATGTGCAGTGGAAATGCTGTGAGTTTCCAAACTGTCGCATTGTTGCAAATCACAACATGTCAATTATACCTAGAGAAACACCCAGAAAGTCCACAAAGGGAAAAGTCTGCATACTTTCTGTGAAAAGTGTTGTGGGAAAAAGCGTGATGCATTTCCACTGTGGTTTTCCCCACTTTTTTGCTGTGCCTCACTACGTGGGGTCTTACCTTTACTCATCCTGCTACAGCACGCCCATGCTTAAAGTGGAGCAAACAGTGCCTACACACAAAATAATCTGTTGAATAAAGAGAATTTAGTGGAGGCAAAATACCTGCACGGAGGACTTTTCCTCTGCCAGTTCCAATTTAAAAAGGACACACACCCGACAAACTCCATTATAAACAATGGGGTCCGCCAGGCTGTGTGTGTAACCATTGTTTTAGTGGTCCGCCTTTCCGTTGAGGAGATGAAATGCTAGTGTGAACCTAGCGTTAGTTGATCCCCCAATATTATTTGTGAGTCTATGAAATGACCATAAGTTGCATCCAAGGTATTTCTTTTGCTTTCGAGCACCAAGTGCTAAGTAAAGGCGCCAAAAGTTTCCAAAATGCACCAATTCTTTTTATTCCACACTTTGATGATATGCATAAGCTTTAATGCTGCTTGCTACCATGACAGAAAAAAACCTTCTATAATATAGGAGACTTGAAGCCAGAAACAAACAGAATAAGAAAATGAAGCCAATAAATAAGCCGAATATATGAAGAGGTTACAGATAAACAGACAACCTAATAGATGACAGCCAAGGGCATAGGCAAATTCATGAGCGGCTGATAAAAATATACAGCTATTTGCAGCCCAACATGTAGATTGTTTCAAGTATTTCCAATTATTCTATTTGTAGGTTCTTCTACTCGCCCACAGCAATAACCTGCAGTGAGCAGACAACAGAATGGCTGGAAGATGGGGTATTATATCTCTCATGCAAAGCAATAATGATAAAAGTAGATAGGAAAATCGAGAGATATTTGGGCACTGTGGAGAAACTGCCTCCGGAATGTGTCATGTTGTTTGCTGCTGAGGAGGGAGATGGAGCAATACACTGAGGTCTCAGAAAGGTTGTTACAGGTTCAGGTTCCCATAAATCAGAAATAATGAGTGGGATTGTGTCTTGTGGGTCCAGGTAAGCAGCGGTTGAATCCATTATATTGCTGGCAGATACACATGATCCTGGGAGAGTGGGATGCCTGAATACCTAGCTTAGATGCTGCAGACATGTTGCTTTGGTTTGCTAACGGAAGCATTCTTGACTTAAAAGCCACGTATCAGATACACCTCGAAGCCGGGCAACCTTAATCCTCGTCCTTAGAACCTTGTCCATGTGACCTCTATCCAGATGTTATTTGGCAATACACAATGTGGCATCTGATTTAGTGAGATAAAACATTCTCTATTCTTCTAAAGCCATATTCAATAACATCACATTACAATCTTATTGCAAGCAAGCCAACAGTGCAGCAGTCAAGGTCACTCATATCTAAGGAGAAGAGCTGAAGACTTTTATTGGAAACTGTTGACAAAAACAGATCCTGGATTCGCCAGTTAATTGTAGGTTAATTGGCTTCCTATGGAATCGACCCTTGTGCAGAATGGGAGCCCCACTGGGGACTAGGACAGATGGGAGTGCATTCATTCTACAGTACTAGACAGCAGCTTAGCAGGACATGCATGTTGAGAAAGAAGGAAAGCGTAAAGAAAAAATAAATCATCACAACTTTTTTGTGTAACATTCGACAATCTGTTGCCTTTGCATAGAAATTATATTTTACTGTCTGAGGCCTGGTTCATATCTGCGTTTGGTATTCTGTTCAGGAAATCTGCTTGGGGACCCCCGAATGGAATAAAGAATGCGTTAAAAAGCAGTGAGCAAGGAAAGCACACGGACCCCATAGACTATAATGGGGTCATGTGTTTTCCGCGCAGTGTCCACACAAATCAACGGACAAAAAGGTGCTGCTGTGTAAAAACTATATGAAGTTACTATTACTATTACTAGTATTGAAAAACTGTCTTTGCTGACCAACCAATTACAGCGCAAAAATGAAAGCTGTGTTAAGATTGTTTGCTATGGATAACAAAGACAGATATTCATTAAGGCAGTGTTACACTACCTAATCCCATTCACACATTGCAAAGAAAAAAACACTGTGGAAAAGTTGAAAACGCACAAGTTTTTTTTGGGGGGGGCAACATGGTGGCTCAGTGATTAGCCTTGCAGCAATGGAGTCCTGGGTTCGAATCCTGCCAGGAACAACATCTAAAAGGAGTTTGTATGTTCTCTCCGTGTTTGCGTGGATTTCCTCCCATTCTACAAAGACTGATAGGAAAAAAAAAATTATATTGTGATCCCTATATAGGGTTCACATTATACATAAAAAAAAAATGCACAAGTTTTTGAAAAACGCAGAATGTCAATTGTATGTGTGGAAACGCTCCCGTTTTCCCTAAGGGTTTAACGGGTTTAACAGGGGAAGAAAAATCACAAAGAATAACACAGCAAAAAACGCAATTAAAAACCAAATGTTTTTTAGGCTAATGCACCATGTAAGGCAAAAAATGTAAGGCAAAAAAAAATGTGATGTATTGCAGGCGTGCATAGCGATTTTTACTGAAAATTCTTTCTGCTTTTATTATGCCTGTACAGAAAACGCCAGCGTATCAGTAGGTATGATAGACTGGCTGCGATTTACAAAAATGCATCGTTTTTTGAAATTACAGCATTTCCGCTGCAGATTTTTTCTGCACTGTATCGATGAGATTAGCCAGAATCCAATCCACTCTGCAGGTACTGTAAAACGTAACGTAGTCAAAATGTGGGGCCCTGTCCTTGGCTGTGTTCCGCAACGTGAGGTCTTATAGCCAGTTTCATAACCCCCATTGTTATTTTGGATTGAACCATGCAACTCTGTGAGCAGCAATTGATCAGGAAAAGTTTCCATACACTGTACAAGAAATTAGGGTTGGGTGATTTTTGCATAAAAATAAAATCTGCATTCGATTTTTAATTTTCATGTTTTTGCTTAAACAAACTAAAAAGGTTAAATATTGTGATATAAGGAGAAAAAGTCAGATATATCTTATATATAGGCATCCTCAGCTTGCCACCCAACTACTGACTATAGTGAGGAAACTGAACATCATAGTTTACAGTGGGAGGACAAAGTCTGCATAGAAGATTCCTGGGGCAGGACTAACAGAGATTTCATAATTTTTTGGAATGGAGAAATAATTGTAATTTTTTGATTAACTGCACATCCCTAGAATGAATACGTTTTATAGAAGTCAAACTGCAATATATAGAACTAAGGGCGCATTCACACTGTGTCTGTGTGTAATTTTACGTCAAATTCAAAGAAATTGGGAAAAGAAGGATATTGATACATAGCTACAAAACCTACAAGACAAGTTAAGAAAAAAATACAGACGTATAGTAAACGGAAATTAAAGCAAAGAATAAAGTTAGGAAGATGGCGGAAAACTGGAAGTCATTTCTGACAACTGATATCATCAGCTATGTGTGCCACAAGCCCTTATCCATTTCTCTTAGACGAAGGCATCCTCTAGTAGAATTACGTGATCAAACACATTATGGCCAGCTAAGCAATGCTACAAAGGGTACTTAGCTGGGGGAAATTGGTTAGCAAACTTGTGCACATACACAATAGGGACAGTCACCTGAGACGTAGAACCAGCGACTGAACAAGGTCACCAGAGAGAGGATTTTCTTCTGGTTCTATAGTAATAAACCTTCATTAATTAGCATGGAGAAGAATGGCATGTTTTATATGAAGTGGCTCCCTTAAACGTCGCCATTAATAGGATTAACTCCTTTTAGGGTCCTCGTTCTGCCTATCTGTACTTTCCAGGCTACTCTTGTTAAATGACATCATAAAGCACACAGTGACAGTTATGGCTTGTTATATGATTAAGGGGAGCCTTGTGCAGTTGAGCCGCAGAAAGCTTACCATTGATTTTTCTGAAAAAATGTGTCATTTTATCATGAGCTTGAGCAAACCTATAATTTGCTGCTAGGGAAGACTAGGTGTGGTGGACTGGGGAAGAGAGCCGCTGCTTCCATCAATGCTATTAGATGTGCACTAGCACAGTAAATTATAGGCAAACACTGAGCGCTGAATGGGCCACTGAGAAGAACGTGGCTTCTAAATTGGTCAACTCAGTCAAAAAGCTTCTCCTTTTTTCATAAGACTAAATACATACTGCTTATTCTCACTTCTTCAAGAATATTTGGAGTACTAAGAGCCTACTCCGATGGCCGACCTCCTTGGCTGTGTGCTGTCTACAATCTATGAAAATGGATTGGATTATTGGGTCCGTTTTCACGGACCCAACCCACTGAAGTGAATGGGTTCTTGAAAAGAGCAGATCCTCTAGTTCGCAAAAAAGCTAGTTATTGAATTCCTCTGAAAGTAAATATGCAACAAATTATACATCATCAATTCATTATACAATCCCAATTATTATATAACATAATAATTATACTATTTTAAAGCCTTGTAAAACTGGCTCCACTCTGACAACACAGCCCTATTAGAAGAATGTAATATCTATATATAATGAGCCTATGTCTGCAAAAACAACAGTCAAGTAATAGATATAGGTGTAATCTACTGCACCTATAGATTACACTGAATTTCTCAATGGCTACTGCTAAGAAATATTAAAGGGGTTTTTCAGGAATTAGTTACTGATGACCTATCCTGAGAATAGCTCATCAATACCCAGTTATTGGAGGTCTGATCATTAGGGCCCGTTCACACGGAGTAAACGCGCGTGTATTTTGGCAAAATACACGTGTAAAATATACACGTGTAAAAATAAGACTCCCATTGACTTCAATAACATTTTTTTACACGTGTAAAAAAAAAAATACACGTGTAAAATGTCATTGAAGTCAATAGGAGTCTTATTTTTAAACGTGTATTTTACAGTGACCAAGAGAAAGCTTCAGTACCATTCCAGGTCATTGCACTGGATATGGACTTGTGCTACTTTCAGTGCTGCCATAACCCCTAAGGATAGGTTAATATAAAATTCTCGGCCTACGTCACAATACTTATACTTGTCTGCTGTGGTGTCCTGGGTTCTTCTCCTGACTGTTGCAGCTCTCTTATGCTGAGTTCACACTGAGTTTTTTTTGTTTTTTTTTTAATTCAAACATTTTTATTGAAGGTATTTTTAAGATACAAAAAAAAAAAAACAAAGAATGAAAAAGCAGTGTAGTATTACAGGTATTCCTGGACAAATGCATAAGTCAGACCAAATAAGGTTCGTTTACAATCAGACTGTGCTATGAAAGGAGTATAACAACAAAGGCCACGCAGGACCAAGAACAACAATTCTCATTTGAAGGCAGGTAACTGAACTCTAATGAACCAGGAAGAAAAGTACAAATTCTGGAAATGGGGAAAAGAGGAAGAGGTATGAAATAGGTACAGAAAAGGAAATAAAGGTACCTTGAATTTGTAAGCCTATGGCGTGATAGGGGACAGTAACGTTACATGTTTTTTTAAATGTATTTTGACGCGGAATCCACCTAAGAATCTGGCTTCAAAAAATGTCTCCCATTGACTTCAATGAGAGCTGTTCACTTCTTTTTTCCCGCTCACGGAAAAAAAGCAGCAAGCTGCCCTATCTTGCCGTGGCGTGACCTTCTGACTAGGCCCATTCATTTTGGTCTAATCTAATCTGCCGCGAATGGATGCCGATGCACACCGTCATCCAGTCGCGGCAGTCGGAGGCATTTTTGGAGCCGGGTTCTGATGCAGATTCCGTGTCAAAATCTGGACTAAAAAAAAACCCTGTGAACTCAGCATTACATTGGTGCTAGGACTTATGTACTTCAAGTTTCTTAAAGGTCCAGTACAATGAATCTTTTTGTCCATAGCCACAGACTATTCTCCCAGGTTTAACCCTAACTTACTTCTATAGTGACCCAGTGGTTTCATGCATTCTCCAATAAATCGTGTAACAGTTCCATCAAATAATTCATGTTGTATATGCTTTAACAGTTTCATGAAGTGACACACAAAATAATACTTGCAGAATATTAAAGCCGAACACTCTTACCGACAGGTTGGAAACTGGATTACCAATAATTTTAACTTCTCAATTTTATATTTGTACCTTTAGTACAATGTTTGGAACAGGGTTGAAAAACTCCTTTATCATACTGTCTGCACATTTTGACAGGAACAACTTCAATAGGACACAGAAAATAAAGCTAGATATGCTATAAATGCTTTTTGCTACTCACCACAAAGCTATATTGCTGCAAAGATCGGGCCATGAACTCTGGCTTACATTCTCCAATACAGAGAAGCACTGGGCCGGAGCTGGATGCAGCAGTCGCTGGGCCCATTTCACATACAATTCTGAAAAATAAATATAAATGGAAAGCTATAAACCGCTATTTAACATAACAGCCATTTATTTCAGTGACGTCAATACCTAACAATTAAGGATGTGCAGGATTTCAGGCCTCCAGATCTGCATCTTGCCTACAGCCCTCTGAATCATGTTTGTTCTTGCTTCACATTTATATTATTGTCTTAGCTCTTTACTACCTTGCTTTTGTGTTCGTGCACCCACATGGTTCTGCCACCCACTCCCACTTTTCATGACCTTTCTTTCATTCTGTGAGCAGCTACGCTATCTCCCCTATTCGAGCATACTACATGCTCCCCACTGTTCTCCATCACCCTTTTCTCCCTCCAGCTGATTGTCTCTTTTTCCTATTAGAACCCTCCAGAGATCTGCATTAAGCTCACAGATTGCCAGATGGACACCCCTGGATTCACACCAATAAAAATAACAGCAGCTCACAAAACCTTAACCCTTCTGTCATTTTACACTGCAGTGCATCTGGAAAGGCCTATAGAAAGCAATGAGAACTTAGAGCTTAAGTCTCTATGGGAAACAGTCTCTAAGCGTACATTTAGAGGTGCTTCGAAACCCAGATGGACTGAGTCAGGCTCTGTCAGCCATGACAGATGACAAAAAGTCCTGTGTGATCCCCAATTGTGTCCTATCACAAAAGGGGGAGCACTCCATCATCCTGACATCTGCACTTCTAAGCCCCAGTCCGGCTGTTCTTTTCTATGTCTGAGTGCTCTGTGGTAGGCAGAGACAGGTGCAAACAAGAAATGCTTTCATCTTTCCAAAATATATCAAGCTATGAAGTCAATAGTTAAAATGAGAAAATCCAAAAGGCAAATCAAAAGTCATTTGCTAAATATTTCCTGAGAATCAATGAGTTGCATGGAATTACTGAGCGAGAAGCAACAAATCCCTTGCACAGTTCTGGTTCTTGTGTCAGTTTACTCTCAGATGTCCAGAACATTAGTATTCTGCACCAGCGCTCCAGAAATAAGCCGTTATCTACAGTATATAAAACATGTAGGTCCTACTGTATGAACTGCCTGGTGGGATTATGTGGCATTAGGGAGGTTAAAGAGAACCTGACTCCAAGGATGCATTCAATTGTGTACAAATAGAAGTTATACTGAGTTTTTCCAATCACTCCATTCCAATATGCTGAAAATAACTTACAGTACAACGCGCATTGGGTATGCTAATAACCAAGCATAGACTTCATTTGTGAAATGCATCAATCTTGGGGCTGTGGGAGATCTCAGTAGTTCTTGTACCATACAGTTTCTTAAAGGGAATGTTTCACCACAAAATGAGCTATTTTTTAAACCCAGTTTTATGTCAAACACATTTTTTAAGATTTTTTTTTAACTTTCCATGTCAGTATCTATATTTTAAAAGTACTAACTCCTACAATTTTCAGCCTAATAATACACCAACACTTGCCAATTCTGTAGAGGTTTCTTTGACCTCATTTATCGTAGACAAGATGGATGGTATTACGAGAGAAAATGAGACATCTATACAAAACATCACTAACCCATCACTGCATCCACTACTGGCAATAGATGATGTCTCAGCTTATCTGCTCCCCCTCCCTGCACAAAATACGTCCAGAAAACTCTCCCATAAACCTCAATGAGTTAATAACAGATTAGAAAAAAGTAATATGTTTCACCAAATGTAAAAGTGGTGAGACATTCCATTTGAGGCCGGGGCACCACGTGGCGCATACACTACAATTTGCCCACGGTGGAAACGCAGCAGGAAAAATCGCTGACTTTTACAGTCGGAGCAAAGTGGATGGGATTCTAGCAAATCCCATGCCCACTTTGTGGTAAAACCGTGCTGCGGACACGGCACGATTTCGAAAAACAGTGCAGTTTTGGAAATTGTAGCTTGTCAATTATGCCTATGGAAACACCGGCGGTTTCCCCATAGGTATAAATGAAACAGAAGCCTCTGGGAAGAACCACGGGGACGCCACGTGGGGCCTTAGCCTAAAGTGAACAAACAACCCCAGGATATTCACTAATCCCTTGCTGATCCAGTTGCAACGCAAACCGTTCCCTGTTGACCTCTACTTCTTGGTGTCTCTCTAGAATTCACCTGCCGCAGTGATGTCCCACCGCAGTCTGTGATTAGATAGGCGGACATCTCCTGTAGGTGTTGGGATACCAGGAAGTAAAGATCAGTGGGAACCAGTGGCAGTAGGAATGGTTTTGTTTATTCACCTACATCATGTTACTGTACTTTTAATCTTAATATATGTTGTAGCCAAACAACCCCTTTAATGCTGGGTGGACACATTGCAGACGACATGACATAAAGCTGAAACTACACTGACAAATTGCCACAGTTTCCAAACTGATTGCAGGGTGAAAGTAATCTCAATAGAATTACATTTAGCTGCAGTCAGTAAAAAAAGTATGACAACCTACATGCTGGCGACATATTGCCTACATCATAGACACGTCTGAGCTGCAACATGTGAGCACCGCATCACATATCAAATGAAATGAGTAATTTTTATTAAGAATCTAGAAGCCCTTTGTCTTTCTGTACAATGCTATCTGTACCTATGCAGTACACATAACTACAATGTGGGCATTTCACTTTTGCTGCAGTCCATTTTGACAATGTTTTTCTATCAGACACATCATAGCACAAGCTATAAATAGACTGGAGGCCCCATTATGGCACACATATGTTCATCTCAGAGGCTTTACCTCCTCTGCCTACCGCTCTATCTTCCCATTTTCTTTGTGCAATAAATGACTTATTACCGTTCTTGGTTTTACCTGCCATTATCTGATTTCCAGAAGCCGGCAAAGATTGTCTGCCTATTTTTTTATATTTATAGAGACTAGGTAAACAAGCAAACTTGACCTTAACCTTTACAAAGTTCAGCATGACCTTAATTTCGATGTTATCCTAGTACTAGCTGTACTAGTACGTGGAAGTTAACTGGAGTACAAAATGGAATTTCTCACTGTTACCATTCATTTGGAGCGCTTCAATAACTGCAGCGATTCATTATTAATCTGTACCTCTATATATACAGTCATCCAAATATGCTGTTACTATTAGGGGGGTCAGGCATTGTGCAAAACATTCATTAGAAGGGTTAGTTGGATTCCTAAGTATGTAGCACAGTAATGCAGACTTAAGGGGGTGCAGAAGGCAGTTAGAACATTATTGGTGCTTAAAGGGGGCCTGTCAGCGCTAAAATCATTATTATATTTGCCCTAGTACATTATAGTACTCAGAGCCATGAACACAATGATGTTTTTAGAATGACTGCTTGATTTTGACAAAAAAAATAGAACTGCTTAGGTTATGCTTAAGGCTAGTTCACACGTAAATTACGTGTGACTTAATTTGGTCCGGAAAAAAAACGCTTCCTAATTAGAAAGGGTTTTTGGACCTTGACGCGTTTTTTGGAGCGTTTTCTGGTAAAAACCGCTTCAGAAAACGCCAGGCGGTTTTCCCCTCCCCTAAAGTGGATGGACCGTAAAAAAAAGCGTTGCGTTTTTGCAAAAAAACGTGCAAAAAAAGTGACACTTTTTTTTGCATAGAAGTGTGACGTGTTTTTCGCCTCCCATTCACTTCTATTGCTTTCCTCAGGCGGAATCTTCCTGAAGAAAGGTCATGTCGCTTCTTTTTTCCGCTAGCAGCAAAAAACTGCTAGCGGAAAAACGAACGCTAGCGGTCTCCATAGACCACCATTGTATGGAGGTGGCTTTTGAGGCGAAATCCGCGGTGAAAATCCGCCTCATTGCCCCCTTGTGAACTAGCCCTCAGGTTGAGTTGGGTCATATCTAGGTGAGGTTATTCCTAGGCTAGCTTGTTAAATTAAGAGTACAATGGGGGCGCATACTCGGGTGACTGAGCATCACAGCAAGATCTTCCTTCCACTAAATATCCCTCCCAGCAACCCTGATGTACTCTGAGGGTAAGTTCACACAGAGTTTTTTGGTCAGGGTTTTCAGGCCGTTTCTTCCAGCTCCCGGAAAAAAGAAGCGAGATGTTCATTCTTCAGGCCGAGTCGCCTCGCGATTCAGCCTGAAAAAACTCCCTCCTCCGGAATAGGCCCATTCATTGGGCCTAATCCTGAGCAGAGTGCGCGGCTGGATGCCGGTGCAGTGCACCAGCTTTCAGTCGCGGCTACCTGGTTTTTGCTCCGGAACCTGAGGTGGCCTCCGCCTCAGGTTCCGGACCAAAAAACTCTGTCTGAACCTACTCTGAGGTTTCCCTCGCTGACTCCTGACCAAGAGGAAGATCTTGTTGTAATGCTCAGCTGCCCCGGAACACACCCTTGACTGCGCCAGTTTTGGAAATCGTGGCGTGTCCGCATTGCAGTTTTTGCCACAAAGTGGGCATGGGATTCGCTACAATCCCATCCATTTTGCCCTGACTGTAAAACGCGGCATTTACGTCCTGTGAGGCCCTGTCCTAAAACAGAAACATCAGTTAAAGACTAGTCTTACTGTTCAGCAATGATGTACTCTTCCTCCACAGGCGTGCACTGTACCCCAGCCACCAGTACATTGCTGGCAATCTCAGAAAAGTCTAGACCAAGGTTCACTCCCCGAATTGTGACACGAGTGCCCCCCTCTGGGGGTCCAGACACCGTGAGTATCTAGAAAACATGCAAGGAGAAAGAATATTAGCACTTTATTTAGTTGATGTCAGAGTATCCAAATGCTGCCAAATAGATATAAAATGTATACAGTACAAATAAACAACAACACACCCTTTTATTGCACTGGTGCCGATACAACACATCAATGAAAGTCTACGGACATTTGTGTCATCTGTTTTTCACAGAATCAGTGACATCCAAAATATAGAAAAAGGTGATCTGCTTTTTAAAGACATGATAAACTGATCAACCATAGACAACACACCACTGTCAAATGAGCAGGGTGGTGGTGTGGTGTCCGCAGATACAGACGGAGGAATGATACCTAAGTGGAATATGGACAGTGATTGTCAGAACTTTCTTAAAAGAGATCTTGAAAATAAATTTGAAAGGCTAGATCAGGTGAAAAAGAGGTCACATTCACTTGGTGTCAGATGAAGCCATGGTTCTATGCAGGCTACAGACATGGCCAATGTGCACAAGGGCAGAATGCTGATAGTACAACCAGTCACACACCTACAATCCATGAAGAGGAGTAGGCTAGCATGTCAAATTCACACAGATAAGCCTGTATTCAGATGAACATGTTCATAAAAAATCTACATTATTATTTCCAAGCAAGTAAATGTAACAAAATACATAAACATAACAGGCAAATGCATTGTGTAAATAACTATCATACACCGGAGATCACTATATTGTATATCGAAGAGCAAAATAAAGGTAGTCTAAGTCGCACTATATGTAAAACATGAAGACAAGGCCATAACAGAGTCCACTCTCACATACTATATATAATGCATAAAGCTCCAGGCACTGAAGTGGTTGATTTTCGTAGGAGCAGCAAAGACCAGGGTTTCTCTGACCTACATTCCTTTGGACGCTAATTGAGCAGTTTGGAAGTAACTGTGTCACAGCTCAGCCCCCGGCTGGGACAGAATGAGTTTTATTAATTACAGCTGGCGAAATGCACAATAAAAACAACATACACCACCAATGTATACACACAACCCCACACGCTGCAACTTGCATACACTTAGGCCTGTTGACTCGCATAAAGATGCACCTTATGTGTAGACAGCAGTGATGGAGAGAAAAATAACAGATAGATAGATAGATAGATAGATAGATAGATAGATAGATAGATAGATAGATTTGGCTATGTGTCTGAGATAAAGATTGTTGAGGAGAAAAGTCAGCACTGTGGAATATGTAGGCACTATATAAACAACAGGAAAATGCAATAAAAGAAAGCAAATGCACTGTGATTCTGACATAATAATTCATGAGCCAGATTTGACATGGTAGGGATAAGAGCAACGGACTTCAGCGACTGATTGACTGATGTAGAAAGAGTCTGTCTGCATTCACTCTAATCTAAAAAAAAAAAAAAACACGAGAGAAACCTTCTTCCCTACTTTTCTGATGGAAGAAAAAGTTGGGCATAGAGGAATTTTTCTTTCATCACACAAAATTAAACAAGCATCATGGAAGAAAGCTTCCATCAAGATTTTACATTGCAGTGAATGGGAATGAATGCCAGAGAGAGGGGAGCAATGTCTGTATCTGTCATTCTATTACTCTTAAGGTCTGTTGCTTTGATCCTATGACGGATGAGAGCAATGGACATGTATAATGCTACTGTGATCACCCCCGGACCTGTTTTAAATACTAGACATTTTTCATGGCAATATCAAGTGCTAAATGTGCCAAGTGTTGGTGCAAAATTGTGAATTAAATAAAAAAGACATAGCTTTCTTACTTGCAAAAACTAGTAGTAAACTACAAATGCACTGTTTTTGCTTTTGTTAATTGTTGAATAAAAGGGCAGAACCGTCATAAAATCATCCAGTGTGAACTCAACTTTATGGGATTGTGGTTCACAATGGGTCAAACATGGTTTGGTGCAGCAAAAATGAGTGAAAGAGCCATAAGCTTTGTGTGATGTAGTCCCTCTCTGCAAGAGGCCGAGCCTTTCTGCCTAGCAGAGAGCACATTTACAGCCTAATTGTTACAAGAGAGAGGGACCCGATTATTCATTCTGACAGAACAGCCTTAAGCTGCTGTGTGGAGGGCATGTTATGGTAATAGAAACATGCGCATTATAAATTTATATACAAAACAGATAGACACAGAGGCAAATAGACACACTGATAAGGAAATATATATGTAGAAATGCAATATGTATACATTAGCATGCACACGTGTATGAAGCACAATTCGCAACAATGTTTGATGTGTTGAAGTACAAACATGTGTAAGTATGTGTGTGTAATTTTAATTCGGGTCAATGTATATGGCTACTCCTACGGCACAGTTTATGTATTCATGCAGGGCATTCATTTGCCCAATTTTCTTACCAAATTAGCAAATGCATTCAAATGTTTTAAACCATTTATTAAATGGTGACGTAATGAAGGATGTGTCAAGAAGGGTGAAATAATACCCAAAATCCAAGAAAAATGCCAAGGAAAAGGCATGTGACAAAAAGGCAGTAAGAAAGAGCAGAAGAGTGGACCATGGAAGTGACATCACAGTAAAGTGTGATTAATAGCCTCCAGCCGAGGAGCAGCGCTGCCACTCATGTTTCCTGGACGACCACATCAACGCCGTAGAAAAGTTACGATTCAGCTGGAAACATTGGGCAGATTTAAAATCATCCGTTCTGCTTCACTAGCCACCACAGTAGTCTGGGCATCCCGTAGACAGATGCATTCATGTTAAGTCACCCCCTCCTTCTCTTCCTCTTTCCAGCAAATCGATTTGTCAATGGGCACATCTGCTCCCCGGTGCCTGTCTGAGGGGCTGCATTTCCATATCCAGCGTCTGGTTGACCTTTGGCATTGGATGTGACACAGAATAAAGAACCCAACAGGGGATTCTGTAATGATTAGCGCCTCTCACAGGCACAGGGGTTGTGGGACTATGGGAGCCTGACCGAGACAAAGGATTTCTATTCTTCTTTAAGTCTTCATGCTCCTCATTGGCTTCCTCTAGGACTAGCATGCCTTCTGTAACATGTGAACTTCAACTACGTGCCAACAAAGCAAATGACTAGTGGAGAGGAAGATCAGACAAGGTGGTAAGATTGATACACGGAGACAATAAATATGAGGGCCTTGCACTTTTTCACACCTTCTTTCACCTTATACTAGGGTTGTACAACTATCTCATGAGAAACCCAGCCACAGCCTAGTTGTCGCGTGCATCTGAATATATTTGACTTTTTTACTGAAAGCTAATTAATCAAGTACTTAAGATAAATGGGAACACATTTTGTTCCATAAACTCTACTGTCGTGGAATGAATTCCAAGTTCTATTAATATGGCACCCCCAACTGTTCCACTTATTAGACATATTACCTTGCCACCATCAGCAAAGAGATAAAGTGGAATTACAGTTAATACCAGATAGCGTCAGAATTAAATAGGCTTTAGGAAAATGTGAAGCTATTATTTTTTACAGGGAGAACATTAATTTAATAGGTTATCCTGATGAATAATCAGCTATACGCATGAAAAATTAGGAGAAAATACACTACATTATTTCCGTTTAGATTTATTATAGTTCATATTAAAATGATTTACACTCAAGCAACTAAATAAACTGTGTGGTCTTTTACACTTTGTGTGTTATAGTCTCTAGAATGCTGGGCAAGCCTGGGTTGCTTTTCTTCATTGCGGAGCTGTTAGAATTTACCCAATTTCCTTGCACTAGGTATCTTTCTATCCCTGACAAAATAGTGGGCCAAGTCTAAAGGGTGAAAGTCACACAAGAGGAACCCAGTGCTCCAGGGTTATGTAAATGAGGCAGGTTATTGATTGACATTTCATGAAAATGTCTGCCCCCCTCATCCTGACCTAAGTGTCCCCAGCCCTCCCTGTAAGGAAAGAAAATGTTCTTCCCGAGCGTATCGATTCGCTGCATGCGCTTCACTCACACTTTTATTTAATTAACGGCTGTGAGCCTGTGGATATTCTGTGTGTGAGACTGACGTTAAACAGCGAGGAGAAAGAGAGACAGCAGCTCAGGACAGGAAGGGAGGCAATTACAAAAATAATCATGAAATAAGACAGATGGGAAAGATTAAGGAAACAGGCGTAATTAGAAGGTCAAGGTCCCACAGTGCGATATATAATCTGATTCTAAACAAACCTCTGTGATACGTGGATTGGTGCACTTGACATTCCTACTGGACCAATCTAGCCACTGGTTTTGTGAAGAAGCACAGTGATGGTGCAAAGTACATCGGCCTTCTCCGCTGCACCAGCCGCACTCAAACTTCTGATCAGCTTTCAGGCACAGGCCACAGCTTTCCCTTTGAGCTGCGCACTTGTACAAATGAACTAGGGAAAGATCAAATAAAGGATGTTAGTTTAGATCGTTACAGAACAAAAAAAAAAGAAAAAGAAATTGATATAGTTTGCAGGCTATTGCTGAGCCCGGATTCTTCCTCAATATTTTAAGCTTTGTTTCAATTAGTATTTTATGTAGAAGGTTTATTGTCAGGGTCTGGGGTTGCTAGGTGGGGTGGCATAGACACAAAAGTCCAGATTCTATAGTCCAAAGCAAAGATAGAGTTTTATTTTCACTCAAAAAGGTAGTGCAGCAACAAAAGGAAACAATAAAAAAATAAATACCTGCCCGGCTAGGCTCTAACTAAACATAGAATAGGTTACCTCACCTAGAATAACAGAAATCCAAAAGCCAGTAGAATCATTCAGGACACAGCTCCAAAAATATGACCTCTCTGTTGGCTATCTAGCCAAGCTCTGCCAAAGTGTTGCTGCTGGAGCTAGCTTCTTAAGCTCCCTTGATGAGCAGACACTTTGGGGATGAGCTGCCGCAACATCCCCAAAGTGTGGACTGGAGGGGGGTGGAATGACAGGACCCACTACCAATTCTACCTGTCATTCCTAAAAATCCAGCCCAATACTGAGCATCTACCAAAATGCTCAGCAGACGAAAGTTGTCGGCTGAGAACAAACATTCCTTCTGGGTTTTCTCATCTCAAGCACCTTAGTAGTCTGGCTGAGATGTACACCCCCTCCATTATATGACCAGCTATTGGCTTACAATATACAGTATATATATATATATATATATATATATATATATATATATATACACACACACATTTCTAAACATATATACATACATATCTCAATAAAGACATGATGTTGCTAATGTATAAACTACTCGTTGCCGCGGCTCCCTGGATTTAAAGATCTCAGTGCCTAAGACAATATTTAATACATAAGACACATGGCTAAATAAAAGCCACGATACAAGTCACAAGAACACAATGCAGACTATAATTGGTTCTGAAGGATCATGCTGAAAATGTGAATTAATTAGATGTTCTGGACTGCAAAGCATGGTAACACGATAAAGCAGTACAAGGCAGGCTAATATTATCATCTCTTTCATACGCAAAATACTTGTGTCATTTGTGTTTCAGCTCTATAGACATATACTGTACAAGCAGAACAATAAGATAATGCTCACAGGCTGACCGCCTGGTGGCTCGTGCTGCAGCGCTCTGACATCAGAAAATTCTGTATACCAGTGGCAGTATAGGAACTGTATTATTTAATAAATACAAATATGTCTGAAGACTAGAAGTAGCCCAATATCTTATCCCAAGCTACTGCCAGCCAAAGGGAATGAAAGAAAACTGAAGTGCTGCTATTTTGTTATATGCGGTATAGCAGCGTGTATATGAAATATGCGACGCTAGTTTAATAAATTATTACAGAGCGCCACTTTATGTGACTGATGAGGTAACAAAACATTTTAATGGGCAACAGAAACATAAGTGTAACATAGTTCAGCTTATGGTGTACTCTGGAGCACTGTAATAACAAAATCTGGTATATAGTGATGTCCACTTTATTCAACATGTAACAATAAATATTCCCTAAAAAGGCTTGCTAATATTCTTTTAAAATATGGTAATAAAATCCTTTTTATGTATTTTTTTTTATTCAGGTAAGTGAGCTAATCCATATTGATTTATTCCAAAAAACTAAACAATAAAGAAAAAGCAATCCGCCAAATTCAGTGGTATAGTATAAAGTCTATCTTCTACAAGACTGCCAAAAAACCTGCACACTGACAAAAAGTAGAGATAATATTATCTCCGATTTGCTGTTAACAATAATTTTTAGGCTTATAATAATATTAAATTAATTAATTATTAAAAATAATATTATTTGGAGAGAATCTGGCATCAGGTTGCCTAGTCTGCTCTAGTGTTACTGCGCCATTTGGCTAATAGGAGTGATCAAAGAATACAGCAGATACACAGCTACAGAAGACCTCTGGCCTTCCTCATGGTGACGACGGGCTGCGGTCTGTGTAGATACACATAGGCCGGGAAGGCAGGGAGATGGCTGTGCTCATGAATACAGCAGATAAACAGCTACAGAACACCTCTGGCTTCTCTCACGGTGACGAACGGGCTGTGGTCTATGTAGTTACACTTAGGCAGGGAAGGCAGGGAGATGCCTGTGCTCATAAATACAGCAGTTACACAGCTACAGGACACCTCTGGCCTTCCTCATGGTGACGGACGGGCTTCGGTCTATGTAGATACACATAGGCAGTGAGATGGCTGTGTTCATGAATACAGCAGATACACAGCTACAGAACACCTCTGGTCTTCCTCATGGTAATGGACGGGCTGCGGTCTATGTAGATACACATAGGCAGGGAAGGCAGGGAGATGGCTGTGCTCATGAATACAGCAGATACACAGCTACAGGACACCTCTGGCCTCTCTCACAGTGATGGACGGGCTACAGTCTATATAGAAACACATAGGCAGGCAAGGCAGGGAGATGACTGTGCTCATGAATACAGCAGATACACAGCTACAGGACACCTCTGGCCTCTCACGGTGTCGGACGGGCTGCAGTCTATGTAGATACACATAGGCAGGGAAGGCAGGGAGATGCCTGTGCTCATGAACACAACAGATACACACCTACAGGACACCTCTGGCCTTCCTCATGGTGACAGATGGGCTGCAGTCTATGTAGATACACATAGGCAGGGCAGGCAGGGAGATGGCTGTGCTCATGAATACAGCAGATACACAGCTACAGAAGACCTCTGGCCTCTCTCACAGTGACGGAGGGGCTGCGGTCTATGTAGATACACATAGGCAGGGAAGGCAGGGAGATGGCTGTGCTCATGAACACAACAGATACACAGCTACAGAACACCTCTGGCCTTCCTCATGGTGACGGATGGGCTGCAGTCTATGTAGATACACATAGGCAGGGAGATGGCTGTGTTCATGAATACAGCAGATACACACCTACAGGACACCTCTGGCCTCTCTCACGGTGATGGACGGGCTGCGGTCTATGTAGATACACATAGGCAGGGAAGGCAGGGAGATGGCTGTGCTCATGAATACAGCAGATAAACAGCTACAGAACACCTCTGGCCTTCCTCACGGTGACGGACGGGCTACGGTCTATGTAGTTACACATGGGCAGGAAGATGGCTGTGCTCCTGAATACAGCAGACTCATTAATATGTGTCCAATGTATTCTACAATTGTTTCCTTTAGCCAAACAAACAGCACAGATTAAGAAAACTGTCTCAAAGAAAATTATTTTTGTTGCCTGTAGAAACTAATCATTTTTCTAGAGAACAATCAGAAATGAATGCTGTTTTTTGATTGGTTGTTATGGGTGTTAAGGAAAAACTGTCAATGTTGCCTATAGCAACCCTTCACGGCTCAATTTTCGTTGCGCATTTTATTCTGGCATAAAAAGCTGTGCTGTAATTGGTTGCTATTGGCAAAGACATTTAAGGTTAAGGCCTTACGTTACGAAAACGTAGCAGAAAAACAACGCAAAGTGTTTTACCTGCATTCCACAACACGGGGCCTTAGACTATGACTGCTTTTCGGAAGTCTGCCCCAATGACTTTATTTGATAAGTGATGATGAAAACAAGAAACCAGTCAGTATAAACCAAGTATGTGAGAAGACAACATGGCCACAGCATACAATTCTATTTCTCATTTCTTTGAGATATGCTTTATACCTTTAATATCTTGAGGATTGTCAATGATAAAATTCCCATTCCATACAACAGAGAAATTCACTGCCAGGTCACTGATATCCATTCCTTCGTAGGTATACTGAGAAAAGAAATTAAAATAATTTAGAAAAAGAAATGGAGAACTAAAACATATTAGGAGAAATTCCTGCAGTTTCCAGATAGATGATGGGGCAGCGATGCAACCTACTCTGTGCCCATGGGTGTCTAAAGGGGGATCGCTGAATATGCACATGGTAATATTGTGCTGTTAGGTTTTGCCTGGTGCAGAAAGGGGAGGGGGGATGCACCACTACAGTACTAAGAATATTCAATCAATTCCCTTCCACAAGGGTGTTAAAACAGGTTACTGTATCAAGGCAAAATTAAAAGCAGCATACAGCTAAAACCTGATCTTCACACAATCCCTTATCAGACTTGCAGAATGAATAAGTATGTGGATCATGCAAGCATGATTGAAGGTAAAAGCATGGGAGGGCTGTAAAGAGTGTTGCACCTATACAATGAGAGCCCTCCTTGCAGCTGTTTGCTCAGTGGAAGTGTTTATTTACTCCTTTGGCTGTGCGTCTGTCTCCTGCAGACCCTCTGCTGCACTGCCAGAAGCAACTGTATTAGAAATTCTATCGAGTCGGTGTGAGCTGGGGACTCGCACAAGCTGATAAGACTTCCCCGTTCTGCTTTATCAGCCTGCTGTAAATTAGCTTTTTGCTTCAACCCTTTTGTCAGATTGCTGTCTTATTCCACAAAATGACCCCCCGCAGGCTGCGACAGGGAAAGGCCAGATAACGCGTTCCATCCTTTTTAAGCAGCATCCCAATTTACAATAGCTCAGGTCATTGTAGCAGCACAACAGCATCATTCTGATTTTACTATAACAGAATAGATTAAAGCTGCCTGTCTGGTGGTTGCTTGTTTATAGAGTAAGCAGCGAGTTAGTGACTACAAAGAAATGCCATGTTGTGGCACAACACTCACCGAGCTGTTCTGGCATTGGACGCTGGAGCTGTTAAAGCGCAGAGCTGGCATACGGTGTAACACACCCTGTATATTTAGCACACACTCGTATCCCCTCTGGCCTGACTGTGGTTGGGGCAGATTTCTTGCCTTCAGAGTAATTGGCTTAACCTCCCCAACTGGGATCAAGATTTCATCTGTGGGTATTAACTGCGGGCAATCCTGTGGCAAAAGAAACCATTTTCATTACAAACACAAAGAGCTGAGTTTGCTATCCTAAATAACAATAGTACAAGCTATTTGGTGGCAAAAACAGATTTGACAAAATGTGATGCTTCACTCCTTGACAACGGAGACATCTGTGCCCGATCTGTGTTATGCTGCGCTTCTTCTGCATTTACTTTATGCTGACTGTGTCTGGAGAACATTACATTAAGGCTAGATTCACACGACTGAAAACTGGCGGGGTGATATCCGTTTTTTAATGGATGTCACATGGCAGCATTAATTTCACTGTCAATGGGGGCTATTTTCATGACCGTTAATTTGACAGTCAAAATATAGGTCAAGTGCTTTCTGCCATTTTCACGGATCCCACTTGGGTGCAAGACAGCCGTGAAAAATTGATGTTTTTAACAGCTGTTTTGCACCTGGTTCACGTGCATCAATCCTAAGTTTTGCAACCTGAAAGATTAATCTATCGTTATATAGTTCTTTTAGAGATTTAAGTAGTGTTGGTGATCTGGGAATGCTGTCACAGCTCTCTATCTACTAATCTCCTATATGTCCCAATATCCAACAAGTGACTTACGACTGCTCTCACTTTGGCATCTGTTCCCAAAATATGCATGTTCCTTATGTCTTCACAACAGTCACTATTACAAATGTCTCACCTTTGACATGCAAACAGAATGTCAGGTAATCAATTTCTATTTTCTACCAATCTCAGTAGCCTTTTCATATTCATTCCACTACTTTTTGTTAGTGACTACATATTCCACAGCACTTTATGTAGATCATATAGTCATATTTACATGAGCACCTTTCTAGTGGAGCTTTATCTATCTCAGACACACATTGGTTATTATCAAAGAAAGTCCATGAACCTAATAGTATGTTTTAGACATTGTGGGTAAACCAGGTAAACAAAGGTAGAATATACAAACCCCAGGCAGATGTAGCCCTTAGTTTGGCATAAAAACAAACCTCCAAAGCTGCAACAATGTGAACATGTCCATACACATGAGATGAATGTCAGCTGGACTTGCTGATTTTGGCAGGATCTTTTCAGCATTTAATGCATATGGGGGTGTTGGAGGAAATCATAGGGGATCATGCATATTCATTGAAACGTGCTCAATTCTTTGTGCACATGGGAGATATGCTGTTGGCAAATTCATCCTGCATTCAATTATTTCCCTTCCCCATTTTGAGGGAGTTGGGAGTATGGGGAATGTGGGAAAAGACGTTGACTATAATTTCAAAGCCACCATACTGCCCATAAAAAGATCTATGCCACTTTGCAAAACAGGAAGTTCTCATTCAGGCCTCTGCAATGCAACCTCTGTATTGCAAAATGTAATCCAAGTTGCATTGTAGGTATATTCATACATAAGTCAGGTTTTATTTTTTACAAATCCAACTTATGTACTGTGGAATCTCAACTAGTGGTCGAATGAGTCAATACTCCAGTAAACTTTCTGTCCCCGAACCTCAGCATTTGCTTCATTAATCTGCAATTTGTTTGCTTTTGCCAGCTCGATAAGACATGCATTATCCCTGTTTCTGCTCCACAGCAGTAGTGATAACTGGCATTCTGCAGGTCTCTACCCCCAGAGAGAGTTGCGGATATATACACGGCGTGCTTAAACAAATTTCATTACTTACTCTGCTAGAGTGCTGTTCATATGCAGTGCAACCCAAGAGAAATGGACCAATCCATCACAGCTTTTGCCACTAACCTCTAGTAAGTTAAATAACAACATCCCTGGGATAACAAACACGCATTATGCAAATACAGTCTGCTTTCTAACAGTCTCCGGCACCACGTGTGGCAGAGCAGTCTGACTCTGGCAACGCAGCCTTTAAGTAAGCAACATTTTTCTGGGTTACATGAATTACTCCAGCCTGTTTCATCAGCACTCACTACAATAAACCATCTAAAGGCATTTTTTAAAGAAGCCAGGGCCCTTTTATAAAATAGCATACCCTGCATCATCAAAAACAATGTTTTCATTGTGCAAAGTACACAAAAAGTGTGCTTTATGAGAGGTATTGGCTTTAGAGCGCATTGCTTGGCAATTTGGCATACAACAATGCTGTAAAAATAATAATGGGTGCCACAGTGAACAATACATAGATGAAGAATTTATGGATATCATATGCCACCGTTATGGACTTATACTGTGCACTTTATTAAAGGGTGTCTCAAACTATACTTGATGAAAGGAGTAGTCGAAAATAATCAGCTCAGAAAACATCCCCCTGCTGGGACCCCCAGAGATAAGCTGGAGTATATGGGAAAACATGGCAGTAAATGTTTAATTTCCCTGCAGTTAAAATTTAGCGTTACATAGATGCCCATTCAAATCAACAGGTTGTATGGGTAATTTAGGATAGATGTACTCGGTACGCAGTCCAAGAGATGAGGATAGGGGGATCTTCCTCTGTCTAATAAGGTTTTCTGAGATGAACCAACCCTTTAATATTTCTGTCTAGAATGAATATACTTCCTTGCCTTACCTCAGAGACATTAACTCGACCCTCTTGAAAGGAACAGGTTGTTGGATCGTGGGTGCATAGATTTCGGTACTTGCACCAGTGACAGCGGAATGCACTATTTACACAGGACAAGCAGCTGAGGAAAAAAGTGGAAGAAACAATGTGACAAAAAACTGATATTAATGACTAAGTCCAGCCAAACACTTATACATTTGCCTGCATATATATTTATATAAAAGTCGAAAAATATACATTGCAAATGGCTAGAAGGTATATTTTCAGATATGCAAGTGGTAAACATATGGATGCACTGAAAGACAAGGAGATGATAGAGGATATATGCAGCCCACCCAAAGGGCCTGGAAGGACAAAGGCACGTCACCACAGCAGTGACTAGTAGGCTAAAACAATCCAAGGAACTGCTGAAGAGTGGATTGCACAGTCTGGTCTTCTCTTAGTGATCTGCTTTCTTTTTAACTGGAATATTTATTTTTCCATGCTAGCCGCAGAGGTTCGCAGGCATAAAAAAGCTGGGACATCTCTAGAAGCAGCCAGCTAGTATAAACAGCGGCTTCCTCTGCATATACACTGGACATGGCCAGGAATAAACAACACAGGCTCCCTGAAGCCATATATGACTTGTGCTGCGTAAACACTGCATCACATTGACATACATTAAATATACATATATTTGCTATTACCATCTCCAGTTACACACTTGTGGCAAATTCCATCAGTCAGTGCAGCCTCAATATTTATGCCAGCGCATATCTAAACACCTGACACCCATACATCATGTCCCTGCTCTGCCCTCCAACCTGCATTCACTAAATCACTCTCTGCTTTCTAAAAAACCTTAAGCACTCATAGACTTGCAAAGTGTCACCTATGGAGCATTTTATTACACATCTGGCAAGCTGGTGTGAATTGCTAGTGGTAAAAATAGGGTGCTGGCATCAGCCAACGAGCAGGTATTGTGCTGATAGCAAGTATTTAGGAACAATTATTATTACTATTTTATTAATGTGCATTCCTGGCTTTACATGCAGTTTCTGGAAACAATGATACCATTAAAGAGGCTACACTGTGTTCTTTCAGGTTCAGGCGGGACATGTAGCCTCCCTCCCCATGGTGATGGGCACTGTGTGCCCAGGAAGACTGAACAAGGATATCTCAAGGTTACATATTGCAGCTTCAAGGGTGAGCTCACTGTTATATCAAATTGCAGCTTTCTGCAGAGTGACCAGCAGGCAGTGCGGGATGGAGTGCATGAGTGTAGGTCTGGCACACAGTGGCAAACACTAACTATTGTTTTCCCATGCCTCAGAGAAATGTTTATTTTGCCTTTTTGAGCTGTCATTATTCAGAGTTAACCCATGTATGGAATATCATTAAATCTGGACAACATCTATTAGTTTTCACCCATTAATTCTGCTCATTTGTAGAGAGAAATGGGTCGTATCCACTGAGTCATATAAGTTATGTGTCTTCTAAGAGAAAGCTCTGCTAAAAATATAGCATTAAACCATCAGACAAAGCTTAAGAAATCAGAGGTCGGAGTGGTTTGATGTTTTCTATTTATGTCAATATTTTAGGTGTAAAAACCTACTGAAAATACTGGGTAATAATAACGCCAAGAATTTTATAGGAACACATTCTGTTTTGTAGGGTATGTTCACACTGAGTATTTTGCAGGCTGATTTTGAGGCAGAATCTGCACTCCCATTCATTTCAAAGGGAGTATGTAGCAGTTTTTTCATCTAGCTGATCTTTTCGGCTAGAGGTAAAAACAGCGACATGACATATTTTCAGGCGGATTCCACCTTAAATAACTCATTGAAAGCAATGGGAGGCGAAAAAACATGACCCTTTTTTTTACATGGTTTTTGATGCATTTTTTGATGCGTTGTTTACAAAACCAGATAAAGAAATCAGAAGTTTTTTTGGTTTTTTTAAACCCTATGTAGCGTAAACAAAAAAAAAGCGGCGTTTACAGTCACAGCAAAATGGATGGGATTCCCTACCGAAAAAATAAGCATTACCGACACACTGCGATTTCCGAAACCATCACAGTTTTGGAAATCGTAGCATGTCAATTATGCCTACGGAAACACCGGCAGTTTCCCCATAGGTATAATTGAAGCAGAAAGTTTGCACAGGAAAACTCTACGAACTTTCTGTGAAAAGAGCTGGGGGAAAACCACAATGAGTTTCCACCACGTTTTTCCCAGAGCACTTTTTCACTGCGGACCGCTACATGGGGCCTTAGCCATAATGGAATTTATACCATTATGTCAATTATACCTACAGCATTTCGGACTTTCTGTGAAAAGCACTGCAGGAACAACTGCCAAAATGATTTTTCCCGCAGCGCTTTTTCGCTGCAGGACGCTATGTGGGGTTCTAACCTTTAAGGGAAGTTTACAGGTTCAGACAGTGTGCTAAAAAAAGCATGAAAAACTGCAAGAAAAACTGCGCTGAAAAATGTGACAAACTGCATTTACGTAAAAAAAAAAAAAAAAAAATGCGGCAAAAAAACGTTTCCTAATTCCTGAAACAGATTTTTTCAGCCTGTAAAAAACTCTGTGTGCATGTCTGTTTTAGTAAATAATTCTATACAGCATAAAGCAATAATTCTGGAGCATGGTTAATTAGGACTGTGTTGGTCCTCTGTTACTCCCCCTAGAGGAACAACACAATAGAGCAGTTTATGAAAAGATGCTCTAAAATTGTTACTTTATAGGGGTATACAAGAATTCAGTAACGCATACATTAGGAGAGTTGTCAACTCCTCAGTTGTCAACTCCTTCACAGCCATAATACATGTGTCCATATTATGCGATTTAGAATAACATCTAGAGAGTTCTTACAGTTGGTGGCCGCTGCAGTTGTAGAACTTAAAGTCTGTGGTCACAAAAATCTTGCCAGTCTCTTTGGAGATAAGCTGAAGCTCCACCCCAAACCAGTCTAAAAGGAAAAGTAAGAGCCATGATCAGTGGAAGATAAACAGAACACAGATAACAAAAAAGATGTCTTTGTTTTAAAGATGACCTCTTCCAACCATTCAAGTCCTTAACTTCTGTTAATAGGTGCTGTTCCACTGATTCCAGCGCAGATGGAATTTTTTCTCTAGCCCCCACCATTCCTGAGCAACAAGAACAGTTAGCTTTGGTGCCCGTATTTAAGCTCTGTAATTTCATAAGGGCAGTGACAAGCTGGGGGACATGCAGGAGAATGACCGATGGATATGAATAAAACCGCGCTACTCTCTTGGGATAAACCAATACACGCACTTTATTCCACTTTCTTAAAAACACGACGCTACAACACAGCGTTTCGGGGATTCCCCTTTTTCAAGTGTCACAAAACACACAATATACCCTCAAAAGGCAGTTCTGTGAGTTCTAAATTACCAGAAATATCCAGTTTCTCAAGGTTTTCACAATCTCCCAGTTCAGGTGGTATGTTTTTTAGATTATTGAAGCTAACATTGAGTTCTTTCAGATTTCGCAGGCAACCTTGAATATGTTAATCTATTTTATGGCTTCTGTTAGTCCTCTGCCAATCAATTCCTTCCTCCCTGAGGAAGAAAACAGTGGACTTTTGAAACCCATAGGAAAAAGGAATGCTTACTTACAGCTGTGACGTCACCATGGTTTTTTTTCACTAGCACTGGAATACATGTGGAGGACACAACCAGCTGAAGCTCCTCCAAACTGCCAGAAAAGTATCCACTTAAGAGAAGCCCCTTCCTGGACTTGGTGGTGTGGAGGCACTACTGAATACAGAGCCACATGCTGATATTTGTTATTGGCACATCAACACGTAGTCACGATTAGGAATTGGATTGGCAGAGGACTAACAGAAGCCATAAAATAGATTAACATATTCAAGGTTGCCTGCGAAATCTGAAAGAACTCAATGTTAGCTTCAATAATCTAAAAAACATACCACCTGAACTGGGAGATTGTGAAAACCTTGAGAAACTGGATATTTCTGGTAATTTAGAACTCACAGAACTGCCTTTTGAGGGTATATTGTGTGTTTTGTGACACTTGAAAAAGGGGAATCCCCGAAACGCTGTGTTGTAGCGTCGTGTTTTTAAGAAAGTGGAATAAAGTGCGTGTATTGGTTTATCCCAAGAGAGTAGCGCGGTTTTATTCATATCCATCGGTCATTCTCCTGCATCTTCTGTTCCCTAAGGGGTTCTGGATTGAATTACTGCTGCTGCCAATCTTCCTTGTATTGTATTAACAATCTATTCCTGTGGTTGCTCGGTATTATCATTTGTTCCTCAAGCTGGGGGACATGACTCTGAGCTCCAATCAGAGCCAGCCAGTGTCAAGAGTTCAGAATCACCACCTTGGTCTGCTCCTACCTGACACCGCCCTCCTGACAGTACAGAGTACTATATCAGCACCAAAACTAACTGCATTGCTTTTGGGAAAGATGGAGATAGAGATAAAATTTAAACTGTGCCAGAATCAGTGAAGCAGCGCCTATTAAATAATGTAAAGAGCTGGACTTATTGGAGGATTGGCGGTATTGAAAGGTCCTCTAAAAGTAATATTTTTGCTGGCACAAATACATAAAGAAAAATTTCAACTGTATGCCAAATGTTGAGATTCTCAAACCTAAAGCCATGTGCTCGGGACTAAAGTTGGGCATGCCTAAGTCTTTATTTTCAAGGAAGGCCTAACCTCCTCTCCTCATTAAGTAGACATTAAAGCTCAGCCAAAACCAAGCGTGCATCTACATGGGAAGGTCAAGAGAAATAGCTAACACCCAAATGAACATTTGTCTAACAGCTATTACAAGTGTATAGTGACCATAATCTTTGCCTGAAATTTCCAATTTTTTTTCAGGGCCACTAAAGCATTTGCAAGTCTAAGGCTATGGCCCCATGTAGAGGGCCGCAGTAAAAAGCAGTGTGGGAAAAAAAGCTGCCGAAACGCATTGCTGTTTTCCCACAACCCTTTTCACAGAAAGTCTGAGCGTTTTTTCTCTATTGACTTACTTCTTCAATTAAACCTATAAGGAAACTGTCTGCATTTCCATAGGTATAATTGGAAGAATATGCAAAACTGTCTTCCATGATGTAATTAGGAAGACAGTGCCTCAGTCATGCAGCCCAATAGAGGGCGCTCCCTTTAACATCATGCCCAACCTTCCCAGAGGCCTTTGCAGCAAATCCCACATCATTTGCAGCAAAGGCCTCTGGGAAGGTCAGGCATGATGTTAAAGGGAGCGCCCTCTTTTGGGCTGCATGACTGAGGCACTGTCTTCCTATTTACATCATAGAAGACAGATTTGCATATTCTTCCCATGATCCTCTTCACAGTGGAGCGTCTATGGCTTAATAAGACTCCACACACCTAAATGGTGGTCTCTCCCTAAGGAGTGACGATATCTGCTTAACCATAGGTATAATTGACATGATGCGATTTCCAAAAAGGTTTTGGAAACGGCAGCATTTGTTCTGTGGGTATTTTTGTGCAATGTGATATTCGCTAGTCCTCACACTTTGCAGGGAATGTAAACGTTTATGCCACGTGGGACTCCAGCTTCAAGATCATTACAGTAGTAGCGGTGGTTTTATGGCCAGGAGATCACTCATAGGAAGGTTGTCCCTCTTATGATCCGGTTATCTCCATGTTCCAGATTAGGTAATTGTAAATCCATTACAATTGTTAAAATTTTTTACCTTTTAATAAGGTAATAATTTAGGACTGTGAGAGATATCAGCTAGCCAGCTTTCAATATGGGATTTTTCATATATCCTAACACTACAGAAATAGATATATAGCGGGTGCACTCTGGGATTTCGGTAAGCGCCGTGCCTACTTCCAAACATCAGGAAATAATCCTTTTATTTCCTTGTCCCCAAACAAGATAATCCCAGACTCTTTCTAAATAACAGGCTCCCCTCTGCACATAAGCTTCTAGGCATAAAGAAACCTCTTCCAAGTTGCAGAATTTTTCTGTTATGTGATTTCTGAAAGTGTCTGAGACCTAAATCACCCGGTGGGTATTGTATTCTGAGTTTGTGTGGCATGTTTGCCTGAAATGTACAGTGAGAAAGATACAATAGAGGACTACTTATAATAAATTACAGCCTCATTTGCATAACAACTACTACTAAAAATTTTCCTATAAGGTGTTAGATTTCAAAGACAATTTACTGGCCCTCGATATTGCTGTGCTTCCATTTTAACAAAGGTTCAGAGATTATCACAATAGAAACTGATTGGTGCAAATTAACTCATCATAGTGGATGTGCAAGTGCCTAAGACGGCAGGACATAGAAGAAACTGACAGCGGCAGGCAATGTATTCAGTGGAAGAAAGTATTCAGAGTAAGAAAGTATTCGACCCCTTGAAGGGAAAAAAACTCATTTTCAGTCACTTTGGTGTTCAAGTGGTCACTAACAATACAGATATTACATTATCAACATATGGGGCAGATTTATTACAATAGTCTAAAAGCAAAACTGTCTTACCCATAGCAACCAATTATAATCACAATTGCTATGGGAAATTAAGACAGTTTGACCATTTTAATAAATCTTCCCCATGGATTCTATGAAGCATGTCTCATTGTGATTGACTGCTAAGCCCCTTGCCGTGGGCAAGGTCAGTGTTCTATCCGTGTTTTTCTCAGATAGCACACTAACTCATTCATTTTTATGGGTCCATGCACACGGCGTAATGGACTTGCCCATAGAAGTGAGAATAAAAACCACGGATAGCACACTGATGCACTAAATGTCTCATCTGTATTTTTGCAGATCTGTAAACTCGGATCACTGATGTCTTCTAAAGTGTGAGAGGGTGTTTGGGCCCCAGTTAGGCATCCCCATACAAGACAGAAAGGGGCTGTTTCCATAACACCAACATAAAGCTAAGGAAACAGCATAGCACATCTATGTATGCTGTTTCTGTCATTGTAGAGCTATAGACGACAGGTATCTCAGCTGTGATATTCTGCTTGAGTTGCTATCATTCACCTCTATGGAGTTACAAAAACAGAATTGAGCAGTAGCTGTTTTGAGTCACCTGCTGTTGATCAGAACTTGTGGCTAATACCCTATTAAAGGGGAAGTTAGTTATTAGATGTTAAAAAGACAAAATGTGTCACGCTGCAGTAATAATACATGAAAAATCTCACCTTGATCTGCAGGTATAATAGGAACATCTTTTGCAGCTGGGGAAATACAGACTATACGATTGCCAGACACTTGTCCCTCTACCTGAGTAATGTTACCGATGGAGCAAATGACACCAGTAGACAGATCCGGGACATCACTAACTTCTAAAGTGAGCTAAAAGAGAAAAGATGTCAACACTGTTTCTACTGAACAGGATGCCTCTAAGGCTGTGCCGATATCAGTTGCTTTCAGCAAAATGGCCTAAACCCCAAAAGAAATGTGATGGACCCCACTGCAAAACAACAGGATCTATTAGAATTGGATCTCATTGATGTCATGGCTCTGATGTGAACAAAAACCATGACGCTAGTGTGCACAATGCCTAAGGCACGTGATAACGGGAAAAGACTAAAGGGGTTACACACAGGGTGTCTTCCAAAAAAGTGCTCACCTAACCTCAGGCTGTGTGCCATATTGTATCTGAACTTCAATCAGTTCAGTAGCGCACCTGCAATACTAAACACTCACTTCTGCCAAAGAGCAATATTGCCCCCTAGCTAGCCCTATACTGCCCTTATGAATAAATAATGAACTTTTAATGAATTCTAAGATATATAATTCCTAGCACCCCTGAAGACAACGTTTCTCCGGTGATTACATCATCCATTCACCCTTCACCCCACCTTTGGGAGGGAGTAGAAGGTAAAAATTGTTTGATAGTCAATTCCTGGGATCTTAATATATTCCTTTACTTGTTTCTTAATTTATGTCAAAGAATTAATAAAAATTTAAATTTTATTCTTAGAAGTAATATAGGTACTACCGGTAGTTAGGGGCCAATACTGTCCTTTGGCAAAAATAAGTCTTCATGTTTGTCTTCCTCACACCTATAGGGATTTATTTTTAGACTGTATTCGGCTGCAATACTTGACACAAATCCCAATGTAACATGATTTCATTAAAAAAAATATCTAACTTTCTCTTGTCTTAAAGATTGTTCATGTGCTTTCCCTTTAGAAATGAAATTTACATATGACAATGGTAAATCTATAGCTATGGTTAGAAGATTACCCTTGTGTCTCTTACCGGTAGGCTGTGCTCTGACACCGGTAGGCTGTTGGGCTGTACCATAACCTTAACACATTGATCAATATTACTTGCAAAGCGGAATGGCTCCTCTGCACGGTCACACTTATCCTTTTGGGAGCACCTGGAGGAAGTAAATGTGAACATTTTATTAATACATATACAATGAAACTTGTATAGTTGGGGTGGGTCTTCTCAAAAGAAGAAAAAAGCCTATATGCATAATACAGCTTGAACGAAAAACTGTCACACGAAAATTGGTCTGGAGTTTGATGTGTAGTGGGGTCTTCAAAAAGGAGAGGTCTTTTGGAAAGATGTTATTGCATAGACCTAAAGTGGACCAAAACGTGCTCTTGATATAAATTTAGCACACCTAAAAAATCTTAGGGGGCGTTCACACTACTGTTGGATTCCGTCAGCGGTGTCTGTGGCTATTGTCTGTACAAGATTTTAGCAATGGACACTAGCTGATCCGTCTGAAATTCCATTCATTTCAATGGGATTTTATCTTGTGTCCGTTTACACCCATGTCCGTTTCTGCAAGTGGATAAAAAAAATCCTGCAGGACTTTTCTGTCTGTTTGAAAAAACGGACAGCAAGTGTCCATAATTTTTATAACACTGAAGTCTATGGGCAACAGATTTCTAATGGACAGTAACTGATAGCCATCTATCACACCAATCTAACACCCACGGGAGAAACTGCGGCAGGAATGCATCACGGTTCTTCCTTTTTTTTTTTTTTTTTTAAATGTAGATTGTGAGCCCCACATAGAGCTCACAATGTACATTTTTTCCCCCTATCAGTATGTCTTTTGGAATATGGGATGGAAATCTATGCAAACACGGGGAGAACATACAAACTCCTTGCAGATGGTTTTTTTTGCCCTTGGTGGGATTTGAACACCAAGGCTCCAGCGCTGCAATGCTAACCACTGAGCCACTGTGTGGCACTGCGTCATGGTTCTTCTAACAGCGCTGTAAACAAAAAGTTTTACTCTGCAGACTTTCTGTTACTATTAGAGATGAGCGAACACTAAAATGTTCGAGGTTCGAAATTCGATTCGAACAGCCGCTCACTGTTCGAGTGTTCGAATGGGTTTCGAACCCCATTATAGTCTATGGGGAACATAAACTCGTTAAGGGGGAAACCCAAATTCGTGTCTGGAAGGTCACCAAGTCCACTATGACACCCCAGGAAATGATACCAACACCCTGGAATGACACTGGGACAGCAGGGGAAGCATGTCTGGGGGCATAAAAGTCACTTTATTTCATGGAAATCCCTGTCAGTTTGCGATTTTCGCAAGCTAACTTTTCCCCATAGAAATGCATTGGCCAGTGCTGATTGGCCAGAGTACGGAACTCGACCAATCAGCGCTGGCTCTGCTGGAGGAGGCGGAGTCTAAGATAGCTCCACACCAGTCTCCATTCAGGTCCGACCTTAGACTCCGCCTCCTCCGGCAGAGCCAGCGCTGATTGGCCGAAGGCTGGCCAATGCATTCCTATGCGAATGCAGACTTAGCAGTGCTGAGTCAGTTTTGCTCAACTACACATCTGATGCACACTCGGCACTGCTACATCAGATGTAGCAATCTGATGTAGCAGAGCCGAGGGTGCACTAGAACCCCTGTGCAAACTCAGTTCACGCTAATAGAATGCATTGGCCAGCGCTGATTGGCCAATGCATTCTATTAGCCCGATGAAGTAGAGCTGAATGTGTGTGCTAAGCACACACATTCAGCACTGCTTCATCACGCCAATACAATGCATTAGCCAGTGCTGATTGGCCAGAGTACGGAATTCGGCCAATCAGCGCTGGCTCTGCTGGAGGAGGCGGAGTCTAAGATCGCTCCACACCAGTCTCCATTCAGGTCCGACCTTAGACTCCGCCTCCTCCGGCAGAGCCAGCGCTGATTGGCCGAAGGCTGGCCAATGCATTCCTATGCGAATGCAGACTTAGCAGTGCTGAGTCAGTTTTGCTCAACTACACATCTGATGCACACTCGGCACTGCTACATCAGATGTAGCAATCTGATGTAGCAGAGCCGAGGGTGCACTAGAACCCCTGTGCAAACTCAGTTCACGCTAATAGAATGCATTGGCCAGCGCTGATTGGCCAATGCATTCTATTAGCCCGATGAAGTAGAGCTGAATGTGTGTGCTAAGCACACTCATTCAGCACTGCTTCATCACGCCAATACAATGCATTAGCCAGTGCTGATTGGCCAGAGTACGGAATTCGGCCAATCAGCGCTGGCTCTGCTGGAGGAGGCGGAGTCTAAGATCGCTCCACACCAGTCTCCATTCAGGTCCGACCTTAGACTCCGCCTCCTCCGGCAGAGCCAGCGCTGATTGGCCGAAGGCTGGCCAATGCATTCCTATGCGAATGCAGACTTAGCAGTGCTGAGTCAGTTTTGCTCAACTACACATCTGATGCACACTCGGCACTGCTACATCAGATGTAGCAATCTGATGTAGCAGAGCCGAGGGTGCACTAGAACCGTGTGCAAACTCAGTTCACGCTAATAGAATGCATTGGCCAGCGCTGATTGGCCAATGCATTCTATTAGCCCGATGAAGTAGAGCTGAATGTGTGTGCTAAGCACACACATTCAGCACTGCTTCATCACGCCAATACAATGCATTAGCCAGTGCTGATTGGCCAGAGTACGGAATTCGGCCAATCAGCGCTGGCTCTGCTGGAGGAGGCGGAGTCTAAGGTCGGACCTGAATGGAGACTGGTGTGGAGCGATCTTAGACTCCGCCTCCTCCAGCAGAGCCAGCGCTGATTGGCCGAATTCCGTACTCTGGCCAATCAGCGCTGGCCAATGCATTCTATTAGCTTGATGAAGCAGAGTGTGCACAAGGGTTCAAGCGCACCCTCGGCTCTGATGTAGCAGAGCTGAGGGTGCACAAGGGTTCAAGTGCACCCTCGGCTCTCCTACATCAGAGCCGAGGGTGCGCTTGAACCCTTGTGCAGCCTCGGCTCTGCTACATCAGAGCCGAGGGTGCGCTTGAACCCTTGTGCACACTCTGCTTCATCAAGCTAATAGAATGCATTGGCCAGCACTGATTGGCCAGAGTACGGAATTCGGCCAATCAGCGCTGGCCAATGCATCCCTATGGGAAAAAGTTTATCTCACAAAAATCACAATTACACACCCGATAGAGCCCCAAAAAGTTATTTTTAATAACATTCCCCCCTAAATAAAGGTTATCCCTAGCTATCCCTGCCTGTACAGCTATCCCTGTCTCATAGTCACAAAGTTCACATTCTCATATGACCCGGATTTGAAATCCACTATTCGTCTAAAATGGAGGTCACCTGATTTCGGCAGCCAATGACTTTTTCCAATTTTTTTCAATGCCCCCGGTGTCGTAGTTCCTGTCCCACCTCCCCTGTGCTGTTATTGGTGCAAAAAAGGCGCCAGGGAAGGTGGGAGGGGAATCGAATTTTGGCGCACTTTACCACGTGGTGTTCGATTCGATTCGAACATGGCGAACACCCTGATATCCGATCGAACATGTGTTCGATAGAACACTGTTCGCTCATCTCTAGTTACTATTATATCTACGGGGAAGCTGCCAGCGTTTCTGTAGATATAATTGACATACTGTGATTTCTAAAACCGCGCCGGTTTTGTAAACTGCAGCGTGTTCGTGCTGCGGTTTTTACCGCTGTGTGAGCACGGGGTTTGCATGAATCCCATCCAGTTTGCAATTACTGTAAAAAGCCACGGTTTTTTGCAAGGTGTTTCCACTGCAGGCAAATCACAGTGTTTCCAACCCGTGGAGCCCTGGCCTAAGAACACAAAAGTCTCATTCCTAGCTCCGTGAACAAGGATTCTTACAAGTCAGAAACCGTACAATCCTAATTTGTTTCTATTACCGTCAATTATTTAAGTCCACCAATATACTACTTTATATACACATAGCAAAATATAGCAAACACATGAAGCTGCAGAATATTTTACATTTTGTGAGGCTCTATACTCTTTCTGTGATATATACATTTAATGTTAAATCTGGAAGCAAGGTTGTACCTGGGCACAATTCATTTGCACAGTGCTAATATACTGCTAGTATGCAGGATTTTGATGGAAAAATAAGTCGCTGACCCTGCATATCTGAAAATGTGATTTTGATGCCTTAGGCACCGTTCCATAAAGTCATTTGCAGATGGAGTCAGGGCTAGGATATGGAAATGGTTTTCCTTGTATACTGTCGTTGACAATACCAATATGTGATGGGGTCTGCAGACCATGGGCATGGTTGTAACTGTTTTACTTGCGATATAAGAAGAGGGGAAGCTTGCGATTCTGTGCACCTAATGTTCTCCTGAAACTCTCTGTAATATTGTGCTATTTATTGCACGTATAAATGCTAAGTGGAGGTTGTTACTCTCACTCGATAAGAGCATTCTCCCCGTTTTTATCACCTTCTTTTCTTGGTTTATAGCTTAAAGACAAAAATTTCCAGATCTCAGAGACATGAAAGCTCAGGTAATGCAATAGGCAGCTAGAAGATAGAGGAACAATGGCATTTTATGGATAATACATCAGCACCAGTTCTGAATGCTATAACACAATATGGGTAGCTCAGAAGTGACCTGCATTTATCTCCTAGGCTCCTATTTCTAAGGTAGGACTAAAGCAGGTCCACAGGTCAAAGGATATTAGTAAAATTTGAGTCCAAGTAGCAAAACTGGACTACTGTTATTTATTTCTCCCAAACAGCTCAGTCCTCAGTCGCTGATGCTTTTTAATACCTACCTAAAAGGATGATGACAGATAGCAAGACTTTGAGACTACTTAGGTTTTTTTTCAGCCACGATCTAACACAATATCTTTAAAAAAGTCAAACATTTATACACAAAAGTGTTTAAATACATTAGAATAATATAGCATTGTTCAAGAAATTTTAACCTATGGTGCAAGATGACCAAAAATAAATGGATATGTCCCTATCCACAAAAGGGCACAGTAAAACATTAAAATGTATTCTAATAAAGTATATTGTTTTACTATGCCCTTTTGTGGATAGGGACATCTCCATTTATTTTTGGTTATTTATTTGGGCCTCTACAGTTACGGTATATTATTTTTCAATTTGTGTTTATGGTGTAAGATGCAGTTAAACCCAGAACGCAGATGTGGCTCCCAAAGTCTAGGTGATGAGTTGTACCTACTACCCCATAACTACTTACATGTTATGCAGGACACACCATCCACAATGTGGATCACCGGAACTGAGGCACTCCCCACATGTTGAATATTGCTCACAAGACTCCACAGGAACTCTTGATACCTGAAACAAAGAACAAATGACAAGGGTTCAGTGATAGACCAAGTTGTATTCTGCCATCATTTTGCCTTACACTAGGCTCACACCTGCATTCGGGTTTGTTCTTTGGGTCCCCAAGTGAAACCGAAGAATGGAGACCAACTCCAAATAAAAAGGGGTTACTGCAGAAACTATAATGGGTCCCCCGGGATTCCGCCCAAAAAATGTGGAAAAATGGGGATTTTTTAAGCAGGTTGGGAATGGAAACACCAAACCTAGATCAGATGCAGGTGTGATCCTAGTCTTATTTTGCAGCCCACCTGATATGAAAATGTGTTACTGGAAGGTATGCTTCTCCCAAATTTTCCCCCAGAGAAGTACCATCACAGCAAAAAACCATATGTTTTATATAAGGTAACAAAATATAAAGACTTTCAATATGTTACTAACATTAGTTTATTTAGTATTTTATTAATTTTATTTAATCACATTTTTTGCTTGGAGCAGATGGGATTAAAACAAGGTCACAGAGAGATGCCACTAAAATTAACATTTGCATTTGTCAGCTCATAGGCAGTGATTCTGCCAATGAACAAGTGATCCAAACTAACCTCAATGCAGGGAGACTCATAGGAAATCAGTAGAAGATGACAAGTTTGAGCCCCTTTTGACCTCTGCCCTAGCTGCGCACCATGCACTATGCTTCCATTCTGAAGGCCCAGCCTGGGCCAGTGACCAGCTCGGAAAAAATCCTTTCTTTTTAATGACTTTGGGGAGAGCAGAGCGGCTGTTGCCGCAGTAATTCAGTGTAATTAAACCTATCTATCACTTCAGCAGCTGGAACACGATTCCTGATGAACTTTGCAATGGGATTTCGCAGTCACTGACTCGCAGCCTCAAACGTCCTCAGAGGGAAATGGAAAAAAACCCTTCTCCTAAAATCACATTTTAATGTGGCCTCTGACGGCGCAGTTACACTTTCTAGCCATTTTTCTTTTCTTTCCTTTAATACATTTTCTAAATCTGATCACACACTGTGAAATTCATGTAGGGAAATATAAATTGTAAAATACATTTCTATACGCTTTAATAGATATATAGAGATACATGTTATTTTCTCATACATATATACACATGGGCCCCCACTAGTCCATCACCACGGCTTCATGCATATGTGAACACATTTTTAATGTTATTATTAACTATTATGTACATACAAATGTATGTACATACTGCTTTATTCAAGTGTATATCGAATATACTGTATACTATGTGGGCTATGTAGTATACTATAACGGAGGCAAAAAATTAATGTGAAAAATGGATGTTAACAAATAAGGCTCTCGCTCCTATTGTTTGATATGTTAATTCTTTGTCACATTGTTTTGTCAAATACTGTCTGTTAATGTACCCTCTGGTTTGTAAAGTGCCGTGGAATATGTTGGCGCTATATAGTTATCATTATAGACATCAGTGTTTGAAAAATGCAAATTCCAATTCCAAATTCCTACGTGTAGTCATATCCTTACAATGTAACAAAGGTGTATGAAGCTATTTAAAGATACTGTTAGTTGCCCAAAACAACCAATCACAGCACAGCTTTCATTTTCAAGAGCAATATATGAAATGAAAGTTGTGCTATGATTGGTTGCTATGGGTAATCGGGTTTTAGTGTAGACACTTTTCAGAAAGTTCCCTCATATTGCTTTGATATAGACATTTATGCACGCACAACTATTTTAATACATGGTTTATCCCAGTTTTGGATGTGTCCTTACACAGTCTGACAACGTCCAATTAATGCTGGCATTATCAAGACTCTGTAGGGGCATACTCCTCTGACAAGGGAAACACCCAGTTGTCAATTAACTCATACACTTCCAGGAAGTAAAACTGCGGAATAACTCAATGCACAATATAAAGATGTTGTGCTTCTATTCAAAGGGAATGCAAAAATTAGCTTCACAGACTTCACAGCAGAGACGACAGGATCCCTTTAAATGACAAGTTCAGTTTTTCTATATCTATAGCCTTTGTTAGGCTCAAGCTGGCATACCTCTTCTTCAAGAGCAAACAAATACTTGCAGACACAGGGGATAGACTGACAGAGGGCAGAAGAGGAGACAAACAGAGAAAAGAGACTTGATTTCCCAGGCTTGTCAGCTGCTGGCACTGGCTCCCTTGTTTTAGACACTCAGGTGCTACAGGAATGAAAAGATTTTCTAGAGGTGACACATAGGGGAGAGATAAAGGGACGAGTATTTTGCTTGATGTGAGGGAGAAGTCAGGAATCTTTGCAGAGCGCAGTCACCCACCGCTGCTATCATAATCTTCTTGTGAGCTGCAGATTGCTGTGTGGGGACTTATAATTTGAGCTCTCAGTGCAGCCTGGAATATAACAGGTTAGCATAGCCTTGGGAATGGAACATTATTACCTCCATAAGTGAAAGCGATGCCGATCCCCCATAATGTTTGGAGAGTGTACACTTGTCATACAAGATTCCATTTGGAGTGATTTAATGTAGAGACAAGATAGTAGAAGTGATGATTATGATAAAGGAGCTAGACACATATCTGTTATTCCCTGTGTCCTTTGAATCTATATATAGCAGTACAGTACGTCCCTGTTAGTAAGGCTCTGTTCACATCTTCATTGGAGATTCCATTAAATAGGTGTCATGTTAGGTCATTGGCTGTTGATAGGGTTGTTTAGTCCTGAGCTCAAATGCTAAAGTTGCATCCATGCCCTCTACATAAAAGGGTGGTCCAACAAAACTGGAACTGTAACCTGGCTCATGACCAACTGGTCTCGCTCTCACGTGCCACTTCTGTACAGGTCAACAGAAATTGCCTGGCTGCAAAGTTCAGGGTATGGAGACTTTATCATATCTGGTCCAGAGGACAAACAGTGAGGATTAGAGATGAGCGAACACTGTTCGGATCAGCCGATCTGAACAGCACGCACCCATAGAAATGAATGGAAGCACAGGTGCTTCCATTCATTTCTATGGGTGCGTGCTGTTCGGATCGGCTGATCCGAACAGTGTTCGCTCATCTCTAGTGAGGATCAGACGCTGACAGTACCACAATGAGGGCCGTTTCAATAATTTTATACAAGTCACAGCCAGTTGAATAGCTTTTTCAGACTTCTATTTCTCCCATTTTCCCCATACATATGCATCCTAGGCTTGGACAAGTCAATATATGCAACAACATATACAGATGATAGCGGGCTTTTGCCAAAATTTTCTGGGTTGGGTAAGGTTAACCTTATGTGTATGGAAACAACTTGAACTCATTATGTACACATGCCATTATGTAGCTAACTGGGTGACAACTCATATGGCCAATATAATTGTTACCATTGATGGTCGTCATCTATCATCTCTTAAAAAACGATGAGCTAGAAGATAACAATACGGTTATTAGTAAAAAATGGTTAGTCTTATAAACCCCATTAGTGCATGTTCATGCGAGGCATATTTGTTGCACAAATTTCTAACTGTCCCATCTATCTAAATAAGGCTTTATTTACACATATATCAAAATTGGCCATGTGATGGGTATTTGTAAAACACAATGATTTCAATATTTCTATTTACATGGCCATTTTTAGAACACGTTGATTTCAATGGGGGAATTCATTATTCCCTCTACGCCAGTTTTCTGGGGTAGAGGGATGATATTGTGGTGCACGTTTGGCCCAAGGCCTTTTCTTGTGTCAGACGTGCGCCTCAAGTCCCCATCTGTGCATTGCCTGTCACACTGTGTGAGTGCGGGCAGGAATCAGGGAGGTCTTGATCCGACATAATTATTATAACTCACTCCAGTTTTCTGCCATGAAGTTACAATGGAAAGCTATGCCTGTTCCAATCTACCATAGATTTCCATTCTGGCACAGGGATGGCAGACAGATTTATGAAGAAACTGCAGCTTCTTCATTTAGCTCTTGGTCCCTGCACCAGTCAAGGCTTTATTAAGACTAGTGTATGATACGCCAGTCTCAATGTGTCCATTCATATGGCCATTTTTTTGATGGCCTAAATAGGCTGTTTTCCTTATTGCTCTTATGATTGTAGTCTAATCCATGCAGATTTTTATGTGCTTGCTAAGAAAATAATCCAATTCAGATGTATGGAACAGATTTTCTTAAAACATCTCTCTGATAACTATACCTGCAGCTCATCGTATTGACAGCCCTTGGACTATTCTAAAGTCAGAATTGTATAATTTATTAAATAAACATATATATCTATATCTTCTGTTAATATTACCATACAGACCCAATGTTAAAGTATGCCTTGCAAATGAAAGTGTTCTGCAAATATTTATCCATATTCATAGCAGTACATGCAGATTTTCTGTTCATTGCATGACGCAGATCACAGAAAACAAGATTTAGTGGAGGTGTACAGAGCTGGCATGTAATGATTAGCCTTCTTGCCCCACCATCCCCTCCCTGAACACCCGCCAATCCTCTTAGCAAATTAATTATAGCAAATAATTGTAACCTGGTGCTGAGCTCAGCCCCCATGCCAAATATAGCACTTGGAATAATTTGGGAGTCTAAGCTGAAGTAATTAAGCATTCTGCAAACACCTACACAGTTGTGGAACGGTTATTAAGCCAGAGTCTTAAGCACCGACTCACTGGGGACTCATTAATAACATACACACAGATTTTAGTGACACTGTCATTTATCCTGGATAAATCCCACCTAGGGGACTCCACCTGTGCCCATTCTACGCCCGAGGACAGTTAGTGCCTGCAGGACTTGGCCACTCTTCTCATGACTGGAACAGTTGAGATGGATTCCTGCCTGTTTCTTTATGATTTATCTCCCACAGGCCCCCACCACAGTGACTTACAATGGAGAAAAAAAACACCATTGCTTTATTTTATAAGTTTAATAATATTATCAAGGGACAAACTAATTTTAATATTCTTGTAATGCAGATTTGTTTTTTTTTTTCAGATATAGTCACAAAACCGAGATACCATTCAAGGCACGTAAATAATTCACTGTAGCAGATATATTACTCTTTTGTGGGTGACATGAGGTATTGCAAACTAAGTATCTCTTGATGATCGATGTAACCTGTGTATCACTGTGTATCGTTGAACAAGGCTAGATTCACACATTGGGGCATATTTATATATATGAATCCTGTTCGACATATTTAGAAATCTGTTGTATGGACGTTCATAAATCTGTCTAACTTTCAGACATGTCAAAATTCTGGCTCACTTTCCCTTGCACCAAAATTTTGGCTCATTTTTCCAATGCGCCAAAAATCCCGTCTCCATTGCTCATGTGCCAAAATTCTATCTCAATTATATCTTCAACTTAGTTTACACCATTTTGAACATATATTTACCCTTTGCATAAGAAAATCTACAGCATATTTTTAGGGAAACTTCACACGGGGTGCCGGACCAAAATACGGGTAGCTGCGACTGGATAATGGTGCAGTGTACCGACCTCCAGTCGCGCACTCTGCTTCGCATTAGGCCCAAATGAATGGGCCTAGTCGGGAGGGATTGTCTTCAGGAGGATGTTGCGGGGTGAATCTGCCTGAAAGAACGAGCAGGTAGCTTCTTTTTTCCGGGAGCCAGAACAAACGGTTCCCGGAAAATAGAACTGACCGGCTCCCATTGATTTCAATGGAAGCCGTCTTTTTTGGTCAGGATTTTGAGGCGGATACGGCCTCAAAATCCTGACCAAAAAACTCTGTGTGAACTTACTCTTAAGCCTCTTCCATTCTTATATGTGTTGTAACATTAGATACTTTTAACCCACGCCCATTCTGGTGCACATTTTTCAAAAATGTCAGGCCAGGTGTATTTTTCTATTCTTTCCAGTGCATACAGTTTAGAAATATTAAAAACTATGCTCCATAATTTTTGGCACAAATGTATAGAGAAAAGAGTCTCACTTCTACTGATAAATATGACCGATAGTGTTTTGCTGTAACTAGATTTTTGTCTATAGAAAAATACTCTTCTTATCTCATGGCGATCATTATAACTGTTATATAAAGGCACTCTATATGATGGAATAGGGTTAGATTAACTCATTCAATAGCACATTGCTGTAGATAGATGTTACTTCCGCAGCACTGAATGGCTTCAATTTTATTTTGGAAAATACTCTTTTTATGGCTAAGGACCCACATAGAAGGCCGAAGCCAAAAATCGCTCCGGGAAAAACCAAAGTGGCAACTCATTGTGGTATTTCCTGCAACGTTTTCATAGAATGCCCATAGACTTTTTCTCTACAGACTTTCTGCTTTGACTATACATAAATTGTAGCATTTCCACTGGGGGGGGGGGGGGGGGGGGAATTTTTCTGCAATGTGTGGATGGGATTTGTTGGGAGACCTGAACAATGGTGAGCCTGTCCGCTAAAACTATGGACCCCATGGACCTCATAGACTATAATGGAGTCCAATTGGTGTCTGTCATTTTTATACTGAAACCGTGTCTGTGTAGGACTTTTCCATCTGCAGCGGCAGATGTCAAAAGTAAACACAAAATATACTGAAAGAGAAACTGGTTGACCCTTGACAAGTTTGTTTACTTTGGCTAAAATATCTACTAATACCTCATTTTTGCAGTACCAATTATGTTAATAAAGGGATAATAGCGAGTCTGCGTTTGTGATGTGTACATACATAGTTGCCTGACAAGCTGCCTGATCTTCTTGTATGGGCACCACTAATAGGCTATGAGCCAGCATAGTGCACCTATGACTGGACACCATATAAGTCTTATCTGTGTGCAGTTGGAATATTAGGCATCCATCCCCATCATGCATTATGAGTGCATTAGTGGATGTGTTATCAATTTGCACCTCTGCAGACTCCACTTGGGCCTGTCTACATCCTGCAGTGAACCACTGCTTAACCTAATATCATGTAAAGAGTTCTGCTCTTTCAGTGATATCATTCTGGGACTTACCAGCCAGGCACCCTCTTTAATAAACAGGGCTATATCTGATGTTGCATCTATTCCCTATTCAAGTAAACAGGGTTAAAGCACATTGCCCCAAAATGGCAATATTCTTGTTCTGTACTGAGATATACCTGCATGATATTACAGCAGAAGCCATATACAGCAGCAGTATATTGCTTTTAGATCAATATAAGTACTATGTGAAACTCACCATTACATACAGAGAGGGCACTGGTATGTATGATGCAGAATTCACTTTTCCTTTTGTGTAGACCAGGGGTGTCTCGAAATGTTTTAAGTAAGTTTCCAGTTTTGTGTTGGGCCGCATTCGCAGACATCCTGTGCTGCATGTGGCCAGTGGGCCATGGGTTGGACACTACTGGTGTAAACCTTGACATGGCACCTGTCATTCCATAATGTAACTGATAGACTGCTCTATGTATATTTGTATTGGCTTCCTAGTTAGCAGCATGGTTGCAGTAATAGTATATTTTTAAAGCACCCTCAAGCAAAGAAGTTTAAGGAAACAAAATGCCCTTGTGTGCTTTTTCTCCTGCTAATTAAGTTCTCATTAAAGAGGCGCCCTCGCACGCTCTGATTGCTAAATTACGGACAAGAGGATATGTTTGGGTACATCGACACCAGCTTCTTTCTTTTTATGGCAACAGGGCACTTGTCTCGGCAGACGCAATGCTTGTTAATGACAGCACGGAAAGGGATCATAAAGTGTCTTCGCCGGAACGCCTGGATTTATGGCTCTATAGTATCGTGTTAATGCTTTTAATGTTCTGCAGTGATAGCATTTAAACAGTGAGTAAAGACAAAGCAGAATCTCAAGAACAACCTTCCTGCAGCTCATTCACCAACAAACAGCTGACAACTATGCTAAGCAATATCATGAATAAGTGAGCTAGCATTCTCCTTGTTTGTATGGCCACCTTTACACATATTCGTGCTAAAAGGAGTGGAAAGCTGGCCTAGAGTATGAACGCAGTATCAGACTACACAGGGTTTGTTTGTAGTCTGCTACTGTGGAAACCTATAGGTCTACAAAGGCACTGTTGAATTCAATGGTGAGAAATTATTAAAAAAGGTACTTGCAAACTTGCTTCATTTTTGTTTTAAACAATTAAAAATTTACCCTTAGGGCTAGTTCACACGGGGAGCGGAATGGCGGATTTTGGTCCTGATTCTGACGCGGGAAGCCATGTCAGAATAGGGCCAAAATGCGCCTGCCATGACTGTCACGGCTTCCCACTCTGGAGTAGGCCCAAATGAATGGGCCTAGTCTGGAGGGTGCTGCCATGAGGCGGACACCGGGGCTGAATCAGCTGCGGAATCCACCTGAAGAAATGGCAGCTCGCTTTTTTTTCCGTGAGCAGTGGTCTACATAGACTTCTATTGTGAGGGGGCGGATTATGATGTGGATTCAGCACCAAACTCCGCCCCCTCTTGCCCCGTGTGATCGAGCCCTTAAGGTAGACAGAATACTTAACATTAATAGAGAAGGCAACATATTTATCTAATAACACAATCTACTGACTCTACAACATTTCTAAACTGCAAATACAGACAATGGGGATAACTCAAGGATTATGTAATTTGCCCCCATTTTGGTGGTCATATGGTTTACTCTATAATTTCCCTGTATGTTGTGTTCATTGCCAACTACATAATACCCAGAGAGGCTATTGCAATGGGTCCATATGAGTGTATGAAAACTTATATCAACCTTAAAATCACATCAAAATCCTTGCCTATCCATTTTAGCTAAGACCTATGTTTGTTGTTACATGACTTACGTATAGAAATTCAGATGAGTCATTCAATGATGTTTTCATTCTGTGCATCATTGTCATTTTGAACAGACTCTGCCAATTATGGTGCCGTGACGGAAATGTCATAACCTTGACATACCAGACCGATACGCCAAGCATGGCAACATAATGTTTTGAGAGAACAAAAAAAAAAAAAAAAAAAGAACATAATGCATACCATATGAAATCAAGAAAACGCAATTGCATTTTAATCACACAGTATATCAAAAGCCAGGGCGACTGAGATGCCTATGGCAATGTCTGGAAGACTTCTCCGAGAGAACCAGGTCAAGCAAAAGGTTCCATTTCAAGGCTGAATAAAAAATTAAATAAGCTGAATTTAGAGAGGGAATGGTATTTAAAAAGTAATGGAAGTGCATGTCGGATGATGACTTGGACAAGTCAGGCTGGGGGGAATGCGATAAAATAGAGCACAGATTTCAAATGACCTACGTCCGCTACAAATGTGGAAATGTGCATGCTGCTGTGTAGATTTCTAGATGGCTACTGAGGACAAATGCATTTCTAGCCCTGTACCCCCTGGGATTATGCCTTAGCAGACTAGAAATGAAGCATTTACTGGGAGGCTTATTATTATTATGCAGCTGATGGACATGATTATTCTATATCTACAGTGAAGGGATATGTCACATGTCACATACACAATGAGATTTACTTAGAATAAATCTAGTGCACGCACAGTTGTTAGTTAGTGATAAAATTGCTGAAGTCTCCACATATCGTCCTGCCTCTGCTATGGCAGGACAATTCCCTCTGGGAAGGTCTCACTGGTTACTGTGTCACTCAGCCCCAACAATCGGCTGCTTTCACTGCCTTCTCTATGACAGACACAGAGCACAGTGTTAGCGCATTTAGGTTAATATCAGCCTCCTGGGGATTAGTGTGGAGAGAATTTTGGACACTGGTGTATGCTATAAAAGCAGAAACATCTGTTGCAGTTATGATCCAGTCCAGGAAAACCTTGTGACAGTTCATAGTCTTGTCACTCACTAAAGCGATGAGCAATAGAAAACTACTATACAAAAAGTCCATATATGATGAAATTAAATGTGTTCTCCCTAGGACTGCCTATAGGTGATATAGGTGTTTTATACCATAGGCCTTTCAGCAGGATATCAGCAGGTTACAAATGGAATCTTTGATCTCCTCTACCACTCCATCATCTAAGGTAGACCTCTAAAGGTGGCCATACACACTAGATAGAAGAAGGTTGGTGGCTAAAAAAAAAACATTAAATGAACGATCATTTTCCAGATGCAGCTACACACGTTTAAGTCCATATTGGCCGTTCCAGTCCTTAAGGTGCACCATACATGTTCAATTATACTGCGCGAAGGGCAAAGTAAAAAACTGTTTGTAGGTGAAAGGTTTTACATAAGAATAAAAAAATCATCTGACTATGGTTTCACATCAAAAAAACCAAAACTATACAACCCTCGGCATCCAAATCCAAAAATGTTACTGCTGGAAGATTCGCTATATTCAAATGTAACCTTTATAAAAACATCTACTATAATGCAAACATAAATATACCCCCTATCAATATACAATATCTAGATATGTACAGGTATCACTTCCACATCTCGGGGATTAGCACCCCAGCAATGTGGAAAATCCATGTAGAATTAAATGGCCTAAAATAACATAAAAAAGATGACTCTGTTGAAAAGGAATCCAGTACAGTTGTTGTCAGTTCCCCCGTCCTCCCTATGTGCATTTACTTGCAGACAATCAGTGGCCACAGTGGTCGGGGGCTCTATTACTGGCATCATGGATCCAGTCACAATGTCAGTAATAGGACACGTTATCACTACAATGATCACTTATCACTATTATTGTCTCTATCATTAGCTACTGCTGACAGCTAGTGTCACACACCTATCATGGAGAAGATCATACTGTAGCCTCTCTGAAACTATATTTCTGGTCTCTTCGATTATTTAGGAGAATACGTAAAGAAAAGGATAATTCCAATTCAAGATGGAGTCAGATCAGGAGTGAGATGAAGATTGTTGGAATATGGGGCCAGTATACATGAACGAAACCAGGAGGATTGATATATTCCCCCAATCTATCTTGTTTCTAGATGTATTGTAGCACCTTTATATCATTTAGTGATGCAATTAGTATTAGTTCTTGTCTTTACCTTCAAGGCACAATACTGTCAGTAAAAACTTAACGTTTAATCTTTGCATCATGGTTTCCTCTTTGTCCATCTAAAATTTTAGATAGTATTCATGTCTCGATGAGTTTCCACCCACTGTTCATGAATGGACAATAGGCTATGGATATTTCTGTACTGTGAAATCTCTGTGCTTGTGGCCATGCTGCTACATTTTACTTGTTGGTATAAGGTGAAGAAGTTAAGCATCTTATCATTTCCATGAGGTCTATCATTCCCAGCAGGTAATACTACATTCCTATAATGTGTTTTAACATTCTCAGCGGGTACCTTAGGTTCATGGTGAAGTTCATCACTCACAGTATGATCGTAATGAGGCCCACCATTTAGATATACCACCACCTTACTTCTCAGCTCATAGCAAGCTTTATCAGTCACAGTGGGTATGTTCGGGATATATTCTTCACAGTTGGACTTTTATGAACACGCTTATCATTTATAATGGATATAACATACCATATGACCAAGATTATGTATTATTGCATTATACAGAACATTCATTTCAAGGTTTCACATGACTAATGCTATATGATGACAAGGAAGTACTCATAAGAACCCATAGAAAGACTTCTCAGACGCACAGTGAGGCTAGGTTCAGATCAGCACTTGGGTTTCTGTTCGGGGGTCCCCAAGTGGAAACCTTATCTGCTTAAAAAAAGCAGTTAACCGTGGAAACCCGTGGAACCCATAGACTATAATGGGGTCCATGTGGTTTCCGCCTGAAAAGGGCAGAAAATGCGGAGAGCGGAACAAAATCCCCAAACGTAGTACAAGCGCTGGTGTGAACTCAGCCTAACTTGTATTAGATACCTGTGCAAGAATGGGTAAACAAATCCTTGCCTGTAATTGCATGTACCAACACAACCATCGCTTATGATAGAATGGTTATCGATCAATGTGAAATTTTTTTTTAAGTTCATAAATTAGAAATGCCCAGGTATGAATAAGTTACAATTTTTTTTATATGCAGGGAAACACAGTGCCCACATGTAATATAAATGTAGTTAAAACAACCACAAGCTTGATCACAAAAAAAATGATATAAACCTAACTTCTGAATGGCCTGGGGACTTATGTCAGTGCCTCTATATGAAAACATGGTAACATCTAAATATTTTCCTCTCTTTATAAATGAATAAATCATCAAAGAGCAACATTCAGGGAAACACAAATAAACGCAGCAAATAGCAAGGTTGTTATAGAAGAGTCCTATATTTACTTCTAACTTTAACTTCCCAAATACATTGGTCCTTGGAGGCTTCAATGCCAAGTTGGTAGCTGGTTGTAAGGACTGAATTATTAAAGCAAATTATCAGCCAAGTGTACTCAAGTCTGCGATGCATCACTTTCCCCACTAAAAAAGAATAGGGAAATCCTTATAGGAAAAGGAACAAAAGATATTCACCCATATTGGCTACAGTGATTGGGCAGGGTTTCGGCCATGGGGCGGTCAGAAAGTGTAGTCTTAGCCTTATGTACTTAACAGAGAAACATGGAGGAAGAGATGCAGCTCTGTCTGTATAGCACTATGGGATGTGTTGGAGGTAGGATATTGCACCAAACTAAAACGCTGAATACATTAACTGTAGTTGATGACCAGGGGTATAACTTGAGGGGATGCAGAGGGTGCAGTCGTACCAAGGCCCATTAGCCTTAGGGAGTCCATAAGCACTGGCATCAGTATTGAGATTGCAGCTTCTATCTGGCCCATAAACCAAGGACACCCACAGATCAGCCTAACCACACTAAGGGATTAAACTCCTTAGCACCGTAACCATCACTATCAATAATTCTCTGTAGGGATGAGGTAGAGAGCCCCAGACAAAAGATCGCACCGAGGCCCACAAGACTTTAGTTAAGCCACTGTTGATGACCAAGTACATCATGGCTGACAGCTATTTAAGAAGAGAACAAAGGATTAGAAATAATAAAGTCCAGTGTGCCCGACCCTTCTTTTCCCCATGCCATTGGGACACCTCTTATAAACATTAGATTACTGACTAGTCCCTCTTCAATCAGCAGGTTTGGCTGGCATACAAATGTAAAAATTGTCTGGTCTGATACCTCACACATTACATAAAAAGCTGCAGCAAACTTTACAGTAACTTGGCATTTGATTTCAGTTACAGTATTCCCACTGCAGGAAGCTTGCCGCTTCTATATCTAATTCTGGTGGCCAAACCACTTACTGACTCCACAGACCAACTCTGACAGCTGTGGTCATTCAGAAGCAGTAAAGCATCTATAATTCATGAAAGTATATATGAAACAAACTGTAAATCAAAATAAGATATGATAATCCTTTAATAGTCCCACAGTGGGGAAATTTCAGTATGCTACAGCAACATAGTAATTCAGATACAGGATAATACACAGTAATATATTACAGAAGTAGACACACATAAGCTGAGAAGAGAATATATATTAGGAATCCATAGCAGCTAAGGAACAGCAGAAGAAAGAAGGAAGACTTCATAATCATAATCATTAGTTCTCTGTGCGGAGTGATCTTCGCTTGGTCTGATGTAGATTATACAGCCTGGTCGCAGTTGGAAGGAAGGACTTGCGATAGCGCTCTTTCTCACACTTGGGGTGAAGCAGACGGTCACTTACAGTGCTGTCAAGTGCCATCAGGGTCCCATACATGGGGTGGGATTTGTTCTCCCGCATGGAAGTCACCACAGACAGTATCCTTCTGTCACTCACCACCTGTACTGGGTCCAGGGGGCTCCCCAGGACAGAGATGGCCCTTCTAATCAGCCTGTCAAGTCTATTTCTGTCCCTGGTTGATATACTGCTCCCCCAGCAGGCCACACCGAAAAAGATGGCTGAAGCAACCACAGAGTTGAAGAAGGCCCTAAGAAGTGGCCCCTGGACTCCGAAGGCCCTCAGCCTCCTGAGCAGGTAGAGTCTGCTGTGGCCCTTTCTGTGCAGCGCCTCCAGGTGATCAGCCCAGTCTAGTTTATTATTGAGGAGCGCACCCAAGTACTTATAGGTCCTGACTATCTCAATGCATGTCCCTTGGATCTCCACCGGGGTCGGAGCACTTCTCTATTTACTAAACACCACCACCATCTCCTTGGTCTTCCCAGCATTAATCCTGAGCTGGTTCTGCTGACACCATTCAACAAAGTCAATACAATATCAATACTAGTATAATATAATTAAGAATAATTAATCATTTTATTTTGAAGCCAGCAGATGTAGTTGGTAACTTTCTCAAAACCTAGTCTGACCCCACTCAAAGACTTTGGCTCTGAGACGGCACCTCAAATTCTACAGCCCTGCATGGAAGGGTAAATATGAGACTGGAAAGATTCAATCCACTAAGCAAGTATGCTAAAAAATGGCACATTTACAGAAGCATTGAGAAAGAATCAAAAAGAGCAAATATATGAAGGTTAGACATACAGGCCACATTTGCTAATAGCTAGAAAATGAAATATTTGGCAGCCTAAAAATGCTGCCCATTTATCTTTGTACAATGCAACACATTAGTTGGCTTAGTTTGCACAATTGTCGAGCACATTGTTGTACTTTAAGCCATGCCCCCCTTTTTTTAACGTAATGCACTCATTCTTGTCGAGATAATAACATCACATTTTTATTGAATTAACAAAAATAAATTTAACCATAGCAAATTCCATGTAGTAAAAATCTACAGTTGGCTGAGAGTGATTGTTATTAGCTATGTGATATGGCGAAGCACAATTACATTTTACAACTGACTGAATATGCAGAATTATGAGGCCAGTTAGTGTCACAAAGTTCGCAAACAATCCCACTGCTATTGTGGCAAAGAGTAATTCTATAAAGGAAAACAATTAAAGGGTTTTCAGGGCAAAAAATAATTTTTCAAAAAAGGTCTATCAATAGGTTTATAAGTGCACTCAAATACCTTTAGCAGTGTTTCGAGTGATTTCTGGGTTTCCCTGTGTGCTCCTGGCATCTTCTGCATTTGTTACATAGGTATCTTTGTGTTCTGTTTTCATACAGCTATCATGATGTCTTGGACCACTTAGAGCTGATTCACATCACCTCCCTCTCTTTCTCCCTCCCGCCCTCTTTCTCATTCACACCCCCTCCTTGTTTCCCTAGCTAACCCACCCTCTGCTAACCCTTCCTAGCTAACTCAACACCCCTCCCCACACCACTTAACTGTCTTTCAAACAGGACCTTCTGGGCACAGGACGTCACTTCATCTGGGCTCACTTCAGCTCTGTTGCACAGATTTCTGCCCAATAGAGTTGGAGTTATGGCATGCACAGTGTCCCAGATGAAGTGGCTTCCCATTCCTAAAAGATCCGGACTGGAAGACAAGTAAGTATGATGGGGTGGGGGGCTTGGTGGGTTAGTATTGGTGACATTCTGTTTCCCCCCTTCTGGAAACAGAATGTATCTGGAAAAGCACAAAATGTGCCATGTTACTGCCTCTGTGATCTAGGTAAGTAGAAATTTTTGGTACGTAAGTAATTTAGAAGGTATATGGAAGGGAGTGGGGGAGGTAGGGTGTTTAGCTTAGATTATAAATATCTATTTATCCCAGACAACTCCTTTAAGATAATGCAAAACTTTCATGTTGAACTAATGGCTACTAGGTCTTTCATGTTATGAACATACAGTTGAAATATTGAGATAATTAGAAAAGAGTTGAACATTTTTTTACAACTTTTTAATAGAAAGTTACGCAGAGTTGAATGGAGTGTTAGGACATGAGCATCAGCCGCATTGTACAAATGTTACTGGTGGGCGTCCCAGTGGTTGACCCACCAGCAATCTGACACTTATACCCCCTTATCCTGTGGCCAGGGGTCAAGTGTTTATTTTTGTGGTACAACCTCCTAAACTACTATATATTTATTTTAAAATAAGCTTACAAAGTTTCCAAAAGTATTCTATACTGTACGCGAAAAAACGTAAGTACTTTTAGCAGCAAACATTAAAAAACTAAAGGCACATTATTTGTATGGTTTATTATATCTTATTAAACATGCCACTGTCTTCAGTCCGCAGAACGGACTGATCCATAACAGGCACCAGGGAACCTGCCAATGCTTTTGGCTCACAAATCCAATTATGCATTTTGACCAAGGGCGTGAAGAATGAATCTCTTTAAAGCATCTAATCTTTATATTTCTGAGTGCAAGGCCAGAGGGGAAAAAAGACAGATAAGAAGCACCAAACTTCTTAGGTGTGAAAAATGGACCCAATGCAAATCTCTCGCTGCTGGAGATGACAGTCATTTATAAAACTGAGGCCTTTAAAGGAGCACTCTGTGTTTGTCTATATTTTTTATTACATTATCTGATCTCGATGCTTCTTCTTGATGATCTCTTGTCTTAAGCCCAAGGACTAAGCACCCTAAGTTACTTGCTCAATTAATCCCCAGTCTACAAGAAAACTTGTCCATATACACGGTACACTAAAAGCTTGTTAAAGCGACATCAACCACCTCCTCGCATACTCCGCAGCATACTGACAAATTCTGGATCGTATAACAGAACTGCTAGATATGATACAGCCAGTAAGTTCCACAATGCCTATGTGCCCAAGTAATCTCATAAAAAGTACACACAGCAATTCATCTATATTTATCTGGAATGAATACAATTTTCATCTTGATTTTTGATCACAGTAAATTAAATTTCACAAAATTTCTGCAATTTTTTTGTAAAACACTTTTCAGTAACTATTCGCAGTATAGTCATGGACATGGTCACTGGTAGTTCCTTTCTATAGGTCAAGTTGAGCATGAATTCCAGTAAAATACCCCGATTCTCCAAACCTGTTCTACTGAGGGTACATTATTCTGCTGTGTTGTAGTGTTTTATGCCTTCTGTGGTTCCAAGCGAGAGATGCAATTTTTTTTTTTTTTTTTACAGGGGATCATTCCATCTTTGTCATTTTATCAAAACTGTCATGCTCTGTAAATACAATTACTGCAAAAATATGACATTTAGATGAGAAACAAGTATATTTTTGTTCCAGAGATGTCAATAAATCACTTCACATGTCATGTACAGCAGAAATAGAAAATTTTAAGACACCTTCAACTCTACCTATTAAAAAAGCGCAAATATTATACACATATTCAACTTGTTCAGAATAAAAACTGATTATGGTATATTTAGCTAATGAAGGGTTTACTCAAGTTACAATACCATCCCACTGACTAAGCCCAAAAGCTACTTGCATGTACTAATACTATCACTCTCCATGCTGCTGCAGTATTAAGTATTTAATGGGCTTTTAATCATCTGTCCGCCATTTTTATGCTCTCTACCAAGTTCCAAGCAGCATCCAGAAGCAATATCAGCACAAATACTGCTTTAATGGATTGGGTGCTTCAGGCTTGCAGTTGTACATATTTTAAAATACCCTATCAAGGAATTCTGAGTTAGGCTGAGGCCCTACGTTGTGAAAATGCAGCTTTTGCGGTTGCAGATTTTGATATGTTTTTTGGAGTCAAAGTAAGGACTGGCTACGAAAGGATTGTAAAATATAAAGGAAGCTCAGCCCTTCTGCTCAATTCACTTCTGTCTTTAACTCAAAAAACTGCAGCCAAATCTGCAACAAAAAAGCAGCTTTTCTGCAACGTGGGGACTAAGGCTGAGGCCCCATGTTGCATAAATGCAGCTTTTTGTTGCAGATTTTGTTGCGTTTTTTTGAGCCAAAGTTAAGAGTGGCTACAAAAGGAAAGGGAAATATATAGGAAGCTCTTATCCTTCTACCTTCTGCTCAATCCACTCCTGGCTTTGGCTAAAAAAAAAACGCAACAAAACCTGCAACAAAAAAAGTTGCGTTTCCGCAACGTTGGGCCTTAGCTTTAGGCGCAAACGTTGCAGTTTGGCTGCGACATTTTACAGTCACTGCTAAGTGGATGGGATTCTAGTGAATACTATCCACACACTGCTGAAAAATATGCGCAGTGGGCATGCTGTGATTTCCAAAACTGTTGTGGTTGGAAATTATAGCATGACAATGATACTTATGGAAACGCCAGCGGTTTTTCCCTAAAGGTATAATGTAAGCAGAAAGTTCACAGTCTGTGAAAAGTGCAACAGGAAAATTGAAAATGTGGTGCCATCACAGATATTTGCCGCGGCTCGCTACGTGGAGCGCGTAAGCCGGCACCCATTGAAGTCTATGGGATCTGTTTTGAAGCTCCTCGCTCTGAAACGTGTTTACGTGTCTAAATGAGCGGCACGTTACTCCGTGGGAACGGGGCCTTAGCCTTAAGGACTGATTTTTATGCACTAGAAGCAAACAGAATGACAGCAGGTAGAGATCTAGAAAACCGTAAAAATTGTAAAGTATATTGGAAAATTGTATAACTTTTCTTAACCTCTTTAAGGTTGCTGACCTCCCCTCAATTGCCAGCCGAGTGCTGAAGTGTTCATGGGGTTGATGGATCCCATGAAAGCCACATCAAAATTCTGAAAGGGCTACACAGGAGAATAAACCAAGAAAATAGAGAATTCTGTGAAGTGGGTATGTTTTTTATACTAATCTGAGATTCACTCTGGGAATGTACCAGGGCTAGGAAACAATTGAAATACATAGCAAGTTCCGTAGCTTCTGCTCCTGTCCATATATTGTAAACAAGGAAAAGACCCATTAATAACTTACAGGAGATCGGGTGAATATGTGACTCTTTCCTTGGCTAAGCTGGGAGCTGTGTATGTAGCACCCTGCAGTTGACGGATAGGAGAGTGAGCGATAGAAGGTGTTGCTGAATCCTGTTACTGACTGCAGGGGAAGTGTAAATTGAAAAGGCTCCAGGGTGAGGGAGCGGAAGAGTAGCTACGTACAAACCTTCCTCAGCTAATGAAACTCTGCACACTCGGCGCGTCTCCATCTCATTGCTTCAAGCTAATGTATTTCTTGGTCAGCTTATATTTTATTTCCTGAAAGCCAGACCATGGAGCTAGCAATGTAAAATGCATAGAGAGGCTGATAACATGTAAGCATTTTATAGAGTAGCAGAAACACATGTTTTTTTTGTGATGTGCAATGACATGTTAGGTGGCGATAACAGTAACAATGAAAGATTCAACGCTGCCGTCAAATTAGTTACTTTACTATTTCACTGCTTTCTTACATTTGTTTTTTATGTTATATTTTGAACTTGTCATGTCCGTGATCTGATGTATTTTTATATTTGCTTCCACAGAACATTTCATGTTTTTCTATCAGGTTAAGACCTCAACCTTATTACATTATTATATAATTTTCTACACCTACACAGAACAAGCATTCTACATCGTATGACTGACCAAGCCATCGAGATCAATACTAGTGGATACTACTAAAAAAATATTTTCTTAACCTATTACCATTATACTATTGGATATACGGTATATGGCCTGAAGATGTTCACTTGCAGTAGGCTGTGTATGCAGAAATAGTAGAATAGCAGTCTTGCCATCTAGGTTATCTGCTCAAATATCAGCAGAGGGTCATGGAAGTCCTAACAAACAAACAAACCTATACTTGCCTCTCCACAGGTCCCACATTCAGGGGTGGCAGCCCCATTCATGTTTACAGGTCCCGGGCTATTTGTACCAGGTGAGCACTACAATCAATCGCAGGCCTACACAGTCACCTCTTCGCAATCAGCATGTCACAGTAATCACATTGGAAAGCTGATGACATCTAGGTGCATAGTATCCTTGGGCCCCATCTTCTCATTTCCACTACAGGAGCACTAATAACCAATTGTCTTGAGGTATCTCCCTGCTGCTTGAGGCCTGCTGGAGTGTGGGCACATATCTTCATCTCAGGACAGAAATAATCAGGGGTAAGGGCTAGGCAGAAAGTTACTATTGGGAAAAAATTAGGTGACAATTTAAGAATTTACAAACAAATGTGAGGTAAATATTGTTGTATAGTGAGTACACAGTAGGCATCCCAGTCTGACGCTGCACTAGAGCCAGTACCATCTCTCATGTATAAGGAAAGAAACCATAAGCATATAGTCTATCATCTTCCTCATTATAACACTATCCTGTCTAACAGTCAGTCGGAGATTATAATGTGTTCTCCACATAGGGAACTTATGGGGAATGGTCCATGCCATATCATCATGCACAAGGTTCTGTTGACTGAAACGGTGATCCCTAGAGAGAATAAAAGGCCATGCAATTCCCAGGGGTCCCAGTGACAACACATGACTCACCAAAAGAGAAAAGTCTCATGAATTTTCAGAAAGAAATGAACAACTAAATAAGGTAACACTAACAATAGTCAAAATGTTGGAGCAACATACCGGTGCACCCTAATCCAAGGCCCCTCACCGCCAATGACACGGATTGCTGTTGTATGAGCTGCAAAAAAATAATCTAAAGCAAAACAAATGTGGTGCGTAGCACGTAGGCAAATATACTGTGCAAATGAATCGAGAATTCTGGCAACTATGGATCTACCTGACTCTTGTCTCATGGAAAAGTCTTTCTTTTGGTAATTCATTGGTAGATAAACCCTCATCGTACATAGAGTCATAGGCACTACTGATGTGAGTAATCCATACACTAGTATGATCAGTCATAATAACAGCTTTGTCTATAGTAACGAAGGGAAGTCTTCCCATTTTTTTGTCAGTGATAACCTATGATTGTATGGTTTCCTTTACTTTTGTCTAAGAAAAGTGAATGCAATTATAGCATATTTCTTACAATGCATACCATTTCTTAAATCTAAGAATACTAGCCATGGGAAGAAGAGCTACCAGCTGTCTTTATAATAGACTTTAGGTCTTTCAAATACAAAAGAGTTAACACATCGTGACAGTGATAGGCGGCAACACCTGATCAATATCTGATAGTGGACAGCGGACAGGCCCCTCTGGTGACAGCAGAAGCCAGTGTTCATGGGCTGTTTGTTTTACAAGCTGGTTTGAGTTGATCCCTCTGATTAACCCCGGCTGTATAACAGGGACCTATAGAAGGGGCTGCTGGTCACACTCCATTTCCCTGCATTAGGAGCCTTTGTGTAGAATCACCCTGCTCCCCTGCCTGCACCCGCCTCTGCTGCCCACATCTCTGTGCTGACAGAGAGACAGCTCTTGATGTCGGAGGAGAAAATATAGCATCTGTTTCCTTTTTATCTAACGGTGGAAATGAACTCTTGAGAATTCTGAAATGTGCTGTGCTAGGTCTCAATTAGAAAGATGCTCACAATAGCAGCCATTTTTAATCGCCTCAGGAAATAACAGGATGTAATAAATGGATTTCTCCTCAATGGAATCATGTTCCAGCCTTTCACTACTACAACGTGCATTTATATTCACACACTTTCTACAAATCGACAGATATTACACACCTGACCCTTATATCTGTCTCAGCGTGACCTTGTTGTCAAACAAAAGGAGGGTTTTTGTAGCCTAAAAGTGATATACTGTCAGGATAAAGAGATCAATAGCATAAGGATTATAATGTCACATACTATGCCCCTTAAATACAGCCTTTCTAATGTCGGAACATTGCTGGCATCAGTGATATACCATATTATTTTAGCAAAGGCTAAATGTAAAAGTATGTGTTTACAACTAATCTGTACAAACTAATGTAACATGTAAGGGTGCATTCACACAGAGGACAATGGCGCTGAATTTGGTTTGGACTGACTTGACTGACTGATTGACTTTAATGGGTTCCTTTTTCTGCTAGCAGAGGCTTTTTTTTTCAGCGCTGAAATTCCACACCATTTTCCTCCATGTGAATGGACCCTTAGATATCCATTTACGGATAAAGCCCCACGAAGCGAGCTGCAGCCAAAAAGTGCTGCGCGAAAAACTGTGGCAGAAGTGCATTGCGGATTTTCCCACAGCTCTTTCCACAGAAAGTCTGCAGAGTTTTCCTCTGTGGACTTTCTGCTTCAATTAACACTACAAGAAAAACGCCAGCATTTCCATAAGTATAATTGACATGTTGCGAGTTACAAAAACGCAGCAGTTTTTGAAATCACAGCATGTCCGCTGTTGATATTTTTCTGCAATGTGTGGATGAGATTAGCCAGAATCCCATCCACTTTGCAGGTACTGTTAAACAATGTGGGGTTTTTTGCCTCTGTGTTTATGCTATGTGGGGCCCCGGCATAAAGAGGTGTTCTGCATTTATATATAAGTAGTGGTAATATATTGTAAGCATTACAATACGACATTTTTGAAACACAAGCAATATGAAAACTAGCACAGGTAAAAAACGACACTTTCAGATTCCAGCATACATTTTCCAGAACAAGCTTGGAAAGTGATATGACTGGGTGGTATGGAGTTGTATCTACTTCTTGTATAATGATAGGCTTTTACATCCTGTTTCCCTATTGATGCTATAGCATGATCATGACCATCCAGAATACAGTAGATTGTTATTTATGCAATAAATGACCACGAACTTTAGATAGCTGTTAGCTAAATGCTTGTCCAACCAACAACTACTTATTTAATTATTATGCTTACTTATATAGCGCCATCACATTCCGCAGCCACCACATACATGCACTCCGTGCTCATCTGCGTTCAGGTTTCCGTTCCCAAAAAAACGGAAACCCAATCTGCTTAAAAAGCGATTACCTGTGGAAACCCGCAGACCCTATAGACTATAAAGGAGTCTGCCGATTTCCACCCTAAAAATTCGGAGAGAAAAGCACTGCTTGCAGGACTTTTCTCTCTGCATTTTTCAAGCGGATTTGGGGGCAGAATCTCCAAATGGAGACCAGGCGCAGATGTGAACCTCATTTTATCAAGGAGAAAGGACAACAGAAGAATCATGCAATGCCCGCCTTGTTTCCTGAGGGAAGTCAGGGCACCCCATACACATTGGGTTAAGTTAGATGATTTTCATCTAATTTAAGCGGAGTAGTTACTGGGAAAAGTATTCCAATTGAGTGTACTGGCAAACACATGACTGAGCACTGAAGAAAGATTCTGTATGATATAAAAACTTTCAGACTGTGGATGGATAACATCCTTTTTTGCTTGATAACTATGAAGCAATCACTTTGCCTGGATAAATATGGTCCCCAATTTGCATAGCATCTGAGTGTCATACACATACGCTCATAGTCTCACAATGTGAGTTCCATTTGTCCTTGCAAATTTACCTATCAGTGTTTGAACTGGATAAGGTGCTTCTATCCAACTCAGCATCCCGCAGAGACAATAAATATGTATAAGCGGATGATAGGCCTCTGAGCTTCCTAAGGTATTGATGGCTCATTTCTATGGAGCAGCTGTGCACTCACAAAGCAAAGTGCTCCAGCTGTTTGAGGTAAGAGACTTGGATGTTCCTACGCTTGGCAGTGGAGGCTGCTGATAAATATTCAGGAGGGAAGAGCGGGGGTCTGGCTGTGTGTTTTGACATTTGACTTGTCACTTTTTCAAAAAGATGCCAGCTCCGAATGTGAGGAAGGACTAAACAGGCACAAAATCCTTCTGCTGAAACCACACCTCTTGTTTAATAGTGAATTGTGAGGTGGAAAATCCAAGGATCTGCCAAATGAGGTATCAGAGCTGGCACAGGGGAACGACAGAGAAAAGGATTCAGGAGAGGGGGGTTAAATAGCTCAGCTGTCTATTAATACATTGCCTCTATTTACACGAGAGCTTGCCATAGACATGGGATATTTATCTGAAGATCACTGGCAAATCCAGCTTAATGAAGTTGTCCATGAATTTCAGGACATAGGGAGGAGGCCAGAAAAGGTGAAAAAACACATTTTCAATGAAAAAAAAAGAAGAAGAAAAAACCAATACAAAAAAGAAAAAAATACTTACCTGTCCCTGGCACTCCTGCTGTCCAGTTCAGAGAATCCTGCGTCGTATGTAAAGGCAGTGGTGACATATGTGAGTGACATCACAGGCTTCTTTCCTGGGGGGTTCTGATTGGCCTCAGCATTCCCTTGTAGACCCTCCAGAGATTGTCTGTTATCACTAGGTTACTAGGACGGCAGTGTAGACCTGGTATCCACATATAATGAAAAATACCATCTCATCATAACCTAATACTGTTTATTGTGTTATGTAGAATCACAGCAATCCAAGATGAATGTGAAATACACGCATGTGTCCTAAGTGTTTATACACATCTTAAGTGTCCTTTTGGCTGCAGGAACATTATTGTTTTAAAAGTGAAAAGTCAAACCAACATAACTGGCAAAAACACTGGAAAATGTACTATTAAGGCTCAGCGGTTTCAGTCCTTTTTTTTATAAGGCTGAAAAGTTGGAGTTGTGTTACATGTCTTCCTCAAGCCTTCATTCATAACTATTTTCCTGATCCACTCATGTTTCACAATCTGGCATATTTTTCAAGAAAGGAAGTGTCAGTCAGCAAAATGACTATTTTTGCATTTTTCTGTGAATGCTTGGAAGAGATGAGGGGGGGAATCAAACTTCAGTCCTAACAACGGGGAGTGGGAAACCACAATATCCGAAGACTTGCGGAGTGTACTGAGCTGCCACTGAGCACTTTGATAAACCCTCAGTGGAGCCGCTTCCACCTACTGATGTTCTAAAGACACACCAGGCAGAGTGCAGTCTGCAGACTCCATGGAGACTGCTGCTCGAAAGAAGAGACAGCAAATCCTGGTGGGTACAGATTGCTGAAAGGTGCATTCCTGCTCTGAACATCAACTAGTGAACTCATTCAATCTTGTCACTCCCTCCCTTCCCTTATATTAACAGCTGTTTCCTCAGAACCTCAATTATTACTTAAAAGACGCTACACCACAATTAAGAAATTGCATTTCATGTACGGATAATAATGTGGCGGCTGTATTATGTATGCTAATGCTCTGACTGCCACAAGGTGCACTCTCATCTTTTACATTTCAAAGGGGACTACACCAGCAACTCCTTATCATGTGTGAGCTAATTTAAGAAGCCACTACTAACTTAGCAGGGACTAGACATCTATTTGTAGTGCCAGTGGTATTTGCTGTCCTCACTGCTCCAGAGACGTCCCTGGGCACTGCTTAGAGTGATCAACTTTAAGGCCTGTCTTCTCCAAAGTACAATCGATTCCTGTGAGAAGGAACTGAAGCACAAGGATAAAGGGCTGCGACACACTGAATTACTGTGGATCTATGAAGGGCACATGTCACTACCTGTCAGTGACATTTACTTGTTTATGTCTCTGTAGATAGATTATGGAGATGTATTAATCTGTCAGAGACAAAAAATGTGATGTCATAAAATGAGATGTCATATTTATTTTTATTTAGGAAGTTGCTCCAGACATCAGCAAAACCAAACTATGGAAGTTATTCATGGAGGGATCCTAATAAAGATTGGTGTTTTAGGGGTATGTTCACATGGTGGAATCTGCCACTGATTTAGAGTCAGATTCTGCCCCCAAATTAGCTGCAGTCTTTGCCCTGATTGTATTCAATTGGCAGGATGAGATCTTTCTTTTTCTAGGCCAATGATTGCCAACCTTGTTACCATGTTACCAATGGAGTACTATGTGACTATAGAAAAAACTTGTATGTAGTCTGATTTTATACCTGTTGCTACAAACTAATAGCCTGTTAAGTGAAGAAACACTTCCTTACTAGAGATGAGCGAACAGTGTTCTATCGAACTCATGTTCGATCGGATATTAGGCTGTTCGGCATGTTCGAATCGAATCGAACACCGCGTGGTAAAGTGCGCCATTACTCGATTCCCCTCCCACCTTCCCTGGCGCCTTTTTTGCTCCAATAACAGCGCAGGGTAGGTGGGACAGGAACTACGACACCGGTGACGTTGAAAAAAGTAGGCAAAACCCATTGGCTGCCGAAAACATGTGACCTCTAATTTAAAAGAACAGCGCCGCCCAGCTTCGCGTCATTCTGAGCTTGCAATTCACCGGGGACGGAGGTTTCCGTCCAGTTAGCTAGGGCTTAGATTCTGGGTAGGCAGGGACAGGCTAGGATAGGAAGGAGAAGACAACCAACAGCTCTTGTAAGAGCTAAATTCCAGGGAGAAGCTTGTCAGTGTAACGTGGCACTGACGGGCTCAATCGCCGCAACCCAGCTTTCCCAGGATCCTGAATGGAACACACTGACAGTGTATTCCCGTATACCCCATATATACACCCCAAATCCCCGTTCCAACGGTGTGCCCCCCCACCTTCACCTCAGAAATACCCTGCAAGTCCCCTAGCAATAGAATTGGGGCTATATACACCCACAATTTTTGCTACTGCCATATAGTGCCATTGTCTGACTGGGAATTCAAAGAATATATTGGGGTTACGTGTACCCACAATTTTTGCTACTGCTATACAGTGCGATTGTCTCACTGGGAATTCAAAGAATATATTGGGGTTATGTGCACCCACAATTTTTACTACTGGTATACAGTGCCATTGTCTGACTGGGAATTCAAAGAATATATGGGGGTTACGTGCACCCACAATTTTTGCTACTGCTATACAGTGCCATTGTCTCACTGGGAATTCAAAGAATATATTGGGGTTATGTGCACCCACAATTTTTACTACTGGTATACAGTGCCATTGTCTGACTGGGAATTCAAAGAATATATGGGGGTTACGTGCACCCACAATTTTTGCTACTGCTATACAGTGCCATTGTCTCACTGGGAATTCAAAGATTATATTGGGGTTATGTGCACCCACAATTTTTGCTACTGCTATATAGTGCCAGTTTCTGACTGGTAATTCAAAGAATATATTGGGGTTACGTGCACCCACAATTTTTGCTACTGGTATATAGTGCCATTGTCTGACTGGGAATTCAAAGAATATATGGGGGTTACGTGCACCCACAATTTTTGCTACTGCTATACAGTGCCATTGTCTGACTGGGAATTCAAAGAATATATGGGGGTTACGTGCACCCACAATTTTTGCTACTGGTATATAGTGCCATTGTCTGACTGGGAATTCAAAGAATATATGGGGGTTACGTGCACCCACAATTTTTGCTACTGCTATACAGTGCCATTGTCTCACTGGGAATTCAAAGAATATATGGGGGTTACGTGCACCCACAATTTTTGCTACTGGTATATAGTGCCATTGTCTGACTGGGAATTCAAAGAATATATGGGGGTTACGTGCACCCACAATTTTTGCTACTGCTATACAGTGCCATTGTCTCACTGGGAATTCAAAGAATATATTGGGGTTATGTGCACCCACAATTTTTACTACTGGTATATAGTGCCATTGTCTGACTGGGAATTCAAAGAATATATGGGGGTTACGTGCACCCACAATTTTTGCTACTGCTATACAGTGCCATTGTCTCACTGGGAATTCAAAGAATATATGGGGGTTATGTGCACCCACAATTTTTACTACTGGTATACAGTGCCATTGTCTGACTGGGAATTCAAAGAATATATGGGGGTTACGTGCACCCACAATTTTTGCTACTGCTATACAGTGCCATTGTCTCACTGGGAATTCAAAGATTATATTGGGGTTATGTGCACCCACAATTTTTACTACTGGTATACAGTGCCATTGTCTGACTGGGAATTCAAAGAATATATGGGGGTTACGTGCACCCACAATTTTTGCTACTGCTATATAGTGCCATTGTCTCACTGGGAATTCAAAGAATATATTGGGGTTATGTGCACCCACAATTTTTACTACTGGTATATAGTGCCATTGTCTGACTGGGAATTCAAAGAATATATGGGGGTTACGTGCACCCACAATTTTTGCTACTGCTATACAGTGCCATTGTCTCACTGGGAATTCAAAGAATATATTGGTGTTATGTGCACCCACAATTTTTACTACTGGTATATAGTGCCATTGTCTGACTGGGAATTCAAAGAATATATGGGGGTTACGTGCACCCACAATTTTTGCTACTGCTATACAGTGCCATTGTCTCACTGGGAATTCAAAGATTATATTGGGGTTATGTGCACCCACAATTTTTACTACTGGTATACAGTGCCATTGTCTGACTGGGAATTCAAAGAATATATGGGGGTTACGTGCACCCACAATTTTTGCTACTGGTATATAGTGCCATTGTCTGACTGGGAATTCAAAGAATATATGGGGGTTACGTGCACCCACAATTTTTGCTACTGCTATACAGTGCCATTGTCTCACTGGGAATTCAAAGAATATATTGGGGTTATGTGCACCCACAATTTTTACTACTGGTATATAGTGCCATTGTCTGACTGGGAATTCAAAGAATATATGGGGGTTACGTGCACCCACAATTTTTGCTACTGCTATACAGTGCCATTGTCTCACTGGGAATTCAAAGATTATATTGGGGTTATGTGCACCCACAATTTTTACTACTGGTATACAGTGCCATTGTCTGACTGGGAATTCAAAGAATATATGGGGGTTACGTGCACCCACAATTTTTGCTACTGGTAGATAGTGCCATTGTCTCACTGGGAATTCCACAAATAATTTGGGGATTCATTCACCCTACATCTCAGGCTCTTGCCATATTCACCCAGGTTGTCAGTGCTGCACCAGCTCGTTCCCAGACAGCTCGGCCCGAAAAACATGTTACCTATATAGAGGATTTGGACAATGAAGACAACATGTTCTAAATCTAATGTCTGCACCTTCTCCAGAATTAAAATAAAGGCAGCGTTTAACTTTCAAATAGCACTGCACAAAGGAAGAGCTTATCAGCTTGTCTCATGACATGCTACTGAAAAGTGTCATTTGTGTATCTTAATGTAAATATAGTTGTATAAGCTTTTTGGGTTTTAGGCACTGCCAAGTTATTTATTACCACCCGCTCCCTTATAATGATGATGACGCCAAAGTCACTGTGGGTGTTCAGAGCTCACAGCTTTGGTTGACATTTGTCTTGCTCTCTGTCGGTACCAGCTGTCTTTTTGGATACCGTAAAGTTATGTTGACTTTATTAACAGCTATAGAAGCTTTAGCCAGGTTGTGACGGTGTGTAACCCTAACAACACTAAGTGGGATACACATTAATAGTCAGTCTATGTACGCTAAACGTATCACTGAAGTAATTTTTTTTCCCTCTCCCCTAATATAAGAAAGGAACAGACATTAGACCTAGACCGGGGTTCGAGGCTTGTAAAAATCCAGTATTATTTGTTCTTCATGATGTGAAATATGTGTTGAAAAGCAACCCAAGATGAAGTCAGCCATGTGTGCCAGTGTGTTACTTGGCATGCCTTTGCTGGCCCCAACTGTGAGGGTCACTCTCCATTTCCTCCATTTTCCACTCCCCTTCACACCATTTGTGGTGAAGCAATGGGATGCACTGAAGTGCACCCTCTAGCCTCGTGTGGGATAGGGACATCAGATGCCACTCCAACCCCCTCGTCTTCCTCCGCCAGCCAACGGTGCGAAGATGAGAGGAGTGTGCTCTGAATGTTTTCTGCCTAGCAGAGGCTAGTTCTCACTTACAAAAATGGCCCCACTTTGACCTGTATATCAGGCACAATGGTGTAGGTTTCAAAGAAACATGGCACCAACAAGTTGGAAAACGTGGGCCATGCGTGGACCGTGTTTGAGTCTGGCAAGCTCCAGATATGCTACCAGGTTCCAGCCATTATCACAGGCGCAAAAATGCCAGGCCCCAGGTGTAGCAGGGAAAAAAAAATGCCATCTCAGCCAGGATGGCATCCCTGACCTCGGAGGCACTGTGCTGTCTGTCCCACAAGCTGATGAGCTTCAGCACCGCCTGCTGACGTCTCCCCACACCAGTGTTTTAGCGTTTGCCGCTAGTAGCTGTGGTGGAGGTTGCAGCGTCGTAGGGTTTCAGTCTACTCCTGCCATGAATTTTGGCCTGGGAGAGGAGATAGGCCACCCGGGGAACAGACTCCACCATATTCACCCTGCCTGTCATTAAAGATAAGCACTGCAGCATCCCTGACCACAGGCGCTTGTCCAAGTGTCGGTGGTCAAGTGGACCTTGCAGCAAAGCGCGGAACTAAGGGCCCACCTGATGTTGATTGACATGTGCTGGTGCAAGGCGGGGACGCCACACCGGGAGAAGTTGAGACGGCTAGGGACGGCATAGTGAGGTGCCACAGTTGCCATCAGGTCCGGGAAGGCGGGAGTTTCAACAAGCCGGAACGCCAACCTCTCCTGGGCCAGCAGTTTAGCGATGTTGGCGTTCTAGGCTTGCGTGGGTGGGTGGTTAGCGGTGTATTTCTGCCGGCGCTCCAATGTCTGAGAGATGGTGGGTTGTTGTAAAGAAGCGCCTGATGGTGCCTTTGATGGTGCAGGAGAAGGAGATAAGACAGAAACAGGGGAGGATGAGGGAGAAGTCAACAAAGTGGCGGAGGCAGATGAAGTGATGTCCTGGCTCGTCCTCTGGAGTGCATCGCCAGCACTGTGAGCAGAGGCAGTGGCATGAACGGCGGGCGACGTTTGTCCTGCCGTTGCTGCCTGCCACTGATTCCATTGCTTGGATTCCAAATGACGGTGCATTGAAGTGGTGGACAGGTTGCTCTTCTCAGGGCCCCTACTCGATTTTGAGAGGCAAATTGTGTAGACGACACTATATCTGTCCTCGGCGCATTCCTTGAAAAAACTCTACACCTTCAAGAAACGTGCCCTCGATGGGGGAGTTTTTCTGGGCTGGGTACAAAAGGGAACATCTTCGGACATTCCGGGTCTGGCCTGGCTTCGGCAAAGCAGCTGACCTCTGCCTCTGGACATGTCTCTGCCTCTAGCTACCCTTTTTGGTGCTGCACCTGCCTCAACATCCACACTACTTTCCCAGCTTGACATCTGCCTTGTCCAGGTGGGGTCGGTGTCCTCGTCGTCCACCACCTCCTCTTCCAACTCCTGTCTCGCCTCCTCCTCCTGCACAATGCGCATGTCAACTGGCTGCCCTGACAGCAACTGCGTCTCATCGTCGTCGATGAGGGTGGGTTGCTGGTCATCCGCCACCAAATCGACCGGAGATGGAATGGAGGAGACTCTAGTGTTTGAGCATCTGGACACAGATACTCGTCTGTTAGGTCCGTGGAATCGCGAAATGGAGGGGCAGGTTGCGGTACAGTCAAAGGAAGGGAGAACAGCTCTGGGGAGCAGGGACAGTTGGGGTTATTGTTCTGGGAAGATTGGGAATTTTGGGTGGAAGGAGGACAAGACTGTTGGGTAAGAGGAGGTAGAGGCTGCCTGGCTGGTGGACAATGTGCTTTAAGCGTTATCCGACAGCCATTGCAAGACCTGTTCCTGGTTCTCGGGCCTACTAATCTTTGTACCATTCAGCCTAGTTAATGTGGAACTTTTGTGCAAAGCGCAGAACTTAGGGCCCGCCTGATGTTAAGGGACACACGCTGGTACAAGGCTCAACTCACCCTAAGTGCCAAAAACACTGCTGGTGCAAGGCTCTACTCATGCCAAGGGCCTCAATCTCTGCTGGTAGCTCAGCTTAAGGTCCTGTAACTTTGTTGGGAAGGGCTCATGTTAAGGGCTAGAAAAGTGAATTTTGGAAGGTCTTACCACATCACACACACACACACACACACACACACACACATACACACTCAAAATGACAGTTAAGGGTGAGGGCTTTTGGAATTCCCATTGCCTATTCCATTTGTGGTTGTCATGGGGAACGTGATTTAAAGGGGTGGTTGTTACTGTTTGTTGAGCTTAAATTGGGGTTTGTGTCCATCCATTTGGGGAGTAAAGAAGGTTTCCAGGTATTTTCCCACTTTGATAGAGGTTTTTTTGAATGTGGAAAGTGTGTAGTTGTTAGGCTGTGATGTTGGGGTAATAGAGGGTCTTTGGTGTGTTAGATGCCCCCAGACATGCTTCCCCTGCTGTCCCAGTGTCATTCCAGAGGTGTTGGCATCATTTCCTGGGGTGTCATAGTGGACTTGGTGACCCTCCAGACACGGATTTGGGTTTCCCCCTTAACAAGTATCTGTTCCCCATAGACTATAATGGGGTTCGAAACCCGTTCGAACACACAAACATTGAGCGGCTGTTCGAATCGAATTTCGAACCTCGAACATTTTAGTGTTCGCTCATCTCTATTCCTTACACTTCCTGTGGTTTGCTGCAATATGTCTCGTCAAGTACGGTAGTTCTCTAAAGAGTAAAAGGGGTCATCCAAAATTAATAAAAGATGGCTGCTTTCTTCCAGAAATGACCCCACACCTATCTGCAGGTTACGCAGGTGTTAAGCAGCAATGTTTTTCTAATCCTGGACAACCCCTTTAATTTCATGCTTACTTGCCTCTCACAAGCAGAGCAGTACTGAACTAACATTTTAATGATATTACTAAATCGATATTACTTTTAGAGAAATAATGTAACCTTGCATTTATCACAGATTGCTATAACCCTTTACTAGTGATGCCCTTTTTTCTCAACACATTTTTGCAATATTTGCCAAGATAATAAAGTTAACAGAATTATAAAACATTCATTAAGAAAGTTGTTAAACTGGTTAAATTGCTCTGTATTATTGTACTTTCTAATATAGGAAAGAGCAAAGTTGGCAGTATGTGTGGTACAGCACAGTATTGGAGTTTATTAGAGTGTATGAAAGTATAAGGAAGAAAATATCTGTTATCCTATACTACAAAAGGAATAATGCAACTTCCAATAATGTTCACATGTGCAGATAAAAAAAGACTAATAGAAAAGTAAAAACATTGTAAGAGAGCACACTAGCTATTGCTGCCCGGACGACAGCAACTCAACCTCCTTTAAATGGGCATGAAGTGCTGTAGGACATAGCTGTCAAGCTTCTGGCCATACAACTGTGTGATTAAAGTTACCTCTGGCAGTGTCAAGGCCTGTCACCTCTCCCTCCATACTTATTCTGAACTCACTTCCCTGAACTGAATCTAAAATTTGGCATCTTCAGGCAGGTGACCCTTAAGATCCGCCAGCTTCTAGCTGCAAGACTCCAATTTCCAGCCATCCATTATAACTGGACCTCTCGGCACAGCCAGTAATGAACAAGGGCTGATGAATAGTGAGGTTGGGTGCTATTCTTAATGAATCAATAAAGCGCTCGTAAATGATTATTACTGCTATAAGAACGAATGGATCTGTTTTAAAAAAGCTGAAAGAAGAGAATGGTTGTGATGGGACATGGGAGCAGGCTAGGTGTGGGCATAGCCAGGCAGACATTTATATCAGGGAACCAACGCCATACTGTAAATGCATATGTGTCTAACCTGTACAGCTCAGTCCTATTGTTCTGCAGTCACTTTATACTACAAATGCTGAGGGGAGCTGAGTTTAAGAAGAATGTGTTGGTAACTTGGTGATCTGATAAGTTCTGAGGAAGTTAATGGCCTGCAGTCACTTGAATCATAAGTCAGATCCAATCATTCTTGATGAAATACCATAACTTGGTATATATTGTATTGTACTATATTAGTACATGGCCACATAATATCGGTATTAGTTATAAATGTTTGATGACATATGCTACATGGCTCTCCCTAAAGGCAGCTAAAAATCTGTGAGAGTCTTTCTCATGTTATGTATAGCTGCGTCTAATAATGCAAGCTTATCACATACAAATATGCTTTTACAGGAGATACAACTACGCATAACGTCAAACTGACATTGAAAAGGTATATTTATATAAGCAGGTTTTACATTTTTTAGTTGAATATTGGACGTACAAAGAGAAAAAAAGGATGGAAAGTTTATGTTAAAGCTTGGTCATTGCATATTCTTACATGTATGGATTAATAATTACATTGCCTTAAGACGTCTACCATTAGTCCTTCCACCCATTTTCTCCATGGTTGCGGTTCCATGCTACATCCACAAGACACAAGTGAACAGGCACTATAGGGATGCAAGACAGATTTCATTCTGCGCCTGTATGACTATAGCACAGGGCCCACCCTATCCCTTTTTCCATTTCACCCTTGGCTGGATCATTTTCTGCCTCTATTCCCGTTGCTAATTCAAACTAATTAAAGTATAAAATAGAATAATTTGTGCGTCTCCGTAACTCTCCGGCATACACCCTGAGTTATGTCTCTGTGTTAGCACTCGGTGTGAGCAATCCCCTTTCTGATCAGCTCACTAACCGTGGAACTCATTTACTACAGAGTGTTGCCGCATCGAAAAGACCCTGAAATAATGAAGAGGCGAGAGAGGGAAAAAACTGAAAGAAAAGACGAATACTAGGCGTTTCTGCTCTCATTTCAAATTTCACACTTCACCACTTCCAAAAATGGGCATCGTGAAATTTTTCATTTTTCTTGTAATTATCCAACATTGGTTAAATGGATTTTTTTTTTCTCCTATACAGAAATGCAAAAAGGAAAACTGAAGAACAGACTGTATGAGAGTGGTAAAAAGGTGGGGGCATCTGTCTCCGTAAATCATACTGTATACACTGGGGAGTTTAACAGAAACCACAAGTGCATGGTATATCTCACCAAAAACCACAGCTTCTGTATAAATGGAGGATCCAGTTTCCTACGTACGCAAGAAAGTTGTGTAATTTACTCCATTAAAGTTTACATAGTCAAAAAGCAAAGGCTCATAATATAAGAAAACTGGTTAGAAATGCGCTAGTGATCACTTGTGGGAGGTCTGAAATATGGTCTGCTCACCAGCATGACAAGTATACCATGGATTTTATGAGGAAAGGCACAGGCAGGTTACTAACAATGATTTTTATTTTGTGAAAAACAAAACTGCTTGATATGATATCCTAGACAGTGATTAATACATAAATGAATGTACTTAAAGGGAACCTGTCAGAAGATTCTGGGTACTAAAACTAAGCACAGTACCTGAAAATGCATACCATGACTTCTCCGATGATGTTCTGAGAAGGCTTCAAATATGACGGCATTCTGAATAAAATATTCTTCATGTGAAGACGCACTAGAAGACGCACTTTCTACCAAAAAAAATTTCGGAGGAAAATTAGGGTGTGTCTTATAGTCCAAAGACGCCGTGCTCCTGCCACCGCTGGTTTTCTGCAGTGGCAGGAGCGTGGTAATACTGCGGGCCCCGGCACCTGTGCCGGCGGCTAAAACCCTCCCCGGCATCCGCCTTTCTATTATAGCGGATGCCGGGTCTGTAAGTAATGCTGCAGAGCGGTCGCCATAACAAGGAGATGCTGGAGCTATTGATCAGAGGTCACAGGCATCAAAGTTCCTCCCCCCAACCCCCCCCCCCCCTTAAATTAGCCCCATAGCTTTAGAATTGAAGCCGGCTCCTGGGAGGCGAGGTCGACCTGTTCCAGTGACAGCTGGGAGCCTAATGAAGGCTCCCAGGCCTGTCATGGCAATATTACTATTGCATTAGTAAACCTATATGTAGGTTTTTGCTGTCCGCCTGAAAAATCGGACATCTTTGTGAACGGACACTTAAGGACAGACACGGACTGTAAAAGAATGCACATGATGTCCCATTAAATCAATGCAAAATGTAACAGACACAGCTAGTGTCCGATGCTAATGTCCGTGCAACGTTTTGCGCGGACATTAGCATCGAACACTGACTCTAGTGTGAACGCCCCCTTACATGACCATCTCCAGAAATCTTGATGTTCCTTTGTCTATGGTGCATAAGTTTACATCCCACGGCACTGAGAAGAGAAAAATTGAGAGACCAGAAGCAGTCTGCAAAAGAAGCGTGGTCCAAAATTGCAGTTGAGAGGTGTAAGAATCTTGTTGATGGTTATAGGAAGCTATTGATTTAAATTATGATTACCAAAGGGTATGCAATCAAATATGAAGATGAGGGTGCCAGTAATTTTGTCCATCCCATTTTTTTGTGTTTTGCATAAAATTAAATCATATTTGGCTCTTTTCCTGTTTTTTCTGTTGTCCCAATACACACAAAGGAAATAAACAATGTGTATAACAAAACATGTGTATTTGCAATCATTTTCTGGAAGAAATACTTCATTTTCTGAAAAGGCTCAGGGTGCCAAGACTTACGGCCATGACTGTATATCACATAGCTCCAGTCAAGCAGTCAGCAGCTCTAAAAAGGACCATCTGACATATTCTGAGATTTAATTTTGAAAGGATAGGAAAACTTTGTGATTCAGTGATTCGATGTTAGATACTGTTATGTCAAAATAGTCAAATCTGTAGGTATCATACCTTTACTGATAACTAGGGTTGAGCCAATCTTGAGATTTCAAGATCGATTTTAAAATCCAATTTCCAATCATTTTCCAGCCGATCGGAATACGATCTTTTCCAGTCCCGATCCTCAACCCTAGTCAATGCTTCTCTATAGGAAAAGTCACTTTTAGGGTTGAGCTGATCTTGAGATAACCTCCGATCTCGATCCCGCTGGAAAAGATCGGGTCGGAATTCCAATCGCGATAGTGAAATTTACTCGATCGCCGATCGGAATCCGATCTTTTCCGATCCCAATCGCTCAACCCTACAGATAACCAGAAAATTCCATTTGCACAGAGGCTCCTTCTTCAGGCATGTACAAATGAATGACAATTTTTTTCCTTTACTTGATCAATTGGGTGGTTCAGTACAAGAAGACATTTCTATATGTTTAGGAACTGATGTGGCTGGGGATAGGTAAACTAAGTTTTATTCCTTTTATTATCCTACGCCATTCTCAGTAGACTTAAAAACAGGTTTTGACTGCTGAACAACCCCTTTAAAACTTGCTTCAGAAAACTGACAATTGGCTTCTGATCAGTGGTGCCCTTTTATCGGGAAGATCGCACAGTGATGACAATACTGTCATACTTGATTTGTTCCATTTGTACACTTTACCAGCTGGAAACAGGGTTGGAGGATTTGGCTACTGCAGTGCGGAGTCCATAGGTGAGGAGCGGGCACAGGTGGGATAATTATACAGACCGTAAAAGAAAGGCGCTGACCTAATTAAGTGTCTGTCAGATGAAGAACAGTGTCCATTAACAATCCGCCGAGTAGATAGCAATTAGGAAGAATGCTCGTTTTTTGGGTTGGTGTGATGGGAGGGGGAACAATTAGCGGTAATTAAGAATTTTACTTGTCAGTTCTGGTAGCAGGGCTAATTACCACAAAACTCTAGGCTGAGTGCTCCGAGGAGGAGATATGGTAGAAGCCGATTTCATATACAATTTCACATTTGGGAAAGGGAGTCGATTTAAAAAGACAGTATGCCATTTTGAAAAAAACAAAGATCATGACTTAACCCTGTAAGTCCAACACAACTATTCCATTTAATTTTAGGCACTGCATGAGAATCAATTTTTGATAGCATGACTATCATACTATATATTGCAATAAAAGTTTCTAGTAAATGGAGGCAAGGAAAAAGATTCAGACGGAGTTTTTTGTCAAGATTTTGAGGCCGTATTCGCCTCGCAATTCGGCCTGAAGACACTCCCGACTAGGGCCTAATCCGGAGCGAAGTGCGCGGATGGATGCCAGTGCAGGGTACCGGCTTTCAGTCACGGATACCCGGCCTCCGCCTCAGGTTCCAGTCTAAAAAAACCCCTTCTGAACTTACCCTAAGGGTATGTTCACACAGTGGAAAATGAAGAGGAATTTTCCTTCATTTTCCAACTCTGGCATTTTAGCCGCTGTCTAGCCACGACAGGCTGTCGATGCAGTGCATTAGTGTTCGGATGAATGGGTCTAATCAGGAGGGAGTCTCGAGCCACGGACACTGTGGCTGAATCATCCGCGGAATCCACGGCAAGATCGAGCAGGTGCTTGTTTTTTCCACATCCTACTGCGATCTCTGCCTCTCGTTGAAAAGCAGCACTTTTTTCTCCACATGATTCGTACGGACACAACGAAGAAAACACACGGACCCCATTATAGTCTATGGGGTCTGTGTAGTTTCTTTGCTAACTGCTTTTTAGTGCGTTCAGTATTCCATTCAGGGGGTCTCCAGCCCCTATTCCTAGGGTGGCATAAGATACATACAATGAAGAAGAACAAGAGTGCCATTACCAGGTAGTGCTGAAGCTCACTGACATAAAATACTAACTGTACGATGGTAGACACTAGACATACCTATCTCACTATAGAAATGCATGCTCCATTTACATAGTGCATATACTGTACATCCGGTCGCTCTGTAATCTCACAAAACCAGAAGCAATGACATCTCTGAATAAAAAAGAAAATAGTAATGACATATTTGATGTCTGCAATTTTTCAAGCTATCTCCCTGGAAGTTTACTTCACACATACTGATCCATAGCGTGTCCTGTTTCACATTAATAGCTTTGGTAAGGCAGAGGTTTTCATCAACTAACCTGAACAGGAAAATACAAGACTGAAAGAAAATCTGCAGAAATAGCCAAGGCTTCTGCTAGTACAGTAAGTTGCATACAATTACATAGGAAACTGTATGATACCATGTGTAATCTATGAAATCTTGTCTACTCGCCACCATAATTCGTAATGTTGGATTATTTTGCAACCAATGAAAATTGCATGAGATTTTCTCCACTGGAAAAAAAATGCATAGTGGGGGAGCATACACAGAAATCGCAAGACGTTTATTTTTTAAACAATGGGGGGGCTGATTCAGGGTTTAACACTGATTTTAAGGTGGAATCTGCCTCAAACTCAGCACCAAACTCCATTGTGTGAACATACCCTGATATGCAAACAGGGTAGGGGCATATCTGACTAGGGGCATATTTGACAACCTGTATGCAAAATTTCAATAAATAGAGCAGAAGGGAGGATTTATGATACTAGGACATAAAAAGAGATCAGGTTGATATTCTGAGTGGCACAGTGTGGATATTTTGCCAATTTTTAGTGGACAAAGCTTAAAAGGTGTCTGCCAGTAGTTTTGACGTCACACTACTGCTGACAGATGCACATTTATTGGTGTCAGGAAGAGCTGTGTAAATTAGGTATCTGCATGGTAATGCTTCTTGCATGACTAAAAAATTAAATTTTAATGCCCTGTTTCCAGGATTCTAAGTGTCCAGGGAGCCTAGCCTCTCAGCATTGAATACTGCCCCTCCCTCTTGACTAGTCACTAGAGCTGCCACTCAGAGAGATAGGTTAAGACAGAGAGCTCAGAGTACTGCACATGAAAAGAGTGCACCCTGGGCACCTGTGATCACCACCCTGGAAGAATTAAAATTGGAGGCACATAGGTGTATGTTTACCCTACACAAAACTAGGGAGTCAAAACTGTTGACATACTCCCTTTAATATCTAGCAATTTACTGAAAACGTGTATCTGCCGTAATAACACCGCTGTAACACCTCATCTCACTTGGTCACTTTAATCTCAAGTATTGATAATTCCTAAATCAGCCATCATGGACCGATGTAGGCCCCTTCCTAAATGCCCAGTTACCCGCACTGGTCTTTCATTATCCAACTGCCAGCAGCCTAAATCGCTTTCCTAAATTTGCATGAAATCTGAATTCTACAAGGCTGCTATCCAAACAGAACAAACTCAGGCTGCTCTAATCTTACATGGAGAAGTCAATTTGCAAGAGAAAAATGTGCATTAATGTCTCCCGCAGCGAGCAGGAGAAAGGATTAAACATCTCTCGCTTTAATTCTGAATTATCATAAACCCGACACAAACAATTACGAGGTGTGGAGAAAAGGCTTCCATGTTTTGGATATGAGGTGGCTCAAGCCGACACCTTGGAAAATGCGATTTGGACAAATTACGCAGACCTACATCTATTCATTTTTATATCCCCCCTCTCTGCTGTACATCAGGAGATTTGTGGCTGGAATCCATCTGGGTGGCGGATACAAATATATATGTGTTGTGCAGCCCGCCACAATATCGATGATTCTGAGCATAATTAAAGTGCGTTTTAATATTTTATTGTAACCACATGAGAATACCGGCTTCCAGGACAGAAAATGGGTAATGTCAAGTGCAGCAGTAATATTCACGATAAATTGTTGTATGCTGTAACAATGTACAGGCATCACAAGGATGTGCAGCAGGAAGTCTGGAAAACATTACTGAGCAACTGTACAATGATAAACCTCTTCCTTGCTCTACATGAACTAAACAATGCTGGTATTGCTAGATTAATAGATTTCTGACTGATCTTACTCAAATGAAGCTGGAACACATATTCCTCTCAAAACACCCTTGTCTATATACTTCTATTTGTTAAAATGACCATACACATTACCTTATATTCAGATAACAGGGAATAATCCGCCATCTGACGGCCATTATTCTTAACGGCTGCCGCATGGCGGCATTAAATTGACTGTAGGTGAATGGGGGCTAGTCAAATGACAGATGTTTTTGATGGCCTGTTAGAAAACCAGAGCTGTTTCTTCCCAAAACAGTGACACATCCGTCCATAACTTGTGCATAGTGATGCATCATTTCAATAAAATGGCAGTGCCAGACAAGCTATGGGCGTGTACGATCTATGTTTTTCTGGGAAAGATAAGTTCTTAATTTTGGTTGTCTTTCAGCTAATGGGTATGGTCAGGTTTACTGTATAAATATGGCAAAATGGTTCATTAAACAAGTCAATTTTATACCTGTCTCTCTGACATGACGTAAAGGTATTTGTTGTCCGTAGAAAATGCCATGTCCCTAAGGATTGGACTTCCATCTCGCATTGCATGTACTACCTCATACTGTATTCCACCGTATGGAGGACCATCTGCCCGAATCTGTAAAAAATTGAACACAAAAATCAGAATGTTTATTAAATGAAAATATTACAGAATGACTGGTAAACAATTGTAATTTGTGTTTTCTTTTACCATTTGACATGGTTTATGGTTATACATTTGTACTGGTTAAAAAAAAACAATGAAGCAATATCATGCACAAAACCAGAGGCAATGCTATAGGGGGTGCAAAAATAGCAGTCACTACCGGGCCCTGGAACCTGAAATTGGAAATGAAAACATAGTTATGCAATGACACCAGAACTGTTGTTGGCAAGTTATCAGTGGGGATTTTTGTGGAATCTAGATTTGTGACTTATTCCTCATGAAACATGAGACAGCTTCATAAATAAGCCTGAATTTGGAAGCCTGTTTTCAGCTGACATTCTGTAACCCTTTAGCCAACACTCACAGGTTATCTGATGCTGTATTTTACTGTAGTAGACAGATGTATAATCTTTGTCAATGGCTATTGTATCTGCCATTCACACATTTGAAGAGATTTACTAAGTAAAATACACTGAAAAAGGAGTGTACGTGGCAAGTTAAAGATTATTATGTGTTTTACTCCTAAATCCTAAGTTTTCAGAAGCGTTGAGAGGATGTAAAGAAAGTGTTTGAAATACCACTTTACAGAATATATCATGCCAGCTCAGAATTTCCGGCATCCTACAACGCTACTGATAAAGCTCCAGCATTATGCAGTTTCTAGATCGAGGTGATTTTTGGTAACTAAGGCTGAGTTCACATGGGGTATTTTAGTCAGGATTTTGAGGCCAAATTGGCCTCAAAATCCTGACCAAAAAGACGGCTTCCATTGAAATCCGGCTCCCAGAAAAAAAGAACGGCCTGCTCATTCTTCAGGCCAATTCGCCTAGCGAATCTGCCTGAAGACACTCCCTCCCCCCGACTAGGTCCATTCACTGGGCCTAATCCAGAGCGGAGTGCATGACTGGATGCTGGTGCACTACACCGGCAACCAGTCGCAGCTACCCATTCTTTGGTCCAGAAACCGGGGTGGCCTCCGCCTCGTTTTCTGGTCCACAAATCTCCGCGTGCACTCAGCCTTAGGTTAAGTTCACACAGAGTTTTTTGGTTAGGAATTTGGTCAGGAATCTGCCTCAAAATCCTGACCAAAAAACGCTTCACCATACAGTCCTATGTAATTTTTTTTTCTCTGCTAGCAGAAGAAATCTGCTAGAAAAAAAAATAAGAAAAATCTACTGAAAAAAGAAGCGACATGTCCATTCTTCAGTCGGACTCCGCCTCAGGAAATCAATACAAGTCAATGGGAGGTGGAAAAACTGCTAGTGTTTTTTGGCAAAAAAAACACCTCAAAAAACGTCAGGCGGATTTTCCACCTCCCATTGACTTGCATTGATTTGTTTCTGACGGAAATGGCTGAAAATTGCGTCAAAAAAACCGCCTCAAAAACGCCTCATGAATTTTCCTGAAGCAGATTATTCCTGACCAAAAAAAACCTCTGTTTTCAGAGATTCCGTTCCCCTCTTCGCATGAAAAATGCAAGCAACACTTTTCTCTCCGCATTTTTTGAGTGGAAACCACTTTCCCTGTGTCGCAGTTTTATGAACTACTACACAGGAAAGCCCTGATCGACAGCAATCTGTGTTGTCATTTCTAGTAGTAACAACAGTGAGTAGAGGAGAGAAACTGACAGGCTGGACTATTCCTCAAGTGTCACCTGCCAACCTGCAGAACTTTGGTTCATGGGGCAGATTACACTGGGTTCACACTAGCGCCCGGACTCTGTTTTCAGGTTTCCGTCTTCTGCATGCAGGGGTCTGGCCTTGAGCGCTGGTGAGCATTTTATGCTCTCCACGGCGAAACCGTTTTTTTTTAAATCAGACACAGAGTACTGCCTGTCCGACTCTGTGTCCGGTTTTAAAAAAAACGGTTTTGCCGCGGAGAGCATAAAATGCTCACTGGCACTCACGGCCGGACATCTTTCAAACCCATTGAAATGAATGGGTATGAAAGAGTCCTGCAGCTTTCCGTCTCCTGCTCTGTTTTGTGCAGGAAACGGAAACCTGTATGAACGGAGACCAGGCGCAGATGTGAACGAGCCCTGACACTGGGAATCTACTAAAGGACATTTAGTCACTAATAGAGATGAGCAAACACTATTCGAAACAGCCGTTTCGAATAGCACACTCCCATAGAAATGAATGGACGTAGCCGGCACGCGGGAGGTTAAGCGGCAAAGTCTGCGTGCCACCTACGTCCATTCATTTCTATGGGAGTGTGCTATTCGAAACGGCTGTTTCGAATAGTGTTCGCTCATCTCTAATCACTAACTCACGGATGCATACCTCCCAACCGTCCCGATTTCCGCGGGACATTCACGATTTCGGTGTTCTGTCCCACGGTCCCGGTCGGCGGGAGGTATGTCCCGATTTCGACTCAGATCTGCGTTGGAAGGTGAGTATAAGTGTTTTGAGGTGGAACATAATGAATGGGGCCCATGAAACTGGGGGCAGATGAAGGGGGGGGGGGAAACGGCATGAAACTGTGCAGTGATGGGGGGACATGATTCTGGGGGCAGAGATGGGGGGGGACATGAAACTGGGGGAGAAATGGAGGGGGGACATATAATTTACAGATGACTGTAGGAGGATTATACTGTGTGGGGGCACATGAAAAATGAATGAGAATGGGTGGAGTCAACATAAAAGTGGGTGTAGCTATATTTGCACACTTTGTCCCTCTTTCAGTTCTTCAAAAGTTGGGAGGTATGCGTATGTGCAATACTTACACATACGAATCAAACTGGAAAAAGGAGAACATGGACAGCAGATGCGGTACAATCTTTTACCTTGTTATATTTTTAGCAGTTAATATTTACTTGCTGGGACCAGCAACACAACACATACTAAAGTAATAGGGAAGCAGTGCGCTTCCTGAAGATACTTAGCAATGACTAATCCTCCGCCTCATGTCTGTCCTGAAGCAGGGGTTGTTTTTTTAGATTTTGCTTTCCTTCCAGCAGTCAGTTATGTGTTCAATATGGGTAGAACTAACAAGTGTTGAACATTAAAGGGGTGGAGAAAGGATATGGATGTCAGCTTCTATTGTGTTATACACTCATATGGCTCTGCTGCTGCCTCTAAGCTACGTCTCTGCATCCTTATTAGACAGAATCACTGCTTTTCCAGACAAAGAATTTCCTATAGAGCTGAACTCCATTTAGTGTAGTTGATATCATCGACTAGAAGAATTTTCTGTATCTGTTATCATATGTTTTATATTGTATTTGTGTGGTATAGATAGAGGAACGTTAGTTTGATATTTAGTGTGTAATAGAAAAGCAGTGCTGAGTGCTGTAGCTTCTGGCTCGTAGTAAAAAAAAAAAAAAAAAAAAAATCCTCGCCTTTAGGGAGGGGGTTGGTGGGTGACGGTTTGTATCCTGCCTGCACGTGGCGGGATTTGCATTTTTGAATAGCCATTTGATTGTAACACGGTGTCACACTGAGAGTCGTGGAGAGTTTGAGGAGGAGGCTGGCATGTGTCTACAGACAGATTAAAGCAGCCAACCGAACCAAAGGCTTAGAGTAGCCCAGCGGCCCATTCGGATACTGATACTGTCAAGTGCTGGCCAACAAGCCAAGACAACTGGGACACTGCAAGATGTAGCCCCTATCTTAGCTGTAAAACACAAAACCCACAACAGCAGATATAAATGAATGGCTGAAAGTAGGGCATAAGCATCAATGTAAAAAAATGCGAGCTGCTTCCACTACATAAGCAACCAGTCCAAGCATTAAATAAGCTTATATGTGATTTTCCACGTTGAAAATCTAGTCAGATTTCAGCAGCTCCAGCCAAAGATATAAATATTCCTCCCATTTGGTCTCATAAATCAGTGTAGATGCAATGATATGTACACTAGGAGCGCCCCACAAGGGAATTTTTAGCTAAACGTTAAAAATACATTATCTGTGATGACTGAGGACCAAGATAAGTATTTCTAATATGTCCAATCAATTTTGGAACAGATTTACATTAGTTGGGGATTTTTGACATCGTAGACACTCGGATTACAGCTCTTGCTGCTCACTATGTGACGGAACAATAAGAGTATGGTTGTATCTACACCACCTTTTACTCCTGAGAAACATTCTATGTACCTCATATTCACAGTAACATCAGACACTATAGAAAACAGCATTTGCTGATAAAATAAGAGGAAAGTCACACACGTATAAGAGACCAATAGATTAGGAATCAAGGAACAGCTTAGGTCAAGAGCAGAAACTGAAATTAGTTTCAGAGTGCAGGATAAAAGATGGCTGTGTAAAAGCTTCCCATTACATCCATCCCTTCCAAATATATGTATGGGGGCTCATAAACTGAGGTACCCCAGGTAGTGATACATGTCACAGCGTACATAGATAACCACAATCCCTAAACAATAACTAAACCATATTAGTATAAAATACAAAAGTTACCACCAATGAAAGAAACAATAATAGCTATACGCAGCTATACATATACAACATATACTGTCTGGATATATAAAGGTAAAACAATGCAGTGTCAGGAAGTGGAGGACACAGCAGGTAGCAACCCCACGTACATGCAAAGAGAGCCGATACAGTTACTGACACCAATAATGTCCACAACTGCACTATAAATAGCTGAAATAGGAGGTACAATAGGTACTATATATCATTAGACAATATGTATACAGTCCTATGAAAAAGTTTGGGCACCCCTATTAATTTTAATCATTTTTAGTTCTAAATATTTTGGTGTTTGCAGCAGCCATTTCAGTTTGATATATCTAATAACTGATGGACACAGTAATATTTCAGGATTGAAATGAGGTTTATTGTACTAACAGAAAATGTGCAATATGCATTAAACCAAAATTTGACCGGTGCAAAAGTATGGGCACCTCAACAGAAAAGTGACATTAATATTTAGTAGATCCTCCTTTTGCAGAGATAACAGCCTCTAGTCGCTTCCTGTAGCTTTTAATCAGTTCCTGGATCCTGGATGAAGGGATTTTGGACCACTTCTTTCTACAAAACAATTCAAGTTCAGTTAAGTTTGATGGTCGCCGAACATGGACAGCCCGCTCTCAAATGATCTGAAAACAAAGATTGTTCAACATAGTTGTTCAGGGGAAAGATACAAAAAGTTGTCTCAGAGATTTAACCTGTCAGTTTCAACTGTGAGGAACATAGTAAGGAAATGGAAGACCACAGGGACAGTTCTTGTTAAGCCCAGAAGTGGCAGGCCAAGAAAAATATCAGAAAGGCAGAGAAGAAGAATAGTGAGAACAGTCAAGGACAATCCACAGACCACCTCCAAAGAGCTGCAGCATCATCTTGCTGCAGATGGTGTCACTGTGCATCGGTCAACAATGCAGCACACTTTGCACAAGGAGAAGCTGTATGGGAGAGTGATGAGAAAGAAGCTGTTTCTGCAACCACGCCACAAACAGAGCCCCCTTAGGTATGTAAAAGCACATTTGGACAAGCCTGTGGACTGTTGAAACAAAGATTGAGTTGTTTGGTCATACAAAAAGGCGTTATGCATGGCGTCCCACTGTAAAATTTGGTGGAGGTTCCATCATGCTTTGGGGCTGTGTGGCCAATGCCGGCACCGGGAATCTTGTTAAAGTTGAGGGCCGCATGGATTCCACTCAGTATCAGAAGATTCTTGAGAATAATGTTCAAGAATCAGTGACGAAGTTGAAGTTATGCCAGGGATAGATATTTTAGCAAGACAATGATCCAAAATACCGCTCCAAATCGACTCAGGCATTCATGCAGAGGAACAAGTACAATGTTCTGGAATGGCCATCCCAGTCCCCAGACCTGAATATGATTGAATATCTGTGGGATGATTTGAAGCGGGCTGTCCATGCTCGGCGACCATCTAACTTAACTGAACTTGAATTGTTTGTCCAAAATACCTTTATCCAGGATCCAGGAACTGATTAAAAGCTACAGGAAGCGACTAGAGGCTGTTATCTTTGCAAAAGGAGGATCTACTAAATATTAATGTCACTTTTCTGTTGAGGTGCCCATACTTTTGCACTGGTCAAATTTTGGTTTAATGCATATTGCACATTTTCTGTTAGTACAATAAACCTCATTTCAATCCTGAAATATTACTGTGTCCATCAGTTATTAGATATATCAAACTGAAATGGCTGCTGCAAACACCAAAATATTTAGAACTAAAAATGATTAAGATTAATAGGGGTGCCCAAACTTTTTCATAGGACTGTATATCATTAAATGATAATACGACAATTGTCAAACAATGTGTACACAGACACAGCATCAATAAACTGCTCCATACAATGGCAATCCATGCAGGACTAACTGAATTGGCCATGCTGAAGGTATGTCTTGGCTATGTCCCCTCACTGCCCCATCCACGTTTCTTTAAGGAGAGATCATTTGTAATCATCTTATAAAAACAAATTTCATACCATTTTACCACTGTTTTCGGCATGGTTGCGTTATTTTACACACAAAACACATTTATTTAACATGTTCACCTGTACAAACAGAAATGGCATGCACTTTTTTCCAACGAAACTGCACCTGAACCGTGCACCCATATGGATGGGACTATAAAGGTATCCATCTATGAGGCCTTGCAAGTACCACCAATGCCACTGTTAACATGACCTCATGTCACAGTCACATACAAGTAAGTTGAAAGAGCTAATGAAGCAAAATCACAGAGATTTATTAATGAATCCTTGTCAAATGGAAAGCTCTTTAATGAGCACAAAATCTGTATTGTAAATTGCCCATTATATTCTAATAAAGCAGTTTCTGTTCTGTAAGCCTCATGAAAGATGGAATATAAAGAATTTGTTGCGAGAAATGTCATACAACAAAACCGTATTATGTATGCATTTTTGTGTCAAGAAATGCAAGTCGATAGAAGTCCATGAGAAGAATTATGTATGTGACCAAAGTAGCTCTTCTTCACCCAAAGGTCCAATGGTAGCAGCACTATGTCTAGTATTAGAAGAAACTGTGCACATTATGGCTTTCCTATATTTATGACTCCTGTTTTCACTACACCCTGGCCTGGATTTTTATGGCTTTCCACAGAGGTTTTACACGGTGCAGAATGGAGCCGATTAAACTCTGGCCTTCGCCGGAGAAAGGCCCATTATCTCTGCTAATAATAATAACCGTTACAATAAGTGGGTAGTAATCATTTCCCGTTGCCTTCTGGCACCCAGCACACAGAGGGTCTTGAATACAGAATGAAAAAGGGAAACTGCTGAAGACATTGGCCAACAAAGTGGGAATATAATTCTACAAAGCGGCAAAAAAAAAAAAGATCCTCAATGTGTGTGTTAAAGGTGTGCAGTAATAAAAGGGACTGGTACACTTCATTATCAATGTCACCAAATTGGATGATTTAAGGTCCTTTTTTAAGGGAAAGCCTAAAAAGAAAGCAGAATGAACAGCTCTCAAAAAACATCAGAAAGCCAAGGTCATTAACACAAGGTCAACGCGAGCCAACAACTGGCTCGTCCCTGTTCAAAGACCAGTTTCGCAAGTCTGATTCTTACACATAAAAGCGGAGCAGAATTTGTCAGAAGGACACCACAGTTGGTCCACCTCGGTTGGGGTCCCGTCTTCAAAGGACAGCAATGACTTTCACAGTCTCAGCGTCTTTCTTACTTTCGCTTCCCCCACCCATCCAGCCATGTCCCCACGTCGTTAGGGCAGCTGTTTAATAAAGCTGTTGCCATAGCAACTGCCTCTGAAGCCCATCCACTAAAGGACCTGATGTTAATTTAATGAACCCTTCAGTTGCCAGAGACTGCTAAAGTGTTCTGTCCGAATGAAGAGCAATGACCATGGACAATTATTCCTTACCCTCACCACTAATCCATTTAACTCCTTCGCTGACATTTTCTTCTAACTTGCAAATGTAATTTTTTGTATTGTTGCCGCTAACAATATTAGCAATAGGCGAAGCACTGACTGTTAGCAAATGAAATTATCTGACACGTTGCAACTTCCTCATAAAAGCATCATTGCTTTCCCTTATTGATTCTACATAAAATGCCATGAGCGTAACTACATTTGGCATTTAAAGCAGGTGGCAAGATTGTTAACCTGTTAACGTCTAGCGGATAGTCACACATTTTACATATGCATAAATTCATTTCCTGGAAATCTTCTTCTAGAATACAATGTAATGTGAGGCATCATAAAGATATCACGTTCAATCACCATCAGGAATACTAAGAGATGGCAGCCAGATGTGATGAAGACTGTGACAGGAAGATAACCACTGAATCTATAGTGAAACCACAGGTAGGAATGGATAGATAGTAAAATCCACTGTGCTTGCTATGAACTAGTATAATGCAAGAAACAATACTCACCTCATCAATCGTCAGTGGTCTCTGCACTCTGACCTCCAGCGATGACATCCCAATATGGCTGCTGCGGTGACCTCGGTAGAGTTGGTAGGTCACAACTACAGCCAGAGATTGTCTGCAGTGGTCGTCCGAGTCCGGATGTCATCTCTGGAGGCCAAGATACGCAGTCTAATGTAGGGACTGGGAAATGGTGAGACTGAAGTGGCAGGGATGGGTAAGGGGATTATTTTATACCATTCTGATGGTTTCCTTTTTTTAACAATGTTGCTCACTTATTTACGGTTCTTCCCAGTTGACATCTGCGCTAGGTGTCCATCCAGCGTCAAGTGCTGCTATCCCGACTTTTTTTGTCCGGTAATTTCAGTTAGAAATCAAACAGACAGAGCACACATTTTAGTCAATGGGGTTCTGTGGGTTGTGTCTACAATATTTGTGGTCTGCTTTCTGGTCGTCTGGTCCTATAACAGATCAGAAGAACAGAAAGCCGATGCAGATGTGAAGCTAGCTTTACGAAACATGTTGTGTTTTACAGTACCAACAAAGCCAATGAAATTCTGATTAGTCTTATCCACATGTTAAAGAAAAATTGTGCTGCTGAAAACCTGAGTTTTCAAAAACATGGCATGTGAAGTGCAGAATCACAAGCAGTTTCCCTGTATTTTTAAATAAGGAAGAAAAAAACTAAGAAAAACACAACTTGAAGAAACTGCAGAAATGCAATGCATTTTTAGGGTGAATTCACACTGAGTAAACGCTAGCTTATTCTGAACGTAAAACACGTTCAGAATAAGCGGCGTCTAAAGCAGCTCCATTCATTTCTATGGGAGCGGGGATACGAGCGCTCCCCATAGAAATGAATGGGCTGCTTCTTTCACTCCGTGCAGTCCCATTGAAGTGAATGGGGAGTGCCGGCGTGTACGCTCCGGCATGAGCAGAGCTTGCCGTGTTTTACGTTCAGAATAAGCTAGCGTTTACTCAGTGTGAATGCACCCTTAGGGTGCATGCACACTACGTAACGCCGGGCGTGTATGAGAGCCGTACACACCGGCATTACAGCAGACTGCCGAACACTTCCCATTCACTTCAATGGGAGCGCTCGTAACAGCGGCGTTTACGAGCGCTCCCATTGAAGTGAATGGGAAGTGTTCGGCAGCCCTGCTGTAACGCCGGCGTGTACGGCTCTCATACACGCCCGGCGTTACGTAGTGTGCATGCACCCTTACTGAGTTTTTGGCTGCATTTTACTTTTGCCTTAATCTTACACAGTATTTTTCTACATTGGGTTGTAATAATATCACACATACGATAAATGGGGTAACATGTTGGCTCAATGGTTAGCACTGCAGCCTTGCAGTGCTGGTGTCCTGGGTTCGAATCCCGCCAGGGACAACATCTTCCAGGAGTTTGTATTTTCTCCCTGTGTTAGTGTGGATTTCCTCTCATTCTACAAAGACATACTGATAGGGGGAAAAAAACGTACATTGTGATCCCTATATGGGGCTCACAATTTGCATTAAAAAAAAAATAAATAAATAAAAAACAACAATATATATGATAAATAGATCACGTCTGAAATCTCTTAGTGTAGTGGAGAGTGAAAAAGGACAATAGACCTAGCTCCAAGGTTACGTGAGATGACTTTGCCAAATGTAAAGCAATAGGAAATGTTACTGTGTGTGAATCTGCAGCTTGCAATAGGACCCCCCACCGCTGTCCAGGAATATCCTGCCTGAGATGGTGCTGGCTACCACAGATCAGGGCACCCTAACTGCCCTGGATTGCATCCATTAAACCTGGATTAGGGTGAATTCACACTGAGTAAACGCTAGCTTATTCTGAACGTGTTTTACATTCAGAATAAGCTAGCGTTTACTCAGTGTGAATTCACCCTTACAAATGGATTCTATGAATTTCATTGCACAAATGCACATTTTTCCATATGGACTAGGCACTAAATGCTGTTCTCTGTATCATATAGTCTCTGTAGAAGTGAAAGCACCTTTCATGATAATGCGATCTCTCACCGATAACAACTTTCCAAAGTGAAAATCAAGTGTTTAAGGCACATGCCCTTTAAAAGCCGAGACGTCTTATGTAAGTGAGGCTTCCGGAACTCTAATATTTTAATTACACTTGCAGGAACCTTTTTTAACTCCTAGATTTCCCAGACCCCTGTGTCCCTTTTGAACATGAGTGCTTATAATGTGCGCTGCATTCACTACGTTGCCACCGCTGTCCTTTCTGTTGCCTTGGTAACAGTGATGTCACACACAAGAAACACGGTAATGAATTCAGTGGATGAAGTAATGTGTTCAAAGGGAAGCGACAATGCAGTCATCCCCATAGCGAAATAATGCTGCTTCACAGGTATGGTAGCTATGTGATCAAAGGAACTAACGATGCTCTAATGGCTTTATGTCAGGATTTTTGTCTCAAATAAAGGGGAGATATTGATAATAGAGAAATAACTAGGAATCCCCCCATGCAGCTGGCTATGTCAGTGCCATCATTGTACAAATGGACTCTACAAACACTTAGAAGACATAGACTTAGAAGTTGTAATAGGAAATGTCATTAAGAATGACAAAGATATAGAATATGGCGGACCCTTCACCATATTAATTACTTATATGTAGTAAAAAACCCTTCTACTCAATGCCTTTACTGAATGGCTCCTCTATGGACATGTTACGTTGGAGTCCAACAAATGGTTCTCCAAATTTATCACAAAGGCTCACGTTGTCTAGAAGATTTGTTGCATCTTGCTAACCATGTTAGTCACTTTTCTCCATCTTATGCCATCTCTCAGGTGAGTTACTTTAGATCTATATTTTGCAGCATAATTTTTGTGCAATGTTTAACATTTTAAGACTCTTATCACACATGCCCCTTCATCAAACTGTCTAGCGAGATGTATAAAGCATAGACATGTAATACATCTGATACAAGAAATATGTACTATACTTGTGAAAATCCTGGGGGGAAAATGTATTAACTCTATAATGAGAAGGCCTGAAAGGCCAGATTTTAATGTTTTTGTGCAGGCATATTTTTAACAGCCCTAACTTTTTTAATTTCTGGGCTACTAAGCACATTTTATTCTCATCTTTGCTTTTTCTTTTATAAACGAACAACAGTGTTGTCCGTTACCACCCTTTTTAGTGATTTTTTTAAATTTTTTTTAGCTATATTGAGAGAAAATTGTGTCAAAACTAAGATATATATACACACACGCACTGACATGATGATAGATGGCTAGATAGCTAGAGATAGGGTGATCCTTATCAGGTTTACCCTATTTAGGCCTAGATGGCCAAACAGTTGGTTTTTTTTGCGTTTTTCCATCGTCACATACTAAGCTCTATAGCTTTTTAAATTTTTCTGTCAATATAAGGCCTCGTTCACATCAGTGTTTAGATTCTGTCCGGGGGAGTCTGCATGGGGACCCCCACAAACGAAATACCAAACGCAAGTGCAAGCATTGGTGCTGTAAAAGCACACGGACCCCATAGACTATAATGGGATACGTGTGCTTACCGCCAGATCTCCGTAGGCATCGTGTGGACAGGAAAGTAATTCATAATCTACTTTCCTGTCCACATGATTCGTGCACACGGACCCCATTATTGTCAATGGGGTCCGTGTGCTTTTACAACACAGCACTTACAATTGCGTTTGTATTTTGTTTGGGGGGGGGTCTCCATGCGGACTCTCCCCGGACGGAATACTAAAGCAGATGTGAACAAACCCTTACTGTATGAGATGTATTTTTACACGGAAAAAGTGGTAATGCTTAATGGGGTAGATATATCTTATTGATTCATTTTAATGAACTCTTTTGGGAAAGGAATAAAAATAGTTTGCCTTTTTTATGATACAAATTTTGCGGCATGTCTTCCATGTTTTCCACATTAATTTGTTTATTTATTTTTTAATAGCACAAGGTGCTACTAAAAGAACTTTTTTCCTTCCCCGTTATGGTAATTTTTATTCTGTATTGTGTTGTCGATGATGTGGGTATGGTATTGAACCTGTGATGTGGGTATGGTATTGGCGCATTATTTTTTAAATTATCTTATATTTATTATCTTTTTTTTACAATGTGCCTCCCAAAGGTCATGATAAACTTTTGGGGGCATTTTGACAGTATTTTTTATAGAATTTTGTGTGTGTGTGTGTGTGTGGTGATTTCTCCTATAACTGGGGCTGATACTTTTAGCCCTAGTAACCAGACGAAGGCGGTGTCCTGCCCATAACTGCTAAGTTGATCTGGGTCCTCTAGGACCCATCATGTGACTGATGGGACAGATGGGAGCTGCATCATGGAGGCTCCCATAGCTGTATACACAATGCTCATTGAATGCTGTGTATACAGGGGCTTCTCTATAAGAGGTCCGGCTCCCCAATTCTGCAGCTGCACAATTTCCAGTCTAGAGTGGAACTGGAAAAACCATTACTATAACTATCTTTCATGTATAAATAGCGAATTTAGGGTTTTGTTTTTAGAACATTCACTGTGCGGTAAAATTTACATTTTCCTTATATTATTTGGATCAGTATAAATCATAGTGATACCTGTGGGGCTAAAATAAAAAACATGTAAAAGTTTTAAAAAATGAAAAATTTTAATCGTCCCAAATTCTCCATTCTATAAATCACAAATAAAAAATAAACAAAAACAAGCAAACAAAGCCATCCAAAAATACTTATTCCATATGGTAAGCACCATAGCAGTAAAAAGAATACAAAAGAGTCAAACTTGAACAAACTTGAAACTGCGATCATTAGATAGATTGTACCACAGACAATACAACTGTATTGTAGGCTATCAGAGAATTGGTGTATAACTATTGCTACAGGCATAACTGGTTTGCGAAGCCTTCAGAAGGCTCTTGCCTGTCATATACACAAAATGGCTCCCACAATCTCGCCACAATGGAGGCATACCAGCATCTAAATGTAGCAGAAGGGATGTGTCCAGTATCAGGACACCTCAGATCTACTAAATGGTATACAATAGTGCCGGATCCCATTGGTGGGCAGACATGCTAATCTTTTGAAATCTAGGAAAAGTCTAACGAGACTTTTTTCAAAGCATAAAAGTGCATTTACAGATGTCCATGACGCCTGTACAGGCATTAATAAGACCTCGGCAACTGGACCAAACATGACAAAGTTTAGGATGTATTTATTATATGTTTACTTAGAACAAGTTGCTATCTTATGACAAAGTTTAGGGCTACATTCACATGGTAGTATTTTGCATCAGCAATTGACTGGTCAAGTATCATCACATGAAGAAGGGAACTGATACTAGTTGCAACATAGCGCAATGCTATTAGCATTTTATAGATGTTCTTTATTATAGGATGAACAGATTCCCTTTCAGTCCTAATAAAATTGAATGTACTTATGTTGGTAGTAGATCTTCATAAGGAGCCACATTAGTAAACCATATAGGAAGTTATTTCTTCCACATTGTGGAGGTGGCTTCATTGAAGGGATGAGTTTCTATAAAGACAATTACATTTTATGCTTTTTTCACTCAAAGAGCCTTTATTGCTTAATTTAGAACTCTAGGACATAAAATGTATGATGATCAAACAGAGATACCTTCAAACAACACTTTCCGAATCCAATGAAAGTCCAAGGGAATTCTGGCAGAGTCATCAACCATGGCTAAATAGGTTAAAACTCTTCGGTTTGGCGATAATACAAATAAGGAAAATCATTTCTCTTGTGCCATTCCAGTTCAATATTTATTGGAGACAATTTGTTTCCCTAATGAGAGAGAGGCGTAAAAATCCCCAAGGCTTCACAGAGACATAACAAGGAGCAAGTAATATCTACCATCCTTTGTTCTAGCGGCTTTAGAAAAATAGAGGGAAAAAATTACCTCTCAACTTAAGGGATTGAAGAATGAAAAAAAGAAACCTTCTGCTCGTATAAAAAGGCTCTTCGGAATAACCACTTAGGCATAATGCAAATCTGACTCAAATGTCTTTTCAATTCAGACTCACTTATTTAGTGAAAGAAAAAAAGCAACTCTCCCTTCTCTGACTCTTTTGTCTACTGTAATTGTGACAAAATGATCTAATCTGTCACGCAGGTCATTAGGAGGACTGACAAATGAGGACTGACGGGGAGTGGGAACACGGGGACTGATGGGGACAAGCACTGAATTAAAAACCTTTGTAAAGGCAATTGCTCCAGTAGTTAGTCACTCTCTACAGCATAAGGTTCCTCTAAAGATGTGACTAGAATGTATGGGTTCCTAGAGGAATGTAGTCCCAGTCCTAAGTGATCCTCAAAATTTACGTCCACCACATTAATTATCCATAAACACACAAGGGACTTACACAGAACCCATTTAAAAAGTAACACAACCCCGTAAAATGCAACACTACTAAACACTACTTTTCAAGATCACCACAGCGCCACATGACCCTCTCACATTATCTAAGCCATAAGCTTAGCCATTAGCCATAAGGTGTCCATACATATCAAATATGCAGATTTCATCAGGACCAGACAAACATACAGGGTGTGTGCAGGTATATGGCTAACTTTAAGTGCTACTGTAGATGTCATCTAGTTAACACAGCTCCAAATGAAGATACTTCATGCCGAACAAAGTGAGAGAATATCTTATTAGAAGTGTCCACCAGATTTTTTGTTCATGAACTCAATGGATGTATTAAGAACTTTGTTCGAAACTAAAAGATACCATATCAAATGGCACCCACAGAGAGTGGGGTAGATGGAATGTGAGTAGATACAATATCACTAACCTCTTTATCTCTGCAAGTGAAGTCAGCAGGACAATGTCTATCTTAGGAGTAGTACCATCTTCAAATGTACCATCAAAGTGCTTTCCCAAGGCAAAGTGAGTGAAGAGAAACTGGCCAGAGCTGTCTGGAGAACACACCTTGAAGTCACTGAAATTTAAAAGGGACTTATCTCCAGCAGGCGACAGTTCACACGCTGTCTTCTGAGAATTTTCAGATAACAGACTTGGAAGAGGTTTAACTTAGAAAGGCCTTCAGGCCTGAAGGTGTGAGAGCAAAGATACATACGCTCTGTACGGAGATCAACATGCCTTGGCTGCAGCTTCACTTACTAAGATGTCTGTGCTTTACTCATCTATCAATCTTGACTTCTCCCTGCCATCTATTTATGAAACAACGTTATTTGTGGTAAAAGGTTATAACATATCTAATGTTGTAAAAGAACACTTATTCTTCAATGTGCACATTACTGAGACAACGATTCTGCCCCTTGCCATCATAATGCACGCACAATGGTTGGTGAATACACTCTATTGCATTATGGTGTCTAGGGATCTATGCAGCTTCAAGTACATTCCTTGGCCTATGACCACTTATCTAAACACTACAGCTTGGTGCTTGCTTTCCGTTTATCTGTGTACTAGTAGTGAGTGATACTTTGGGTCCTATAAATGGGCTAGCAGTTCAGTAATACACTAGTGGTATCACTAGTGTAACATGTAAACAGTCTTCCAGCAGTCCACTTTGTAATAGAAAGCCATGTCAATGCACTGAGACATTTCTTGTTTCTTCCATGCAGTCAGATGAGTCCTGAGATGTCTGACATATGGTGTATTAGACGCATGTGACATCCGTTCTGTACCAGTTTATTCTATTCTATTATTAGAATCTGAGCAGACTAATGCTAACACACAAGAGTTATGGTTTCCAGTAACATGGACATGTGAGAATACTTCGCAGATCTATAAAAACTATCTTAAAGAAAAACTGTCATAGCAACCAATCACAGCACAGCTTTTATTTCTTATAGTGCTTTTGAAAAATGAAAGCTGTGCTGGGATTGGTTGCTAAGGGCAACGAGGACAGTTTTCATACACATATAGGCCCAGATCTACTAATACACAATGCAAATTTAGACAGGTCGCTTGAAAACGTGCCAGATTTACCACAGGGGCTGATGTTAAAGGCAAAGACAAGTTATTAACCATTCAGAATGGAGTGATGGTTGGGCAGCATGTGCACCGCTCCATTCATTTCAATGGGAGTGCCAGAGATAGCAGAAGTACAGCTTTTGACTATTTCTGGGGTTCCCATTGAATTTAGTGGTGCGCCTGCTGCCCAGCCACTACGCCATTCGGATGGGGGACACAAAAGTCTCCCATTCACCTGATCATATTATTGGCTTTTGTGAGAAAACACTTTTAAATCTTTATATTTTTAGTCTGTCTAGCCTACACTGACTTACTATGAGCCACAACGTTTCAATACTATTTTATTGGCTTACTGAGGCGTATTTAAAGTGGCTGCCTTCTTCTTCTTAGAAAGTGACATCATGTACATCGGTCACAAGACCATGCTGCAGCTCAGTCTTAATCCTTTTAATGGGAATGAGAGGTGGTATTTCCATGTGCCCAACAGACATGAGGTCACTTCCGGAGAAGAAGAAGAAAGCTGCCATGTTTTTGAAGTTCTGCACACAGCCCTTACAGGGGTTGTGCAGGATTAGGTCACATGGTCACGCTGCAGCTCAATTCCGTTCATGTTAATGGGACAGATGTAGAATTATCATGTGACCAACAGACACGGGGACACTTCTTCTTCAGAAGAAAACAGCTATGTTTTCTAATGCTGCACAACCCCTTTAAGCCATGCCCTTTTTCTGACAATCCACACCCATATGTCTAGCATGTCGAACAATTATAGCCTAAACTAGATGTCAGGCATGTGGGATGTTACTATCTCCAATTCTTGGTTCTCACCGGGGATAAGTTGTTAAGACCAGAGTTGTCTAGCAGCGACATATTCCCCTCTCCTAGACCAAGCATGCATTTATATAAGGAGTGTTATAAGGAATAGGTGTGAGATGAACAAGTGTTTGTCCGACAGCTACAGTCCTATGAAAAAGTTTGGGCACCCCTATTAATCTTAATCATTTTTAGTTCTAAATATTTTGGTATTTGCAACAGCCATTTCAGTTTGATATATCTAATAACTGATGGACACAGTAATATTTCAGGATTGAAATGAGGTTTATTGTACTAACAGAAAATGTGCAATATGCATTAAACCAAAATTTGACCGGTGCAAAAGTATGGGCACCTCAACAGAAAAGTGACATTAATATTTAGTAGATCCTCCTTTTGCAAAGATAACAGCCTCTAGTCGCTTCCTGTAGCTTTTAATCAGTTCCTGGATCCTGGATGAAGGTATTTTGGACAAACAATTCAAGTTCAGTTAAGTTAGATGGTCGCCGAGCATGGACAGCCCGCTTCAAATCATCCCACAGATGTTCAATGATATTCAGGTCTGGGGACTGGGATGGCCATTCCAGAACATTGTAATTGTTCCTCTGCATGAATGCCTGAGGATTTGGAGCGGTGTTTTGGATCATTGTCTTGCTGAAATATCCATCCCCGGCGTAACTTCAACTTCGTCACTGATTCTTGAACATTATTCTCAAGAATCTGCTGATGCTGAGTGGAATCCATGCGACTCTCAACTTTAACAAGATTCCCGATGCCGGCATTGGCCACACAGCCCCAAAGCATGATGGAACCTCCACCAAATTTTACAGTGGGTAGCATGTGTTTTTCTTGGAATGCTGTTTCTTTTTGGACGCCATGCATAACGCCTTTTTTATAACCAAACAACTCAATTTTTGTTTCCAAAATGAAGCTGCCTTGTCCAAATGTGCTTTTTCATACCTCAGGCAACTCTATTTGTGGCGTACGTGCAGAAACGGCTTCTTTCTCATCACTCTCCCATACAGCTTCTATTTGTGCAAAGTGCGCTGTATTGTTGACCGATGCACAGTGACACCATCTACAGCAAGATGATGCTGCAGCTCTTTGGAGGTGGTCTGTGGATTGTCCTTGACTGTTCTCACCTTCCTTCTTCTCTGCCTTTCTGATATTTTTCTTGGCCTGCCACTTCTGGACTTAACAAGAACTGTCCCTGTGGTCTTCCATTTCCTTACTATGTTCCTCACAGTGGAAACTGACAGGTTAAATCTCTGAGACAACGTTTTGTATCCTTCCCCTGAACAACTATGTTGAACAATCTTTGTTTTCAGATCATTTGAGAGCGGGCTGTCCATGTTCGGCGACCATCAAACTTAACTGAACTTGAATTGTTTTGTAGAAAGAAGTGGTCCAAAATCCCTTCATCCAGGATCCAGGAACTGATTAAAAGCTACAGGAAGCGACTAGAGGCTGTTATCTTTGCAAAAGGAGGATGTACTAAATATTAATGTCACTTTTCTGTTGAGGTGCCCATATTTTTGCACCGGTCAAATTTTGGTTTAATGCATATTACGCATTTTCTGTTAGTACAATAAACCTCATTTCAATCCTGAAATATTACTGTGTCCATCCGTTATTAGATATATCAAACTGAAATGGCTGCTGCAAACACCAAAATATTTAGAACTAAAAATGATTAAAATTAATAGGGGTGCCCAAACTTTTTCATAGGACTGTATCTAAGGTATATGGCTACCTTTAATTGTTACTGTAGATGTCATTTAGTTAGCACAGTATGGCCATGACTAAAGATACTTCATGCCAACAAAGCCTGGCATGACGGACCCCATTATACTCAAAGGGGTCCCTCGGGCTTTATTTGTGTCCATCATTTTCAATATCAATCTTGTTGTCCGCCGATGGAGGAATGAAAATCAAAGCACAGCGTAAGAGAATATCTTAAGAGGCAGATTGAATAAAATAGCCCTACCGTGCTTTTAGCAAGTATAACATTCCTTTTAGAAAGCCGATGAAAAAGCCCTGAAAAAAATCTCTGGATTATACATGGCTAAAATATCCACTTTATAGTTTGCATCTTTGCCTTCTCTTAAAATCACATTTCTACCATATTTGGGGCTGTCATTTATCTCCAATTCTCCACACCTTCCATCATTTGTGTCACTTCTATGAATCCACTTCTATGGCTGTACTTCATTACAGCGCACACATATACTTTTCAGATCTCCCTGATATCTCATAGCAGCTCCTTAGTCACTGACTCTTTCTTTCCTCCACTCCTTTCCTTTTCTTCTATTCGTGTAACACTTATTGCTCCTCTACTGTTAGCTTTTCTCAAGCTTTGTACTAATGCCTTAATCATAAGTCACTGATTCTGTGCTGTCCTTGTCTTTGATCATGTCTCTAATACTGTGTATCTGATTCTTCTATTTCCAGATCCTTCCTCTTTACTGCTGTATTACTGATTCTTCATCTACTGTTCTCATATTTCACCAATTTTGCTGGCTGTACTCTTGTGTCACCGATTCTTCCTTTGCTCTTCCCATATCCCTCCTACTACTTTGCTCTCTGTACTTCTGTGTCACTGATTTTCCCCAACTCTTTCTATACTATTCCTACTTGCTCTCCCTTCTTGCCTTATGCTGTCTTTGTCACTTATTCAGTATATACAGCATAGACTAAGTACAGTGTATGGAGTATTTAATATGTTCCTTGCCACATACTGTGATGTACTTTCTATACCACATTCTAATTCACTCTTTTTCCCTCTACTCTTCCTGTATTCCTCCTTCCATTTCACTCTTTCTACTCCTGTGCTGCTGATTCTCCCTCTGCAGTTCTCATATTTCTCCCCCTATTTTGTCCTCTCCTGTGTTATTAATTCTTCATATAGTCTTCCTACATACCTTTGTTCTACTTTGGTCTCTCTCCTCCTGTACCACTTATTCTTTTCTTCCTTTATCTCTTTGCCTATTTTGTTCTCTATGACTCTTCCCCTATTCTTTCTGTATCTCTTCTCATATTTAATATTTTATGTCCCCGTGTCACTGAATCTTCTTCTATTCTTCCTGTATCCCTCCTCCTATTTTGTTCTCTCTACACCTGTGTCACTGATTCGTCCTCTGCTCTTCCTATATCTCTCCTCATACTTTGTTCTCTCCACTGCTGTACCACGGATTCTTCCTCTACCCTTCCTGTATCCCCTTTCTACTTCAATTCTTTACTCCTGTCATTAATTCTGTTTTTCCAGTATTCCTCCTATTTTGCTTTCTCTGCCTGTTATTCCTCTCGTCTTCCTATATCTCTCCTGCTATTTTTCGCTCCTGTGTCATTGATTCTCCCATTCTATATTACCATCTCTATAACTGGTTCACACAATTTCGGAACTTCCTATGAGTAATTAAATATTATTCTACTCTCCCCGCAGTTTTCCTTCCGTCTTGTCGTTTCTGCGCTTGTTTATTTCAGCCTCTCTGCTGTTCATTTCTCAATGTCTGCAGTACTTCCAAATAGCATATATTACCTACATTTTGTGAATACACAAGGTAGCCCCCCCCCCCCATTCACCCTGTCTGATGGAATCCCCTGAGGGTTCTTCTATAAACCATCGACATTCACACCCTGTCTGCTATTCCTCATTATTTTTTGCATTAAGCAGTTCCTTATAGCAACTTGTTTGCTCTGTTTTAATGTACTCAAATCTTTGGACTGCAGCGGAAAAAAGCCCTGGCTAGGACTGCTGGCAAGTAATCTTTTGTTAGTTTAACAGTAGCAGAACTGAGATCTTATCTGCTCAATATTTAGGCAAATAGTGAAGTCTCAACCCTTGATTTTCCTGCAGTTAACAATGAGAAAAAGACAATATTTGGAAAAAAGATCAGAAAATGCACATAGAGTTCTTTTTGTACCCTCCCTAGATATTAAGAAATACTTCACGTCCCATCTTTTCCCTCCTTCGCCTGAATACAATCTATATCAGAAGGAAATTAAGTTACTGCACAAGGAAAACATTTTTAATGGATTTGCCCCCAAGAGAACCCGGCTTCATTAATTAAATCTTTGTTTGTATAGGATGAGGCAAAAAACTCTCAATATATCCCTGTGTCACGGGTTACATATAAAAATGGACAAATCATATGATACTCAGACACAAAATAAAGGATTTCTTTGATATCAACAGCTAACAGCTCTAAGATACTATAATAGATAAAGAGATTTCCTACCGTATGTTTTCTGTTGAAATAATGCTCCGATGAAACAAATACATTTGTGCAACAAACATTATTTTTTTCATTTTCATTTTTCTTCTCCCACCTGAACCATTTCTAACCCAGCAAGCTATCCTTTAAAGGGGTATTCTCATCTATATAATTATTTTTAAATGTGTAGATAATTAAAAGTTAAACATTTTTGCAAATATAAGTAATTAAAAATTCTGCAGAGTTTTAAAGATTTTCTCTAACTTTCTTAGTGGTGACAGTCTGTTATCTTGATCGGTAGCCAGTGGATACGACCACCAATGCAGAAACTTTCTAAGGTCAGAAGATCAGCCATGATTTCTTTATTGTGGCCGGGATATCTTCTGATACATGTAGTGTCCCTGTCTGATAACCCAGCTACAATAAGAAAATCATAGCTGGATTCCTGACAAGTCCCAGACCATAGAAAGTTTCTGCATTGGTGGTCGTATCCATTGGCAACCGATCAAGATAACAGAATGTCACCACTAAGAAAGTTAGAGAAAATCTTTAAAACTGCAGAATTTTTAATTACTTATATTTACAAAAATGTTTAACTTTTAATTATCTACAAATATAGATATGATTATGTACATGGGAATACCCCTTTAAGTATACTGGAATTTTGCATAATAATTCACAAGACAGGAGGAAGACCAAAATCAGTACCAAATCTGAACATCGCCATATACAACACCAAGACTCGACCGCAACAGTTACTTATGACTAGCAGGATTATTTCTGCATTTAAAAGGTGACTATAGAAAAAAACTCAACTTTCTGATCACAATTATTTATTATGGTGTGCTACTGCTTAGAAATGCATGGGTGACACTTTAAGATTTCCACACTATTCTAGTGACATTTTGTTATAAAAAAGCACAAAAATTAAAAAGCATCTATCTTATAATTCAATTAAAACATACATATATGTGTGTGTGTGTGTGTGTGTGTGTGTGTGTGTGAACTTTCTTTATGTGTCACAGGACATTTGCTATCAGCTTCAGAAAACTATGGCACTCATATATGATGCAAACAACAGAACGTTTATTCATCCAACAAGTGACAGGATGATCACATTTAGGTCTGCCTGGTCAAGACCTAGTGTCCACTGGTGATGAGAGCATGCACCCACTCCACCTGAGGTGTTTCATCACCCCCCCCCCCCCCCTTTTCTTCTTTCTTTCCTCTTTCTCTTCCCTCCAAACGTTCATCCCTCTTCACTCCTCTTTCTTAAACAGTAAATCCACTCCTACCCTTTCTTTCTTTCTTTCTTTCTTTCTTTCTTTCTTTCTTTCTTTCTTTCTTTCTTTCTTTCTTTCTTTCTTTCTTTCTTTCTTTCCCTAATCTACCCTATACTCTCCTCCATGAACTACTCGCATTCGGCCTACATATGGTGACAATGGAGACAATGTTGAACCCTGTTCCTGTTGGTATTTTGAGTTCTTTACCTCAATCCTGGGGTAAGTTGTATCTGTATGTTTTGTTTATTAATTATTGTTAATATGCAAAATGAGTAATTAATAAAATAAAAAAATAAAAACATTGGCTGTATGATCGTCATTGCTGGATTGTATAATTTACGAGAGTCCTGGTTTTCCAAAGCTAATAAATATTGTAGCTGCATCCTACTATGTAGATCCTACTGAATAATCCAGAGTACCAACCATCCTCTACATAACATATCAGCCATTTTCCACCATATTTTCCTCACTGTCCTATGACAAGTTGCAAGACAAATAACTGCAGCAAGAGCCTCCCCTCACGTCATGTTTGCAGTAGGACACTTGGCTATTCCCTGCCCCTTTAGTTGAAAAGTAAGACTCTCATATAGTAAGAATATATTCTATTATGTTTCTATCTAAATCTATGACAATCTTGTTTAGCACAACACGCACAGCATCAGATATGTTAGCTGATGGTGAGCGCCATTATATCTAACAGAGAAGATCTTTGCTTCGCTTGCCAAAAGCAACATATTACAGACCACTCTGTAGGTAGCGCAAACCCCCCCTAGCTCTAAGTAAAGGATGACAAACAAGTACCAAAGATCTTGAACCATGCTGTGCCTGAAATATGTGGTCTGCCTGCAAGTGAGAGAAAAATATATATATTGCTAAATTACAATCATTTTCAGAAAGAAGGATGACTTGAAAGCCCTTAAAATATTTAACTGCAGGAGAAAACATCCATTTTCTTTGCTCAATTATGTATTACTTTTAGTGAATCATTTCAGCATCATTTTTCCCTTAAGAGGGAATTTTCATATAACTGGACATTTTGCTTAATACACGGTCATTTGTCCCTAGCTGCTTCCCAGACATTTTCTGGCACTTCTGCTGTCCTTTGTATATGAATCTCTCTGTACTGCCTGGGACACAGTGTCCTCTTGTCTCCATACAGCTCCACTTCTAGTCACACCAAGCACTTCAATAAGGTGTGGTACTCTCTAGGAGACCATGGAGACGCATATCAGTTTATCAAATAAAACTCATTTCTGTATATTATCTCCTGAACACTGCCAATGAATGGGCACTGGAACCAGCTGACGGCCGGTTTGGCAGACATACAGATCACCAAATGACCGCAGTAAATCTCGAGCCTTTCCCTCGTGTCACAACACAACTATCGGTTTGAATGGAGGAAAAGTGATTTGTTTCTAGTAATACTGAAGACAATGTAAATTATAGGAGCATTCTGTAGCAATTCACCTGTTAATACATTGGCAGGCAAGATGTAACCTTCCGACTTACAACAATAAAGGCATAAAAATCACCTTCTAGTCATTGGTGTCTGCTCAATGATTCCTGGAAACAGAGGCCAGTCCTCAATTAACAGACACATTAGCCCCTCTACTTATAGAAAACCATAGATGCTGCATTCTTCAATGTATAGTATTGCTTTCTGTGAAAAAGAACTGGCAGCTCTCCAATTATGTCTTTCTTAGTAAATACCTATATTCTCCATGACAGAAACATTCTAGAGCATCTTCTCTTATAACTTGATGTTCCTCTGTAATCTCCTATATGTGTTGACAACTAGGATTCACCACAGTGCATGTGGGTGTGTATGTGTGTATGGGCACAACCCAACGTGTAAACCTTATTCAACACAATCTAGAAGGAATAACAAAGGAACAGCAAAGAAGCGATGCTCCAGAATCCTTTATATTATGGAGAATATTGGTACTTGCTCAAATAGACAAATCAGGAGTAGTGCCAGGTCCCATTTACTATTGACTAGTAAGCAGGTTGTTAATATTTGCCCCCGTTTGTTATTGTGCTGTAAGCGCAGGGAAGGTGGGCTCCCTACAAAGATGGAGGAACCCAGGCTCACAGCACATTTAAACTCCATAAGCTCCAAGCTACTCAGTACTTTAGTTTCCATCTTCACACCGTGTTAGGCACAGATGGCGGGGGCCTTATAAAACCCCTCGTGATGGACTACACTTATGTAGTCATTCATTTCCTCTCTTATAGCTCCCATAATAAACCTGGACACTGCTGTATTCCTGTGTCAGCAATGCTGCAAACCCTGTTGCTCACCTCCTTGGCAAGAAAGCCGACGAGGTGATATCCCCCTCCCTTTCTCAATTTCATACTGTAGCTGTCTGAAAGCTGAATCAGGCAGGTGGGAGGAATCACTCATCTGGCATTAAATGTAATCTGCCCTTTCCTCTCCTCCTTCCCCCCATAGCTCTGATAAAGTCCTATTCAATTATGCTGGCATGCACAGGTCTTGCTTGGCATCCATGCTACTGAAAACCACTAAGAAGCTGTTGCCGTAAAGTAAATATGCTTTTTCCTCGAGAACATTCTCATAATTATAGCTCTTTTTTCAGTAAAGGATCCAGACTGAAAACCATAAAGTGACCAGTTTTAAAATTATGATCAACATGTTTTACAAAATACACAAAAGATGGGACAAAATAAATCCAGCTTGGTAAACTGTCAGTGCTCTTGCTGGCACACTATCAGCATTTCTCATTGCACTTAACCCTATCATAGTACAATTAAGATCCTGTAACTTAGTATCCTAAGGACCCAACAGTGTTGTCAGTTAGAGGCCTACAAAAAAATAAGCTATGACCCAAATCAAATCGAGGGCAGGACAATATGACTGAATTCTTATGTCTGAGTAATCAGGTAGCTTATTAGACCTACAAATGACAGATCAGTGGAACAAACGAATGAAAGGATTTATGGTTTGTAAGATAATGTATATGCAAAATGATCAGCCATAACATTAAAACCTCCTGCCTAGTACTGTGTACACAGGTCATTTGTTCCGGCCCATTAAGAAATGGACTCCTGAGATGTCCTGTGAAGCCAAAACTATAGTAACAATCCTTCAAGTACTGTAGGATGTTCAGTGAGACCTCTATAGATCAGGTTTAAAGGGGCTCTATCAGCAAAATTATGCTGATAGAGCCCCACGTATGCGTGAATAGCCTTTAAAAAGGCTATTCAGGCACCGCCTTCATCTTCTTTTCTTCCGGATATGAAGACGTTTGCGAGCGTTCTGCACATGCTCGCGTAGTTCTAAGGATACTTAGAACTACAACAAAAATGGCGCAGGATTTGAACACAACCCGCCGGAAAAACAGGAGATGAAGGCTGAGAAGATCCAGAAGAGAAGGACATCGCTGGAAGAAAAAAGAAGAGGAAGGAGGGACCGAAGATGATGTCGGATTGTGCACGACCGCCCAGCGTGCACGTTCAGGTAATCATTTACATATATGTTTTTACAATTTTATTTTAAAATGGGCAGGGGGTTTAAAATTAGATTTCCGGTGCCTGAATAGCCTAATAATTTTGCTGATAGAGCCCCTTTAAAGTGTACCTGTCAGGACTCTTAATTCAGCTGCTATATCTTTAAAGGGGTTGTACAGGATAAACTGATAATTATCCCCTAAACTAAACTCCCTCCCCCACCTAACTTCTAATTTACTTCAATAAAAAAAAAGTATAATGATCCATATCCCTGGTGACCACTCCAGGGACACTTTCTGATAATCTAGTGACGTTCCGTTTCACCGCTTCTGAAACAGAACGTCCCATCACTCTTTCCCCTCCTCTATCCCCAAGCAATACTTACCAAGCCTTCCTGTGTCCAGCGAACGGGTCCTCCATCTTCATCCTGTCTTCTAGCAGTGGGCAGAATACCTTAGCTAGGAAGATGGTAAAAGTGGGAGGGGCTAGTAATGGGCGGGATTGCTAGTCAGTGAGGGTGGGAGGGGCTAAGCTTAGCAAGACAGGGTTTTGTAACGGAATGAGGGGGGGCTGAGTGAGAGGGAGTTAGTGCAGAAATTTACACAGGAAGTCTGCACAGCAGGAAGCTAACAGCAAGTAAACAAACACAGAGGATACAACAGCAACTGGAGACACTCCAATAACTGCTAAAGGTATATGGGTGTATTTATTAACCCATCACTAGCAATAAAAGAGCTTTATTAAAAAAAAAATAATAATAATAATTGGCCCGGAAAACCTCTTTAAGGTTACCATGTCAACTTGGGAGGCTTCTGCAATTTCAAAAGTACCCTGAGCTTGTCCAAATAGCAGCTGAGGATGCATATATAAGACCCTTCCCTCCTGACCCAGGTGCATGTTAATTTAGTTTCCAGTTTGGCTCAAGACTGGATCGTTCATGTAGTGGATTGCTTCATTCTGACCCTCATCTTGTTTTCTGGTTATTCGCTTGCCTGCTAATTCTTCCATTGACGTACCCGTTTGGAGTTGACCATTGGCTTTCTAATAGATATTGCTTTTGTCTCCTGATTCTGTCCCAGATCATTTCTGGCTTTGAACCTTTGCATGAATGATTATTCTCCTGTTTCTGCCCTGTAAGTAATTATGGGTTCTGGTTTGTTTTCAGTTAATGAAGGTTTATTTCCATTACAGGCTCTGTAGGTGATAATTCAAACACCCAAATTCAGTAAAGTCCAACTGGCATTGGTGAAGGCTTTTGGGATTCTGTATCTCGCAGTGCTGCTCTGGTTTTAAAAAGGTTATTTTTCTGCTTGCTGTTAGCCAGTTTCTGCTTTTGCATCTCAACCATAACAGTATGTGTGTGTATATATACATATATATCTGTATAAGCCTTCATACATGATGTGCTATCAGTTTTACTGCTACTAATAACTACAGTACGACTAAAGCACATTTTGCATTTAACTCTCAGGCTGAGGTCATATACGATAAGGAGTAATCTGCCCCCCCTCACGTATCCATTATAACTAGTTTGTTTTATTTACATGTAATTCTAGCCAGGAGTAACTACATAGTAGCAAATAACTGAGAAAAGCACAAACAACCACCACATAGGAGATCCAGGAACACTGAACCACAAATATAGAGCAGATACGTGCAGGTGCCCACTCCATTCTAGCATCTAACATGCAGACATGGCTTAGGACAAAAGCAATCCATGAGCACAATCAGGAATGCTGCTGACTGTAAATAATATCTCACATGTAATCACACAAGAAGCCAGAAGTACATGCAAGTACATAGAGGACTCCTCTTACATTGTAAGCTGTGAGATGTGCAGAATGTTGAGTCCTCTGCACAGAGCAAATTACAGACATTTGTGAGGCTGTGAGGAAAATCAGACCCTCCCACCTGCATTCATTGTGATTTGTCTTGCATGTATAGAGACGAAACAACAGGGAGTGAACTGTAAATTATCTAAAAGGCAGGAACTTTAGAGAGGTTTTTGAGGTAAAAATTATATTTTAGTCCAAAATCACAAGCTATACAGTATTAATGACTATGATATATGAAAAGTTATTGACCATTTATCATGTTCCTTAAACAACACCTTATCAATGTATGGCAAGGCACATTATGCTACTGAAAGAAGCCACTGCCAATAGGGAATACTGTTGCCATAAAGGGGTGAATACGGTCTACAACAATGTTTAAGTAGGTGGTATTTGTGAAAGAAACATGAATATGGTATCTATAAGAATGCCAGGAACCATGCTTTCCCATCAGAACATTACCCAGAGCATCCGTGAACTATGATTTATGAAACTAGACCACCTTATCCCACTGATCCACTTCTGATGCTAACATGCCCAATGCTGGTGCTTGCGATAGTAGACATGGATCATAATACGCAGTCTGACTGACCTGTGGCTACGCAGCCTGATAAAAAGCAAGCTGTAATGCAACGTATGTTCTGAAACTTTTCTAAAATACGGCTCCAGGGAACAGCTATGGGGGGCAACTTGTGTGCCATCATATGCTAATTTGTTCCTGGGGCTGTGGGAAAGAGACATTGTCGAACATATGCCTGAAAATGAGGGGGTCCTCATGTGGTCTAGCCATATAGAAGACATTTTGTTTGTCAGTTACGGATATTTTTATCCTCTTTAAATCAAAATGCGATAGACATATATTTGACTTCAACAGTCACTAGAAATTGTATAGAATTCCTTGATATCATTGTTGAATATGATACTAATGGATCTATCTCAACTGATGTTTATAAAAAACCTACTTCCATCAATTCTTCATGCCATCTCCCCACATTATCCGAACGTTAAAAAGGCAACGCCGATTAGACCATTTTTGAGAATGCAGCAAATCTGTCCCAGTAACTGTAATGTTGAGCACCAGGTAGATTTTTGAGTTGTGGATATAATAAGAAAGACATACAATGGGGGTATCTGAGGGCGAAGCAATCCTCTAGACATTCAACAGTTGAGTGTTTTACTCACAGATCAAGACCTGGTGAGGATCGTACTACAGTATTCCCAAATTACATGGCAAACATCTCACTTCCAGCTATACTACAGTTAGGGCCAGAAATATTTGGACAGTGACACAAGTATTGTTATTTTAGCTGTTTACTAAATTATATTCAGAAATACAATTATATATATAATATGGGCTGAAAGTGCACACTCCCAGCTGCAATATGAGAGTTTCCACATCCAAATCGGAGAAAGGGTTTAGGAATCATAGCTCTGTAATGCATAGCCTCCTCTTTTTCAAGGGACCAAAAGTAATTGGACAATGGACTCTAAGGGCTGCAATTAACTCTGAAGGCGTCTCCCTCGTAAATCTGTAATCAATGAAGTAGTTAAAAGGTCTGGGGTTCATTCCAGGTGTGTGGTTTTGCATTTGGAAGCTGTTGCTGTGACCAGACAACATGCAGTCAAAGGAACTCTCAATTGAGGTAAAGCAGAACATCCTGAGGCTGAAAAAAAAGAAAAAATCCATCAGAGAGATAGCAGACATGCTTGGAGTAGCAAAATCAACAGTCGGGTACATTCTAAGAAAAAAGGAATTGACTGGTGAGCTTGGGAACTCAAAAAGGCCTGGGCGTCCACGGATGACAACAGTGGTGGATGATCGCCGCATACTTTCTTTGGTCAAGAAGAACCCGTTCACAACATCAACTGAAGTCCAGAACACTCTCAGTGAAGTAGGTGTATCTGTCTCTAAGTCAACAGTAAAGAGAAGACTCCATGAAAGTAAATACAAAGGGTTCACATCTAGATGCAAACCATTCATCAATTCCAAAAATAGACAGGCCAGAGTTAAATTTGCTGAAAAACACCTCAAGAAGCCAGCTCAGTTCTGGAAAAGTATTCTATGGACAGATGAGACAAAGATCAACCTGTACCAGAATGATGGGAAGAAAAAAGTTTGGAGAAGAAAGGGAACGGCACATGATCCAAGGCACACCACATCCTCTGTAAAACATGGTGGAGGCAACGTGATGGCATGGGCATGCATGGCTTTCAATGGCACTGGGTCACTTGTGTTTATTGATGACATAACAGCAGACAAGAGTAGCCGGATGAATTCTGAAGTGTACTGGGATATACTTTCAGCCCAGATTCAGCCAAATGCTGCCAAGTTGATCGGATGGCGCTTCATAGTACAGATGGACAATGACCCCAAGCATACAGCCAAAGCTACCCAGGAGTTCATGAGTACAAAAAAGTGGAACATTCTGCAATGGCCAAGTCAATCACCAGATCTTAACCCAATTGAGCATGCATTTCACTTGCTCAAATCCAGACTTAAGGCGGAAAGACCCACAAACAAGCAAGACCTGAAGGCTGCGGCTGTAAAGGCCTGGCAAAGCATTAAGAAGGAGGAAACCCAGCGTTTGGTGATGTCCATGGGTTCCAGACTTAAGGCAGTGATTGCCTCCAAAGGATTCGCAGCAAAATATTGATAATAAAAATATTTTGTTTGGGTTATGTTTATTTGTCCAATTACTTTTGAGCTTCTAAAATGTGGAGTGTTTGTAAAGAAATGTGTACAATTCCTACATTTTCTATCAGATATTTTTGTTCAACCCTTCAAATTAAACGTTACAATCTGCACTTGAATTCTGTAGAGGTTTCATTTCAAAACCAATGTGGTGGCATGCAGAGCCCAACTCGCGAAAATTGTGTCAATGTCCAAATATTTCTGGCCCTAACTGTATATACCCAAAATACAAATCTATTAGTTTAATAGTCGCGGTCTGGCATGGGGTTCATTTAGCTATGGCAATTGTGCCCCATGTAAATATGGTACGGGCCTTAACTTTCTGGAATTTTACTGGTCATAAAGAATACATAATTACACATTATCTATCGTGCAACATGGAGGCCATAATTTATTTTGTGACCTGTTTGTGTGGTTTCATCTACATCGGAATAACCAGTAGACCTTTGAAAGTGAGAATCCTTGAACAAGTGAACAAAATTGTGGCTGCAGCTAGCGTTAGGGAGTTTGAAAAATTACAACTAATATCTCGCCATTTTTGCAAATGTCATTCCTGTGATCCCCGAGGACTCCATGTTTGTGGCATTGATAGAGTACATTTGGGAGTTAGAGGAGGGAATTTACGGCAAGCCCTGCTGAGAAAAGAAACCCACTGGATTGTTGTACTTAATGTGGCTTCTTCAAAGCTTTCTTGTAAATTGTGCACAAATTTTAATATGTCAGGGTTAGGAGTGTCTTTTTCGTTATTGATTATGTTTCTTTTTTAGGTGCGTTGTGTGATGGGGACTATATGGTCATGTTTGATGGAAGATTGATTTCTGTTCAGAAGGAATTATTGGAGCTACTTAGGAAAAAATATATACTTTTTTTATTCTTATGCATTGCACATATTTTCTGTATTTTCTACATATGTATAAACACATATTTTGCCTACTTTTATGTATTCATATCACAATGTGTGTTCTATATACACATTCATTCACTTATTTTATATCATTTTCATCACTTTTTATGAATTATGCAATATATACTTATGGTTGTTATATAGTTGAGATGGTATGAATTTTGGCGGTTTTTTTTTTACTATATTGATTTATTTTTAATGTTTTTTTCTTCATATTTAATTTTTTAGATAGCTAATAGTTTAATATTTATTATGAAATTTGTTATTAGTGTCATTTATATATAAATAGAGATGAGCGAACACTAAAATGTACCCCATTATAGTCTATGGGGAACATATACTCGTTAAGGGGGAAACCCAAATCCGTGTCTGGAGGGTCACCAAGTCCACTATGACACCCCAGGAAATGATGCCAACACCTCTGGAATGACACTGGGACAGCAGGGGAAGCATGTCTGGGGGCATCTAACACACCAAAGACCCTCTATTACCCCACTATCACAGCCTAACAACTACACACTTTCCACATTCCAAAAAACCTCTATCAAAGTGGGAAAATACCTGGAAACCTTCTTTACTCCCCAAATGGATGGACACAAACCCCAATTTAAGCTCAACAAACAGTAACAACCACCCGTTTAAATCATGTTCCCCATGACAACCACGGATGGAATAGACAATGGGAAATCCAAAAGCCCTCACCCTTAACTGTCATTTTGAGTGTGTGTGTGTGTGTGTGATGTGGTAAGACCTTCCAAAATTCACTTTTCTAGCCCTTAACATGAGCCCTTCCAAACAAAGTTACAGGACCTTAAGCTGAGCTACCAGCAGAGATTGAGGCCCTTGGCATGAGTAGAGCCTTGCACCAGCAGTGTTTTTGGCACTTAGGGTGAGTTGAGCCTTGTACCAGCGTGTGTCCCTTAACATCAGGCGGGCCCTAAGTTCTGCGCTTTGCACAAAAGTTCCACATTAACTAGGCTGAATGGTACAAACCTTAGTAGGCCCGAGAACCAGGAACAAGTCTTGCAATGGCTGTCGGATAACGCTTAAAGCACATTGTCCACCAGCCAGTCAGCCTCTACCTCCTCTCCTCCTCTTACCCAACAGTCTTGTCCTCCTTCCACCCAAAATTCTCAATCTTCCCAGAACAATAACCCCAACTGTCCCTGCTCCCCAGAGCTGTTCTCCCTTCCTTTGACTGTACCGCAACCTGCCCCTCCATTTCGCGATTCCACGGACCTAACAGACGAGTATCTGTGTCCAGATGCTCAAACACTAGAGTCTCCTTCATCTCCGGTCGATTTGGTGGCGGATGACCAGCAACCCACCCTCATCGACGACGATGAGACGCAGTTGCTGTCAGGGCAGCCAGTTGACATGCGCATTGTGCAGGAGGAGGAGGCGAGACAGGAGTTGGAAGAGGAGGTGGTGGACGACGAGGACACCGACCCCACCTGGACAAGGCGGATATCAAGCTGGGAAAGTAGTGTGGATGTTGAGGCAGGTGCAGCACCAAAAAGGGTAGCTAGAGGCAGAGACATGTCCAGAGGCAGAGGTCAGCTGCTTTGCCGAAGCCAGGCCAGACCCGGAATGTCCAGAGATGTTCCCTTTTGTACCCAGCCCAGAAAAACTCCCCCATCGAGGGCACGTTTCTCGAAGGTGTAGAGTTTTTTCAAGGAATGCGCCGAGGACAGATATAGTATCGTCTACACAATTTGCCTCTCGAAATCGAGTAGGGGCCCTGAGAAGAGCAACCTGTCCACCACTTCAATGCACCGTCATTTGGAATCCAAGCACTGGAATCAGTGGCAGGCAGCAACGGCAGGACAAACGTCACCCGCCGTTCATGCCACTGCCTCTGCTCACAGTGCTGGCGATGCACTCCAGAGGACGAGCCAGGACATCACTTCATCTGCCTCCGCCACTTTGTTGACTTCTCTCTCATCCTCCCCTGTTTCTGTCTTATCTCCTTCTCCTGCACCATCAAAGGCACCATCAGGCGCTTCTTTACAACAACCCACCATCTCTCAGACATTGGAGCGCCGGCAGAAATACACCGCTAACCACCCACCCACGCAAGCCTAGAACACCAACATCGCTAAACTGCTGGCCCAGGAGATGCTGGCGTTCCGGCTTGTTGAAACTCCCGCCTTCCCGGACCTGATGGCAACTGTGGCACCTCACTATGCCGTCCCTAGCCGTCACAACTTCTCCCGGTGTGGCGTCCCCGCCTTGCACCAGCACGTGTCACTCAACATCAGGTGGGCCCTTAGTTCCGCGCTTTGCTGCAAGGTCCACTTGACCACCGACACTTGGACAAGCGCCTGTGGTCAGGGATGCTGCTTATCTCCTCTCCCAGGCCAAAATTCATGGCAGGAGTAGACTGAAACCCTACGATGCTGCAACCTCCACCCCAGCTACTAGCGGCAAACGCTAAAACACTGGTGTGGGGAGACGTCAGCAGGCGGTGCTGAAGCTCATCAGCTTGGGGGACAGACAGCACAGTGCCTCCGAGGTCAGGGATGCCATCCTGGCTGAGATGGCATTTTTTTTTTCCCTGCTACACCTGGGGCCTGGCATTTTTGCGCTTGTGATAATGGCTGGAACCTGGTAGCAGATCTGGAGCTTGCCAGACTCAAACACGGTCCACGCATGGCCCACGTTTTCAACTTGTTGGTGCCATGTTTCTTTGAAACCTACACCATGGTGCCTGATATACAGGTCAAAGTGGGGCCATTTTCGTAAGTGAGAACTAGCCTCTGCTAGGCAGAAAACATTCAGAGCACACTCCTCTCATCTTCGCACCGTTGGCTGTCGGAGGAAGATGAGGGGGTTGGAGTGGCATCTGATGTCCCTGTCCCACACGAGGCTAGAGGGTACACTTCAGTGCATCCCATTGCTTCACCACAAATGGTGTGAAGGGGAGTGGAAAATGGAGGAAATGGAGAGTGACCCTTACATTTGGGGCCAGCAAAGGCATGCCAAGTAACACACTGGCACACATGGCTGACTTCATCTTGGGTTGCTTTTCAAGAGTCTAACACATATTTCACATCATGGAGAACAAATAATACTGGATTTTTACAAGCCTCGAACCCCGGTCTAGGTCTAATGTCTGTTCCTTTCTTATATTAGGGGAGAGGGAAAAAAAATTACTTCAGTGATACGTTTAGCGTACATAGACTGACTATTAATGTGTATCCCACTTAGTGTTGTTAGGGTTACACACCGTCACAACCTGGCTAAAGCTTCTATAGCTGTTAATAAAGTCAACATAACTTTACGGTATCCAAAAAGACAGCTGTACCGACAGAGAGCAAAACAAATGTCAACCAAAGCTGTGAGCTCTGAACACCCACAGTGACTTTGGCGTCATCATCATTATAAGGGAGCGGGTGGTAATAAATAACTTGGCAGTGCCTAAAACCCAATAATGCTTATACAACTATATTTACATTAAGATACACAAATGACACTTTTTAGTAGCATGTCATGAGACAAGCTGATAAGATCTTCCTTTGTGCAGTGCTATTTGAAAGTTAAACGCTGCCTTCATTTTAATTCTGGAGAAGGTGCAGACATTAGATTTAGAACATGTCTTCATTGTCCAAATCCTCTATATAGGTAATGTGTTTTTCGGGCCGAGCTGTCTGGGAACGAGCTGGTGCAGCACTGACAACCTGGGTGAATATGGCAAGAGCCTGAGATGTAGGGTGAATGAATCCCCAAATTATTTGGGGAATTTCCACTCAGAAACTGGCACTATATGGCAGTGGCAGGACTTGAAGGTATTTGTAACCCCAATATATTCTTTGCATTCCCAGTCAGACAATGGCACTATATGGCAGTGGCAGGACTTGAAGGTATTTGTAACCCCAATATATTCTTTGAATTCCCAGTGAGAAACTGGAACTATATGGCAGTGGCAGGACTTGAAGGTATTTGTAACCCCAATATATACTTTGCATTCCCAGTCAGACAATGGCACTATATGGCAGTGGCAGGACTTGAAGGTATTTGTAACTCCAATATATTCTTTGCATTCCCAGTCAGACAATGGCACTATTTGGCAGTGGCAGGACTTGAAGGTATTTGTAACCCCAATATATTATTTGCATTCCCAGTCAGACAATGGCACTATATGGCAGTGGCAGGACTTGAAGGTATTTGTAACCCCAATATATTCTTTGCATTCCCAGTCAGACAATGGCACTATATGGCAGTGGCAGGACTTGAAGGTATTTGTAACCCCAATATATTCTTTGAATTCCCAGTGAGAAACTGGCACTATATGGCAGTGGCAGGACTTGAAGGTATTTGTAACCCCAATATATTCTTTGCATTCCCAGTGAGAAACTGGCACTATATGGCAGTGGCAGGACTTGAAGGTATTTGTAACCCCAATATATTCTTTGCATTCCCAGTCAGACAATGGCACTATATGGCAGTGGCAGGACTTGAAGGTATTTGTAACCCCAATATATTCTTTGCATTCCCAGTCAGACAATGGCACTATATGGCAGTGGCAGGACTTGAAGGTATTTGTAACCCCAATATATTCTTTGAATTCCCAGTGAGAAACTGGCACTATATGGCAGTGGCAGGACTTGAAGGTATTTGTAACCCCAATATATTCTTTGCATTCCCAGTCAGACAATGACACTATATGGCAGTAGCAAAAATAGTGGGTGTATATAGCCCCAATTCTATTGCTAGGGGACTTGCAGGGTGTTTCTGGGGTGAAGGTGGGGGGGCACACCGTTGGAACAGGGATCGGGGGTGTATATATAGGGTATACGGGAATACACTGTCAGTGTATTCCATTCAGGATCCTGGGAAAGCTGGGTTGCGGCGATTGAGCCCGTCAGTGCCACGTTACACTGACAAGCTTCTCCCTGGAATTGAAGTTATATGTAACCCCAATATATTCTTTGAATTCCCAGTCAGACAATGGCACTATATGGCAGTAGCAAAAATAGTGGGTGTATATAGCCCCAATTCTATTGCTAGGGGACTTGCAGGGTATTTCTGGGGTGAAGGTGGGGGGGGGGCACACCCTTGGAACGGGGATCGGGGGTATATATAGGGTATACGGGAATACACTGTCAGTGTATTCCATTCAGGATCCTGGGAAAGCTGGGTTGCGGCGATTGAGCCCGTCAGTGCCACGTTACACTGACAAGCTTCTCCCTGGAATTGAAGTTATATTTAACCCCAATATATTCTTTGAATTCCCAGTCAGACAATGGCACTATATGGCAGTAGCAAAAATAGTGGGTGTATATAGCCCCAATTCTATTGCTAGGGGACTTGCAGGGTATTTCTGGGGTGAAGGTGGGGGGGCACACCGTTGGAACAGGGATCGGGGGTGTATATATAGGGTATACGGGAATACACTGTCAGTGTATTCCATTCAGGATCCTGGGAAAGCTGGGTTGCGGAAATTGAGCCCGTCAATGCCACGTTACACTGACAAGCTTCTCCCTGGAATTTAGCTCTTATAAGAACTGTTGGTTGTCTTCTCCTTCCTATCCTAGCCTGTCCCTGCCTACCCAGAATCTAAGCCCTAGCTAGCTGGACGGAAACCTCCGTCCCTGGTGAATTGCAAGCTCAGAATGACGCGAACCTGGGCGGCGCTGTTCTTTTAAATTAGAGGTCACATGTTTTCGGCAGCCAATGGGTTTTTCCTACTTTTTTCAACGTCACCTGTGTCGTAGTTCCTGTCCCACCTACCCTGCGCTGTTATTGGAGCAAAAAAGGCGCCAGGGAAGGTGGGAGGGGAATCGAGTAATGGCGCACTTTACCACGCGGTGTTCGATTCGAACATGCCGAACAGCCTAATATCCGATCGAACATGAGTTCGATAGAACACTGTTTGCTCATCTCTATATATAAATTCATTATAAATTTGCTAAGCTGATTTGAGCCATAGTAATTTACATAGATCTCAAGTCCCTATCCACACTATTTCCCTGTCATCTACAATTCTCTCCAACCATCTCAATGCGCATGTACTCTGTGAAAGTGTTGATATGGATAATAAAACTGTCCATCTTAGCGTCCGTAACTAATTTATTCAATGCTCAGGACGCTAGGCGTCATCACGTTTATGCATGCGTGACGATGCACTGGGCTCCTTGGATGTGCTGACATAGTTGCACTTCCTGTGGCGCGCTGTTGTTACCACGTCATGTGATGCATGTGCATGGGTTCTGCTGACACCTGAGAAGTTTTCTGAAGAATATACACTATATATACCCTGGCATGTTTGCATTGTTTGTGCCTCTCGACAAAACCATTTTTGTGGCAAAACACAGATGAGGTGTGCCTCTTCTGAGATCTGCTCTTTCAGCTATGCCTCATAATATTCTTGTATGATTTCTCTGTGATTGTTGCTGTTAAAATACTATTATAATATATAAATTTAACATGTGTGTGAAGAATATTGCCTTGAAAAGCCAAGGATAATATGAAACGAGTTTTATAAATTTTATATATTTATTAGCCCAAAAGGGGTCAGTACTAGCCACTAACATATACAAGAGTACACATCAGAGGCTTGTCAAGCAAATACAGGGAAAAGCACAATACAGTACAGAAATTAAAGTGGGAATAAAAGAGAAAAACGAATACCAGAACAAATCTGTAATCCTGTTCACCCCAGGATGCTTGCTTAAGTCAACAGCACAACATCTCGTGTTTGTCCTGCCAGATCAGAATAAGTGTAGAGGGTCTTCTTGTGCAGAAGGGACACCCCAGCTAACCCTTAACTGCCTCCTTGCTGAATGACACAGAATCTCGTTTTTCCTCTCAGTAAAAGGTTAATGTCCAGCCACACCTCCCTTCCAGGTAGCCCCCAAACCTCTTCCTCCCTCTGCAGAATCTTGAGAAAGAGGGGTGTCTTCCTGGCTGGGGAAAGATGTATATCTGGGGTTCAACTGAGGGTCTTTAGCCATCTCTTCCTCCATGGACATCTGCCACCATCCGGGGCAATAAACTGGCTGGCCAGAAAGGGGCAATCTCCCATGGTATACACATAAAACCACTGAAGCAAATTGACCACCAATGTAAACACAGCTTAAACAAAATATTCCTATAGCCAAAAGGGTTTGGATAACAATCATAAACACCACACTGTGTAGGAGTAATCTGAACATGTGATAACACACCATAACACAAAACATGTGGGCATCTCATTGATTAGCTGTTTGGTTACTGGATGGTTATAATCTATATAATCTATCTACATTTCCCATTATTTATTGGTATACATGAATTTCTGATGTTAATATTATTTGACACTAGCTTATGAATTGTTGATATACTTTCCTGGTACTTGCTAGAGGATCTAGCTCTCTTGGGGCAAGTAGGTTTGGTACTTGGAGGGGGTTGGTATATCTAACACCCTTATGTGAGTCTTTCATTTTTCATTGTTGATTATATTTATTACGCAATAAAGATTTATTATATTGATAACATGAAGGGTGTTGCCATATCTCTGTTGTTGGTTAGCATTGCTTTGGTGTATGGGCCCCTGCATTTGTAGGCTATTATATTTTCTATAAAAGCCAGCAATAATACGGTGGCTCTTTTGTGGGAGTAGTGCAGGCGGGATAGCCTTCATTCCAGATTCACATTAAAAAGCCTTGGGCACCCATGAACCAGTGGTTGTGATAAGGTCATAGTCTCGTTTATGGCTAATTGACCAATAATGTCGGGTAACTGTCGTTATCCTAATTAATAAGGCTGAGGGCCAGCGGTCAAGAAATCATACCATTCTATGTATTGGTATTCATTCTTCTCTCAGCTAAAATGTATGCTGACTCACTTTTTATTGAAAACATGGGATTAAATAGTATCAGGAAGTGATATAACAACAACGTAAGTTTCATATTCATTCCTGATTGGTATGATACATCTCAATCAAACAGAAAAAAGTTGAAGTAGTGCCATATATAGCCAGCTGGTCCCGCTCCTGCGTGGTGACCTTGGGGCGCTGTCTTGTGGCAGCAAGCCAAGCATTTGTTTTTCTTGCGCCCATCTTGGATACAGGTGCCATCTTATGATATAACATTATACCAGTTTCAAGCATAAGCAACTATACCTAGTATTCAGCTTTAAAGGATAACAATGTTTTTTCATACATTACATAATTATAAACTTCACAGTTGGTTATCCTTCCTTGGATCTCTTTTGGTAGGTACTAACTAGAGAATTTCAGGACCTTCTTACAAAATCTGCTGTTTTGGAGATGATTCCCTGTCATTTAGCCATCACAGTTTTACCCTTGTCATAGTCGCTCAGCTTGCTTGCCCATTTTTTCTGCTTCCAATACATGAACTTCAGAAACTCCCCATTCAGTTACTGCCTAACATATCCCAAACATTGACAGGTGACACTATAACGAGGTAATAATTCCGTTCACCTGGTTTTAATGTTATGAGAATATATATATATATATATATATATATATACACACACACACACACACACACACACTATGGCTCATTAAAGGAGATTACAGTAAATATAATAAATAAATATATAGAAAAGACAAGTAGTCATATGCCAAGCTTCTTGGTATATAATTTGCAGATAGATAAAATTAGAGACTTCCAGCACGTGCATAATGTATTTGGGAAGTGAGTGAGAAACTAACATGCCTTCGCTACCTACACTGTCATCAGGTTTTATATCAATAATTACACAGTTTTATTCAAACAAGATCGGAGAATCATTTGCGGCACGTGGTTTTCAGCTGTTCCAATGTCTCTGGATTCACATCCTTCCATCTGCTGTCTTCAATAACATTAAAATAATTCTATTAGATCAACATTACAGATTAGAAGCATACAAAGGTCAAAGGCAGGGGCAAAGAGGTGGCCCCAGTACAGCTGCCTCCAGATAACTCTATTACTAGTGTCCTGACCTTGTGTTCCTGGGTCTAGGGGCAGCAAGTGAGCAGCTTGCAGCTTTAACAAGGTTTAATAAGGTTAATGGAGCTTGCTTGTTACTAGAAACCCAGACACAAAACATCAAAATTTCAGATTTTGTATGAAGTACTAATAAATAAAAATAACAGGAAATAAACTGTTATAATACAAAACACACAAAAAAAACACTAGAATTATAGGGGCTGGCATCTTCTTTTTTTTTCTACTCTACTTGAGGCTATACACTCCCCTTCAAATGTTTCATCTTGTCGGCTCTATACCATGCAACAGCTTAAAGGCAAATAGGCGACATAAAATTAATTAGTCTATTATGTTCACATTATTTCAGTTTAATAAATATGTAAACCATATAAATATAGACTTGGAGTGGTTATATTTACAGAGTGGTGGTTAGTGGGGACTCTCCATGATGAAGATAGATCATCGATATTGCCACAATCACTGACAACAGAAACAATGCTGATATTTTACCATCTACAGGTTATAGATAAGTCATTGCGAGAAAAAAATGCAACAAAATATCTACATCATCTATCTATCTATCTATCTATCTATCTATCTATCTATCTATCTCTTTCTCTCTCTCTCTCTCTCTCTCTCTCTCTCTCTCTCTCTCTCTCTCTCTCTCTCTCTCTCTATCATATAGGATGGTATAGAAGACTTTTGTTCAAAATAAAAGATTTTATAAAAAAAATACCAAAAATATTTACAACATAGCAAGCACCATTCTTTAAGGGCTTTTACAACCATGATTTTTCTTAAATGTAACTTATTAATATACTTTAGATCTAGGTCCCAGAAACACTACTTTTGCATTCATTCCAGCACAATCCAGGATAATCTTATCTTATGGTAGAGTTGGAAGGGACCTCAAGGGCCATCGGGTCCAACCCCCAGCGAGTGCAGGTTTTCCTAAATCATCCCAGCTATATGTTTATCCAGATTCCGCTTGAAGATTTCCATTGATGGAGCGCCCACCACCTCCCGTGGCAGCCTATTCCACTCTCTCACTACCCTCACTGTCAGAAAGTTTTTCCTAATGTCTAATCTGTATCTCTTTCCCTTTAGTTTCATCCCATTGCTTCTTGTACTTCCTTGTGCTAATGAGAATAGGGTAGATCCCTCTGCACTGTGACTACCTTTCAGATATTTGTAGACTGCTATTAAATCTCCCCTCAGCCTTCTCTTCTGCAAACTAAACAATCCCAGTTCTTTTAGCCACTCCTCATAGGACATGGTTTGCAGACCTTCCACCATTTTGGTTGCTCTTCTCTGGACTTGCTCCAATATATCGATGTCTTTCTTGAATTGAGGCTCCCAGATCTGTACACAGTATTCCAGGTGTGGTCTGACCAGGGAAGAGTACAGCGGAATAATGACCTGACCTCTCTTGATCTAGATTCAATGCTTGTCTTAATACATCCCAGAATTTTATTAGCCTTTTTTGCAGCAGCACCGCACTGTTGGCTCATGTTGAATTTGTGATCTACTATTATGCCCAAGTCCTTTTCCCCTATGCTATCACTAAGTTCTATTCCTCCCATACTATATTTGTTTTTTACATTTCTGTTACCCAGATGTAGAACTTTGCATTTGTCCCTGTTAAATACCATTTTGTTGGCCTCAGCCCATTGTTCCAGTGTGTCTAAGTCCTTTTGAATACACTCTCTCTCCTCTCTAGTGTTGGCTATTCCTCCTATCTTCGTATCATCTGCAAATTTTATGAGTTCCCCAATAATTCCATCGTCCAGATCATTTATAAAGATATTAAAAAGTACTGGGCCCAGAACAGAGCCCCATCCTGTGTCTCTGGTGTGCTTGGAAAGGGCTGGCTGTCCCATTCATCAGCTAAGCCAGTCCCCTTCTCTGTCACAACATGACCACTGACAACACACAGATCGACCTCTGCTGTGATCTGTGTCAAGGGCCAAACTGAAAGGCGACTATTAGGCCTCTGAGAAGGTCGGCATGATGTTAAAGGGAGCGGTCTTAAATTAGAAAGCAGGGACAAATGGCCTGTGTGACTAAGTTATGGACATCAATGGGCCCCCATGTGGCCACTTCTGCCTATAACTACTTCTGCAGGTACACACAATAGTCGGATATGTCATCAATGCAGTGCTACAACCCCTGAATTGATGTGTCCGAACACTGCAGGTGACCAATGAGGGCAATGACTGGCTGCAGTTTCCACAGTGGGGGCCACCGACATCATTGCTGGAGTACCAGTAGCTATACTTTACGTTTACCCGCTTTCCTGCCCTCAGCTAATTTTTTGGTGCCCTTTTAAGATAAGATAAGATAATCCTTTAATAGTCCCACAGTGGGGAAATTTCAGTATGTTACAGCAGCGAAGTAATACAGATACAGGATAATACACAGTAATATGTTACAGATGTAGACACACATATGCTGAGAAGAGAAGATATACTAGGAGTCCATAGCAGCTAAGTAACAGAAGAAAAAAGAAGGAAGACTTCATAATCATAATCATTAGTTTTCTGTGCGGAGTGATCTTTGCTTGGTCTGATATAGATTATATAGCCTGATCGTGGTTGGAAGGAAGGACTTGCGATAGCGCTCCTTCTCACACTTGGGGTGAAGCAGACGGTCACTTACAGTGCTGCCAAGTCCCATCAAGGTCCCATACATGGGGTGGGATTTGTTCTCCCACATAGAGCTCCCCAGGGACAGTATCCGTCTGTCACCCACCACCTGTACTGGGTCCAAGGGGCTCCCCAGGACAGAGCTGACCCTTCTGATCAGCCTGTCAAGTCTATTTCTGTCCCTGATGGATATACTGCTCCCCCAGCAGGCTACACCGAAAAAGATGGCAGAAGCAACCACAGTGAAAAAGGCCCTAAGAAGTGTCCCCTGGACCCCGAAGGCCCTCAGCCTCCTGAGCAGGTAGAGTCTGCTGTGGCCCTTTCTGTGCAGCGCCTCCAGGTGATCAGCCCAGTCTAGTTTTAATTCCTACATATACTTTATTCTAAGTATTTATTATACTTTCAAAATTTTCTCAACACGTGGCAAATTTCTTTAAGCACTGGGTATCATTTAGTGTAAACACCACAATTTTGCTGCAGCATTTTACAGTACCTTCAAAGTGGATGGGATTCTGACTAATCCCAGCCACATATTGCAGAAAAATATCCACAGCAGACGTTTTTATAAATCGCGGCATGTCGATTATACCGACAGAAAACAAGAAAATCGTTTCCACTGCAGTTTTTCCCATAGCGCTATTTGGCCGCGGCTTGCTACGTGGGGCTTTAGTCTGAGCAAGTTTATGTCATAGAGATGATACCATTCAAAAGAAATTAAAGAGTACCTTGAAATATCCTAAAAAAAAAAGCACAAGGACAGCAGCATGTATTTTATTGAAAAGGCTTTATTTCTATTGTTTTCATGAAATAATGGTATTCGGAATGGGTTTTTAGTACATATAATGACTGCTATGATAACCTATCCATCCATAACCAACAAAATCTAAATAAAACTGTTTCACAACTGCAAGTCCAAATCTCTCTTCCAATACCCCAAATCCTACACCACTAGGACACATGGCATTACAAGGTAATAAAGTGGTCAATAAGGACTTTAGTTACAGTTGTTAACTTCTCCCTGAATGTAGAAGAACATGTTCAACCTGCCACAAAATTCTAGAATGATTATTAGGCTGGTCTTACACGACCATAATTTAAGTCTGCAAATGGTCCGCAATCGCGGGTTTTCGATTGCGGACCATTTGCGGATACATTGTATTCAGTGCCGCCTCTTACACCACCAGATATTTTATCCGTGGTGTGCCGTGAACGAGGTCCGCACTGAATACCACGGGTCCGCAAAGGCCGTGAATTCACGGCACTACATGGACTTTCCCATAGAACTCTATGGGCAAGTGCGGCAGGGCATGGATGTCTGCAATTTGTTTTTCACACACACTTAAAAAAAAAAAAAAGCACATGGGCCAAAAATCCTCCTGTCTGACTTAGCCGTGCACACAATACTCTCACTCATGGTCAGCCATCTCCACCCAAAAGTTCACAATACTGAAGTCCCAAGAGAATGCTAACTGCAAAATCTGCCCAAACGCATTACAGGCTATATACTCAGCTAGTCTTCAGTCTCACTTCACTCACTATACCCTGCAATTATACGTGGTGGCGTAAGAAAGCGTGCGCACAGAGAAAATGGTATCTTTCTTTTAAGACCCCCAACTTAAAAGGCTCTCCATATAATTAGGTTTCCTCAGAACTGGATATAGAGTCCCCTTGGTCAATGTGATAGATGTGTCTTATTTGAAATCGCTTACATTGAATATATAATTTAGTTAGGCGACGTGAAAGTCTGTAAAAACAGAACACCAGGAAATAAGCCTGAATCATATGGGGGATTTATCACTTGTTTCATGGCACAACATTCTGTTCTTCAGCAGGTAGTAGATATACTATTTTTATTCTTTGATCAAGTTGCTTTTCCTGTTGAGATACATAATTTAGCGGCAATCTGTACTTTATTCTCCATTGGTATTCGCATCTCATTAATAGAAGCCATTTAACCCTCTGGAGCCCAAGATACCCTACAGCCTTCCCACCTATACTAGAGTGTGTCATCCTCATATGGTTCAGTCCCTTGTCACCATGGCCTTTTTATCTGAAGCCACACTAGAGTCTAAGATTGCCATACAAGATGCCACCAGTGAGGTAAGGGCACCAAAGGACAGGACTACTTTGTAGATACAATCTCAGACATTTGGCATCGCTTATCCATCTAGAAGCTGGGGAAAATGCTGTTCTCCATCAGTAATTCAGTGTAACTTTGTCAGATCCCTCTCAGGCCTCTGGAACTCATTATATGTAAGCCTGTAAACGGCAGAAGATAGGTGTAGACACAGGACTTCCTATCCAACCTGCCGCATGTGTACATGGTTAACTAGCACATCCACTGTGCAAACATTGTTGCTAACATTACACTCAAACCGCTGTGGCATGTTACATAGAACAGAACGACAGTAAAGTAAAACCCTCAAAGATAATTTGGAACAGAGCTGCCTAAATGGTAATATGTATGTGAGACCTATAAGGCTGTTCAGAGGCCGCAAGTTCCTCTGAAATCTCTGTAGCTTCTTTTCATCACATGACATTTTCATTATATGACCAACTCTCCGAATACACTTTTATAAATGACATATGGCCCACCCAACTTCGGCTTAGGCTAGCTCTGTTCTAGCTCATTATAAAGGGGTACACCAACAGAACATGATTCCTTACGTGTCTTAAAATGAAGTAAAGAATTTTAACAATCTATGTTTTTATTTACAGTTTATTTTATGTTCATGCCACTAAATCTCAGGCTCTACTTGCCACATGCGGTCAAAGGTAGCATCTCTCGCTATTTCTGGGGTTTTTTGTATAGTGTTCTTTTTGCATTAACTTCAAAGGTGTGTGTGGGGAGGGGGGGGTTGTAAAAACTGCATGAAAATACTACAAAATTATATACATGTGTTGCAAAATCTGTATCAAAATACAAAGCAAGTGGCTGTGTCTTCTAAACCTACAGAATGACCAATAAGTCACAGATTTTTTGCAGAATCTTGCAGCACGTTTTATTGTTACATACTTGCCAATCTGCAGCCTTATGTTTTCTATTGTTTATCTAGTTACTGATTTTCCATATAATGCAGAACGTATTCTGCTATCTCTTTCTTTGTTGCATTCACGGACAATGACATCTCTGTGAGAACACATGCCTTTGCCAATAGGACTGTAGTTTTCACAATGTGTATGCACCGAGGACTAACATGGTGTCTACTAGATATGGATATCACATTATCACGCTAACGCCTACCCCTCTGCCCACAGGGGTATCTGGCTTAATACAGATATAAGGAGTTAATAAGTCCTCTGTATGACAGTATGATCTCCACATTATGACAGAATGATTTTTGGTTAGGCAAAGAATCCGCAATGCCAGAAATAAATCTCTACGGATAAGCATAAAAAATATTTCCATGGAGCCATGTTAGAATCAACCCCATGGCCTTGAGCATTGTACGTCACACTGAGAAGAAGAGCTCTAAACTTTCAAGGTAATGGACAGAAATCCTACTAAACCTCTTGCAAGAGAATCACAAAGTAAACCCATGTTTGGAAAGGTTCCAACTGAAGTGACATCCACATTGTGCCAAGTAAATCAATCAGTTCAATGCCACCCTGGGCCGCTCTACCTTAAATTACCTGTCAGAAGACTTTTAAATATCCGGGGGCTGCTGAAATGTCTGGAGCTGCCGGCGCTTGATTAAAGATCCTGATTTATGAGAGAAGAGGTGCTAGGTATCTGTGAAATCAGGTTTACTGGCCGCCACGTTCTCCAGCGACTTGCTGAATTTCTCTGTTCCTAGCACAGCTCTTCTTCTTGACGCTCGGAGTGAGGAAAGTACAAGGAGAGTTATGAGAAATGTGATTATTATACGTGGCCACGGTCTGAAGTAATGAGAGGACAGCTACATGATGTGTTATTGAAAACCGTATTATGTCTGAAGCAATAACTTCACAGACACAGGAAAAATAACAAAATATCAGCCATTACTAAGGCATCGCTACCTCTACGTGGCTCAGTGTAAATTCAATCACAGTGAACAGCTTTCTGTATAAGACTTCTGTCCATAAAATGAGAGATACATACAATCGTAACCTACGCCCCTACTGGATCTGCTGCACTCCCCATTTTAATATTATGTTCGTAGATTGCAATTATTTTCACGTTTGCCATAAAACCTGAAGATTTCCAAAAACAAGAAACAACCTCTTAGGTCAACAAAGAAGACGAACCGGAACAACAGTGTCTAAGTCTGTAATACAGACTAAAGAAATGCGTGCTACTATGTTTTTCCATATGGACCATGACCCCGACAGGAAAAATAGCCACGTGAAATAGTAACATATACTACTATGGCTTTGTGGATCAAAACTATAACAGTCTGAATGAGATCTATCTATGAAAGCGGGTTATGTAAAAGGAGAAAACAACAGAAAATCCCGACAACAAACAAGTAGAGGCAATGGTTCATCAAACCTTCCCAATGACGATGTCAAGATTTTTCTTTTTTTTACAATAGTTATATTGCCGGTGGGCGCAGAGTGCATTTCTCCAACTTGTCTCAGCCACCGGAGGGTATACAGGTCTGAGCATGACCTCCACCCGGCCCTGCACCAAAATCTGGCGCTGAGTCTATGATATTTCATCATCAAATCTCACTTGAAGCTTTCAAGGGAAGAAAAGCAAAAGATTAATTAACCTGTAACTAAGTGACTGATTTAGTTCACAAAAGGCCACTGGGCTTCATCTTCTCCTCTCATTCTGTGTCACCGGAGACAAGCACAGGCTTCACAATTAATAAAGCTTTTATTCCAAGCACCAAAGGGACGGCGAGGCAAAGAGAAGCTGCTTGTAATGGCGGAATCTGTTATGAATTTGTTGTCTGTCTGTGTTTGCTGCTTATCAGTCAGATCCTACAATTGCTGAACGAGAAGTAAAGAGAGAATAAATGACTGGCAGCTCACTTTGTTTTCTTTGATGACAGTGTGCAGGTTGCTAAGGTGGAGGTGAATTATACAGGACATCCCGAGAAACATGGACAGATACCATCATGCATAATATTTCCATACTATTGTACGACTGACACATGCAAAATCAAGCAGAACACTACGTTTCATGGGAAATGTAATTCTGGACAAAGTAATGGAGTCTCGGAGAGGCCTTAAGGAAAACGTATAGCAAAAGGTTTAACAAAATGAAAAGAAGAAACCGCAGGGACCAGAACTGCATGGCAAAGAGGTTTTTTAAGTGCATATGGTCAACAAAGCACTTAAGCGTCCATATTGAGAAACACAGAGAGACTACTAATATACCACTGCTATATTGCATTAACAGCTTTCATAGCCAGAACAAGGAGCCCTGGCATACAAATTGTACTAGTCACATTGTCTACATGGTGCAATTACATTGCCATACTTGATCTACTTCATTGGTGGCTTTTATGATTGTGTATAATGCAGTGGTTCTTAACCTTGTTTGAGGTACCGAACCTACCAGTTTCATATGCACATTCACCGAACCCTTCTTTAGTGAGAAATCAAATATGATTTATTTCCAAATTCAAGACATAGGTATATGTGTTTTTTACTGGTACACAAAATGAACCGTGCATATGGCCTAGGGTTCGATTGAACCCTGGTTAAGAACCACTGGTATAATGTCTGGTGCCACCATCATACAAAAAGGCTAACTGCAGATGTCATCTTTACTTCTGAATAAAATAAAAAGATTTTTAAGGAAACAGACCTGAAAAGCTCATTATTATTTGGAAAAGCAATGCAAGCAGGTAACACCACACAAACATTGACCCAAGAGAGAATAAGGGCCATTTCACACTGCCATGGCCTGGATATACCAACCTGAACACAGCTAAGCTGAACTGTACTGACAGCGCAGCCAAACCACGTTCGGCCTAGTAAATTTGGCCAGTACATGGACTGTTTCTCCTAACCTGAACACAACTGTGTGAAATGGCCCTATGCCTTTGTTCAGACATTGTCAGTTACGTTCAATGTATTCACTGGGATTGCTCACATCATATATACAAAATGTGATTATAGCTGTTCCCAAGTATTGAGATGGGAATGGGGTAGGGTGGCAGAGACACAGGCAAACAGAGGGTGCCGGAGCAAACAGTAATTTCTATTTTACCCCAAGTGTTTTATTCATATCAGTATGGTTTAATATTTCTCAAAATTTCTTTCACTCATAAGAACATTAGAAAGAATCTCAGTCTCAAAGACCACAGAAGAAAAGAACAGCTAGAACCCATAGAATACAAGTCATAACATGGCCCAAAATAGTGTTACTCCCCATGTACATATATCAGGCGGTTTACATGAAAAGCCATCTGTAAGGTTAGATATGCTTTATGTCAGAAATAAAACATATTCCTTACTGTATTTTTCTTTAATCAGTTCCCCCTGCAGAGTAATGGCTGCGCTGTGTGTCCAATAAGCGTGTGACCAGGGCAGCCTCCTCGTACATGTCACACTGCCGGATGTCCGGGCCGGCCAGGATCCTGTTGGTTGTTTCTCGGTATATATTTCCCTGAAACGCTCTGACAAGCGTCGTGTGTACAGTTTTGAGTGTTCTTCAATAAAGTGTGTTCATTTTCATTCAAGATGGATCTAGCACAGTCATTTTTGTGGCACAACTAAACCCGTGGTGAAGAGGTTGTTACTGTGGTCTTTTCATACCTTCCTATTTGTAGACCTACTCGGACTACGATTCTGACACCTCACACTCCTACTCGCACTCTTTCATTAATGGCTGATGGCCACAGTCAGTCAGAAGCAGTAAAGAACCTCTATTCATTAAAAAGCCAGTGATTAAAATCCTATGAATGTATATGTAACAAACTATGCCGCTTATTACATACACAACAATAAAAATTACATGACAAAATTAAAAATTTATTTCTAAATCAGTCCCGCTTCCGACTCCACAGCCCTGCTTAAATATACCTCAGACACAAGAAAGCAGGTCTAAATATACCTTCAGATGGTGGACTAGACAAAACAATGGGCCATGACTTGATTTCCTTCTGTAGAAAAGGTGGTGAGAACATGATGTCTATATACTTGAGTTTTCTACAAAATTAAGTAACCAGGCTTAGAAGATCGGCAAGATAGATTTGTCCTAGAATGGCCACCCAGTACAAGGGCTTCTACGTTTCATATAAAGAATTACATTTACTGACAGCCAGTATTAAGCTTATCTGTATTACAACCTTTCACAGTACATATGACTACGGCTTTATTTTATTCAGACAAGTACTATTAACAAGCAGCCATTGGCATTAACTCATACATCAGCAGGCAGAAGGCATCAAGTGACACTCACTAACACTATGAAACTTAAACAAAACTCTTCAGTTGACTTGAAGAACCACAAGAAACCGCTCTTAATGTACTAATGGGGATTTTATAGAGTTCTTACTAGACTTCTTGTAATTTGTTAGGCATATTGTTGTATCCGGCATGATTTATTGTGGAAAATATCTGCTTTTATGAGGTGCCACCATGGTTTGTAGCCACTCAGACTGGCTGAAAATCCCCTTACTGGTTTAGTGTGTACTTGGCCTAGCATAACAGTGATTTAACCCCATGTTTCGCAGACTTTTCATATATACTTCTATAATGTGAAAACATAGAGAATAAAGCAGCAATTACCAAGAACATATAGACATTACATCATTGGTATAAAGGATAGGAACTGCATTGCATAGTGACTGTATCATACTGTATCATGAACTTCTAACAAAATGAAAGTGGCATTATTAAAAAACAAAAACACAATGCCTTACAGTAAGGCCTCTACATACCACAAATACATATGGCCAAACCATCAGGCATATTCATGATTAAAGAAGTGCATTTTGTAAAAAGTGAAACAAATCTTTGAATACGAATATCAGAATATGCATTTGAGTGTGTACATGAAGAATCACAGTATTTTTGGCACTTACATGACTTGCTTTCTATATTGTTTTAGCAGTTTTCCCCTCTGCAGGCTCCATTTCTAATTGTCAGTTTTCCCTGTGCTAGTGGTTGGACGCTAACTGCTATGATGTGTACTATACACTGCACAGAAAAGACGAGATCCAGCACATGGTCCAGCACTGTAATGAAGTATAATACTACTACTTAGCGCTAGTTCACTCGGGGCATGGGTCCGCGTATTTTGGTCCTGATTTTGGCCTGGTCCTGAATAAGATCAAAATGCGCCTGCCGCGGCTTCCGACAGTCGCGGCTTTCCGCTCCAGAGTAGACCCAAATGAATGGACCTAGTCTGGAGGGTGCTGACACGGCTGAATCAGTCGCGGAATCCGCCTGAAGAAAGGGCAGCTTGCTTCTTTTTTCTGTGAGCGGGAACAAACCACTCATGGAAAAAAGGAAGCTAGTGGTCTACAAAATCCGCCCCCTCTTGCCCCATGTGAACGAGCCCTGACAGCAACATTTCTGTCTTCTTTGGTCTCTCTCCAGCATATTCTCCTACTTCTTTTCCTCAATTTGCCATAGACTTCTATGGACAGCAGCTTGGCCTGATCTCTTAGTGTATGTACTTCTGAGTACTAATGTTATCACTAAATTCAGAGAGTGGTATGTGCAGGAATATAAATGACAAAGCAGCTCTCCATTCCGGCTCTTAGTGGGGGTGTGTGTTGTGATGGATACCCTTGATATCAATGGCGTTTGTTGGGTTTGCATTATTTTACTATACGTCCATGATATGAGACAGAATCTGCTAGTGAGGCCCCTAATAGAAGCTTAGAAGCAAGCATAGCTTGTGTCTACATTCATGTATTATGTCTCCTTCTATTATATGTATATTTTGCAAACTGTTCCAAATGACTGAAATTTTAATTGCAAATCTTCTAATTCAATTTTTTTTCTTTTTTTTTTTTTTTTTAACTTTGAACATATCTACTTGTTAACAGCAATGAGCCCCTAAAGAGTTGCCTTCATAGAACAGGCAGAAAAGGGATTTTCATATCCCCACTGTACCCATGATATACAGATGGTACAGTCTGTTAGAGCTTCCATCTTCTCGCTGTATCTGACAGGTAAATTGTTTGCAGTCGTGTCAGTCCGTCACTGAATGCTGTGATCAAAACCAATCCCCATTAACCTCGCTGCCAATTACACAGGTTTTCACAGTTTTTTCTAACTTCATATCTAATCCTATTAATATTAACCACTTACAGATTACAGAACCACTTTTCCAACATAATTCATTCAACTACCATAAAAAAGTCTTTCGAGAATAATACTAGTGTGAAAATCTTATCCAGACGTTCCACCGCTGGGATATGTTTTAATGCTGGCATGGGCACATGTATGAAATGCGTCTCCTAATTCAAAGTTAAACGGTTAAAAGAGGCTTATACGTTAAAGCTACTTGGATTTTTCTTTAAGGAGAAGAAAAGGTTGTCTGAGGTCCTCTATACATTCTTCTCGGATTGCACAGCAGGTTAGTATCACCTCGGATGCATTAAATGTACGAAATCATGTTGCACTTAGTATAATTGTTCTCAATTTTCCCATTTTTTCACACAATAGGACTAAATGCACCATTAACACATCCAGATAGTTTAAAAGCACTAACACAAAATATCTGGTGGTTACCTAGCACCATCCAGTCATTGAGCTCTCTGAAGTTGTAGAGCTTGCACACAGAACAATGTGGAATGAAATAACCATTACGTTCTATCTGTAAAGGGTCAGTGAATCCAGAGCAAATGCATCTCATAGACATATACCATTATGAGGACAGTCAAGTGAGTATCAAAAACAGATTGGGGAACATTTGGGATGTGCTTAACGGAACAGAAGGTCTGCAATGAAATGTAATCTGAAGATTTACACAGCATAGGAAGGGGCAGATTACATTGGTACATGTCTTATCTGCAATTGATGAATAGGTTTATACCAGCTTATCTGTCTGCACTGTCAGAAGTATTGGCCAACGCAGCGGCACGTTTCCACTATGGTCACTGCCATTACAGTCAACTACTATGAGTCCATTAACATTATTGCAATTGTGGTTCCAACAACATATTCTAATAACCTTATCTTTAAATTATCCGTGTCTACTACAAAGAGGAGAGGGGCACGGTATTTAAGTAAAGGTTATGCTAAAAAAAAGTCACTATGCTCCACTTGTGCCAACAGAACATAAACATACGACAGTCAGACATCCAAAGCAGCTGTCCATAGAAAAACAGTCCTATAAATTAAAGTCACAGCAGAAATAAGAATGAGGGTCTATGGTTACATCTGTCACCTAGTACCAAGCCTGCACTGATCTTTAGGTTCCCAGCTGGTAGCCTTAATGCTACTTTGGTTAAGCTAGGGGCATGGGGTTTCTGTATGTCATTAGTCCATAGGGGGTTACAGACATGTGTAGTAAAGGACATGCTTAGGAAAGCTTGAAGGTACGGACTGGTAGATCTATGTATCCTATTCAACTGCCTGACCTACTTCCAGCAAGGGAATACTTTGTATGGTTAGTGATATCTTCTGGCAATGCACTGTACCACATGTAAAGATAATGGTAATTGCTTTTCTAAATAGTGCCGCAATCCAACAGATCAAAGAAATGCCAAAAGTACCGACTAATATGATTATTTAACTAGAGGAGAAATGTCAAACTATATACTATATGAAAGAAAGAAAGTGTGGGCCCACCTTGATAAATATGAAGCATCTTAACAGGGGGTGCCCTGCAGCTGTTTAGACCTATTGCTAACAGCCAGCAAATGGTACAACAGGTGACGGACAGCTTGTTCCAGCTGATGGGGCTCATTTCCATCCCGTGGCTTCAGCAAGAATTGCTTCTTACTTGTATCTTATTAATGTATGTATCACTCTGAAACCCGTCATCTACATGGAAAAGTATGATACTGTATGTGGAAAGTTGTCTGTAAGGGGTCAAAACACTATACTTGTTGGGAAGAGAGTAAAGAATGAGGGTAGATCACACTGGGTTTTTCGGTCCGGAACTTGAGGCAGAGGCCACCTCAGGTTCCGGACCAAAAGACAGGTAGCCGCGACTGGATGCACCGGCATCCAGTCGCGCACTCCGCTCCGGATTAGGCCCAATGAATGGGCCTAGTTGGGAGGAGGGAGTGTCTTCAGGCGGATTCGTGAGACGAATCGGCCTGAAGAATGAGCATGTCCGTTCTTTTTCCAGGAGCCGTCTGTTGATTTAAATGGGAGCCGTCTTTTTGGTCAGGATTTTGAGGCGAATGCGGCCTTAAAATCCTGACCGAAAAACCCTGTGTGAACTTACACTTACAGTATTTCCCAGTAAGGGGATTTCTCACTATGATAACTCTTTTTTATCTAGACAATAAAATGCAGCAACATCAACTGATCATCACAGGTCCAGTGAACGTCAATTGTGTAGAGATGTTGTACATTCACGCAAATGGTCATCACTGGGTATGCCAGGTATTCCATGTTTTTAGAAGATAACCCCTTGAAGCTGAAGCTCCACAATGCGAAAACAAAGCGTTTTTGGAAATCACCGAAAGTTAATTATACCTATGGAAACACTGTCATTTTTTGTATAGGTATAGTAGGGACAGAAAGTCTCCAGAGCAAAACTCTTTAGACTTGCTGTGAGACATGATGCAGAAAAAATACAATGCATTTCTGCTGCATTTTTTTCGGCTCATTTTTTCACTGCAGCTCGGTGCATGGGGCCATAGCCTTAGGGAACGGCAGTATAAATTCACAACCTGCGGAAATAAAACCTGCATGTCAGGTCACTGCAGATCGTTCTGTTTACATTTCATCCACTTTACTGGTATTATAATATGCTTGAGATTTCCACCCATAAATCCAGATGAAAAATCCACAGAAAATCCATCCTTTGTGGGAATATCTTTAGGCTGAGGCCGCATATTACAAAAACGCATTTTACCATGGATTTCACCTGCAAACTAAGGACCGTTAAATTGAAAGCCTCTGGTTTACTGGCATAAAAAGGCTTAAGGCTCCATATTGCGGAATGTAGCTAAAAACACTGCGGAAACATCACATTTTTTTCTGCAGCTTTTTTAGCCCGGGGCCCAATGTGCAGCCTTATTGTAAATGTGCTACATGGCTTAAATGCGTAGTAAGGTGTGCCACTTATTAAAGTCGGGGCCCCACATGGTGTTAACATGGTGTTCTACAGTCACTAGTGAATCCCATCCACACAATGCAGTAAACTGTTACAGTTTTATAAACCGTATCATGTCAATTATACCAATGGAAATGCTGGCAGCCTCCTTATAGGTATAATGAAAGCAGAAAGTCCGAGGAAACCTCTGTAGACTTTCTGTGAAAAGCGCTGCAAGAAAAATCACAGTTTTTCCCATGGTGCTTTTTCTCTGTGGCCCGCTATGTGGGGCCTTAGCCTAAAAGAGCATGCAGTTTTTAATTTCAAAAAAAGTACTGTGTGAACCCAGCCTTAGAAAGACTAATTAATTATCTCCGACATATTATTGGGTACTGTCATTTGCATGGAGAAGTGACTGAATGGGGATTCAGGGGAAGGCATGATATCATCCAATCTCGCAAAGAGGTCTGGACATTCCAGACAATGATCCTATGACACAGCATTTCCGACTTGTCAAAGACTCTAGGATCACAAGCAGAGTCTGTAGTCTTGGCTCATTTTCATTGGGTCATATTCAGCTCCTTGTCCCCGTGCTGAGATTGCATTGTGAGCTATTGTTCTATGGAATGCCTGTGTTCTGAATGCTTCTCAGCACTGGGAAGATATCCTGTAGGACCAGATGTACAGCTGTGTCATGGTTAATTTCCCGCTTCCCTCCCCACATTCCTGCCCATAGAGTTGATGTGCTTTGTGGTGGCAGTGGGGGAAGGGTGTTTTCACTTTTAGCCATTGGTTATTTATAACCTAGTGCATATATGTCATGTGTCCTTGCTCATACAATAATTGTAAATATTATTGTGGATATATGATACTCTTTAGTGGATCAATTGCCAAGGACAGCAGTGTTTGGATACGCAATAAAGAAAATGAGTGTGGTCTACAGCAGTGGGAAACATGCCAGTCATCATAAAAAGCTGAAGGATGTTCACTGGGAGGAAGGCAACAGATGGTTGGGCTAGAAGTGGATGTGAAGGGGTTTATGGGTACTGGAGCATCATTTTCAATAATAGGTTATGAAAAAAATGTACATATGTGATGATATCATAAACTGCCTCTATCTCATAAGAGAACCAATGATATAGTCAAAACGAAGAAGATAGCTTTAGTATATAGTCGGAGTTTCTTCAATTCTAAAGAGATGTCAGCAGGCATCTCCTCCAGCCACTAGCTTCATCATAGAGTTACAGCAAGTTCACACGTAATTTTTTGTTCCGCTACGCTCCGGATTAGGCCCAATAAATGGGCCTAGTCCGGAGGAGGGGAGTGTCTTCAGGTAAAATCACGAGGCAACTCAGACTGAAGAATGAGCACCTCGCTTCGGCTCCCGGAAAAAACTCCTGAGCGGCTCCCATTGATTGATTCCCCTCCCCCCCCTCCCCAACACAACTGCAAGCGCTGTGCAATTAAAGACTATAATGGGGTCTATATTATAGTCTATGGGGTCTGTGTGCTTTAACTTGTATTCCGTACAGGGGGTCTCCATGTAGTGTCTAACTGGACGGAATACATACGCTAATGTGAAATGACCCTCACACGGAGTAACGCGAGGCGTTTTTTGTGCTTATTTTGTGCTTATTTTTACGGCCGTAAAAAGACGTTTCCATTGAGTTCTATAGTAAAATACGCCTGTATTTTTACGTCCGTAATTTTACGTCCGTTATTTTACGGACGTAAAATTACGGACGTAAAAATACAGGCGTATTTTACTATAGAACTCAATGGAAACATCTTTCCATTGAATAAGCACAAAAAACGCCTTGCGTTACTCCGTGTGAATGGACCCTTAGGGTGCATGCACACTACGTAACGCCGGGCGTGTATGAGAGCCGTACACGCCGGCGTTACAGCAGGGCTGCCGAACACTTCCCATTCACTTCAATGGGAGCGCTCGTAAACGCCGCTGTTACGAGCGCTCCCATTGAAGTGAATGGGAAGTGTTCGGCAGTCTGCTGTAATGCCAGTGTGTACGGCTCTCATACACGCCCGGCGTTACTCAGTGTGCATGCACCCTTAGTCTGCTTTACTATGCTATATATTGGTTGCTGCAACTCTAAACAATATGCTTGGTTTTTCTGTTATACAGCTGTAATTTTTTGCTCTCCAACACCAATATTTTACTGTTTTTCTGCCTTACTTCCAGGTACGCAATATACTAGAGATTAATAAAGACGACATAACTGTTTTGTAGCCTCTTCTTCTTAATTAAAATAATTTTTTGCTGGTTATTGTAAATAATGAGTCATTTTATTGAAGTTGAAAAAAAAAACATTGATTTCAATATTAATTCACATCTGCTTGAAAAACAAAATGAAAAATACTAAGCAGTGTATTATAACTATCTCTACTGGGAAAGAACATACCGTGAACTGTTTGTTCTCGATCTATCCACCTATCTAGATGCTCTCTGTCTACTGATCTATGTATCTATCTGCTCTCGCTTATCTAGTTCTGTCTGTTATATATTTACCTGAAATTTATATGGACACTTGTGAGTATGTAAGAAAATAGACATAATAAAATAGTGATAGACAAACTGATTAAAGTGTTTATTGGATGAGACCTCCCGTAACCAGCCGTGGTCACTATACATTGGGGTTAATCATCTGCTCCTTTTTTGACCATATTTTCTCAAGTGCGCCTTTTTCTTAGATTAGTTTTACCGTGGTGGTTATTTATGATGTAGGTGCACTTTCTCGAAACACGGCTTTTTTGTGTTGCATATTTTGCTTTGTTTTTTTGAGCCAAAGTCCGGAGTGGATTGAACAGAAGGCATTCTTGACTTCGGCTCAAAAAAACTACAAAAAAATCTGCAACAAAAAATTGTGTTTCTGCAATGTGGGGCCTTGTGTGCATGTCGCTGAGCAGAGACTAAACTCAGAATAGAGCAGAGGGGTTGCTACTGTGCAATTCTTTCATCTCTCTATATTCACAAGGAAAAGGTAGGCATTAGTGTATAGGTTATCTTGTCACTTATCCTCAACTTTGAAAGCCATGCTTTTGTTGGAGGAACAAGATGAACGGAAATTGTCTTCTTTGCCAAAGAAGGCCTTAAGAGCGTGCGTATTGGCAACATAAATACATAATAATATAATATTGCCACTACCTTAATAAAACTCCACATACAACCTGAGGTTTGTACTATGCTAGAACAGAAGCTCTTTGATAATAAATAGAGATGAGCGAACACTAAAATGTTCGAGGTTCGAAATTCGATTCGAACAGCCGCTCACTGTTCGAGTGTTCGAATGGGTTTCGAACCCCATTATAGTCTATGGGGAACATAAACTCGTTAAGGGGGAAACCCAAATTCGTGTCTGGAGGGTCACCAAGTCCACTATGACACCCCAGGAAATGATACCAACACCCTGGAATGACACTGGGACAGCAGGGGAAGCATGTCTGGGGGCATAAAAGTCACTTTATTTCATGGAAATCCCTGTCAGTTTGCGATTTTCGCAAGCTAACTTTTCCCCATAGAAATGCATTGGCCAGTGCTGATTGGCCAGAGTACGGAACTCGACCAATCAGCGCTGGCTCTGCTGGAGGAGGCGGAGTCTAAGATCGCTCCACACCAGTCTCCATTCAGGTCCGACCTTAGACTCCGCCTCCTCCGGCAGAGCCAGCGCTGATTGGCCGAAGGCTGGCCAATGCATTCCTATGCGAATGCAGACTTAGCAGTGCTGAGTCAGTTTTGCTCAACTACACATCTGATGCACACTCGGCACTGCTACATCAGATGTAGCAATCTGATGTAGCAGAGCCGAGGGTGCACTAGAACCCCTGTGCAAACTCAGTTCACGCTAATAGAATGCATTGGCCAGCGCTGATTGGCCAATGCATTCTATTAGCCCGATGAAGTAGAGCTGAATGTGTGTGCTAAGCACACACATTCAGCACTGCTTCATCAAGCCAATACAATGCATTAGCCAGTGCTGATTGGCCAGAGTACGGAATTCGGCCAATCAGCGCTGGCCAATGCATTCTATTAGCCCGATGAAGTAGAGCTGAATGTGTGTGCTAAGCACACACATTCAGCACTGCTTCATCAAGCCAATACAATGCATTAGCCAGTGCTGATTGGCCAGAGTACGGAATTCGGCCAATCAGCGCTGGCTCTGCTGGAGGAGGCGGAGTCTAAGGTCGGACCTGAATGGAGACTGGTGTGGAGCGATCTTAGACTCCGCCTCCTCCAGCAGAGCCAGCGCTGATTGGCCGAATTCCGTACTCTGGCCAATCAGCACTGGCTAATGCATTGTATTGGCGTGATGAAGCAGTGCTGAATGTGTGTGCTTAGCACACACATTCAGCTCTACTTCATCGGGCTAATAGAATGCATTGGCCAATCAGCGCTGGCCAATGCATTCTATTAGCGTGAACTGAGTTTGCACAGGGGTTCTAGTGCACCCTCGGCTCTGCTACATCAGATTGCTACATCTGATGTAGCAGTGCCGAGTGTGCATCAGATGTGTAGTTGAGCAAAACTGACTCAGCACTGCTAAGTCTCTGCATTCGCATAGGAATGCATTGGCCAGCCTTCGGCCAATCAGCGCTGGCTCTGCCGGAGGAGGCGGAGTCTAAGGTCGGACCTGAATGGAGACTGGTGTGGAGCGATCTTAGACTCCGCCTCCTCCAGCAGAGCCAGCGCTGATTGGTCGAGTTCCGTACTCTGGCCAATCAGCGCTGGCCAATGCATTCTATTAGCCCGATGAAGTAGAGCTGAATGTGTGTGCTTAGCACACACATTCAGCTCTACTTCATCAGGCTAATAGAATACATTGGCCAATCAGCGCTGGCCAATGCATTCTATTAGCTTGATGAAGCAGAGTGTGCACAAGGGTTCAAGCGCACCCTCGGCTCTGATGTAGCAGAGCTGAGGGTGCACAAGGGTTCAAGTGCACCCTCGGCTCTCCTACATCAGAGCCGAGGGTGCGCTTGAACCCTTGTGCAGCCTCGGCTCTGCTACATCAGAGCCGAGGGTGCGCTTGAACCCTTGTGCACACTCTGCTTCATCAAGCTAATAGAATGCATTGGCCAGCACTGATTGGCCAGAGTACGGAATTCGGCCAATCAGCGCTGGCCAATGCATCCCTATGGGAAAAAGTTTATCTCACAAAAATCACAATTACACACCCGATAGAGCCCCAAAAAGTTATTTTTAATAACATTCCCCCCTAAATAAAGGTTATCCCTAGCTATCCCTGCCTGTACAGCTATCCCTGTCTCATAGTCACAAAGTTCACATTCTCATATGACCCGGATTTGAAATCCACTATTCGTCTAAAATGGAGGTCACCTGATTTCGGCAGCCAATGACTTTTTCCAATTTTTTTCAATGCCCCCAGTGTCGTAGTTCCTGTCCCACCTCCCCTGCGCTGTTATTGGTGCAAAAAAGGCGCCAGGGAAGGTGGGAGGGGAATCGAATTTTGGCGCACTTTACCACGTGGTGTTCGATTCGATTCGAACATGGCGAACACCCTGATATCCGATCGAACAGGTGTTCGATAGAACACTGTTCGCTCATCTCTAATAATAAATAGTCAAGACTGCTGCCCTATTCTTTAATATGGACTTTGAGCTATGGTTGAATCTATACTTGCTTTGTACACTTTGTATAATAATATTTATACATAAGGGAACAATATATATATATATATATATATATATATATATATATATATATATATATATACATATTTATACATTGACACTCTAATACATTTATTTGGCCATTTACAAAAATGTAATAGAGGACAAGAATTTTTTAAAATTCTCTTCATGCACCTACGCTGCTAAGAGAAATAAAATGTAGAGGGGGGGGGAGGAATAAGCGTGTATATGTGCAAACGCCGGAATAGGGAAGCTGCCTATCAGGCGTCTCACATAAAGATACACTCGTCCCAGGGGGTGAATGAAGGGAAAGATTATTATAAAGGAAAAAAAAAAGCTACCACAAGCATCCTGACATTGGATGTAGCAACATTAATGAATTTCTCAGGGAGTTATTACTTTTACCCCAGTGATATAAATCCTATTACCATCCATTAAACACCAGCAGAGTTGGAAAGAAAAAGGATTAACCCTTTCTCCGTTATCATATTTAGGGCTTCTTTACATTAGCAATTTTTCACATGGACAGAAAAGGGACCCATTACAGTGAATGGAGCTGTTCATGCATCCGTTGTTTTGGGGTGGGGGTGAAATGTTCTATGGATTATTTATTTCCTCTTCTATACTTATCTGGGCCATGGAAGTCTACAGGACTGTGAAAACCAACAGACAGTATGGATCAAATATGGAAATACAATAGGCTGTGCAACATCAGAATTTCTTTATAGTCCTTAAAACTGATCAATTATGTGAAAAAACCCATAGGGCTCCTTCACACGATCATATTCTTGAACCGCAATTGCGGATCAAAGTATGGACACACGAAATTCTATGGGCCCATCTACACAGCCGTAGTTTTTTCGGCTGTGTGTCTGGGCCGTAGTGAAGAGCCACAAAATATGAAACAGGTCCTATATCTGTCCATATTTGAGGCTTAGTCCATTCAGTTCAATGATTGGTATCCGTGTTTCATCCATGCTTTTCATTAAATCAATCCTTGTGTCATCTGTGCCATTGTTACTGACCCTTACACTACACAAAGTCGTGTGCAGGAGGCCTTAGACATGACGCGATAACACAAGGTTAATTAATCAAATAAGAGTATTTCATTATTTTTTAATACAAAAATAGTGAAATAAATTATTATTAATTATTATTAATTATTATTTCTTTAGCTAAGATGGGAAATTATACAAATATTTGAAAGTGAATGTGGAAGAGCTGGAAGACCTTTCGAATGGTCCATTTCTACATTTCATGCAATGACTGTGCGACTCTCTCACTGAGCACCAAATTGAGATTTTTGCAGGACTATTTCAAAACATGCGAGAAAACGTGCAAAAATAAAGTCCTGTCTACATGCCCAATGAAAATAGGGAAGATTTAATGTTCTACACTTCTAGCTCTATTACTGTTGATCACTATAATAAATCATACATTGCAAGAATTAAAACTTGCTGTTCCTGGGCTCTTGTGCAGCAAATGGAAATGATATTATCTTCTATAAAGCAGCCAACAATGCTGCTGAATGTGAGGACTGAACAAAGGAAAGCAAATATCAATAAGGTCCCCGTAAAAAGCCTCAGGACAGCCTCATTTCAGAGAGCAGAAAATAGCGCTTTAACTGCTGGAATATCGATTGCTGCATGAGCTGGGATATGAATCGATGAATCACATTCCCAGAGTGCGCAGCCGTAATTATTACCAACAGCTACTTCCTGCAATATGGCTGACACTCACTTAACTCTCCTATAGCCGGGAAGTTGGAAAAATGTGGACGGGCACTTTTAAGACTTGCAGCTATTTTTTTTTTTTTTTTGTCTTTCTCTAACTATTTGCAGCACACCATAATAATATAAACCATGCAATATGACTTGGAACAATGCAGACTTTCCATATATCAGTATATCAGGCGGTGAGGGTCCTTTACCATAATCATGGCTGTAAATGGTTGTGCAGCGTTAGGCTAGTTGCAGACAACCATGCTGCAACCGGCCTGCCGTGATTTAAAAGAAAGGTATGCACATGGAGGATACGGGGATGTCCCGGTGTGCCGCCCGTGTAAAGGCCGAGCTTCTGCGGCTCCTTTCATTAAACTGTCGGCCTGAACACTGGACTGTGAAAATAACAGTCATGTGTACAGGCCCATAAAAAAGAATGGGTCAGTGTGCTATCCGTGAAATACACGGATAGCACACTGACCCACAGCACAGTCATCTGTGACCTAACATTAGATATTTGTCTGTGTTAGGCCGGGATCCCACATTTACAGTCACCAAAAAATGGATGGGATTCGAGCATATTGCGGAAAAATACATGTAACAGACACACTGCGTTTTCTAAAACACTGCGGTTTTGGAAATCATAGTATGTCAACTATACTTACAGAAACGCCAGCTGTTTCCCTATAAGTATACTTGAAGCAGAGAGTTTGCAGAGGTTTCCCGCAGTGCCCGCTATGTGGGGCTTTAGCCTAAAGGGGTTTTTTCATTAACAGAAATATGTTTAAATTTTCAAATATAAATAATTAAAATATTCTGAAGTGTTTTAAAGATTTTCTCTAATCATGTTGAAGTTGTTGTTCTTTTAGGGTCCATTCACAAGGAGTAAACGTGCGCTCATTTTGGCAAAATACACGTGTAAAGAATACATGAGTAAAAATAAGACTCCCATTGACATCAATGAAATTTTTCACACGTGTATTTTGATGTGTTTTTTACATGTGTAAAAAAATGTCATTGAAGTCAATGGGAGTCTTATTTTTACACGTGTATTTTGCCAAAATGAGCACGCATTTACTCCGTGTGAATAGACCCTACAGTTGCCAATGGACTATAGTACAAAGACAGCACGGTGGCTCAGTGGTTAGCACTGCAGCCTTGCAGCGCTGGAGTCCTGGGTTCAAATCCCGCCAAGGACAACAAATTTGTATGTTCTCCCCGTATTTGCGTGGGTTTCCTCCCACACTCCAAAAACATACTGATAGGGAATGCCGATTGTGAGCCCTATATGGGACAGTGACTGTCAATGTCTGTAAAGCGCTGCGGAATATGATGGGGCTATATAAGTAAGCATAATAAATAATAATAAGACTTTCCTTCTTGTGGCCAGATTATGTTCCTGTGCATGTAGAGTCCTGGACTGATATCCTGTCTACAATAAGGAAATCATGGCTGGGTTTCTGACAAGTGCCAGACCACAGAATTTCCTGCATTCATGGTTGTATCTACTAGCAACCGATCAGGACAAAAGACCTTTGTCCACAAGGGCGGTAAGAAAAAATCTTTAAAACTATGCAAAATTTTTAATTATTTAGATTTGTAATTGTGCATAAATTTAAATATGCTTACGTTAATAGGAAAACCTGTTTAATTTCTTACTCACTATATACATAACAGGAGTGCTTAGTATATAAAAGGAATGAAATGGCTGTTCTGCTTTCACTATTATTCCTAGTGATCACATGACTAATTATGTAATTACTGAAGTTGGGTCTTATCAGATCAAGACTAACTTTGATGGTGACAGCTGTCGCTAGTGATGTGGATGTCATTCTTACCATGTAACTGCAGCTGCTATGACTTATAATGCCAGCGCCAACCCAATCCACAACCCTAGCCATATGTCTCTAACTATATATATATGGATATTATATATTAAGAATAGATCCTTATTAAATACGTACAATAAGAATAGAGGCTTATAAACATTAATATTAAAGGATACATTTTAAAAGCTATTATAGAATATTAAAAAAAGCTACAATATTCCATGAATTTGTGTGTGACAATTTTCATTATCACTGTGTGAGCCGCTAAATACTCTGTAAAATGTTTCTGTCACAGAACACATATCATGTGACATTACACATGGATTCAGTATTATTTGACCATACAAATGGTATTTACTACACTCAACCCCCTATGTATAATACACTGCTCAAAATATAAAGGGAACACTCAAATAACACATCCTAGATCTGGATGAATGAAATATTCTCTTTGAATACTTTGTTCTGTACAAAGTTAAATGTGATGACAACAAAATTACACAAAAATCATCAATGGAAATCAAATTTATTAACCAATGGAGGCCTGGATTTGGAGTCACCTCCAAAATTAAAGTGGAAAAACACACTACAGGCTGATCCAACTTTGATGTAATGTCCTTAAAACATGTCACAATGAGGCTCAGTAGTGTTTGTGCCCTACACAAAAAAAAAGCTATAAAAAAAATCAGGTGTTCAAGCAAGGAATAAAATAAGTTGGGTTGCTAATAGCAGTTATTTCTTATATACCCTAAATGTTTAATATAATTTGCAGAAATTGACTACTACAACATAAGCCACTTTCAGGTTAAGGCCACACGTGGTGTCCTGCAGCAAAAATGCGCTGCGGGAAAAGCCATAGCCGCAACTCATCACGGTTCTTCCTGCATTACTTTGCACAAAAAATTTGCAGAGGTTTCCTCTGCAGACTTTTTGCTTTAAATATAACTATAGGGAAAACGCTGGCATTTCCATAGGTATAATTGACATGCTGCGATTTCCAAAAATGCAACTGTTTTGGAAATCGCCCCATTTCCGCTGCGCATGTTTTCCCACAAAGAGGAGATGGGATTCGTTAGAACCGCTGCGTTTACGCCACAAGGGACCCCAGCCTAACAACACTATATACTATCACATACTAAAGCATCATCATGTCTGACGCCTCTTTCCACTGACGCCTGCTGTTTGAGGAGTGTTAGGACACCCGCATACACAGGTGGTTATCAGGTTCAGCCAATGTTCATTTAAAGTGCATAGCCACCTATATACACATCTCTGAGAATATACCTACATCCAAGATACTACAACTGACCATGTCTGTTAAGCGCTGTGCAATATGTTGGCACTATGTAATATATTGATAAATGTTTTTTTTTTTTTTTATTGTGAACATTTTACAGTCCAGAACCTTGCACACATCACACAAAGTATGGTCTGTCTAAAGCCTTAGATCCTGTTCTGAGCCACAGTCACATGGAAATAAACTACTTATTTCCATCTCTGAATTGGTTTTCTCTGGACAAAATCATCACAAGTTTCTCACAAAACAGGAAACACATTCCTGCTTTGTTATTGCACTAGCCGCAGCGGATGTCTGTCGACTTAACTCCTTCATGCCTGTCCCATCTACTAAATATCAAATTGATGACATTTTTGTTAAGATGTCCAAAGTACTAGTGCAATATGCTGCCAAACTGTGAGAATAAGGGTTATTCAGTTTGGACAAAAAGCTAGAAGCAACACAATTGTATAACCTTTGAGTGCTAAGATATCATTGGAAAGCTGACAACTGTAGGGGAAAATTAGGAGAAAGTGTCATGGAGTGCCTTGTAAGGCTGAGTTCACACAGAGTTTTTTGGTCAGGATTTTGACGCAAAATCCGCGTCCAAATCTGCTTCCAAAAACTGCCTCACAATAGAGTCCTATGTAATCCGCAAGCTTTTTTCTTCCACTAGTGTTTTTTTCCGCTAGCAGAACAAAGAAGCGAGCTGACCTTTCTTCAGGCGGATTCCACCTGGAAAAACCAACGGGAGTTAATGGGAGGATGAGAAATCGTGGTTTTTGACAAAGAGTGCTTCAAAAACCGCTAGCGTTTTTTTCAAGGTCCATACACTGTGCTGGAGGGAAAAAAAACTAAATTTAAAAATGCCTCAAAAACGCTACAAAAAACCATTTCCTGAAGCTGATTTTTTCCTCTCCAAAATCCTCACCAAAAAAACTCTGTGAACTCAGCCTAAGGGGAAATAGTCGGGCTTACCTTAATATAATATTTATTGCTTGAAATATGGACAGTTGTATGTGAACCTAAACTACAATCTGTATTCTGCTGACAGATCTTCAAGAGCCACCACAGGAGAATTCATGAAGTCACACTATAGTCTTTATATCAATAGCTCAGTTCTATTAAAAATGTAGTTTACCTGATTTACAATGAACATAATATATGAACGTTATGATATCATGAATCACATGCAGTATAATATCTCTATAGTCTACTGTACATAACCTATGTGTTCCTGTAGACCAAGGCAACAGTGGACTCTTTCAGAAGAATAATGGGCCTTGCCACACAAATAGTTTGGGGGACATAACAAAGAGTGCAGTGCTGACCTAGAATCCAAATTTCCCAGACCTGGATCTGATCACACCTCCATGTTATGTGCTGGAAAAATAGGTTTATGCCATGGAAGTCCCACTTTAAAGGCTTATCTGTTGCTGGCAGATACCTAAGGACACCATTCAGGGGTCTTGTGTAATCCATGCCTTAATGGGTTATATCTGTTTTGGTCACACAGAGCACATTACAGTTATAAACAACATACCTTTGCTATGTATGTTATTTGTGCAGATTAAGATAAAAACAGCTTTGATGTCTTATGTAAATGAGGCAGCTGGTGCACTGGGGGCGGGCCTTCAGCCCTGGTAGCTCTGCTCTTGCTGCTAAAGTAGAATGGGTGACGTCAAACAGTGGGAGGTTGTACTCTCAGTGCATGGTATAACACAGACAGGAAATGGAAGGGGTTTAAGTGGCAAGAGCAGTGCTCCCAGGGCTGAAGACCCTCCCCCAGTGCACCAACTGCCTCATTTACATAAGACTTCAAAGTTGTGTCTAAATCTACAAAAGTGACATATATAAAAAGGTATGATGTTTATCATTATGAGGCCCTCTGTAATATGGTGGTAAAAGTTGAATATGGTAGGGGGAGTGGGTAGACTCCCTTTAAGTAGGTAGTTTCAATGTTATAGGTGACCACTGTGTATTTATGCATATACACACATGTAGAAGAGTTGAACATTTCATTCTATCATTCTCTTTAATGCTTCATAGTATATATATATATATATATATATATATATATATATATATATATATATACTCATTTAGCTCTAAAGAAACAGCAATGTTTATATCTTGAATATATGCCAGAAGCCCCCAGACTTTAGAGAGCTGTACAATAATATGCCTTGTAAGGCGGACTGCAGGAAAATTCCTAGAAGTCTACAGAGAAAGACTAAAGAGAAAAGACAGAAAGGCAGAATAAGCACGGCGTGTTATATAGATTTGATTAAATATTTTCCCATTACCTTCCGTTCAGTTCTGTGCCGATCTGTCGTGCTGTGTATTTATAGTCAAACAGATGAAAGGCATGTGTATTTAGAACGTGTGTACATATCACAGGGTCCGAGACAGCACATATTATACAATGTGTGTTTTTTGCAGCAAGCTGCTAAATTATTTATTGTGTGCTGAGCTTTAATCTTATAAACCTGCTACTGGCTCCTGCCTGCTGGATCCACAGCATTGTACAGCACACCCAGGCTTATTGAAGGAGTAATTTGATATTCCTGAAGGAAGGGGAAAAATCACTATGCCTCCTTGTATAATAATACTAAGTATGACTGCAAGCGCTCACTCCTGCTAAAATGTATCTCTCAGGGACTCTGTGAATATTGCTGTATTCAGGAAAAGAATAAATAATCTATGTGCACTGTACAAACCAACAACAGCCAGCTGCTCCATACAGTTCTCCTATGTGTAATTCTCTCAGCTATCCTGGCCCATGTGTCCGCACCGCTCTGTCAATGGCTTGTAAGTATGAGACCTTGCATTTTGGATTGTGCGTTTATTGCATACAAGTTCCGCTGCTGGCCTATACTTTAATATATCACATAAAATGGCCAACAAGAAATCAAACAGAAGATGTTTTACTGTGGAAATGGTGAAATCCATAGCAAACTGTTCATGATCAGAAATGTATATTCATTCCGCTATGCCTGGATTACCACTATAAAATTCTTACAAAGGATAGTAAATTTGTCAGAAGAGTAGGAGACCCTTTTAATTGTCACATTTCAATGGAATGCTCCAGGAACCGGAACTGAAATGGTCCAGGAACGCTGCACAGACCTATAAGGGTGCGAACAAGCAGCAAGAGAAACTGTGTTTAATTTCAGTGTCAATGGTGCCATGTAAAAGTGAGGGCGCAATCCATCGACTTTCGTTTTAATGTTAAGAACAAATCCGTCTTAGAAAATTGTAAATAGCAAACATTTTATAAAAGTGGAAAAGCTCGTATAAAATAATCTGAAAAAAAAATGAATACATCTTTTTGTCTCTAAATGCTTTATTGCCTTTTACAACTCAGCTATGGAGAGTCCATTAGATAAGTGATATAACTTTATCTAAAATTTCCCATCTCACTAAGGTCCTAAGGCTCCATTGTGGATTCTTGTCTAGTAGCTGAGGTTAAGTTCACAACTGTGCTGGAATCTCCATTGGGGACTTAGCCGCAGAAATCACCACAAATCGGCGGAGAGAAAAGACCTGCACTGAGAACTCTCCTCTCCGCTGGTTTCAGTATAAAAGCAACGGACACCCGACAGACACCACCGGTGTCAGTGGGTAACCACTCCTGGCTCTCTGTCGTTCGGGTCCCCTGGCGGAGATCTGTGAGCAGATGTGAACTTAGCCTAAGTTATCTCAATATCCACAAAGGATTCTCTAAAATCTTTGTCTCCAGACAAAAATCCCCAGTAATTTATCATGGAGTAATATTGTGTCTCAATGACTTTGCTCTGTTTGTGTACCTTATTCAATTAAACCATTTTTTGTAAAGTGAGACAATGAGAAAACAGGATAACTATCTGAAAGAAGGTAAGAAAGTACAATATTGAATAACAGCAGTTTATTATGAGGGGATAAGTTACTCATACCAAAAGATTTCAATATAGATAGGATTACAGCTGTCATTGAGACCCAGATCAGCAATTAGATAGAGAACCAGGGCTGTTTTTGTTTAATATCTTTAAGTAAATATATAGAAGGCTACAGTAGGTGCTTATCTCTCTGGTTACCTGGGGGCAGCTGATGTCTCCTTGTTACCAGTTTAATCATGGCAAGAACTGCCAAAGCATGATCAGAAAACAAGGTCACATTCTCTATGCTTATGGTCATGGGTGGTAACACAAAGCTATACTGAATAGAACATATTTCATACAAATAGAAGATAGTCAATAATGATGCCAAGTTTATCACCCACATCAAAAGATGTTGCCCTCTGCTCTATTTCCTTCCCATATGCAAGTCTTACTTCCATGATGTAATTAGGAAGCCAGTGCCTCAAGAATGCACACCAATAGAGGGAGCTCAATGAGAATGTGCAAGTCTATCTTCCATGATGTAATTAGGAAGACAGAGTCTCAGTCAAGCAAACCAATAGAGGACGCTCCGTTTAACATCATGCCGACCTTCTCAGAGGCCTTTGTTTGCAATGATGTTGGGATTTTACCAGGTACAGTCTCTCAGCCAGGGACAGCTGTTTTGATGTTCTTGCATCTCATCAGCTTGGCGCAGAGAGGACTGATCTGGCAGAGGTGAGAGGCTTAGACAGGGTTGAGGGGATATCCCCTCAACCATGATTCTTGGGCTGAGATTACTGTTATCTGCAGCAGTCTCTTTCTCTGTCTCTCTCCTTTCTCACTGGGCACCTACTCGGACCTCCCTCTCTATAGAATTCTATGGTGAGCTGTAAATGACAGCATTGTGAGGTTCTGTCTGTCTTGCTCTAGCAGGATGGAATTCATCAGAGATTTCAGAGTGAATGTCAGTTTAGCAGGGACCGAAAAAAGCAAAGCTTTGGAGTCGGTAAACAACCAACTTCAACATCTCTATTGTTTCACAGCCAGACTCCAAATCTAATTCCTGCTCCCACTCCTTCAGGAATGGCGTATAGAAGCATTAAAGTACCTACTTTTCTGGAAAAAAAAAACTAGTAATTCAAATAAGTAAAAATACAAGTTCTACACATACTTAATTATACAATATTGCTAATTGTATAATATAACTTAAAATAACTGCCGACTCTGACACCACCAAAATATTGCCCTAACTATGGCTCCACAGCCCAAAGAAAGGGGCCAAGTAGTAGATTCCACATGGAAGAAGCAATTTTCACTAATAAGATGTCTTACAAAGTTTCTTATATTTATTAGGCCTATTGATTTATGCAAAGTTTGTTAAAAAGTTCGGAGCCATTTAACAATTGTGATTTATGTTCTCAATAACAACTCCTTCTTCAGGATCACTCTATGGATGAACTCAAATGATGTCCTTTCGTTCTTTATTATCCCTATAATCCTTCTTTTGGGTAAATTATTCATATGGACACATAATTATTGGATGCCAGTCTGTCAGGCTCTTCAATGTAATTATCACTAGATTGCGGATTATCAAGATATTTATTTGCTTGTTGGCGTTTGTGGCTTAGTGTAGTAAGCTGTTCTTGTTAATTTCTAGAAGCCAATGTGTCCGCTTGCATCTGTGCACCACACAAGCTTTATTTGCAGATTTTCTTTACCCATCTGATGCTGCTTTATACACATAAAGTAACCGCACAATAAATGACTAAAAAACTTTGAGGTGATACATAGGACTTTTAATGTAACTTTGCCTCAGTTTTGCCTGGAGATTGGATGGCTTCCCTTTATTTTAGTATTTATACATTAGTATTTCTAAACCACTGCATCATTGCAATAACAATGTAACTCAATGGTATAGTATATCATTCAGATATGACACTACCTGTATAATAAACTATTTTAACCATTGTAAAAAAAAATAAAACTAAATGTTTTCAAGAGCTAAAGTTATTGTCTGGGAACTTAAATGTTAAACTTCTTTTTGGCCTTATATATACAAGTCATCAAAGTTTGATGTTTTTTTTTCAATAAAAATAAAGAATATTATTTGTCGCATGACTGATCACATCAGTGCTAAGTTTCTAACCAAAAATGTGTATTCTAAGCCAGTTTAACACTGGCTAGACTAGGATGCAGAGTTTAAGAAATGTCTTTGTTCTTTATCTTTATCCCTTGTCAAGAGGTATGGACTTATAGCAATGTCTGGACACATAGCAATCCCTATCTGCAAGTGTTATCTAGGAAGGCTGTGGGCTGGATCAGGAGTCAAGGTTTAATTGCACAAAGATGAAGCTAGACAAAGAGTATGACCTTCAATATCCAGTAAGGCATGGCAAGCTGATTCCCCTTTATATAGGCTACCAAACTTAGGATTCTAAGCTGGAACCAAAAAAGATGAGTAAAAATAAAACCAACTGTAAATATCTTAAAGGGCACCTCTAATATATTCAACTCTTATATCTGCTTTAGATCATAGTGAAACAAATGGTGATACAAAGTGAGTACCACCAAAAAACGCTAGCTGAAATCTTCAACATCCAATAGGAACTAATGACAATAGGAACTGACCTAGAGGTAGGGAGAGATTACTGGCTCCACTGCCTTTACAAATTCAGTATTTGGGGTAATAGGGGCAACAACTATCTAGGTTGTATTGCAGTCTTAATAGATGACACCAACGTCCAGACAACAGTCTTCAGCGGTTGACGAGAGTGTATTTTCTTTCCAATTTTTTAATTCTGTGTGGTAGCTGAGGTAGTGGTGCCGATAAATTTATTAGCAGTGAAGATAACCTGGTTGTCATCACAAAGCGCAGCAAAGGTCCAGCTTATATAAATGCTAAACAACAGCACAGCATCAGATACAAAGATTACATAAAATTCAGGAAATGTTTTCATTACGTTGGCATCATTTTGTTAAGAGATAAAAGAAAAACTCTAATTTATTGGCAGGCAAAGCTTGATGAGAGTGACATCACTATCTGTGTGCCTAGAGCCTTTGGGCTTGTTGTTCTGGAAGGACAGCAGCCTCCTGCTGATAAGATAATGGGAAGAGACTCCTAATTGAGGGGAAACTAGGGCTGTATCACAGCCAGAGTCTACAGCTTAACAGGGTTGACCCATTAACACAGGCGTCTGGCTAGCTAAGGTTATTTCTCAGAAACCCATGTTCCATCAATATTTTTGCTCTGCCTAGTCGCACACAAAAGCCCCACTATTTATACTACCGCCGAAGACAAGAAATAAAACTGCAGTTATATGTTAGTGGGTGTTTGCCAACTGAGCCGTTTGAGGGCCAAATTCTTGTATTTCAGTAGTTTTGTGTGAAGGTTAAAGTCGCACTAAATAAAACTGCGAGCGGCATTACGTAAGGAAGCTATTTATAAGGCTAGCAAATAAGTATGCCAGCACAGATGATTGCAGATAATGCCGCCATCCTAGGAGTAACTGCTTCTCTATGCTTATTCAGCATAACATACCAGGGAAAATTAATGAATTAGGATATTCATATCACACTTGTATTCGATTTTTATCATAAAGGCCATTTCCCAGGAGCCTCCTCTTTAGAACTAAGCTATGGGCTTTATGCATAGCTGATGAGAACCTCTCAGGTATACCATATACTAAAAATGCATCTTTCTTCTATTGTAGGACAGTCCACAAAAGGGTATGTCACCTAAATTACTCACAAGTGCAATGATGAATACCAATACATTTACAAATAGTAAGACCCAACGCTAATTAATCTGCTGCATGATAAAATTATATATATATATATATATATATATATATATATATATATATACAGTATATATATATATATATATATATATATATATTTATTTTATTTATTTATTTTATTCTTTTTTTAAATTAAATTCAGTAGATATTTGCTTTCAGTGCTTCTCTTCTAATGCCATTTTTTAGGTAAATATTTGCACCGAGAGAGTCAACTGTAAAATATAATTCTAGAATACATGTGCCCCACTTATGTAAGCCCTGGTGCTCATGTGCTTTCCATCTGGCAATGTACGTATAAATCCCATGGTAAATCCGCTAGCTCTATCACTGCATTGTGTACACAGATGTTATTGGCTTATGCCAACGCCTTTAAAATATACAGCAAGTGTGGCAAAGAAGCCATACAGATATGTAAAGTAGCAGCACCCACTGGGAGCAAGCTATCTGTATCATATGATTGACATTAATTGGAATTCAGTCAAAGTTTCCAATGACCCAGTGCCCCCGGTGACCCAATGCTGTTGTATGGAGGTAATTTAGATTTTGACATTGTAAAAAAAAGCGTCCTTCTATATTGCATGCGATCAGTTAGAGACAGTATAGAGGTAACTTACTATAAAATCAGACACTGCACATCTTTATAAAACATCTTCATCACCAGACTGACACAGTGGTAAATGTGCCTGTATATTTTCTACCGCATTGGCTACTGCTCCATAATTAGAATAATCCCCACTGGGCTTGAGGTATATTGCCTGCTACACAACATCGCTTTTCATAAATGACCGCCTAAATGTTATTCAGGATGCAAAAATGACATCTAAGCAACTCAATCATCAATCCAATAATTCATTACATTAGTCATTTCCCGTTATGGAATTGTAGGTTCTTATTTGCAGTTTGCTCTTGCTTAAAATCAATTCTTAATGTCAACATTTATTAGTGATGCCGTCATGGTTGATTTCATTAAAAAAAAAAAAAAAAATAGAAGATGTGAGCAACAAAAATCTGTAAAAAATAATGGTTTTCTTTTCTATTTAAGGAGGCACAAGCAACAGTACTGAGTATACTATAAAGACAGATTAGCTACCAGCGCTCTCACACAGTGTGTAAGGCAATTCACTATAGAGGTCATCGGGTCTTCTAAATGAATGTCCTATGTATAGGATGGACCATCAACATGAGATTGGTCAGAGCCATTTGTCAGCATCTTTAATGGGCATTGGGGGTTCCAGCGGGCATTTCGTCCACTCGATTGCTTACTAGCCCTTTACTTCTTTGTAGTGCCTTTACCTAGTGTGCAAGTGAATGTGAGTTGCTTAACATGATTTTAACCTCATTCATGAAACAACTGAGATCTAATGAAGTTATGGTGTATTATGGGAAACAACTGTAAATGATATTAGAGGGTGGCCATCTAATGGCAGGAAAATGAATAAATATGTTTCTATTCTATTTTAGAATAGTCAGTCACATAACTATAGTTAGACTCTTCACATACTGCTTATGGTTAGTGGCCACGACAAGTATAATAGTAATGCAAACCATGACTTCGCTCTGGCTTTATTACATACAATATAACTTCTGTGAGTAGGTGACAGGCAGAGTGCTGGTGTCCCGGTATATCTCCCCCAGATTACTGACCTATGTGTGGTCCATGTGTGGGCGGGTATGGGATAGGTGTCAGCCCCAGGTGTGGGTCCTGGGTTCTTTAATAGGCCATAAACGGTTCCAGAGCCTGCACTTCAGGGCAAATCCTGGGAGAGAGAGGAAATGCCTCGGTCTGTCCTATTACTGTGAGTTTAGTAAGACAGTATTGCGCTCTTTTTGTTGATTCATGAGGCTGGTAGTAAGCCACCCATACAGTTAGTGCTTATTATTTAGTTAGCGCTCAGACGAGCAGGTTTGGTTGCTCATTTTTTGCCTGAAGTTAAGGCTGTATTTTATTTTGCTTATTTTTGTGCCTGTCGTTAAAGTTTATTTATTTAGCTGTTTTATTTCTTTCTAAATAAATGTTTGTACCAGATGTTGTTTCCCTGTCTCTGACTGTTCAGGTCTGCACCATTGCTGCTACCGAGCTATCTCCCCCACACTTCTTACTGAAATGAATGTAACATTTTTTTCTTTCTATATCCTTCAACTTCTTTCTGTGACACCTCTCTGCCGTCAAAAAATAGGTCACTTTGGTCAAATCAGGAGATATACATTTGTTCCCAAAAGGCTTAGCTTGGTATATGAGTGAACCAGTGTATATAACAAGCAATATAATTATACAGTTCTGCTTCAATTTACTCAGCTTTGACGCCAAGGACTCGGTCTCTAGTAAACAAAAAAGTAAACCTCTTTTTGACAGATTGGTCTGAATTAATAAGAGTATGTGATATTACATAATGTTCCAATGGAATAAATAATCCTTTGTCAGACACAGAGTACTTAGTAATTATTACACTTTTTTCCATTGGGATGAAACCAAACTGGAGCCCTCGATGTTCCATACGCTAAGACAGCACATTTTTAATACTGCAGAATGCCTGAAGGCTTGAGCATTAGAAATGACATTTCTTTATGCCAACACTATTTCATTTTTATTGCAAGATGCGCTCTACTTATAAAAATCACATCTGGAATTGATTATTTGGTCATTTTTCTTAAATAATTATATTTCTTTCCCTGTCATCCCTCCAACTTTATTTCTCTTTGGCTTTATCATTAGAGATAGAATGAGCAAAATACTGCCTCACTGAGATACTATATACAATGATAAGATGGCCTAAGGCAATCTCTGATAGGGGTAGTAGTACAACACAGCTAAAAATTCTAGCAAAAAATAGTAAACATATTTTGCACTATGAGAAGGATATTTTATTGGATGGTGGTCCAAACCGATAGAAAAAGGTGGGTTCAGTCAATCTAATGCCTATCTGTTAAGTACACACTACTAGATTTAGCTGAACACAGTCAAGCAAAGGAAATATAGATATATTAACTTAACAAGAATATAAAAGTTTTTTTTTGTTTTGTTTAAGACATTTATATGTGACAGCAATGTATGGTCCATGAGCTAGGAGCCACCCAATGTCTTGAATGAAGGGGTCTCTAACTTGACACTTAGCTTTGAAAACTTCTTGAAAAAAGTCTTTGATGGCAAAAATGTATTTTTATTCATAAACCCATTGGCTTTTAGTAACCTGAGATACTAACTAGTTCCCGATCCCTCACCGATGAAATGTACAACTATCAAAGATACTATATAAAAATCTGCAAAAATAAATATCTGAAATATTTGTGTTGGGAACGATTATAGAATAAGCTGCAGTCCTGGCGGGTAAACCATAGTATGAAAGGGCAGCCAGTATTTACCAGAAAGTAGTGCAGACAGCAAAAATTTTAGACAGTACATGGAAAATTCTTTTAGTGCATTTGCAATAATATTCCTGTTATCAAAAGTGTTCATCTCCTGACATGAAGCCCAGGCTTAATGCAAACTTAAAAACAGTCCGGCAACATCAATTGTGTTATACTTCTGAAATATATACGTATGATTTGCATCCGGATCAAATCCTGCCCTATAAAAAGAATAACTACCTAGAAATGAACTTTTTTTATTCCAGGACCAATGCTGCTAATGTATCTTTGAACTTGCTTTATCAAAGAAAAAGAATCTGGTTCAAAGCCCTGGGATTTTTCCCTTTGATATACAGATTTTTCTTTGCATGCTGCTTTAATCCTACATTTAAACCTTTGAGTTTTGGCCACAGTGTGGATCCAGTATGTCGCAGCCTTAGGACATAGCAAATAATGTTTCAGAGTTAGCCAAATAGTTACACTTCCCATATCAGGAAAGGTTTGGGTGGCAGTACCAAGCTGGCGAGCTGGCAGTGCTGCAGCACGGAGCTGTACAAGTTGGTTTGCCTGGTGTGTGAAGGGAATCTGGAAAAGGATTAGCATTCCAAACTGAAATATTAGTCAGCTACCCGGATGCAGCCACATCCGAACACAGGAGAGGGCAAGCACTGGCTTCCTCTTCTTCTGTCACCCTGAGCGAGCTCTGGTGTTTGCTCAGGGGCTGAGCTGGGCCAGTCTCATGATGACTAAACATCTACTTCCCCTCCACTTTTTTTCCCAGGCTGGGTGCTGCTTACAGAACGCTGGAAAGTCTGCCACTGGGCGAGAGCAGGAGACACATACTTACATATGCATTCTACATGACAATTTACTTCCAACATGCCCTTACTAGTTTCACCGCTGTATAGAAGAGGCCAGCTTCTACACAGAATAATCACTTTAATCGCTTCTGAAGCTCTGACAATTCTGCTATAGAAATCTGAATGTCATGTTATAACACACAATATGCATGCAGAAGCCTGAATACATTCTTAGAAATTAGCCACAGACTGTGTATATGGATGTTCATGGCTTACATGACCCATAGGATTGTTTTTACTAGAGTATCACTTTGTCTTTGACCTTTGGGTCCACTCACATATCGGATTTAACACAGTTTTTTGTGCAGATTACACACTAAAATCTGTCTCCGATCCAATGAAAATATACATCTACATCATTCTGAGAATGAGGTTGTGAAAACCTATGAAAACACAAGCTATGAAAATATATGTAAGGACTTTGAACTGTGCCGCAGAAAAAAACGCTGCTTAAGATTGAGGCCGCACATAGCATAAACCGCTGTGTTTTACAGTACATGCAAAGTGGATGGGATACTGGCTAATCCCACCCACACATTGCAGAAAATAATCCGCAGTGGACATGCTGCGACTTCAAAAACAGTCACGTTTTATCGCAGTATCTCAATTAGGGTGCGTTCACACTTTTAAAAGCAAAGCACAGGTGTCCGTATGCAACCTCTCCACGGGGAAACTGGGTTTTTTTGGCCAGATACAAAGTCCCGCATGTTCGACTTTGTGTCCGGCTAAAAAAAAAACCTGAATGGGGGCCACACGGTGGCTCAGCGGTTAGCACTGCAGCGCGGGAGTCCTGGTGTTCAAATCCCACCAAGGGCAAAAAACATCTGCAAGGAGTTTGTATGTTCTCCCCGTGTTTGCATAGATTTCCATCCCATATTCCAAAGACATACTGATAGGGGAAAATGTACATTGTGAGCTCTATATGGGCTCACAATCAAGAAAAAAAACAAAAAAACAAACCTGAATGGGTTGTAAAACTGACCGCTAGGAAGCTGTCCCCTATGAGACCCAGCTGGCGGACACAGGCACAAGTGTGAACGCCCCTGTAAGTTCACATGGGGTTTTCTGGTCTGGAAGAGGCCGCCTCAGGTTCCGGACCAAAATATGGGTAGCTGCGACTTGATGCCGGTGCAGCGCACTCCGCTCATGAATGGGCCTAGTTGGGAGGGAGTGTCTTAAGGCGGATGTCGCGAGGCAAGTCTGCCTGAAGAATGAGCATCTCGCTTCTGTTTCCCGGGAGCTGGAACAAACAACTTCCAGAAAAAAAGAACTGACTGGCTGCCATTGATTTCAATGGGAGTCATTTTTTTTGGTCAGGATTTTGAGGCGGTTATGGCCTCAAAATCCTGACCAAAAAACCCTGTGTGAACTTATCCTAATACCTACAGAAACACTGGTGATTTCTGTATAGGTATAATGAAGCAGAAAGTCCACAGAGGAAAACGCTGTGGACTTTTTGTAAGGGCTAGTTCACACGGGGCAAGAAGGGGGCGGATTTTGGCACGGAATCCATCTCAAAATCTGCCTCCTCACAATAGAAGCAAGCTGCCCTTTCTTGCGGCGTGTCCACATCAAGACAATCCCTCCGGACTAGGGCCATTCATTTGGGCCTACTCTGGAGCGGGAAGCCGCAATTATCGGAAGCCTCGAAAGTTGTGGCTAGCCGCAGTAGACGCATTTTGGTCCTGATTCTGACAGGCTTCCCGTGTCAAAATCAGGACCAAAATAAGCATTCACTAGCCCCGTGTGAACGAGCCCTAAATTGTGTTGCGAGAAAAAAAACATTTCAAAGGGATAGGGATTATAGGAGCGATTCTATAAGTAGTTTTGTTCATTTGCTTCAGCAAACTTGTTGCTCTGTACAGTAGCGCCAACCTGCCCAAATATTAATACTAAGCTAGATCCTTACATTTTTAATTACTAACCTTACTGATCATCAGAATAGGTAAATTGTGCACATATTATATATAGTGAACATGAATCAGTAGCCAGTGGTCATTCACCTTTACCTTCTATAAGCCGCTCCTCCCTACTACCTTTCATGGTAAAAGTACATTCCACCCAGTGGGCCACATTTATTTCAGACAGAGCAGGTACACATTCAGGTAGCCTTTATTATCCTGCACTAGGCTGGCAGCTACAGAGCAGAAAATGCTCCTTCTACTGAGATTCAATTCCCTACAAAGAGAAGAGGAGTCTGAAAAAAGCAATGGATTTACTACACATCAAAGCCAGGCATTTAAAAGGCCTCGGCTGTACAGCTAGCATCGGGGATTAAGAAGCGTGCCGGAAAGAATGTTCTTTCTATAATCCTACATAATTAATGTGGAGCATTTTCACTTCGTGTTAAATACCTAACATGCAGCAACAAGCTGTTTGCTTTAACCTTCTTTAAATGCAGCCTCACCCTATGCACGCTTATGAGGCGGCATTTCAATGGCCTGGGACATTCAATGAGGCAAGTGGGCACAAAAGACAGATAAGGAGGTAAACTGGTGGCTGCAAAAGGACAACCCTGTGCCCTCAGATCTGGACCTTCACAATCACTTTAGGACTTGCAGGTTATCTGTGCAAGGAGCTGCCCCTGGACCTCACCTCATCCTATTAGCTACTTTATGGATTTCTTCCTTGCTTGACTTCACATACTTAGAAAGTCAGGCTTTACACTTGTTCAGATCAAGATTATTCAATTTAGCACAGAATTAAGTCGTTTCATTTTTAGTCTAATGTAAGTTGAAGGCTTCAAGAGGACACAAAAAAAATTCATTTATTAATATGGCTGCATATGTCAAAGATCTCACCTGCAGCACACATTTGGAAACTGACTCTGGTTATTTATGTTCTAGCGGAAAAACAGAATTACTGTACAAACTGGTCCCGATGTAGCAAAAGAGACTGTAATAACAGTTTCTTTATAGAACAGTAGCTCCCTATGTCAGTCAGCAGGCTGTTTTATGACAACCTGTATCTGCTGCTCCATAAGCACACATGAACAGGGGAAACAGTGGGGGATCTGTGTATTTCTCAGCCAAACCTATTGTCTGATATAGAAATGTAGGTTTATCTAGGATGGAATATTATTGTATGACTATATGAGAGCATCATTTATATGTGATATAGTTAATGAGAACCTGTCCGCTCCATTTCACCACTTAAATTGTTATGTCTAGCTCACAGGTCATCTCATGAGGTCTCCGATTTTTTATAATGCCATTCTGACACCATAATCCTTGCAAAATAGACTCTTATTTAATATGCTATTGAGTTCTATGGAGTTAAGGGCATGGAACTAACACCAGAAGTCAAGCTCTTCACACCCTCATGCCAGGCTCTTCAATGTGATATATGTCCCCTAGTCAGTTTTTGTGACCACCCCTAGGTCAAAAAGCAGACAGGGGGTTTCCATCAGACCGGTGGTTGAGCAGGGACTAAACCTAACTAAACCTTACCCATATGACGTCCTTCTGCTCCCATGATAGGTCTGTATACATGCATACATGCATCACCTGCAGCCAATCTCAGAAATACTATGCCATATACATCACTGCTGCAGCCATATAAACAGAGTGGAGGTGCACGGCACATGGCCCTAATATGGTATGTTGGGATATTTTAGCCTGGTCTCAGTTTTTTATAACTCAGACATGATGACTTCTGTTCATGATGGAGTCATTACAGCTATGATGTGTGTGGTGTGTAAGGTATTGGCACTGATGGCACTTCAGACTGCACTATTTTTGTAGGCAAAAAACTGTAGAATTCCTGCCAGAAAGACCACAAAGCTCGTGTGAACAGAGTCTTACTGACATAAAAATGTGAAACACCTTAAGCACTGAATATTTGAAAGGATTAAGGATTTCAGATTTTCATGTTACTTTTAGATTTTGTCTCATATGCTGAATACAGGATCAAGCTAGCAAATAAAGAATGACATGGTTAATGGTTTTGACTGCAAAATCTCATTGACGTTAATTTGTTAAGTGTCAGACCCAGAGAGACATGGATAAGCTAAAGAGGTAGGGTCCCAGCTAGGACCAAAACGGCACCATGACGCATAAGTCTCCATTTTCCATATTTATAGAGATGGAACATCCTGTGAGATAACATATGTTTACTCTTTAAAAAAAACTTTCAATCCTCTTTAGATATTTTAGTAAATAGTCAGGTCCTTTAGAGAAGACAATACAACAGCAGACAGGCGAGGATACGTTTGGCAATTATTGTCCTATGTGCCATAGCCCTCGGCATCAGTCCCTTCTGTGATGGCAACAGAAAGGAATGATGCCTTTCATGATTCATCAAAGTAATAGCTACAAACAAATGCTGTTACGTAGCCCCGGGGGCTCTCTAGTGTCGTGCGGCAAGTGGTTGACCTAGTGTTCAGACGTATCTGTCTACTAAGCCTTTGCTTTGGACATGCAGAAGTTGAACCCTAATGAGTCAACCCAATAAGCTAACAACCATGTTGAATGTACTGCGGTTAACCCCTTAGTCACTATACTGGATGGAATAACAGTTGTGTCAAGTAATATAACCAAAATCTATTATATATTTAAAACTATATTTAATCTAAAAACATGGTAGGAAAAAATACATATTTCATAGTATACTGTATTGTCATGTGGTGTCACCTAAAGAAACATTACCCTACATTTTCCCTCTATCAAAGTCCAATACTTATCGGGCCAAAACAGATAATCTTTAGAAATCCCCAGTACTTCAGGTTAAAATAGAGAGAATAAATACCTACATGTAGCATCTGACTTACAGTATAACCTCCATAACAACTATTTATCACACAGTATATTCTTCCCTTATGAGCAAACCTCAGACATGTAAGCCTATTATGTTCTTCCTATACTGTTCATTAGGCTATAATCTACTTTAAAGGACCACTAAACCCAGAATCCAAACAAATCAAAAAATAAAGAAACAGTTCCTTCTGACTCTTCTTGTTCTTCTTTTCTCCCATAAAGCATACAGGGCAGAAAGCTATGTCTGCTGATCTTCGGTGAAGGCAACAGGCCACTAGATAACAGATGGAACTTTCTACTTCGGCCCCGTTTTGTGTACTGGTTTGACACCAGAAGCGGCTCAGTACAGGTGATCGATCTGGGGGCCCTGTGTCAGCCCCCCCCCTCCCCAATCGATTATATATTTATAGCCTATCCTCAGAAGCAGTAAAACTCTAATTCACAGAAAAAATCTAGTGACACTGATTTCCTATGAAAGTAAATATGCAACAAACTATGCATGTAATTAATTACACAATATCAATTATTATATAATATGATTAAAAATAAAGAATCCATTACATTTTGAAGCTGAAGTCGAATAACTTTCCTAACTCCACCCAGAACTGGCACATACTAAACTTTGGTTAACACCTTTGATCTCTACAGGATTTTGCCTGTAGACTTGAGCTGGTCATACACATTATATGTCAGCCAAACCCAACAATTTTGAGGGAATCTCACTCCAGAGAGTGTGTGGCATAGAAAATGGAATAACATCCTAGGACAGACCTGTTAGACTTATAGATGTACCAAATTTATCAAATACAAGCAGAAGAACCTGGCTTCACACGGGTATATTTAATTTTTTGTTTGTGTAGTGGCCCCATGAGAATAGGTTGGTTGCTATGGAAAACTGGTGTAAAGCTGTGTGTATGTGAAGGCTGAAGAACCTCCAAGTTTCTATTGGTCCATCGGTGTCATGGGATCATGTGTATCTCAGTTTGGATATCAGTGAAAAATCTGTGATAGGTCGTTATGGAAACCTGAAGTACAGCTCTGAGCATGTGGAGACTAAGCGCCTGTGAGCTTCTATTGGTTGATAAGGTACATGTGACCATGTGTATGGCAACGGGAATATGAGTGAAAGACTTGCAGGTTTGTATTGGCTAATGTAGGTCATTGTTTTGGGAATACTGTATCTCAGGTACAGTTTGTCCTAGAGAGCTGAGACCCGGTCTAAAATCTTCCCAGACACCTGATGTACCTGTGTGCCAAATTTGATGAGGATCAGTCCAGTCATTTGGTTGTGCATAAAGAACAGAAGACAGACAGAAACTCATTTATGGAATTAAGAATGTGCAGAATTTGATAGATTTGGTGCAAATTACAGCCATTCAGACTTTACCAAAACTGACTTTAAAAAATTCCTCTCATGATAAATCGGCACCATTGTGTTCTATCTTAAATGGAAAGTTATGGCTAAGAATCAACTCTAGTTAAGAAGTCTGCCAAAGAAAGATAGTATATAAATAAAGCACAAAGTAATTTGTCAAAAACAATAGACCGCAACTAATATGCAAACAGTGTATATGTCATACACCTGCCGTATACTATACATGACAAAACAGAGGGAACAGTGGGTGACACATTCAGCAAGTGCTCCGTACGTCATCAAGGTACAAAATGCTTGAAACCGAAAATCCACTGAGTGAAAAACCGGAGCGGCGTATAAAAAGAACCTCCAGTACTTACAGCGTTGAGATAACGTTCACATTCAACCTTACTTTGCCATGAAAACATTTTTACAGTCCCAGTTTAAATCTTAGTGAAATGCTGCGCAGCTCTGCCAGGCGTTGAAATAAGGAGGAAGATTGTAGGGATATTCATCATGTCAAAGCCTTCACTTGCTCCTAAGACTTCTGTTTGGTTATGACCTTCATGACTGGTTTTCTAATAATCTCGCCATAAACTACATCACTCCCGTTCAATCCTGAACTACGTCATCCCATTTCTGCAAGTTTTCTACTAGATTTCTTACCACTTAGCATTTATCCTTCACTTCTTCCAACCAGGACACTTTCTTCCACTTAGTATTTGACATCCTTCCCTTTCCATTTTTTTTAAACTGCAAAGCAAATACACCTTCTAAAACCAGCCTGGCTTTAAATTATTAATGCCTTTTCTATTGACTCCAGATGCGCTCGACTTGCACTTATAATAAATACACGTTTGCTCCTAGCATGTCTGTATGCCTCCCATTATACCAATTAGACTTCAAGCTCTTCTGGTCAGCGGCTCGAGCTGCCGTGTGTTATCATTTACTTGATGCTTTTATTCCCATTTCTCTACAGGAAAGTTTGCTTTTTCTAAAGCTCTGCATGCCCCTCTCTGGATTAATGTTGGAGTACTCACATAAATACATGCATAAGTACCATGTATCAGCATATTATTCTACAGATATACAATGTTAAAGTTAGTTTTCCTCAACAAAGTAACAGTTCTGCATTTGTTTTACAACGGCTTCAATTCTAATCATTCTCCTTTTTTATTCATTTATTCTAATTGTAATACTTTTTACTTTTACCGTAGTTTTGTAAAATGCTAAGTGTCAAATGCATTTAGGATACCCTAAAACATTTTCATTTTATCCATTCTAGCTACAGCTTATTTGTATAGAAAAAACACCCATATAATCTAAAATACTTTGCACAAAACCTCTTAAAATGCATGCTAGCTTTATAGCAAATCCATCAGGTGAACTAATATATAGGTTTATATGCTTTGGAGAACAGTATCTAAATAAAAGGCAGAGTAAATCCTGATAGGATTCCCAGGAGAATAAGTGAAGTTCCTGCCTAGGGTTCCGGCTCAGACCAAAAAATGGGTTGCTGTGACTGGATGCCAATGCAGTGCACCGGCATCCAGTCGCGCACTCTGCTCCGGATTAGGCCCAAATGAATGGGCCTAGTCGGGAGAGAATGTCTTCAGACGGATGTCGCGTGGCGCCATGTGACATCCACCTGAAAGAATGAGCATGTCGCTTCTTTTTCCGGGATCCAGAACAAACGGCTCCCGGAAAAAAGAACTGACCGGCTCCCATTGATTTCAATACGGCCTCAAAATCCTGACCAAAAAACCCAGTGTGAACTTACCTTTACTCCACCAAACACTGATTGACAAATCTCACTACATCAGTCTCTGCACAAAGAAGACTGTCAATCATTGTGTGTGGGCAGGGTCATCAGGACTCCTCTGTCTCTCCTAGGAGTCTTGGCAGGATTCTGTTTTACTCAGAAAATCTGCTCCAAATTAAATAAACCATGTACCACAAGACTCAGCTTTCCTCTATCGTATTTTGTTCCTAGATAAGATTTCCAAAATCACCTGAAAGGTCCACTTCTGGAAAAAAAAACACTCTTTTTCTAAACCTGAATAGATCATTTAAGATTGCTAAGTTACAAAGAAGGGTTTAAACGAGCTTTGTATGTAAAAGGTCTTACCTTTTTAATTCTGCCACTTTTGGTCCCAACAAATATGACGCTGTAGTTGTTGTAGACATAGGAAGACAGTGATGTCATCCTGTCCCTGCTTTCTGTATAAAGTGTAACACCTTCAACCAATGTCAGTCCTCCCAAAGGTTGGTTAATATCCAAACCACAAAAATTGTCATCAATGGGTACCGGCTGAAAAAGAAAGAATATATGAATAATGTATAAATTATATTCAATAGCTGCCTGCATACAAGAAAAACTTTTCAATAGTGGATGACAGGCTGTACAACATAACAAAAGACCATATGAATGTTAGTAAATTGTAAAAGGGGTGTAGCTGAAGGGCCCTGGTGCGAAAGTACAGCTTGGAACCCTACCTATTTGTAACTTCATTCATGGCTGCTGTGTAAGATGAGAAGTTACGTATACAATTCACTAGTGCAATAGTGTGGTGGGGGGAACTGTGGGGACGCCTGGCATGAAACTGCTGAGACCCCTATAACTATGCCCCAGCGTGTAAATAATGGAATTCTTATGAGGATTGAGCTGCTACCAATCACCTTTAGCACTGCTTATCTCCATGACAAGAAAAGGACCCGGCATGTTAAAATCCAACACAGCTCATCTTTCCTTTCCTCCAATGGCAGACATCAAGAAAAAGCACATCTGCCCTTATATTTAACAGATTAGATAGAATTTATCTAATGTGTATGGTGAGCTTTAAGGACAAATGAAGATTAAATGAATGGTTAGCCAAAGCCCATTACTTTGTGCAGGAATGTACCTACTCTTCCCCATGACAAAAAAGAAGGTATCAGCATGTTGGAATTCAAAATGCCAAATCTTTAACGCTCATGGGCAATGAACTGCTGCCGGAGGTGAATGTGGATAAAGTATTCAGGAGGTATTGTTATCAGCCAAACAAGCATCAGACCACCTACGTAGGGTGTATGGCACCCTTAAAGGGGTTTTCCAGGCAAAAAAATATTTTCTGAAAAAAGGTAGCTTTCTGCTGACTTAGCTAATGCATTCTGCATTCTGGTAGTTGTAGGGTCTCACAATATCTCCCTCTGACTCCTCTCCCTTCCTCTCTAACACCCCTTCCATGTCTCCCTAGCTATCCCGCCCACTACTAGCCCTTCCCAACTAACTAGTGCGCAGCAATCTTGGAACTGCGATGTACCCTTTGGGCTCCCACGCTTGCGCAATAGAGATGGAGTGTTGGCTTCAGCGTAAAACCTGACTCTGGCTCTTTTATGCACACGCAGGAAGATGTCACAGAAGGAGAAGGAGCCGTTCCCCGCAAAAGGAAATCTGGACAGGAGGAAAATAGGTAAGTATGATGGGGTGGATGGAGGTGGGGAATTGTAGTGACGTTTCCGGAAGTGGAGAAACGGATAGTCACCGAATAATCAGAAAATGTGGTAAATATACATTTTTGCTTAATTATGTAATTAATTATTTTTGAGACTAACCCTCATCCAGACCAGATTTCCTGTGCTAAATTTTCAGTCCCATCACATACTGTATAATGTATACTGTACATCTTCTTTGTGTGGAAATGTAGCTCCACTTAATAAGGTAAAGTGGTAAAAATAACTATGGTGACCCTATGTAGCTGAGTATAAGCACTTTATTCCATATATATCTTGTTCAGCTCTGTAATGCAGACTTAGGAATACAATGCTAGTTATCTCCTCAGCATTTCAGAGGACAACCAGTTACTTCTGGTTGCTATAGAAGAGACCAATAAAATAGCAGGCCAGCTTACAACCTTTAAAACTAATAAAAAGGGAATATATATATATATATATATAGTATACGAAATGCTCATCTAAAATGTACAGAAAGCGGTGTACTGTACAGGAAATATGTCACTTTAGATGGCCACATATACAGAAGGACCTGAGGAGAAGTTCCTGCAGTCAAACACTCACTGGAGTAGATTTCCTTTAGAGGAGATTGATGACAGTGAATAACTAAGAAGCTGCAGGAACATGGCAGCTTCCTCCATGAGATTCATCTGCACATCCCAACATCCAAAAATGTCAGCCTAGTATCATGCGTCACATTAGTAACTCAAGGTATACAGCCAGTAGAGGTCTGTTCAACATGGCAAATATACACTAATGAATATGTAAGGCAGGCTGTATACATTGGATTAAGGTCGCCCCACCTGCTTATTTTAGTAGGACTTTAAGACCATCCAGTGTGTATAGGGAGCTTCCAACTCTTCTTTGTCAGCATATATTGGGGGAGAGAAGGCTCATGATACTGTACTAAGAGGTCACCAGGCCTATAAATTCAGTCAGGACCAGTTTTTGCTGAAATCGGGAAAAAATTACCGACTCTGATTTCAAAATGATTCATACTGTATAATGAGATACACAGCTTGTTAGATATTTACTTTCATGGGAATTGTATCAGTAGTAGAGATGAGCGAACAGTAAAATGTTCGAGGTTCGATATTCGTTTCGAGTAGCTCCTCAATATTCGACTACTCGAATCGAATATCGAACCCTATTATAGTCTATGGGGGGAAAATGCTCATTTCAGGGGTAGGCAACGCATCCTCCGAGAAGTCTTCTCCGTGCAGCATCCCCGCGGCGTCTTCCGCCTCTTCAATCACTCTGCCAGGCCTCGGGCCTGGGCAGAGCCGACTGCGCATGCCCGCACTACAAGCGGACATGCGCAGTCGGCTCTGCCCAGGCCCGAGGCCTGGCAGAGTGAATGAAGAGGCGGAAGACGCCGCGGGGAAGCTGCACGGAGAAGACTTCTAAAGGTAAGAGAAGAACCAGCGTTGATTGGCCGACTGTATAGCATTCGGCCAATCAATGCTGGTTCTGCATCGAACTTTTACATTCGAACAGCGAGTGGTACTCGATCGAGTACGAGTATTTCGAATACCGTAGTATTCGATCGAATACCTACTCAATCGAGTACTACTCGCTCATCTCTAATCTAGCTTTTTAGTTGGCTTGTGCCTGACCATGACTGCTAGCAATTAATGAAGGATTTGGAGTCAGAGTTGGACTGTGGGAAAACAGGAGTTGGAGTAAGTGGTTTGGCCTACTGACTTGACATTCCTGTGGGTAATTTTTGCCCTAAAAACCCCATTAAGGCTGAGGCCCCAAATAGCAGCAAAAGTGCTGTGGGAAATACCTCTGTAGCCTTTTTACTGCCATTATGCTTCCACAATGGTTTTGAAAACTACAGCGTTTCCGCTGCACATGTTTTTCCGCACTGTGTGGACTGAATTTTTTAGAATCCCATCTACCTTGTAGTCATTGTAAAACGCGTCCCGGACTAAATGAATGCAATTGAGATGTAATAACAGGCACAACCACTATACAATGTACAGTGCTGTGCCTGCTATTCAATGTAGAGGCTGATCGGCAGGGGAGCTGGGTGTCAGACCCCCATTAACCTGGTACTAATAACCTATCCTAAATATAGGCCATTTATATCATCCTGGAGCACCCCTTTAAGTAAAGTATGGGATTAAAATAAACATAAATCCTTACAAATTTAAACTGAGAAAAATCTGTCATCCACAGGAAGGAAAAATCCACAAAATGCATTAAAAGTCTGTCAGGAGAATTATAAGCAGAGCTGCCAGCAACCCTATAAAACGTCAGTATGACACCCATTATGTCAGGGTTTCTGACAGGGCGACAAGGAAATAGCCATAGTGTCACTTTAAATCTCTGTCGGTGTTTTCTGTGTGAGACAGGTGCTAAGTTTGATGTATCTAGCACAGACAGTATATGGGGGAGTGCATGTCTCCCTGCTGCTTCTGTGAATGTCAGCGGATGGAGAAATACTACAAGCTGCAGGTTCACTAATTCATGTATCGATTACAATCTATTCCATTGCTGACTACAAGAATACAAATGACAACCACAGTTCACATGTAGCCAAGCAGGCCAAAACTTCTTGAGGCCAGGGCCCTTTGTGGCGTTTTACAGGTCCGAATCCTATCCACACATTGTAGGAAACTACTCAAAGTGGACACACCGTTGCGGTTTTAGAAATCACAGTATGTCAATTATACCTATGGAAATGCTGGTGGTTTCCCTATAGGAATCCTCTGCAGACTTTCTGAGAAAAGCGCTTTCTCGCTGCGGCCCGCTATGTGGGATCTTAGCCTTTAAGTCTACATATGTGTTTCTACTTTCTAATGTTCATTCACAACTTTAGAAGCTGTACAATAATTCTATTATTCATTCTTTCCTAGAGTATTTGAGCCACATTAGGCACCTTGTACAAATGCAGCCAAGTGCCTGTGTATTCAATAGGGAGAGGAGAATACGATGTTATTGGTGGTGGCCTAACCTGCTCTGAAAACAATGGATCGGACATGTTTGAAATTCTTCAACTTCTGCCAAAAGAACATTAACCAGTTATCTGCAGGTTTTGTCCGCTTCTGGGAAAACTGATAGATTACTAATATAACCTCCAAAACAGCTCCAATAACACTGGCACCTAGACTCCTACAGAGCGACTGCTCACTTATTAGGAGATTGCAGATGTCTGAGAAATATATGTATACTTGAGAATACGTATGTAATGTAATGATGTAAAGAAAGAGAAAAAAACGGATAGGCTGCAGGTATTGCCATGTAGTGCTTTCCAAGTTTCATTCTTTTGATTGGAAATATCTTGCAATGTACAGTGCTTTACAGAGAGTCTACTGCCCCCCAAATCAGTTCTAATCCACTATTATATGCTATTGTAGGGAGTGTTAATGGCAAGGGGAACAGATTTTTACTGTATCAAATCATTCCTTAATCTGTATGCAAATAATCTGTTCCTGTGGACAAGGCACCACAAGTGCCAAGGCACCAGCACCTCCTTCTAACACAAAGGTGGACAGGTCCCAATGTGCAGCAACCAACCATAGACGAAAACATCTGCCCCTGCGCATGTGGCCAAGTCCCAGGTGTGGCAAAACTCATCATTTGCATACGGATTAAAAGTTGATTATCTCAGCAGCGAGATTGGCACAAAAGAGTGTATATCACATAATAACATTATTACATTGTATATACTACTCCACTAACAGCTACTGGCTTACAAGACATCTTAGGCCTGGTTCACATCTGCGTCAATAACCCATTAGGGGAAGTCTGCATGGGGACGCCACCGAACAGACTACCGAATGCATTGGCAAGCGGTGTGCAGTGAAAGTACACGGACCCCATAGACTATAATGGGGTCCATGTGCTTTCCGCACGGTCTCCACACGAGTCATGCGTACAGGAATGTAGATCGTGAACTACTTTTCAGTCCGCATGTTCCATGCGGAAAGCAAACGGACGCCATTATAATCTATGGAGTCCATGTGCTTTCACTGCACACCACTTGCAATGCATTCGATAGTCCATTCGGGGGGGGAGGGAGTCCCCATGCGGACTCCCCATGTGGACTCCCCTGAACGTATTACCAATGCAGATGTGAACCAGGCCTGAGTGGTGATACTCTCCCTTTAATGACCTAAAACCTAATAGGGTAAGAAAGTGAACTTGGTCAGGCAGGTGACCCGTTGTCCTATCATGACCAGTCTGTTCACACTGCAGACTTTATGTTACTGTATAGCAGAGATGGATAATTATGACCATAATCAAAATTAATCATAATTAATCGGGCATTTTACCTCAATTACAATTAAGGTGATTCTGTATGTCACAATATGACTATGTGTTGGGCAACCTTGTGAAAATCGGCCTGCAAGGTTTGCCAAATCAGTTTCTTTTGGACCAAACACATCTGATCAGGAACTGCTATTATACCCTCCACAGACCTCAGAATATAAATAGAGGCCCATGGGAGGTCAGAAAACACCTCTTCTTGTCCTCTGAATGCTTTTTGTCATCAGCCTTGCGTCTTTGCGTCATAACACTATGTGAAAACTGAGGTCCATTTACAGGCCTCAGTGGTCCCTGATGTCATTTAGGAGGCTAGAAAAGGACAAAGACTGGCGGAGAAAAGTTTTTTATGTTTTCTCACCCCCCTGGGTCTCCACTAATCATACTCTGGGGTATGCAAGGACAATAGCAAAGTATAATAACAATTCTGATTTGGATGTTTTTTAGTCCAAACAAAATTGCAGGTAAAAGCTCACGAATACTGTAATAACTGAACAGAAATAACCGACATGCACAAAATCACGTGAATTATCCGGGGTGACGGATGGTTTAGGTTATTTTTCAATGAACTTTTCAGCCCTGCTGTATAGGCAAGCACTGGCGTACGCTGCCCATAGACTCCCATGCTAATAAATGATGACCATGCTGTATATGTTTTATGTGGCATACTGCCAAGAAAAGTGCAGACAACTTTTGCACAGACATATATAGCAAGAATCATAAGGAGACAAAAAGGACACTCTTTCCATCTGTCAGGTAAATGGGGGCCTATGGATATGTTTTCCAAAAGCTGTGTGAACACAGTCTAAGGCTTCATAGATAAACTGTGATAGAACTACCAGCTTGGTTGTCAAGATCTCTCATTGCTTTGCTTTATCTCTATGTTATTTGCTGTTTATTTAAACTTTGTGTCATTTTCCTGCAAAAATAGAAGTAAAGCTATTAATCTCTGTGGTGAACCCCTATTCTAGCCTTCAAGAGACATATCACAGAATCTCACAATTTGTCACTTTCTCCATTATGATCCTTTGCAGTCTAAATGGAGAAACTCTCAACATTGTCTGTAGAACTGGACACAAGAAAGCATAAGAGATCACTGGACCTTCATAAAGCAGCTTATAAGACATGGTGATTCTGATTTATCTCTCGGGAAAGCATTACTGTATTTTCAGAATGCCAACACGAGTCTGGGTAAGTTCTGGTAACAATATGAGAGTTGTGCAAGAGACAACTGATACTCCTGAAGAACCCTATCCCTCATCACCTATATAGTGCATGCCCACAGTAGAATTAGTGATGTCACAATGCTGACATCATCAAAGAGCTGCCTATTACACAGTCAGTAACCCCTCCTAGAACATAACAGAATATGTGGAAACAGATGACAGCCTATATTTACAGACAGGGACATCTACTACACCAGCACTTCTATACATGGTTTTAATTTCTCAAAGCTGACTAACTGGAATGCAAGAATTATTATGGAAAGTGAATTCATTCCTATAGTTTTGCTTGTTTTCTTAAAAATATCCTTCACAAAGAATTTATTAGACTATAAAGCTCCATCTGTCCCTAAGTAAACTGCCCAAAATGGGCTAATTTACTATGTTAAGCAAAGAAGACAAAAATATTCAGATTTAACCGTTTCCAAATTGTCAGCCTTTCTATATTAATTGCAAATCCTAAAAATGAGGCAGCTGGTAATAACACATTACAGGTGGATCCGTCCTGTCCATAAGAATATATTGTGCCAAAAAGGTGATTGGGAACTATTCACCAAAAAGATTTCCAGGGCACCAACAGAGATCCATACTGTGTTTAGAAACTGCTACTTATGCAATATCCTAATATATTAGGATATGGCTAAAAATCTGACGAGCCGAGTTTGCTAATTGAAATGAGCATATTCTATTAATATTGATGAACGATATTTTACTATCTACACAACTGTCATTGTGCTCAATGTAAACAGGGCTTTAGAAAGCAGCAAAGCTGTGGTTCCTTCATCAATAGTTCATGTATAATTAGTATACATTAGCAATAAATGATAATAATTAGAACAAACCATATATACACTACCGTTCAAAAGTTTGGGGTCACCCAGACAATTTTGTGGGGGGGGGGGGTTCATGAAAACTCACACTTTTATTTATCAAATGAGTTGCAAAATGAATAGAAAATATAGTCAAGACATTGACAAAGGTTAGAAGTAATGATTTTTATTTGAAATAATAATTTTCTCCTTCAAACTTTGCTTTCGTCAAAGATTGCTCCTTACAGCATTGCAGACTTTTGGCATTCTAGCTGTTAATTTGCTGAGGTCATCTGGAGAAATTTCACCCCACGCTTCCAGAAGTCCCTCCCACACGTTGGATTGGCTTGATGGGCACTTTTTGCTTACCATACAGTCAATCTGCTCCCACAACAGCTCAATGGGGTTGAGATCTGGTGACTGCGCTGGCCACTCCATTACAGATAGAATACCAGCTGCTGCTTCTTCCCTAAATAGTTCTTACATAATTTGGAGGTGGCTTTGGGTAATTGTCCTGTTGTAGGATGAAATTGGCTCCAATCAAGCGCTGTCCACAGGGTATGGCATGGCGTTGCAAAATGGAGTGATAGCCTTCCTTATTAAAAATCCCTTTTACCTTGTAGAAATCTCCCACTTTACCAGCACCAAAGTAACCCCAGACCATCACATTCCCTCCACCATACTTGACAGATGGCATCAGGCACTCTTCCAGCATCTTTTCAATTGTTCTGCGTCTCACAAATGTTCTTTTGTGTGATCCAAACACCTCAAACTTCGATTTGTCTGTCCATAACTCTTTTTTCCAATCTTCCTCTATCCAATGTCTGTGTTCTTTTGCCCATATTAATCTTTTCCTTGTATTATCCAGTCTCAGATATTCAGATATGGCTTTTTCTTTGCCACTCTGCCCTGAAGGCCAGCATCCCGGAGTCGTTTCTTCACTGTAGACATTGACACTGGCGTTTTGCGGTTACTATGTAATGAAGCTGCCAGTTGAGGACCTGTGAGGCGTCGATTTCTCAAACTAGAGACTCTAATGTACTTGTCTTGTTGCCCAGTTGTGCAGCGGGGCCTCCCACTTCTCTTTCTACTCTGGTTAGAGCCTGTTTGTGCTGTCCTCTGAAGGAAGTAGTACACTCCGTTGGAAGAAATCTTCAGCTTCTTGGTAATTTCTCACATGAGATAGCCTTCATTTCTAAGAACAAGAATAGACTGTCGAGTTTCACATGAAAGTTCTCTTTTTCTGGCCATTTTGAGAGTTTCATTGAACCTACAAATGTAATGCTCCAGATTCTCAACTAGCTCAAAGGAAGGCCAGTTTTATAGCTTCTCTAGCCAGCAAAACTGTTCTCAGCTGTGCTAAAATACTAGCACAAGGGTTTTTAAGGGTATTCTAAACATCCATTAGCCTTCTTACACAGTTAGCAAACACAATGTACCATTAGAACACTGGAGTGATGGTTGCTGAAAATAGGCCTCTATATACCTATGTAGATATTGCATTAAAAACCAAGACATTTGCAGCTAGAACAGTCATTTATCACATTAACAATATATATATATATATATATATATATATATATATATATATATTTCTGATTCATTCAATGTTATCTTCATTGAAAGATACTGTGCTTTTCTTTCAAAAATAAGGAAATTTCTAAGTGACCCTAAACTTTTGAACAGTAGTGTACATGATTAATACTTCTCAACTTTCCTAAGTTCCTATGAAAGTAATTCCAATAATAATAATATTTTTAATATTTAAAAAACAAATAAATAATAATTAACATTTTTATTCTGAAGCTGGTGCATTTCTCTGTAGTGATGTAAATGTCCATCCAATGCTCATAGCTATTGTCTGTGGGCTGATAAATGGTAACGTGTATATGCAACCTGCTCTCTAGATCCTGTGACTCTGCACATTCCCATTGCTGCTTACACACTGTTTTTAAGCCACGTGTTGTTTGTTACCTGTTTGGCTAGTCAGCAGTGGTTGAATGAATACTTATTACTGCTTTACAACATGTTTTTTGAAGAGAACAATACTGACTATGTAAGTGACCCAACGAGTTAGATGAGTGCAATGTCCTGGCTGCGCTCTCCAGCCCCTTGCGGTTGCCTTAAGTTAACATTCTTGTGGTTTCATTAAAGTGCTTAATATAATCAACATACTTATAAGAGCGGGGTGAGCGCTCTCCCAAAGTTCATGAACTGAAAGAATTTAAGATACTGATGGCAGACAAGGGAACAAAATCCTTAATACAATACAGACTGTGACATGCTGGCTTTAAGAAAACATCACTGGTGGTGAACTTATTCTACAGAAAAGCTTGAAGGAGCGCTGATAAAAATCCTCTAATCACTTCACATAAAATCTACAGGCCAATCTCCATCCCCCTAAGCCCCCCTCATACACATAGCTGTACAAATCTGACAGCAAAAAAATTGTGGCATGTTTTAGGGGAAAGTAGCTTAGTACATACAGAACCTATCCAAGCTAATAAAGTAGAACATAAAGGAAGATGGACTCTCATGCTGTGTTGGGTGATATATGTATGGATCTATTTGTCTTGGAGCATAACACTCCAAGGCAAAGATTCTGTATTTGATTTTTATGAAATCTGATTAAAAACTTTGTTTGCATTTAATTACATATGAAGATACAATAAGAGCATATATATACCAGTATGGGTTTCTAAGGGTCCATTCACACGGAGGAAAATTGTGAAGAAATTGGTGTGGAATTTTCCACGCTGAAAAAAAAAAAGCCTCCCATTGATTTCAATGGGTTCTGCTAGCTTTTTTTTCCACTAGCGGAATTTCCACTAGCTAGCAGAATCCATTGAAATCAATGGGAGGCTTTTTTTTCAGCGTGGAAAATTCCACACCAAATTCCTCACTATTTTCCTCCATGTGAATGCACCCTAAGGCTCCGTTCTCACGGAGTAACGCGCCGCTCATTTAGACAATTAAACACGTGTCAGAGCGCGGCGCTTCAAAACAGATTCCATTGACTTCAATGGGTGCCGGCTTACGCGCGCTACACATTGAAATCAATGGGTTACAAAGCCTCACAATGATTTCAATGTGTAGCGCGCGTAAGCCGGCACCCATTGAAGTCAATGGAATCTGTTTTGAAGTGCTGCGCTCTGACACGTGTTTATGTGTCTAAATGAGCGGCGCGTTACTCAGTGAGAACGGAGCCTAAGATATATCTGCACACTTGGAAGGTTGTACTAAGCTGTTGTATGGCTATGAGCCTAAGAAAATACAAGAACCCTGGTGGCGGACGCTCCCGACTCCCAACATAGTTTTCCTCAGATGTGGTTATAAAATAGTCAACTGCAGTGTTTTTCCAAGCAGCTTGTCCAGCCACATTCAACAATGTACTCAATATGGGATCAGATATCAGCTGTGTCCTGCTCAGGCATCAGACAAGTGGCTGGACACAAGTAACACCAGCCTAAGGAGAACACATATACATGTAGACATTTTTAATAAAGTAAGACAAGAAAATGTACTTACAGCTTTAGTACACTGGACATCCTTTCCTAGCAGCCAATTTAGCTCCAGATTTCCTTCTCCCTGGTAACAAGACTGTAGTCGTTCCTTAATAAGAGCATTGATCGTCTTGATGGGGAAAACACAGAGCGTAGAGTCATCAGGTGGATTATGATATTGTTTTTGGCCCTTAGAGAAGATTGCAAAAAGTACATCATCCTGCACGGATATTTTCAGAGACCTAGCTAATGTGGCACCCGGTTTTGTTACATAGGCAGCTTGCAATAGCCTATACTCTACCCCATTCTTTGTGCATCCAATTGGTAAGGAAACATAAGAGTGAAATTTTGGATCATTTTTGCATAACCGTACAATTCGAGATGTGTAGAATAGGTCATTTGCTGAATTACTAGATATACCTTCAGGGGTTTCTGGTTGCACAGTGAGGAAATAAACATAGTTGCCACTGGCAAAACCGTAAATATAAAAAATATCAAAATGAGAAACCAAAGCAAGTGTATCAGAAGGAATCTTGATGAGAGATGACACAAAGTCACTATAGAGCTCATAATCCAACATGGTAGATGATTCTGGATCCCTAGGCAATTTGCGACTCGAAAGAGTTGGAAAATAATCCTGTTTGCCGTCTACTGCAGTTCCAATGAAAAGTTTACCATCCTGACCTTCAGTGTGAACGATCACACCATACATTGTACCAGTCTCATTGACACTAGAGAGGTAGTGCTCTTTCTTGTGAGATGGTTCTACTAATATAAAAAGATCATCCAAACGCAACAGCTTGCATACACCTTGGTACAAACTACCACATGCCAAGAGTCGGTTCTCTGAATAGTCAATAATTAAGAGTTTGTTCACATTGTTGGTCAGTGTACGAGGTTCACTACATGGCTGCACATTCTGAGGAGGGTAGCAGGATTTGTTGTCCTCTCCAGGACCAGTGTTGTGGGATACCAGCAGGGTTAAGTTTCCAGATAGTTTATAAATGCGATTTACTGCACCTACATAGACTGCCCCTGTGCTCCTGTGCACAGTGAGATGGCTAAAAGTCCAGTCTCTCTGCTCGGTATGAAATGTGTTGGTGAGGGAAGCACCAGGTATTTCCAAAGACAGCATGGCCAAAACCAGCAAGACCATCGACACTGCCTGACTGTGAAAATGGAAAGATGTTTTTGTCAGGCTCGGTAATCTCTGCTGTTCCATGGTGTTCAGTTAGGGTAAGGAAGAGAGATGGAACCCAAGCTCCCTTTGGTATTCAATGCCTCCAAGAGTTTAAGCCTTCTTTACATGGTTCTGAAAACAAAAATAGAAAACTATTAGTATGTATGGAACATATGAATAATTCAGCTTTTCACAATTTCCAGACTATATAAAGAATTAACATTAGACATTACGTGACTGCTGTCTAATTCAGTGAATATTCAGTATATTCAATACCATGAAATTGGTGAGAGTCCAACTCCTAACACTCCCACCAATCAGCTGTCTGAAGGGGCTGAGTAACTCAAGGGTAAGCTGAAACCTCTTCATTATCTAATATCGATAGGCCATCAATATTACAATCCTGAAAACCACTTCAAGCCAATGAAAATAAAATATTAGACTCCTCTGAGTCCAACCAAGGGCTTTTCAAGGGTCCATTATCTCATATGATCAGATAGAATCATGTCCTATGCTGATTTAGTTACCAAATTTCACTCCATCCCCCTCCTCTTGAGTAGGAATATATTTAGTTACCTGCAGCTTAATAACTGGGTTGGGGGCCTTCTCACCAGATTGACCTCCTCCAAATCCATTTTTCACCTCCCCATTCTAAGGGAATGATCTGCTACTCTACTACCCAATAATGAATTCCGCACATCCCACAAATATACTAGAGATAAAGAATTTATGAACTGATATTTGGAACCAGCTAAGGCTGTCCCAGAACTAGTCAGGGCAATGTTTTGCATTTATAGTAGACATGCCCAAAATTGGCCCTGTTGAAAACTAATGTTTTCCTCTTTCTTGTCTATGTTATTTTATTTATTGGATAGCAATAAGATATTTTGCAGCTTTACAGATACTGTCAGAAACTGTCCCATAAAGGTTTCACAATCTAAATTCCCAATCAGTATGTCTTTGGGACAACATACAAACTCCTTGGAAATCTGCCAGGAAACAGTGCTAACCACTACCGTGCTGCCCATACACTTCAAGACTGAACTGACCAGCATGATAATGGACACCCATGACAAGTTCATGTAAATCTAGTTTACCTATATTACCTAGCACACACCAACTCATATAGGAGATTGTCTTTGCATGTGGATCTTTAGTAGTATAAGGCTGGGTTCACACTACCGTTGAATATTCATTCTGATCGTGTCCGTTGAAAACAAACAAAAATGGACACTTATAATAACAGACATTAACAAACACTAGCTGATGTTATTTTGTACGTTTTTAACAGATCCATTTAATGGATCGGATAAAAGAAACAGACAAATTACCATCAGTTAGTGTTCATTAGTGTCAGTTTCTATACGGACCTTTTTTTTTTTTCTTTGTTTCTACTTTCTAAGCATGTGCAGAAAAAAACAAACAGTAATAACGGACAGTATGAAGGATGCCCATCAGTTACTGTCCGTTACCATAGACATTAATGTTAAAAATAATGGACACTTGACGTCCGACATAAAATTGTTATTTTTCACGGACACAAAGTCCTGCACTCCAGATTTTTGTGTCCACGAAAAATAATCGACATGTCAAGGATTTGGTGTAAACGGACATTAACAGTCACTAATGCACAACAGATAAAATCCCAATGAAATCATAGGAATTTTTATCAGATTTAAGACAGTTCTGCTAGTGTTTTGCAAAAGCCTTGCAAAAAGATTAAAGCTGGGTTTACACTAGTGTAGGTGTCGGACAGCTAGGGTCTGATGCTAATGTCCGCGCAAGATTTTAGCAGCGGACACTAGCTGTGTCCATTACAATTTGCATTATTTTAAATGGGAAATCATGTAGTGTCCTTTACTGTCTGTGGTTGTCCTTAAGTGTCCGTTTACAAAGATGTCTGATTTTTCAAGTGGACAGCTAAATCCTACATGTAGGAAGATGGTTCCAACCCCATTTATAAGGCAAGAAATCCCACTTATTAAACCTGACAGGGGACACCTGTGAAGTGAAAACCATTTCCGGTGACTACCTCTTGAAACTCATCAAGAGAATACCAAGAGTGTGCAAAGCAGTAATCAAAGCAAAAGGTGGCTACTTTGAAGAACCTAGAATATAAGACATATTGTACACTTTTTTGTTAAGTATATAATTCTTCATTTCTACGAGAGCACATTGGACTCCCATTCTCCTGATGTTGGGGAAGTTACGGTATCTATTGGAAAGTTGCATTTCGACTACCGATTTCTTTTGTTCTCAGATAAGTGGGTCTCCCCACTGACGCATGTAGACACATCCAACCAAACATCCATTTTTATGTAGTAGTCAGGAATGAAAGTTTGCATGACCAGCCTAAGCTGCTGACAGACACCTCTGACAACTACTTATCTGCTGTGAAATCCAACACGTCCAGTCCATCTTCCCGGCAGCATCTGCTGCTGTAAGAGTAGAAGAATCAAGAATCTCACATACACATAAGGGCCCATTCACATCAAGTTTTGATCATCAGTTTAACTGATCAGTTTTGCGGATACAAAAAACTGATGCGAAAAATGGATGAAAACTGATGATCAACCATTTACATAGAGTCAATGTTAATTAAAATGGATCAGTTTTTGTTTGTTCTTTTGTGGGACAATAAAGTGTGGTTTGTCCTAATGGAACCATTTTTATTTAACCGACTATGACTCTATTGATTCCATGACCATCCAGTCATCAGTTTCCATCCATTGTAGTATTAGTTTTTTGTTTCCGCAACTGATCATTGAAACTGATGATCAAAATGTGATGTGAATGGTCCCCTAAAAGAGTGCTGATTCTGACAACATTGGTGGATTTGGTCACTGCCCATCCAATATGTATGGCCACCTTAACAGTTCTAGACAGAATGCAGACTTAAGGCTGAACGAAATACTGTTTTCCCTCTCCAAGGTATTAGTGTTAATTTGCCATTGAGTCACAGAAGAAAACACATTCATGACAATGCAGATAGTAACCTATTAAATTTATATGGACAATTCTACTTGTCACACAGGCAAACCGTCTCCATCAGTAAAACAATGAGAACGCTGCAGTATATTGTAAAAGACACCAGGCTCGCTCCGTGCCAAAGCCACACACGGCAAACCCTTCCCCTCTCGGCTGTTTCTGTTCATAACAGGTGTTCTGCTGCTTATCCCATTTACGGATCCCTTGTATAATAATTGTTGTATCACTCCCAGCAATGCAAAATACAACAAGAATAAGTTAAAGCCTCCTTTCCCTGCAGCGAGCACAAGCAACGGCATTACCAAGTGCAATCACAAGATTAAATATGGAAGAGCGGCAGATCCTGTACAGATCTCCTGAACGTCTCATCCCATAGGGAATATTAGACAGATGATCAGCATCTGTATGGAGTGAGACCCACCAGCTATCATTTCAATGTCATTATCTCTCAGCATTTCTGGCCTCCAGAACAACAAAAATATCATAGTCAACGGAGGCTTCTTTTATCTCTGTATACCTAGGCCTGGCGGGGAATGCGTGAATGCCATCCAGTGTTTCTCGTCTACCGCGATACAAGGAAAGGAAAACACTACTTAAGACGGATGCTGCACAGGACGTGCCTGGGTCCTAATTGTTGGCATTTTTCTGCAGTCGGCTAGTAATTGTTGACAGTGAAGTGAAGGCAGACGTAGGAGGCCACACATACATACGTCACACAAGCAAAAAGTGTGATCAAACCGCTCTGCCCCAAATTAATATTGAGATCTGACGGAAAGCCAGCAACCAATAGCTTTAATACACATACTTAACCATAGAAATTGATTCACTTGTTGGCAGATAAGAATTGCTTGGCACAATAAGCAGCTTCTATTCCTGTATGATTTATAGTACTGACATAAAGTCTTAGTTTAATAAGAGATTTACACCATCTTTATGCATTTCGTTTCTGGATTTCTACCCCTCATGGCAGGCTAACTCACAATCTGCTTCCATATGTTCATACTAACACAATTTTCTCACAGGTTTTTCTGACAAAACTGCAGAAATGATACATCTTTGCTTCACTTAGGCTCTGTTCACATCCGAGTCGACTGTTGGGTTGAAAGAAAAAATTGTATTGCATGCTGTATTCAGCGTGCTCGAAGAATCTGCGATGGAGGCTCCAAATGACGCCTCCAACGTAAATATGAACAATGCCTTATCTATATTGTTATAGTAAACACTAGCAGGAGAACCCGGCTTCGCACGGGTATAATTTCATTTTTTGTTTGTGTAGTGGCCCCATAAGAATTTGCCAGTTTTGCACTGGTGATTTTGTATACCATTTATGTGTGTACATAAGCATCATGTGATCATGTGTATCTCTGTTTGGATATCAGTGAAAAACCTGCGATCAGTTGTTATGGATACCTGGAGTAAAACTGTGTGAATGTGACCTTGTGTAACAGTGTCCCCAACAGCAGCCTGCCCCTTTAAAGTTGACCTACATCAGTGAAGAAAAAATGACTGGGTTGTTATGGAAACCTGGAGTAAAGCTCTGCTGTGTGATGATGTGTGCTGAGCTGTGTATCTAATCCTCTGATGCGTGATGTGATGGTGTATGCTGTGCTGTGTATCTAATCCCCTGATGTGTGATTGGGTGTGCTGAGCTGTGTATGTAATCCTCTGATGTGTGAGGTGTATGCTGAGCTGTGTATATAATCATCTGATGAGTGATACTGTGTGTTGAGCTGTGTATCTAATTCTCTGATGTGTGATGGTGTATGCTGTGCTGTGTATATAATCCCCTGATGTGTGATTGGGTGTGCTGAGCTGTGTATGTAATCCTCTAATGTGTGAGGTGTATGCTGAGCTGTGTATCTAATCCTCTGATGAGTGACACTGTATGCTGAGCTGTGTATCTAATCCTCTGATGTGTGATACTATTTGCTGAGCTTTGTATCTAATCCTCTGATGTTTGATACTGTGTGCTGAGCTGTGTATCTAATCCTCTGATGCGTGATGGTGTATGCTGTGCTGTGTATATAATCCCCTCATGTGTAATTGGGTGTGCTGAGCTGTGTATGTAATTCTCTGATGTGTGAGGTGTATGCTGAGCTGTGTATCTAATCCTCTGACGGGTGATACTGTGTGCTGAGCTGTGTATCTAATCCTCTGATGTGTTATACTATTTGCTGCGCTTTGTATCTAATCCTCTGATGTTTGATACTGTGTGCTGAGCTGTGTATCTAATTCTCTGATGTGTGATGGTGTATGCTGTGCTGTGTATATAATCCCCCAATGTGTGATTGGGTGTGCTGAGCTGTGTATGTAATCCTCTGATGTGTGAGGTGTATGCTGAGCTGTGTATCTAATCCTCTGATGGGTGATAGTATGTACTGAGCTGTGTATCTAATTCCCTGATGTGTGATGGTGTGTGTTGAGCTGTGTATCTAATCCTCTGATATGTGTATCTCAGTTTGGATATCAGTGCTGGATATCAGTTATGGAAACCCAGAGTAATACTGTGTGCATGAGGAGTGACCGTGTGTATAGCAGTTGGAATATGAGTGAAAGATTTGTGGGTTTATATTGGCTAATGCAGGTTATTGTTTTGGGAATACTGTATTTCAGGAACAGTATGTCCTAGAAAGCTGAGACCCGACATACAATGAAACCTGTGTGCCAAATTTGGTGAAAATTGGCCCAGTCGTTTGGTCATGCATAAAAAAAGGACAAACAAACAGAAAACGCATAGAGAGAGAGAGAGAGAGAGAGAGAGAGAGAGAGAGAGAGATAACAGATAGACATGCAGGACCCAGCATGTCTATGGTTACGTGAGCAGACAATTGATTTTGATGGGCACCTTGCAGCGGTTGGCATCACCTGTTCCAGTAAGATAATTGTGGGCTATGAAAAGACATCAGTGTGAACAGAGCCCCATAGCAGCAATCCCTTACATGTACTGTGCAGGAGAATACAGTATTGTATTACGGTCTTCAAATAAGATGACATAAGTAATAAGCTTGTAACTGAGCATACACACAAGTGTATACAACACAATACATGTACAAAGAATGTCATCAATAACATACCTGCATGGCATAATGCTGTCTGCAAGATTAATGTGTACAGGACATAACAATAGCAAATGCATTCATTCAGTATTTAAGCTGTCAAAATTGGATAAAATTAATAGCTATAAGAAATCCCACCGCCTTCTAAGCTTGCATGCTTAAAGTGGGTGATGATTCTGATCCTAATAATACTTACGCTTTTTGCTAATTGATTCTCTAACGTTTATATTTTGCTCCTGCTAAAGTGAAATCTGTCAGCACTCCTGACACGTCTGTTTTAGTAAATACTTGTATTCCTCATGAAATATCAATTCTGGATCATCTTGTCTTCTAACTCCAAATTGAGCTGTTTGTCTGTTATTCCTCCTAAAAAAAATCTGAATAAATTGACAAATGGGTGTCACTATTCTGCTGGTACTGATTGGACAGATCCTGTAAGGACACACCGTCAACTGGTAGCCAATTCTCAATTCTTTTTATGAAGATTGCGGGCCCCATACAGGGATCACAATGTACATTTTTTTTCCTATCAGTTTGTCTTTGTAGAATGGGAGGAAATCCACGCAGACACAGGGAGAACATACAAACTCCTGGCAGATGTTGTTTCAGGCAGGATTTGAATCCAGGACTCCAGCGCTGCAAGGCTGCAGTGCTAACCACTGAGCCACCATGTTGCCCTCTTCTAGTAGGTTTAACAAAGGAATGGTCCAACACAGGGTTAGAAGAAAAAGTTTCCAAAAGTATTATATTATGAAGAATACAATATTTACTAAAACAGACATGTTAGGAAAGCTGACAGATTCTGTTTAATTACATCCACTTTAATACAAAGCTTATATATAAATATATAATCCCCAAGAAAAAGCACATAATCTATATTTATAAACCATATTAGATAAGGTCAAGCCCTTTTCAGCAAAGGCCAAAAAATGTTTAGAAATCCCAATGTGTCCATGTAGCGCTATAACTAATGCCAGCGATCTTTTAACCTTTCGCATTCTCCAGTGGTGTTACAACCTTCATGGCATCTTTAAGAAGAAAACTCATGGCCAGTCAAGGCACAGGATCCTCCAGAGAGATAATAGAGAGTTATGGCCCAGAACAGAATGACCTTTTAAGTAGGAACATTCTGACTTCAAAGATTAAGGCTCCACTCAGTCCTATGGGAGGTATAAATCAGAAGTAAAATATATAGTTTTCACCTGCTTACCTAACAAGGGGTCTGTAACCTATAGCTGAAAAAGCTGTTAAAGAAGCAGCGGGTCCACGACCTATAACACAATGTAAAACTTCTTCAAGGGATGAGACTAATTTATATGGCCTTATTTATGACACTTGAGGGCCGCTGGTGGATGATGGGTAACATTTGTGAAGGTCTCTATTTGGTCGGGCGGTATAACAGAAACAGTTTATAACTAATGAGCATTCAGATCGGACCATTTAATGTTTCAGGCTTATTTATAGGCCAGCCATATGTTTCTAGATGGCAGTATTTCACAGTTGCTTTTCCCACAGTTGGTTGTTCAGTACATTGCTATGTACTATCACATAACTTATTGTTGTTATTTTATTCTTTTTATTGTGTCACACAATCTTTTCAAGGTCTCCTCTTACTAGCAATGCCGATGACAAAAATCTAATTACGCTGAAAACATATGTTTTCTGGTCCAAAGCCATAGTACTATGAAAACAAAAACTAACTGTGTCACCCAAGGCAGACTACCTTATTAGGGTAAATTCACACACAGCAGATTGGTTGTGGAAACGTCTGTGATTGTTCTGTTCATCTCAAAGAGGAAATACACCAAATAAACCTATTCAGATTAACCAAACTGACTTTCAGTCGCAAACATTACTGCAACAAATCTGGTACATGTGAAAATACCCTTAAAGAGGACCTTTCATGGTCCGGGGCACAGGCAGTTCCATATACTGCTGGAAAGCCGACAGTGTGCTGAATTCAGCGCACTGTCGGCTTTCCCGATCTGTGCCCCGGGTATGGAGCTTTCGGTCCCGGTACCGTAGCTCTTCACAGTCAGAAGGGCGTTCCTGACAGTCAGTCATGTACGTCCTTCTTCACAGCAGCGCCTATTGTGCGGTACAGTGTGAGCGGGGAGGAACGCCCCTCCCTCTGCTCACAGTGCTCGCGCATAGACAAGTATTATCATATATCTTATTTATTTTCATCAGTATGCAATAAGACTGGACCAATACAGAACTCTATGAGCTATTTCAAACTGCTATCTAATATTACGATAAGGACAAAATGTATAGTTATTCCTGAGAAGACTTTAGTAAACACACGAATCATAGAGAGAAGCTTTAGCGCCGAAAGCTGGCCTACTATTGGAGTGACTAAGTCTGACACCAGACATCGCAGCATATTAATGCAGCCCCACAGATAGACAGGTTAGGGTTGTCTGAATTAAACCGTTCTCCCCTTGTGAATCGGTTACCGCCATTGCTGAGATATCACTGCTTTTGTTAATATGCAAATAAGCTCTTTGGAGTAATCAGGAGTTGGAGTTGCTGTTGCCCCAAAGAGCTGATATTGCATATTGATATCTCAGCAATGGAGGCACCGATTCATAAGGGGAAAGCGGTTTGATTCAGACGACCCTAACCTGTCTATCTAGGGCTGGATCGATATTCTGGGTTCTGGTGACAGACTTCCTTTAACCACTCCCTCAAAAACAAAAGGGAATATGGACACCGAGCAGACCGTAGTATAGTATTCTTATAAACGTTTAGGAAATTAAACAGAGGAATGACGCTCACCTTATAGGGTTGTGAGCCCAAGTCACAACTCTGAAATCACAATATGAGGTGACCGAAGGGTCACTCTTCGGATTGGGGCAGCATGTTCCTAGCACCACATTTAACCACTCCCTGTCATAGAGGACTATTTATGAGATATAGAATAAAAAATGGAATATCAAAGGAATGCAGATGTCCCCTATACTGTATATCCATTCCATCTATTTACAATACATTTTTCCAGAATATCTGTAATACCCTTGTAAGTGATTTACAGCCTAGAGAAATAGGCTTGCTGATGTGAAAAGTGAAGCTTTCCTCAGCTCGTAAACACTCTCAGACTGCCTGAGCGGGATGTACCCCATTAAAGAATGATTATAAACTCCAGAGAAACATGAACATCTGCACTTGTTAAAAACCTCGCTCACAGTTGTCTACTTAAAACTATAAAAACGGAAAGCAATCCAGATGCTGGGAAGGTCCGTAGTTTCCCACCCGCCTCTAAGGGTGCATGCTCATGTGCAGGGTCCACACACGAGAACGTTCAGCAGCTTTTTCAGGAGAAACAAGTGCTTTTAACCATTTCACCTGGATAAGCTGTGTGGATAAGCACAAATCAGCCATATTTTGTGGTGAAACGTGCAGTTTAGTCACGTGGTATTTTGCAACCTGTACACTGCCGAAGACATCCGATACAAGTGACCAAGAAATCTAAATATCTAAATCATCATTTTATACCGTAACATGGTTGATAAGGTTAGAAATCTGGTCCAATTTATAATCCTAATCCTACTATGATGGAAGGCAAAAAAAAATGGACAGGGAGGCCTACCCTGTTTCCCCAAAAATAAGACCCCCCCCCCCTTCACCTTCTGGATCACATACAACCGGCAGTCATGCCGGCGCTCCGCTAAGGAAGCATCAGCATGACTGCCGATTGTTCCCGGCTCCAGCCGCTGCATAAGACATCCCCCGAAAATAAGAAAGGTCATATATTTCGTTAGATAATTAATTATAAGAAACTGTCTTATTTTCGGGGAAACAGGGTATTAACCCATATTAGGGGAAAAATATAGGCCCATTTGTACCCACACAATGAATCAACCATAATAAGATTTTGCCAGTACATTCAAAACTGATGAACTATATATAAGATCATCATTGACCTTGATTGTTAATATTAATAATAGCCAAGGGTGTCACTTACAGGCAACAAAGATACAATCAGCTTTAGATGAACTATTTCAGCCACTTTATTCCTGTGAATGCAGGCCTCCCACAATACCACGCCATACAATGAAGCTGACCCATAAAGGTGGCATTAAAGTATTGTGTATCATGCATAGCCCTTGTCTGCCTGACACTTGTTGTATCAACAGGAGTCATAACATTGTTTCAGACATATTCCCTCCCCCATGGGTGCGAGACAAGACCCTTGAAGAGTGTGATCTCTGTTGACCTGCATGAGAATCTCTGTCATTTGCAGTCACCCACTGCAATATCTCCACCAGCTGTCCCTGTATGCCTTTAACAACAACAGGGACAGAAAAACATGTCTGCAAGCACACTTCCCATTCCAGGCAGCTGAAAAAACAGAATGCTGCATAGAAAGCACTGATAAGCGGGCACTTTTACTGCCAGACACACTATGTAACCTTTCACCTATGCCCTGGGCAGCTACTGGACAAAATGCATATAAAAATATTAATATTTATGAAGAATTTGGCTAGACTGCAGACATTTCTTATCCTATAAACAAAAGCAAGTATGTAAGACAGACTAGTAGTAACAATAGGGATTAGTCTGCGGTGAGAACCAGCTCCATAACTTGTTTTGTTAATGGTAGTAAATTCTGACGTCTCTGTTTCCTGGAAAGCAACTTGTGAGCTGTGGAAGAAAAATGTAAATGCAGTCTCCTGCAATGCACTAACCTTTATGGACAGCACATCTGGAAGTGCAAAAAAAAGGAATGAAACCCTCTATACAGATGATCCAAATGGTTATCATCAAATAAAGTACTTAATGCTAATAAACAGCCTAAGGAAACGGACATGAATGTTACCAGAGTAACAAACCCAATCGGAGCCCCTTCCGTTTGTGTCCCCACCATTGACTCTAATGTAAATGATATGCTGTCTTCTGTCATGTCTGTTTACTTCTAAATTGGGGAGAATGAAGATGGACCCCCAAAGGAGGGGGCTCTGTATACAACTGTCATTTAACATCCATTGCTCTGATCCTGTGATTGGATTGAATAATGGTAGAGGGAACCCAACCTAAACTTAGGCTTTGTTCACATTATGTTTGTATGCCACATTAATGTGACTAATACAGACACTTTTTTGGTATACCCTTCAGTCTATTGCAGTTTATAAATATACCTTATGTATTGAGTTGCATCATGTTGCCAGTGACTTCTTGTAGGTTTAGAGCAAGTTTCTACGCTAACTAAAAGGATTCTTTGCTGTAAGAGCAGTAAGACCATAGAACTCTCTGCCAGTGAAAGCTCTTATGGTGAATTCATTAAAAAGAGTGTAACAATATTACAAGTTATGAGTTACTGGAGAGGGGGCGCTGTTCCAGATTTCTTCTGAATTTCTTATAAGGTCCTTTTTGAATAAGATGAGAAAAACTGGCTACTGCCTTCGAAGATTTTTGCCTTCCTTCAAACCAACATTGTAGAAGAGCCATCTAGTCCAATGTCTTATTTCAAGCACAGGCTCCCGAGGTCGCAATAATGCCTGTAGAGACAAGCATGAGACTTTTCTTGGCATTCGCTCTTGAGTGCAGCACCTCTGTCCCCGGCTGGATCATGTGTGCCTGAGAGGGGCCAGAGCTAGAGCATGCTAGTATTAAAAGCATCTGTTAACATGCTCCTCACCAATGACAGGGTGGGCACTGTAAATGCCAGGTCTCTGCTGTTTTATTCAGCAGATGACCTGGTGTTAATGCCCATTATCAGAGTCCTCTTTGATCACAGGTACGTAGAGATAAGATAAGATAATCCTTTAATAGTCCCACATTGGGGAAATTTCAGCATGTTACAGCAGCATAGTAATACAGATACAGGATAATACACTAATATATTACAGACGTAGACACACATAAGCTGAGAAGAGAAGATATACTAGAAGTCCATAGCAGCTAAGGAAAAAACGGAAGACCTGATGGTCATCGTCATAATCATTAGTTTTCTGTTCGGAGTGATCTTCACTTGGTCTGATGTAGATTGTACAGCCTGGTCGCAGTTGGAAGGAAGGACTTGCGATAGCGCTCCTTCTCACACTTGGGGTGAAGCAGACGGTCACTTACAGTGCTGCCAAGTCCCATCAGGGTCCCATACATGGGGTGGGATTTGGTCTCCCGCATGGAGGTAACCACAGACAGTATCCTTCTGTCACCCACCACTTGTACTGGGTTTAAGGGTCTCCCCAGGACAGAGCTGGCCCTCCTGATGAGCCTGTCAAGTCTATTTCTGTCCCTGATTGATATACTGCTCCCCCAGCAGGCCACACCGAAAAAGATGGCTGAGGCAACCACAGAGTTGAAGAAGGCCCTAAGAAGTGTCCCTCGGACTCAGAAGGCCCTCAGCCTCCTGAGCAGGTAGAGTTTGCTGTGGCCCTTTTTTAGTCCCCTGAGACATGCATACACATCCACCAACTCTTCCCTCACGTTCACTATATGTTGTGGGAACTCTCCGGTGTGTATGATTGCCGAAACTTTGTGAAGCGTGCCTGGCTTATCATAGGAACATAACAATTAAGGCTTGTAAGTATTATACAGTGATTCACACACTATAATACATTTGCACAGGCTACGGTTGTATTGCAGCCTTTGGAACAAGTAGACTAATGTTGCAGGTTTAAGCCTATATGGGGGATAAAAAAAATTATTTATATAAATTAGATTTTAAATGATTGAAAAAAAAAATTATAGATATTATAATATTCTAATTTGTCTCTTTCCCTAGATCACAAATAAAAATAAACAAAAAGGAAAACCCTTAAAAGGGTTGTCCAGTCAAAACTGAATAACCCCTTTAGCCGGGGGCATTGAAAAAAAATAAGAAAAATTCATACTCACCTGTCCCCAATGCTCCGGTGTATCCCATAGATTGTAAGCCCTCGCGGGCAGGGCCCTCTACCCCACTGTGCCAGTCGGTCACTGTTAGTATTATATCTACCTGTATATTTTGTGTATTGTTTGTAACCCCCAAATGTAAAGCACCATGGAATTAATGGTGCTATATAAATAAACAATAATAATAATAATAATTCCTTGACGCAGTCCGCTCCTTCTGCTGAACAGGTCTCTTCTGGAGTTCCGCTCAGCAGCCTCAGGAAGAGACTTATGATGTTACAGGTATTGATATTGGATGCCATTCGCGGAGGCCAATCAGCAGCTTCAACAGAACCATGGAAGAGACCAATTCAGCAGAAGGAGCCAGAATGCACCAGGAGGACACCAGAGCATCGAGGGCAGGTGAGCATGAATTTTTCAAATTTTTTTTGAAAGCAGCGATTCCCTCCTTTTCACCAAGGAGGTCTTATTTGCATGTCTCTTACCTAGAATCCATAGTGTGCATGATCTAAGTCCCTGTACCAGTCTCTCCCTGATAGACATTAGCCCTTCTGACCCACATCAAGACCTCTCACACAGCCAGCCAGTACCCTACTCTGCAGATGAGAGGCAAAAAGCTCAAAACAGCCGTCTGAAGATAGGAACCTCTCCCTTTTAGAGGAGTCTTACTGGCTTGGTTGTTATTCCCAGATTATGCCCTTAGGTATTATAGGGAGCTACCTTCCAATAGGTGGCGCAAGAAACAATTCCCTCTTTTCACTAGGTATGCAGTGGATTAGATGGACTGTGCAAAATACAGTGTGAAAGACTCCTCACAACGTTACCACCAGTCTGCCATGTCTTCTGCATATGGAGTAGCCCACAATATATATAGTAAAACTGTCTGTGTGTACCGATCAATGGCCTTTTAACATTGCTTCCTGTGTTCCAAGTTTTTAATAGTATGTATAAGAGAACTGCTATGGATGAATCTTCAGAGACACCAACAAAATATCTATTTAGCCATAAGTAAGAGAAAAATAGGCAGCACTCCAACGTCCAGGTGAGAATAAAGAACTTTTATTCCATGAGTAGTGATGTTTCGGCTCAATGCAACATTTATCAAGGTATTGAACCGAAATGTTGCTGTATATGGAATAAGAGTTGGATTTTACAAGATCACTGCTCCAGATCTACTATACTTGTCCGGTGTAAAACCAGCTTGTATAAGGTCTGGCTTCGCTGCTGGAAGATGCATGCCATTTCTACTGAATCTATGTTACAGAGAAGTAAATAAATGCATTTAATACACAGAGCCCAGGGCATGCTCATGTTTTCTAATATCCTATGTGACAGATTTATCAATATTGTTGCTAGGGATGGTTTTTTAAATGTCACACGGCTCATGATAAATGTCTGTCATACAATACATGGTAATAATCCAGCTCTGCCATACGTGTGCAGCAAACCTATGTCTTTCCATCCTGCTAAGTATGTCCCACAGCTGTGACTAATAATCCATTACAAAGCGGGGCCGGGGACGGTGTAATTAAACCTGGAAAGCCTGGCGCTTGCTATGCAAATCCTGTATGTCCTCAGTCCCTTCCATTCATGAGTTTGTCAACCCTACAGTCAGTGAGCAACAGCTTTTCCTGTATACATAGTCATACAGTGGGACTCTCCATAAAGGATTTGCATAGTCGGCGAGTATTTCCAGGTTTACTTACATAGATAATGTGCTTATCTAGTTTCCTGTTTGGGAAGAACATCCCTTTATCAAGACAAGATTTTCAAAAGCAGATATTTTTTATTTATTTTTTTACCAAAAGCATCACAGCTTGCTATCTGAAGGTGAGCTAGCATTTAGGAGCTGACATATCCACTATAGGTCCTCTGTACTAATCTTTGGAAGCATGGCTAATGGTACTGTAGATCCCTATACATGTTCTGCAAGTCTGTGATCGAAACAAATGTATCCTATCGCCATGCTCACTTATGGTGCAGTGTGCTGTATCTGGTTCTCACTGCCAGAAGACCCATGTAGATAACACACAGAAGAAACCACACTCCATAATTTCTGCAAACAGCATGAGAACTTTTTTCAAGGTTTCAAAAGATATAGCAATAAATACACAGTCCAGTCATATTAATGTGACCACCGCCTACTTTTGACGTCAATGTTAAATAACCAATCACAGAAGGCACGTGTCATCAGCTATATGGGGGCACTCATCATTGTGGAAGGCACGATGGATCAACACAAGTATGCATCTATCCTTGCGGACCATGTTCACCCCTACATGCAAATTGTTTTTCTTCAGGATGATGGCATCTACCAGCAGGACAATGTGACGTGTCATAAAGCTCGCAGTGTACGTCCGTGGTTTGAGGAGCACCAGGATGAGTTTACCGTACTCCCTTGGCCAGAAAATTCCCCGGACTTGAACCCAATCGAGAAACCACCTCGATCGGGTTGTTCGCCATGGATGCTCAACCGCGTAACCTAGCACAGCTGGCCACGGCACTGGAGTCGGCATGGCTCAACATCCCAGTGAACATCATCACAACATCCCCTCTCTTCCTGCACGTTTTGCAGCAGTCCGCTCTGCATAGGGGGTTATTCTGGATTTTGGCAGGTGGTCACATTAATGTGCCTGGACTGTGTAGTTAGCAGACGTACTGCAATGTTTCAAGCAGAGTCCTTGTTTAGGCTCATGTAGCAACTGGAACAGCCACTGTATAAACCTGAAGAAGATTGCTTGTGAGCTATTTGGGCAAACATTGCAGTGCCGGCCTGAGACATAAAATATATTACAGAATTTAGTAGTAAATGATTGTATCTTCCTTTACATATTGCATTACACACATAACTAGCACCATGCAGTAGCACAACTAGTATCACTAAGCAAATAACACTGGTACTTAGCCCGAGTGCCGACCCCACTGACTGAAGTGTAGCACAGCAATCCTCGCAGTGACTATGGGCCTTAGAGATGGATCTGAAAGGCTTCAATTAAGCTGAAAGGAGTTATCTGGTATTTAAATAATTATTGGATGGAAGGAGTAATCGCGGGTCTCTGCTGATTTCCTTCACTGTCATCTTAATGGAGGCTATAAGATTATTATTCAAATGGCTTTGAGATTTTCTTCTGAAGCAAAGAAAAATGCAGCGATGGAGGGAGCAGGCAGGGACAGATCATTTAACTGTCACTGGCAAGGCTTGGAGAAGCATTATTAGTCTTTGCTCATTCCAGCTGTCACTCATTCTTACGCGCAGCACATTATTAGCACAAATTTTATGCACAAGAAACAGAAAGGAATAAATATATAAAGAAAAGCAAAAAAAAAAAAAAAAACACAACAAAAAAAAAAACAACACAGCCCCCCCACCCCACTAGAAATGACAGGACCAAAGGAACAATTTATATGTCAATGAGCACCAGCTGCAGCGCCTTTTATTATGAAGCTAATGCGGGATTTTATGCCTCCTCCTTTCCTGTGCCCTTCTCCTTGTATTTTTAGATAGGGTATATTTGGATTTTCTTTGTTTGCCATCAACAAGACCTCCTATACTATTAGATGAGGTTCTATCACCTCCAACGCTGTAAAAAAGCTATGCAATAAGGAGCCTTCCTACTTAAGAAATGTAATTATAAGCAAATCTAACTCCCTGCTTTGCATCAGAGCATAAGTCCTGGTGCCTAAAATACAATACGCTATACATATATCATTATCAGATACAGTAAAATCTCATTATTAATCACATTAGTCTAGCAATTCAACCCCTGGGGCTGATGTACATAGTAAAGCCTTGTTGAAGGAGCCTTTACAGTTCCTTAGCGTGGAGCAGTATAGTTGCTGTGCACTGCCATACAGGTTCTTTCAGGCGTTGTGTGCAATGTTCTAGGGAATACCTCCAAACAAGGAGTCCTTTGGAATATTTTAGACATTATCTATATATGTTACCGGCAAAGTATGAAATCAGACATTCTATGGAATGCCTAAAATAAGCCGGCAATGTATGAAATGATTCGTCATTTCACACATTGCCTAGGCATTCTATAAAATGCCGGACGAGAAGTCGGCAAAGTATGAAATAGCTAGGTGGCGGGCGAGCCATCAACTTCTCGCATCTGACATCATCCTTCGATTTGACGGTGAAACTATGGTCAACTAAGAAAAACAAGCCGCTCTACTCCTGTGAAGACAACGCAGACTATGTGTACGACGTCATGTCGCCCCCGTTGCACCCCGCACTTTTCACCTGTGTGGATGGGATGGGCCACCTGGATCTCCAGAATCTAAAAAGCGACACCGAGGTTCCCACCACAAGCACAACCATGGAAGGAACATCCGCACTCAACCGTGTCCGCTGGGCTCAGAGCGGCCGAGAAGTGGCAGTCGGCGACTCCAAAGGATGGATCTGGATCTATGATGTCGGAGAGTTTGTCATTCCACACAGTGATGAATGGGGCCGCCTTGCCGTACATTGGTCGAGATCCGCAACAACAGAGGTGATGGGGAAGAAGCAGCTGTAGAACTGTCAACCTGATAGCCCAACATACGTGACAACCAGCACAGTATTCATCTGTAACTGAATGTACCAATATGACATTATTTTTTTGCCGTGATCTTTTATAGCACCGCCAGTCGTCTTTTACCTTCAGCTTCTTGTTTAAATAGCATCCAACCCAGGCGAGACATCCTGTCATCTCTCTATATTGCGCAGACAATCTACACTCTTGTCTCCTGTCCTTCCTTAGTCTACAAATATTTCACTGTGTGCCAGTATTTTAATTAAATGATGTATATCAGAAATAAATAAATACAGCAGCAGCTCGTCTGAGGGCTTTTTCACACTTTGCCTAAATAGCGCTAGGTATTCTATAGAATGTCTAGGCAAAGTACGTAACGATTCTCTCATTTCATACTTTGCCTAAAAACGCCAGGCATTCTATAGAATGCCTGCATTTCATACATTGCCTGTAACATATATATCACAGATCACTAGATCAGCATTTGGTGACATACTTTCTCTACCTGTGTCACTCATTCAGGCACTTGAACACCCCGTATAACTATACTGTCACTCTATGATGATGTTTAGGCAAGCCCCCCATCACACAGGTATAAGTATAAAGAAGACAGTTCAACATCCTGGAATGTATACTTATGATACTTATGGTGTTTTAGCTAATTTAGTAGAATACAGAAGGACGAATAACCACACTGTTCTTCCAGCAGGCAGAGATGGTACATGCATTAGCCTTTATTGGATTAGTGACACTGAGCATGCCAAAAGCATAAGAGAAAGCAAATTATCACAAATAGATAAGGCTGAAATACAGTACAGGAGTGATAGACAATCACATGACAGGGGCAATAATATAGATTCTTGTAGAATGTATCTTTAAATCAGGTAATGGGAAAATCATGACAACTTAGTTATGTCCTGGTGTATTGGTGTAGGACCAGTCTCATTGTATGTAGTAGCATGTACAGAGATTTAGATTTGTTAGACATCAGATATATATATATATATATATATATATATATATATATATATATATATATATATATTAGTCAGCAATGAGCAATCTTTATTTATTCTCACCTCCTGTTCTCTTGCTATTTGTAATAAGTGCTTCATTTTGATCTCCTCCAGTGCTTTAGTCTTTAAACTGCACCTCTGTAAAATGACTGCAATCCACATAGCACAGATGAAATGTTTCAGGCATGGTCCAGCACAACAGCAAACTGAGACAAATTGCCTTAAGTTTGCTTGGAATTTTCCCATGAAAACCTCAGTGTTCGGCAGGCCAGATTTGCCATAGTGTTCAGGGTGACTCCACATCAGAGGCACAAGCTGCACACAACTGCTGACAGACCGGCGGAGAAAGTAGTAAGGTAAATAGTAAGACATTATAGACTATGTGTAAACCTATTATTAGCAAACCACGGAGGAATACAAGCTGAGTTATCCATCCACACTTCCCAGTTACATCTCTAATTCTTCCAATGTTTCCAATACACAGAATGAGTAATAGCCACAGACAGATATAATACTAAAGCCTCTGCCAAATTGACATAGAAAAAAAAACAATAAAACAACAACAAGCTAGCAGCAAATTTTTCAGTACATTGGTAACCATTCTTGTGGGATTTGTTGAACCCTTAACCCTTACGTAAGTAACATACAACACAAAACACGGCCATGCGGCAATACCATTGAAAAATGTCCCTGAAAAACAGAAGGTGCCAAACAATGTTACCACATACCTGTCGCCGACAATGTTTGTATTAGCTTGCCAGTTCCAGTACCATGATGCCAAAGCTCCTACTGACCATGTAACAATCGTTCATAGATAACCTAACATGAAGATCTACCAAAATACACACAAACCCCTGAATTAGACATAAGCTAATAGACTGGCACTCATCCACCCAAATCCAAACAGAAACGCACAGACTTGTTTCCGTAGGCATGATATAGGAACACACCTGGTACACACATCGGGCAAGTTATACCCTGCTGCTTCTCTGTACTTTCTGTTGGCACTAGTTACTAAAGGGTGACATTAAAATAATCACACAATTTACCTGAAAGTGGACATTTATGACAGACGGAGGTCTTTCAGAAGGGAACAAGCTGAAGGCATTAAAGTTACTACCGTTTACAACAAGTCAAAAAGTGAATTTCACAGCAAAAAATGTTTAAAATGTGCAGCCAAATCTTTTAATGTTGCACTTTTATTCTCCATCATTGATGGGACGTTTCCCTTTCTTTTGCTTTATCTTCTCTCCCTGCAAATAAATCACCTATCAATACCAATGCTGTGGCAATGATGGGAAGCATCAATGAGTCTTCTAAGGCTCAATACCTGTTAGCCCCATATGAGAAAACCTTGAGGCATCAGGTAAGCAGCTTTATACAAGGTTCATGTAAACTACAGCTGCATCAAAAGCATCATCTAGTACATCGGGGGTTATTTTGCTGGCAAACTTGACTACATCATCCTGTGTAGATGGGAGATTAAACAGCAGACCTGGCGACCCCAGATTCATGTCTTTGAGCTTACAGTTTCTTGCAGGATTCCCACACAGACACCAAAAGCTTACCGAGTGTTCCTCACCACAAGAGTTATCCAATATAGCTCATGTGTATCAGCTATGCAAAAGTTGAGTATTTGAAGGCTGAGTTCACAGAAGGACATGTAGAGCAGACGGAAGATTCACCATGCCATGAAAAAGTGTGCACACAAACTGAGTTTCAGCGCACATTCACACATAGTTTTAGGTGTAAAATTATAGAGAAACCAAAGTTAGCCTTATAGGGTCATGTAGTTACTAGATCTACTGACTGCAGACCAAACTTTGCCTCAGATCTGACAAGAAACTGCATCTCTGTTCATATGCAAAAGACAACATCCATATAGATTGCACCACAGTGGACTGCTCCTTATTCCATGTGGGAAATTAAGCAGGACGAGCCCCTTTAATTGGCAATGAATGTAGAGATGTATTTATGCAGTGGATCTTGTAATATAAGGCTAGGAAAACACAGTAATTTTGTCAACGACTCCTGTCACGCAGTCAAACATCTCCGGGTTACCCAGCAATCCCACTAATATTAGTGAATGGAGTCACATTGCAACCCCCAAAATGTTGCGACTATGATTTCAAGTTGAACACTGCTCAGCTTTATAGTGACTTGAAGTTGCTGTCGTGGCACCCTTGGGGTCAAAATAAGTCTTCATTCATTAACATGGAAAATAAGGCTCAAGCTACATTCACATCTGTGTTGAGTCTCTGTTAAGGGCTTGTTCACATGGGGCAAGAGGGGGCGGATTTGGTGCTGAATCCACGTCATAATCTGCACCCTCACAATAGAGGTCTATGTAGACCGCTGGCTTACTTTTTTCAAGGGAAAAAAGAAGCGAGCTGCCCTTTCTTCAGGCGAATTCCGCGGCTGAATCAGCCGCGACGTCCGCCCCGCGGCAGCACGCTCTGGACTAGGCCCATTCATTTGGGCCTACTCTGGAGCGGCAAGCCGCGACAGGCGTATTTTGGTCCTATTTTGACGCGGCTTTCCGCGTCGAAATCCAGACCAAAATACACCCCCTTGCCCCGTGTGAACTAGGCCTAAGAGATTCCGTCAGTATCCACCTGAACTCGGTAGACAAAAAAGTCCTGCAGGGACAACTTTTTCATCCACTGCTTACAAACAATAGACATCCAACAGACCCTATTCTAGTCACACTTCACACATCCAAGACTGAATGCACTAGATTTGGATAGCACATGGACCCATTTTTGTTGAATGAGGCCATACATACTGTTCTTCAGCATACACTACTCTGGTTGGTTTTGCAGACACAAGTAGCTGATGTCAAAGTGCAGTCAGATTTTCTGCACAGACAATACACAGAGATGAACACATATTTTTATTGTCTATGACTTGCAGACACGCATTATGGACAATAAATGAAAGAGCTTGTCTGAATAAGCACCAACATAGAAAAATATAACCATAAATACATATTTTAGCCCGTAGCAATTTCAGAAGCAACAAGCCATATTTAAAGCTAAAAACCTTGCTGTCAGATAGATAATAGAAGGTGCTCTGCGCATCTTCACCCTTAAAATGCACACGTTTCGTGCTCCATCCAGCTCCGACAAATGTAGCCATGATTGCATCAAATCAATCTGTTAACATAAAGTATATGTGTGAATAGGAGAGTGTTTGTACAAATTGCTGGATTTTCTGCTGACTTTGCATCATGCTTCAGTGTTAGTACAGGAATATTCCATTCATCATGTAGACATTTGCATATTTCAGACACGGCATATATTACTCCCAACTGCAGACTGGGATTCAGGGTAGTCATATGGAAAAAAACACTGGCTACAATTCTTACCTGCTAAAATATTATTTGATTTCAAAGTATTTTGTCACTTATATGATTATATAAATATGTACATCCAATATAGGGGAGCACATCCTAATACAGTAGCTTATTTATACTCTTATACAGAACTGCTCTGCACAAGCAGAAGTGATCTGAGGTAAAAGAAGTCCAGCCATTTAATTTTCTGCAGCTGCCTCTGAAGCAAACTGCAGACCACCTATGGTGCTACAATGCATGGCAAAAACCCTATGTCACATCAGTATTTATCTAGATATAGTGTTTCTTTACATTATGTTATACATACCCATAGAGCAGCCTTGTTGAAGTGACAAGTGTTTTAGGCTAAGGCCCCACATAGCGCCCTACAGCAAAAAAAAAAAAGCGCTGTGGCAACGCGTCAGAGTTTTCCCCGCAGTGCTTTTCACAGAAAACGCAATGCATTGTCACCGTGGGGTCTTAGCCTAAAACACATCACTCTAAAACAAGGCTTCTCTATGGGTATGTTTCCTCTGAGGACTTTTTGCTTTAGTTACACTTATAGGGAAACCTCCGGTGTTTTTGAAGGTATAATTAACATGCTGCAATTTCCAAAACTCCAACAGTTTGGAAATCACAGCGTCTCCATTGTGCGTATTTTGCCGCACTGTGGGGATGGGATTTGCTAGAATCCCACCCACTAAACCGTGTCTGTGACCCCTTGTTCACATCTGCATGGGGACCCCCCGAATGGAATACCGAACGCAATTGGAAGCGCTGTGCAGTAAAAGTACACGGACTCCATAGACTATAATGGGGTCCATGTGCTGGCAGGCGCTGCCCGTGGGCAGGAAAAGTAGATTGCAAACTAATTTCCTGTCCGCATGATCCCGGCGGAGATCTGGCAGCAAGCACACGGACCCCATTATAGTCTATGGGGTCAATGTGCTTTTACTGCACACCGCTTCCAGTTGCGTTCGGTATTCCGTTCAGGGAGTCCTCATGCGGACTCCCCCGGACGGAATTCAAACGCAGATGTGAACGAGGTCTTAGACGCCGCATTTCTTTCCGTGGCTTTCAGCTGTCGGTAAACCACAGCATTTAAGCAATGTGCGGCCTTAAAAAAAAACTGTGCCACTTTTCCAATGTGAAATACTTGAAAAACAACACTGGATATTCCTGCTTAGCGGAGTTAGTATGGCTAGGTAACTAGGGACAAACTGGACAAAAAACCTACCGAAATTCTTACAGTAAAGAAAGATACTGTACCCACTGCATAATGAAACAGATTCAGATTTGTTCTGCTCCTTACAATTGTTAAGCCCTTTGACGTCAGTGAATGTAATTATTCGATTTTTACGTTAATTTTTTACATTTTTTTGTAATGGAAGCCGGAACCAGGAATTTGTTTCCTCTGGTGTTCAGATATTATTGTTCTTACAATGGAGACTAGAAAGAGCTCTAAAAACATTTTCAGAATATTTACATAAAACATCTATTTTTTTCTGTTTCTGTTATGACACAATTTTTTGTAATTGTAAAAATTGTATAAAACTAAAGTGACAAAAAAGCTCATGTAAATATAATGTTAGGCTAAGGCCTCACACAGCAAATTCCTGCAAAAAACCCCCACTGCATTGCGTTACGAAGACTCCAACACAGATGTGAACCTAGCCTAAGTGAGTGGGAGTGACATTGTGCAGTTAAAGTGTTTTCCCCATATACTTAGTAGGCGAAGACAAAATGCAGAGAAAAACACAGCACAAACTGAATACAAAAACGTTGTGGAAAAAATACAATGTATTTTCACTGTACTTTTTTCGGCATTTTTTTTTAGCTGCAGGCCTTAGCCAAAGGGATGCGAACAAAAACAGAACTTGTCCATTCCCTGCACCATGTCAGATCTGACTCTCAGCGGTGTACAATACGTAGCTAAACAGCAGTCACAATGTCGGAACAAAGCTTGGATAAATGAACACATTTTCAAACCAACTTTTAATGTCCATTTAGTGTCAAACAACCGTCTTGAGACAAAGCAGAGCATTTTTTCCGCGTTGCGGCTGTCAGTGAAACATTTCATTTCAGAATCTGTGTCTACAATGCAGTGATTTACATAACATATTCAATGGAAGGAGTGGCCCTGCGATAAGATCACCGCCTCTGGAATGAAATCTAGTTAACCCGCTTATGTGTCAGCTCCAGGTGACCTTAGCAAATTCACTTTACTCCCTGAGCCTCAGGCCCAAACAGTGTAATCTCTATGAAACAGGGAGGCCTGGTACGCCACATTCTACATATGTATGCAACATGAAAATACCACACTTCAGGAAGAAATGTCATATATCTGTCTTATTGGCACTTGCAGCAATGTTCGTGTTATTTTTTTTTATGAAACGCAGACTAAGCGTCTCAGGAAACCACTGTCTGAGACCAACAGGATTACGAGGGAAGAAACCTCTGTTCACTGGGCATTACCTCAGCCGATAAAATGGCTGAGAAACTGAGTAAATTCCCAGCTGCAGGAGTGCTCCATTCACCTAGTGTCGCTCTCACTAAACCTATGTGTGTGTGTATACAGTATATATATATATATATATATATATATATATATATATATATATATATATATATATATACTGTATACACACACACATAGGTTTATATATATATATTGTATATAAGTACTTAGTGACTAGTGGTGGAGAATTTCTTCTCTAAACAAAAAGAATTGAGTGCCACTGCTTTAATAGCAGAGACACATTGAACACGGAGTCTGATCTGCAGGCAGACGGTTATAGAGCAGAGGAGATAAGCACATTGATACTCATGTAAACCTCTGCTCATTCTATTCTTAGGAGTCCAGTGGGTGGTTCTAATCAGTGACTGGCAGCAGCTGCCTATGAAGATAGACTGTGTAATGAACTCCCAAGGACAGAAAGTGAAGAGTCCAACACTCAGAACCCACAGATCAGCTGCTCCAGAACAGCGTGGCCCCCTTAATGTTTAAGTGTGGGGAGCCGTGCTGCTAACTCGCAACATATACTGTTTTCGTGGTTTGAGGTACTTCAGGGCTATCCCTTTGAAGTCTATGGGGCAGCAGTAACTAAAGTTGCCGTCACAGTTTATACGGTGGGTGACCTGCACAGCTCTCACATATAAACATTACTGGGAGTCGTGCTGTCCCAGAACAAAAGTGATGGTCCCGGATGTCAGACCCTTGCAGATTTAATATCAAGAACAGTTTGAATCAGGGCCAGTGAGCCTAAAGATGTGTTCCTGTAGCCTACAAAAAATAAAGAATAATATAATAATAAATTTTATTTATATAGCGCCAACATATTCCGCAGCGCTGTACAATTTGTAGGGTTCAAATACAGACAGAAAGATACATTACAAAGAAAGTCATTTCACACAATGGGACTGAGCACCCTGCTCGCAAGAGCTTACAATCTATGAGCGTGGGAGGTTCTGATAATAGAGGATGTAAGTGTTAGGTCATTGAGTGAACGGACAGTGTGGACTGGACAGTAGACAGAGATGAGGGAGGAAATGTAGGGAGGTGCGGCATTATGGAGAGCCTTGTGAATGAGGGTGAAAACTTTATATTTTATTCTATAATGAATAGGCAGCCAATGTAGAGACTGGCACAGACCCGAGGCATCGCTGTCTAGACTGATAGAAGAGCCAGGCCGCTGCATTCAGAATAGATTGTAGAGGGGAGAGTTTAGTAAGGGAAAGACCTAGGTGGGGTAAAATTTCAGCCTTAACTACAAAAGTTCTGCTATAACCTACTAATGCCATTGACTAATGCATTTAATTGGGTTTTCCGAGATTTTTTTTTTGTGCTGAAGTGAATTTTTCTAATGGAGACCACATAAAAATGTTCTACGCTTCTGCAGAAATGTGTGAGCAATACGGTCTCTTTTACAATCAAGTTACTTCCTTAACAGTCCTGAACAGATCCTGAAAATATTAGAAAATGGTAAAAATGGTCCAAACACATATGGGTACCTAGTTATGCATTTTCATTCATATAACAAGCATTTCCTGCCTTTAGCTACATTTTCTTAGTCCCAAAAAAAAGCCCTTTAAGGCTCCTTTCACACTACTGAAGTCCATTACTGTTATCCATCATAGGATCAGAGCAACAGACTAAAACGCCAAGAGAAAGACTGGTGCTGCAGCTACAACCTTTTCTTCCGTTATTAAAGTAAACATACATGATGGAAATAACCCTCCATCATGTTTTTTACATTTCAGTGAAGGGCGGCGTATACAAACGGAGGGTGATCTGTCTGCATCAGTCATTCGATCAGCGTTTAAGTCTGTTGCTGTGATCCTATGACAGATGGCAGCAATAGGTTTCAATAAGAGCATTGTGAATGTATCCTTAGAAAGATCTAATGCTACCTAAGCACAACCACATCTCCCCCTTGAGCCTGTTGAATTAACTATTGAAAATGTGTTGCCAAAAGAAGAACTGACAGTACATATTTCCCAATTGTATCTCTGGTAAAGAATAAAGGGATTTTATTTATGAAAGACATTGACTATCCTACACAGAAATTTTACATATATAACACCAAAGACTCCTAATACGAACAGCTTAGCATAATAGGCCCATGTCACCAGGTCACATAATAGTAAGAGGTCTCTCAAAACGTAGGCCAAAGACCATCCGGTACCAGACACCAGAGACTGAGAGGGAAAAGATTCTGCACATCTTCATTCACGCCATTGTCTAATTTACAGAGTGTTAAGTGCTAATTGTTAATTTTGCAATTAGTAAGAGTGGTAGTTTTTAGAATTAGCAGTTCACACCCTTTTGTAAAAGAGCCAAGTGATTTAGAGGTGAGCTGCAGAATAGCACTAGACTCCCATTCACACTTAGGTGTTAGTAGCTGTAGCAATTTTATCTTTTCTGAGTCAAAGGTCAACAAGAAATGGTAGGAGTAGTTCAGATCCATGCGTTTTCCACATGAATAGCACCTACTTGTATATAGTGTACCTACAATCATCCAAGATGGGAGACCCTATGTACATTAGACAGTCCAATGCTCCTGCCAAAATCATTGGACTTGGCCGCCTTTTATCTTCAGGGGACAATCCTAGTTATACTTCTTTACCAATCCACCAAAGAAAAAAATGTTTCCTCACTTCACTGTGATGGGCTCTTCTCCCATCTTCACAGAAGATTTACGAGTGTAACGGCTCTTATGTACCAATGAACATACCAGCACGCCACCATGTCCTTGCCTAAAGGAAATGTATTCTACCATGATCCAATTGCTAGGACCCAAGATGTTTCAGTTTTCAACTCGATCATTGGAGATTGGCAATATTTTATAGTTATCGTTTTATAGAATATCATATAAAAGGAAAGTGTTGATGAAAATACAGTCATATCTGTATAGAGCATGCAATAGGGCAGGAGTGGTGAGCAGATTGTTATATCATTTTCTGGGAAAAGATTCTGCAGAATCTGTCATTCATCATTTTCTCATTCTGGACTTAGATAGGACTGCCCACTGGACCCCTACATCCAGATTGCAGGTTCCCTAACCAGTACTAGTTGGCAGACATATTCTTTTCTCAGCATTAATGGTGCTTTAAGTGTCACTTCTTCATATAAGGCACCTAGATTTACTAAAGGGAACATTATAAGACATCAAGTATTCCGTTTATTGGGCTAGACAATGACTAGCCAAGTTTATGGTGTGGTGTTCCACTCATGAAGGGCACAAATGTGAGCTAGAATTGTGAACTGTATTTTGCACTGGCACAGATGTTGGGCTATTTCTTGTAGTACTGTATATGCCATATGCATGAAGGACTCCAATGAATGTTCTCTTTGTCAGGAACTAAAGATATTCCACCCTGGAAAGGAAAATCCTAAGAATAAATAGATGATAAAACATTGGAGGAGAAACAGCAGAAGAATAATTGCTTTCACAAGAATATAGGGAACATCGGAGCTCTCTAAAAATAGATTGTGAGCTCTTGTACAGCTGTAGACAACAACAGATTGCTGGAAAAACAAGTCTGCATTTCTTGCATACTTCCAATGAGCTCTAAATAAATATCAAGCAATATGTACCGACACGGAAGAAATCCATCTGTGCATTTCTAACAGGAGCTGTACTTTATGAATATCTCTACACATTCCCAGGAGGCTGCAAGGTGTCGGCATTATCTCTTCAATCCTGTCATATCCCCTGCTTTGTATTGAGAACACGGATGTGTGAGGCTGGTCTGACCTGAGACTGACCCTCCCCAGTCAGATCCATCACCATAAACCAACACTGGCCACCTTTTACTTTTCCTGTACAAGGGCTGGCCTACAGGATCTGCTTTCCTTTTCTGAAATGAAGGATGTGCTGTAATATCGCCAGGCCTGTGCTTTTATAAGAAGCGAGGGACTTGCTGCCTATACCAAATACAGATATATCTACACGGATAGATAAAATACCTCACATGCCCTCACATGTAATAATCAATAGCCTAACTAATTCATGACATATACTGTAATCTGGCATTCACCACCTGAGACACAGATGAGAATAGATATGAGATGACGATAGATAGATAGATAGATAGATAGATAGATAGATAGATAGATAAAAAAAAAATGGCTGACAGTAATGGTCATTCAGTAGCAGTAAAGCTCCTAGTTAGTAATTAAAGTAGATATGTAACAAAGCATGTATCCTATTAATTATACAATATAGATAATTGTATAATATAATGCAAAATAAATCATTCTATTTGAAGGAGTCAGTAAATGTTTTCGACCCCACCCAAAATTGGCCCCAACTCCTGCCACAGCCCTTGAAAGACAATAGACTGATAGATGGTTACAAAACAAACAAACAGAAAGATAAACAGCCAGCCAGATACATAGACAGATAAACAACATAAAATAACAAACACAAGATGGGAGAACTGATTATATACTGTTCCTTTTTATAGTCCTGACTAGTAAGATTCTGGATTATTCCTTAGTATACACATATATGTAGTACTGCTACGTTTGATGATACATAACCAGTGTTCAGCTGCATCTGCATATAAATAAGTTAGTATATATGCTGTAGCAAAGCCATTTTTGCAATGTTAAGGGCTAGAATATTCAAGGTATAAACTCTCACCAATGCAGTGTTGATGCTGAACAATATAGCTCAAGAGGTGTGCAAGATGCTGCAGATAGTGACTATGGTAAAGTCAATACGTAAGAGGCTCAGATAATATTAATAATGAATTTCAATTGAAAATGTCAAGATTGTTTCTGTGGTAGTGCATGACATTGAGTTCCTGTAGTGTGAACAATGAAGCGCTTATCATACAATGTGGAAGGCACAGAAAAGCTTTAAGCAAATTGCTTCTCCCGCAGCCTCCCGTGTTCTGACCTCTCTGCCCGACTCAATTTGACTACATTTGAATGTACTGTACCATTAACAGGAACCGGCCACATCCCTCATCCATCTACAGTATAATCTCATTTATCATCTACTTCTAAAAGGGACATTGGGCCAAAGGTGGCCAATTCCTGATTTTGGTGAGATCAGATGACCATTTAATGGAAAGTGGTCCTCCTGATAGCCAGATCGCTCGACTACCCAATGCAGTCAGAATGTGCTTTTGTACTCAATACAGAAAGATAGCCACTATCTGTGAACAAAAGGATCAGACATATTAAATCCAACAACCTCATCCTTCTATCTACTCTGAAATCTGTATTCAGCTCGCAAATATCTAATTTGTATGGCCAGCTTTATAGATGAAAACTGCCTAAAAAATGGCTTTCAGCAGTAAAGTGGTTAGCACTGCTGACTAACTTGCTCTGCAGCACTGGGGCCCTGAATCTGAATCCAGCTAAGGGCACCATGTGCATTGCGTTTGTATGTTCTCCCTGTACTTGTATGGGTTTCTTACAGGTACTCTACTTTCTTCTCACATACCATAAACAAACTGATAGGTTCATTTGAAATTTAGACTGTGAACCCCAATTTGGAACATGGATCGATTTAAAGAGTTTTCGTGAAAAAGTGCAAGGTCTTGCTAAGCAGTCTGTTCTATGACTATATAAGCCTGGTGTCCTATCATGGTGTCTTTTCAGTTTTTCTGCTACTAATATCACAATTATAGCTGCAGCACATTTTAGATTTCTCTCTCAGGCAGGGTGTGTGTAAAATAAGGAGCAGTCTGCCCCATTCCCTATCCATTACTGGTACGGTTCTGTCATGCTGCCAAGAGTAACTGTACAACAGAAAACAAATAGCTGAGAAAAGCCCAAGTTACCACAATATAGCAGTTTCAGCGCCATCGACTGTATTCTAAGATATCCTTGTACTGTCAGAGGGGGCATTCCTTACCACACAGCGATGGCGCTGAGCTGTAAGGAAGCCGCCCAGTACAAGAGTTTGAATGAAATTATTTTGTAGTTATTCGGGGTTATCTTTGTCTGATATTCAAATTTGTTTGATAATCTGAAACATTTAAGGCCCCATTCACACGGGGGCGCGGAAGGGTGCGGCGCCCCCGTGTGAAGGGTGCGGCTTTTCCCTCTGGAGTAGGCTCAAATGAATTGACTGATCCCGGAGGATGCTGCCGCCAGGCAGACACCGCGGCTCAACGATCCGCGGAATCCGCCTGAAGAAAGGGCAGCTTTCGTTTACATAGATTAAAAAAAAGGAGGCAAATACTTTTTTTTTAATCTATGTAAACGAATGTGGCATATTCTCTATTGTTAGTAATATTATATATTTAACAATATGTCTATGAAAAATATACATCTCTCTGTATGATTCTCTGTAGACACAGATATACATCAGAATATATACAGTACATCACTATATACCGTAGACACTGTAGACTCTGTAGACACAAAGGTAACACACTTAGAAGGTACACACTTCTTAAACACTTCTATCCCAAAGAGCAGCTCCCTTATCCTCTAAGGATTACCTGCAGTGTTGTAAGAGCTAGGCCTAGTGAGCAGCTATATTTACGAGGCATACCTTTAGAACGTAGCATCACAGCAAGAACTAGAAAGTTACTTTAGTGATGCAGAAAACCCCTGACCATACAAGGAGAAACTGTGATGGTAAATGTCAAATCCAGACATATAGCAGGACAACAGGTTGTACAGATACCTACAGTATCATTCCCATTTATGGAAGGAATACAGCAAGACCATACATATATAAAAGACCATATATACAAGACCAGAGATTTATATACCGTATATATAATCTTTCGAAACAGGTTAGAGGGGCAAAATATGGGAAAATTTGCCTAAAAGTAAGAAATGGTATATAAAATTTTTTAAAACGCATTTGCCATTAAAATTCCCCTGTCTCACCAGGGCTGGTCCTCTGGTATTTTAGTATTTTATACCATCTCCCCCTTACAGCCAAACTCCATAAAATCCAGGACAACACCTTTAAGAGAAAACATACAATTAAGAACATTGAATTTTTGACTTTTTTTAAGACCCTTCTTCTCCAAATGTTGTCGCCACTACCATGTAATATCAGCACGGTCTATATCACTAAAGCATGGTTGATTGTTTGCATCTAGTACAGTGCACAGTGTTTATCCAGTCAATGCCTGTGGGCATAAATAAAACTATAATGCAATGTGTGGTACTCAAAGACACTACTTTATCTGGTAATCTCATTACAAACTAGATATCAATAGTCATGAATCAAACAGCCCAGACTTCTCTCCATCTAGCTAATGCTTTCCACAGCATCACACCTTGACTGTACAGCAACTTACAAAGCAGACCGCTTAGCCTGTTATACAATGTAGGAGATACACCAATGGATCATGGGTGTAATACTCATAGAATTAAGAATTCTAACTTCAACATCTAGGAAAAAAGCTAAGGACCCATGTTACAGAAACACAGCGTTTTTCCTGCTGTGGAAATGCAGCCGACAAATACACTGCGTTTTACAGTACCAGCAAATTGAATAAGATTATGGCTAATACCATCCATACATTGTGGGAAAAAAAAAATGTTATAGAAGAGCAGTGTTTATGCACTTTTCCCCTGCGGACTTTCTGCTTCCATTATAGCTTTAGGGAAACCACCAGCATTTCTGTAGGTATAATTGACATGCTGCAATTTCCAAAAATGCAACAGTTTTGGAAATGACAGCATTTTCACTACGTGTATTTTTCTGCAATGTGTGGATGGGCTTCGCTAGATGGGATTATACCACGTGGGTTCCCCTTTTCTGACTGTTGCATTTTACATTACCTGCAAAGCGGATGGGATTTTGGCCAATCTCATCCACACATTGCAGAAAAAAAAAATTGCAGCGGAAATGCTGTGATTTCAAAAACACTTGCATTTTTGTAAATCGCAGCATGTGAATTATATATGCAGAAACACTGTTGTTTTCCGTATAGGTATAATAGATGCAAAAAGTCCACAGAGGAAAACTCTGTGGACTTTCTTTAAAAAACGCTGTGGAAAAAGTGAGACGCATTTCCACTGCGTTTTTTGCAGCAAAACGCTGGAAGGGCCTTGGCCTAAAGGAGTTTCCCATAATTGACATTTATCACTTATTCACAGGAAAGGAAGCGTCCATCAGTCCTGTAAATAGAGAATGTAGCGGTAAGGTGCATGCTTGATAGATAATAGTGATTGGTGAGGGTCTTAGCAGTGGTGCCCTCAGATATCAATGATGATGTCAAGTACATCATATACCGTATTTTTCGGACTATAAGACGCACTTTTTTTCCCCAAAATTTTTGGGGAAAAGAAGGGTGCGTCTTATAGTCTGAAGGTGGCGCCTGGCATCCGCTGTAATAGAAAGGCGGAAGCCGGCAAGTGATAGACGCCATTACAGGTGCCGGGGCCTGAGACATCGCTGCGCTCCTCTGCCCTGTATGAAGCCAGCAGCGGCAGGGGCTCCTCCGTCCCCCCGCTGCTGGCTTCATGAAGGGCAGAGGATCATAGCGATGTCTCAGGCCCCGGCGTCTATCCCTCCCCGGCATCCGCCTCTCTAGTACAGCGGATGCCGGGTCAGTATCCGTGGCCCCTTCTCCCCCGGGGCCGGTCCCCACCGGCCCCGTACCTGTAAAGTTGCAGGCCGGCTCCTGCGCGGCGATATCGCAGGAGCCGACCTGTCCGGGTGACAGCCGGGAGCCTAATGAGGCTCCCCGGCCTGTCACTGCTGTATTAGTATTGCGGCTGGTCTCTATGACCAGCCGCCGTAATACTAATATACAGAATGTCCCATAGACGGCAATACAGTTGTATTGCCGTCTATGGGACTTGCGATCAAGTGACCGCAGGTTCAAGCCCCCGGGGGGGAATAAAATAGTAAAAAAAAAAAAAAGCTTTAAAAATATGAAATAAATAAAAGTTCTAAATCACCTCCTGTTTTTTTTTCAATACAAGGTGATCTAAGCAATAGATATCCCCCAAAATGGTATAACTAAAAAGTACAGCTGGCCCCGCAAAAAAAAACGCTCTATGCATCCCCGTACAGCTGCTGGGTCACCTGTCAATGTGGCCTTGCAGCTGTTGCAAAACTACAACTCCCATATATTAAATATTTTACCAGTTTTTGCTTCAAAATTTTTTTTCCCTATTTTCCTCCTCTAAAACCTAGGTGCGTCTTATAGTCCGAAAAATACGGTACATGAGTGTACAGTGGAGATGCTTCCGTGTATATCATGTGACCACTGTGATCACTGAATAGCCACAGCAGCCATGGCAAATGTTTGTGACATCATCCCTGCAGGCAGCGCTATGTGTGGAGTCATGCAGTCATGGCTTATTTTGGAGTCAGAGTCAGGAAAAAAGTTGCAAAATAAAATTGATAATTTAAATTATAATATTCAATGTTGTACAATTAATTAGATGCATAGTTTTTTGCACATTTACATGAAGTTACTAGCGCTCTCAGGAATTAGATGAGTTTTACTGCGTCTGTCTGACCATGGTTGTTAGCCAGTTATGAAGGAGTCAAGTTGGAGTAAGGCTGTGGGAAAACAGAACCAAAGTCTGTGCTGTGGCCTTCTGACTCCACAGCCGTTCTGAAAGACTAAATGTGTAAGAGGCAATAGTCATTTTTTGATTTCTGCTATTTCATCCTCTTTTTTTATAATCCCGGACAACCCCTTTAAGGCTCTTGTAAAAATAATGCTCAAACATTTTCATTTGGTAAAAATCTGAGAAGAAAACTGCTGCTGAGCCCAGTGACAACTCCTTTTATACTGAGATCAGTTCACTACTACAAGAAATGTACAACAAAAGGTTAATTTAAACGGTACCACGCAAACATGGGCATCTTTCCTGACGTCTTGTAGCAGGTGTGTCTGGCATCAAGCTCCCACTCTGTCCTCCATAGTGTCTTCACATCTGCACTAAACAAAGACCTTGCAGAGAGAGCACCTGTTGTACTACTCTGGAGGGGGTGCAGGGGGGTTACCATAGGCCTCCGGCTGTCCATCATACTCACACAAAAAGAGGCCTATTTGTCAGGCCGATGAAGGCTGCTTCTTCATGGAGCGCAATGGCTATAAACTATTGAGTCAGAAGATCATAAGGCCACTATTAAAGCTTCCAACCATTGTTGTGATGGGAAATAGCAGAATATTAATGAGATGGTGCCATAAAGGAGAACATGAGCGTTGTACTTCTCTATACACCTTCACTTAGGGTGATGGGACTGTACAGGAGCTACAACATACATAATCCCTAAGGACTTTATTAACTATTATCACTTTACCTGAGCAGCCATTATAAATCTGATCCCAAAATCCACAAAATCCAGGCATGGATTAGAAAACCTAAAGAATAAATTTATGGGTTTAGCCAAATAAGTAAAAGCTAATTCCAAATAACATATTGCCCCTAACCCTATGTTCTGATGGCTCCTTATAAAAAGACCATTAAAAACTAGGCTTGTGTTACACAGAAGTCATATAACAGAGGGGCAACACAGTGGCTCGGTGGTTAGCACTGCATCCATGCAGTGCTGGAGTCCTGGGTTTGAATCCTGCCAGAAACAGCATCTGCAAGGAGTTTGTATGTTCTCCCCGTGTTTGCATGGATTTCCTTCCATTCTACAAAGATAAAAAATGTACATTGTGATCCCTATATGGGGCTCACAATCTACAATAAAAGAAAAAAAAAGTCATATAACAGTGCCAGGGCCTTATACATGCTGCCTGCAATTGTTCACCATGTTAGCCTGTTAAACAGACTACATGACAAGCTTTGCTGTAGTAGTGTCTGCAAATGTAGAATAGCAAACACTCTACATCTACATGTACAGAGCTTACACATAAGATATAAGCCTGTAATAGAAGGCTACAGTGTATCCCACCATACAAATATAACGTGGGCTCGCATTATACATTGCCCATAGGCTCTCATTGTAAAAAAACTATTGTAAAAATAAATGTATACTGCACAGTATACCTTTCCAGACTACATTTCTGTGCTTTCCTATATGGTAAAGTAAAGGTGTGCTAGCACATATTAGTCTGAGAGTGAACATAAGGATACAAATTTGGCCTCCCTTGGGTGCATGGAGGCATAAGGTGACATTTGGCTTATGCAAGGGACGCTTTCTACTTGTAGTGTACGGTAAGTTTAGCCTTTAGTCTTCATCAGATAAATGTAGCCTTTTGGCTATGTTTGTCGTGGAAACCGGGGGGGCTCTTTCCCAGCATATATGCTAAAGGTAGGCTCTAAACGTGATGTGAACAAAGGTACTAGGTGGTACATGGCTGGATGTGATGTCACGCACTTCGCATCTTTGAGGTCTATTACCAAATCATAAAACAGCATGTGTTTGCAATGTGAGATGGCGCAGACTGAACACCTTATGATAAAGAATCTGTAGGTACAGTATAACAATTGAGAGAAACATGACAATGAAACTACTAGAAGTCATACAGGCCATGTTCCCCTCCTTATGTACAGTATAGTATCTTTATTATTTCTATAACCAGCACAGAGTCACAGATTTATAGAGTGCTGGTTACAGAAATAATGTCTATAATACAGACACTATCATAAAGGGAGGCAGAGCAGCTGAACATTTCCCTGAGATGAATTCTAGATGTCTCATAATGTGGGCCCACGTGCCATGCCCGCTGCTCTAGTAATAGGCTAGAGCTGCCAACCCTGCCACTGTCTACAATGCAGATACTGACAGCAGATGTAGACCCCTTGGCTTTTTTGTTCCTGATAGTTTAATGAAAGGCACCCTACTTGACCTACTATATTCCTGACAGATATAAGAAATGACACAAGCTTTGTGGAACATTACATTAATTCACAGTACTAAGGTATGAATGAATTAACATGGCTGCCTGACCAGCTCCTAGAGTCTTTCTCATGTACTATTGGGTACAATGGATATACGGCATATGGTGCACATTATCAGCATGTCAATCTATGTTATCTAACATGTCCCGGGTACTAATAACCATTTATTCACTAAACTGCCCTAAACTGTAGGGGAGAGTTACTAATGATAATGATATGATAATGATGATAAATCTAGTACAGCTTTATACTGTTTAGTCTATCTAGTATTTGGTTCCCGTTGTGTCTGAATTTTGGCATAATTCTGGTGCACACGGTCACACTTTTTTCTGGTAAGCGCTGCCCTTTGTCAAACAAGAAAGAAAAAAGTGTCCAAAACATATAATAAATGTTCGGCAAGGCAACGCACACCATTTTTTGCACAAATTTAGACAGGATTCTTGTGCATTCACACGGAGTATGACCTGGCACGTATACGCCGTGTGAGATTTTGAGCTCCGTATACGCTCCCATTGATTTCAATGGGAGTTAGTCTCGTATACGCCGCGTTATTTTGCGGCCGTGATTTTGCGGCTGCAAAATAACGTGGCGTATACAATCCAGGCTCCCATTGAAATCAATGGGAGTTAACGGCGCTCTAAATCTCACACGGCGTATACGTGCCAGGTCACGCGGCACGTTACTCCGTGTGAATGCACCCTTGACTTATAAATCTAGCCCAATATACCTGCCCTTTGTAGCTGATGGTATTGTCTATTTTTCCTTCATTTCAATATAAGTAACATCAGTTCCAGCAAGCAGTCATACCGACCTATTAACATATATATATGACTGCCTTATGTCTACCTACAAATGACATCTGGACTGTCCCAAAAGAACTAAGATTTTGGCTTTGAATATGATTCAGTAACATATGTATTAGCTACAGCATTGCTTTCCAAGGTTTTACATAAATTAGGACAAATAACTACTTGGCAGCTGCCAACATCAATAGAAAAGCGAGGAATACTACCCATTAAAGTGGGAGACCTTATGTAAGAGAGGGGGGTCTACAGGGAATACTGTCCATCCAATATGGGAATCACATATATGTATATACACATATGTATAGAGATACATTCATCCATCCATCCATCCATCCATCCACATCTACAGTGAGGAATAACTATACATGAGACTGGTGATACTAAGTGCATGTGTATCCCCTAGTTAAGGAATGGGGGGGAGTTCCAGCCTAGTGGTACAGGCGTCCCTCAAGCAGCCCATAGGAAAGTACATGACAATACAGAATCACTTTTTCCAAAAGGATAACAGATTTATTTCAAGATCTTCTCCACAGAAAAGCACAATGGTTACAAGTGGAACTCAAACAGGCGCAAAACAATCCACATGTCAATACAGGTGGGCTCTGGTGGCTCCACACAATCCTATTACAGGTCAGGGCCCAAGCACTATACACATACACTGGCACCACTACAGCACATATAAACTCAACTCTCTTGGCTAAAGGGCGTATATACTTTATGTTGGAAATATTTCCCCGACCTAATGTGGTAACATGACATCTTTATGCTTAAGCACTCCCATGGTATCTAGGCTTGTGCCTACTCCAGCGCCATGTTGGGTGTTATATGTACAGAGGAGACCCATCAGACCATACACAATACAGTCATATATATTAACAGTCATATCAACAGTCATATATATAACAATTACAGGCACACTCAAGAACCACCAGGTTCTAGTTCACACTGCATACAATTTATAAAGAATACAGAACCCTTTCAGTTTCTATGGAGGCATCATCTGGCTCATTGTGAGCATTGAATATAGCAATAAAGGGATGCTGAACAAATGCTTCATTTGATACAATGCTGCCTGTATCTATTGCATCCCGTGTATACAGCCATGCTGCCTTTTATTCTCCATACATAGTGTCAGTCTGGCAACTGCTTTATCCCTGTGCACCTCCATCACATTTTACCACTGAGGGCAAAGGCTGAGTCTCAATGCCTTGGCTTGTTCATAAAAGCTTAGTGCTCTCTGCTTCTATATATTATACCTATATTTACACTATGCACGGTAAATGCTGCCATCTTTACAGGCGTGACACTTCTCTTTGTCTATAGGCTCTACATGTCTGCACATGTCACCATTAGCTGATGTTATCGGATCTATATTGAATATCTGCTATTTATTCAAGGCGGCTGAATCATAGCAAGTAGTTCCAGTACTAAGACTGCCATGAGGAATGAGCCCTGTCCAATTGTACTGTATACAATGTAATCCCATCGAAATGAATCAATATATTGGCTATAGTAGGGTCACCACACATCTATCACATTTGTACAAGACTGGCCCTACAACCACTGAAGATACATACCTATAAGATGGATTCATATGTTAGAAGCCTAACTGATCTAATGCTGATCTCACTCCTGGTAGTCTAACTGGTTAACAGAACAGCTTTCCTGTAAGATTTGTGACCTGTCACTATACTGTATGTTCACTGCAGCTCCTTCACATGGGACATATCAGCATTTGTAATGTCTACTCCTGAATGCATGTTGTTGAATTGGCCATTCCCTACTTTAAGTCCCCATCTCCGGAGGACATTCAGTCCTAGTCTCTCACAATCATAGCTGTACCCCATCCACAAACAGCGCCCCTTCTATCCAAGTTCTGCTCCAACTTGGCAGTCAGTGGTGAGACTGGTTTAGTGAAGGTGTGCAGAATATCAGCTGTGGGTCGTACTTTCTTGGCAGCTAGTACGTTTATACCAACAAGCTAAATATGATTTGTGCCCATCTGTACTCGGCAAGTGTCAGAAGGATCACAGAGCTGAACATGACAAGTGACAGCCAAGGGGCTCTAGGGCTATGTTGACTGTGACACACCTTAAAAAGGTATGTGCTGCTGAATAGATGTGATCAGGTGTGTCTGGAATAAACACATTGCACAGAATATATTCTCTTTTCTCACTCACAACCTGCCAAAGTAAAAGCCAAAGCAAAGACTTCAAACCCAGCAGTGATTGTATCTACTGGCAAGTAAGAAATGACCAGTAAGCCAGTAACATCATCAACCCATAGGCTATGGCAGGAATGGAGGTCCTGTGCTGCAGACATATTGTAAGAGCTGCCTGCCTGCCTGTCTGCTATGTCAGGCTGATGAAGCCCTCGGCATCTGATTGGTATCCTGAACTGCCCAGTCACTTGCAAGAAAAACTGCTCCCTCTGCTGGTCATAGTCCAAAAAGAAGAAACATGGATCAGATGGTGTCATGAACTGAAAGAAACAGCAAGGTTAATCCTCCATGATCACTAAACGACAAGATGTCTGGGGATGTTTTTGGAAGGTGAAGAGTTAAACGCTACACTAGTCTCCAGAAAGATATATACATTTCAGTTTGTGCAAAGATTTACATTGTACCTCAGTATCCTTCTCCTTCTAGTCTTATTTTATTTCCATGTTGAATGAGAAAGACATGTCCTATAAAATAAGCATTTCATTACCACTCCGCAAAAACCATATTAGAGCTATCAATGTTTATACTAGAAAAATGGGGGTTGTTTGCTAGATGGCCTGCGCTCCTATCACCCTCAGATCATAAATACAAGCAAGTACCTTTCACAACTATTCGGAAAAAGCATCTAGACCTTCAGACTAGCCATGCTTCATTGCAGCAGTCACTATGTGTCATTATGGTAAAGCAGAAAACACTATACAAGTAGTCCATAGCACACGACTATAGAAAGATGTAGAGTATCATAGCCTACCTGTTACTGCACAGGAGCACATAGCGCTGCCATAAGAGCACAGTGTCACATTAAGGGCATTATTGGTTCACTGCAAATTGTCAGAAAGTATCCGCCAAATGTTTAAGTATTTATAAAAGCGAGAACTGCGATGACTGACATCTACAGTCCTGCCAAGCTACTAGGCTAAGCCAATGAATGTGACCTGTTCACAAGGCTTCATCCTTATCCACATCATAGACATAAATTGTGTATAGTTGTAAAACAGAGGTGAGCATACAGTGGTACAGAAAACTAGGGGTGCACATACAGTTTTAGGAGACCAATGAGTGTATAAATTATCTTCTAGTTTATCATGTACAGTGGTACGTCACCTGCGAGAGTCCCAGAACAATGACACTTGAGATCCCACTAGAAAAGCTTCTGGATCGCTGATCTAATCGTATCCAATGTCATCTACACTATCCTCTACTTAAACAATAGTTGTCTTTTACAGTATTATTACCAAAACTTGTCCAATTTACTGGCAGAGATCCGCCTCTACAGCAGTAGTAATACCCAATAGCTTCTAAACAATAGACTGCACATTACAACAGCCTAGGATGCCTGCACTGGATATCTGTAGCCTGCTAACAGAAATAGGATAGGATTTACTAGTCTCTTCATTCTCTTGGTAGCCATGAAATAGATTTGCAGGCACCCCAGCAAGCAACAAGCAATGCAAGCAATTCTGATAATGTTACACCAAAAAATTGCCATTACAGCCATTCCCTAATATTTTCTCATAAGTAGTTCCAAAGCAGGGAGCTGGCACCTCAAATGAATGGTACATGGGAACCTGAGAAACGCGTGAATATATGGACATATCCACTGGCGATGGTGCAAATGGGCCTTCAGACATAGCCAGACTAACATAAGCCTTAATCCACGCAAAACAAGTGTATGTGTTCTAAGCATGTGCCATCATATTAAATGCCACAAATATATATATTGGTATTATATATACACAGCTTCTTCTTGATCCTCCAGGTTCCAGACGGGCCCCGTTTGATACACCTTTCTAGCCTTCATGACCTGGCCCTCTGCACCTTTTTTGCACACTCCATGTGACAATACAAGGACCTCAACCATGTCCCGGTCCTTATTCTGCTGAATTGAACACTATGACAACCTAGTGCAGTAGGATCTCTATGAGAATCAATATTGCAAGACTAGGGTTTTTATTAATATTAAAACTTCTCCATGAAAACATCCATTAACCCTTTCTGTAAAATCCAAGCTGCACATTTGCTGATAAGAAGTTCTGCCATGCTGACAATCTGTTCACCTGCAATCCAACATCCTACTGAAGGTACACTACTAGCGAATACCACCAAAAGATTGGCTCTCCATATTTACAAGGCCTTGTTTGTTTTCTAATCTAGTGTTTGACTTCCTTCTCTAGTGATTGTAAAGAACCAGGGGAAAGGCTAGCCCTGTGCCAAGATGCAGAGGGCGGTGTGGTACCTTGCCTTACTGGTCTTCCTATACTTTCCTTCTGAAGAAGTCCTTGTCTGATGATCCCTGTGTGTTGCAGTAGGAGAGTATGTTCACATAGGATGCATAACGTGAACACCTTTTGCAATGGAAAATGTGCAACGTATTTGTGCATAGCATTATACATAAATAAATACAGACTCTCATGGAGATTGTATATTCCCCATTCTTGTGTAGGGGGTTTCCTCTAGGTACCCTGTACTTTCCAACAAAAAACACATTACATTTACTATGAAAGGTATAGGTGTATGAGACAGGAAAATAGGATTGTGATCCCCATAAAGGATTGAGGTGAGCGATAACCACCTGTATTCTGGGCTATGGAACATGTTAGAGCTATATAAACAATAGACAACAATAATGATAGTAAACAGTCTCCAGTAATATTACAGCATATAGTATTCACTAAGAACTAAGCTCTTTAAGTTATTTACTAACATACACTTGGATCGTAAATGAGAAATCTCCCATGTCCTCACCATCTATACCATGAAGATTTCACAGCCACCCTTCAGGCCATGGATGCCATTAGTAGTAATGGTAATTGAATGAGTTATTTGACTTTGGAAAAAAAAAATGCCAACTAAAGTGTGGTATAGGAAAGAGTCTCATATCTACACGGAAGATACCCGGGTATTCATAGATGGCCATGGCACACAGCACCAGTGTAATGCGCCTTTCCAGATGACAGCTGATCAATATTCTGGGTACATGTATGCATATTACAAGTGATTTCATTTACGATTCAACAGTGCGGCTCATCACTCAACTTAATATTCTCATTTAGAATTTTTTTTGGGGGGGACTTGCACAGCGCCTGGCTGTTCCAATGTGAGAGTGTGCACTGATGAGGTATCGCTGCGCTGGGTGAAGCGTGCACGCTCTTAATAGATGTGTATCTCACACATCATTTACACCGAAAAATGGGATGCCATATATTAATATTAAACAGAAAAATACAATCACACAATGGAAAGCAATCTGAATAGTGCTGGGTATGAGGCTTTTGTCTTAACCCCTTCCCTGCTGGAAGCGGATAATGGGGATACACTTACTGGCTAGCATTGTGTACTGCAGATCAGCATACCTACCATAGGTTCATAGTAGACAAGTTTTAATGTATGGATGCCCATATTATACCCATTAGAGCTGGCATGAGGCTCCAGGTGCATTATAAGGTGACAGAAGACACAAATACACATCTACAGGGATCTGGCACAAGTGGGTGAAGTCTGACAGCTCTTACCAGAACATTTTCCGCATGCCTGAGGTCACTGCCTCATGGGCAGCCTAAGGAGTTGGGTGACCCTCATTGCATCCATAAGTGAGGTTACCTAATGGACAGTAATGGTGTCAGGTCACTGCTAGTAGTCTTCATCTTCATCACCATCATCAGGTCAAGCCGGCGATCGTGAGGATTGCACAGCACCTGCAGTGCACTATTACCCACAATCCAGCACGGAGCAGCTGACAGCTCTGCCCGGGGGCTGGAGGGGTTAATGCAGCCGGTCGCCCGTCACACTTACTCACACATGTACATGGATGTAGGCTGGCACATCTGCTGATGGAGCGGGGGGCACATGGGGGCCGCGTCCCTGCAGAGGATGAGGGGAGAACACCCTGCTGCGCTTACGGGCAATACGCGCCTAACTCCTAGCTGCCAACCCCACAAGTCTGGCTGGTAGACTGCCAATGCCACCCTGCCCCTCTCCTGCCAGCACATGCACGGGGCTCACCTCATCACTGGCTGCCTCCCGCCGTCACAGGGGTAATCCACATGGGAGCCACCGAGGGTCCTCCACACTACAGCAGCTTCCCGGCTTGTCAGTATTAAGTATGTCCTCGGTGTGGCCGTGTCCCGCTGCCAGCTCCCGCCTCATGCCCTCCCGGGCGCTCTCCTCCGCCCGTACATGTGTGTCTATGGCTTGCGTGCTGTGCTCTGTGGCTGAGCTGTACAGTAGCTCTCTGCTCTGCTCTCCTCTCCTGCTTCCTTCACATGCGAGCGCAGAAACTCCCCCCATCCATATCCACACACAGTATCAGCAGCCACACTGCTGCCAGGGCCTGCCCCCCTCCATTACCGTGCACATCATTACCATACTGTCAGAGGGCAGCTTAACCCCTTCCTGCACCGCACAGTCATCTATACGTACACTAAGCTGTGCAGCACGGGCTCTATGGACAGATGGCAGCTTACTTCAGTTCTCCACGCAACACCTCAGACGGAAAATGGGCGACTATGTGACAAAATCCTGCATGTCGGGTCTATATGTCCAGTGTGGTCACATAAATGGCGGCCTGATACCTGTCACACCGGTCACACTAGGTCTATCCTAGGGAAATGGCGCACTGTGGTAATAAATACCATTCCCCAATTCATAGGCACTGTCCAGTGACATGTCTGTACCTAGTATCGCCTTGTGACGTCACAACCTGACGGTTATACAGTGATAAGTGGTGTTACATGAACGAGGCTCTACTCCTGGGCCAACCACCCTGTTTTACTAAGAGGTTCTCCAGCAGCTGTGTATTATACAGTACTGTGCCCCAACTGCTGCAGAACATGAACACTAAGCTGTTTCAGTGCTTTTATTAGAAAGTGGTAAGGTTTTTTTGGTACTATTCCGTTATCGGGCCAGCAGAGCTTATCAGCACCAGCATCGGGACAGCAGCAGTCAGCATTTCGGGAATGATATCCGAGGACTAACTGCTAGCCCGATGCTTGTGCCCAGCTCTCCTTCCATCTGCCCCGTACCCCTCTCTGGCCCGCCCCAAGGACTGACTGCTGGCCCGATGTTGGCGCCCTGTCTCTAGTAGCCAGTTCATCGATGCCTCCCTCCATCCTCCCAGTGCTGCCCCTCAGCTCTTCTTACATCTGTCCTGTACCCCCTCTACCCACCACTCGACTAGGCCTCATCTCGGCGCTTTCAATCTGGCCGTTCGCATTCAGGAGGAAAGAAAGACGCTTGCACTGGAAGTCATGGCCGGTACAGAGAACGGAGATTGGAAGGAAGAAAATAGCAAATACCGGGGCTCAATAAAGGGTCCTGAAAGTGGGGACGGAGATTCAGTGACACGCCGACCATAGTAATGGCGGGGAGCTATGGCGACCCAGAGGGACAAACTTCCTGCAGTGTCCTGGCGACTAGTAATGTCGGTCAAGCCTAGTCGTGTGGCGGGGAGAGGGGTACGGGGCAGATGGAAGGAGAGTTGGGCCAGAGAGCGGTACGGGGCAGATAGAAGGAGAGCTGGGCACTAGTATCGGGCCAGCAGTCAGTCCTCGGATGTCATTCCTGATGCTGACTGCTGCTGTCCCAATGCTGGTGCTGATAAGTTCTGCTGGCCCGATAACGGAATAGTACCGTTTTTTTTTTTATCAGTCAATAAATGGTAGACTGGCAGCTCCCCTATTCAAAAAGAAGATCTGCAGCAGCTGAGGCATTTATTGTAAAGCTATATGTACTATACAGTCTTCTGTATTACTACTGCCAGCTTCTTATACTAATACTTTAAGGGATTTTCCATCACAGGGGCTGATCAATGAAAATAACAGCAGTGCCGGATACATTATATGACAAGCAGCAGTGACGCCATTAACTGTAATGGGGCCCATTGGTTTCTATCTTAGTCTCCACATATTACTGGATGCTATGTGCTGCTCTGTTTTGTCTGAAATGTGTTTCAGAATCTGCAATGGAGGCTCCTAACGCAGGTGTGAACAGAGCCTATGTATGTACAGTGTAGGAGATGTGCTGGGCTTTAGTCTGGGTTTCCTGTCCCCTGTATAGTACATAGCACACATTGTGGTGTAATATAAGAGCCCATTCATCATCACCTGTTTGTCACTCAGTGCCCTATATCTAAGGTCGGTGCTGTTGGCCCACACCTCTGCTGTGGTCATATAAATATGGAGCCAGGTGTTTTCTATGTGCTTCTAGTTATTTATGTATTTTGCCCACTGTCAGACAGCTCTTTCAAGCAGCAGTAGTGTCTGTGAAGTGCGAAGAGCTGGTTCATGCCCCTTTGTCGCCAACACTCTGTGACCCAGGAGCCCCTTACATTTCAAAGCTTCTTCTTTGGAGGATGCAGATTGTCTCTTTCATGTCGGTGTGAAGGAGATGCTATATATAGGAAATTCAGGGCGGTCACATCAATTCACAGTGTTGTGATAGCGCAGATAAACTTGAACACAGAATTAACAAGGCGGATGTAACCCTTGCTGTGCTGAGAATCCAAACATATTGGTTTGGTAGGAGGGGGTAAATCAGTACTAGGCAGGTTGTCCAGCCCCATTTACTGCAAATCTTTAACCGGTGAATTGACTCTCCTGTCTTATAAAGAAAAGCAAATATTCAATAATTCTTTTTCCATTCTTTCTCCAGGAGGCGATGCTGCCTGATCCACTTGGTTTTATTCCGCCAGTCTGGATATGTAGACAAGACATAGGTTTCCTCTGCAAGGCACTAAACCTCAGCATTCTTTGTGCGATTCCTTTGGCTTCTTTCACGGCAGGACTGTTAGGCTTTTGTTAGCAGAGAGAAAGGAATTCTGCGCTATTTATTTATCAGGACCGAGCCATTGTCATGTAGAATGACACAAATGACATGTTTTTCTACATTTCCAGCTACTCATGTTAGAAATGAGGTACATGTTAGAAATGCTATTTAATTTCGTATATGATCCAAGTAGGGTTAACCCTTTTTAGGTTACAGAAATACTATTATACTTTATTGGAATATATACAAGGGTGAAAGATTTGCTATAAACCATTGCCATTACTCAGTACTTTCGCATACGGTATGGATAATAAAGATTTGACTATGCTTTTTTTTTCTAAGTTACTAGTTGACACCAGCAGGGGGAGTATATTTTATATGGATTATTAGGCACTTTTTTACACCACTCTGAAAATAGTGAGGTTTTGGGGCGATCAGACATTCAGTTTAATTGTAGAGTTGCTTTATTCTTTGTTTGGTGCCATCGATAATATATATTCATCAATATTTCATAAATTGTGTCTTGAATATTAAAATGCTATTTGCATGCTATTGGTTTATGTAAGTGCTATTGATTCTAAGAATGTCTTTATTGGACAGGACTATTGTTTTACAATGTGAACATTATTCACAACTCAAACTGATCAGATTAAAGGGCTCCTGGCAGGTGGTTTATCCTCCATAAACCATTTATACACATTGGCCCCTTTCAAAGGTTTTGAGTGAGCTATATCCCCACATAATTCAATATGCCTACAATATATTATCCCTTCAGGTAGCTCCCACATACTTATATACTCACCCATTCCTGTTCCCATGGAGTTGCCTGCAGGCTCTAGCTGTAGTAATGTCTCTCGCTAAGGGTAAGTTCACACAGGGTTTTTTGGACCGGAACCTGAGGCGGAGGCCATCTCAGGTTCTGATACAAAAACTGTGTAGCCGTGACTGAAAGCCGGTGCACTGCACCCTCATCCAGCCACTCACTCTGCTCCCGATTAGGCCCAATGAATGGGTTTAGTCCGGAATAGGGAGTGTCTTCAAGTCTAATCGCGAGGGGACCTGGCCTGAAGAATGAGCACCTCGCTTCTTTTTTTCCGGAAAAAAGACCTGAGCGGCTCCTATTGATTTCAATGGGAGCCATCTTTTTGGTCAGAGTTTTGAGATGAATACTGTCTCAAAACTCTGACCAAAAAACTCTGTGTGAACTTACCCTTAGGGAGGGTTCACCCGGTGTAACGTGCCGCGTGATGTGGCACGTGTACACCGCGGGACCCTTTGCGGGCCGTACACGTTCCCATTGATTTCAATGGGAGCGGGGATCGTATGTACCACGCTAGTTTGCGGTCGTGATGTTGAAATCAATGGGAGCGTGTACGGCCCGCAAAGGGTCCCGCGGCGTAGACGTGCCACATCACGCGGCACGTTACAGCGTGTGAACCTTCCCTTAGAGCTCGTTGCACCTCCCTGCTGCAGACATCATCAGCTGAAATCTGAATGCTCCACCATTGTATTCAACTTTATATGTGTCCTAAAAATGGAGAGTTGAAATCTGTATCTGCCCACCAGAACAGCAGGACATCACCCGAAATGCAGGACTGTTCCGCTCAATATGGGACAGCTGAGGTGGCCCCCCACTAACATAAGGCACGATGCGATGCACTGTTTGCCCTATGGCTAAAGCGGCATTGCATAAACTGGCATCATAGTGGGTAAGAACAAGTAATTCGCTTTCCAATGGTGCCCTTCTGTAATACAGTCCTATGAAAAAGTTTGGGCACCCCTATTAATCTTAATCATTTTTTGTTCTAAATATTTTGGTGTTTGCAACAGCCATTTCAGTTTGATATATCTAATAACTGATGGACACAGTAATATTTCAGGATTGAAATGAGGTTTATTGTACTAACAGAAAATGTGCAATATGCATTAAACCAAAATTTGACCGGTGCAAAAGTATGGGCACCCTTATCATTTTATTGATTTGAATTCCCCTAACTACTTTTTACTGACTTACTGAAGCACAAAATTGGTTTTGTAACCTCAGTGAGCTTTGAACTTCATAGCCAGATGTATCCAATCATAAGAAAAGGTATTTAAGGTGGCCAATTGCAAGTTGATCTCCTATTTGAATCTCCTCTGAAGAGTGGCATCATGGGCTACTCAAAACAACTCTCAAATGATCTGAAAACAAAGATTGTTCAACATAGTTGTTCAGGGGAAGGATACAAAAAGTTGTCTCAGAGATTTAACCTGTCAGTTTCCACTGTGAGGAACATAGTAAGGAAATGGAAGACCACAGGGACAGTTCTTGTTAAGCCCAGAAGTGGCAGGCCAAGAAAAATATCAGAAAGGCAGAGAAGAAGAATGGTGAGAACAGTCAAGGACAATCCACAGACCACCTCCAAAGAGCTGCAGCATCATCTTGCTGCAGATGGTGTCACTGTGCATCGGTCAACTATACAGCGCACTTTGCACAAATAGAAGCTGTATGGGAGAGTGATGAGAAAGAAGCCGTTTCTGCACGTACGCCACAAATAGAGTTGCCTGAGGTATGAAAAAGCACATTTGGACAAGGCAGCTTCATTTTGGAAACAAAAATTGAGTTGTTTGGTTATAAAAAAAGGCGTTATGCATGGCGTCCAAAAAGAAACAGCATTCCAAGAAAAACACATGCTACCCACTGTAAAATTTGGTGGAGGTTCCATCATGCTTTGGGGCTGTGTGGCCAATGCCGGCATCGGGAATCTTGTTAAAGTTGAGAGTCGCATGGATTCCACTCAGTATCAGCAGATTCTTGAGAATAATGTTCAAGAATCAGTGACGAAGTTGAAGTTATGCCCGGGATGGATATTTCAGCAAGACAATGATCCAAAACACCGCTCCAAATCCTCAGGCATTCATGCAGAGGAACAATTACAATGTTCTGGAATGGCCATCCCAGTCCCCAGACCTGAATATTATTGAACATCTGTGGGATGATCTGAAGCGGGCTGTCCATGCTCGGCGACCATCTAACTTAACTGAACTTGAATTGTTTGTCCAAAATACCTTTATCCAGGATCCAGGAACTGATTAAAAGCTACAGGAAGCGACTAGAGGCTGTTATCTTTGCAAAAGGAGGATCTACTAAATATTAATGTCACTTTTCTGTTGAGGTGCCCATACTTTTGCACCGGTCAAATTTTGGTTTAATGCATATTGCACATTTTCTGTTAGTACAATAAACCTCATTTCAATCCTGAAATATTACTGTGTCCATCAGTTATTAGATATATCAAACTGAAATGGCTGTTATAAACACCAAAATATTTAGAACTAAAAATGATTAAGATTAATAGGGGTGCCCAAACTTTTTCATAGGACTGTATTTCTCCTACAGCAAAGTCATACATAAATGTTTGAAAGCATAAAAAGTCGTAAGCAAATTAACCTACGTAGTCTTGGTTGTCGAGGAGCAATTTCAGCCTAGTCACACTTGCTGATTACACCTCCAGGGCAAGTCTGACATCTCCCTCGTGACATCAGGGAGTGAGGGTGATGTCACTAATGCCCAGTATGATCAGGGGCAGTATTGGAAAAGTAATTACTTGATCCTGCACAATTAGGGGGTTCAGTTTATGTTGTAAAAACCACACGACAGATTCACTTTTAAAAGAAGTCTATCTGTTAGGACGGGCCGGGGCCTCCACTGTGCTGAGCGGAGGCACCCAACCCGGTCCCTGTCCAGCGCCGGAGTGTGCGGCTTGTTCCGACACTGAGGTAGGCCGGAAGCCTCTGCTTGAGTGTGCGGAGGTTCTGGTTTCCCCCTAGCGCCAGGCCCGGCACTTCCGGGGTCAGGGGGGGTCAGCGGCAGGCCTGAGGCTATTTAGGCCTCATTTCGGTTTCATCCCATCGGGTGTTTATTCGTTTTCCCCACAGTATCAGCTCCCTAGTGACAAGCCGTTCCTGCTCCCCTGTCTCCTGTCCCTGCTCTTGGATTCCCTGAATATTTTGACCTGGTTTGCCTTACAGACCTCTCCTCCGTGATCCTGATTTGGCACTTTCCTGACCTCCTGTATATAACCTTTGGCTTCCACCTGACCTCCCTTTTGGATACTGATTTGGCTACTCCATTGACATCCTGTGTATGACCCAGCTTCCCTGACTACGCTTCTGCCTCTGCCTACTGCTACCAGGTGACCTCCAGATACCTCGAGTATCTGCGTGTATTCCCTGGATTACCCTCCTGCTCATATGCTACTCCATTCCTGCCTGCCCTCTTAGACTTCACTCCAAGGTTAGTGTCTGGCTCCTTCTGGATCCTCCTACTTGGGGTTCACTGGGTGTGCAAGTTCTCTGGGAAGTTGCGCATCCGGGCCTCAAACTATTACCAAGTCCAACTCCACCATCAGGAGCTCTGGTGAAGAACTCTGGTTCCTGGTTCTGCTCTGGTTAGGAGAGTGTAGCACACCCAGGACTGCTTTTGCCTCAACGCTTGGGGGTTCTAGTTGCCCAGGACTTACCGAGTTATTTGTTGCATCAGGTTCCTAGCACTACCACCACCAACATCACTACTGAATCACTTTCATATTGATGTCGTAGCTGTTAGTGGTTTAGTGAACTTACCTTTTTTGCATCAAAGTGTTCCTTTGGCCACTACCCATTGGGACCTGCTAATCTTTATATTTAGGAGGTGCTGGATGGCAATCACAAGAAATAACAGGTGTCCTGGCGGGCGTAAATACACCCTGGGTGTAGTCAACAGCTTGTTTATACACAAAGTAAGGCTCAGGCCCCACATTTTGCTAATTTTTTGAGCCAAAGCCAGTAGTGAATTGAGCCAAAGGGAAAATTATAGGATCTTCCTATATATTTCCAATTTCTTTTTTAGACTATCTTGACTTTGGCTTAAAACAGCACAACTAAATCTCCAACAAAAAAAGTAGCTATTCTGCAAAGTGGGGCCTCAGCCGAAGGCTAAGACCCCAAGTTGTGAAAACGCAGTGGAAAAAAATGCTGTCTTTTACAGTAATAGCAAAGTGAATGAGATTCTGGCTAATCCCATGCGTTGAGAAATGCAGTACATCAATTTTTCCTGCAGAAATGTTTGCCTTTTCTCTATAAATTTAACAGGGGAATACAATCCGCAGCAAAAATACAATGAAAAACGCTGCAGAAAAAAGCATGCTGCATTCTTTTTTCCAGCCTAAGGCTAAGGCCCCAAGTAGTGGGCCACAGCAAAAAAAATCACTGCAGGAAAAACCACAGAAGTGAACCCAAGTTCTGCTCCTCACTTGCCAAATTGTGCAAATGTGGGTGGAGCAGAGCAGGCCAGGGATGCCTTGACATATTCATAATAACTCATGTCAGTTTTCTACGGTACTTCATAATAGAAATCTATGCCAGTTCCTAACTACCATAAATCTCCATTCTGGTGCATAAGAATGTTCCTGATTTATAAAGAGGATGGTCAGTCCACAGTTTGTCGTACAGTACTGTGCAAAAGTGTTAGGCAAAAAAATGCTGCCAAGGAAGAAGTGTTATTAGTTTATTTTTGTCAATTAATAAAATTTAATGAATGAACAAAACAGACATCTAAATCAATATTTTTTTTTTAAAGCATTCTTACTCTGTAGCATTTTTCTATGCATGTCTAAAACATTTGCACATTACTGTAAATACCGAAAACATAAACAAAATACCCTCAAGGTTATGACAATAATGCTTTAAAACCACAGCCTTAAAACATGTTATGTGCTCCCAAAAGAAATAGCATGCACCCCTTTAAGTAAATGTTTTACAAGTTGAGAGCCTAGATCTTAGAATAGAGTTTTAGGCCAGTTGAGGAGGCCCGTAGATGACATCAGTGTGCTATCCGTGTTTTTCATTGACCCATTTATTTCTAGGGCTGTACACATGATTGTGAATTACATGGTCACATGTGAGGGCTGAAATTCCGGGCCACAAAATATAGAACAGGTCCTATTCCTGGTCTGTTGTGTGGCCCTTCTTCCATGGCTCCTATTCATGTAATGAAAGGAGCCATGGAAACACGGGCGGCACACAGGTAACATCCGTGTGTCAGTTTGGCTTCAGGGTTTGCATCCAGAAAGATCTGTATTTAGGACACGTGTCAGTGTTTTTTGTTATTGCTTGATGTGTTTTTTACACATCTTTGAAAACCAAGAGCTCTATGCAATATTCCTGCACATGCAGTACACTGAAGAGTATGAAGAAATGCTAATACCATCTAAGTATATTGAAGTATTTCTAATATCTTTATGTTCCTATACTCTGTATTACTTAAGATATGGCTTCTAAGGTTATGTTTTGACAGAATACGATTTGCCCCAAATGTAAAATAAAAATTAAATAAAAAAAATCTTTAATGGGAACATAAAAGTGTGTTCAAGAAAGTAAGAATAAAGTGTGTAGATCTATCCCTTATTTCCAGGAAAGAACTGAACTAATGTACAATTTTACAAGAAGCAGATGATTTCAACCAGACAGTAATATTACTATATATTGTTTTTCTAAGCTTGGCTCATCATTTTGGAGGTTTCTTATGCTTTCAAGAAAATTGTCTATAATTGCTAATGATCTGGAATATCTGATAATCTGATATCATATTAAGAACTTAGTAAAAACATTGTTATTAGTAATAACAAGTGAATAGAGAATGGGAAAGAGGACCTGAGTATCTGTGTATGTGAGTTCATGCTAGCGTATGTGATGGGACTATCTTCTATAAGGCTTTACTACACCTCTGCCAATACAAACAGCACACAACTATCCCCTGAATGTTGGTGATGTGATATGGAGCGATAGCAATAGTTATGCCACTTGTAGGAGGATATGACTGATAGAGCCTTCCTGCCACATACCCAATATGTCTGTAAACAAAATGTCAAATAAAAATGCTCATTCAGGCTAACACAACATAACTGAGTGTGCTTTTGGCCTCATTTGGGTCAGTAACACACATGGGCGATGTGTGCCACCTACTTACATCCCTTGGAGGTTTATCATCAGATGTATACATCAAGCTACACCCAATAGAAGACTCCACATGATGTGAACAGAACCTAAGTTGTGTTTAGGATCTGTACCACCAGCTATACTATTTTTTTGTGCTCTGTGAGAAAAACCCAATTCACATATATTGTACTGTATCTTGTTCCAGATTTTCAGTGCACTATCCAAACAAAACTCTACAACCAATGATACATATAAACATGGCCATAAATCCTTACAACATCTATTTTATGATACATATTTTGATGACATTGTAGTGATTCCTCGTCTTACACGCACCAGCAAAGTCATAATATTGGAACCAAATTTCCAATGTGCAAATATATTAAATCGCCTACTCTACCAGAAGACACTTGTTATTTGTAAACTGTGTTTAAGATCTCTGATCTGAAAATCCACTTTATCTATCAGCTCACATTTGCTACCATATAATGTAGCACCTAACATAGAAAATAAAGTGCGGTGCAGTTACTTAGTATACTGTATAGTCTGTTAGAGACGGCATTCAGTAACTAGTGTGTGAGTCAATGCCACTTGACTTTTGTCTATAAGAAACAGTAGGGGGTAGATGATAGGGTCTCCCTCTTGTAATTCCTACTACATAAGCATGCAATCCCCAAGACCAGATGTCTGTTGTTTACAGAAGACTCCTGCTAAAACAAAAGGGAGAAATACACTAGACACAAGTCTGGCCATCAATGGTAGAAAGCTCCCAACACTGCAGCTGTGCCCACTGACTACATTGTTATTTATACCCAAATCAGGATTAGACTTGGGTACTAAACATCTCATGATGAGGCCTCTGTGCTACAAAACCTCGCTAATATCAGTTTTCTGGTTAGTCGATGAAGGTATCATACTCTACCTATAAACCTTTTATCTTTTTAAAACCACATATATTTAAGCTAACACAATACAATACTATTTTTTAGTGTACTAAGTATATGCCATGCAACATGATGCTTACTAAAGACTGCTATATCTGCTGATATCATCATTTTGTACATATCTATATTTACATTTATGAACAGCAGCAGGAGACAGTGACAGCACAGAATCAGCGAAGGGGGATCCTATTCAGTCGCCTCCAGAGTAAGCAAATGCGTATAAACTGGTTGTTGAGGATCAAAATATCAGTTCCCAATATGGCCATACATATACCAACAAAACAATGGGAGGATACCTGCAAGTCATTTATTTGCAAACATTTGTGACTTTTTGCTGTTCTTTGCTCTATCCAATAGAATTGCTATTATTTATGACAGATTCTGGTGTAAATTATAGATTGTGTAGATTTGCTGTTCTAGTCCATGGACTGACAGATAAATATATTAAGAGGTAAGATTCTTAAGAATTTTTGCACATCTCACTCCAGCATTGTTTTATTATAATAAATTCCTCCTTTTCATGCTGTTGTGATCTGGCTCATCACTTCTGCCATCCCTGCCACTTGTTAGCATAGTGAGAAGAGTATGACCTGCAGATATCTCTATCTGCATTACAATCAGATTTTGACTTTGTTTGATCTGTATTTGAAAAATTCTACTTTGTCATATGACCTTTGTCATTGCCTGTAATGTAAGGTAGCAAAACAAGCACTCACTAGAAATTATATCTTTCAGTCAGGACATATGCAGATCTGTGGTCCTGTTTAGTAAACAGGAATGACTCTCTATAGACGGAGAGTTTCTGCATGATGAAAATCATCCCTTGTTGTAGAAACAGAAAAGATGGTTGTCACTGCATATGTGAAGCTAGAGTTTATATCTATATCACATAAGGCAGCCTAACTTCTAAAAAATTGCAATATCAGCAAAAAATAAACATGAAACTCTGTGAATACAGTATGTCTTCCATTGGAAGTACATGCTTCTGACGTATACCTCAGGTGGAAGACTGTGACATATACCACTAAATAGGTATATACAGTATCTCACACCTCATATTTTTGTAATTATTTCAGTATTTATTTTCATGGGACAACACTGAAGATATGACACATTGATACAATGTAAAGTAGTGCATGTATAGTTTGTATAACAGTGTAAATTTGTTGTGCTATCAAAATCACTTAATACACAACTATTAATGTGTAAACCTCTAGCAACACAAGTGAGTACACCCTAAGTGAAACTGCACTAATTGTGCCTCTAGTGTCAATATTTTGTGGCCACCATTATTTTCCAGCACTGCCTTAACCCTCTTGGGCATGAAGTTCACTAGAGCTTCACAGGTTGCCACTGGAATCATCTTCCACGTACTGGTGGATATAAGAGCCCTTGTGCTCCTCCAACTTTCCATTTGAGGATGCCCAACAGATTTATTTATTTATTTATTTTAAAAAAAGGTCTGTTAGTGCTATTAATGGGTTTTAAGTGCACCAATATACTTTTAGCAGTGTTTTGAGAAAATTCCAGGTGTCTGTGGGGCTCCTGGCATCTTCTGCATTTGTTTACAGGGTGTTCGCTACTATGTAAGTAATTTCCTGTGTACCTTCCATGCTACCTCTCTGTCACTGCTCTCAACCTTCTCTCTGAGCGCATTACTCCTCCTCCCTGTCTCCCTAGCTAAGCTATGATAAGCTATCCCACCCACTACTAGGTCCCCCCACTCCCTGTCTCCCTAACTAAGCTATCCTGCCCACTGCTAGCCTTTCTCAAGTAACTAAGTCCCCCCACCGCATCATACTTACCTAGCTTCCAATCTGTGAGACGGCTCCTCCTTTCCTCTTCACTGTGCCCAGGCTGGAGACGCTGTACACAGACTGGAAGTACCTGTGAGGCCTGCTCAGCAGAGATAGATTGCCATCTCTACTGCGCATGTCTTGCAGTCACCTCCAGACTGGGGGGAGAGTACTGGTGACATTCCGTTTCAGAAGTGGTGAAACAGAAAGTGTTTACGTTTTATCAGAAAGTGTCCCTGGGACTGCCCCAGGGATATAGGTAATTATAAAAAATTTTTTTAAAAAAACAAGCAAATTAGAAGAAGTTAGGTGGGGAAGGGGGTTTAGTTTAGGGGAAGATTACTTATACCCTCAAATGAAGGGAATGGCTGGTCATGCATTTGCAATTATTCTATTCACTTCTATGGGACTGACAGACATAGCCAAGCAGGGCCGCCATCAGGAATTTTGGGGCCCCATACAGCCTAAGTGTCTGGCCCCCCCCCCCCCCCGCCATTTTAAAACTACCTTATTTTGCAACATACCAATTCTGTATCACATTTCCCTTTATTTAGCAGCATTACAAGGCTTAATCAGATTCTATTTGCAGGTAAAATCTACTATGTGTAGAGAGCCAACACCATTTATAAGAGCCCTCCTAATAAATCCTCAGGGCTTTTTCACATTGCGTTTTTGGCCTCCCTTGCCGGGATACGTTGGTAACCAGTCAGAATCACCTGTCAACTTATCCCTGCACAAAGAACTGGCCATTAAAAAAGGGGGGCCTGCAGTTCTCCGTGCAGGGATAAGTGGGGAGCTGATTGTGACTGGTTACCAACATATCCCGGCAAGGGAGGCCAAAAACGCAATGTGAACACTCCTTTAAAGTGAAAGTCCCACCCCCAAACAGGCTGCTATGCTAGTAGCATAGCAGCCTACATCATTATTAATACAAAGCACACATACCTTTGGAGGGATTGTGTGCTTTGTAGTTCTCCAGCTAAAAACTTATATATTATATATTATTGCCCCAGCTTCCTCTCCGCAGTGCCGCACACCCGATGTCCCAACAATCCCCCTCCCCCCCCCCCCGTCCACCCTCTAACATCTTTCCATTGCCCCCAGTACCCATATCTCCCAACTTTTGAAGAACCAAAAGAGGGACAAAATGTGCGGCGCGCTTTGCGCGCCGTGGGAAATTTAGCCCCACCCGCTGTTATGTTGACTCCGACAACTCATTAATTTTTCATGTGCCCGCACACTGTATAATCCTCCTACAGTCACCTGTAAACTATATGCCCCCCCTCCGTCTCTCCCCCAGCTTCATATACACCCTTCATCTGCCTCCAGATTCATGTCCCCTCCATCTCTGCCTCCAGATTCATGTCCCCTCCATCTCTGCCCCCAGATTCATGTCCCCCTTCCATCTCTGCCCCCAGATTCATGTCCCCCCTCCATCTCTGCCCCCAGATTCATGTCCCCCCTCCATCTCTGCCCCCAGATTCATGTCCCTCCATCTCTGCCCCCAGATTCATGTCCCTCCATCTCTGCCCCCAGATTCATGTCCCTCCAACTCTGCCCCCAGATTCATGTCCCCCATCTCTGCCCCCAGATTCATGTCCCCCCATCTCTGCCTCCAGATTCATGTCCCCTCCATCTCTGCCTCCAGATTCATGTCTCTTCCATCTCTGCCCCCAGATTCATGTCCCCCTTCCATCTCTGCCCCCAGATTCATGTCCCCCCTCCATCTCTGCCCCCAGATTCATGTCCCCCCTCCATCTCTGCCCCCAGATTCATGTCCCTCCATCTCTGCCCCCAGATTCATGTCCCTCCATCTCTGCCCCCAGATTCATGTCCCTCCAACTCTGCCCCCAGATTCATGTCCCCCATCTCTGCCCCCAGATTCATGTCCCCCCATCTCTGCCCCCAGATTCATGTCCCCCCCATCTCTGCCCCCAGATTCATGTCCCCCATCTCTGCCCCCAGATTCATGTCCCCCATCTCTGCCCCCAGATTCATGTCCCCCCATCTCTGCCCCCAGATTCATGTCCCCCCAACTCTGCCCCCAGATTCATGTCCCCTCCATCTCTGCCCCCAGATTCATGTTCCCCCATCTCTGCCCCCAGATTCATGTCCCCCCATCTCTGCCCCCAGATTCATGTCCCCTCCATCTCTGCCCCCAGATTCATGTCTCCACAGCTCTGCCCCCAGATTCATGTCCCCCATCTCTGCCCCCAGATTCATGTCCCCACATCTCTGCCCCCAGATTCATGTGCCCCCCATCTCTGCCCCCAGATTCATGTCTCCACAGCTCTGCCCCCAGATTCATGCCCATCTCTGCCCCCAGATTCATGCCCCCCATCTCTACCCCCAGATTCATGTCCCCCCATCTCTGCCCCCAGATTCATGTCCCCTCCATCTCTGCCCCCAGATTCATGTCTCCACAGCTCTGCCCCCAGATTCATGCCCTCCATCTCTGCCCCGAGATTCATACCCCCCATCTCTGCCCCGAGATTCATGCCCCCATCTCTGCCCCCAGATTCATGTCCCTCCATCTCTGCCCCCAGTGTCATGCCGTCCTCTCCTTCATCTGCCCCCAGTTTCACGTTCCACATTAGACTTACCTTCTCCTTCGTTCCCCCGCTGCTCTCTCGGCGCCTCTCTCTCTTACTGGCGCACAGTTGTAGACACGATGTGACGTCATCACATCGCGTCTACACTGCCGGGTAGCCGGCGGCAGCGCTGAAGCGAGGAGCTGACCTGTGTCAGCTCCTCTCTTCGCTGCTGCCGCCGGTCTCGCTGACACATATGCGGCTGAAGCGAGGAGCTGACACAGGTCAGCTCCTCGCTTCAGCCGCATATGTGTCAGCGAGAGAGGCGGCAGCAGCGAAGAGAGGAGCTGACACAGGTCAGCTCCTCGCTTCAGCCGCATATGTGTCAGCGAGAGAGGTGGCAGCAGCGAAGAGAGGAGCTGACACAGGTCAGCTCCTTGCTTCAGCCGCGTATGTCTGCAACTCAGATCTGCGTCCTCTGGACGCAGATCTGAGTTGAAACAGCAGACATAGAATGACTGCTGCGGGCGCCAGGGGGCCGGCACACGGTGGCGGGCCAAAACCGGGCCCCCCCCCATTTTTAAATTTGGCCGGGCCCCTGACGACAGTAGCAGTAGTACTGGCCTATCGGCTGCCCTGTAGCCAAGCATAGGACTTACCGTTCTCTGGCAGTTCCACATAGAATAAATGGAGTGACAACACAGATGCATAACCTGCAACTCCCTATTCTCATGATCAGTGCGGGTCCCCGTCAGATGTAACTTGAAGTATATTTTATATTACAGAGGGACCTTTGGAGCCTCCTCAGGGATCAAGACCCAATAGTGACTACTACTGCTATTGTTCAAAAGTACACAATGCAGAGACCTTTACCTTTCAGTTACATCTAGAGCTGCAGTCACTATTCCACTGTTACATCATGTCATATACTCCAGTCACATCCAGAGCTGCAGTCAATTTTCTGCTGTTACATCAGGTCTTATACTCCAGTTACATCTAGAGCTGCAGTCACTATTCCACTGTTACATCAGGTCTTATACTCCAGTCACATATAGAGCTGCAGTCACTATTCTGCTGTTACATTATGTCTTATACTCCAGTCACATCGAGAGCTGCAGTCACTATTCTGCTGTTACATTATGTCTTATACTCCAGTCACATCTAGAGCTGCAGTCACTATTCTGCTGTTACATCATGTCTTATACAACAGTCACATCTAGAGCTGCAGTCACTATTCTGCTGTTACAACAGGTCTTATACTCCAGGCACATCTAGAGCTGCAGTCACTATTCTGCTGTTACATTATGTCTTATACTCCAGTCACATCTAGAGTTGCAGTCACTATTCTGCTGTTACATCAGGTCTTATACTCCAGTCACTATTTTGCTGTTACATTATGTCTTATACTCCAGTCACATCTAGAGCTGCAGTCACATCATGTCTTATACACAGTGGCGTAACTACCGCCATAGCAGCGGAGGCAGCTGCCACAGGGCCCGGGACATTACGGGCCTGGTGACAGCTGCTACCGCTGCTATCATTATACTCGGGGGTCTTTTCGGACCCCCCGAGTATAATGATTGGCGGACCAGGAGAGTTAAGAAACATAAAAAAACATGTTACTTACCTCTCCACGATCCTGCCAGGCCTCCTTCCTGATGTCTCTGACGTCACATGAACCCGGCCTGCGTCCCGGGTCATGTGACATCCGACGTCATTGAACATGGACAGCAGCGGAGAAGGCAGCGGAGAAGACCGTGTAGGAGCTGGGGGACAGGTAAGTAACAGTAATTTTTTATGTTTTTATTCCCCCGGGTCTCCGATTATTATACTCTAGGGTCTGAAAAGACCCCAGAGTATAATAATTGTTTATGGGTGTCCACTATGGGACATAATACTGTGTGCAGGGGACACTATGGGGGAAAATACTGTGTGCAGGGGAAACTATGGGGGATAATACTGTGTGCAGGGGCCACTATGGGGGATAATACTGTTTGCAGGGGCCACTAAGGGACATATTACTGTGTGCAGGGGCCACTATGGGGGATAATACTGTGTGCAGGGGCCACTATGGGGGATAATACTGTGTGCAGGGGCCACTATGGGACATAATACTATGTGCAGGGGCCACTATGGGGGATAATACTGTGTTAATGGGCCACTATGGGGCATAATAGAACACGCAGAAATGCGTAGGAGGGGGTCGGTCGAGGTCTTTGGCGTTGGTCGGGGGGGGGGGGGCATGTCAAAAGTTCGCCATGGGGCCCCGCCATTCCTACTTATACACTAGTCACATCTAGAGCTGCAGTCACTATTCTTCTGTTACATTATGTCTTATACTTCAGTCACATCTAGAGCTGCAGTCACTATTTTGCTGTTACATCATGTCTTATACTCCAGTCACAGCCAGTTCTGCTACATCTCATATGTAGCAGGGTTCAGCATCTGAGGGTGTAGCAGAGCACAGCGTCCGCTCAACGCTGCTGCATCTGAGAACTGACCAGAATGGAGACTGCTGTGGACCGATCTTAGACTCCGCCTCCTCCGGTACTCTGTATGGCATTCGGCCAATCAACGCTGGCCAATGCATTCCTATGGGAAAAAGTCAGCTCCCGCATATCGCAAGCTGACAGGGATCCCGATGAGATAGAGCCCCAAAGAGCTGGGTGAGTGACATTCCCCCCTAAATAAAGGTAATCCCTAGCTAACCCTGCCTGTACATCTATCCCTGTCTCACAGTCACATAGTTCAGTCTCATATGAACCGGATATTAAATCCACTATTCGTATAAATTGGAGGTCACCTGAATTAGCCAGCCAATTACTTTTTCCGATTTTTTTTCGATGCCTCCGTTGTCGTAGTTCCTGTCCCACCTCCCCTGCACAGTTATTGGTGCAAAAAAAGGTCCAGGGAAGGTGGGAGGGGAATCAAATTTTTAGTGAGTTTGCCACCTGGTGTTCGACTGGAATTGAACATCTCGAACAGCCTGATATCCAATCGAACATGTACTCGGTCGAACGCTGTTCGCTCATCTCTATTCGCCATCACTGCATTATTATCTTTCATTTGAAGCATAGTAGTGTTAGGGATATTATATATTTCTGGTAAGGGTATAGATTCCTGTAATATATGTTTTAAGAGTGTTAAGAGTTGTATTAACTATTCACTAGTAACAGTTGACTTAAAACACTGTCATTTAGCATCTTTTAAGAAAATAAAAAGCAGAATTGGCGACCCTTTTCATGGTTAGCACATTTTTTTTCATGATATGTAACCTCCAGAATGTGAGATGTAATTAAGTTAAGCAAACCTTAAAGCTTACAGAAAATGAGTCAAGTCACAATGCAAAATTCATGAACATTTTTCTGTTTGTATAGTATAGTATGTTTGATGTTTGATGAAAGTGCTTCACCAGGACACGAACGAGGTCTTCCTTTGTATGTGGCAATGCTGGAGCCAAAAGTTTTCAGGTTTCTATAGAAACGGGGCAGTTCTGAATGAGAGTTCTTGACACCTGCAGGTTAATGGGCAACAATAAGGCTGAAAGCAATAGGGATGGAATTCCCATGATGCCATTTTAGAAATTAGGCACTGTGCCAACGAACGTATTGCTAATTATTTTTATGACCATATTCTGTTTATATTTTACCATCAACTTAGCTGTGAACATAGTTATATAGTAGTCTGCATTTATCAAATAATGGATGATGTGATATTATGTGTTATATTATTAAAAATGAAAATCTCATAACATATTGTCTCAATAATATTATTTATTTGGAGCTTCAGAGGTCAAGAACCATTTTATTCAGGTTGTTCCTACCATGCTTAGGGTATGCTCACACGGAGGAATTTGCCACGGATTTGGGAGTAGATTTCTTTCCGGAATCCGTCTTCCATTGTTTTCAATGGGAGGTACAGATCACAGCAGGATGAAGAACTTCACCTCACTGTGTATATAAAGAACTAGCCTCTTCCCGCGACTTCATCTGCAGGTTGTTGGAGTGGATGATCCGCCTATATTCAGCAAATTGCTGCCATCGATAATTTGCCTGCTCCAGCATTTCAGCAGCTCTCAAGCTGTCCTGCAGCTGACCTTGTTCCTCACACTGTGCCTGTGATTGTTCCGGCATCTCAGCTGCTCACTGGGACGCCATATAATGAGCAGGTTGTTGGTGTTGATGATCCACCTGCTCTGTCGTTTCGACAGCTGTCAAGCTGGCCTGCTGCTAAACTTGTTCCTTGCGCTGTGCCCGTGATTGTTCCAGCATCTCAGCAGCTCACTGGGACACCATATAATGAGCGTGTTGTTGGCGTTGATGATCCGCCTGCTCCAGCGTTTTGGCAGCTTCCAAGCTGGCCTGCCGCTGAACTCATTCCTCGAGCTGTGCCCATGATTGTTCCAGTATCTCAGCAGCTCACTGGACACCATATAATGAGTGTGTTGTTGGCATTGATGATCCCCCCAACAACAACCTGCAGACGAAGTCGCGGGCAGAAGCTAGTTTATAATATTAGTAGGATAAAAGGGTCTACAGTGACCAACAATGTCAACAGGACTCTCCTGGATCTAGAGGCAACCAAGAAGAGACAGCTTCACTCACCGGAAATCAAAAGTACAGTAGAAACAACTAAACTCAGAAAGTTGTTGTGCCACAACATTTCTCACTTACGTAGGGGGTCTCCATGCTGCTGTTTCCACTACATCAGAACTGGACAAATCTCAAGAGTCAGGGAGACAATACAACTAAATATCTACAAATGGCGCCTAGCCTGTTATTTTCTAACTATGAACATTCTTATTACCGGTCACTAAATAGGTCACATTCATTCCTGTAGTGGCACTATTGACTCTACGAGTCTACAATGTATTGTTTGACTGTACATTATATTACATGTCTATAGCCTTCTTTTCACCTTTTTCCTATTTTTATACATGATACAAATATAACCTTTTCTCAATTCGTATAAGCCGACCCGAGTATAAGCCGACCCCACTAATTTTACCACCAAAAAATGGGAAAACTTATTGACTCGAGTATAAGCCTAGGGGGGAAATGTAGCAGCTACTGGAAAATTTCAAAAATTAAAATGGTTTTTGGGTGCAGTAGTTGCTGGGTGCTGGGAAAGGGGAGGGGGTGTTTTGGTTGTCAGTCTGCCCCTTCCCCGAGCTTGATCACAGTTTTTTTTTTTCCACTACGTGGAATTCAGCCTGGCTGAATATAGAGTATCTGCAGTGCTCCTATTAACCCCTTCCTGACGTAAGAGGAGCACTGCAGATCCTATATTCAGTAGACCGGGTACTTTCAGACACAGGGATACCTAATGTGTATGTGTTTCACAGTAGTTTTCTACTTTTATATGTATTCTAGGGAAAGCAGGGATTTAGAACTTTTATTTAGTTTATTTTTTTATTATAATTTTTAAAGCTTCTTTTTTTTTCACTATTTTATGGGAGATTCTATACATTACTATTGCAGCTGGTCATAGACTTGACTCGAGTATAAGCCGATGGGGGCTTTTTCAGCACAAAAATTGTGCTTAAAAATTCAGCTTATACTCGAGTATATACGGTAACAAAAACACATCACTTGAATTCCGTCATGACATTTCACTATCTTTCTACATTACATCATTACATAAACATAATCAGAATCTATACATTCAAGATTAGCAGACTGTATTGGAAATATAAAGGTACTATCTAACTGGTGAGCGACTCCTTTAAGGAGGAAGCCCTTTGACTGGGGAATTTAGGACTGCTCATCCCTCCCCTTTTGTGTTCTGGGCACTAACACTTTAAATTTTAGCAGGATTCTGCAGTATGCATTCCTGTTTTCCCACCCCACTTCACTTTAATTGTATACTGTCTAAGGTCAATTGAGTAGCATAGATTTTTCCCACTCTACAAGTCCTTCCTCTCCATTCTTAAAGGGTATTACCATCTCATCCTATCTGTACTACTTTATGTAAATTCTAGATTTTTCCTAAATAAATTGCTTTAGCAATGCTGTTATGCTTGCCTGCTATGTTAGATTATTCCTCCCATTGTTTACACAGCAGTTCCATAGTGTGGTCTATATCTGATAGGATGGATGATGTGAGCCACTGTTCTCTGGGGGAGTGAGTGCTCTCACTGTTATGTAGAGGTCTGTGGTCAGGACAATCAGTTCAGCTAATTGCAGTTTGCTGATAAAGGCTCAGGCAGATTAATTATCTCTCTGTGTAAACACAAAGATAAAGATGAGACTCCATTCTCTGTAGAAGCATGGTATTCTCTGTAGAGTCCATTCTCTTTAGAAACATGGTAAACTTAAATAATGTAGTAAACATTTACTGTGTATATTATTTGATCTACATTTATATTAGATTTCTAGTAATCATAATAATATCTTAAGGTAAAGGCAAAGTCTATATCTATTGTGATACTTCATAGTGTCCTGTACATCAAACAGTCAAAGTCATCCCCCACCAGATTGCTGAAGAATACAGGAAGTGAGAAGAAGAGATGGCAGGCAATGCTGCTGAGACAGTAATATAGGAAAATCCCTTTAAGGCCAAGAGTTTGCTCATTTCCTCCTTAGGGCTCCTTCACTGACTGGAAGGGAAAAACCGCCTGGCATTTTCCTAAGCGGTTTTTACCAAAAACCGCTCCAGAAAACGCTCCAAAAAACGCCTCAAGGTCCAAAAACCGCTTCATAATTAGGAAGCGTTTTTTTTCCGGACCAAATTACGCCGCACGTAATTCACGTGTGAACTTAGCCTTAATGTACTTGCTCATCCGCTGACATTCTATGTTGATTGCCTGGTGTGGCAATCCCCTGCTGACTGTACTTCAACCACATATTCAACCTGAAGGAAAGGTTTGACTGAGGTGCTTTCTGTGTGAACTAAGTGTTCCAGACCTGCCTGCCCCCTGGCTCTAGACATTAGAAGTGGGAAAAAGGCTTCCCAAAATCCTTTACCTGGCTGAGCCCAGGACCATTTACTTTCAGACGATGGCTGCAGCACTCAAAAGTATGCACAGAGGGTACAAAATTGTTGCGGTTTTGGATATCACAGCATGTCAATTATACCTATGGAAATGCTGACGGTTTCTCTATAGGTATAATGGAAGCAGAAAGTCCGCAGAGATTTCCTTTACTATCTGTGAAAAGCACTGCAGGAAAAACCTGTAAGGTTGAAGCCACATACAGCTAAAAAGCTGTGGGGTTGTTTTTGCAAATATTGCTGTGATTTTTCAAACTGAACCCAGGAGCGGAATTAACAGAAGGGAAAAGTATAAGTTCTTCTGTTACATTTCCTTTTCTTTTTCAAGCCACTCTTGACTTTGGCTCAAAGAAACACCAAAAAATCTGCAACAAACTCAGTGGGGTAGATTTTTTAAGACTAGGGGCAACACGGTGGCTCAGTAGTTACCACTGCAGCCTTGCAGTGCTGCAGTCTTGGATTCGAATCCTGCCAGGAACACCATCTGCAAGGAGTTTGTATGTTTTCCCTGGGTTTACATGGATTTCCTCCCATTCTACAAAGATATACTGATAGGAAAAAAAAAATACATTGTGATCCCTATATGGGGCTCACAATGTACATAAAAAAAAAAAGATTTATTAAGACTGGCGTTGCATATACCAGTTTTAATAAAGGTTTGAACTGGCGCAGGGAAGAAGTGATTTATGAACAGGCTTCAGCCTTCTCATAAATCAGGTTGTATGTCCCTGCGCCAGAGTGGACACTGCTGCCAGGTAGGAACTGGTGTAGATTTCTATTATAACTAACGCCATAAAATTGACATGAGTTATAATGATTGCGTCAGCTTACTCCGCTCCCTATCAGATATAATGTAAGAAGAGTACTGTGTGAACCTGGAGTGCTGGCATGTGCGTGTAACAAATATAATGCAGTTGTACCCTGACACTGCTATAAATGTGTATTCAATATGTACAATTATCTATATGTGATACATATGCGGTCTTTCCCTGCATTATTTACATGTAGTATGATTTATGTTAATTTCCTTTATTATTTATTTGCTGTTAGTTATTGGACTATTATTGTATCAGCCTCTACTGTTTATCCCTGGTAAGTCTGTAAATAATAGGGACTGATTTTTTATTCTTTTTTATTGTGAATTCCTATTCTGTTATAACTAAATGTTCCATTTCATATCCATTTTCTTAGCAGTGGAGAAATAAAAATCCTTCCAGGGAGAGTCTTTAAAGACAACCACTGTGCTTCATCCATGTAACACAAGACAAGGATTCATTTAAATGTGTGAATATTCACCTTTCAATATGACCCATTTCTCTGAGTACACAATAGTCTCTTCTTACTTATTTCCCAAATGAAGGAAGAGATGTAGAATTAATTATTTGATGTTCACATCGACATTTACCATTTATTAACTTTGTACAAGTTACTGCAAGACAAAAAGACCTGGGAAAACTCCATTGTACTGAAGTAAGTGTATGCGGTTTATGAAATATTTGGAATAAGATTACTAAGGTATAGGAGAGTTCTGTTGCATAATGTATTCAGGCCAAAACATGGGACCAGCCAATTGGTCACTCTGCTCAGCAAACAAATCATCAGCTACAGTACGTTTAGGATGTGAAGAAATGCGGAACCATTTACCAGTAGACAGAGCTTGGCGGACCAGGGCCCACTCCTGGGCTGCCGCAAATACACATAAAATTTCAACTGTATTAGCATCTATAGGACACTTATGCAATTGAAATACACGGTAAAGCAGGAAGCTGTTAGTTCCCTGCTCTACCATTGTATGACCTGTAGTGGTTTGTGCCCTACAGGTTCCCTAGCAACAACTAAAACATCAGCATCCTGTCTCAGGTGGCGCTATGTAGTGATGTCACCGGGACATAGACATCCTGTGGTGAAAGCACTTTGTAGGCTGTAGGCCTGAAGTGGCTTGCAGTTTACAAGATGCAACAAGAAGTCTCTGTAAATGGATCAGAGACAGATGGGTATTATTGTTATTTTTTGGGAGGGAGGTAGGTTGGGCATAATATAATAATATTAAGGACCAATATAAGTGGTCATTGGGGCAAGCAAGGGCATATAAGGAGGCTATTGGGAGGCAATATTTATGTAATAAATATACTTATTTAAGATGGTCCAGCATTGTCCAGGGGCTTGTTCCGCCAGAAGTCCTCGCTGCACATGACTACTGAGGCCAATCAGTGACCTCAGCAGTCACAGAACAGGACATCATTGGTTTGTGAGTGACTCACATGTGTGCTCTTCTTTCCTGTGACCACTGAGGCCACTGATTGGCCTCAGTGTTCACATGCAGCAAGGACTTCCACCAGAACAGGCGTTGCTGGACTGGACAGCAACCAGGGAAGACCAGAGTGCTGGAGACAAGTGAGTACTGTATTTTTTGGACTATAAGACGCACTGGACTATAAGACGGTTTATAAGGTTTTAGAGGAGGAAAATAGGGAAAAAAAATTTTGAAGCAAAAAATGGTAAAATATTTAATATATGGGAGTTGTAGTTTTGCAACAGCTGCAAGGCCACATTGACAGGTGACCCTGCAGCTGTACGGGGACGCATAGAGTGTTTTTTTTTTTTTTTGCGGGGCCAGATGTACTTTTTAGTTGTACCATTTTGGGGAATATCTATTGCTTAGATCACCTTGTATTGAAAAAAAAAAAACGGCGGTTTATGATATATGATTTTCTACTGTTATATATATTTTAGGGAAAGGAGGTGATTTAGAACTTTTATTTATTTCATTTTTTTATTATATATTTTTAAAGCTTTTTTTTTTTTTTTTTTTTTTTTACTATTTTATTCCCCCCGGGGGCTTGAGCCTGCAGTCACTTGATTGCAAGTCCCATAGACGGCAATACAACTGTATTGCCGTCTATGGGACATTCTGTCTATTAGTATTACGGCTGGTCATAGACCCAGCCGCAATACTAATACAGCAGTGACAGGCCTGGGAGCCTCATTAGGCTCCCGTCTGTCACCCGAACAGGTCGGCTCCTGCGATATCGCCACGCAGAGCCGGCCTGCAACTCCACAGGTATGGGGCCGGTGGGGACTGGCCCCGGGGGAGAAGGGGCCGCCAATACAGACCCGGCATCCGCTGTACTAGAGAGGCGGATGCCGGCGAGGAATAGACGCCGGCACAGGCGCTGGGGCCTGAGACATCGCTGCGCTCCTCTGCCCTGCATGAAGCCAGCGGCCGGGGGACGGAGGAGCAGAATAGCATCACTCCTCCCGTTGCTGGCTTCATGCAGGGCAGAGGAGCGTAGCGATGTCTCAGGCCCCGGCACCTGCATCTATCCCTTGCCGGCATCCGCCTCTCTATTACAGCGGATGCCAGGCGCCACATTCGGACTATAAGACGCACCCTTCTTTTCCCCCCAAATTTTGGGGAAAAAAAGTGTGTCTTATAGTCCGAAAAATATGGTATGTATTTTTTTATTTTTCTGTTCTGTTTCACCTTCCCCTGCCTTCTAGCCAGTGGTGAACCTAGCCTCTCTGCTGCCTGAGGCGGATGATCAAAAGATGCCCCCCCCGACTGAGCACCGGGGAAGGGGGGGTCATCGTCCGCCTCAGGCAGCGCGCGGGGGGAAGGGGTGCTAGTGGTAACAATACAGTGAATACAATGCATGCAGTAATATTTTGTTACTTACAGGAGACGTCTTCCCACATTTCCCATCTGTTCCCTTTGGACTGCTATGACCACTTCTTCCAGCTGTGACTTGACTCTGTAAAGATTGCAACAAAGATATTTTTGACTCCTCACTTCTCCACACACCCCATATATATATATATATATATATATATATATATATATATATATAATGTCCCACAGCGGCCCCTGATGTCTATATTGTGCTCCACGGTGGCCTGCAATAGAGGTTGCAGGCCACCGTGGACAGGGACCACAGTGGACCCTGCAACCTCTATTATGCCCCACAGTTGCCCACCCAACTATTATGCACCTTATTGACCCACCCGTGAACTATTATTATACTCTGGGGTCTTTTCAGACCCTGGAGTATAATAATCAGAGCCCCAGGGGAGGTGAGGGAACATAATAAACAGTTTTACTCACTTCTCCAGGATCCAATGTTACTCCTAGCAGGCTTCGGGCCTGTATGATAATGTTCCAGATGTCACATGTTCTGACTGGGACATTACCACATATTACCATACCATTACCGAAGCCTGTGCTAGCAGTAACAGGCTGTTACTGTTAGCAAAGGCTTCCGGCCTGTATGGTTTGCTAGCACAGGCTTCCGACCTGTATGGTAATGTCCCAGACCACATGACGAGTATAATAGTGGTAATTGGGGTTCGCGGCCTGGACCTGGGCCTGCTCACGGGCCACCCTCCCTGTCCTATAGCAGAAGGGGAAGCAAAGGGCGGCCATGAGCAGGTCCAAGGAGGTAGGTAAATAGGCTGCTACCTGCTGGTAATACTCCATCAGGTAGTGGCCTATATTAAAAAAAAAAAGTATGTTACTTACCTACCTTGCCTCTGCTTTTTCTGCCGCCGCCTCCTCCTCCTTTCGCCCGGCAATAAGACGTTTGTGTCTCAGCGCAGGCAGTGTGATGACGCAGAGATCTAAACCAGCCCAGGAGAAGGCTGCTCGGTTTATTTTCAGAGTGTCCCTCTCCGATGCTAGTTTAGAAAAAAAAAAAAAGTAAACGAAAATCAAATTGCTGTGGCTGCCTCCCCCTCCAAAGTGCCGGCTGTGGCGTTCACCTCACCTCACCTCATTAGAGGTGTGGCCCTGCTCCTGGTTCTGTGTTTCCTGGACAACCCCTTAAACCTCTTATTCACTAGGGGGCATTATTAACTGAAGAATTATTGATTTAAGTGGACATACAGTATTATTAGTGGGAGGGACACAGAAGGCACTATTGATTTAAGGGGGCATACAGCAGTAATGTTAATTAGGGGGGCACATGGGCTTTATTAATTGAGGGGCACTATTAATTTAAATGGGTTGTCCTATGTTAAATTTTAATGCAAACAGCAGGTGCACATTCCCACCTTTACCTGCATTGCGCTATCTGTCACCTTTGCTTGTATACAGAGCAGCTGCAGCAAGATCTCTCAACAGCAGGACCGCTACCCAACACTGCATACTGCTGCACTATTGAGAGAGGTGATTGGCTGCAGTGGTCCCAACAGCATGACATCACTGCTCCATATAAAAATAGGGCAATGAAGGTGATGGTGAGCCCAGGCCAGGGGGGAATGTAGGTGTTAGAATATTTCTACTTATAACCCTGGTCTGCTGCCGGCATTGATATTTTCGATCGCGAACAATGCCTTTAAGGGGGCACACAGGAGGTATTAATTAAGGGGCACGAAGCGGCATTGTTAAATTAAGATACATATGGGAGCATCATTCGTTTATAGGGGATCATTATATCCAGTATATTAAAATTGGAGCAGCAGCAGGATGGGGACTTTGTATAGGCTAGGAAAATGTGGGTCAGGTGCTTGAAAAAGTGAGGAGCAAAGATCTCTGTGTTGCAAACTTTACAGAGACAAGTCACAGCTGGAAGAAGTTGTGGTCCGGATGGAAGAGACAAGAAATATAAAAGATTATAGTCAGAAATGTCACATGTAAGTCACAACATTTTTCCTGTAGTGTATTTACTTATCTTGTTTGCAAAGCCCTGTCTAGAGTTGATATATACCAATTTACTGTCACTGTAAAGTGATAACATTGGTATACCTATGTAGGGAGCCCACTTAGATATGTTTGCCCCCCGCCTGTGCTGAATCCCAAGCAATGCCTCTGCCAGTAGGTTCTGAAACCCTGGTCTGAATAATGTTCAATACTGAACTTAAAATACTTTACCTGCATCTAATATCAAGGGCCAGATGTGTTTTCTAGATAGTATTGGGATGTTTGACAGCAGTCAAGGTTGAATCTGTAAATTAATATCCCTTCATAATTAATGAAAATAACTTGAGTAGAATTCCATGGCTGTGGCACCCAAACCACAAGCACAGCTGGGCAATGCCAGAGGGGCCAAGGAAAGTTTTTAGTTATACTAAATATTCAATTGAGACCTAATGACTAGATCTTTACTTCGTTTCTACTAGTAGAGATCTGTAAATGAGCATATGATCATTTCTGGTCTGGACATAGCATGGTGCGTTAGTAGGTGATATGTAAATCATATATGTATTTCAGGGAGCCTATTTCTCTTTTATCAGAACTTTTTTCATCTTGTATTGGTTATGTACAGCATGACAGCTGGTGGTGGGTTGCTGACAACCGATATGGAGAATGTAAATCCTGTTGGCCATCATATCAAACTGCAAATGTACTAACATTCAAGTGGTTTTACATTTTGTAGGGTAATGCTCTTTAAAGAGAGCCTTTCACCACTTCTACCACTTCAAGTTCTTAGCATCTGTTAACAGGCAGCACTCCACTGATCTCAGCACAATTAGAATTTTTGCTGTAGTCTCCCGAGCAACAAACGCAGTTAGTTTTGGTACCTAATCTGCTATTTAAGCTCTGCAATGTCAGAAGGGCGGTGTCAGACAGGGGGTGTGTTTCAGAGATTCAATCAGAGGCAGCCAGTGTCAGAGCTCAGAATCACACCCCTTGCCTGCTCCTGCCTGACATCGCCCCCTGACAGTATAGAACCTAAATGGTATAACAGCCACCAAAACTAACTGCGCTTGTTGCTCGGGAATGGAGAGGCTAGAGAAAATATTCTATCTGTGCCAGAATCAGTGGAGCAGCGCCTATTATGTGATGCAAAGAGCTGGCATTGTTGAAGGTAGTGAAAGCTCCTCTTTAAATAGGATTTCCGTCCTAAATAAAGATTTACTAAAGTAAATCAGTACTTACACTAATGAACACATTTTATAAGTTATGTTTTACAGCAAGAGTTAGTACATTTTTATTTAGTTACTGATGGCAGTGTTTTAACCCTTACATGGCATCCACTGAAATCAATAGATGTTTGTGTAATGCATGTAGGCATGTGGTGTGCAAGAGCTAGTGCTAAACTCTGCAGCAGCTGTTTGCTTTGGCATTTAGGCTAAGGCCCCACGTTACAGGCCGCAACCAAAATGCGCTGTGGGAAAAACAGCAGAAGAACATCAGGGTTTTTCCCACAGCACTTTTCACAGAAAGTCCACAGAGTTTTTCTCAGCCGACCTTCTGCTTTCATTATACCTATACAGAAACTGCATTTCCATAGGTATAATGGACATACTGTGACTTGCAAAAACGTGTTTTTCAAATTGCAGTTTTCAAAAGTTCTGGAACAAACAGAGTTTTGGTTTTGAGGTGCTAGGCCTACACCCTGATAGTAAGAGATACTGTGTAGTTGATGGTCAGATGTCCAGGATTTCATTTATTATTGGAACGGTTTGGTGAAATCTGTGTTATATCTCTGCACACTGTGGTTGGCGAAATAAAGCTGGCTGAGGTCAGTTTTGAAACTGAAGTGCCTATGTGGAACTGAAGTTCTTGACATGCTAACCACCTTAGGCTGAATATGACGATCCCGTGAACTGACAAACCCCCAGATTCTCACACAAGGTTATGAAATGTTGTTTTTCTGAAGATTTGTAGCAGAATTTTCATGTAGATTTTCAGGTTCATTTTGTACCAAAATCTCTGTCAATTCTATGTTACATTGCATCCCACTGATTTCAATAGAAATCTGTGTTGCAATTGAAAAAGGTGACATGTAAATACTTGACACCGCTTCCACACAGAAATCACAGTGCCAAACACATATTAGCCCCATTGAATGATACTGTGTGCAAATATCGATAGCACGTCATATTACAAATCTACAGATGAAATACAAAGGTCAGCCTCAAATTACTCGTGAAGAATTTCACAGTGTATATTTCATAACAGAAAAATCTGCTGTGTGAATATGAAGAGGTAGTGTTTTATAAGAGGTGGTCTTTTGGAGAGATTTCAATATAATCGTAATTATAAAATATTCCTGTTCAAAGAAGCGTTTTTGCTACACATTTTATGCTTTACATCTACTAAGGGAAGTGAATATCGCGGTTTAGGTATGCATTCCTATAATAGACTATTTTTTTACACACATATAGAATAGCGATTCCATTGTGCTTGAATGAAATGCTTGTGGTAAACTCTGAAGCAGAAACACCTTATAACAAGGTCATTATGTCTACATGGCTACAACTTAATTACAATACATATGAATGCAGAATGCGAGCAATACAAAATATTAACCATGTAAGAAATGACAGTCACTATTATCACTCAGATACCGCCTCCATGTTACACCAAAGAACAGAACATTGGTCATCACAAACATAGTGCTGTCTAGGAATGGTCTTATAAACTTACAGATATAGAGTATGTACACTTGATACAGTACAAACCTGCATTAACAATTTCCTATGGTACAATACTTCTGATAATGTAACTACATGTATAGCTTGCACAAGTGAAGGACGTTATCGTTTTGCATGTGAATTGTACTGTTTGTTTACTCAGTGCCAACAAATACAACATGACATGAATGAACTACCTTGTATACATTCTTTTGATATGTAAATGAATCAGGTAATTATAAACCATGTAGTCTTGGTATTTCCTTGAAGTCTAGTATACATATGCTATGCTATGAAGTAGTATTCAGAAAAAATAATATAAACATATACATAAATCAATAAAGAAATAAATATACAACACAACAAACAAACCTTCTACACACATACATGCACACTCACATATATATATATATATATATATATATATATATATATATATATATATTGATATGGCAATGAGTTAAGGACAACATTGAATATATGATAATGTACAGGTCCATCCATCCATACATACGTACTGTAGATGTAGTCAGTTGTGACTGCATCTAAGAATGTATGGATGTACGAACTACTTCACACTGACTTTAAGTAAGGTTTTATGTCCTTTACATATTCAACAGATAAACATTACTGACCAGTGCACCTTCTTGTTGGTAGTCATATTGGATGAGAAACCACAAAGGAATGTTGTATTTTTCTGGACAGTTTCAGCAGAGCTGGATTCCTTTTCTTAACCTTTCTGTTGGCCTGAGGGGTCACACATCATTGTCCCCACCTTGCTGTCAAATCCTAGATATACCAGTCTGACGGGAAGCTGTTACTGGAGCGACCCAACCCAGTTAACTGACCAGTTGGCTGATATGGTCATGTCAATTAAGGTGTGGGGGACAATTGTTCCTCCTGGGGGCAAAGTTTAGACTCTTGTGATGGATAATTATAAGGCTACATTCACTGAGGTGACACAGCAGGAACAATAATAGTTAGAGATTACTTAGTATAGCCACATGAAACAGTTGATCTTAAAGTAACATAATCTTATAGTAACATAGTAAACATAGTAAATTTAAAAAAGACATACAGTATGTCCAGCATGCTCAACCAGGGAATGAACTTGTGTTGGTAGTGATATTCCTATAACATACATTCATTGCATATAGAGTACATATGGAAACAATATATTACCTGTGATCATAGAAAACCAATATGGCTAACTAAAACAGTACAGAATGCAATGAGGGATAGAAAGGAAGCATTTAAAGTACTAAAACAAGAGCGTAGCGACACAGCATTAAAAAACTATAAGGAGAAAAATAAATTGTGCAAAAGACAAATAAAAGAGGCGAAGATTGAGGCTGAGAGAAAAATTGCCAAGGAAAGTAAAAGTAATCCAAAATTATTCTTCAATTACATAAATAATAAGAGAATAAAAACTGACAATGTGGGCACTCTCAAAAATAATCTGGGTGTAATGGTGGAGGAGAGTGAGGAAAAAGCACAAGTATTAAATGCCTTCTTCTCTACAGTGTTTACACAAGAAAATCCATTGGCCAGCAACATGATTAGGGGTAATGTTAACTCTCAAATGTCACCTGCTTAACCCAGGAAGAAGTGCGGCGCTGCCTGCAAAACACTAAAATAGAGAAATCGCTTGGTCCAGATGGAATACACCCCTAAGTTCTGAGGGAATTAAGCATGGTCATAGATAGACCCTTGTATCTAATATTTAAGGATTCAGTAATTACTGGGTCTGTTCCACAGGATTGACGAATAGCAAATGTGGTGCCAATTTTCAAAAAGGGGTGTAAAAGGGAACCTGGAAACTATAGGCCAGTAAGTTTAACTTCTGTGGTGGGAAAGATATATGAGGGATTTCTAAGAGATGCTATCCTGGAGTATCTCAATGTAAATAATCTTATAACACCAAATCAGCATGGGTTTATGAGGAATCGGTCCTGTCAGTATAATCTGATCAGCTTCTATGAAGAGGTAAGTTCAAGACTGGACATGGGTAATGCAGTGGACGTGGTGTACCTGGACTTTTCAAAGGCTTTTGATACTGTTCCACATAAACGGTTGGTATGCAAAATGAGAATGTTGGGACTGGGGGGGGGGGGGAACATATTCATTTGGGTTAGCAACTGGCTCACTGATAGGAAACAGAGGGTACTTGTTAATGGTAAATATTTAGACTGGGCCACAGTCACTGATCAAGTATGAGCTCCCCTGCTCTGCCTTATCACGACAAGCAGAACAATTATTTTTTTTCACCTCTGTTAATGAAACACTGATATATCCAAGTGGTGTATAAAGTGTATCTATAAGTCATGCATATTTGACACAGCCAGGATGTTATGTGATGTGTGCTTATTAGAGATGAACGAGTACTTTTCGGATCAGCCGATCCGAACAGCACGCTCTATAGAAATGAATGGATGCACCTGGTACTTCCACTTTGACGGCGGCCGGCCGCTTAACCCCCCCCCCCCCACCCGCATGCCGGTTACGTCCATTCATTTGTATGCGAGCGTGCTGTTTGGATCGGCTGATCCGAACAGTACTCGCTCATCTCTAGTGCTTATATGTTTTGTTGACGACTGCAGATACAGCATCAAGAAAGCTGGGCAGGTGGTCTTTTTCATTTATCTTTAGATGATTCTACCAGCTAAGGGTACGATCATATGGAGGAATTTGGAGTTGATTTTGAATCGGATTTCCTCTGAAAATCGACTAAAAGAAGTTGCTAGAATCTGCATGACATTGCCTTCAATTGGAGGCAGCGACAAATGCTTCTTTTTTGAGTGTACTGAATAAAGAAGGGTCCTGCTGCATCTTGTCACAGATGCATGGATTAATCACCTGGAAAGCTGCAGTGTGAGGCCTCTCCAAACTCCTCCGTGTGAACAAGGTACCAATATGCATAGGACAAATGTCAGCCAAATCTACTAATTTCAGCGGGTCCAGTCAGCTATCTAAGGTATATGCTGTTGTTTGGAATCCATACCTCCCAACTTTTGAAGAACTGAAAGAGGGACAAAATGTGCTCCACCTATTTTTATGTTGACTCCGCCCATTCTCAGTTTCATGTCCCCCATCTCTGCCCACAGTTTCATGTCCCCCATCTCTGCCCCCAGATTCATGCCCCATCTCTGCCCACAGTTTCATGTCCCCTCACCTCTGCCCCTAGATTCATGTCCCTCATCTCTGCCCATAGTTTCATGTCCCCCCATCTCTGTCCCCAGTTTCATGTCCCCCCTTCTCTGTTCCCAGTCTCATGTCCCCCCATCTCTGCCCCCAGATTCATGTCCCCCATCTCTGCCCCAGATTCATGTCCCCCCATCTCTGCCCACAGTTCCATGTCCCCCATCTCTGCCCCCAGATTCATGTCCCCCATCTCTGTCCCCAGTTTCTTGTCCCCCCCATCTCTGTCCCCAGTTTCATGTCCCCCATCTCTGCCCCCAGATTCATGTCCCCCCTCTCTGCCCCCAGATTCATGTCCTCCCATCTCTGCCCACAGTTCCATGTCCCCCCATCTCTTCCCCCAGGTTCATGTCTGCCCCCAGATTCATGTCCCCCCATCTCTGCCCACATTTCCATGTCCCCCATCTCTGTCCCCAGTTTCATGTCCCCCCATCTCTGCCCCCAGATTCATGTCCCCCCATCTATGCCCCCAGATTCATGTCCCCCTATCTCTGCCCACAGTTTCATGTCCCCCATCTCTGCCCACAGTTTCATGTCTGCCCCCAGATTCATGCCCCATCTCTGCCCACAGTTTCATGTCCCCTCACCTCTGCCCCTAGATTCATGTCCCTCATCTCTGCCCATAGTTTCATGTCCCCCCATCTCTGTCCCCAGTTTCATGTCCCCCTTCCCAGTCTCATGTCCCCCCATCTCTGCCCCCAGATTCATGTCCCCCCAGATTCATGTCCCCACATCTCTGCCCACAGTTCCATGTCCCCCATCTCTGCCCACAGTTTCATGTCTGCCCCCAGATTCATGCTCCATCTCTACCCACAGTTTCATGTCCCCTCACCTCTGCCCCTAGATTCATGTCCCTCATCTCTGCCCATAGTTTCATGTCCCCCCATCTTTGTCCCCAGTTTCATGTCCCCCCTTCTCTGTTCCCAGTCTCATGTCCCCCCATCTCTGCCCCCAGATTCATGTCCCCCCAGATTCATGTCCCCTCACCTCTGCCCCTAGATTCATGTCCCTCATCTCTGCCCATAGTTTCATGTCCCCCCATCTCTGTCCCCAGTTTCATGTCCCCCCATCTCTGCCCCCAGATTCATGTCCCCCCCTCTCTGCCCCAGATTCATGTCTGCCCCCAGATTCATGTCCCCCCATCTCTGCCCACATTTCCATGTCCCCCCATCTCTGTCCCCAGTTTCATGTCCCCCCATCTCTGCCCCCAGATTCATGTCCCCCCATCTCTGCCCCCAGATTCATGTTCCCCCATCTCTGCCCACAGTTCCATGTCCCCCCATCTCTTCCCCCAGATTCATGTCTGCCCCCAGATTCATGTCCCCCCATCTTTGCCCACGGTTCCATGTCCCCCATCTCTGCCCCCAGATTCATGTCCCCCCATCTCTTCCCACAGTTCCATATCCCCCCATCTCTTCCCCCAGATTCATGTCTGCCCCCAGATTCATCTCCCCCATCTTTGCCCACAGATTCATGTCCCCCCATCTCCGCCCAGTTTCCAGTCCCCCCCCCTTCATCTGCCCCCAGTTCCATGGGCCCCCTTCATTATGTTCCACCTCAATGTTTAACACAAAAAAACACTTATACTCACCTTTTCCTCGCTCCCCCGCCGCTCTCTCAGCAGTCTCACTAACAGAGTTGTAGGCGTGATGTGACGTCATCACATCGCGCCTACACATTCAGTAGCCGGAGCGCAGTGGATGTGTTGAATACAACTCACATATGTATTCAACTCAAATCTGCATCCTCCAGACGCAGATCTGAGTTGAAACCGGGACATACCTCCTGCAGACCAGGACCATGGGACAGGACACAGAATTTGTGAATGTCCCGTGGAATTCGGGATGGTTGGGAGGTATGGGAATCTCCCCCCAAAGGCAGATTTTCTGTACATTAGGATTATTCCCTTTTCCCTAGTAAAGGGATGCTATCACCACCAAAATCATTTGTAGACCACTTCTACAGCATGTTGGTGCAGTGGCTGCCATTTTTTGCATCAGAATGTAGCTTTGCTTTTTGCACTTTTACACCAACAAAGTATATTCATTATGCCATCAACAGCCGTTACAATAGCATATAAGTGGTTTAGAGGTGGTAGAACCTTTAAAAACAGATAATGCAGACCACTATGTATGACCACATTTATGGACCACCAATTCACAGATTATAGAAGAAAAATATGCTTACGCTGGGTTCACACCAACGTTCAGTCTCTGTACTTAGGTTTCTTCTGCCGGCAGAAGACGGAAACCTGTCAGACCGGGTCCAGCCGTGAGCGTTCTATGCTTTTCGCGGCAACTCATTTTTTTTTAAACCGGACACAAAGTCCTGCATGTCCGACTTTGTGTTTGGTTAAAAAAAACAAAACGGTTTTGCCGTGAAGGGCATAAAACGCTCACTGCCGGACACTTTTCAAACACTTTTCAAATGAATGGGTTTGAAAAATGCCTGCTGGTTTCCGTCTCCTGCCCAGCTTCGGGAAGGAAACAGAAACCTGTATAAACGGAGACCGGGCACAGATGTGAACGAGCCTTTAGCACACGTCAATCACTTTAAGTTTAGGAAAGATTGTTTCACAACTATTTGTACATTGGCAAAGGTAAGTGCTTATATGGAAACTGCTTCAAAAACATTAGATATAAGCTGCATTAATTACATTGCTATGGGTTTTGGGAGCTAAAATGGATGGAAAGTTGTAGTTCCGTCCCTCACTAAGGGACCGTACTGAGAAGTAATATGTTGTTTTTATGTAGCTGAAAAGTGCAGTGACTTTTATTTTAATCAAATTTACTTTACTCCAAGAAGAAATTTACCATCTGTCCTAATGATATGAGCAGTGACAAGGGAAACTCCACTAAAATGTAACCATCAGAGAATAAGGTCAGTGAGGAGAATCCTCAGGCAGGCAGACAACTCCTCTGAGCGCGCGATTCTCCCCTTGGGTAAGATATTTTAGATGCTTAGTTTTGTTCTCTACATCAGATCCAATTTTTCTGAATGTGTTACTAACATTGTTAAAAGAACTGAGACCAGTGAAGCCAGAATGGGAGGGAATGACATCTGCTAAGTCTACTCTTTCTGCAAGTGCATCATAGTACTTCTGACAGACGTTTGCATTGTCAGGTATTCTTTATTTGTATACTGGGACTGCACTTGGAAAATCTTATTTGTCATTGGTCAGTTGTCACATTATTGTGTTTAAATAGTGTTTCACTCTCTATAGAGATGAGAGACTAATCTGAAAAAAGGTGTTTATGGCATAGTGTTTGTCATCTTACCAGAATAACATTGCTAGTTACACTATATTGGGTGAAAATTGGATCAAACCTCCAACATGTACATTAAAGTTGTGTTCTAAACCCTACAAATATGTTTTGACTGCTACAAAATACTAAAAAAATCTATAAGATATTTAGATGTGAATAGGTCACTGTTCTTACGCTACATCTTGGTACAGGACCATGACAGTGGTAGCCCATTATTACAGCAGATACCTGTCATCTATAGTGATTGTCACCATATCCAGCTCTTGCATGACAAAATATCAAGCGGAGTCACATCTCTATACTCTAGTAACTTTTGAGGTCCTTTGAGCTTCCATTCTGGTGTCCGTCATTTTGCCAGATGATAATATCCAGCATGCAAGACTTTTTTGTTTGCAATCTTTAATGGATTCTGTGATCAAAACTCCTAATGCAGATGTAAACTTTCACACCTTTCTCCTTTCACACCATTTTTTGTTTGAGACAGGGAGACAGTTTTTTCTTTCTTTTTTGTTGGATTCAGCAAAAAAATAAATCCCTAAAGGGGCATTCACACTACTGCCTGGCGGTTTTCGTCCTAAACCACGGGGAAACTGGACAGCGGATAGGTTGCCAGCGGTCAGGTTTAAAACTCATTCATTGGAATGAGTCCGTATGCAGCCTCTCTGCCTGTTAACCTTTTTTTTTTTTTTTGCACAGACACAAAGTCCTGAAGGTATGACTTTGTATCTGAGCAAAAGAAAGGTTACCGGGTGGAGAGGCTGCATATGGACACCGGTGGTCACCTTTAAAAACCCATTTAAATGCATTTTAAAGCTGATCACTGGCAAGCCATCCTCTGTCCAGTTTCTCCAGGGTTTAGGATGGAAACCCTGAGGCGGACAGCGGAGGTAGTGTGAACACCCCCTAATTTGTTAATCAATTTTCATCATTTTGTATGTGCTTTTGTAAATAAAAAACAAGACAAAAACTACTGATGTATTTTCTTGCTGAATCAAAAAGTAGCAAATATGTCTGACCTTTTACCATACAGAAAAAAATCACATCCTATTTTCTTACATAAAACACATGCAAACTGCTGCAGGGGGATCAGATCATCAGGCTTTTTATTTGCAAAAAAAAGCTGATTCCTGCCTGAAATAAAAACATGGTGTTAAAGCAGCCTTAGGTTCAGGCGCCACATTGCATTTCCACTGGCTTTTTCCACGTTAGCGTTTTGCTACGTTGGGCCTTAGCTGTAAAGTCACAAGAAACCTGTAATAAAAACAGTCAATTCAGTCATTAAGCCTAAAAAGCCTTGTACAGACCACAACCCTGTCCTAAGGCAAATGAACATAATAGACTAGATATTTATCAAAAAAGATGAAGGTTGTTACCTTTATAGTGGAACCTGGAATTATCTACTGTAACAAATGGGTTAACGCTCTAGTGTGCTTAATCTGAAATAGCCGTTCTTACCCTTTACACTTTTGACATGTTCTGCAGAAATGAAGAACAAGGATACAGCATGTAAAACATGACAAAGAAAGGCACGAGGCAAACAAGAGGCAATGCAGCCTGCCCTTGATAAAATTTGCATTACTTTAAATGGTTGGCAGCTAGGAAGCGAAGTATATCAGAACCTGTCTTCCCTGCTCTTTGCAGTTTCTTGAAATGCCTGTTATATAAATTGAAAACAAGTTGAACATTTTAATGCACCTTACCCAACATTATAGTGAAAACAAATGGATTCAGCGTGACTACTGGCCCATACTCAAATCTAGCCCCAAGAAACATTGCAGAACTGAGGCTTGCAAAGCACTGCCCTCTAGTGGTGACATATTTGAATCGTACAAGTAAGGAAAGTTCACCTCAGCATGAAAATGTACGTTTCTCTCTGCTTTGCAGACACTTTTTTTTCAGCATGTTTGTTATTTGTTGGAGAATATTACAATGAAAGTAAAAAAAGGTTTTCGTATCTGTTTTGCACAAAGCTATAACTCTTGTATCTTGCCTAGTCCACAAATAAATGTATTACTCTTTCTTATTAGATCATATACACAAGAGGGGATATCACAATGCTGGAATTGGTTTTGATATATGCACAGAAGCAGATAAAAACAACATGAGAGAGGCTATGAGTGTATAATGTAAGCTGAAATGTGTATGGTACTTATACAATTGGTGTGGATATAGTTTTCATCTACTTGTTGTGCTATTATTCAGTTATATAGCGCCAACCTATTCTGCTGTATAGGGATTTTCATCACTCATGTCTAAATTCCAAATTAACGTATCAATATGTTTTTTAGTGAGTTGTTATTTTAAGATTGTATCAAGTAAGTATGGCCTTTTCAGTAATATACTGTAATCTTATATCTTTTTGATAAAATTGCTTTGTAGAGGACCTTTCATCAGATTGGGCACAGGCGGTTCTATATACTGCTGGAAAGCTGACAGTGCGCTGAATTCAGCGCACTGTCGGCTTTCTCGATCTGTGCCCGTTGTAAAGTGCTATCGGTCCCGGTACCGTAGCGCTTTACAGTCAGAAGGGCGTTTCTGACACTTAGCCAGGGACGTCCTTCTGCCCAGCAGCGCCTATCGCGCTGTACAGTGTGAGAGGGAGGAACACCCCTCCCTCCGCTCACAGTGCTCGTCCATAGACAAGTATTATCAGGAGGGGAGGGGGCGTTCCTCCCGGCTCCACAGTACAGCACAATAGGCGCTGCTGGGCAGAAGGGCGTCCCTGGCTAACTGTCAGAAATGCCCTTCTGACTGTAAAGCGCTACGGTACCGGGACTGATAGTGCTTTACCCGGGGCACAGATCGGGAAAGCCGACAGTGCACTGAATTCAGTGCACTGTCAGCTTTCCAGCAGTATATGGAACTGCCTGTGCCCAATCTGATGAAAGGTCCTCTTTAAATTTTATAGACTCACAAGATAATAAGGGCCCTTGATATTGGGTTATGGGTATATTCTGGTCAAATATAAACTAATGTCTAACAGTTTTCTTGCAGAATTCAGCCAGACTTTATGATGTTGAGTTGAAAATGGGTTACTGATAGTTGTGGGGCATATTTTCACTGGTGTCGGACAACTTGTCTACTCTACATATGGTAATACCACGACACACACTATACACACTTATTATTCATAATAAATCATATTAAGTCATGTTGAGTGTTCATCCACCAGTACATATATATTGTAGAATAAATTGTATTTACAGATTTTTTTTAAAGAGGACCTTTCATCACTTGGGGCACATGCGGTTTTATATACCGCTAGAAAGTCGACAGTATGCTGAATTCAGTGCACTGTCGGCTTTCACGTTCTGTGCCCCCAGTGAAGAGCTATCGGTGCCGGTACTGTAGCTCTTCACCGTCAGAAAGGCGTTCCTGACAGTTAGTCAGGAACACCCTTCCTCACAGCAGCGCCTACAGCACTGTAATGTGAGAGAAGTGAGGAACGCCCCCTCCCCTCCTGTTAGTACTCGTCCATAGACGAATACTGGGGGAGACATTCCTCCCTGCTCTTAAAGTACAGTGCTATAGGCTTTCTAGCGGTATATAAAACTGCATGTGCCCCAAGTGATGAAAGGTCCTTTTTAAGGCGATGTTATGGTCTAAGTTAGACCTTTCTCGAACCCAGTCTGTGAGCACTATGGTACATGATAAGAGATGAAGACTGGCTGGATGGGGTAAAGTATACCCTCACGTAATGAGCCTAAGATCATGTCCCAAACAATCGCAGCAGGATGCAGGAAAAATCAGCTACCTATTTGAATGTCGGCATTCCATCGTGGCAATCCCACAGCCAAATACAACAGTGGAAAATGAAGAGGAACCTAGCCTTATTCTGAATAATATAGTCACACAAAAAGTAAACTTTGCTTTAAAGTGAGCCTGTCAAGTCCAATAATTGTGCCCTGTGGGACCTTTAGTACAAGCAGAAACATACCTTCATGGCCACAAATCAATAAATCATTGAAAGATAATAACCTTTTTACGATTATTCAAATCATCCTGCAGGCGTCCTGGGGATGGGACTGATTTGCCAGATTTCTCTACAGTCACATGCAAATGTTCCAACTCTTCTCTGTAATGTCTCCCCTTTAACTGTGACTGACATTTTCAGCCTCTGAGGCCCCATGTTGCAGAAATGCAGCTTTCTTTGTTGCAGATTTTGCTGCGTTTTTTTTTTTTTTTTAACCAAAGCCAGGAGTGGATTGAGCAGAAGATAGAAATATAAGGACTTGCCATAGATTTCCCCTTCCTTTTATAGCCATTCTTGGCTTGTGCTTCCACAATATGGGGCCTCAGCCTTAAGTCTGCTTCTGTGAGCATTACCAAACATTTAAAATCAATTCCTCTCCATTACTATGCAAGGGCGAGCTTTAAACATATGCACCGACAATGAAGAGTCATTAAATGCTTTAGTAAATCCAAGGAAGTGCTTTCAATCTTACAAATCCGGAGTACATGTCACAAGCATCTGAAGAGGACTTGCAGTGACATCCTTCAGTTACCATACTATTGTGTAATGGACAACGTGAAGAAGTAGAGGGGAAAGTCATAGCCATTAGTTGGCCATATGATAGCCAAGCAGTAAGAGGCATGTGGTTTCTGTTATTCTATTACTGTACTGCACAATACTGTCAAAAATTGTTGTGTTAATTTTCTAGTCAAAAAATGCAGAATCTGCTATAAAGGAGCATTGAATGTAGATATGAACATAGTCAAATGATGGCTTTGTACTTTAGAATGGCCTCCTGACAAAGCCATTTAGTGGTGAAATGCACATTGAGCATAGCACCATTATTTCTCCTCCTGAACTTTTGTGTGTTTGTATATTCTTAGATTCTGTTATTACGGCACCGGGTTTGTATATGTATTATTATGTATTAAATCTCATGTTTTTGGCTACTTCTTAAGGACCTTGTTGAGTTATCCTGTTTTCATATATTGCCACTGGTTATTTTTCATTGATTGTTGGGATTTATGAGAGGTCTAAGTAGCTATATTTTAGCATACATTTCCTATCAATACATGCTAACTTGAATATTATGCTTTATGACTTATTACCCGGGCCTTAGTACATGGCTCCTTCTATTTTGTAGCCCTACATTTACATTTTGGGATTTTTCACATACCTGATATGAGCGGTGCTTTATATACAGTCCTATGAAAAAGTTTGGGCACCCCTATTAATCTTAATCATTTTTAGTTCTAAATATTTTGGTGTTTGCAACAGCCATTTCAGTTTGATATATCTAATAACTGATGGACACAGTAATATTTCAGGATTGAAATGAGGTTTATTGTACTAACAGAAAATGCGCAATATGCATTAAACCAAAATTTGACCGGTGCAAAAATATGGGCACCTCAACAGAAAAGTGACATTAATATTTAGTACATCCTCCTTTTGCAAAGATAACAGCCTCTAGTCGCTTCCTGTAGCTTTTAATCAGTTCCTGGATCCTGGATGAAGGTATTTTGGACCATTTCTTTCTACAAAACAATTCAAGTTCAGTTAAGTTTGATGGTCGCCGAACATGGACAGCCCGCTCTCAAATGATCTGAAAACAAAGATTGTTCAACATAGTTGTTCAGGGGAAGGATACAAAACGTTGTCTCAGAGATTTAACCTGTCAGTTTCCACTGTGAGGAACATAGTAAGGAAATGGAAGACCACAGGGACAGTTCTTGTTAAGCCCAGAAGTGACAGGCCAAGAAAAATATCAGAAAGGCAGAGAAGAAGGAAGGTGAGAACAGTCAAGGACAATCCACAGATGACCTCCAAAGAGCTGTAGCATCATCTTGCTGCAGATGGTGTCACTGTGCATCGGTCAACTATACAGCGCACTTTGCACAAATAGAAGCTGTATGGGAGAGTGATGAGAAAGAAGCCGTTTCTGCACGTACGCCACAAATAGAGTTGCCTGAGGTATGAAAAAGCACATTTGGACAAGGCAGCTTCATTTTGGAAACAAAAATTGAGTTGTTTGGTTATAAAAAAAGGCGTTATGCATGGCGTCCAAAAAGAAACAGCATTCCAAGAAAAACACATGCTACCCACTGTAAAATTTGGTGGAGGTTCCATCATGCTTTGGGGCTGTGTGGCCAATGCCGGCATCGGGAATCTTGTTAAAGTTGAGGGTCGCATGGATTCCACTCAGTATCAGCAGATTCTTGAGAATAATGTTCAAGAATCAGTGACGAAGTTGAAGTTACGCCGGGGATGGATATTTCAGCAAGACAATGATCCAAAACACCGCTCCAAATCCTCAGGCATTCATGCAGAGGAACAATTACAATGTTCTGGAATGGCCATCCCAGTCCCCAGACCTGAATATCATTGAACATCTGTGGGATGATTTGAAGCGGGCTGTCCATGCTCGGCGACCATCTAACTTAACTGAACTTGAATTGTTTGTCCAAAATACCTTTATCCAGGATCCAGGAACTGATTAAAAGCTACAGGAAGCGACTAGAGGCTGTTATCTTTGCAAAAGGAGGATGTACTAAATATTAATGTCACTTTTCTGTTGAGGTGCCCATACTTTTGCACCGGTCAAATTTTGGTTTAATGCATATTGCGCATTTTCTGTTAGTACAATAAACCTCATTTCAATCCTGAAATATTACTGTGTCCATCAGTTATTAGATATATCAAACTGAAATGGCTGTTGCAAATACCAAAATATTTAGAACTAAAAATGATTAAGATTAATAGGGGTGCCCAAACTTTTTCATAGGACTGTATGTATACTTTAATGATTTAACTACATTGCCTTTATATGTGATCTTATATACAAATTTGTTATGTTCACCCATATTTGATCCAGCAGATTGTTAGCTGTGGACCACACCACATTATCACTCAGGGGGAGAGGGTTCTTTGATATTTAGTGACCCTGTTTGTTGGTATACTCTCCTTCTGATTTACATATTTATTTGCATTATATATATTTTACATTAATAAATTTGTTATCATATTTTTGTTATATGAGTGGTCTCTACGAATATTTTCCTTCGGTTGTGTCTTTGTTTGATATCTATGGGACTTTGATATATTGGGTTTTTTTTTTTTATTAAACTTTAAATAGCCCATACACCTGCATGCTCTGCCCAGCTGACCAGGGGAGAAGACCATTGTCATTGTCAGATGAGCGAACAGTAAAATGTTCGAGGTTCGATATTCGTTTCGAGTAGCCCCTCAATATTTGACTACTCGAATCGAATATCGAACCTTATTATAGTCTATGGGGGGAAAATGCTCATTTCAGGGGTAGGCAACGTTCGATCAAATTATACTTACCAAGTCCACGAGTGAGGGTCGGGCTGGATCCTCCGAGAAGTCTTCTCTTTGAATTCACTCTGCCAGGCATCAGGCCTGGGCAGAGCCGACTGTGAATGCCCACACTACAAGCGGACATGCGCAGTCGGCTCTGCCCAGGCCCGATGCCTGGCAGAGTGAATGAAGAACCGGAAGACGCCGCGGGGAGGCTGCACAGAGAAGACTTCTAAAGGTAGGAGAAGAACCAGCATTGATTGGCCGACTGTATAGCATTCGGCCAATCAATGCTGGTTCTGCATCGAACTTTTACATTCGAATAGCGAGTGGTACTCGAACGAGTACGAGTATTTCGAATACCGTAGTATTCGATCGAATACCTACTCGATCGAGTACTTCTCGCTCATCTCTAATCTCTAGCATCGGCTTGTATCCCTGTGTTGGGCAGTTCAAATTGAAATGTTGCATTAATACCCCCCCACATCTGCCCTCAGAGAGAGACAACAGCGGGTTGGCTGAGATACATGTAATGTCTATGGTCTACTTAAGAGTAATTATCATAAACTTTCAGAAGAGCGTTACATGAATAGAGGTTTCATCTTGCAGCTTGTACATCAAATTACCACCATAATGGAGTTGATCATCCCAGACTGTCACATAATGTTTCTAACAAAGAAAGTGAATGTTAGATCAATGTGTTCAATAAATACAAGACAAAGTATGATTGTTTGTGTTCTTTATTTCATCAAAATCGTACTTCACACACACACCATTCTCTCTTATCACGGTGAAAGGGAGCAATTTCCTTTGTAAAAGATTTATCATATCATGTTCAGGCAAATCTTTTATCTTCAGGTGAATTTTCTAGTCACTTTCTTGTCTTTTCTAATCCAAGTTTCCTATGAGCATAACTCCACTTTTACAGGGGTTTAAAGTCAAAACATTGTCGAAAGGGAATGCTTATTTCTTTCCATTAAGAAATCTATTAAAACACACTTCATATCCTTTGTTTTTGCCATCTTATTCTGTGTTTTGTTATCCTTTTTCTTTACATGATTATACGGCATATTGTTGGGAGCTATGGATAGAGGTTGCAGAGGTTTGCTTCATTCTACGTTTCAGTCAAGGACGGATTGGGAACTGAAAATGGCCCTGGAAAATTTTTTAAAAGAGGTCCAATTTTATAGCTCTGTAGAAGTAGACAGAGCCAGCACAAATATGGAAATTCATTGGGTTATTTTTCTGCAATGCTTTTCACAGAAAGTGTGTAGAGTTTTCCTCTGTAGACTTTCTGTCCCTATTATACCTATACAAAAATCATCAGTGTTCCCCTAAATATAATTTACATGCTGCGATTAACAAAAACATAACGTTTTTTGAAATCACAGGATTTCCGCTGCACATATTTTTCTGCAATATGTTTATGGAGTTAGCCATCCACTTTGCAGGTATTGTATCCAAATCTCTGCATTTTTACAATGTGGGACACTCGCCTAAGTGTTTCTTTTTGGGCCCCTTCACACGGCGTAAGCGCTCGGCTCATTCCAAGGTGTACACGCGAGTGCTTCTAAACACTTCCCATTCACTTCAATGGGAGCGCGTGTAAAGCCGACTTTACGAGCACTCCCATTGAAGTGAATGGGAAGTGTTTAGAAGCGCTCGCATGTACGGCTCGGAATGAGCCGAGCGCTTACGCCGTGTGAAGGGGCCCTAAGTCTAAAAACAACTTAATGGGATGGGGAGGGGGGACTTTCACATTTATGCCATTTTCTGGAGTAGATGGGTGTAAATGTGGCGATTCTTTGGTGCGTGACCCGTTCTCATGCCAAAGATGCCCTACATTGTTACTTCAGTTTTCAGTTAGACTTCATTTCGATTGCCATACAAAACACCAGTCTCAATAAATTCCCCCTATTGTCTTATATAGGAGAGAGTACAGAGAATGCAGTATGTCTTACTGTTTAATGATATTTGTACACAGGGCACTTAGCACCTTCCGTCGAGTGTCTATCTGCACGCAACCCAGTGTAAAAAATATGATTTGAAAAGTAAACAATCTGACAGAAGACAGTGCCCGCCATGTTGTTTACATTAGAGTCAGTGGGAACAGACAGAGATGGAGGGGGCTCCGTCTGTATTTGTTACGGTTACTGTAACATCAATGTCCGTTGCGGTCATCTTATGATGGTAGTGTGTACATAACTGTAGGGTTCTCTTTTGTAAAGTTTCACGCAAGCATGAATTTGGCATAATTAAGTTTTATAGCTGATAGATCTATGATCTGGAAAGACTTATACATGTCTGCAAAGTAATAGCGTAGCAAAGTTTGGCAATAAGGCTGAAGTATAGTCCATCCAGGTTAGCCTATTATCCTGCAATGCTGATGGAGAAAAAGGCAAAAGCCGATCTTTTGGGACTTTTTTTATAATTTAACATGACTTTAGGGTGTATTCACCTCATGTTTTTTTTTTTTTTTTTTTTTAGCAAATTCATTTAATAGATGCAACAAAATGGTGCAAAAGCGGATGCAAATGAATAGGCACAAAAATGTAGTATATTATATATTCTTTTGTGTCCAGAAATGAAGTAATTACAGACCTCAGAAAGATATTTGTACACGGTTATGCGGTTGTCCCCCAGCTGTCTTTTTTTCTAAACTAAATTTTGATAATTTTTCTGGGTATTATAGCCCACCTAGAGCTTAGAAGATATGCGACCCAGAAGAGACATAGATAGACAGCAGTACACTATGAACCTTTTTCAAGTTTATTCATTCTCGACTCCTCCATCCCCACAATAATAAGCATGTACAGCACTGTGGAAATCTCTCAGCATTGGGAACGTGTCACTCACATCACCATTCATGTGTTGTATATTTCTCGCCCACTCTTTTTTACGTAATTTTGCTATTGTTGTGTCCTGCAGAGCTCACTCTTCTTAAGGTCACCACAGCTGTGTCTGTGAAAAGCTTGCGGGCAAAAATCAGGAGTCATAAACAAGTGGATCGCTGTAAGCAACATAGATCTATACTGAAACAAATAAAAACACAATGCTCCTGCAAAAACAACCCGGCACCCTTTTCAAAGTGACATTTTACTATTAGACTGTAATTAAAACTTTGCTGTATTTTAATATTTAGCCTATCACTTTCATTCTTTCACAGGTCACATCTCCCTAATGCATCTGTTAAAAAAGGAGCGGTTAGTTTGGTGCTGTTAGTTTTTAGTGTAGGTACAGTATAGAGGTATATTAATATTTCATAGATACCCCACACAACAATGCCCAGAAAGAGGGGCAGAAAAGCAGGACTGAAGTGCCTCCCAAGCTTTTTCTTTTTTTAACACCACAGCCTCAGGATGGGATCTATATTGTTCCCCAATTGGATTTGCATGCAGATGCTCCAACAATAGAATAACCTCAATTTTCAGTGGAGCTTGAGCTACAGGTACTGCTGGGGCTAGAAAAAAAAGTACTCGTACTCGATCGAGTACCACTCAAATGGAAAAATTAGATGCAAAACCAGCGTAGATTGGCCGAATGCTATACAGTAGGCCAATCAACGCTGGTTCTTCTCCTACCTTTAGAAGTCTTCTCCGCGCAGCGTCCCCACGGCATCTTCCGGCTCTGAATTCACTCTGCCAGGCATCGGGCCTGGGCAGAGCGGACTGCGCATGCCCGCGCTACAAGAAAATGGCCGCTTTGACTGTAAGGCTGCAATGCTATATATATATGTTGCTTAAGAAATTATTCAAATATTTTTTTCATATTAACAACACTCTATCACACTGTGTATTTGGTGGTGGGTGAGCAGAGTAGAAAATAAAAAAACATTGGGGAGTGGCCTAGGACGTGGCGCTGTGAACACGCATCTCTGCAGAGCTCCCGGACCCCTTCGGTGCTTTCCCTGCCTTTCCCGGGTCCTACCTCATCCCTGACCTCGATCCTGTGATGGTTCGGCGGGTGGGCCGAAAGTCCGCCTCCTCGGCCCGTTCGGATCCACCGCTAGCGCGGTTTCTCATTGCTGCGGCCTCCTTGACATCCCCGGCAGGGGAATCTAAAATGGCGCCGGTGCGCACCCTTGGACCAGTGTCGGCAGCTCTGGCTCTCCTCCTGCAGTCTCCTGCTGTGCCGGCCCTCGCTGCGAACTCGCCTGCTTCCTCCTCAGCTGCCATTCTTCTCCCCTGTGGAGTGGGGTCTCCCTGGACTGCTACTGACCAGGTATCTCTGCTCTCCAGTGTCGGCACTGACAGCCTTATGGCGGCCCCCCTCCCCCACTCCTCCTCCACTGCACCCTGCCTCCATGCTGTGCTCCCAGCATCTCCTGTGCCCCCTCACCATGACCTGCCTCAAGGAGATGGACGCTCCTGTTCCCCTGGCCCTGCGGTCAGAACCCCTCCTGTGGTCCCTTTGCCGGCTGAGACCCTGGACCCTGGCCTGGGGGGCTCCTTGCCTTGCTGCCCCATGTCTTCCTCCATGGCTTCCAAGACGCTCCCTGTACTGCCTGTGGCTCCTCTCCCTGGGACCCCCTCCATGGTGGACTCTTTGACCCCTCAACAGTCTCTGCCTCCCTGGGGCGACCACCCTCGGCCACCGGAGAATGAATTGGATTTTTCTTCTACCCCTGCAGCCCTGTGGGCCCCTATGGACTCTGATTCTTCTGGCTCTTCCTCTCAAGTCTCCCCATCTCAGGGTCGGCCTAAACGCCCTAAGTTGTCGGACATATGGGACCTGCTCCGTGCTATGCCTACTAAACTTGATATGGAGGCCATGGTTCGCAGAGTGGAGGAGCGACAGGATAGGATTTTGAATGGTCTCAAGGCTGACCTGCATTCCCTTTCAACTACTGTTTCAGCTCATCAGCACCGCACAGACTCTATTGACCAGCGACTCCTTGCACTGGAGCATACTTTGTCCACTCAACGCATGTTCAACCGCCATCTTTTGCTGCAGGTGGATGACCAAGAAAATCGGGGCCGCCGGAACAACATAAAATTGAGAGGCATTCCTGATGCTGTTGCTACTAAAGAGCTTCGCTCCATCGCTGTCTCAGTTTTCAATACTGTCCTGTCTAGGCCGATGGATGCTGAGATCAATATCGACAGGATCCACCGTGTGTTGGGGCCCCGGAGGGCCTCCTCCACTGACCCCAGAGATGTCATTTGTCGTGTACACTTTTACAGAGAAAAAGAGGACATTCTTCAGGCAGCCTGGCGACATGGTCCGGTCCCGTTTCTGGACGGTTCGATCACTCTTCTTCCAGACGTCTCCCGTCGCACCCTGGCTATGCGGCGTCTTCTGAAACCCACTCTCCGCAAGATCCTGGACTCTGGTGCCACTTATCGTTGGGGTCACCCCTTTCATCTTCAAATTCGACGTAATGGAGCCAGCTTCACCTTGCACTCCCCTGATCAGGTGGAGGACTTAGCCCATTTCTTGGATGTTCCGGACTTATTCCTTCCAGATTGGTTGGATTATCCGCTCCCGGTTCCTGCTTCAACTACTGGTCCCTCTTCTCCCCCACTGCCACGTCAGGGACGCCGAAATGTGGACTCTTCTGCGTCCCCGCCGGGAGGATCTGTACCCTTGTCCGTTGAGTAGACTTCGATAGGCCCGCCACCCTTTTTCTCCGTTATTTGCTTGACTCTTGTGTGCCCCTCTGGACTGCCCTTCTGCTTGAGTTTTGTGCCCTACAGGTGCGTGGTGCGGATTTCGGTCTTTGCCTCGCGCCGGTGGTGTTGTCTCCCCCCCTCATGCTCCTTCGCCGGGTTGGAGTGCCTCGCGCCCATCCTTCCCCTGCTTCTCGCGGCTGTGCTTCTTTCTCTTGGAGCTCTACTGCGTAGCATGTGGTTGATTTTGTTGCCCCTGGTTGCGGTGCACTCCAACTTGTCTTGGACCGGGTTGACTGTGCCTATGTAAACTGAGCTGGCCTTTCGTCTGGCTACTTGTTGGACCCCTATATTTTTTCTCTGTTTGTTGCTTAGGTTGTACTGTTGTGGGAATGGGTAGCTTTGGTTTCTGAACTACCACTCCCCCAGTTGTTTAGTTTTGGCGGCTCTCGGAGCGTGTACTGCGGTGTTCCTCTGAGACCTGCTTAAGGGGCTTTTCCCACTGCTTGGTGTATTCCGAGTTTGGACTAGCCGAGCCCGGCCTTAGTTGTCGTGTCTGTTTCCTTGCCTGCATTCCTCCTTCCCTTCCTCTTTCCGACCCTTTCCCTGCTTCCTATTATCCCCCCCCAGCTCCTACAGCCGTTCACAGATTTCATAGCCCTGGCCTTCCTCCGCGCATACGGTCTTCATACCCAGGGATGGCGTCCCTCCTTGCCTCGTTAACTATGGGGAGTGTGAAGTAGCTTTTATTCAAGTACTGTATCTTGGGTTGGTTCGGACCCGACTCTGTCGTCCTCTAGTTTTCCTGATCCATATCCTGACTCTGAGTATGGAGGGGGGGGGGGGGGCGGTGTACTGGTTTCTCCTTCCGACTTTTGGTAGTTTCCTACGGCTTTCGTTTCTCTCCACCCCGAGTTCCCATAGTATTGAAAGTTTACTGTGTGGTGGCTTGGCCCCTTGGATTCTCTCTTCTAGGATACCCATCCTTGCAGTGCCTGGTTGGCTGTGGTGCCTTATGTGATTGCTGGTCTCCTGGCTGGTGCTCGGAGCTGCTCCCCTATCCCTCTCCCCTTTTTTTTCTTTTTTACCTTCCTCTGATTCTGTACGTCTACCAGTCTTAGTCCTTGCTGTCTGCCCTTGTGGGCCTTCTTTTATGTCTTATGTGTTGGTTCTGTATGTTTGACTATTTTCATTTGTACACTTTGCTGTTGTGGGCTGGTTTATACCGTCCTTAATGTATCTCTGCTCTGTTTGGCTTACTTCTTGTATGTTTGTAAATAAAGAATTTATAAAAAAAAAAAGAAAAGAAAAAAAAACATTACATAAAAAGAAGTTTTTTCAGATTAGCACAAACTAGACTGTATATTGAGGGAATAAAAAGAAACTTCCTAAAGGGAACCTGTCAGGTCAACCTGGGACACTAAACCACATACAGATCCTTATATACTATGGGTTTAGTGTTCCAAATCGCCCTGTTTAAATCCATATCCATCCATGCTAAATAAACCTCTATACTTACCTAGAGAAAAGTCCAATCAGTCTCATCTGGTGCTCACAGCACCTGTGCAGCTCTTTAGTGGAGCCGAGGATGTACAATCCAGCTTCACAGTACAAGTGCCAGGTCTATGAGGCATGCACACTGAAGCCAAAGTGTACTCTGGCTTCAGTGATGAACTGCGTCAGTGGCTTCAGTGATGAACTGCAACAGTGGCTTAGTATAAACCTTTTTTATTGCAGGCGCAGAATACTTTATAACAGAACAATTTGAGACAGTAGACCCCTAGTATATAATTACCTGTAAGTGGTTTAGTGTCCAAAATCACCCTGACAGATTCCCTTTAAATTCAGGTGGAATCAGCACTTTGCTGTTAGAACAGCAGTTGATATGTATTTAATGAAAACACTTATACTGTTGCCCAAAACAGCCCTTAACAAAGGTCTTTTCATTAACTGGTTTGTATTATCAGTAAAAAATATGTTTAAAGGCTGGATATACAGATGAAACTGCTCTATTGCACAACAGACGGACAAAATTAGATGATTGGCAATGATAGGGTTAGCTGCCCGGTCTGTGAGTCTGTAATTCTGTATTTGATCAGCCAGAAGTTCAGCAGTCACTCTCAAGTTTAAACAGCAGCAGCTATGACCTCTATTGATTTCTATCACTTGTGTAATTACTTGAATTCCTATTGCCTTTCCAACATGTATGATTCATGAAACACTGTAAGGTGTTCACCCACCACTATCTATTTGCTGAGAGCCTGTCAGCTGATATCAAGTGGTGCTAGAAAGTTGTAAGTCCGGGCCAGCAGGTAACAAGGATCCGCGACTAGGAGACAGACGCACACTGGCAGGTATATAACACAATTTACTTATGGAAAATGGGAAGGAATCAACAAAATAAAACTAAGTTACATATAACAGTATGAGGATAACGCACGCTATAAACTGGCCCTAGCTGTCCCTGAGATACTTGTACGGTACCGGGTTTATACAGTCTCTCAGCTCTCTGTGGTGCTCCCTCGATGCAGGCCTGTCCAGGAACTCAGCAGACTCTGTCTTGCTTCTGTCTTGGGTGAAGGTCTGAACAAAGTCCAAGGCACAGTCCGGCTTTAGTCTCCAGAACAATCTCCACAACACTGCCGCTTTCTCCAGTCAGTCTCTGCAGTGTTTCAGGCCTTCTACTATGGCCTACAGCAGCAATGGCCTCTCACAGGTCCTCACAGCACACACTCTGGGCCCACACCACGCTGCTCACGTCACTTCCTCTGGACCACACCATTTACCAAACAGAACAGGGTGATTATTGTCTCACAGTAGTACAGTCCCAGGCTATATTTCTTCACACCAGTAGATGGCAGCAAAACACCACTGTTAAGACAATAGGGGCTACTACTGACTGCTACATACCCCCCCAGTCGAATGTTGGCAGTCCCTGACAACAATAGCCCCATCAACACATTTCTGTAATCGCAATGTTGTGATGTAACGATGGACCGCTGGCCAAACAAACTCATTCTGGGCATAACGCACTGGCGGTACACCCGCTGTGGAGCGACTAGTCCGCCGCAAGCTTGTCATATCATCAGCAAGTGTAGAGGTCGGTCTCTCATTAGGACGGTCAGATATGGCAGTCGGGGGTGTCACTACTGTTGCAGGCCCAGTTACTGTCGGGGTGGTCACAGCTTCCACAACACCCCCGTTATCATCATCGTCATCCCACAACCAGGGCTCACTTGTGGAGGGGTGTGTCATAGTCACTTCCTCTCTGTCGTTCTGAACTGGTCCCTGAGACTGACATGGGCGTAACATGTCACGGTGTAGCGTCCGCGTCTGCTTGGTCAGGGTATTTTGGACTTGGTAAACGGGACTATCAACATGAGGGTGGGCCACAATGCAGTAAGGGTCAGGTTCCCACCTACTGTCCAATTTCCCTAGTGGCTTCTTTACTCGTACCAAGACTAAGTCGCCCACTTTAAGAGGGGTGTCCTGCACCGGCCGATGATTAGGGTGAACTTGTTCTTGTAGTCTCTCACGTACTATCCGGTGGACAGTCTCTAATCTCTGACGGTGAGCCTGAATCCAAGTGGGCAGGCCTCGATAAGGAAATTCATCGGTGTCTTCGAGGTTGAGGTCTCCCACACCTTTTCCGGGTCGCCCAAAGAAGAGAACATATGGGGCGTACCCTGTGACAGAGTGGATTTGATTATTATAGGCCCATAGCAATTCAGGCAGGTACTGCGGCCATTGTCGCTTCTTGTCGGCTTCCAAGGTACGGATCATCTGAAGTAATGTGCGGTTAAATCGTTCACATGCCCCGTTCCCCTGTGGATGGTATGGGGTGGTGCGTGACTTTTTCATTCCATAAATACGTTGCACTTCTTGCATGACTCGCCCCTCAAAGCAGGCGCCTTGGTCAGAGTGAATGCGTTGAGGGCAGCCGTACACTCGTATGAAGTGGTGACACAGGGCCTCAGCAGCCGACTCAGCAGTCTGGTCCTTTGTTGCAACGGCTACAGCAAATTTGGTAAAGTGATCTACCATAACTAAGCAATACTGATGCCCACTTGCAGAATATCCCACGGCGAGATAGTCAATCATCAATACTTCAAGTGGCTCTTTCGTCACTATGGTCTGTGTTGGAGCCCTCTGTTCAACTGCTTTGTTGATTTCGCATGCTCTGCAATCACGACATACTTCTTCAACAATGAAGCGGAGACTCGGACAGAAGATCAATCGTTGGAGCCACCTAAAGGTCTTCTCAGCTCCAAAGTGACCATTCCTACGATGTACCTCAGCGGCTAGTGGACGGGCCAGATCAGTAGTCACTACAATTTGATAACAGGCGTCAATTTCAGTTGGCAAGTATACACGCCGTCGTAGGATCCCGTCCCTCATCTCCAATCGGTTCCACTGCCCCAGTACCGCTAATACTTCGGGTGACAGCTGGTCTCTTTCATCAGTAGTAGGCTTGCACCCCTTTTTAACACAACGGCATAGCAGTGCCAGGCTTGGATCACGTTGCTGGAGCCCAATCCATTCTTGGTGGGATGGGCCCAGGAAGGGAGCTACTTGAGTTCCCAGTATTTCGCTCTGTCGAGCAGTCACCACCTTCTGGGAAAACTGGGTGAAATCAGGTACCTCTGTTGATTCTAATTCTTGATCTATGTCCCCGACCGGTGGTTGGGTGGTGACTCGGGACAATGCATCGGCATTCTGATTCTCATTTTTGGAGCGATATTTCACAATGTAGCGGTACTTAGAAAGTCGGGCCATCCACCGTTGCTCCAGGGCACCTAGCTTTGCATTATCCAAATGTGCCAGTGGATTGTTGTCTGTCAACACTTGTACTTCTGCCCCGGTGAGGTACCCCGCAAACTTCTCAGTCATTGCCCACACAAGGGCTAATAACTCCAAGCGGAAGGAGCTGTAATTAGCAGGGTTTCTTTCAGAGTCTCGTAATGACCGGCTGCCATATGCGATCACTCTTTCTTCTCCATTCTGGATTTGGGAGAGTACTGCCCCAAGACCATATTGGCTGGCGTCTGTATAAAGCTGAAAGGGTAGATGGTAATCAGCATATGCCAGAATTGGAGGGTTGGTCAAAGCATCTTTCAGAGTTTGATATGCTCTCTCTTGTTCGATACCCCAAGGCACGCATTGAGCCTTCGGACCCCTAGCGGTATTCCTCAATAGCGCATTCAGTGGTTCAGCTTTGTGTGCAAAGTCTTTCACAAACCGCCTGTAATATCCAGCAAGCCCTAAGAAGGCACGGACCTCTCGTAGGGTGGTAGGAGTGGGCCAGTCTCGCACAGCCGCAATCTTCTCACTGGATGGCTGCACTCCACGTCCTGATATTCGATGTCCCAAATATTCAATTTCTTCCTGTAACAGGCGACACTTACTGGGCTTCAACTTCAAACCGTGCTCTCTCAGTCTCCTAAAAACCTGCCCCAGCTTCTGAAGATGATCTTCGAATGTAGCGGAATAGACAATGATGTCATCAAGGTAAATCAGAGTGAATTCGAAATTGAAATCGCCCAGACATTTCTCCATGAGCCGTTGGAATGTACCCGGGGCATTGGTCAGACCAAAAGGCATACGGTTGAACTCATATAGACCCATTGGGAGGATGAAAGCCGTCTTCCCTTTGTCTTTCTCACTCATGGGGACCTGCCAGTAGCCACTTGCTAAATCCAGGGACGAGAAGTAACGGGCCTTGCCTAAGGCCGTAAGCGATTCTTCAATACGGGGGAGCGGGTAAGAGTCACGTACAGTGCAGGAGTTCAGTCTACGATAATCCACGCAGAACCTTAAAGATCCGTCCTTCTTTTTGACTAACACCACTGGTGCAGCCCAAGGGCTTTGACTCTCTCTAACAACTCCATTCTCCAGCATTGAATTCAGCAGATCTTTCACTTCTTGGTACTGTTGGGGTGGTATCTGCCGATATCTCTCTCGGATGGGAGCCGCATCTCCAGTGGGTATTTCGTGATAGATTCCCTGTGCACAGCCAAAGTCATTCTCATGTCGTGCAAATGAGGCCTTGTGTTCTCCTAGCAACTGGTCTATCTTTCTGACTTGATCAGTGGTGAATCGGGAAACATTTAACTTCATCCGTTCCCGCAGCAACCGCCCTTCTACATGGGAGACAATGAGCCCTTCTGCTTCTGTGGACACGGTCACTGACCATTCCCCCTTCCCGGACGGGGTCAGTTCTAAAGGTGTCGCCTTTCGTATTTCAGCTGGGACAGCATAGACCTTGGCAAGGAGGCTACCTGGAGTCAGATCTAAACTCTGGTTATGGGTATTGACACACCGCACCAACACTCTCCCCTGGGTTACCACAGACAAGGAGCGAGCCACAAGCACATTAGTGCACCCGCTCTGGTTAGATAATGGGTCAATCATGACAGAGAGGCCTTCTAATTTCCGGGTGGTGCCCAGTGGGAGCGATATAATAGTCTCTCTTTCAGCTGGTAGTGTTATCTTGGTGTGATGAGGAACAGTAATACAGCCCACGGGCTGTTCTCCACCGGTGGCTCTCTGTAGTCCACACATCCTTATTAATCGCTGTAAGGCAGCCCGAGTGGGTTGGTGAGCAGTAGCTTCTCTCCAATAATTATGCCCATCTCTAGCAAACAGCAGGTGGTCCATGTCCTTCAGAATATTCATCCCTAAAATTACGGGGATCTGTATATCATAGCCCTCCTGGACTACGATAATACCTCTTCTGCCTAAGTCTCGGCCGCATATGTTCACGTCCATCCAGACTACTCCGCATACCGGGACAGGTAGGTTATTGGCTGCCACCACACTCACAAACATCTCAGGGTCATACTGGGCAGACTGTTGGAAGTACCGTTCATAACATTCTCTTCCCATAGTGGTAACCTGTGATCCCGTATCTATCATTCCAGTAACAAGAACATCATTCATCTTGACCTGCAATACTGGGCTTGCTGCAATCAGTGTATCATCAGGGCTCTTAACTTCCTTCACTCTTTTATTCCCTTCCAACGCATGCCCCGCTGCGCTGGAACCTTCTAGTTTAAAGGCGGCTGTCTTGGGAACTTGTCTGGGCATTTTGCAGCGACATGTCCCAGTCTTCCACACACCCAGCACTGGATCTCTCGCCGAGGTGGTCGTCTCTCTGGGCCCCCTCGGTAGACCCAACGTTCTCGGTCCTGTTCTGGGCCCCCTCGGTAGGCCCCTGACACTCCACTCTCAGGTACTTTATTCACTCTTCCTCCTTCATAGCCTCTCTTGGCCTGCTGTGCATAATCTTCGCAGCGCTTTGTTAGGTATTCTACTTGTACCTGTAGTTTCTGAATAATGGACTCCAGGTCTCTGGCTTTTCCTATAGCTGCTGCTTCAGCCCCTTGACTTAGTGTGACACTCTGTCTCACCTGTGGCTCTGTCACTTTACTATTCGCACGGTAAATTGCCTCCACCCGTATGTCACTGAAGGTAGATTGTGGCCGTCTCCTTATCTCATCTTGCATTGCCTCTGCTATGATCTTGTCACGTATTCCTATGACAAACTGGTCTCGGAGAGTACGGTCATAGTCGGCTATAGCGTTGGTTCCCCCTTTTTCCCTAACGTCATTGAGTAGTTCTTGTAGGGCATTGGCATACTGAGGGAGAGTTTCAGTTTCTGACTGGGTTCGCTGAAAGAACCTGACCTTTAGGGAACCTAATGATGCTGTCTCTCCATAAATGGTCTCTATCAAAGTCACTACTTCATCAAATGTCTTTTTCTCATTAGCTGGTTGTAGCCTGACAGTCGTCTTGGCGTCCCCTGTCAGCGTCAGTGTGGCTAACTGTACTATCACATCTGGTGCAATGTCATATATCTGCTGTAAGCCTCGTATCTGATCTGCCCATTCAGCTACCGTCATATTACATCCATTAAATTTTGTCACTTGGCTCATCACTGAGCCCGGTGGCACCATTCTCCTTCCTGGTAAAACAGCTACATTGGGACTATCAGCTGGGGCGCCTGAGCTTGACCCGGCAGAGGTTCCCTCTTCCCTGTCCGACATGTCTCCTGAGCTACGTATCCTGCCGACTACGCCAAAATGTAAGTCCGGGCCAGCAGGTAACAAGGATCCGCGACTAGGAGACAGACGCACACTGGCAGGTATATAACACACTTTACTTATGGAAAATGGGAAGGAATCAACAAAATAAAACTAAGTTACATATAACAGTATGAGGATAACGCACGCTATAAACTGGCCCTAGCTGTCCCTGAGATACTTGTACGGTACCGGGTTTATACAGTCTCTCAGCTCTCTGTGGTGCTCCCTCGATGCAGGCCTGTCCAGGAACTCAGCAGACTCTGTCTTGCTTCTGTCTTGGGTGAAGGTCTGAACAAAGTCCAAGGCACAGTCCGGCTTTAGTCTCCAGAACAATCTCCACAACACTGCCGCTTTCTCCAGTCAGTCTCTGCAGTGTTTCAGGCCTTCTACTATGGCCTACAGCAGCAATGGCCTCTCACAGGTCCTCACAGCACACACTCTGGGCCCACACCACGCTGCTCACGTCACTTCCTCTGGACCGCACCATTTACCAAACAGAACAGGGTGATTATTGTCTCACAGTAGTACAGTCCCAGGCTATATTTCTTCACACCAGTAGATGGCAGCAAAACACCACTGTTAAGACAATAGGGGCTACTACTGACTGCTACAAAGTCACGCAGTGAGTTAGTGAATCCTACACTTGTCTCTTCTGTGTTTCCTGCTGAAACATGTGATAGTGGCTATTGTAGTTAGTCCGAGACAAATTGCCTTTTGTTCGGTTTCTTTAAATATTCAACAGTTTGGAATATTTAGGTCGAATCCAGTTTGTGATAAAGTGATTCGCCCATCTCTATTTGTAATCAAACATATTGGGGGTAAGACCCGTATAAACAGCATACCTTAAGGACCCTCAAGATTAATACCAACACTGCTTATCTTCTAAGATGCTTCCTACTCTCTTTGTGTTACCCTTTTCTTGTAGCAATATGACAATTTGTATTTTATTATGTTAATTTCTATTTCATGTATGTTTTATGCTGCTGCAAAGTGACTCTCCTTTATAACCTGTGTTCAAATTCAATAAAAATATTTACACAATACTTTATGTTGAATAATAATATCTGTTTTCCTGTGTATTGAGTACTGATAAAGAGTTTTGTTAGGAGTCTGCAGACATGACTAATGGTATGTGTCAAGAGATTAGTGCAGGAAATTACATGTGAGGCAGCTATGATATAAAATAGAAGAACTCTTCTAACCTATTATACACTATTTATGTATAGATCCAGACACATACAGTATTTGCATATGTATATACAGTTAATTCTGTTAAATTAATTTGTTCTCAGACAACCATGGTAACTTCACAAGATTGGAACTTGGATAATAGATCTATGCAGTTGTGTAACGTTTGTTGTCGCAGGGGCCCATGGCCAGCTTGAAATGGCTGGGGCCCCATACCACAGAGGTCGGGGAAAGCCTTCTTCCCAAACCACTATACATGTTGTTAATGGAAAGGGGCCTGAATGGGCCACTTTTCATTAATTTCCAGCCCAGGGAAAGTGTAGTGTATAAAAACTAAAAAAATACTGTCATCGAAGGTTCTTTAGCCCACTAGGATATGATCAGACTATTGTGTGGGTGGAGCTATATGGAATTTTACAGGACAGTGTAGAAGTACAGGAAATGGAGTCTAATGGAAGGTAAAGAGAGAGAAGAACATGTGTGAGCAAGAGGGAGACATGGGGGTACAGTCTGTGTGTGAGCAAGAGGGGGGAATGGAGGTTCAGGCTCCGGGAGGGCACTGTGAGCACATGATACTTTGAGGGGGGCCAGTGTCAGTATATAATTCTGTGTGGTGGCCACTGTGAAGCATATAATACTGTGTGTGGGCCATTGTGGAGCACATAATACTATATGGGGGGCCACAGTGGAGCACATAATACTGTTTTGGAGCCACTGTGAAGCACGTAATACTGTTTGGGGCCACTATGGAACACATAATACTGTTTAGGGGCCACTGAGAAGCATGTAATACTGTCCCAGTATTGTTTACATGCCGGGCGCTGAGCTGCTCACTCATAGTATTCTTGATAACTGCAGTTGTAGGTACTAAAGCTTTCAAGTGTCTGAGATATCACTTAAGTGCCCGTAACCGTCACTATCAAGAATTCACTGTATGAAGGGTGTAGAGGGCCCTGGAGAAAAGTTTGCACCCGGACCCATAAGACTTTCATTACGCCACTGGATCTATGGATAATGGGTAATTAGTTTGAAAGAAATCTAAATTTTCTTACAGTGCAGAGAGACAACTCTGTAGTGATATAGCAAAGGACAAAGGATTTTTACGGGCCACATACTCCCCAGAGTATAATGTGTGTGATGTAGTAATTGTTCCTCTTCATTGTAACATTCCTGAGGTCAGTTTAGATCTGGTGTCATATCACCCAGATTGTGACTCTCTGGATCACACAACTGATTGGAAGTTTCCCTCTCACATTCATTAGAATCACACTAAGTTATAAATTGGAAAGTCTAGTCCACATGTGACAAGATGTTGGACCCAAACGAAACTCATAACAGGAATGTGGAAAAACAGAGGTAGAATTACAACTAAGGCTAAAGTCCCAAACTTCGGTAACTCAGCTTTTTTGTTGTTGCAAATTTTGTTTTTGAGCCAAAACCAAGAATACCTACAAAGGAATGGGAAATATTTAGGACAGGGGTCAGCAACTTTTGACACTCCAGCTGCTGTGAAACTACAACTCCCAACATGCGTCATTCACTTTCATGGGAGCTCCAAGAAAAGAAGGGCAAGTATGTATGCTGGGAGTTGTAGTTTTATAACAGCTGAAGTGCCGATGGTTGCCTACTCCTGAGCTAGGAAGCCTTAATACTGTACCTTCTACTCAATCCACTCCTGACTTTGGCTCAAAAAAGGTAACAAAATCGGCAACAAAATAAGTGAATTTCCTTAACATAGGTCTTCAGCCTAAAAGTATACATAGCATGTACATTATATGTACATGTAAAACATTCTATGGAAGTTACTTGAAGCACTCAGCAACTTTACTCTGTGAGTGTCTGTGGTCTACTGCTTACACCTAGACACTTACACTTTACAGTAATAGCACAATTCATGGGAGCAGATCTTGTAGATTAGAAATTTCCCAAATTGTGGCAAAACTGACATTCTAGGAGCTATGTGCTAAGATTAAAGTCCCTGAAATGTTTGGAAATATTGTACCTGAACCAGTGGCGTAACTAGGAATGGCGGGGCCCCGTGGCGAACTTTTGACATGGCCCCCCCCCATCCCAACTGACGCCGAAGACCTCGACCGACCCCATCCTCCGCACTCTATTATGTCCCTTACTGGCCCCTGCACACAGTATTAACCCCAATAGTGTCCCCTGCACACAGTATTAACCCCAATAGTGTCCCCTGCACACAGTATTAACCCCAATAGTGGCCCCTGCACACAGTATTAACCCCAATAGTGTCCCTCTGTGGACACCCATAAACAATTATTATACTCTGGGGTCTTTTCAGACCCCAGAGTATAATAATCGGAGACCTGGGGAATAAAAACATTTAAAAAAACCCCACTGTTGCTTCTTACCTGTTCCCCGGCTCCTGTGCTGTGCTGTCCTCCTGTGCTGACCATCGCTCGCGTCCTTCGTTAATGACGTAGGACGTCACATGACCCGGGAAGCATGCCGGGTTCATGTGACGTTAGAGACGTCAGACAACAGTAGGACGGAGGCCTGGCAGGATCGCGGAGAGGTAACAGTTTTTTATGTTCCTTTACCTCTCCTGATCCGCCGGTCATTATACTCGGGGATCTGCAAAGACCCCTGAGTATAATGATAGCCCCTGTGGGGCCCGCGGTGTCACTTGCCGATCCCGGCCCAGCCAGGATCGGCAAGTGAATAGGGCCCGTAACAGCCTATTGAAAAAAAAACGCAGCGGTAGCGGCTGTCACCGGGCCCCCTAATGGCCCGGGCCCTGTGGCAGCTGCTACTGCTGCTACCACGGTAGTCACGCCACTGACCTGAACGCAATCAGAAGGTGAACTAGGAGTCCACATGCTTTAAGACATATAGTGTATGTATCACTTCCATCCTTCTTACTATCCAAGAAATGCATTGTCATCTGTTGAAAGCAATGTGCAAACAAGTCCTCCATGGTGGAAAAAGGAGAACTTGCTCTAACATCCCTTTTGGAATGTAGCTCACTGTAGATCAGAGCCTCGTTTTTCTGAAACTGAAGTGCAAAATAAGGTACTAACATCTATGTGGTGTGAAACGCACATTTTTTTGCACGTTTTTTTACACGTGTAAAAAATGGCATTGAATGGGTTTGAAAAGTGACTGGCCGTGAGCGCCTGTGAGTGTTTTATGCTCTCCGCGGCGAAACCGTTTTTTTTTTTTAACCGGACACAAAGTCGGACATGCAGGACTTTGTGTCCGGTTTAAAAAAAATGGTTTTGCCCTGGAAAGCATAGAACTCTCACCAGCGCTCAAAGCCGGACCCGCTCTGACAGGTTTCCGTCTTCTGCCGGCAGACCGAATGCTGGTGTGAACCCAACATTACTGGTATATCTGACACTAAACTGTAGATCACATTGACAAGGTTAGAAAATACATGTATTCCTTTTGTTTGCTGTGATACTGCAAAAACATTATAATCTTTGATAAAATGTATATATGCTGCTTAAGAAACATGCTGTGAGGCCATATGACAAGATGGCGTCTGCATCCAGGATGTGATCCTGTTGTGTGCAAGAAGTCATGTGCTTGGCTTGCTACCAAAAGATAGCGTCCAGGAAGCACAAAGCAAGAGCAGGAGTAGCTGACCATGTATGGGACTGCTTATGCTTCTCCTCTATGTAATCAAGATGTAGCACACCAATCAGGATAGGACACGAGGACTTATGTTGCTATAATTTTTTTCCTGTGCTTGCTGCAATATAAACCCATTTTCCAAAAAAGAGAAAACACAGTCCACAGCTGAATATTAAACAAATCAGCTAGACTTCAATGTTGAAAGAAAAACACCAGGTACAAGAATATGAAAAAAATATCACAAGAAAAACTTACAGAGACATTAGTACGGCAAGTGCAGTAACGTGATGCACCAGAGTTGAAATAAGCCTATGCGCTTCGAAGCATATGCCTCTTACTCATGGCGATGTTAAACCGCTGTATAACTTTTATAAACATTTTGCATTCCAACTTTTTATGTGGTACAGTATCAAAAGCCTTTGAAAAGTCCAGTTACACCACTTCTGTCACATTACCCTTTCCAGTCTAGAATTGACCACTTCATAGAAGCTGACCAGATTAGTCTGACAGGACCACTTCCACATAAGCCCATGCTGACTAGGGGTTAAAAGGTTATTTTCATGAGATACACCAAAATAGCATCTCTTAGAAAGCCTTCACACATTTTACACACCACTGAGGTTAGACTTACAGGCCAATACTTTTGGGGATCACTTTTTGTCTTGTGGGACATATCCTATTTCTAAATATTCCTGAAATATTGGATACAGTGGTTTGTTTATTACATTATTTAATTCCTTTGCAACCCAGGGGTGAATACCATTAGTATCTGGCGATTTGTGTGTTTTAGTGTTTTTAATACACCTCTGCACTACTTCCTGGGTTAAGAAGTTGACATGTAATGTAGACAGTGGTGTAACTATCTGGGAAGCCGTGGTAGTGGCTACCACAGGGCCCAAGACATTAGTGGGCCCGGTGGGCCCCTGATGTGGATTTTTTGTAATTTGTAGTAGGCCGTTACCAACTGGATTTATTTACTTACCGATCCCCACACCTGCTCACAGCCACCTGTGCTTCCCCTTCTGCGGAAGCAAAGGCAGCTGTGATCAGGAGCGGGGATCGGTAAGTGAGGACCCGGGCCCGTGAACCCCAAAAACACTGCTACCATTATAATGGTATAATTGTTGAAGGGCCAGGAGAGGTAAGGGAACATAAAAACCAGTTACTTACCTCTCCTGTGCTCCGGCAGTCTGCGGGCCTGTTTAGTGACGTCACAAATGTCACACAGGCCAGGCCGGCGTCTGGCTCACGTGACGTCTGAACCAACTTTGAAGATGGACGAAATCAGGGGGAGTGACAATAACATTGTTTCTTTTTTTTGTTTGTATCCTCCCCTGGGTCTGCAGTCATTATACTGTGGTCAGAGTATAATAATTGTTCATGGGTAGTCCACAATGGGGCATAATACTGTGTGCATAATACTGTGTGCAGGGGTCACTATGGGATATAATAGTGGTTTCAGGGGCCACTATGGGGCATAATCGTCTGTGCAGAGGACACTATGGGGCATAATCGTGGGTGAAGGAGCCACTATGGGGCATAATAGTGTGGGCAGTGGCCACTATGTTGCATAATCATTTGTGCAGGGGCCACTATGGTGCCTAATAGTGTGTGTAGAGGCCACTATGTGGCATAATAGTGTATGCAGGGGCCCACTATGGTGCATAATAGTGTGTGTAGGATTGTGTTTTGTGTGAGGAGGGGGTTTTGGTCGGGGTCCGGGGCCCAGCCTTTCATAGTTACACCACTGAATGTAGAATTTACCATATCTCTAATTGTGTCCCCAGTCATTGCATTGACCTGTGTAAAAACAGTAGAGAATAAGGCATTTAATAGATTAGCCTTTTCCTCATCATTGTACACCATTACTCCCAGATTTGTCACAAGGCCCACAGTCTCAGTTTTATGTTTCTTGTTATGTATGTAATTGGAAAATATTTTGAGGTTATTTTTACTTTCCTTGGCTATGAACCTCTCTGTCTCAATCTTTGCTGCCTTTATCTGCTTTTTGGCACATCTTATTTTTCTCCTTATAATTCTTTAATGCTTCATCGCTTCCCTTCTATTTTAATAGTTTAAACTCTTTCTTTCTTTTGGTTTTGTTTAACCACAGTGTTTTTTTTGTTCCTATAACATTATATATCCCGTACATTAACTATCTTTCACAAGACATATTTTGATACTTTTAAAAATGCCCCATTTAGCCTGTGTACTTTTGTTTTTAAGGTCACGGTCCCAGTTTAAGGCCCTAAGGTCATCCTATTCCTGAATTTAGTGTTTTTGTACCCCTCTATTAAACATCTTATTGAAAGATATTTGAAAATGTATTATGTTGTCACTACCACCCAACCTCCACCATTGTCAGATCTGCTGGGTTTATGTATAAATCCCTCCCTTCTCTTATATAAGTCTTTTCTGACTAGAATGTACCCCTATATATTTACAGTCCAGTCTTAGCTGTTCACCAGCCACCTCTAATCTATCCCCACTATGTCATATCCCTTTTGTAACATTATTCGAGAATCTTGTAGTTTAGACTCCTGACATTAGTATACATGTACTTCAGCTGTTTTACTTTATTCTGCATATTCTTATTAACTGTTCTAACCTCTTCCACCGCTCATCCCATAGTTCCCTGTCACTATTGTGGGGAATCGCTCAGGTAGATGCAGGAAACAGGGACACAGAGACTGGGTTGCACTCAAGTTCAGAGTTTATTTCACTTGAGATGCATAAACTGCCTTTGCAAAGGCACAAACAAACAAAACAAAAGCCTTCTCAGCTGAGAACTAACTAAACATAAGAAACTGTTTTCAAAAAAGAAAAAAGTATATCCATCACAATGAAAAAAGTTTGATTTAAAACATAACTTTTAATACGGAAACAATAAAGTCCATTAAAAAAATGTTATACAAGACACCAAGCACATGAAAAAATGAATGAAAATCACAGGGATAGACCAAAACCAAAATGTTGGTGGACACCTCTTAATCATATTCTGGCTGTCAGACTCTCACTCTGGAAACTTCAAACGGGTGGCACAGTACCTGGTTTGTAGGTCCAGTTCACACAGGAACTCTCAGCTTTGTCAGTGTGGTGCCACAGCTCCTAGGACTTATACACAACCTAATATCAGGTCTTCATTAGTCTGCTGACTTCCCTGGTGTGGGTCTTTACCAAACACCCTTTAGCTTCCTGGCTGGAACATACCTGTTCTCCCACACCACACCCTTCACTTTCTCACACTATCTATACTATTCTCACCTTCTAGATCATTTATATCCTCCCTCATGTTCCTAGGTTAAACACTCCTCCAACCTTCCAGCCATTTTCTCCCCCAGCATAGATGTACCATTCCCACTGAGGTGCAGCCCATTCCCACTGAACAGCCTGTAGTCAACACAGAAGCTCATGCCAAATACACTGTGAATTTGTGTTTTGGTCACTTGACAGTTTTGGACCAGAAAGAAGTAGATAACTCAGAAGTAGTAGTAAGAAGATAACTTAAATTTAAACCACTTACCATTCTATCAAACCTCAGAATACATTTTATATGTGAATGCTTCTTGAATGCTCTCATCTGCAGATAAAATTGTATGTTCACCAGGAAAATCATGCATCCATTAACAATCAGCCAAACTACCAAGCCCAAAGCAGATCCACATGGTTTTTGGCCTCCCTATGGTTGCGACATATGAACTCAGTTTCAAGATCCATAGCATGTCAATAATACAATAAAGTAAAGGTGGAAAACCAGGATGGACATCAATATGTCTTGTTCTGGCCTTGCCATATATATCTTTTGTTCTGTTTTTACAGCACTGTATGAGTTGTCAGAACTGAAAAGCAGCACGATACCCTGATGCTTTGCTTGCCCTTTATCCTGCCAAATTCTCTATAGTACTGTAAATCCTCCTGCAGTTCCATATCATATGCATTCTTGTATCTGTGACATCCTTGTGAGTCTCTTGTATTATTTTATGATCTGTAACTCTATTTGCAAGCATCTAGTAAAGTGACACTGGTGGATGTAAAATGCAGTGCTCACAAGAGCATAAGACATGTAGGCTACAATGAGTATGTCATGGGTGGTGTAACATAAGGAGAAATCTATTATGCAGTAAACTCCAATTCATAAGATATGAATATCCTATACATAGGAGGGCATCTGAATGCTGCTAATAACTCATATACCCAAGTAAGGTTGAAATTATTCCACACTGTAACATATACATACATATGCATGCAAAGAAGATTCTGTCCAGTATTTCTTTTCAGCTGGCCAGTCTTTGCGAGGACACAGAGCAGGTGGAAGGTTCCCGTCTATGTGCCAGCACATGCCTTTCATATCCAGCCGTGCTGATAATTATTGAGTATTAATCATCTCAATAGCAGTATGGCAGACAGTTATTACAGAATGATTACATCCATGGCAATATTCGTAGCACCTAGATCTCATAATAAAGAGTTGGACATGCAGAACATACTAAAAGTAATTATTTTCTTAATTGTAATAAATACTCCCAGTTTCAGAAGTAAAGGCAAGCTAGGCTATACTAGACTAATATGCTATTTGAAGAGCGGTGTGTATCACATTGCATACACATAACCTAAATTGTTCTTAGAGTTTATATGTGGAATTATGAATTGAAATAACATGCATTATAATGTGTATGTGAATGAGCTAGTTGACAGATCGTTTTGACCTTCGACTCAGGCTAAGTACTTATGGATGCCCTTGTATTCTCAGTAATATTACATACATTTGTAAGCTTTGAACCCTCAATCTGTTACAATGGGCTCCTTATGCTAATAAAATCTACATTGTCACGCAGCCAGAAATAGCAGAAACCCACTCACAAAGAACTCTTTGAGAATAGAAAATCTTTGAGGAAAGCAGAATTCTGGTCATGAATACCATTGTGTGTCCATATTATATGAACTACTGTGGCGTGCAAGGAAAGAGTATAGGATATATAATAAAATTATAAATAGCAAGATTGTATTTTTTCTACTGAACAAAATTCACATTCTGTGTTTTCAAGTTCACCGTGACAATGAAGTGGTAGTGGACATGCATAGCTACCACACCATTCACATTCACTTGGTATAAGTCTGTAGCACATAGCTGAGTACAACCCTCTTTCTGTCCTTTAGAAGTCATTGGTGTGGTAGTTGCACCTGTACACTATTGCTCCATTCCCCATTCCTCCGTGACCCCCGTTTTCATGGTAGGTTAGGGTCTCAGAAAGAAGTTGGATCCCCAATGATCATACCTGTATCACCTATTCTTTGCCAAAATGGTTTCCAAAAGTTGTAGAAACCGTAATACAGAACAATGAAGGTAACTATCCAAAAGTATTGATAAATCCAGTACTTACAAAACAACACGTCTGCCTTTTCTGTGCATACAACTGCATTAAGATTAGAGATGGACAAACCTCTCAAGATTTGTATTGTTTTGGGTATAGGTGGTTTGGATACCAGATTGGTTTCAAGTCGAACAAGTTCGATACAAATCACAACTTAAATTGACTTAAAATATATTGTATAACACTTTCAGGGCTCCTATTAATCTATCTATCCAATATCTAGCTCTCTAAGGCAAACACAGCTGAAGTTATGTCAAAGTGAAAATGTCATGTACGTATGTCTATGGAAAAACACATGCAGTGGACACAAATTCTGAGCTTAACCATACACTGCGCTGCCACTCAATTGTACGTATTTTTACATTTAAAACACTCCAAAAATTACTCCGGGGAGCAGGTGCTTGCCTTGGTATTTTTTAGATACATCTGGTGGTTATATTACAAAAAGCAGTGATTTTGTAGAAACAATAGCATTGATAATGATGATGATGATGATGACTTGTAAGTGCTACAGGCTCATTGTTATTTGGGAGACAAATTTGTGGCTGTGAGCTTAGTTGAAAAGTGATGAAGAACTAGCTTTTGATGAAGGAGTAAAAGCCACCAAAAAGTATCCCTTTATGGGAGCAAATGTAAAAAATGGTTTTGTCTTTTTTTTATGTAGATTGTGAGCCCCATATAGCGATCAAAATGTAAATTTTTTTGCTATCAGTATGTCTTTGTAGAATGGGAGGAAATCCATGCAAATACGGGGAGAACATACAAACTCCTTGCAGATGATGTTCCTGGCAGAACTCGAACCAAGGATGCAGTGCTAACCACTGAGCCACCCTGTTGCCTTTTGGTTTTGTCTTTTTTTTATGCCAACAGTTTGGCACTGACGGTGCGGTATAGTGGAATGTGCAGCATTGTGGAAGGGTATAATATGTCAGAAGTGAGTGGCTGTGGAGACGGTGACAACACTGATCAGAGGTGTGTGAAAATCCTCATCCATGCCTGATTCATTTTGACAAAAGTAATTATTTCTATGTTAGTAGTGGACAGTTTCATCTCTTTAGGTGTTACAATGCCACCAGCAGCACTGAACACCCTCTCAACCATTATGCTTGAGGCTGGACGAGATAAAACTCACATTTCAAACAGTCTGTACCTTCCACTGTTGTAACCTACTAGCCCACAGTTCTATGGAGTCAAAGCTACCTGCTGGAATATAGGTGCACTCTAGGTACAATTGTACTTGCTGGTGCAGGTAGAGGATGTCAGTTGCCTGTTGAGGCTCCGCTTGGCACTGTGAGCTGATAAATGTTGGTTCCATATGCTGCATTGGGAATGGCTGCTGCTGCTTTTACTCCTGGCACTTGCAGCACTGGCTGAGCGAGGTGGACTAGTAGGGGATAGAGGTCGTCTGGGTACTCATGTGACTGGCAGTTGCAATGGTCTCTGTAAACACTGTGGCAAGCTGAGTATACAGCCTCTCCTGATAATATTACAATTTTCCACCCATTGGGAGTCAAGGAAGTTTTCCCACATTTTGGCTTCATACACTGTCTACCAATAAGACATTTTTCTACAGAATAATAAATGGTACCATTTAAGGTACAACAAAATGAGAAAGTTAGGGCTTTTGGAAGGCAGGGAGTGAAAAACAAACACAAAAATGAAAAATACCTGCGTCACATAAGGGTTAAATAAAGGCAAGTTGACAAAGAGACTTTTTCAAACCTGGGGCCAGAACCCCTTGCCTATTAGGAAATTCTTATATGATTATGTTAAATATACAGCATGGTACTCTTTGGAGCTCTTTCATAGTATGCTATTCATTTCATTGATATGATATTTAAACTATTCAATAAACATAACAACATAACAGACTACAGACATAGTAGCTCAAGTAAAAATCGGGTAAATCTATACATCACATAGCAAATCACATGACTAAACATTATTAGGTACATGGATTATATCCTTTAATGCATCAGCACAGTAGAGAGGCAAATGTCTAAGTGTCAGGGAGAATCATTGTCAAACTCTATGAGATGTCTGAACCAGAACACAACACAATCGTGGTGGAAATAGCAAATAGCTCAAAATAAAAAATATAGCCCAAAAACTAGTCTGCTTTAGTAATCATATCATGATATGATAAGGCTTAAAGGGGTATTCCCACCTCACATACTCATCAGTCTTTACTGCTGTAAAATCTTCTTTCTTCCTGGTTTCTTGCATCATTTGGTGGGCGGGGTTTCACATGCAACCTGCCGTTTAGCTCCACCCCCAAATTTGTGTGTAGCTCCGCCCACCCATATTGGAGTATGAAGTACAGGCAGCAGCAACTCCATTCTGTGTTACATACAGAGACTGGCTGTCTCTGCCATAATGAACACAACTGAATTAGCTAACCTGATAACTGGGAGAACAGAAGAAATGAAAGCAGCTCCTCTCCCCTATCTGATAGCAGGAAGCTAGGTCATGTGGTGTAGACACAGGAATAGCTAGATACACAGGCTCGCTCCCTGCACTTAGCCCCTCCTCCCTCCCCCCTGAGAGCAGCAGATACATCACTTGACTCATGAGCAGCTAAGTCAAGGGCTGTGGCCACAAAGAATTGAATAAAGTGATATAGTGGACAAACAAAGCAGTTTTACTGAAGCAGTGTATTTAGGAAAAGTCTTACATCCACATTAACAAGCAGTATAGATAGGATCCTTGTGATGGGACAACCCCTTTAAGGAAGATGGTCTGAAGGTGGCGTGATGTATGGGTCACTCCTAGTACTAAGTGGGTTGTTGAAAAAGATACCACTCTTTTCCAATATTGTTGTACCAATTGGCAGTCCCACAAGTTGTGAAAAAACCTATCATCTAGGGTCTGACATCTGTGGCAGCAGGGTGTGTCTTATGTCCTCAACTTATGACCTCTAGATGGGGTGATATTGCAGCAGTGGCATATTTGTAAATACATTTCTGTGAAGCAGACTGATGGAAGAGTTGCTGCCCTTGAAGGTTTGCAGGGACCATGTAGGCATCCACAGTTAGGTACATATTGCGCCTGTACCACTGCTGTGCACTTTTCACATATGAATCCACTGTTCCTCTTCTACGATGTACCTGGGATGCATATTAGCCATCAGACAGTGTGTCAAGGATTGAGATAAAAATGTACTTGCAAATTGTATGACAAATTTCACCCATTCCCATGGATTACTGTGGATTTTCTGCAGCTTGTTAATGTATTTGGAATATTTGCATTTACTGTTCATGTGATAACTCACCAACACTGCAGTGGTTTAACCAACTATAAGATAATATGCAAGGCAGAAGTTAGAACTTCTGCAAAAAGTGGATTGTGAACAACAACATCTAATATGTATGTCTTGTGTGGGTATGTCATCTATAAAGACACCCTGTCAGATGGTCGGGACCACTTTGATGCATTCAAGTAGTAAACTGGTAAAATTAGACTTTAATAGTTCTAATAATCATTCTGGATATATTGGATTCACTGAGCTCTGAGGAGTGTTACAGTTTTTAACACATTAATCATTCATCATAATTTTAATCACGCTATTTGAAGTTGATTTCATTTTACATTTTTGTAATAATAATAATAATAATAATAATAATAATAATAATAATAATAGTAATAATAATAATATTGTTGTTGTTATTATTATTATTATTATTATTATTCCTTATGTGCATGGGTAAAGCGGAGGCTTTTGTCTGTCTATATCCCAACAGATTATGTTTGCGTATATTTCAATGGTGCCTGTGTGTCTTTCTGGCTTCATGACAGAAAAGGGGTTAAAACTGATAAGAGCAGCTTCCAATATTTTTCACTAGGCCCCAATATTTTCTGCTGAGGAAGACAAAAGCAAATTGGAAGGGGATGAAAACAGTCTCTCTAGTTGGCAGAACAAGTAGCAGAGCCTTTTGCAAATCCTGTTACGAGATCCTAATTAGGAGACTGTGATTCTGCCGCTGTTGGCAGGAGCCTTACAAGTGGGGCTATTTTTATGGACTAAGATTATTGTTGTTTTAATTGCTATCAATAAGCAGAACAGAATTTGCAGCTTCGCTGGAGGCAACGATAGTCATAATGGAGCTCAGAAATATATTGTTTGCTAAATACGACCACAGTCAGCTACAAATAGGAACACATATACATTTAAGCATATCTTTATGGTGATAGTAACAGAAAATGGAAAGGCTAACATTCAACAATGTCGTTTTCTGAATTCTCTACAAATATAGATTTTTTATTATTATGGCAAGTTCAGACATGGCAGATTTGTTCCACAAATTTCTCCAATGTCCCATTCAATTTATTCACATGTTGCCAAAATAACCCTATTTATGTGTATGGCACACATATATATATATTTTTTTAAGAATTGAAATTTCTGCAATGAATTGCCATAAGAAAATACCTAAAGGCACTGGGCATACTGTGTCTGAGCCATACGTTTGGCATATACACTGTAAAAGCTCCTTCCTGGGAATAAAGGGAAAGAGTGCCATTGACTTCCCTGCTCCACAACTCTCCATACAACAGCAAGAATTTTTAACGACCTACAGATTTAAGTGAGGAAATATAGAGGGATGCAACATCACATCCATGACCTCCACGTCTTCATTTCATCAAAACAGCTGGATAGGAATTCTACCCTGTGATACACATTGGTTTGAAACTAAGAAATCCTTATACAGTGTTGGCCAAAAGTATTGGCACCCCTGTCAGATAATAGCTGCATATCTGGCATATTTGTCAGATAATACTCAGTTTCTTCCAGAAAATAATTTCAAGCACAAACTCTTTGGTATTATTATCTTCATTTAATTTGTCTTCAATGGAAAACCACAAAAAGAATTGTCAAAAAGCCAAATTGGATATAATTTCACACCAAACATAAAAAAGGGGGTGGACAAAAGTATTGTCACTGTTTGAATAATCATGTGATGCTTCTCTAATTTGTGTAATTAACAGCACCTGTTACTTACCTGAGGCACCTAACAGGTGGTGGCAATAACTAAATCACACTTGCAGCCAGTTGAAATAGATTAAAGTTGACTCAACCTCTGTCCTGTGTCCTTGTGTGTACCACATTGAGCATGAAGAAAAGAAAGAAGACCAAAGAACTGTCTTAGGACTTGAGAAGCAAAATTGTGAGGAAACATGAATGTTCCTGTGTCTATCTGTCGGCATCTGAATGAAAAGGGACTGTATGGTAGGATACCCAGGAAGACCCCACTTCTTACCCAGAGAAATAAAAAAGCCAGGCTGGAGTTTGCCAAATCTTACCTGAGAAAGCCAAAAACGTTTTGGAAGAATGTTCTCTGGTCAGATGAGACAAAAGTAGAGCTTTTTGGGAAAAGTTATCAACATAGAGTTTACAAGAAAAAAAAGAGGCCTTCAAAGAAAAGAACACGGTCCCTACAGTCAAACATGGCGGAGGTTCCCTGATGTTTTGGGGTTGCTTTGCTGCCTCTGGCACTGGACTGCTTGACCGTGTGCATGGCATTATGAAGTCTGAAAACTACCAACAAATTTTGCAGCATAATATAGGGCCCAGTGTGAGAAAGCTGGGTCTCCCTCAGAGGTCATGGGTCTTCCAGCAGGACAATGACCCAAAACACACTTCAAAAAGCACTAGAAAATGGTTTGAGAGAAAGCGCTGGAGACTTCTAAAGTGGCCAGCAATGAGTCCAGACCTGAATCCCATAGAACACCTGTGGAGAGATCGCAAAATGGCAGTTTGGAGAAGGCACCCTTCACATCTCAGGGACCTGGAGCAGTTTGCCAAAGAAGAATGGTCTAAAATTCCAGCAGAGCATTGTAAGAAACTCATTGATGGTTACCGGAAGCGGTTGTTTGCAGTCATTTTGTCTAAAGATTTTGCTACCAAGTATTACAGTGTTTCCCCGAAAATAAGACAGTGTCTTATATTACATTGTCACCCTAAATATAGGACCTGTCTTATTTTCGGGGGACGTCTTATTACAACCGGCAGTCATGCCGGCACTTCCTTAGTGGAGCGTCAGCATGACTGTCGGTTGTAGGTAGTGTAGTGTAGGGGAGGGGGAGAAGGTATCATACTTACCTATCCCATCTTCCTAGCAGCGCTGGTGCTGCTTTTCGTCCCGGCAGTGGTGGGCGGGGCTTAGCGATCCCAACTTCACTGACACAGCAGCTGTGCTCTGTGCTCCGTGTGCACAGGAAAGCTGGCTGCTGCCTCTTCTGTATGCCGGCTACTGCCTCTGGGATGAGGTGGGAGAGCTCATCCTACAGCAGCACAGACAGCAAAGGCAGCAGCTGACTTTGCTGTGCACACGGAGCACAGAGCACGGCTGCTGTGTCAGTGAAGTGGGGATCGATAAGCCCCGCCCACCAAAGCTCCGCTAAGCCCCCCCCCCTGAATCCCTGCTAAGCCCCGCCCACCACTGCCAGGCATGCCTTATTTTCGGGGGGTTCAATTCAACAGAACCCCCCCCCCCCCCGCATGCCTTACTTTCTGGGGTGTCCTACTTTCAGGGAAACACGGTAGGCTGAGGGTGCTAATACTTTTGTCCGGCCCATTTTTGGAGTTTTGTGTAAAATAATCAATGATTTGACTTTTTTTTCATTCTCTTTTGTGTTTTTTCATTGCAAGCAAAATAAATGAAGATATTAATACCAAAGAGTCTGTGCTTGCAATTATTTTTTGGAAGAAAATGAGTATTATCTGACAGAATTGCAGGGGTGCCAATACTTTTGGCCAACACTGTACTGAACTGAATATGATCATCACATGTTCACTGGATAGCTGACTAACCAAAGGACTGAGTTTACCAATTTGACTCTAAGCCCTCACTGACATTGGTGTAAGTACCTCAAAATATAGAACTATTAGGGTATGTTCACATGGCAGAATTTGGCATGCAATTGAATCCAAAGTGGATTCCACCTGGAATCTGCTTCCCATTGCTTTCAGTGGGAAGCAGAGATCATAGCAGGATGTGGAGAAAATAAAGGTCTCTGACAATATTGTTTATTTGAAATGTACATTATTATTTTCGGTAATTAAAACAGAAAATATGAAATAAGTCGTCATCTTCATCATCACAGTAATCAACGGCGACCATGTTACCAAGAGTTAACTGGAGAAATTTCTCCAGTTAGCGCTAACAGGCGATTAGCACCACTAACCGGTTAGACACTAACTGCCGATAGTGAAACAGCTCGCTTAGTTAACTTCTGATTTAACAACCTGTTAGAGTTAACATGTGTTGGTGAAACCGGCCATAAATCTCTGACTTCAGGACACCACATCAAAGCTGGACTCGGAAATGCAAGATCTATAAACAACAATCATACATGTCCTATTGACTTAACTTTTTTGAAACATGGCTAAATAGAAACTCAGGCCCCATATTGGAAGCTCCTATACCAAATAACTACCTGATGCTGCATTGAGAGACAGGAGAGAAAGGTAGGCATGGTAGCCATCTACTTTAAATCCACCTTAAGCTGGGGAAGCGCCAGTGTTTGCTTGTGGCGGAAATGCAGCGAAAAAAAATGCAGTGTTTTACAGTCACAGCAAACTCAATGGGATTCTAATCAATTCCATCCCCACTTTGCAGAAAAATACGCGCAGTGGGTACACGTTATTTCCAAAACTGTTGTGGTATAATTGAAGCAAAAAGTACGCAGAGAAAACCTCTGTGGTCTTTCTGTGACAAGTGCTGCGCAAAAAACAGTGATGCGTTTCCAATGAGGTCTAAGCCTAAAAATTAAAATGCGTACCATTGATGCTACCAACTACTTAGACAAAAACATTATCATTTAAATCAAGACTCAAAAAAACATCTATTCAGTTTGGCATCTGAGGTTAAATAATACCGTCACATGGCATAGGATACTGCAAAATACAGTTTAGTCATTGGACTGCGCTTTGAGTTTACTGCGAGAAAAGTGCATTAGAAATGTTTGTTGTTGGTGTTGGCCTAAATATTAAACCCATAGGGCTCCATTCACCTGATGGAAGGCAAAAGAAAGTTCTTTTGACCTCCGTTGGATACTGTGCATTTCAATATCTTTTTTTTTTTGTAACTGTATGGAAACACAGTGGACTAAGCTTTCCTATATAATGGGACCACCAAAAAACATACACCTCCTGATCTTTTATCAACATTACAGCCAACGAACAGCTTATTGTAAGCCACATTGTATGCCTATACATTGCTACACATTAAAGCCTTCCATTAAAGGTAAACATTGTTATATCTTCCTGATGTATACCACTGAGCTATACTACTCTGCAGTTTGGGTAAAATCCATTTTCTTCAGGTTCAGGTATCGTTCTTGCAAACCTAAGTGCTCCATGAAGCTGTACTCTAAGGCCAACTGCACAGTGACTTTTTCCATCTGAAAAATATGCTTCATAATATTGGCTATATTTCTGCACTGAGCATTATTTGGAGACCCAAACTCAGTGCCATAGTTATATATGATGCTGCGAGTCACTACACCACTATAAAACTACTGTCCTATGCTATATTCATACTATATGGTGTTACAGTATGGGACTGTGGTCTCACTGTGAATCAGTAACTTGCAGCATCATAGATGGCTTTGTTGATGTCTTGGTTTCCGGAGAGTGTTCAGTATGGAAAATATGGCCGATCTATGGGTCTTAATTTCCAGCCAATGTGCATCCAGCCTATCTGGTTTGGTATCAAATGGAAGTACAATGAAATGTCTTCGTATGAAATTTTTCACTTATATTGAAAATTAAAACTGACAGCAGTTCCTTTTTTGTATGAGACCTGCTCTGCCATTTATTTACTAGATATGCAGAAGCCAGGTCTATTAAAGAGGATCTTTCATGTCCTCGGGCAGTCGGCTCTGCCCAGGCCCGATGCCTGTTAAGAGTGAATTCAGAGCTGGAAGAGGACGCGGGGACACAATGGGGACACATGGGGACACAATCTGGAAAAAAAATAAAATAAAAATATAATAAAAAAGTTTTTTTAAAAAAATAAATAAAATAATAATAAAAAATAAATAAATAATACGCTAATAAAACGCTGTTATTAAAAGTTATAGCCCCACCCCTGACGACACCATACAAAATAAAAATTACCGTAACGGAGAGGAAAAACTATATTATAAAGTTTTTCAGTGACACTTTGTGTTGTTAAATAAAAAAATAATAATAAATTGAAAACCAGACACAATTTCCCTCCTATTTTGTTTATATTTTCCTGGATATAAAAAAAATGAAAACACATTTGAAAACAAAAATAACATAAAAATAAAGCCCTATGTGTCCCCGAAAAAAGACGCAAAAATTAGTTGACTGAGACATACGAGAAAAATGTTACAGAACTCAAAACCGCACATACAAAATAAACCTAAAATGTGTCTGGTCCTGGACAACAAATTGGCCCGGTACTGAAGTGGTTAAGTAGGTGGAATGTTTTGGTACATATGCATTAGCATTACTTTCACAATTGTGGATCCTCTAGTTCAGGTTTATTGGTTTACCTTTTGCTCATCTGAAGCTGTTCTTTCTTGGTCAATATACTATATTATAGATAGAATACTTATACGCAGAGGTACTTTTAGTTTTATCTCCTAGAAACATGGATGAGCAGCATGCAATACTAAGAGAGTGTAAACAGCAGACTGTTGTTCTTATTCTGTGTACTATTTTACCATATCATCCTATTGAAGAGTGGTGAATGACTGCTGTTGAACCTATTCATTATACTGCAAGTTAACCAGTGTTTGCAGCCTTGGAATTTTACTGTATAATATTTCTTTATCAACAAATTGGACTTACCCTACTGCTGGCTGGTTCCATTGGTGCAAAGGTTCATTGCTATCAATTAATGGCTTTCTCAATCTGTAACCTGCCCGCCACTCATGATGAGCGTACCATATTCGCCCAGAATCGGCAAATAGTTACATTACATTAAAGAGCAATACCCTTTTTTTTTTATACTATTGTGTTGATATATATATATATATATATATATATATATATATATATATATATATAGCAAGCCGATGGCTGGTCAGGTAATGGAGGGGGTGTACATCCCACCCAGACTACTCAGGAGGGTGAGATGAGAAAAGTCCAGGAATGTTTGTTCTCAGCAGACAACTTCCGTCTGCTGAGCATTTTGGTAAATGCTCAGTACTGGGCTGGATTTTTGGGAATGACAGGTAGGATTGGTAATGGGACCTGTCATTCCACCCCCCTCCAGTCCACATTTTGGGGATGTTCCGGCAGCGACTCAGCTGAAGAGAGTCTCCTCGTCAAGGGGGTTTAAGAAGCCAGCTCCAGCAGCAACACTTGGGCAGAGCTTGGCTGGACTGCCAAATAGAGAGGTCGTTTTTTGGAGTTGCGTCCTGAATTGTTCAACTGGTTTTGGATTTCTGTTATTCTAGGTGAGGAAACCTATTCTATGTTTAGTTAGAGCCTAGCCGGGCAGGTATTTATTTTTGTATTGTTTCCTTTTGTTGCTGCACTACCTTTTTTGAGTGAAAATAAAACTCCACTATTGTTTTGGACTAAAGAAACTGGACTTGTGTGTCTATGCCACCCCACCTAGCAACCCCAGACCATGACAATATATATATATATATATATATATATATATATATATATATATATTTTTATGACCGTCACCGTACAGAAAATGGGGATACCTAGCATATTTATTTACTTTATTTTTTAAGCAGTTTCTAATCTTTATTTTTTTTAACCTTTTTCCAGGACCTGGATCTGCTGATCCTTGAGTGCAATATACAGAAATAAACCGTATTGCAGTACATTGTACATATGTTACCTATGTGTAATAGGGATAGACACATCCGCGCTCCTCGCTGCCATGCCCACCCCTCTTATCTTGCAATCTCATTGCAAGGGATCCAAGGGGTGGAAGTCTGATGAGATGTGATTGTAGTGCCCACCTAATACTAATGTAGGAGTGGGGAACCTTACATTTTGAATGACTAACCTCTTCCCCCTTTTCTTGGTACTATTGAGTTGCGCAGCGGGCATGCGCAGTCGGTTCTGCCCAGGCCCGATGCCTGGCAGAGTAAATTCAGAGCCGGAAGACATCGCTGGGAAGCTGCACGGAGAAGACTTCTAAAGGTAGGAGAAGAACCAGCGTTGATTGGCCGACTGTATTGCATTCAGCCAATTAATGCTGGTTCTGCATTGAACTTTTTCCATTCGAATAGCGAGTGGTACTCGATCGAGTACGAGTATTTCGAATACCGTAGTATTCGATCGAATACCTACTCGATCGAATACTACTCGCTCATCTCTAGACCTTATGCCAAATGTGTGCCACAGTATTATTCTTCTACACCATAAAGCTAATTATAATTAAAATAAAGAATCAATAGAGAATAACTGAAAGTTTACCTCCTCTATGTTTACATTTTTACACGTATAGGACTAGAAACATATAAAAGGCTAATATTTGGCATGTATTCAATAGCAGAATGTTTCCATGACGCAAACAAAGAATAATTCAATACATTCCAAATGCATCTAATTACAGCGTTCACATTCTTGTCTTTGGAAAACCCAGACCCAACATAATCATCCATTACAAGCTGTAGCCGAGTGTTTATCAACTCAGGGAACCTCTAGCAACAAGAAATGTGAGTTTCGCAAAACATCCTTGGAACTCTATTCATATTTTCTTTGCAGACAAAATATAGTCTGATCCAAATAACAATAGAAACAAGCTGGCCCACGTTGATCGAAATGCTAGTGAGGTTTGTCTGTTCCATGGGCTGGCCAATTACTGTGCTAATATATAAACAAGAAAAAAAATGTCGGCAATAAATTCAGCCCTGAGAAGCCTCACATGATTGCAGTTTCAATTGAGACTCTGAATTCCCCACCACACGAAAGGACTGGCATAACATAATGATATATCTTTGCTTCTTCTAGTCTACTAGTGTGATAACAACTTTATCTGTTCAGGGTAATCTCATGCTCAAATCAACATGCAGGAATCTACACTCACCGGCCACTTTATTAGGTACACCTGTCCAAATGCTCGTTAACACTTAATTTCTAATCAGCCAATCACATGGCGGCAACTCAGTGCATTTAGGCATGTAGACATGGTCAAGACAATCTCCTGCAGTTCAAACCGAGCATCAGTATGGGGAAGAAAGGTGATTTGAGTGCCTTTGAACGTGGCATGGTTGTTGGTGCCAGAAGGGCTGGTCTGAGTATTTCAGAAACTGCTGATCTACTGGGATTTTCACGCACAACCATCTCTAGGGTTTACAGAGAATGGTCCGAAAAAGAAAAAACATCCAGTGAGCGGCAGTTCTGTGGGCGGAAATGCGTTGTTGATGCCAGAGGTCAGAGGAGAATGGCCAGACTGGTTCGAGCTGATAGAAAGGCAACAGTGACTCAAATAGCCACCCGTTACAACCAAGGTAGCCAGAAGAGCATCTCTGAACGCACAGTACGTCGAACTTTGAGGCAGATGGGCTACAGCAGCAGAAGACCACACCGGGTGCCACTCCTTTCAGCTAAGAACAGGAAACTGAGGCTACAATTTGCACAAGCTCATCGAAATTGGACAATTGAAGATTGGAAAAACGTTGCCTGGTCTGATGAGTCTCGATTTCTGCTGCGACATTCGGATGGTAGGGTCAGAATTTGGCGTCAACAACATGAAAGCATGGATCCATCCTGCCTTGTATCAACGGTTCAGGCTGGTGGTGGTGGTGTCATGGTGTGGGGAATATTTTCTTGGCACTCTTTGGGCCCCTTGGTACCAATTGAGCATCGTTGCAACACCAAAGCCTACCTGAGTATTGTTACTGACCATGTCCATCCCTTTATGACCACAATGTACCCAACATCTGATGGCTACTTTCAGCAGGATAATGCGCCATGTCATAAAGCTGGAATCATCTCAGACTGGTTTCTTGAACATGACAATGAGTTCACTGTACTCCAATGGCCTCCACAGTCACCAGGTCTCAATCCAATAGAGCATCTTTGGGATGTGGTGGAACGGGAGATTCGCATCATGGATGTGCAGCCGACAAATCTGCGGCAACTGTGTGATGCCATCATGTCAATATGGACCAAAATCTCTGAGGAATGCTTCCAGCACCTTGTTGAATCTATGCCACGAAGAATTGAGGCAGTTCTGAAGGCAAAAGGGGGTCCAACCCGTTACTAGCATGGTGTACCTAATAAAGTGGCCGGTGAGTGTATATTATTTAGTACAGGTCCTCAATGGGTACAGACATGTACTGTATATATCATGATATTATGGCAGCTACAGCATCCCAGTGTGTATATTTCCAGATAACCCTAGAAGAACTGATGGGGACTGAATATATGATTAACTTTTTATTCAGATTTTTTATTTAAAGTTATTAAGATCAGTTTGCCCTCCCAAAATACCCAAGTTTTATTAATTTTGTTGTAATAAAAATAATTTATTAATCAATCCTGAAAAGTCATGAGGTTATATTTTCATTCTATAACTCTCTATGCCTACACATACACCACAAGTACATTAAGTTTCTAAGAGTAGTAACCTCAAACAACGTGTTCAAGCAATATGACCAAAAACAGTTTCCCTTAAGGAAACAGCTTATTTATGCCTTAAAGGGTTTGTCCAGCATAAATATAAATTTCTATAAACCCTCCACCTGCCTACTTTCTAAATTACACAAATTCAGCAAAAATGTAGTTACCCATATCCCTGCATGGTCATGTGACCGCCCTAAGGACATTTTCTGATTATCTATTTCCCCGTCTACGGAAACGGAACATCACTACTATTCCCCCCCACCCCATTATACTTACCTCACTTCCTTCCACACTTTCTTGTGCAGGGAACAATTCCTCCTCCTTCTGTGACATCTGCTTACATGAACATAAAAGAGCCAGACTCCCAGATTTGCGCTGTAGCCGATACTCTGTATTGCACAAGCATGGGAGCCTGAAGGAGCCACCACGCCTGTGCAGTAGAGATGGAGTGAAGGCTACAGCGCAGTGCTGGGACTGGTGTGCAGGCGCTGGCAGAATCAAAGAAGAGGAGGAGCAGTTCGCCACAGATGGAAGTCTGGACAGGAAGAAGACAGGTAAGTAAAATGGGGTAGAGGAGTGGTCTGGATTAGTTGAAAAGGGCTGGTTGAGGGTGGGACAGGGAGGGGGTGTTAGATAGGGATGGGGGACAAGTGAGAGCGAGATAGTATGAGAGCCTACAACTACCATAATGTGTTGCATTAGCTAAGGCAGCAGGAAGCTACTCCATGCAAACAAATGCAGAAGATTCCAGGCGCTCCCAGATAAACCCAGAAATTACTCAAAACACTGCTAAGGGTATTTGGGTACACTTAGGCTTTTTTTTACGAGATTAGTTGAATTTTTTAACATAATTTTTACAACGCAAATAATTCAATAACTAGTATTTTTTTAAACTCTTTGTGGAAGAGAATGGGAAAAAAACAGCAATTTTGCCATTGATTTTTGCACCATAAATTTTGCATTGCTCATTCTATGGTAAAAATAACATTCTTAATTTATTCTGCTCTTCAGTAAGATTTATAGTGATACCAAATATGTATAGGTTTTTTTTAATGTCTTACTGATATGAAAAGAAACCTCCTTTTTTAGAAAAGCATTAGTTTTTGAGTCGCTATATTCTGAAACCTGTAACTTTTTTATTTTTCCATCAATGGAGCTGTGGAATGTCTTTTTTTACGGGATGACGTAAAGTTTTCATTGGTATCAAACTAGGATTCAAGCGACTTATTGATCACTTTCTATTCTGTTTTTTTGGATAGAGGGATAAATAAAATTGCCGATTATTTTTTATTTTAATTTTTTATGCCATTCATCATGTTGATGGAATATTGTAATATTATATGCCAGGTTGTTGTGAATGTGGCAATACTAAATATGTTTACTTTTTATTTATTGTTATTTTTTAAAACCTGCAAAATATTTTAATGGGGAAAATAGGGTTTGTTTGATTATTATTTTATTTTAATAATTTTATTTTTACATTTTTTTTAGTCCTTCTATGGTACATTACCACTAAGGGGCTAAATCACCCATTTTCAAAATTGCACCTCTCAAATTAATCAAAACAGCATTTGGGAAGTTTATTAACCCTTTAAGAACGTCACTGGAATTAAAAAAATATTGACTTAAAATTTAGACATTTTATTTTTTTTCAATAATGTATTCATTTAGCCCTAAAATTAGCACATTCACAAGGGGATAAAGGAGAAAATCCCACAGGTTTTTATGTAATTTCTCCCATGCTTTCCATTGAAATCAATGGGCTCTGTTTTGAAGCGCCATGCTCGGACACGTGTATATGTGTCTAAATGAGCGGCACACTTATGCCGTGGGAAGGGGCCCTAAGGGCCCGTTCACACGGAGTAAATGCGCATGTATTTTGGTAAAATACATGTGTGAAAAAAACATGTCAAAATACACGTCAAAATACACATGTAAAATGTCATTGAAGTCAATGGGAGTCTTATTTTTACACGTGTATTTTTTACACATGTATTTTGCCAAAATACACACGCATTTACTCAGTGTGAATGGGCCCTTATACTGGAAAGTGCATCTACATGTTCCTCTATGCTTTTATCTCATAACCTTCTATACTTTATTTTCCTTAGGATAAGCCATATATATCTGACTTCAGTGAAAGCTGATTAGATATTTATGGCCTATTTTAAGGATAGGCCATACATTAAAAATTCATAGACAACCCCTTTAAGTTCTAAGAACCCTAGGGAATTGTGTTTTTGCTGCTTTATGATAAGCTGTATTGAGGCAGTATTATACGATGATACACTATTCACTTAATACATATCCTTTGGGGATTTTTATTAATCAAGAGTATACATTGTTTTTTTTTTTGTAGGTATTTTTAGAATATCTCACAGATCAGTAGTATATTGTATCAAGTCTATGGTATTATATGTTTTTGTTATAATAATATAATATAATATAATATAATATAATATAATATAATATAATATAGAAGCACTCTGCAATTTACTTCCCATTACTGCTTATGATGTGCTCCTTCTTGCTGCAGACAGGTATCTAAGGCCTGAATTTATTAATTTAGGAAATTAATTTTATGCAAATGTTGAGGTCATTTCCATACTGTTATTATTTCTGAATACATGCCTACTTTCAAAAATACTTCATTAAATGGCCATATGTTTTTTATGAATATGCCACGGATCTGTCATTGTCACTTCCATCGCTCCAGAGTAAAGCCCTGTAATTCACATCAATGGGCAGGCAGTACTTAGAATGGGCTGTGCTGTTTGTAAAAGAGTTAGCATGCAAATTGCCAGCCATGATTCTGGTACAATTGTATGCTGTCATCTCCGAAAAAGGCATTAATCCCCCTTTTCAGCCTCCTGTAGCTTAATCTCTTTCCTAACACTAATCTCTACTGGGAATGTGCATTACACTAGCGCAGTAGACAAAGCCTTTCTTCATATAAGATCATTTATAGACACAAGTTAAAATCATACTTTAATGGTAATGCTATTTGTTGGGTGAAGTAGAAAATGGTATTATGCAACCTTTTCACTTGACTGATAACATAGATAGATAAATTGAAATTCTGAAATTGATCCTAGTGACCAATAATTAGAGAAGTTAAATAGTTAACCACTGATAACAAACACTGATATGATGAAAGTATGTGTACTATACTGCAGGATATGTTGTATTTTTAGACATGCTTTTCACAGCTGCAATGTTCATACAGATTTGTTGCAGAAATTTCTGCTACCAAAAATAGTCAGAGTCATAGCAAGGGGTTCAGCGGAGTGAGGGCAAACTTGTCCAAGTGGGCCCCCAGCTCAGGTATACCGATATCATCACTATATGGTGAATGTATAGTGGTATATAGTAGTTTTACACAGGTATTAAGTATAAAAAAAACTTGAGAGTAGGGTTGAGCAATTGGGATTGGAAAAGATCGGATTCCGATCGTCGATCGAGTAAATTTCACGATCGCGATCGGAATTCCGATCCCAATATTTTTAGGCGGGATCAAGGTCAGAGGTTATTTCCCACAATGCTTTGCTACTTTCCAAGCATTGTGGGAAAAGCTAACAATGTTAGCTACTAGAGATGAGCGAGTACTATTCGAAACTGCCGTTTTGAATAGCACGCCCCCATAGGAATGAATGGATGCACCCGGCACACAGCCTGTGCCGGCGTTCGGCCGCTTAACCCCTGCGTGCCGGCTGCGTCCATTCATTCTTACGGCATAGCAGGGAGGAAACAGAAGAGCAGATAGTATTTACTATTCTGTTTCCTCTCTGCTGTGCCGTATACTGGACTCTGCTACATCTGCATTACTGTACATTGACTTGTCTATCTACTCTTCTGCTTCATAGACAAGTCAATGTATAGTAATGAAGATGTAGCAGAGTCCAGTATATGGCACAGGAAAGAGGAAACAGAATAGTATAGTCCACTAGAAACAGAATAGTCCACTTACCTGCACAGATCCGCTGCCGCTGTCGCTCCCAATTCTTCTCGATCCGTGTGCGCCCCTAGCTCCCAGGTTAGTGGTACAGACCTAGGAAGAAGGAGGGTCTTGTGGCTTAGGAGAGTGTGGGCGGGTACTGGGAGGGGAGACGTGAGTGATGTACCCACCCACACTCTCCTAAGCCACAACAAGCCCTGCCTACTTTCAGCATCTCTAACACTAGCCTAGGGAGGTGGGGGCATGCACAGTGCTCTGAAGACCTGTAAATGCAATAGAAGAGGAGCGAGAACAACGGGCAGCGGCACACTACACAGCGTTCAATTTGTAGACTCCATGCTATGTAGTGAATACGATTGTTTTTAAAATACGATCTTTGATTATTAAAAAAATCCCATTGACTTGCATTAGGATCGAAATTGGGATCAGGATCGGGTTCGAATGGAAAATAATCGGAAATCGTATTTTAAAAACGATCCTGAAATCTCATGATCAGCTCAAACCTACTTGAAAGCCTTCAGTAGTTGATACCTTTTTTTTTTTTTTTAAACTCGTTTTATTGAAAAATGCATAGCAGAGCAAATAATACAGGTAAAGAATACAGAATGGAAGCACAAATCAAACATAAGAAAAGAGCACAAATGAAGATGAGCCACATCATCATCCCCTCCCATCCCCAAACCCCCTCCCACCACCCATACAGTTCAGAGCAACACAGTACATATCATACCGAGGAAAGGAAATATTATCATAACAGAGGTAGGTCCGTGAACCATACCGACACGAGCCATCCCTTACGGAGTGAAGGCGTCAATAGCCGAACGTATTGAAGGGGCAGAGTATTGAGTAATGGGGGAGTCACACCAGGCACCCCAAACTTTAGCAAACTTCTGGGGACAGCCTCTACCTTTATATATAATCTGATTAAATGGGAGGACCGCGTTAACCAGTTTTCGCCATTGAGGAATGGATGGGGGTCGAGGGGCCATCCATCGCAAAGCGATGGCTTTCCTCACATAAAACAGGCATTCCTTCAGGAAAATGCGGACGTGGTGCTGCCACAATTCCTCCTCCAGCACACCAAACAGGCATACTTTGGGAGAAATGGGACATCGCAATGCAGGACATCTGTCAGAAGGTCTACCACCCCCTTCCAAAAGCTCTGTATAACTGGGCAGCTCCACAGCAGGTGCCAAAAGTCTGCACGGGGGCATGAACACCAAAGGCAGTTAGGGCCAGGTAGCTGACCCATCCGGTGCAACCGGACTGGAGTCAAATAGCACTGGTGTAGAATGAAAATTTGGATCAATTTGTTATAGTTGATACTTTTTTTAATTGCTAAATAATAATAATTACAGATTTCAAGCTTTCAGGATAACTCTGATTCCTTCCTCAGGTATAGTATAAAAACAATTTCTGAAGGAAGCTTATTTATGCAAAAAGAGACACATAGGAATAGAATGTTAGGTGGGAGGGTGGATAAATCCGTGGGATTGTATGGCCGTTCTTTCCAAGAAAGAGAGAAAAATTTATGAATACAAGTTGATGACCTTGTTCAACACACTCCAGGATGGGTTGAATATGTCACATAGATTTATGGCATTCTAAAGGAACAAGCCAGCTCATCACTAATCAAAAGCAGCCATAAAGAAGACCACTCATTGAACTGATAAGGGCCTTGTGAACTGATGAATTGTTTACTTATATGTACTAATTACCACTCACCCTCCCACCTAACATTCTATTCCTATGTGTCTCTTTTTGCATAAATATGCAGTTGAATTCAGAAGGTGAACATATTGCAAAATATTTATTTTGTATGGGCAACACCGAGCACTAGATGAATCTCAGGAATTACGATGTAAACATTTTTGTTCTTCGGGATAGCTTTCTCAGTTAAAGAAAATGCATCTAGTATGTAATTTTATGGGAAGTCTTTAAATAATACATCATTACATCATAGTAAATTGTGGAAAATAGCAAAATGGCTGTAGTGAATGTGATAAAGTTATCGCTGTCACGTCGGCACTGTTATGTAACTGATGGGAATTTCCCTCTGATTCATTTATGCATTGATTGTATAATGGATAATTGAAGACTCCTTGTGCAGAAAAACACAAATTCTATCATTCCCTCTGTGGTTCATTGCTTGGGAAGTTTGTGTTAGGGAAAAAAAAAGATCTGTTTTCTGGGTAAATTATTGCCACCTAGTAAAGTTACCATCTTCAAAGAATAATGATGGACAGACTCTCTAAGCAAACATGCATGCCCATTAACACTTATGAGAAATACACATACATTCTCCCATTGAAAGGCATGACACCATTAGTTATGGCTCCTAAAGCCTGATTTTATTTGAAACAGAGAAGTTTGTGTTTGAAACAATATTTGTTGAATATATGGAAATGACAATAAATTACTCATGTGTTATTTTGCTCTCTTCCTTAAAATTTTCATAGAATTGTATGTAAGTCAACCTAACTGTAAGTCCTCATACATACTTGAACCCAGGAGGCTGTAGTGCTAACCACCGAATTCTGCGGATACCAAAATTATATAGCTTTAGCATTTAATTTTCTTTAAAAAAGGCCAGAACTTAGGAAAAAAATTGGAGATGTCATATTTTGACAGATGTAACTTTTTATATTTCCATGTACAGGAATACATAAGGCATCTTTTTTTTTTTTTTTTTTTTTGGGGGGGGGGGGGGGGGGGTGAGATGTACATTTAAGTTATACAGTGTTGGGGACTTGCTTTGATTGCTTTTTATAAAAAATTTTATGAGAGAAAAAAAATGTCGGTTCGTCTCTTATTTTATTTATTATTATTAAGCTTACTTATATAGCGCCATCATATTCTGCAGCGTTTTACAGACATTGACAGTCACTGTCCAATATAGGGCTCACAATTTACATTCCCTATCAGTATGTCTTTGGAGTGTGGGAGGAAACCGGAGTACCCGGAGCAAACACGGGGAGAACATACAAACTCCTTGCAGATGTTGCCCTTGGCAGGATTTGAACCCAGGACTCCAGTACAGCAAGGCTTGAGTGCTAACCACTGAGCCACCGTGCTGCATTTAAATTTTTCTGATGATTTTTTCACTGTTTTCAGACCGGGCTTTTATGGGCAAAGGGATACCTAATGTGTATGTGTTTCACATTATTCACATTGTTCTAGGGAACGCATATAAATTTATTAGAGCACTTAGGGGTTTTGAACATCAGGCAGTCTGATCAGTAATGCAATCCATTGCAATTTACTTGCATTAGGCTCTCGACTGTCATAGCAATGCATTGCTGGTCCTGGATCTCATTGTAGGAGCTGGCGATCCATGGCAAAATGGACAAAAGTAGTGCCTTGATCAAGTTTGACCAAGGCATTTCGGAAGTTAATTAGTTAATTAAGCATTAGTGCCAGGTCTCCGCTGTATAATACAGCAGAGACTTGGTGTCTATGAGCGGTTGCCATATTTAAATGCTGCAGTAATTTTAGAGTGGTAGGAGTCTGCAGGAGATATTTAGTGAGTACTTTGTTTACTAAGTAATTGGTCCCAGTGATCATTCATAAGGAAGTGAATTTCTTCTTGTGCTTTTGTGAGAGGAGGCTAGGTATCTGGGGTATTTCTCTTGTCATCTAGCACCCTTGCTTTAGTCTCTCATTTTACATTTATTGCAATTGCATGGATTAACAGCTAATAAAGTGTTATTATATTTTAGATTATAAGAGTGTCTCCATAGTTTTTTTGTGGGGTAACAGTAGTTTTTTGAGTTATTTGAGGAGATCTTTTTTGGTTACATCATTCTTAAGGATGTCTGGTTTAGTGTAATTCAACACTTGTCTGGCTGTTGTTTTTTCAGTGCACTTCTGAAATTGGACGATGTCCAATTTTATAAGTGGATGTCAGGTTTATATGGGGACATTTCTAGGCTTCAGGCTTCAGTTGGTACTCTTCAGCCTGAGGTTAAAAGGCTTTCTTAGTCTGTGAGTGATGCGAAGCTGCCCCTTAGCCAACAAACTTTACATCAAGGGCAGAGTGTACTGTTATTGGTTCTAAGAGACTGTGGGTTGTGAAGCATAAACATACTAATGTTGACCTATGCTTATGTAATTCCTTTGTAGTCTCTTGTACAAACACCAACTGCCATAAACATAATTTCACACAAAAATCCAAAAATGAGCTGGACAAAATTCTTTCTAGTTTCAAGCATGTTATGCTCATTTAAACTCTACTGTGGCAAGTAACAGGTATGGCCAATATAAGAATCACACTTGAAACCAGATATAAAGGAGAGATGTTAACTGAATCTTTCCATTGTGTTTCTGTGTGTGCCACACTAAGCATGGAGAACAGAAAGAGGAAAAGAGAACTGTCTGAGGACTTGAGAGCCAAGATTGTGGAAAAATATCAACAGTCTCAAGGTTATAAGTCCATCTCCAAAGATCTTGATGTTCCTTTGTCCATGTTGTGCAAGTTTACAACCAAGGCACTGTAGGTAATCTTCTTGAACGTGTGAGAAAGGGAAAATTTCATAACAGGTTGCAGGGCAGGATAGTCCAGATGGTGGATAAACATCCCCAATCAAGTTCTAAAGAAATTCAAGTTGTCCCGCAGGCTCATTGGTCATCAGCCAGTGTCAACTATCAGTTGAAATTTGAATGAAATGCTATAGCAGGAGGACCCTGCTATAGCATTTCACTGCTGACACAGAGACATAAAAAAGCTAGAGTGAAGTTTGTCAAAATGTACGTGAGTAATCCGAAATCCTTCTGGGAATATGTCTTGTGGACAGATGAGACCAAGAAAGAGTTTTTTGGTAAAATACAACATTCTACTGTTTACTGAACGCGGAATGAGGCCTACAAAGAAAAGAACACAGTAGCAACATTTCAATATGGTGGAGGTTCAAAGATGCTTTGGGGTTGTTTTGCTGCCTCTGGCACTGGTTGCCTTAACTGCGTGCAAAACATCATGAAATCTGAAGATAATTAAAGGATTTTGAGTCTCATTGTAGAGACCACTGTCAGAAATCTGGGTTTGCTTCCTAAGTCATGGGTCTTCAACAGGTTAATGACCCCAAACATACTTCATAAAGCACCCAGAAATGGATGGAAACCAAAAGCTGGAGATTTCCAGCAATGAGTCCGGATCTAAATCCCATTGAACACTTGTGAAAAGATCTTAAAATTGCTGTTGGAAGAAGACATCTTTGAAATATGAGAGACCTGGAGCACTTTGCAAAAGAAGAGTGGTCCAAAATTCTAGTTGAGTGGTGTAAGAAGCGTGTTGATGGTTGTAGAAAATGATTGATTTTAGGGTGTGCAGTCAAATATTAAGTTGAAGGTGGCAGTAATTTATTAAGCAAAAGTGCATATTTATCAAGAGAATGCCAAGAGTGTGCAAAGCAGGAATCAAAGTAAAAGGTGGCTACTTTGAAGAACCTAGAATATAAAACATATTTTCAGTTTTTTCACACTTTTTTGTTAAGTATATAATTCCACATGTGTTAATACAGAAAATACAGAAAACTCTTTGAATGAGAAGGTGTGTCCAAACTTTTGGTCTGTACTGTATATATATATATATATATATATATATATATATATATATATATATATAAAACAACTATCCTCTGCTCGTGACTGCGTCTTCGTTTTGTTGCTCCAGGATTTCTGAACTCTATCTTCAGCTCTTCCACTTATCAGCCGGTTTAATTGAATTTGGCTGATAAGGGCTGAGATAGGGAGTCCGTTACCTGCAGGTTGGTGAACAAGGGTTATGGGAATACCCCTTTAATAACATTTTTCAATGGTTGATCTAATCCATCTGGCCAATGTGGCTCTGCTTGCTTTTTGCCCTTGTTTGGACCCAAAAACTGAACAAACAGATTTTCTGCCAATGATGATGTTCTCTGGATATAAAGAAGTAAATCTAGAATATGCCATTTCTCTTGTTCCTCCCCTTGTGGATGGGGAAAATACAGGCAAAGAAATCTCCTAGTTAATATTCTTAAAAGATGGAATTGTAGGCAGAAAACCGGGCATGGTTCTTAACAGCAGGCATTCCCTCAAGTCCCTAAGGTAAGGTTCTTTACAGGTTAGGGCTTGTAGCTCACTCACTTGCTTTGCAGAAAACATTGCCACTAAGAAGAATACTTTTAGAGAAAAAAATTATCTAATTGGTATATCTTTTTTTTTTTTTTAATCAAAGTTTATTGACCAAAAAATAAAGTAAACAAAGGACAATGACAGCATAGAGAAGAAATCAGGGAGAGGGGTTGGAGACGCAGCTCACTCTCTACTCCCAATAAAGACAATGTCCTAAAACTATCAAATGGTGTCCGGTCAATAGACGTTTATATGCGCACAATCTTGATGGAGGATACCTAGACGACTTTATTTCTCTAGGAAAGCTGTCTCTGCTATCACTATATGTCAGAAAACGTGGGACTTTCCTTGGATATATCAGTTTGGGGAAAACTGCACACCAACATTGACATGTGGAGCAGCAATTATGGATAATACAAGGCTTTCACAGCCATAATCCAAAAATGCAACAAGGCCAGGTGTTAGTTATACCCAAATTGTACTAGGCCCAGTTCCAATACCATGCAGAACCCATCCACCTACTCTGGATCCTACTCTCAGGACATTTCCTGGCCACCATCTTCACCAGGGCAAGCCATTGCTTCCATCTTACTTACTCATTCTCCATCCTCGTTTTGTGCATGTAAGGCGAAGTGCTGCCATGTAGTTTTGCAGTTAATGAGCCTGGATCGATTCCAACCTTGCCAACTGGGCAGCATTACCAACGACAATAGCACCAATATTGTTGGTATGCTGCAACTGGATGAAAAACATATTGACCATGTATGGCAAATGTTCTTAATCTAGTGGTTCACTGCTTTATTAACTTGTATAGCAGTTTAAAAGAGGTGCCCCATATGGCGAGAAAAATCTCTGTGCATTTCAGCTGTTAAATCGCAAAAACACCCTGCTCGATTTGCAGAGGAAAAAACAGTCTGCCTTTGCTCCAACTAAGTGGAATTCCACTTTAAACGTGGTGAATGATTATTGCATGCAGCAGACCATAGGGATACGTTATTAGAGGTTCGCAATGTTATTGCGATATTACGATGTTAGAGGTTCATGAAAAAAGTGGGTCGCTTCTCAAGCCCTTTAAAGAAGCCACCAAATTTGTCAGCAGGGATTGCTACAGCACTAGTGATGTGATCTCTCTATTGTATACAGTATCTTACAGGAAAGTCTCACAATAATGCTACATGGGATGGAAGTTTAGGAACAGTTTCTACCTCTTCAGACATCATCGCCCTGTGTTGATGGAGAAGGATCTCAGCAAGGGTCATTATGGTAGAGGAACTGGGACTCCTAGACTGAAAGTGGAGGAAGACTGTCCCTTGGATACAGAGGGGGTACTTGATATGTCACAGACACAGACAGGGAAGGAGGCTGACCTTTTCAAGATGATGATGATAATGATGACAACCATGCTGGCCAAGAACACCAACCATGGCAGACCCTGGGTCCACGCATACTTTGGCAAGCAAAACAGGCTGTGTGCTCTACTGCTTATCCAGCAACAAGCATATAGTTGGTCATGACTAAATGCGTTATGAAGCAAAGACCTAACATTAATGCCCACAATAAGTGCCCACACCGATTGCAGACATTAAGTCCCCAACACCTTGGTCAAAGCTGAACAAGATTCCATGTTGCCAGCATTGCCATTTTGGGGAGGATGGCTGGCACCCGAAATAAGATTCAGGCCAAGCAATCTGTTGCCATGACAGCCGGGAGCCTATTGAAGGATGCCATGTTTGTCAGGTATTAATTTGTATGATAGTCTGCTTTATGCAGCCCGACATACAAATGCCAGCATTTTGCAATGTATTAGTATTGTAATGCATTACATTAGTAAACAGACTCTCTGAGGTTCAAGACCTCTGGCGGGGTATAATACAGTACTTAAATTTTTTTTAAAGTATTAAATATTCAAATCACTCCCCTTTCCCTAGAATACATATAAAAGTAGAAAATCACTGTCAAACACATACACATTAGGTATCCGTGTTCCTGAAAACCCCTGGTCTATAAAGTTATGAAAATATTTTTTTCCATATGGTGAATGTCATAGAGGGAAAAAAAAAATCAGAAGGGCCGACCCACCGTTTGTTCACTGTTTTGCCTCTAGAAAAATTGGAATAAAAAGTGATCAAAGCAATAGACATTCCCCAAAATGCTATAACTAAAAAATATACCTGACCCTGAAATAAAAGACACCCTATACCCTATTATGGATTTTGGTATTCCTGGAATTGTACCAGGGTCGGACTGGGATGTCTAGGGCCCACCAGTGGAATTGTTTCTAGGGGCCCACCGCCAGGACCCTGCAGATCAGCGGTACCGAGACAGGGCGGTTAAAGGTAATAACATGTTGGGAGCCATGCTACTCACGCACTATACCATGTGCAGTACATATACCTACTGCTACAGCCTGTATGGCAAGTGAACAGCATGGCTCCTAGAAATGTTACCATTACCCGTAGCTGAAGTGTCCTGGAAAAGCTGATCTGCAGAGGTCCTGGCTGTTGTATCATCGCAGATGTAATATTGATGGCCTATCCTAAGGACAGAACATCAATATTAGAAAGATGGATAAATCCTTTAAAGTGGTTGTCCAGGAATTGGAGCAACTCATGTGGTGGGAGGGAGGTGTAAAATAAAAAACAAATAAATAAATAAATAAATAAAAAAAGAATACTCACCTGTCCCCGGTGCTCTGTTGTCTGCCGCCAGTGTCCATTCAGTCTCGTACTGGCACTACTTGCTGGGAGTCCTGCACCTCATGTGATCGCTGAGACCAATTAGGTACAGGAACTCCAGAAATGAGGCCATGAGCCCAAACACAGGCGGGGACAATGGGGTGCTGGGGACAGGTGAGAAGGCTCTTTTTTAAAAAAAAAAAAAAAATATATATATATATTTTTACACCTCCCTGGCGGCCACCACAGTGATCACTCCAGTTTATAGACAACCTGATTTAAGGGGTTGTCTGGGCCAAATATTTTATGGCCACTTCACTGGTCCCCCATAATGTATGGGATACAGTGATGGGGCCATTATACTGTGTGGGAGCAGTGATGGGGATAACATATTGTGCAGAAGGGGGATGTTAAAATGTGTGGGGCATATTAAAGGGGTTTCCAGGGTTAAACTTTTTTTATGGCCTATACTCAGGATAGGCCATAAATACCTCAAACCCCACATTGCAGAAACACAACGTCTGCGGCTACTACAGAAAAAACCAGCAAAGTGAATGAAATATAATCAAATTTACCTCATCCGCACACTGCAGGAAAAAAGATGTGGAACAGCTACAAACTCTAAAATGTGTGCGCTTCTAAAAACATGGCCGGTTACTTTCAGCTGCGCAATTGGGAGAAAGTGCGGGGAAAAAAACACTGTGGAAAAAATACATTGAGATTCGCCGCTATTTTTTTCCACAGCTATTTTTTTTAGCCGCGTCTCACTGTTGGGCCTCATCCTTATTATCTCAATAGACGTGAGCATTATACTATAAGGCTGAGTTCACACAGAGTTTTCTGGTCAGGAATTTGGTTCTATTGGGAGGGTTAGAGTTCTATCGGGTTAGAGTTCTATTGGGAGGCTTTTTTGGAGGATGATTTTGAGGTGGATTCCTGACCAAACAACTCCGTGTGAACTCAGCCTTAGGGCTCGTTCACATCTGCGCCTGGTCTCCGTTCTGCAGGTTTCCATTTCCTGCACAAAACAGAGGCAGGAGATGGAAACCTGCAGGAGGCTCTCTCACCCATTCATTTGAATGGGTGAGAAAGATGTCCGGCTGTGAGCGGCGGTGAGCGTTTTATGCTCTCCACCATTAAACCGATTTTTTAAAATCGGACACAGAGTCGAACACGCAGTACTCTGTGTCCGATTTAAAAAAAAAAACGGTTTTGTGGCGGAGAGCATAAAACGCTCACCGCCGCACCCGGTCTGACAGCTTTCTGTCTTCTACATGCAGAAGACGGAAAGCTCAGAACGGACTGCCGAACGCTAGTGTGAACCTAGCGTCAGGCTAAAGCCCCATGTAGCAAGACAAAGCAAAAAGCGCTGCGGGAAAAACCCCGGCGGCAACACATCAGTTTTTCCTGCAGCGCTTATTGCAGAAACTCCGCAGAGGTTTCCTCTGAGGACTTTGTTTCCTTTAGGGTAAGTTCACGCGGGGATTTTTGGTCAGGATTTTGAGGCCGTATCTGCCTCAAAATCCTGACCAAAAAGTTCTTTTTTTTCCGGGAGCCGGTTTTTTCCAGCTCCCAGAAAAAGAAGCGAGATGCTCATTCTTCAGGTCGTTTCGCCTCGCGATTCAGCCTGAAGACATATCCTTCTCCCATCTAGGCCCATTTATTGGGCCTAATCTGGAGCAGAGTGCGTGACTGGATGCCGCATTCAGTCGCGGCAAACCGATTTTTGGTCCAGAATCTGAGGCGGCCAAAAAACCCCATGTGAACTTAGCCTTATACCTATAGGGAAACTGCAGGTGTTTCTGTAGATATAAGTGACATGCTGCAATTTCCAAAACCGCAACAGTTTTGGAAATTGCAGTGTGTCTGCCGTGTGTGTTTTTCTGCAATGTGTGGATGGGATTGCACTCACTGCGTTCAGTAATGCATTCGGGGAGTCCGCATGGGGACCCTCCCAAACAGACTACCGAACGCATTAGCAGATGGTGTGCAGTGAAAGCACACATAGACTATAATGGGGTCCATGTGCTTTCCGTGCGGTGTCCGCATAGAACATGCGGACAGAAGAGTACTTTACAATCTACTTTCCTGTCCACATGACTCATGCGGACACCGCGTGGAAAGCACACAGACCCCATTATAGTCTATGGTACTTTCACTGCACACCGCTTGCTAATGCGTTTGGTAATCTGTTCGGGGGGGAGGGGGTTCCCATGCAGACTCCCCAAACAGATCACCGAACGCAGATGTGAACCAGGCCTTATACATATACCATATATACTCACACATATACAATACAATATACACATACAATACTATAGCACATATACATTTATATACATTCATATACCATATAAGTCATATATATACTTGTATGAATACTATATATACACACACATATATACATACACATTATTATAGCATACTGTATATACTCACACATACCTGTATACAAACATACAGTACTCACACAGTATACAAGACACATACTTTACACAAATGTACATATATACATATTAAACATACAGATTTTACAAAAAGAGTTTACTCACCTATTCCAGCAGCAGTCGGCTCCCTGTCCTCCCCACACGCTGCGATGTAAGAGGACTCAGTGTGAGGAGGAGGGGGGAGGGGGAGGAAGTGCATGCGGGCAGCAGGGGAGACCTCACAGGAGAGCAGCTGCAGGTAAGTGAAGGGAGCGACCGTTAGCTGATGCTGAAGTTGTCCTCTGATGTGTACTTCTTCAGCATCAGCTAATGGGGGCCCCTGTGTGTGGAGGCAGATGCATTGGCCAGGTGCCCGGTTGGGGCCCCTGGCCATCCCGATCGGGCCCCGACCAATGCATCTGCATTGGTAAAAATCAAAACTTTAACCGGTTAAGGACCGCCGTACGTAAAATTACGGCCTGCGGTCCAGGTACCTAAAGACCGGACTATTGTAAAAATACGTCCTGTCTTTAGGTACCTATTTCGCGGGGGGATGGGTGCGGGGAGGACGGGGGTTAGGTGTTACTAACACCTAACCCCTTCCTCAATAACGTCCAGTCGGAACTGAGTCCGACTGGACGTTTTAACCCTTTCGATCGCGCCGTGAAACATCACGGCGCGATCGAAAGGCATCCGCCGACAATTGAATCAGATCGGCACCCCCCGCGGCGAGATCGGAGGGTGCCGATAGCAGTAAAAGGTAGTCTGGGGTCTGGCCAGTGACCCCAGACTGCCCGAAGCCCCCACATACCTGGTGATCCTGCCAGGACCTTCTGATGTCAGGCTGTGCGTCTACACAGCCTGACATCCTGCTACGGAATGCCATGTGGGACACCTGCAGGCTGTGTCTCACATGGCATTCTATATCAGCAAAGTATTGCTGATTGAAGTGTCCTAAATGGACACATGAAAAAGTAAAAAAAAATGTAAAAAAAATAAAATGAAGTGTATGAAAAAAATTAATAAAGTTATGAAGCCCAAAAATCCCTTTTTCTCAATAGAAAATGAATTATATAAAAAAAGAACTAAAAAGTAATAAAAACAATGCATATTTGGTATTGTCGCGTCCGTAACAATCTGTACAATAAAACTGAAATAATATTTAATGTACACGGCGAACGCCGGAAAAAAAACCCGGAAAAAACTCGCCGGAAGTAATGATTTTTCGCCATCTCACCATACAAAATATGCTATAAAAAGTGATCAAAAAGTCATATGCATCCGACAACAGTACCAATAAAAAGCGCAGGTTGTCCCGCAAAAAATAAGCCCTCAACCAACTCTGTCAACCGAAAAATAAAAATGTTACGCCTCTTAGAAGATGCGATGCAAAAAACATTGATTTATGTCCCCAAATGTGTTTTTCCTCTGCAGAACTAGTAACACATAAAAAAATACTATAAATGAGGTATCGCCGTAACCGTACCGACCCGCAGAATAAAGGGAACATGTTACTTATACTGTACGCTGCATGGCGCAAAATTAAAAAAGTAAAACTCAATGCCAGGATTGATTTTTTTTTTTTTAAATCCAGCAAAAAAGGGTTAATAAAATGTATTCAATAAGATGTAGACACCCAAAAATGGTGTCATTACGAAATGCATCTCATCCCGCAAAGAATAAGCCCTTATATGGCCGCGTCACCAGAAACATAAAGAAAATATAGCATCTCACAATGTGAAGACAAAAACCCTCAAAAATCGCCAAATTATTAGAACACAACTGGGTGCGTCATGTAGGGAATATATAAGCTGTGTGAGCGGATATCAGGGGACACCCCAGATTTACAGCTTATGAGGGAACAGACACCAGAAGTGACCCCTAAAGTGACCCCCAGAGTGACTCCCCCAATCATAGGAGCTACGGGGACATAGTAGGGAATTTGGTGTTTGCAATGTCCTCCGCACAGCTTATACATTCCCTCTTCGCCATCCGCTGTGCAGTCACGTCCGGGATACTAATACTCACTACACCCCCTGATAAATTCTTTGAGGGGTGCAGTTTTCAAAATGGGGTCACTCCTGGTACCCCATGGAATCCACTTTTCTGGTACCTTACAGGCTCTACAAACATGACATGGCGTCCAGATACCAAACATCTGAATCTGTGCTCCAAAAGCCGCATAGCGCTCCTTCCCTTCTGCACCCTGCTGTACGTCCAAACTGCAGTTTATGACACATGTATGACACATGTATGACACTGGTGTACCCCCGGATAACGGACATAATGTCATATGTGGGTATAAACTGATACTAGGGCACAGCCGGACACAGAAGGGAAGAAGGGTCATTTGGTTTTTGGAGCACAGACGGTTTGGTTTTTGGATGCCATGACACTTTTGTAGAGCTGAAACGCCAGTAATTTGGAATCCCCTGATAAATTACCTTATTTTGGAAACTACACCCCTGAAGGATTTATCCAGGGGTACAGACAGCATTTTTAACCCCCAAGTGTTGCTATAACTTTATATATATAACTATAACTGTAGTGGATTGTGAGAGGTGAAAATGACCATTTTTCCAGGAATACGTCCTTTCAGTGCCTAATATATTGTGCCCGACTTGTATCAGAGATGAACGCTCTAAAAGCTGTTGTGCCTGGGATACCCGTTTAACAGTTTTTGGATTGTCTCTGCTGACATAAGTCGGGCACAACATGTTGCACACTGAAATGGCAAATCTGTAAAATTTTCATTTTTAACTTCTCTATCAGTTGCGATTTCATTTCTGGAAACTAAATAAATGCAACACTCAAGGGTTAAAAATTCTCGCTACACCACTTGATAAATCCCATCAGTGGGGTAGTGTCCAAAATAGGGTGACATGTCTGCGGATTCCACTTTATTGGCAATTCAGGGGCTTTGCAAAAGTGGCAAAAAAAACCAAACTGTGCTCCAAAAACCAAAATAGCGCTCCTTCCCTTCTGTCCCCGGTTGTGCCCAAACAGCCGATTCTACCCACATATGGCATTAAGTACGTTATCCGGGGTACACCAGTGTCATACATGTGGGCATACACTGCTATTTGGGTACCCAGCAGGGTGCAGATGTGAAGGAGCAATATGTGCTTTTGGAGTGCAGATTTAGATTCTTCGTTTTTGGACACCACGTCACATTTGCAGAGACCCTAAAATTGCCCCTACAAAATGGGGTCACTTCTTGGTGAATTCCAGTTTACTGGAACCTCCAGGGCTCTGCAAAAACATCATGGCGCCCAGAGGGTCCCTCTAAATCTGTATCCCAAAAGCTAAAACGCACAGTGGTCCTTCCCTTCTGAGCCCTGCTGTGTGCCCAAGCAGCAGTTTACACCCACATATATAATTTTTTGACCCCCGGGATGGCCCACTTAATAGTTTTAGGAGTGCAGGTCTCTGACAACACAAAGTGGGTGCAACGTATTGGGCACCGAAATGGCATATTTTTAAAAATTTCAATTTTCATTTTGTACATTAATTTTTGGGAAGCATTTTAGGCTCAAAATGATAATACCCCTTGATACATTCCTTGACAGGTGTAGTTTCTAAAATGGGGTCACTTTTGAGGGGTTTCCATTGTATTGATACTTTAGGGGCTCTGCAAATGCGACATGGCACCTGAAAACTATTCCAGCAACATCTGCCCTCCAAAATCCAAATAGCGCTCTTTCCATTCTGAGCCCCAGCATGTACCCATACAGCAGATTTTGGCCACATATGGGGTATTGCCGTATTCAGAAGAAATTGTGTAACAAACTGTGGGGGGCTTTTAATTCTTAAACTATTTGCAAAATTAAAACTATGGCGCTAAATGGACAATTTATTGGGAAAAAAAGTAATTTTTCATTTTCACGTCCCAATGTTAATAAAATCTGTGAAACACCTGTGAGGCCAAAATACTCACTCTACCCCTAGACAAATTCTATGAGGGGTGTAGTTTCCAAAATGGGGTCACTTATAGGGGGTTTCCACTGTATTGGTACTTTAGGGGCTCTGCAAATGCGACATGGGACCTGAAAAATATTCCAGCAAAATCTGCCCTCCAAAAGCCAAATAGCCCTCTTTCCATTCTGAGCCCCGCCATGTTCCCATACAGCAGATTATGACCACATATGGGGCATTTCTGTGTTCAGAAGAATTTGTGTAACGAACTTTATGGAGCTTTTTCTCCTTTATCCTCTTGTGAAAATTAAAAATTTGGGGCTAAATTGACAGTTTGTTGAAAAAAAAAGTAATTTTTCATTTTCATGGCCCAATGTTAATAAAATCTGTGAAACAGCTGTAGGGTCAAAATGCTCACTCTACCCTTTAATATGTTCTGTGGGGGGTATAGTTTCCCAAATGGGGTCACTTTTAGGGGGTTTCCACTGTATTGGTACTCTAGGGGCTCTGCTAATGCGACATGGCACCTAAAATTATTCCAGCAAAATCTGCCATCCAAAAGCCAAATAGCGCTCCTTCCATTCTGAGCCCCGCCATGTTCCCATACAGCAGATTATAGCCACATATGGGGTATTGCCGTGTTCAGGAGAAATTGTTTAACAAACTGTGGGGGGCTTTTACTCCTTTAACCCTTTGTGAAAATGAAAACTTTGGAGATAAAGTGACATTTTAGTAATTTTTCATTTACACATCCCAATGTTAGTAAAATCTGTGAAACAACTGTAGGGTCTAAATGCTGACTATACCCCTTGATGAATTCTGTGAGGGGTGTGGATTCTAAAATGGGGTCACTTTTGGGGGGTTTCCATTGTTTTGGTACTCTAGGGTCTCTGCAAATAAGGCATGGCGCTGAAAATTATTCCAGCAAAATCTGCTGTTCAAACACCCAGTGTCGCTCCTTCCCTTCCATGCACTGCCGTGTGCCCAAAAATCAGTTTACACCCACATGTGGGGTATTTCTGTGCACGGGAGAAATTGCACAATAAACTGTCAGATGCATTTTCTCCTTCAACCCTTTGTGAATGTGTTAATTTTGGGTCTAAATGAATGTATTAGTGAAAAAAAATGAAATGTCTAAATTTCACTGCCATATTATTTTTATTCTTATGAAATGCTTAAAGGGTTAACAAACATCCCAAATGCTGTTTTGAATAATTTGAGGGGTGCAGTTTTGAAAATGGGGTAATTTATGGGGGTTTCTATTATACAGGCCTTTATAATTACTTTCAGAACTGAAGTGGTCCCTAAAAAATTGGTTTGGAGAATTTTCTTGTAAATCTGGAAAATTGCTGTTACACTTGTAAGCCTTGTGACGTCCAAAATAAATTAAAATACAATCAAAAGATGATGCCAATATAAAGCAGAGATATGGGAGATAATATTTATTCATGTATTTGGATGGTATGACTATCCGCCTGAAAAGCAGAGAATTTCACATTTTGAAAATTGCAATTTTTTTCAAATTTCCATCAAATTTCCTAGTTTTTTTATAAATAAATGCAAAAATATTGATTAGTGTTTACCACTAACATGAAGTATAATGTGTTACGAGAAAACCATCTCAAATTCATTTGTGTAAGTTAAAGCGTCTCAAAGTTATTGCCATTTAAAGTGACACATGTCAGTTTTGAAAAAAGAGGCCTGGTCTTTAACATACTTTTGGGCCTGGTCCTTAACCGGTTAAGTCAGGGCTCGGGGGCCCACCGGGGATTCCCCGGTACACCGGTGGGCCAGTCCGAGCCTGAATTGTACCGAAACATAAAATACAGTGGACAGTCAATGCTGTAAAAACGAAGCCCAGAAGAAAGTCGCACAACTGCAGTTTTTCTCAGATTCCACTCCATTCTTAATTTTTTTTCCAGCTTCCCAGTACATTGTACAGAATAATAATGATACCATTATGAAGAGCAATTTGTCCTGCAAACATTAGGCCCTCATATGGCTCTGTTAATGGAAAAATGAAAAAGTTTGGAAGGTAGGGAGTCAAATACAAAAATTGAAAATTGAAAAATGCCTCCAGCAGGAGGGAATTACTATGCGAAAAGGGTAAGCCAGACAGATATAATTGTAACAGAAAGTCCGCGGAGGAAAACTCTGTGAACTTTCTGTTCAAACCGCTGCAGGAAGAACCGCAATGCGTTCACGCCGCGGTTGTTCCCGCAGTGCTTTAGCACAGAGGTTCCGGACCGTGAGGCCTTAGCCTAAAGCTAAGGCTCTTTGTGCTCTTTTTGAGCCAAAGTCAGAAATGGGTTGAGTAGAAAGTAGGGTTGAGCCGATCTTGACTTTTCTTGACTAGGAAAAGTCATTTTTTAACTAATCACACCTTTGCATAGCCTTTAGAAAGGCTATTCCACACCTACCTTTACTATGTAGATTGCCTCAATGGTTTCTGAATAAGTCCGTTTTTATTCATATGCTAATTAGACTGGTGCACGATAGATTGTGCACACCTCTCCTTGTTGTTTCCTGTGCACAAGCTACTGATGATGATGATGATGACTCAGCTTCCTGTTTGCCTCACACACATAGGAGATAATAGAAGAGAGGAGGCTGCTGGGAACTTCCTGAGCTGGCTGGAAGCTCATTAGCATATTAATAAAAACAGACTTATTCAGAAACCACTGAGGTAATCTACATACTAAAGGTATGTGTGGAATAGCATTTCTAAAGCCTATGCAAGCATGTGATTAGTTAAAAATGACTTTTCCCAGTGATAGAGCCCCTTTAACCCTTAAGTACTATCATGGTGTCTATCATACATCACTTATCATACACATATCATTATGATAGACACCATGATATTACTTAAGGGTTAAAGAAACAGCCATCACATGTTATGTGAGTAAGGTCAAAAATCAGACCGACATGTCCAGAACTGTGTTTTGAATAACGCCCTAAAATGTATGAAACCGTTCTGGGGTGAGCATATGCAGGCAGAAGTGATTGCGTCCTGTAATTTTCTGGAATCAGTAAGGATCCACTTACTAATTGCTCACTATATCTCCCAGTATAACAGGCCACAATCATTTCTCCACTAATTCACCCATATAACTTCCCGTAATTGTCCCTTTAATCATTTCACTCCCTCCGTGTCCTCCAGCAAACTAACCTATGTGCTCAGTAATAAAATATATGCCTTATGTAGTGAAATTACAAGCATCTAAACAGAGACTGCAGAGAATCAGACACAAGCAGTTCGCCAAATGGTTGCATTTAAAGCCAAAGTCGAAATTTCTTTACTATGGAGGGGAGGGGGAGTCTGCAAAGCATCGCTTACACAGAGGCTTAAAGTGGTTTGGACAGAAGCCCATATGCTTCTGATTTTATACTGAGTCTCCTAATGAAGACTTTGATTGGCAGGCCGAGCTGCAGGCTGCATTATGCAAGCAGAAATCTGAGTGGCAGAAGCTGTCACATTGGCCTGGTCTCCCTGTAATATCCTGAACACTTAGCTAGGGAAAGCTTTGCATTTCTTAGCTTTCTAAGTGATTAATGTTCCTCTGCTGGAGCATATGCAATGCAATATGAAAGGAAAGGACCGGTTTTATAAGACCTAATGTGCCACATCTTTCTATATCAGAGTTTTTCTTATCAGATTATCAGATTTACAAAATGAATTTATATATTTTTAAGTTATATATGTAGATAGATTAATATATTGCACATATTTGGGGGCAGAATGTGGTGTAAAGTACAGCATACTGCAACTTATTTTATATCATTTTACCTAACAGGTTCAACAAGGGGTGTGGTATATCTGAGAAAGGAGCATGACTGAGTTATTGTCTGTGACTGGACTTGGAGATGGACCTAGGACTACTATTCTCTATTAGAGATGAGCGAACAGTGTTCTATCGAACTCATGTTCGATCGGATATTAGGCTGTTCGGCATGTTCGAATCGAATCGAACACCGCGTGGTAAAGTGCGCCATTACTCGATTCCCCTCCCACCTTCCCTGGCGCCTTTTTTGCTCCAATAACAGCGCAGGGTAGGTGGGACAGGAACTACGACACCGGTGACGTTGAGAAAAGTAGGCAAAACCCATTGGCTGCCGAAAACATGTGACCTCTAATTTAAAAGAACAGCGACGCCCAGCTTCGCGTCATTCTGAGCTTGCAATTCACCGGGGACGGAGGTTTCCGTACAGTTAGCTAGGGCTTAGATTCTGGGTAGGCAGGGACAGGCTAGGATAGGAAGGAGAAGACAACCACAACAGCTCTTATAAGAGCTAAATTCCAGGGAGAAGCTTGTCAGTGTAACGTGGCACTGACGGGCTCAATCGCCGCAACCCAGCTTTCCCAGGATCCTGAATGGAATACACTGTCAGTGTATTCCCGTATACCCGATATATACCCCCGATACCCGTTCCAACGGTGTGCCCCCCCACCTTCACCCCAGAAATACCCTGCAAGTCCCCTAGCAATAGAATTGGGGCTATATACACCCACTATTTTTGCTACTGCCATATAGTGCCATTGTCTGACTGGGAATTCAAAGAATATATTGGGCTTACATATAACTTCAATTCCAGGGAGAAGCTTGTCAGTGTAACGTGGCACTGACGGGCTCAATCGCCGCAACCCAGCTTTCCCAGGATCCTGAATGGAATACACTGACAGTGTATTCCCGTATACCCGATATATACCCCCGATACCCGTTCCAACGGTGTGCCCCCCCACCTTCACCCCAGAAATACACTGCAAGTCCCCTAGCAATAGAATTGGGGCTATATACACCCACTATTTTTGCTACTGCCATATAGTGCCATTGTCTGACTGGGAATTCAAAGAATATATTGGGGTTACGTGCACCCACAATTTTTGCTACTGGTATATAGTGCCATTGTCTGACTGGGAATTCAAAGAATATATTGGGGTTATAAATACCCTCATTTCTTGCTACTGGTATATAGTGCCATTGTCTGACTGGGAATTCAAAGAATATATTGGGGTTACAAATACCCTCATTTCTTGCTACTGCCATATAGTGCCAGTTTCTGACTGGTAATTCAAAGAATATATTGGGGTTATAAATACCCTCATTTCTTGCTACTGGTATATAGTGCCATTGTCTGACTGGGAATTCAAAGAATATATTGGGGTTATAAATACCCTCATTTCTTGCTACTGGTATATAGTGCCATTGTCTGACTGGGAATTCAAAGAATATATTGGGGTTACAAATACCCTCATTTCTTGCTACTGCCATATAGTGCCAGTTTCTGACTGGTAATTCAAAGAATATATTGGGGTTACGTGCACCCACAATTTTTGCTACTGGTATATAGTGCCATTGTCTCACTGGGAATTCAAAGAATATATTGGGGTTACAAATACCCTCATTTCTTGCTACTGGTATATAGTGCCATTGTCTGACTGGGAATTCAAAGAATATATTGGGGTTACAAATACCCTCATTTCTTGCTACTGGTATATAGTGCCATTGTCTGACTGGGAATTCAAAGAATATATTGGGGTTATAAATACCCTCATTTCTTGCTACTGGTATATAGTGCCATTGTCTGACTGGGAATTCAAAGAATATATTGGGGTTATAAATACCCTGATTTCTTGCTACTGGTATATAGTGCCATTGTCTGACTGGGAATTCAAAGAATATATTGGGGTTACAAATACCCTCATTTCTTGCTACTGCCATATAGTGCCAGTTTCTGACTGGTAATTCAAAGAATATATTGGGGTTACGTGCACCCACAATTTTTGCTACTGGTATATAGTGCCATTGTCTCACAGGGAATTCAAAGAATATATTGGGGTTACAAATACCCTCATTTCTTGCTACTGGTATATAGTGCCATTGTCTGACTGGGAATTCAAAGAATATATTGGGGTTACAAATACCCTCATTTCTTGCTACTGGTATATAGTGCCATTGTCTGACTGGGAATTCAAAGAATATATTGGGGTTACAAATACCCTCATTTCTTGCTACTGGTATATAGTGCCATTGTCTGACTGGGAATTCAAAGAATATATTGGGGTTACAAATACCCTCATTTCTTGCTACTGGTATATAGTGCCATTGTCTGACTGGGAATTCAAAGAATATATTGGGGTTACAAATACCCTCATTTCTTGCTACTGGTATATAGTGCCATTGTCTGACTGGGAATTCAAAGAATATATTGGGGTTACAAATACCCTCATTTCTTGCTACTGGTATATAGTGCCATTGTCTGACTGGAAATTCAAAGAATATATTGGGGTTATAAATACCCTCATTTCTTGCTACTGGTATATAGTGCCATTGTCTGACTGGGAATTCAAAGAATATATTGGGGTTATAAATACCCTCATTTCTTGCTACTGGTATATAGTGCCATTGTCTGACTGGGAATTCAAAGAATATATTGGGGTTACAAATACCCTCATTTCTTGCTACTGCCATATAGTGCCAGTTTCTGACTGGTAATTCAAAGAATATATTGGGGTTACGTGCACCCACAATTTTTGCTACTGGTATATAGTGCCATTGTCTGACTGGGAATTCAAAGAATATATTGGGGTTACAAATACCCTCTTTTCTTGCTACTGGTATATAGTGCCATTGTCTGACTGGGAATTCAAAGAATATATTGGGGTTACAAATACCCTCATTTCTTGCTACTGCCATATAGTGCCAGTTTCTGACTGGTAATTCAAAGAATATATTGGGGTTAAAAATACCCTCATTTCTTGCTACTGGTATATAGTGCCATTGTCTGACTGGGAATTCAAAGAATATATTGGGGTTATAAATACCCTCATTTCTTGCTACTGGTATATAGTGCCATTGTCTGACTGGGAATTCAAAGAATATATTGGGGTTACAAATACCCTCATTTCTTGCTACTGCCATATAGTGCCAGTTTCTGACTGGTAATTCAAAGAATATATTGGGGTTATAAATACCCTCATTTCTTGCTACTGGTATATAGTGCCATTGTCTGACTGGGAATTCAAAGAATATATTGGGGTTACAAATACCCTCATTTCTTGCTACTGCCATATAGTGCCAGTTTCTGACTGGTAATTCAAAGAATATATTGGGGTTACATGCACCCACAATTTTTGCTACTGGTATATAGTGCCATTGTCTGACTGGGAATTCAAAGAATATATTGGGGTTACAAATACCCTCATTTCTTGCTACTGGTATATAGTGCCATTGTCTGACTGGGAATTCAAAGAATATATTGGGGTTACAAATACCCTCATTTCTTGCTACTGGTATATAGTGCCATTGTCTGACTGGGAATTCAAAGAATATATTGGGGTTACAAATACCCTCATTTCTTGCTCCTGCCATATAGTGCCAGTTTCTGACTAGTAATTCAAAGAATATATTGGGGTTACATGCACCCACAATTTTTGCTACTGGTATATAGTGCCATTGTCTGACTGGGAATTCAAAGAATATATTGGGGTTACAAATACCCTCATTTCTTGCTACTGGTATATAGTGCCATTGTCTGACTGGAAATTCAAAGAATATATTGGGGTTACAAATACCCTCATTTCTTGCTACTGGTATATAGTGCCATTGTCTGACTGGGAATTCAAAGAATATATTGGGGTTATAAATACCCTCATTTCTTGCTACTGCCATATAGTGCCAGTTTCTGACTGGTAATTCAAAGAATATATTGGGGTTATAAATACCCTCATCTCTTGCTACTGGTATATAGTGCCATTGTCTGACTGGGAATTCAAAGAATATATTGGGGTTACAAATACCCTCATTTCTTGCTACTGCCATATAGTGCCAGTTTCTGACTGGTAATTCAAAGAATATATTGGGGTTACGTGCACCCACAATTTTTGCTACTGGTATATAGTGCCATTGTCTGACTGGGAATTCAAAGAATATATTGGGGTTACAAATACCCTCATTTCTTGCTACTGGTATATAGTGCCATTGTCTGACTGGGAATTCAAAGAATATATTGGGGTTACAAATACCCTCATTTCTTGCTACTGCCATATAGTGCCAGTTTCTGACTGGTAATTCAAAGAATATATTGGGGTTATAAATACCCTCATTTCTTGCTACTGGTATATAGTGCCATTGTCTGACTGGGAATTCAAAGAATATATTGGGGTTATAAATACCCTCATTTCTTGCTACTGGTATATAGTGCCATTGTCTGACTGGGAATTCAAAAAATATATTGGGGTTACAAATACCCTCATTTCTTGCTACTGCCATATAGTGCCAGTTTCTGACTGGTAATTCAAAGAATATATTGGGGTTACGTGCACCCACAATTTTTGCTACTGGTATATAGTGCCATTGTCTGACTGGGAATTCAAAGAATATATTGGAGTTACAAATACCCTCATTTCTTGCTACTGGTATATAGTGCCAGTGTCTGACTGGGAATTCAAAGAATATATTAAGGTTATAAATACCCTCAATTCTTGCTACTGCCATATAGTGCCAGTTTCGGACTGGTAATTCAAAGAATATATTGGGGTTATAAATACCCTCATTTCTTGCTACTGGTATATAGTGCCATTGTCTGACTGGGAATTCAAAGAATATATTGGGGTTACGTGCACCCACAATTTTTGCTACTGGTATATAGTGCCAATTTCTAACTGGGAATTCAAAATGCGCAAGGCTCCCGGAAAGGGACGTGGACGAGGCCGTGGGCGAGGTCGGGGGAATGGTTCTGGGGAGCAAGGTAGCAGTGAAGCCACAGGGCGTCCCGTGCCTACTCCTGTGGGGCAGCAAGCATTGCGCCACTCCACAGTGCCAGGGTTGCTTGCCACATTAACTAAACTGCAGGGTACAAACCTTAGTAGGCCCGAGAACCAGGAACAGGTCTTGCAATGGCTGTCAGAGAACGCTTACAGCACATTGTCCAGCAGCCAGTCAGACTCTGCCTCCTCTCCTCCTATTACCCAACAGTCTTGTCCTCCTTCCTCCCAAAATTCCCAAGCTTCACAGAACAATAACCCCAACTGTCCCTGCTCCCCAGAGCTGTTCTCCGCTCCTTTCATTGTCCCTCAACCTGCCTCTCCACGTCACGATTCCACGAACCTAACAGAGGAGCATCTGTGTCCAGATGCTCAAACACTAGAGTCTCCTCCATCTCCGTTCGATTTGGTGGTGGATGACCAGCAACCCACCCTCATCGACGATGATGTGACGCAGTTGCCGTCAGGGCATCCAGTTGACCGGAGCATTGTGCGGGAGGAGGAGATGAGACAGGAGTTGGAAGAGGAAGTGGTGGATGATGAGGACACTGACCCGACCTGGACAGGGGGGATGTCAAGCGGGGAAAGTAGTGTGGATGTTGAGGCAGGTGCAGCACCAAAAAGGGTAGCTAGAGGCAGAGGCAGAGGTCAGCAGCTTAGGCGAAGCCAGGCCACACCCGGAATCTCCCAAGATGTTCCAGTTCGTACCCAGCCCCGAAAAACTCCCACCTCGAGGGCACGTTTCTCGAAGGTGTGGAGTTTTTTCAAGGAATGCGCCGAGGACAGATATAGTGTTGTCTGCACAATTTGCCTCTCGAAATTGATTAGGGGCTCTGAGAAGAGCAACCTGTCCACCACTTCAATGCGCCGTCATTTGGAATCCAAGCACTGGAATCAGTGGCAGGCAGCAACGGCAGGACAAAGGCCGCCTGCCGTTCACGCCACTGCCACTGCCTCTGCCACTGCCTCTGCCTCTGCCACTGCCACTGCTGACTGTGCTGGCGATGCACTCCAGAGGACGAGCCAGGACACCACTTCATCTGCCTCCGCCACTTTGTTGACTTCTCCCTCATCCTCCCCTGTTCCTGTCTTATCTCCTTCTCCTGCACCATCAAAGGCACCATCAGGCGCTTCTTTACAACAACCCACCATCTCTCAGACATTGAAGCAGCGGCAGAAATACACTGCTAACCACCCACACGCGCAAGCCTTGAACGCCAACATCGCTAAACTGCTGGCACAGGAGATGTTGGCGTTCCGGCTTGTTGAAACTCCTGCCTTCCTGGACCTGATGGCAACTGCGGCACCTCGCTATGCCGTCCCTAGCCGTCACTACTTCTCCCGGTGTGCCGTCCCCGCCTTGCACCAGCACGTGTCACTCAACATCAGGCGGGCCCTTAGTTCCGCGCTTTGCACAAAGGTCCACTTGACCACCGACCCGTGGACAAGTGCATGCGGACAGGGACGCTACATTTCACTGACGGCACACTGGGTGAATGTAGTTGAGGCTGGGACTGCTTCCCAAACTGGCCCGGTGTACCTCGTCTCCCCGCCTAACATTCCTGGCAGGGACACGAGAAGAACACCCCCCTCCTCCTCCTCCTCTACCGCCTCCGCCACCGCCTCCTCCTCCGCCACCGCCTCCTCCTCCGCTGTTAGATTGACCCCAGCTACGAGTTGGAAACGTTGCAGCACTGGCGTTGGTAGACGTCAGCAGGCTGTGCTGAAGCTGATCAGCTTGGGGGACAGACAGCACACTGCCTCCGAGGTGAGGGATGCCCTCCTCGATGAGACGGCAATATGGTTTGAGCCGCTGCACCTGGGCCCAGGCATGGTCGTTTGTGATAACGGCCGGAACCTGGTAGCAGCTCTGGAGCTTGCCGGACTCCAACATGTTCCATGCCTGGCCCACGTCTTCAACCTAGTGGTGCAACGTTTCCTAAAGAGCTACCCCAATGTTCCAGAGCTACTGGTGAAAGTGCGGCGCATGTGCGCCCACTTTCGCAATCGACAGTAGCCGCTGCTAGCTTAAAATCTCTCCAGCAACGCCTGCATGTGCCACAACACCGGCTTTTGTGCGACGTCCCCACACGCTGGAACTCAACGTTTCAGATGTTGAATAGAGTGGTTGAGCAGCAGAGACCTTTGATGGAATACCAGCTACAAAACCCTAGGGTGCCACAAAGTCAGCTGCCTCAGTTTCACATCCATGAGTGGCCATGGATGAGAGACCTTTGTGACATCCTACTGGTCTTTGAGGAGTCCACAAGGAGGGTGAGCTCTGAGGATGCGATGGTGAGCCTTACAATCCCGCTCTTGTGTGTTCTGAGAGAATCCCTGATTGACATCAGGGATAACTCAGATCACACAGAGGAGTTAGGGATAGCATCCGATCCGTCACAGCTGGAGAGTAGGTCCACACATCTGTCCGCTTCACTGCGTTTAATGGAGGAGGAGGAGGAGGAGGAAGAAGAGTTGTCCGATGATGTGATGGTGATACAGGAGGCTTCCGGGCAACTTCGAATCGTCCCATTGTTGCAGCGCGGATGGGTAGACATGGAGGATGAGGAGGAAATGGAGATTGAACTTTCCGGTGGGGCCAGAGGAGTCATGCCAACTAACACTGTGGCAGACATGGCTGAGTTCATGTTGGGGTGCTTTACAACCGACAAGCGTATTGTCAAAATCATGGAGGACAACCAGTACTGGATCTTTGCTATCCTTGACCCCCGGTATAACAACAACATCTCCTCTTTTATTCCGGTAGAGGGGAGGGCCAATCGCATCAATGCTTGCCACAGGCAATTGGTGCAGAATATGATGGAGATGTTTCCAGCATGTGACGTTGGCGGCAGGGAGGGCAGTTCCTCCAGTAGGCAACCAAGTTCTCACCGGTCCACACAAACGAGGGGCACACTGTCTAAGGTCTGGGACACCTTGATGGCACCCCCTCGCCAAAGTGCCGCCACGGAGGGTCCTAGTGTCACCAGGCGTGAGAAGTATAGGCGCATGTTGCGGGAATACCTTTCCGACCACAGCCCTGTCCTCTCCGACCCCTCTGCGCCCTACACGTATTGGGTGTCGAAGTTGGACCTGTGGCTTGAACTTGCCCTATATGCCTTGGAGGTGCTGTCCTGTCCTGCCGCCAGCGTCCTATCTGAGAGGGTGTTCAGTGCAGCCGGTGGCATCATCACTGACAAGCGCACCCGTCTGTCAGCTGAGAGTGCCGACCGGCTCACTTTGATAAAAATGAACCACCACTGGATAGAGCCTTCATTTTTGTGCCCACCTGTGTAAAGCACCCCAACATGAAACTCCATGTCTGTACTCAACCTCTCCAATTCCTCCGCATCCTCATACTCATCCACCATAAGCGTTGCACAATTCTGCTAATACTAGGCTCCCTCCAACATGATTTCCCCCAACTCTGCTGGTTAGAGGCTCCCTCCACCCTGATTTCCACCAACTCTGCTGGTTAGAGGCTCCCTCCACCCTGCTTTCCCACAACTCTGCTGGTTAGAGGCTCCCTCCACCATGAATTTGCCCAAACTGGGCTGTTTAGAGGCTCCCTCCACCATGAATTGGTCCAAACTGGGGTTTTTAGAGGCTCCCTCCACCATGAATTGGTCCAAACTGGGGTTTTTAGAGGCTCCCTCCACCATGAATTTGCCCAAACTGGGCTGTTTAGAGGCTCCCTCCACCATGAATTGGTCCAAACTGGGGTTTTTAGAGGCTCCCTCCACCATGAATTTGCCCAAACTGGGCTGTTTAGAGGCTCCCTCCACCATGAATTTGCCCAAACTGGGCTGTTTAGAGGCTCCCTCCACCATGAATTGGTCCAAACTGTGGTTTTTAGAGGCTCCCTCCACCATGAATTTGCCCAAACTGGGCTGTTTAGAGGCTCCCTCCACCATGAATTGGTCCAAACTGGGGTTTTTAGAGGCTCCCTCCACCATGAATTTGCCCAAACTGGGCTGTTTAGAGGCTCCCTCCACCATGAATTTGCCCAAACTGGGCTGTTTAGAGGCTCCCTCCACCATGAATTGGTCCAAACTGGGGTTTTTAGAGGCTCCCTCCACCATGAATTTGCCCAAACTGGGCTGTTTAGAGGCTCCCTCCACCATGAATTTGCCCAAACTGGGCTGTTTAGAGGCTCCCTCCACCATGAATTGGTCCAAACTGTGGTTTTTAGAGGCTCCCTCCACCATGAATTTGCCCAAACTGGGCTGTTTAGAGGCTCCCTCCACCATGAATTGGTCCAAACTGGGGTTTTTAGAGGCTCCCTCCACCATGAATTTGCCCAAACTGGGCTGTTTAGAGGCTCCCTCCACCATGAATTTGCCCAAACTGAGCTGTTTAGAGGCTCCCTCCACCATGAATTGGTCCAAACTGGGGTTTTTAGAGGCTCCCTCCACCATGAATTGGTCCAAACTGGGGTTTTTTAGAGTCTCCCTCCACCATGAATTTGCCCAAACTGGGCTGTTTAGAGGCTCCCTCCATCATGAATTGGTCCAAACTGGGGTTTTTAGAGGCTCCCTCCACCATGAATTGGTCCAAACTGGGGTTTTTAGAGGCTCCCTCCACCATGAATTGGTCCAAACTGGGGTTTTTAGAGGCTCCCTCCACCATGAATTTGCCCAAACTGGGCTGTTTAGAGGCTCCCTCCACCATGAATTTGCCCAAACTGGGGGTTTTTAGAGGCTCCCTCCACCATGAATTTGCCCAAACTGGGCTGTTTAGAGGCTCCCTCCATCATGAATTGGTCCAAACTGGGGTTTTTAGAGGCTCCCTCCACCATGAATTGGTCCAAACTGGGGTTTTTAGAGGCTCCCTCCACCATGAATTGGTCCAAACTGGGCTGTTTAGAGGCTCCCTCCACCATGAATTTGCCCAAACTGAGCTGTTTAGAGGCTCCCTCCACCATGAATTGGTCCAAACTGGGGTTTTTAGAGGCTCCCTCCACCATGAATTGGTCCAAACTGGGGTTTTTAGAGGCTCCCTCCACCATGAATTTGCCCAAACTGGGCTGTTTAGAGGCTCCCTCCACCATGAATTTGCCCAAACTGGCCTGTTTAGAGGCTCCCTCCACCATGAATTGGTCCAAACTGGGGTTTTTAGAGGCTCCCTCCACCATGAATTGGTCCAAACTGGGCTGTTTAGAGGCTCCCTCCACCATGAATTGGTCCAAACTGGGGTTTTTAGAGGCTCCCTCCACCATGAATTGGTCCAAACTGGGGTTTTTAGAGGCTCCCTCCACCATGAATTTGCCCAAACTGGGCTGTTTAGAGGCTCCCTCCACCATGAATTTGCCCAAACTGAGCTGTTTAGAGGCTCCCTCCACCATGAATTGGTCCAAACTGGGGTTTTTAGAGGCTCCCTCCACCATGAATTGGTCCAAACTGGGGTTTTTTAGAGTCTCCCTCCACCATGAATTTGCCCAAACTGGGCTGTTTAGAGGCTCCCTCCATCATGAATTGGTCCAAACTGGGGTTTTTAGAGGCTCCCTCCACCATGAATTGGTCCAAACTGGGGTTTTTAGAGACTCCCTCCACCATGAATTGGTCCAAACTGGGGTTTTTAGAGGCTCTCTCCACCATGAATTGGTCCAAACTGGGGGTTTTTAGAGGCTCCCTCCACCATGAATTTGCCCAAACTGGGCTGTTTAGAGGCTCCCTCCATCATGAATTGGTCCAAACTGGGGTTTTTAGAGGCTCCCTCCACCATGAATTGGTCCAAACTGGGGTTTTTAGAGGCTCCCTCCACCATGAATTTGCCCAAACTCTGCTGGTTAGAGGTTCCCTCCACCATGAATTGGTCCAAACTGGGGTTTTTAGAGGCTCCCTCCACCATGAATTTGCCCCAACTCTGCTGGTTAGAGGCTCAATCCACCCTGATTTTCAAAACAAATGTTGGTGCCAACCTCAACTTACTACAAGGGCCAAATTCACTGCTGGTGACAAGCTCTCCTCACTGCAAGTGCCAAATACACATGTTTCAAGGTGTTTTCCTACTGTCAGAGAGGTAGTATTGAGTGTGTAAAGTGTGTAGTTGTGAGGCTGTGATGTTGGGGTAATAGAGGGTCTTTGGTGTGTTAGATGCCCCCAGACATGCTTCCCCTGCTGTCCCAGTGTCATTCCAGAGGTGTTGGCATCATTTCCTGGGTTGTCATAGTGGACTTGGTGACCCTCCAGACACGGATTTGGCTTTCCCCCTTAACGAGTATCTGTTCCCCATAGACTATAATGGGGTTCGAAACCCGTTCGAACACACGAACATTGAGCGGCTGTTCGAATCGAATTTCGAACCTCGAACATTTTAGTGTTCGCTCATCTCTATTCTCTATACCAAGGGTAGGGAACTTTCGGCGCTCCAGCTGTTACAAAACTACAACTCCCAGCATGCATACTTGTTCTGCTGTTCTTGGAACTCCCATAGAAGTGAATGGAGCGTGTTGGGAGTTTCACAGCAGCTGGAGAGCCGAATGTTCCCTACCCCTGCTCTATAATCATGTTTTCAACCCAGTAGAGTAGTCTCAGGGACTCCTAGCATCATAGCTGTTAGGTCATAGATGCTATGATCAGTATTTGGTGTGGGAAATTTCACGGACAGTACATGCACATGTGAAGACAGCCTAAAAGCTGCTTTTTCCGTGGCAATAAAAAACACAGCATTTTACAGTCAGAGCAAAGTAGATGTTATTCTAGCGAATCCCATACTCACTTTGCAGTAAAAACCGTTCTGCAGACACGTAGCGATTTCCAAAACGCGCGTTATTGGAAATTGCAGCATGTCAATTATACCTGCGGTCTCCCCATTGGTATATTTGAACAGAAAGTCTGCAGTAGAAACCTCTGTGAACTTTCTAAAACGCTGCGGGATGCCATGTGGGACCTTAGCCTAAATGTGTGTCTATACCCTAGTATAGCTGATTACAGGGGTTCTACAAGTTCTTCTGATAGACCATAAATATCTGATTGGCTGGAGGTGACAGGCTGCCCCAGTACACATCAGCTGTTTAGGGTTGTATTTGAAGCCTGTACTATACAGTGTACAGAGCTGGAAGTACATGGCCAGGCGGCATTACTGCAGTTCAGTCCCCATTGAGGTTTATAATGCTGCGAGTTCTACAGCGACTGAGGCTCTGCTGTCCTTTATTGACAGAATGCTCTGAGTATGGGAAAGTAGAGTCATGTTTGTTTTGGTATTTTTTTTTTTCTAAAGCCCCACCATTCCTGAGCAATAAATGGAGTTAATTTTGCTGTTTGTTGCTAACTAGACTCTGTAAAGTAAGTAGTGTCAGGTAGAAGCTGACAAGGAGGTGAGACTCGATTCAGAGGCAGTCAGTGTAAGAGGGCATAATCTCACCCCTTGTCTGCTCCAGCCTGTCACTGCCCTCCTGATGTTGTAGTCCAGTTAGTGTATCATATACTGAAAATATCTGTGCTGACTGCTCAGGAACGGTGAGAGCAAGAGAAACATTTCTAACTGTGGAAAGAAGTTGGGAGAAGCCTATTAAGGGCTGAAAAGAGCCTGAGTTGGTGAAAGGTCCTCTTGCAATGAACAATAAATGATTTATTACACTGTAAATACAAGAGAAGAGACCACACCGAGCGGATCCTCGTGTAATAAATTAACAAAATTGAACTAGTATAGGTTGGGACAAATGCCCCCTCACCTGAAGAGGTTGTGTAATGCCACAACACTCAAGAAGCTCGTAACACCCTAAAACAAGGGTCTGGGCAGCTGCTGTAGACGTCACTCAGACGTAGAGATGCAGAGAAGCACATGGACCAGCCCCCTGGTAGGTTTCGGCCAAGAAGGAAAACAGCGCTCACCCAATATGGATAAAAGGTACTCCTTTATTGATTCACAACGCGTTTCGGGCCATAAAGCCCTTTCTCAAGTGCATATATTTCTTCAAAACAAAACATATAATAACATATAAAAAGAAGCAGTCAAGTCAAAAAAAGTTCAACAGGTCCTAATCGCATAAATAGGCCGTACAGAATTGTCTATGTTGAAAGGTAGCAACAAGTTTGTAGTAGTCATCCATATAAAAAACACATATTCCAAATTTCATCTATGCAGGCTATAATAAACATGGTGCAGTGCCATAAAATACCAAAAATAGTAGTGGCCAGTCCTATAGGGACCTACATTCTAAATCCCGTAATCACTCATAGGGATGGTCATCCATATAGAGAACACATATTCCAAATTTCATTTATGCATTATAGAGTATACAAAATAAAATAAAACATGGTGCAGTGCCATAAAATACCACAAGTAGTAGTGGCCAGTCCTGTAGGGACCTGCATTCTAAATCCCATAATCACTCATAGGGATGGTAGTAGCCATCCATATAGAGCACACATATTCCAAATTTCATTTATGCTGGCATTATAGAATATACGAAATAAAATAAAACATGGTACGGCGCCAAAAGATACCACAAATAGTAGTGGCCAGTCCTGTACATCCTAAATCCCATAATTTCTCATGGGAATAGATATGTAACACAGTTTGATGGTTGGGACTTCAAATAGCTATAACACTATTGTCATCGTTACTATAATTATATATACAGTAATATATAATAACGTGTCCTTAACACCCACCTATTTGGTGTTCAGTCTTTGATGCATCTCTATGAACACTAGGTAATCTCATGGTACTGTAGTGATCCATATATTTGTGCTATTCCTTACTCAGAGATTTGTCAGGTGTTAAGACATGACTATATGAGACCCCATTTAGAAGTTAAAGAAAGTGGACAAATATATACATTAACCTACATTTAATGTGGCCAGTGTGTCAGTATCGGAGGTATGGGAAGAAGGTCGACTTTATCTTGAAGGCTAGGTATGTGACAACTAATGTTAAGAACAGACAGGAACAGTCTGTGGAGTTAAGAAGAGCTCTCAGAAGGTTAATGGGGTTTATACGACAGTACCAGCTTGATTATATCAACCAGTTGGCTGTCAATGGCTTTTCCACATAGAACAGATGTTAATTTCCACCAGGGACACACAGTAAGACAGCTGAGATACCCTCCCTGACAGCTCTGTGAAAACTCTCAGAATGCAGCCTGCCTAATCCATCTCCCACATCATACATTCCATGTGTCCCTGGAACTTGTCTATGGATACAACAGGAGTATTGTCTATTTGCAAACTGCAACACCTGTCTGTTCATCCAGCCTCATCATTGCTATTAACCTATTTTTTGTCACAGATCTGATCACACTAATCTTAAACTGATTTTATGTAAATCTATAATAGAGTGTAAAAATTCTGTAAAAATTCTGGAAAGATAACAACATGAACATTGTAGTGAACGATAAACGTAGGTAAAATGTGGGAAATTCTGATTGTGATGAATAGCGTCTGCAAGAGTAACCGTAACTGCTGGTAGGTGAAATCATCATGCTGTTTGGAAATTCAGTGGTGTAACCCAGTTTGCATCAGAAGAACCAGGGGTGCACATTGATACATTGCCAACATTCATCAATCCTGAATTTTACAAGGGATGAGGGGTGCAAGCTGTTATTGTTGAAGGATAGATAATTATTAGAGATGAGCGAACAGCGTTCGACTGAGTACATGTTCGATCGGATATCAGGAGGCCATTCTTTGGCCCCATGGTAATCCCTCGAACCCTGCAGTCTTTTCACGAGGTATCTGAAGGGTGACGGGGGTAGAGGGATATTGCCCCCAGACCACATGGAACCTCTTGCAACCAAGCTAATTCTATAACTTTCAATGAGACTTTTGTACCTGTCCAAAGGTATTTTGGCCTTTGTGACAGCTCCAGCCGCCTCATGTTTGAAGGATACTTTCTCCTGACCACAAGTTTCAGCTCCTTCCACAGATAGATAGAAGTCCTGGCCCTAAAAATACCTTAATGACCAAGCCTCACTTTTCAAAATTGACATGTGTCACTTTATGTGGCAATAACTGTGAGACACTTTAATTTACCCATGTGATTTTGAGATTTTTTTTGTAACATATTGTACTTCATATTAGTAGTAAACATTGATCATTTTTTTTGTGTTTATTTATCAAAAAAATAGGAAATTTGATGGAAATTTGGAAAAATTTTCAGGTTTCAAAATGTGAAATGCTCTGCTTTTCAGACAGATAGTCATACCACCTAAGTACATTAATAAATATTAATATTCTAACTTCTTTCTATATCGGCATCATTTTTTAACCATCCTTTAATTTGTTTTGGACGTTCAAAAGCTTAGGGTAAATTCACACTGGGTTTTTTGGTCAGGATATTGAGGCCGTATCCACCTCAAAATCCTGACCAAAAAGATGGCTCACATTGAAATCAATGGGAGCCAGTCAGTTCTTTTTTCCAGAAGCCGTTTGTTTCGGCTCCTGGAAAAAAGAAGCGAGATGCTCATTCTTCAGGCCGATTCGCCTTGCGATTCGGCCTGAAGATACTCCCTCCTCCTGACTAGGCCCATTCATTGGGCCTAATCCGGAGAGGAGTGCGCATCTGGGTGTCGGTGCAGTGCATCGGCATTCAGTTGCGGCTACCTGGTTTTTAGGCAGCCTTTCCATATTAACAAGAGGGATTTTCCAGATTAACAAGAAAATTTCCCAAACAAATGAGTTATAGTAAGTGATTTTAAAGGCTTATACATTAGAAACCACCATTATACATTAGAAACTCCCATAAATTACCCCATTTTCAAAACTGACAAGACAACATTTGGGAAGTTTGTTAACCCTTTAAGTATTTCACAGGATTTATAACAATATGGAGGTGAAATTTAGACATCTCATTTTTTTCAATACCCACTCTCGATGTCACCTGCTCAGCTTCTGAGCAGGTGACATTAACATGACAAAATAGTAAGTTATTTTGTTGGAAGGTACACCCTCCCATAACATTCTATTATGTCATTTTGTGTTATGGGGTTAATGAAAGGCCACTTCAGAACAGTCCAGTGCTTTGTTCTTACCCATTCTTGGATATTTTCAGCTGTGTGTTTTGAGTCATTTTCCTGTTGGAGGACCTATGACTTGCAATTGCTTTTTGAGACTAGCCAGCACATTTTGAGATCTGACACTGATGTACCATTTGAGTTCACTTCAAATCTCTTTAAAGTTGTTCTGTGCTCTTTGGTTACCATTTGTATTGTCTGTTTCTTCAATTTGTCATCAATGTTCCTCTGGCTCCATGTGCAGAGAGGTTGGATACAGTCTCATAGACCTTAAACTTTTAAATAAATAAATCATTTTGTTCAGGCTAGTTTCATTATTTTTTTATTTTTATTTTTTAAATTATGCAGTTGAACCTCAAGGGTACCAACATTTTTGTGTATATTTTTTAAAAAGTAATACATCCTGCAATTTTTAACCTGACCACTAGGCCTAATAAAACGAAGACACTTGTCTATTCTGTAGGGGTTTTCTTTGCAGTAGTCACTTCAATTATATAACAGACAAGATGGACCTTATTACAATAGATGATAACACCTATATAGATTACAACACTGACCCACCATTGCACTACACAGCCATATACCTCGCCTCCCTACAAACAGCATGTCTACAAAATTCTCAAACAGACCTCAATGAGTCAGCTACAGTGTATTGCTTCCTTTGACCACAAGCAGGAGTGTAGCTATAGGGGATACAGAGGTAGCAGTCACTGCTGTACTTTGGAACATGAGGGGTCCCCCAAAGGTCCATTTGACTATAAAAGAGACTCTAGAGCAGGGGTGCTCATATTTTTTCAGCAAGCAAACTACTTATAAAATTACCAAGGCAAAATGATCTCCTACCCACTGCCGAGCTGACAAGATAGGTCCTAGCCTCCCTGCTGCCGAAAGACTGCCGAATCGAAAGACGCATTTTACTTAATGGCAGTTCGCAAGTGAGCCTGCACAGTAGCGCTTCGGAGGGAAGCGCTACTACGCAGGCGCGGGATTTGAAGAGAAGAAGTCGGAAGAAGACACGGAACCAGAGGGCGTTACTACAAGAAGACAGAAGTGGCTGGTGTGCCCGAAGCTGACGTCATATCGTGCATCCTCGCCCATGGTGCACGTTTGGTAAGTTTTGCATATATGTTTTTATGCTTTTATTTAAAAACAGGACCGGGGGTTAATATAAGATTTACGGTGCCTGAATAGCCTTTTTAAAGGCTATTCGCGCATATGTGGGGCTCTATTAGCATAATTTTGCTGATAGAGCCCCTTTAATCCTAGCAGGCTTCGGGCCTATTTGGTAATGCCCAGACATCACGTGGTCTGGGATATTACCATATAGGCCCGAAGCCTGCTAGGATTAACATCGGATCCCGGAGAGGTAAGTAACATTGTTTATTATTAGAGATGAGCGAACACTAAAATGTTCGAGGTTCGAAATTCGATTCGAACAGCCGCTCAATGTTTGTGTGTTCGAACGGGTTTCGAACCCCATTATAGTCTATGGGGAACAGATACTCGTTAAGGGGGAAACCCAAATCCGTGTCTGGAGGGTCACCAAGTCCACTATGACACCCCAGGAAATGATGCCAACACCTCTGGAATGACACTGGGACAGCAGGGGAAGCATGTCTGGGGGCATCTAACACACCAAAGACCCTCTATTACCCCAACATCACAGCCTAACAACTACACACTTTACACACTCAATACCACCTCTCTGACAGTAGGAAAACACCTTGAAACATGTGTATTTGGCACTTGCAGTGAGGAGAGCTTGTCACCAGCAGTGAATTTGGCCCTTGTAGTAAGTTGAGGTTGGCACCAACATTTGTTTTGAAAATCAGGGTGGATTGAGCCTCTAACCAGCAGAGTTTGGGCAAATTCATGGTGGAGGGAGCCTCTAAAAACCCCAGTTTGGACCAATTCATGGTGGAGGGAGCCTCTAAAAACCCCAGTTTGGACCAATTCATGGTGGAGGGAGCCTCTAAAAACCCCAGTTTGGACCAATTCATGGTGGAGGGAGCCTCTAAACAGCCCAGTTTGGACCAATTCATGGTGGAGGGAGCCTCTAAAAACCCCAGTTTGGACCAATTCATGGTGGAGGGAGCCTCTAAACAGCCCAGTTTGGACCAATTCATGGTGGAGGGAGCCTCTAAAAACCCCAGTTTGGACCAATTCATGGTGGAGGGAGCCTCTAAAAACCCCAGTTTGGACCAATTCATGATGGAGGGAGCCTCTAAACAGCCCAGTTTGGGCAAATTCATGGTGGAGGGAGCCTCTAAAAACCCCCAGTTTGGACCAATTCATGGTGGAGGGAGCCTCTAAAAACCCCAGTTTGGACCAATTCATGGTGGAGGGAGCCTCTAAACAGCCCAGTTTGGACCAATTCATGGTGGAGGGAGCCTCTAAAAACCCCAGTTTGGACCAATTCATGGTGGAGGGAGCCTCTAAACAGCCCAGTTTGGACCAATTCATGGTGGAGGGAGCCTCTAAAAACCCCAGTTTGGACCAATTCATGGTGGAGGGAGCCTCTAAAAACCCCAGTTTGGACCAATTCATGGTGGAGGGAGCCTCTAAACAGCCCAGTTTGGGCAAATTCATGGTGGAGGGAGCCTCTAAACAGCCCAGTTTGGGCAAATTCATGGTGGAGGGAGCCTCTAAAAACCCCAGTTTGGACCAATTCATGGTGGAGGGAGCCTCTAAAAACCCCAGTTTGGACCAATTCATAGTGGAGGGAGCCTCTAAAAACCCCAGTTTGGACCAATTCATGATGGAGGGAGCCTCTAAACAGCCCAGTTTGGACCAATTCATGGTGGAGAGAGCCTCTAAAAACCCCAGTTTGGACCAATTCATGGTGGAGGGAGCCTCTAAACAGGCCAGTTTGGGCAAATTCATGGTGGAGGGAGCCTCTAAACAGGCCAGTTTGGGCAAATTCATGGTGGAGGGAGCCTCTAACCAGCCCAGTTTGGACCAATTCATGGTGGAGGGAGCCTCTAAAAACCCCAGTTTGGACCAATTCATGGTGGAGGGAGCCTCTAAACAGCCCAGTTTGGGCAAATTCATGGTGGAGGGAGCCTCTAAAAACCCCCAGTTTGGACCAATTCATGGTGGAGGGAGCCTCTAAAAACCCCAGTTTGGACCAATTCATGGTGGAGGGAGCCTCTAACCAGCAGAGTTTGGGCAAATTCATGGTGGAGGGAGCCTCTAAAAACCCCAGTTTGGACCAATTCATGGTGGAGGGAGCCTCTAAAAACCCCAGTTTGGACCAATTCATGGTGGAGGGAGCCTCTAAAAACCCCAGTTTGGACCAATTCATGGTGGAGGGAGCCTCTAAACAGCCCAGTTTGGACCAATTCATGGTGGAGGGAGCCTCTAAAAACCCCAGTTTGGACCAATTCATGGTGGAGGGAGCCTCTAAACAGCCCAGTTTGGACCAATTCATGGTGGAGGGAGCCTCTAAAAACCCCAGTTTGGACCAATTCATGGTGGAGGGAGCCTCTAAAAACCCCAGTTTGGACCAATTCATGATGGAGGGAGCCTCTAAACAGCCCAGTTTGGGCAAATTCATGGTGGAGGGAGCCTCTAAAAACCCCCAGTTTGGACCAATTCATGGTGGAGGGAGCCTCTAAAAACCCAAGTTTGGACCAATTCATGGTGGAGGGAGCCTCTAAACAGCCCAGTTTGGACCAATTCATGGTGGAGGGAGCCTCTAAAAACCCCAGTTTGGACCAATTCATGGTGGAGGGAGCCTCTAAACAGCCCAGTTTGGACCAATTCATGGTGGAGGGAGCCTCTAAAAACCCCAGTTTGGACCAATTCATGGTGGAGGGAGCCTCTAAAAACCCCAGTTTGGACCAATTCATGGTGGAGGGAGCCTCTAAACAGCCCAGTTTGGGCAAATTCATGGTGGAGGGAGCCTCTAAACAGCCCAGTTTGGGCAAATTCATGGTGGAGGGAGCCTCTAAACAGCCCAGTTTGGATCAATTCATGGTGGAGGGAGCCTCTAAAAACCCCAGTTTGGACCAATTCATGGTGGAGGGAGCCTCTAAAAACCCCAGTTTGGACCAATTCATGATGGAGGGAGCCTCTAAACAGCCCAGTTTGGACCAATTCATGGTGGAGAGAGCCTCTAAAAACCCCAGTTTGGACCAATTCATGGTGGAGGGAGCCTCTAAACAGGCCAGTTTGGGCAAATTCATGGTGGAGGGAGCCTCTAAACAGGCCAGTTTGGGCAAATTCATGGTGGAGGGAGCCTCTAACCAGCCCAGTTTGGACCAATTCATGGTGGAGGGAGCCTCTAAAAACCCCAGTTTGGACCAATTCATGGTGGAGGGAGCCTCTAAACAGCCCAGTTTGGGCAAATTCATGGTGGAGGGAGCCTCTAAAAACCCCCAGTTTGGACCAATTTATGGTGGAGGGAGCCTCTAAAAACCCCAGTTTGGACCAATTCATGGTGGAGGGAGCCTCTAAACAGCTCAGTTTGGGCAAATTCATGGTGGAGGGAGCCTCTAAAAACCCCAGTTTGGACCAATTCATGGTGGAGGGAGCCTCTAAAAACCCCAGTTTGGACCAATTCATGGTGGAGGGAGCCTCTAAAAACCCCAGTTTGGACCAATTCATGGTGGAGGGAGCCGCTAAACAGCCCAGTTTGGACCAATTCATGGTGGAGGGAGCCTCTAACCAGCAGAGTTGGTGGAAATCAGGGTGGAGGGAGCCTCTAACCAGCAGAGTTGTGGGAAAGCAGGGTGGAGGGAGCCTCTAACCAGCAGAGTTGGGGGAAATCAGGGTGGAGGGAGCCTAGTATTAGCAGAATTGTGCAACGCTTATGGTGGATGAGTATGAGGATGCGGAGGAATTGGAGAGGTTGAGTACAGACATGGAGTTTCATGTTGGGGTGCTTTACACAGGTGGGCCCAAAAATGAAGGCTCTATCCAGTGGTGGTTCATTTTTATCAAAGTGAGCTGGTCGGCACTCTCAGCTGACAGACGGGTGCGCTTGTCAGTGATGATGCCACCGGCTGCACTGAACACCCTCTCAGATAGGACGCTGGCGGCAGGACAGGACAGCACCTCCAAGGCATATAGGGCAAGTTCAAGCCACAGGTCCAACTTCGACACCCAATACGTGTAGGGCGCAGAGGGGTCGGAGAGGACAGGGCTGTGGTTGGAAAGGTATTCCCGCAACATGAGCCTATACTTCTCACGCCTGGTGACACTAGGACCCTCCGTGGCGGCACTTTGGCGAGGGGGTGCCATCAAGGTGTCCCAGACCTTAGACAGTGTGCCCCTCGTTTGTGTGGACCGGTGAGAACTTGGTTGCCTACTGGAGGAACTGCCCTCCCTGCCGCCAACGTCACATGCTGGAAACATCTCCATCATATTCTGCACCAATTGCCTGTGGCAAGCATTGATGCGATTGGCCCTCCCCTCTACCGGAATAAAAGACGAGATGTTGTTTTTATACCGGGGGTCAAGGATAGCAAAGATCCAGTACTGGTTGTCCTCCATGATTTTGACAATACGCTTGTCGGTTGTAAAGCACCCCAACATGAACTCAGCCATGTCTGCCACAGTGTTAGTTGGCATGACTCCTCTGGCCCCACCGGAAAGTTCAATCTCCATTTCCTCCTCATCCTCCATGTCTACCCATCCGCGCTGCAACAATGGGACGATTCGAAGTTGCCCGGAAGCCTCCTGTATCACCATCACATCATCGGACAACTCTTCTTCCTCCTCCTCCTCCTCCTCCTCCTCCTCCATTAAACGCAGTGAAGCGGACAGATGTGTGGACCTACTCTCCAGCTGTGACGGATCGGATGCTATCCCTAACTCCTCTGTGTGATCTGAGTTATCCCTGATGTCAATCAGGGATTCTCTCAGAACACACAAGAGCGGGATTGTAAGGCTCACCATCGCATCCTCAGAGCTCACCCTCCTTGTGGACTCCTCAAACACCCGTAGGATGTCACAAAGGTCTCTCATCCATGGCCACTCATGGATGAGAAACTGAGGCAGCTGACTTTGTGGCACCCTAGGGTTTTGTAGCTGGTATTCCATCAAAGGTCTCTGCTGCTCAACCACTCTATTCAACATCTGAAACGTTGAGTTCCAGCGTGTGGGGACGTCGCACAAATGCCGGTGTTGTGGCACATGCAGGCGTTGCTGGAGAGATTTTAAGCTAGCAGCGGCTACTGTCGACTTGCGAAAGTGGGCGCACATGCGCCGCACTTTCACCAGTAGCTCTGGAACATTGGGGTAGCTCTTTAGGAAACGTTGCACCACTAGGTTGAAGACGTGGGCCAGGCATGGAACATGTTGGAGTCCGGCAAGCTCCAGAGCTGCTACCAGGTTCCGGCCGTTATCACAAACGACCATGCCTGGGCCCAGGTGCAGCGGCTCAAACCATATTGCCGTCTCATCGAGGAGGGCATCCCTCACCTCGGAGGCAGTGTGCTGTCTGTCCCCCAAGCTGATCAGCTTCAGCACAGCCTGCTGACGTCTACCAACGCCAGTGCTGCAACGTTTCCAACTCGTAGCTGGGGTCAATCTAACAGCGGAGGAGGAGGCGGTGGCGGAGGAGGAGGCGGTGGCGGAGGAGGAGGCGGTAGAGGAGGAGGAGGAGGGGGGTGTTCTTCTCGTGTCCCTGCCAGGAATGTTAGGCGGGGAGACGAGGTACACCGGACCAGTTTGGGAAGCAGTCCCAGCCTCAACTACATTCACCCAGTGTGCCGTCAGTGAAATGTAGCGTCCCTGTCCGCATGCACTTGTCCACGCGTCGGTGGTCAAGTGGACCTTTGTGCAAAGCGCGGAACTAAGGGCCCGCCTGATGTTGAGTGACACGTGCTGGTGCAAGGCGGGGACGGCACACCGGGAGAAGTAGTGACGGCTAGGGACGGCATAGCGAGGTGCTGCAGTTGCCATCAGGTCCAGGAAGGCGGGAGTTTCAACAAGCCGGAACACCAACATCTCCTGGGCCAGCAGTTTAGCGATGTTGGCGTTCAAGGCTTGCGCGTGTGGGTGGTTAGCAGTGTATTTCTGCCGCCGCTCCAATGTCTGAGAGATGGTGGGTTGTTGTAAAGAAGCGCCTGATGGTGCCTTTGATGGTGCAGGAGAAGGAGATAAGACAGGAACAGGGGAGGATGAGGGAGAAGTCAACAAAGTGGCGGAGGCAGATGAAGTGGTGTCCTGGCTCGTCCTCTGGAGTGCATCGCCAGCACAGTCAGCAGTGGCAGTGGCAGAGGCAGAGGCAGTGGCAGAGGCAGTGGCAGTGGCGTGAACGGCAGGCAGCCTTTGTCCTGCCGTTGCTGCCTGCCACTGATTCCAGTGCTTGGATTCCAAATGACGGCGCATTGAAGTGGTGGACAGGTTGCTCTTCTCAGAGCCCCTAATCAATTTCGAGAGGCAAATTGTGCAGACAACACTATATCTGTCCTCGGCGCATTCCTTGAAAAAACTCCACACCTTCGAGAAACGTGCCCTCGAGGTGGGAGTTTTTCGGGGCTGGGTACGAACTGGAACATCTTGGGAGATTCCGGGTGTGGCCTGGCTTCGCCTAAGCTGCTGACCTCTGCCTCTGCCTCTAGCTACCCTTTTTGGTGCTGCACTTGCCTCAACATCCACACTACTTTCCCCGCTTGACATCCCCCCTGTCCAGGTCGGGTCAGTGTCCTCATCATCCACCACTTCCTCTTCCAACTCCTGTCTCATCTCCTCCTCCCGCACAATGCGCCGGTCAACTGGATGCCCTGACGGCAACTGCGTCACATCATCGTCGATGAGGGTGGGTTGCTGGTCATCCACCACCAAATCGAACGGAGATGGAGGAGACTCTAGTGTTTGAGCATCTGGACACAGATGCTCCTCTGTTAGGTTCGTGGAATCGTGACGTGGAGAGGCAGGTTGAGGGACAATGAAAGGAGCGGAGAACAGCTCTGGGGAGCAGGGACAGTTGGGGTTATTGTTCTGTGAAGCTTGGGAATTTTGGGAGGAAGGAGGACAAGACTGTTGGGTAATAGGAGGAGAGGAGGCAGAGTCTGACTGGCTGCTGGACAATGTGCTGTAAGCGTTCTCTGACAGCCATTGCAAGACCTGTTCCTGGTTCTCGGGCCTACTAAGGTTTGTACCCTGCAGTTTAGTTAATGTGGCAAGCAACCCTGGCACTGTGGAGTGGCGCAATGCTTGCTGCCCCACAGGAGTAGGCACGGGACGCCCTGTGGCTTCACTGCTACCTTGCTCCCCAGAACCATTCCCCCGACCTCGCCCACGGCCTCGTCCACGTCCCTTTCCGGGAGCCTTGCGCATTTTGAATTCCCAGTTAGAAATTGGCACTATATACCAGTAGCAAAAATTGTGGGTGCACGTAACCCCAATATATTCTTTGAATTCCCAGTCAGACAATGGCACTATATACCAGTAGTAAAAATTGTGGGTGCACGTAACCCCAATATATTCTTTGAATTCCCAGTCAGACAATGGCACTGTATACCAGTAGTAAAAATTGTGGGTGCACGTAACTCCAATATATTCTTTGAATTCCCAGTCAGACAATGGCACTATATACCAGTAGCAAGAAATGAGGGTATTTATAACCCCAATATATTCTTTGAATTCCCAGTCAGACAATGGCACTCCATACCAGTAGTAAAAATTGTGGGTGCACGTAACCCCAATATATTCTTTGAATTACCAGTCAGAAACTGGCACTATATGGCAGTAGCAAGAAATGAGGGTATTTGTAACCCCAATATATTCTTTGAATTCCCAGTCAGAAACTGGCACTGTATACCAGTAGTAAAAATTGTGGGTGCACGTAACCCCAATATATTCTTTGAATTCCCAGTCAGACAATGGCACTATATACCAGTAGCAAGAAATGAGGGTATTTATAACCCCAATATATTCTTTGAATTCCCAGTCAGACAATGGCACTGTATACCAGTAGTAAAAATTGTGGGTGCACGTAACCCCAATATATTCTTTGAATTACCAGTCAGAAACTGGCACTATATGGCAGTAGCAAGAAATGAGGGTATTTGTAACCCCAATATATTCTTTGAATTCCCAGTCAGAAACTGGCACTGTATACCAGTAGTAAAAATTGTGGGTGCACGTAACCCCAATATATTCTTTGAATTCCCAGTCAGAAACTGGCACTATATGGCAGTAGCAAGAAATGAGGGTATTTATAACCCCAATATATTCTTTGAATTCCCAGTCAGACAATGGCACTGTATACCAGTAGTAAAAATTGTGGGTGCACGTAACCCCAATATATTCTTTGAATTCCCAGTCAGACAATGGCACTATATACCAGTAGTAAAAATTGTGGGTGCACGTAACCCCAATATATTCTTTGAATTCCCAGTCAGACAATGGCACTGTATACCAGTAGTAAAAATTGTGGGTGCACGTAACCCCAATATATTCTTTGAATTCCCAGTCAGAAACTGGCACTATATGGCAGTAGCAAGAAATGAGGGTATTTATAACCCCAATATATTCTTTGAATTCCCAGTCAGACAATGGCACTGTATACCAGTAGTAAAAATTGTGGGTGCACGTAACCCCAATATATTCTTTGAATTACCAGTCAGACAATGGCACTGTATACCAGTAGTAAAAATTGTGGGTGCACGTAACCCCAATATATTCTTTGAATTACCAGTCAGAAACTGGCACTATATGGCAGTAGCAAGAAATGAGGGTATTTATAACCCCAATATATTCTTTGAATTCCCAGTCAGACAATGGCACTGTATACCAGTAGTAAAAATTGTGGGTGCACGTAACCCCAATATATTCTTTGAATTACCAGTCAGAAACTGGCACTATATGGCAGTAGCAAGAAATGAGGGTATTTATAACCCCAATATATTCTTTGAATTCCCAGTCAGACAATGGCACTATATACCAGTAGTAAAAATTGTGGGTGCACGTAACCCCAATATATTCTTTGAATTCCCAGTCAGACAATGGCACTGTATACCAGTAGTAAAAATTGTGGGTGCACGTAACCCCAATATATTCTTTGAATTCCCAGTCAGACAATGGCACTATATACCCGTAGCAAGAAATGAGGGTATTTATAACCCCAATATATTCTTTGAATTCCCAGTCAGACAATGGCACTGTATACCAGTAGTAAAAATTGTGGGTGCACGTAACCCCAATATATTCTTTGAATTCCCAGTCAGAAACTGGCACTATATGGCAGTAGCAAGAAATGAGGGTATTTATAACCCCAATATATTCTTTGAATTCCCAGTCAGACAATGGCACTGTATACCAGTAGTAAAAATTGTGGGTGCACGTAACCCCAATATATTCTTTGAATTACCAGTCAGAAACTGGCACTATATGGCAGTAGCAAGAAATGAGGGTATTTGTAACCCCAATATATTCTTTGAATTCCCAGTCAGAAACTGGCACTGTATACCAGTAGTAAAAATTGTGGGTGCACGTAACCCCAATATATTCTTTGAATTACCAGTCAGAAACTGGCACTATATGGCAGTAGCAAGAAATGAGGGTATTTGTAACCCCAATATATTCTTTGAATTCCCAGTCAGAAACTGGCACTGTATACCAGTAGTAAAAATTGTGGGTGCACGTAACCCCAATATATTCTTTGAATTCCCAGTCAGACAATGGCACTATATACCAGTAGTAAAAATTGTGGGTGCACGTAACCCCAATATATTCTTTGAATTCCCAGTCAGACAATGGCACTGTATACCAGTAGTAAAAATTGTGGGTGCACGTAACCCCAATATATTCTTTGAATTCCCAGTCAGACAATGGCACTATATACCAGTAGCAAGAAATGAGGGTATTTATAACCCCAATATATTCTTTGAATTCCCAGTCAGACAATGGCACTGTATACCAGTAGTAAAAATTGTGGGTGCACGTAACCCCAATATATTCTTTGAATTCCCAGTCAGAAACTGGCACTATATGGCAGTAGCAAGAAATGAGGGTATTTATAACCCCAATATATTCTTTGAATTCCCAGTCAGACAATGGCACTGTATACCAGTAGTAAAAATTGTGGGTGCACGTAGCCCCAATATATTCTTTGAATTACCAGTCAGAAACTGGCACTATATGGCAGTAGCAGGAAATGAGGGTATTTGTAACCCCAATATATTCTTTGAATTCCCAGTCAGACAATGGCACTGTATACCAGTAGTAAAAATTGTGGGTGCACGTAACCCCAATATATTCTTTGAATTCCCAGTCAGACAATGGCACTATATGGCAGTAGCAAGAAATGAGGGTATTTGTAACCCCAATATATTCTTTGAATTCCCAGTCAGAAACTGGCACTGTATACCAGTAGTAAAAATTGTGGGTGCACGTAACCCCAATATATTCTTTGAATTCCCAGTCAGACAATGGCACTATATACCAGTAGCAAAAATTGTGGGTGTATATAGCCCCAATTCTATTGCTAGGGGACTTGCAGGGTATTTCTGAGGTGAAGGTGGGGGGGCACACCGTTGGAACGGGTATCAGGGTATATATCGGGTATACGGGAATACACTGACAGTGTATTCCATTCAGGATCCTGGGAAAGCTGGGTTGCGGCGATTGAGCCCGTCAGTGCCACGTTACACTGACAAGCTTGTCCCTGGAATTTAGCTCTTATAAGAGCTGTTGTGGTTGTCTTCTCCTTCCTATCCTAGCCTGTCCCTGCCTACCCAGAATCTAAGCCCTAGCTAGCTGGACGGAAACCTCCGTCCTCGGTGAATTGCAAGCTCAGAATGACGCGAACCTGGGCGGCGCTGTTCTTTTAAATTAGAGGTCACATGTTTTCGGCAGCCAATGGGTTTTGCCTACTTTTCTCAATGTCACCGGTGTCGTAGTTCCTGTCCCACCTACCCTGCGCTGTTATTGGAGCAAAAAAGGCGCCAGGGAAGGTGGGAGGGGAATCGAGTAATGGCGCACTTTACCACGCGGTGTTCGATTCGATTCGAACATGCCGAACAGCCTAATATCCGATCGAACATGAGTTCGATAGAACACTGTTCGCTCATCTCTATTTATTATGTTTCCTCACCTCCCCTGGGGCTCCGATTATTATTTTCAGACCCCCGAGTATAATAATAATAGCGGCAGTGGGATCGCGGCCTGGCCCGGACCTATTCACTGCCGGCCTCCGCGGCCTATAGCACAAGGGGAAGCGGGGGCGGCAGTGAGGTCCGGGGAGGTTGGTAAATAGGCCGCTACCTGCTGTTGATACTCCAGCAGGTAGTGGCCTATTATAAAACAAAAAAAAAAGTTATTATACTTACCAAACTCACTGCTGCTGCCTCCGCAATCCTATTCTCTTGGCAGTCAGACGTCTACGTATCAGCATAGGTGGCTTAATGACGCTGCCTACGCTGATACGTAGACGTCTGAACCAGTGCAAGGAGAGCGGCAGCTCTCCTGTGCTGGTTCAAAAAAAAAAAAAGTACAAAAAAATAAAAATCAGCAGTCTAATAGTGAGGATGTCTGCTATCGACCCATACTTCCTTTTTGATCGAGCGGTAGATCATGATCGACGTATTGAGCACCCCTGCTCTAGAGTATAATCACTTTCACATTGACATAACTTTGGCTGTGTATTAGATAGGTAGGTTCCTAAGAGCCCTGAGAGTATTCTGCACTATTTTTTAAAGCAATTTAAGTTGTGGTTCATACTGAACTAATTCGACCTGAAACAAGTCAGAGACCCGAGCCGCCAAACCCAAACACGAAACAAATCTTGAGTCCTGAAGACCATTTTCATACTAAGAAATACTCTGTTATTCTGAACCACTCCTTGCGACTCTCTTCATTTGTATTCTCCCCTTTTTTAAGTAGAATATAACTTTCTTTCGTTACAATTTGCACTTTTGCTTTTATTGTTTCATGCTGAAACCTGTGAACGTTCCGATGTTATGGCTGTTTATAGTGTTAGGAACAGACAGAACTGTATATCAGAAAGATTTGTAAATTGTGAATAGAGGATTCTTCCAGCTCTCTACTTCTAATTGCCTGACCTTTTTAAATCATTCTTATTCATGTAACACAATGTGTTATGTAGCCTGCATTCACCCTCACATCGCTGTCTGATCCTACCAGCTAACAGCTACCTTCCCATTCTTCTCATTCATTTCAAACCTCACTGGGAACGTGTATTTTTTTAATGTACGCAAGCAGAGAATGTATTAACTTCAAATATTTATACAATGGGTCTAGTTTTTAATTATTTCCCATGAGTGGTGCTGAAAGCTGCTCTGGACTTGCTATGTGAAATATAAAAATTGATCCAAAATGCTAGCTTTGTGTCTAAGCCACTAATTATACCTGCATGCTACCAAATCCTTCAGGAGACCATTAATAGACTGTCTATACACAGATTATATAATTGCCATTGGTATTTTAGCACTTTTTAGAATGGTCTTAAATTGGAATGAATGTAAATAATTGAGATATAAAAGCAAATCCTAAAATCCTAAAAGATAGCAAATCCTAAAAATTTATTCAAGAAGTTAAAATTGCAAGAAGTGTATAGATGATGGCTAACATCAGCAAAATACCTTATGGTCTACTAAAGCTTTATAAAAAGGTTGTCTAAGGCTTCATATTGATGGTCTAAGTGAATGAGAGCTGAACTTCTATATGCTGGCTTGACTATCCCCACAATCTGGTCTCACAGCCTCTCACTTAAACCAAATCAGTTCTCTCTAGGCTGCGCTGATGACGTCCAAAGAGACAGAAATGGTGCCGTCCATAGCTGAGAAACTGATTTGGTTATAACCTCGCATCATGCAGCAAAGGCTTCTGGGAAGTCGGGCATGTTGTTCAGGGTTGCTTGCTATAGAGGGCAGCAAACAGAGGCACTGTCTCCCTGTTTACATCTTGGGAGACAGATTTGCATATTTTTCCCATGTTCCTTTGCAGTGGAGCAACTATGGCTATAAGTCTCCACACACCTGAGAAGGTGTTCTCTCCCTAAGGAGTGACGTTATCCCCACAATCTACTACAAGGTGCACAAAGCTGTCTGTTTCTGTTACCTTACATAAGTTCCTGAGCAACAAGCGCAGTTATTCTTGGTGCCTAATGTACTATATAAGCTCTGAACGGTCAGACAGGGAGAGTGATTCAGAAGTCCAGTCAGTGTCAGTGCTCAGAATGACACCCCTTGCCTTCCCTTCTGGCATATCAGGGACCAAAACTAAAAGCATTTATGGTTTGGGCTAGAGAAAAGTTTCCTTTTCCAACTGTGTCAGAATCCATGGAGCAGCACATATTAAAGAGGACCTTTCATCACCTGGGGCACATGCAGTTTTATATACCGCTAGAAAGCACCATGTTCTGTGCCCCTGGTGTAGAGCTATCGGTGCCGGTACCATAACGCTTCACTGTCAGAAGGGCGTTTCTGACAGTCAGTCTGAAACACCCTTCCTCACTGTAGCATCTATAGCGCTGTACTGTGAGAGGTGGCGTTGCTTACCATGGAAGAGCAATATCAGGAGGGGAGGGAGACGTTCCTCACTGCTCTCACAGTACAACGCAATAGGCGCTATTGTGAGGAAGGGCATTCTTGATTGTCAGAAACGCTCTTCTGACAGTGAAGAGCTATGGTACGGGATCGATGGCTCTTCACCGGGGGCACAGATCGTGAAAGCCGAAGTGCGCTGAATTGGCATGGGTAATGGAGCAGAAAATCCAGTATGGCAGTGACCCCCTTTTATTGTCAAAATTCCCTCTTATTAACAAAACATTGAATCCATATCACAGCAACTTATATGTAGCGCATGCAGCTGGCCATGAATTCATGTTTGAACTGTTAAATGTGATAAATATTGTGCTGGTGAAATACACAAAATGTATGTATATCCCTGTACAAGAAGCTAGTGGGGCAGACAGACACGCATGTTGTGTGGGCAGACACGTGTAATGCTGGTATACACTGTAGCTTTAAGCAGAGGCAGTAGCGCTGGGGGGAGTCTGATGTTGCGAGTGCCTCCATACAACATTCTGACATGGACCAATACAGTATTCACGTACCAATTTACACCTAGCGGTAGTTGTTATTTACAGGCTCAGCGTTGTGTTTGTAGATTTCTTACAAAACAGCAGATGAATTTTCTGCATGAAAAATCAATTGTGTGAATATGACCTAATACAGGATCATTAATTTCCTCCCCTTACTACTATAGATATCCTGTAGAGACATGAAATGTCAGAGGTGATGTTGTATATACAGTGGTTATATTTCTCAGTATATAGCCCATGGTACTTGCTATTACTTAGAAGCTTGGATTGTGTCACTTATAATTGTATCATTTATTCATTTAGTTTTCCAGTGAATGAAGGGCTTATGGAGATATAAGAATCATTGGAGTCCTCACTGGGTTAAGACTAAGACATTCCTTTCCTAAAATGCATTAGGCTGTTACAATTTTATGGTGCAAATCTTCGGAATATATCTTCACCTGCAAAACAAACAGCACCAAGTCTAAAAAGTAGTTTCCTGACTGCGCACTTTCTCTTCCAGCTCGGCGAGCCTTTCACACCCCAGCCATATTTCCTGTAAAATGTTATCATATACTAATCACAACTCCTGACTGTTTTAATGCCAGGAAAACAACCGCATAGAATTTATCATCCCGTTCAAACAATGTTATGTTCACGGATAATAGCATTGTATAGTATTTTAATGCCCCTCATCGGAGTATGTCCAAATCTTTCCTCTCTGTTCCACCCAGTGTATTTTATACATTTATTCATGATTTTACCACTGAAAATGTGCATTGTGTGGGGAAAACAAGCGTAAATTTGCAGTGCCTGGAGACGCTCAGCTATATGAACCGAGCAGTCGAAAACCTACTGATAGAAAGAATTGTCAGGTTTTTTGGGCACAATGTGTACTATGATTCTTTATTTACGGTGTAACAGTGTCATTATTTTTCCTCACCTCTGTATTTCCGTCCCCATGCTCTCTATTCTATTAACATATAGTAATACATATTCTATAGCTTAACCCATAAAAACATGTCTGCATTCATATATTACTAGGCAGCCCAGGAATTCTGTAGGTGAAGGGAAAGCTATGTATAAAGATTTCAGCCAGAAACAATAAGTTTCTGATTATTGTGCTTAATATATAAAACAACTACAGAGAAAATGTGCATGCACTCACAAATAAATTATATTTCTTTGGACCTTAGTATCTTGAGGATCATTTTTTTAACGTTTTTATAATTTTCATAATCCATGACCCATAGATCTCTATTTTTGATCAAAGTATCATAAATATACTACTGCACAGTAAGAGCAACTTTATTACGTTGCCACAACCACAGGTATATATATATATATATATATATATATATATATATATATATATATGGTTGTGGCAATGTAATATACGCGCGTATCACATCGAAAGCAATAGGTTAAAAAGCCTCCCATTGATTTCAATGGGGAGCGCACGTATGCCGGCACCCATAGAAATCAATGGGATCTGTTTTAACGCCGCTCATTCTGACCGAGATTACGTTCAGAATGAGTGGAGCGTATACTCTGTGTGAAGGCTAACATTGTTAGCTTTTCCTACAATGGTTGGCCAGTAGCAAAGCATTGTGGGAAATAATCACCGATCTCGATTCCACCTAAAAAGATCGTGTTCAGAATTCCGATCGCGATTGTGAAATTTTCTCGATCGCCGATCGGAATCCGATCTTTTCCGAACACAATTGCTCAACCCTACTCATAGTCTGACTTAATGATGTCAGGCACTGGCTACCCAGGACGAGAGTGGCTCCATATTTAAGGGTCTATTCCTGTGTTCTTGTTGAGTAAATAAGGACAGTCTGAGGGCTCGAGTAGAGGAAGCAAGCATGGATAGCTTGATGGGTAGCTTATGGAAGGAAACAGACTGATAGCTGAAGAAACGCCATTCAGTTCTATAAACTGACGCACCCTTACTGTAAGTTCACACATGGTTTTTTGTAGGTGGATTTTGACGCAGAATCTGCCTCAAAATCTGCCTGCAAAAATGGCTCACATTGAATTCAATGGGAGCCACTCGCTTTTTTTTCCTGCTAGTTAGTAGCGGAAAAAAGAAGCTACACGACTTATCTTGCTGTGGATTCCGTGGCTGAGTCAGCCGCGGCGTCCGTGGCTCAAGACTCGCTTCTGTTTAGGCCCATTTATTTGGGCCTAGTCAGGAGTGGGATGCCGCGACAGAATGCACTGCACTGCATCGGCATCCTGTTGCGGCTAGCCGCGTCAAAAACCACACGGCGGAAAAATTTTCCGACGTGTGAACGAGCCCTTATGTATGTCAGAGTAATCTTATAGTCAGCTTAGCAGCTTAGACTCCATTTTGTATTATATATGCCATTTTGAAGTACAGATGGACTTCTTATGAACTTTTTTACTCTAAGGGCTCATTCACACTACGCAATCGCCAGCTTATTCTGAACGTAAAACACGTTCAGAATCAGTGGCGTATAAAGCAGTTCCATTCATTTCTACGGGAGCCGGCATACGAGCGCTCCCCATAGAAATGAATGGGCTGCTTCTTTCACTATGAGCACTCCCATTGAAGTGAATGGGAAGTGCTGCGTGTACGGCTCATGCCGAGCCGTACACGCAGCGCTTCCCATTCACTTCAATGGGACTGCTCGTAGTGAAAGAAGCAGCCCATTCATTTCTATGGGGAGCGCTCGTATGCCGGCTCCCATAGAAATGAATGGAACTGCTTTATACGCCACTGATTCTGAGCGTGTTTTACGTTCAGAATAAGCTGGCGATTACGTAGTGTGAATGAGCCCTTAGTAGATGAGCAAAACAAGTTGTTGTTCCATAACCTAGTACACACATTTTAATCTTAGACATTTATCACTTTTATACAGAGTTAAAGGATGTGTTTTAATGAGGTTGGCAAGAGGGAGTGTAGCGTGTGGTTAAAGACAATTGTGGAAAAGGCCAGTTTCGGAAATACCCCTCATTTGGCATCCCTTTTTCTCAGAACTTGTATGAAATCATATCCATAAGTATATCATAAGCTAGGTTTATGCCATTATTATGATGAATTGGTTATTGTATCTGAAGGCTATAAAATAAACTACTCGTGGGCGGGCCCTTTGCAGAGCTCTGACCCATGTGTACTATACACTTGGCTGTGTGTGTCTGTCTTTCCTGAACCATTAACATTGATGACATCAGTTTATGCATCAGTCTGCTTGGTAAGAACCTTTTAGACTCTAACGCTAGGTTCACACCTGCGTTCATGTCTCCGTTCTATGGTTTCTGTCTTCTGCATGGCAGAAGACGGAAACCATAGACCGGGTCCAGCCGTGAGCGGCGGTGAGCGTTTTAGGCTCTCCGCAGTGAAACCGGATTTTTTAATCCGGACACAGAGTACTGCATGTCCGACTCTGTGTCCGGATTATAAAACCCGGTTTCGCGGCGGAGAGCGCAAAACGCTCACTGCCGCGCACGGCCGGACAGCTTTCTCACCCATTCAAATGGGTGAGAGACTCCTGCAGGCTTCCGTCTCCTGCATCTGTTTTATGCAGGAAACGGAAACCTGCAATAAGGACAGATGAACGCAGATGTGAACGAGCCCTTACATGTATAAGAGGAAAAGTTCTTCAGTGGCAAGCAGTGCATGGCCTGCAACAATGGAAATTTTCTATTCATTGCTGGAATGTTTTGAGCTAGGCCTAACATTCGACTGATGCTTTTCATTTCTTAAATCATCAACTATATTCTACTAAAGACATCTATTCACTGAAACGTCAACATCTACCACAGTAAAGAGACCTTCAGTGAAAAGTTGAGTGACCCAATGTTCTTCATTGCCATTGTTTGGGTTGTAGCTCAGAGAGAACGAGCCAGGGATAGCAGTGTATTGACTGCAGAGGAGTGTGGTGCCATTGACCTGATGCTGAATAGTATTTATGTCTGTATTCACAATATATTGGCAAATAGTAATAATATATACTATGATTAATATATATGTTATTTTGGCACCTTGGTCATGTGAATGTAGCCTAAGGCTGGGTTCACACGATGTATTTTGGCTTGTAATGTGGCACGTAGACAGCGCGGGAGCTTTTGAGGGCCGTATACGCTCCCATTGATTTCAATGGGAGCCGGGACCGTATACGCGGCGCTATTTTGCGGCCTCCGCAAAATCACGGCCGCAAAATAGCGGCGCGTATACGCTCCCGGCTCCCATTGAAATCAATGGGAGCGTATATGGCCCGCAAAAGCTCCCGCGCCGTCTACGTGCCACATTATGAGCCAAAATACATCGTGTGAACCCAGCCTAACTGTGCCCTATGTCCCTTGAAATTGTCACTTCCGGTTTTGCCCGTGATCTGTCATTTGTCAATCGGCCTACAAAGGGCTCTCCCAAGTGGATTTCTCTGCAGCATCTATGACAGAGGATTAAAGTGTAAACTAGATAATATTAATGTGAAAGATATTATAATACACAATTTTATTTGTGTAATGTTAAAGATGTCAGTGGGCATAAGTGCCACAGGGAACCAATCACTGGAAAAACTTACGACATGTACACTTATCAGCCATAGTATCACAATCATTGACAGGTGAAGTGAATAACATTGTCACCTGTCTAGTGGTGGTATATATCACATGCCGCAAATGAACAGTCACTTCTTAAAGAGGATTTTTCAGCTTCCTTGAAATGTCTATTTTAGTAAATACTTCTCCATTTAATTATTTTGTAGCGTATTTAGTTATAGCTCTACATTGTACCATTCACATGTTATACATGCAATTTTTGTAATCAGATGACAATTGGCTGTTACCCATTGAGGGTCTGTCTCTACACAGTCTGACACTGTATTTTAAAGGGGTTTTTGAAGATTTTTTTTTTTTTTACAGACAAAATATGTGCTGAAATACTTTTTTGTTATTGAGACCACATAAAAATGTCCTACCCTTTTGCAGAATTGTGTGAGAAACACTGTCACAATCACTTCTTTACTGGTTCTGATCATGTGCTGTTCATTGTGCACATACAGTAAATTTACTTGTTAGCCGTACCCACTATGAGTATGATGTCATTACTGATGAAAATAGCATTTGTCTAAACTTTATTGACTACCAGAGCAGCCAGGAGAAGGTGTGGGGTGATCCTGATCACCTGGGGGGTGATCCTGATCACCAGACAAACCTGCATCTGCCAGTACCATGGGCTATATGGCACTATGCATGTTAATACACTGAGCTATCATGGCTGTAGTTGCAGATTCTTGGATATAGCATCCTATAGTTGGAAATCAATGTGCAGAAAAATCAAGTTTGTTTATCCTCAACTTCATCCTCCATAATTGTGTGAGTCCTATTACAAGGGATCTGCACCTTCAGTGTGTTGTGTAGATCCATCCCATTTGAACCCATTTCTTCAACAACTGGGCGCATGGGCAATGTACCTGGTGGTATCACATGTGACTGCAACCTTTATATTGGGCTTCAATAGAAGTAATTTTCTGTACATTTCTTTAACAAAGGTCAGTGCTAGAGATGAGCGAGTAGTGAAATATTCGAGATTTGATATTCGTTTTGAGTAGAGCCTCAATATTCAACTACTCGATCGAATATCGAATCCCATTATAGTCCATGGGAAAAAATGCTCGTTTCAGGGGAAACCACTATTTGACTAAAGGAGAGTCACCAAGTCCACGAGTAGCAGGAGAAGAGTGTTTAGGAGGAGCGAAGTGCAGTTAAAGCACACAGACCCCATAGACTATGGGCTGGTTCACATTAGCCTCCCATCCGGAAGGAGTCCGCAGGAGGACCACCCCCAAATGGAATATTCCATTCAAGGGATCCTCCTGTGGACTCCTTCTGGATGGGAGGCAAGCGCTAATGTGAACCGCCCTTACTCGTCCTGCAGAACCAGCATTGATTGGCCGAATCAACGCTGGTTCCTCAGCAGGCTCGTCTTTGCTAGTCGGGAGAGTTGGCAGTTTGCGGTTATGCGGGAGCTGACTTTTTCTCATATGAATGCATTGACCATGAATAGAGATGAGCGAACACTAAAATGTTCGAGGTTCGAAATTCGATTCGAACAGCCGCTCAATGTTCGTGTGTTCGAACGGGTTTCGAACCCCATTATAGTCTATGGGGAACAGATACTCGTTAAAGGGGAAACCCAAATCCGTGTCTGGAGGGTCACCAAGTCCACTATGACAACCCAGGAAATGATGCCAACACCTCTGGAATGACACTGGGACAGCAGGGGAAGCATGTCTGGGGGCATCTAACACACCAAAGACCCTCTATTACCCCAACATCACAGCCTAACAACTACACACTTTACACACTCAATACCACCTCTCTGACAGTAGGAAAACACCTTGAAACATGTGTATTTGGCACTTGCAGTGAGGAGAGCTTGTCACCAGCAGTGAATTTGGCCCTTGTAGTAAGTTGAGGTTGGCACCAACATTTGTTTTGAAAATCAGGGTGGATTGAGCCTCTAACCAGCAGAGTTTGGGAAAATTCATGGTGGAGGGAGCCTCTAAAAACCCCAGTTTGGACCAATTCATGGTGGAGGGAGCCTCTAAAAACCCCAGTTTGGACCAATTCATGGTGGAGGGAGCCTCTAAAAACCCCAGTTTGGACCAATTCATGGTGGAGGGAGCCTCTAAACAGCCCAGTTTGGACCAATTCATGGTGGAGGGAGCCTCTAAAAACCCCAGTTTGGACCAATTCATGGTGGAGGGAGCCTCTAAACAGCCCAGTTTGGACCAATTCATGGTGGAGGGAGCCTCTAAAAACCCCAGTTTGGACCAATTCATGGTGGAGGGAGCCTCTAAAAACCCCAGTTTGGACCAATTCATGATGGAGGGAGCCTCTAAACAGCCCAGTTTGGGCAAATTCATGGTGGAGGGAGCCTCTAAAAACCCCCAGTTTGGACCAATTCATGGTGGAGGGAGCCTCTAAAAACCCCAGTTTGGACCAATTCATGGTGGAGGGAGCCTCTAAACAGCTCAGTTTGGGCAAATTCATGGTGGAGGGAGCCTCTAAAAACCCCAGTTTGGACCAATTCATGGTGGAGGGAGCCTCTAAAAACCCCAGTTTGGACCAATTCATGGTGGAGGGAGCCTCTAAAAACCCCAGTTTGGACCAATTCATGATGGAGGGAGCCTCTAAACAGCCCAGTTTGGGCAAATTCATGGTGGAGGGAGCCTCTAAACAGCCCAGTTTGGACCAATTCATGGTGGAGGGAGCCTCTAAAAACCCCAGTTTGGACCAATTCATGGTGGAGGGAGCCTCTAAAAACCCCAGTTTGGACCAATTCATGGTGGAGGGAGCCTCTAAAAACCCCAGTTTGGACCAATTCATGGTGGAGGGAGCCTCTAAAAACCCCAGTTTGGACCAATTCATGATGGAGGGAGCCTCTAAACAGCCCAGTTTGGGCAAATTCATGGTGGAGGGAGCCTCTAAACAGCCCAGTTTGGACCAATTCATGGTGGAGGGAGCCTCTAAAAACCCCAGTTTGGACCAATTCATGGTGGAGGGAGCCTCTAAAAACCCCAGTTTGGACCAATTCATGGTGGAGGGAGCCTCTAAACAGCCCAGTTTGGGCAAATTCATGGTGGAGGGAGCCTCTAAAAACCCCCAGTTTGGACCAATTCATGGTGGAGGGAGCCTCTAAAAACCCCAGTTTGGACCAATTCATGGTGGAGGGAGCCTCTAAACAGCCCAGTTTGGGCAAATTCATGGTGGAGGGAGCCTCTAAACAGCCCAGTTTGGGCAAATTCATGGTGGAGGGAGCCTCTAAAAACCCCAGTTTGGACCAATTCATGGTGGAGGGAGCCTCTAAAAACCCCAGTTTGGACCAATTCATGGTGGAGGGAGCCTCTAAAAACCCCAGTTTGGACCAATTCATGATGGAGGGAGCCTCTAAACAGCCCAGTTTGGACCAATTCATGGTGGAGAGAGCCTCTAAAAACCCCAGTTTGGACCAATTCATGGTGGAGGGAGCCTCTAAACAGGCCAGTTTGGGCAAATTCATGGTGGAGGGAGCCTCTAAACAGCCCAGTTTGGGCAAATTCATGGTGGAGGGAGCCTCTAACCAGCCCAGTTTGGACCAATTCATGGTGGAGGGAGCCTCTAAAAACCCCAGTTTGGACCAATTCATGGTGGAGGGAGCCTCTAAACAGCCCAGTTTGGACCAATTCATGGTGGAGGGAGCCTCTAAAAACCCCAGTTTGGACCAATTCATGGTGGAGGGAGCCTCTAAACAGCCCAGTTTGGACCAATTCATGGTGGAGGGAGCCTCTAAAAACCCCAGTTTGGACCAATTCATGGTGGAGGGAGCCTCTAAAAACCCCAGTTTGGACCAATTCATGATGGAGGGAGCCTCTAAACAGCCCAGTTTGGACCAATTCATGGTGGAGAGAGCCTCTAAAAACCCCAGTTTGGACCAATTCATGGTGGAGGGAGCCTCTAAACAGGCCAGTTTGGGCAAATTCATGGTGGAGGGAGCCTCTAAACAGGCCAGTTTGGGCAAATTCATGGTGGAGGGAGCCTCTAACCAGCCCAGTTTGGACCAATTCATGGTGGAGGGAGCCTCTAAAAACCCCAGTTTGGACCAATTCATGGTGGAGGGAGCCTCTAAACAGCCCAGTTTGGACCAATTCATGGTGGAGGGAGCCTCTAAACAGCCCAGTTTGGACCAATTCATGGTGGAGGGAGCCTCTAACCAGCAGAGTTGGTGGAAATCAGGGTGGAGGGAGCCTCTAACCAGCAGAGTTGTGGGAAAGCAGGGTGGAGGGAGCCTCTAACCAGCAGAGTTGTGGGAAAGCAGGGTGGAGGGAGCCTCTAACCAGCAGAGTTGTGGGAAAGCAGGGTGGAGGGAGCCTCTAACCAGCAGAGTTGGGGGAAATCAGGGTGGAGGGAGCCTAGTATTAGCAGAATTGTGCAATGCTTATGGTGGATGAGTATGAGGATGCGGAGGAATTGGAGAGGTTGAGTACAGACATGGAGTTTCATGTTGGGGTGCTTTACACAGGTGGGCCCAAAAATGAAGGCTCTATCCAGTGGTGGTTCATTTTTATCAAAGTGAGCCGGTCGGCACTCTCAGCTGACAGACGGGTGCGCTTGTCAGTGATGATGCCACCGGCTGCACTGAACACCCTCTCAGATAGGACGCTGGCGGCAGGACAGGACAGCACCTCCAAGGCATATAGGGCAAGTTCAAGCCACAGGTCCAACTTCGACACCCAATACGTGTAGGGCGCAGAGGGGTCGGAGAGGACAGGGCTGTGGTCGGAAAGGTATTCCCGCAACATGCGCCTATACTTCTCACGCCTGGTGACACTAGGACCCTCCGTGGCGGCACTTTGGCGAGGGGGTGCCATCAAGGTGTCCCAGACCTTAGACAGTGTGCCCCTCGTTTGTGTGGACCGGTGAGAACTTGGTTGCCTACTGGAGGAACTGCCCTCCCTGCCGCCAACGTCACATGCTGGAAACATCTCCATCATATTCTGCACCAATTGCCTGTGGCAAGCATTGATGCGATTGGCCCTCCCCTCTACCGGAATAAAAGACGAGATGTTGTTTTTATACCGGGGGTCAAGGATAGCAAAGATCCAGTACTGGTTGTCCTCCATGATTTTGACAATACGCTTGTCGGTTGTAAAGCACCCCAACATGAACTCAGCCATGTCTGCCACAGTGTTAGTTGGCATGACTCCTCTGGCCCCACCGGAAAGTTCAATCTCCATTTCCTCCTCATCCTCCATGTCTACCCATCCGCGCTGCAACAATGGGACGATTTGAAGTTGCCCGGAAGCCTCCTGTATCACCATCACATCATCGGACAACTCTTCTTCCTCCTCCTCCTCCTCCTCCTCCATTAAACGCAGTGAAGCGGACAGATGTGTGGACCTACTCTCCAGCTGTGACGGATCGGATGCTATCCCTAACTCCTCTGTGTGATCTGAGTTATCCCTGATGTCAATCAGGGATTCTCTCAGAACACACAAGAGCGGGATTGTAAGGCTCACCATCGCATCCTCAGAGCTCACCCTCCTTGTGGACTCCTCAAAGACCCGTAGGATGTCACAAAGGTCTCTCATCCATGGCCACTCATGGATGTGAAACTGAGGCAGCTGACTTTGTGGCACCCTAGGGTTTTGTAGCTGGTATTCCATCAAAGGTCTCTGCTGCTCAACCACTCTATTCAACATCTGAAACGTTGAGTTCCAGCGTGTGGGGACGTCGCACAAAAGCCGGTGTTGTGGCACATGCAGGCGTTGCTGGAGAGATTTTAAGCTAGCAGCGGCTATTGTCGACTTGCCGCACTTTCACCAGTAGCTCTGGAACATTGGGGTAGCTCTTTAGGAAACGTTGCACCACTAGGTTGAAGACGTGGGCCAGGCATGGAACATGTTGGAGTCCGGCAAGCTCCAGAGCTGCTACCAGGTTCCGGCCGTTATCACAAACGACCATGCCTGGGCCCAGGTGCAGCGGCTCAAACCATATTGCCGTCTCATCGAGGAGGGCATCCCTCACCTCGGAGGCAGTGTGCTGTCTGTCCCCCAAGCTGATCAGCTTCAGCACAGCCTGCTGACGTCTACCAACGCCAGTGCTGCAACGTTTCCAACTCGTAGCTGGGGTCAATCTAACAGCGGAGGAGGAGGCGGTGGCGGAGGAGGAGGCGGTGGCGGAGGAGGAGGCGGTAGAGGAGGAGGAGGAGGGGGGTGTTCTTCTCATGTCCCTGCCAGGAATGTTAGGCGGGGAGACGAGGTACACCGGGCCAGTTTGGGAAGCAGTACCAGCCTCAACTACATTCACCCAGTGTGCCGTCAGTGAAATGTAGCGTCCCTGTCCGCATGCACTTGTCCACGCGTCGGTGGTCAAGTCGACCTTTGTGCAAAGCGCGGAACTAAGGGCCCGCCTGATGTTGAGTGACACGTGCTGGTGCAAGGCGGGGACGGCACACCGGGAGAAGTAGTGACGGCTAGGGACGGCATAGCGAGGTGCCGCAGTTGCCATCAGGTCCAGGAAGGCGGGAGTTTCAACAAGCCGGAACGCCAACATCTCCTGGGCCAGCAGTTTAGCGATGTTGGCGTTCAAGGCTTGCGCGTGTGGGTGGTTAGCAGTGTATTTCTGCCACCGCTCCAATGTCTGAGAGATGGTGGGTTGTTGTAAAGAAGCGCCTGATGGTGCCTTTGATGGTGCAGGAGAAGGAGATAAGACAGGAACAGGGGAGGATGAGGGAGAAGTCAACAAAGTGGTGGAGGCAGATGAAGTGGTGTCCTGGCTCGTCCTCTGGAGTGCATCGCCAGCACAGTCAGCAGTGGCAGTGGCAGAGACAGAGGCAGTGGCAGAGGCAGTGGCAGTGGCGTGAACGGCAGGCGGCCTTTGTCCTGCCGTTGCTGCCTGCCACTGATTCCAGTGCTTGGATTCCAAATGACGGCGCATTGAAGTGGTGGACAGGTTGCTCTTCTCAGAGCCCCTAATCAATTTCGAGAGGCAAATTGTGCAGACAACACTATATCTGTCCTCGGCGCATTCCTTGAAAAAACTCCACACCTTCGAGAAACGTGCCCTCGAGGTGGGAGTTTTTCGGGGCTGGGTACGAACTGGAACATCTTGGGAGATTCCGGGTGTGGCCTGGCTTCGCCTAAGCTGCTGACCTCTGCCTCTGCCTCTAGCTACCCTTTTGGTGCTGCACTTGCCTCAACATCCACACTACTTTCCCCGCTTGACATCCCCCCTGTCCAGGTCGGGTCAGTGTCCTCATCATCCACCACTTCCTCTTCCAATTCCTGTCTCATCTCCTCCTCCCGCACAATGCGCCGGTCAACTGGATGCCCTGACGGCAACTGCGTCACATCATCGTCGATGAGGGTGGGTTGCTGGTCATCCACCACCAAATCGAACGGAGATGGAGGAGACTCTAGTGTTTGAGCATCTGGACACAGATGCTCCTCTGTTAGGTTCGTGGAATCGTGACGTGGAGAGGCAGGTTGAGGGACAATGAAAGGAGCGGAGAACAGCTCTGGGGAGCAGGGACAGTTGGGGTTATTGTTCTGTGAGGCTTGGGAATTTTGGGAGGAAGGAGGACAAGACTGTTGGGTAATAGGAGGAGAGGAGGCAGAGTCTGACTGGCTGCTGGACAATGTGCTGTAAGCGTTCTCTGACAGCCATTGCAAGACCTGTTCCTGGTTCTCGGGCCTACTAAGGTTTGTACCCTGCAGTTTAGTTAATGTGGCAAGCAACCCTGGCACTGTGGAGTGGCGCAATGCTTGCTGCCCCACAGGAGTAGGCACGGGACGCCCTGTGGCTTCACTGCTACCTTGCTCCCCAGAACCATTCCCCCGACCTCGCCCACGGCCTCGTCCACGTCCCTTTCCGGGAGCCTTGCGCATTTTGAATTCCCAGTTAGAAATTGGCACTATATACCAGTAGCAAAAATTGTGGGTGCACGTAACCCCAATATATTCTTTGAATTCCCAGTCAGACAATGGCACTATATACCAGTAGCAAGAAATGAGGGTATTTATAACCCCAATATATTCTTTGAATTCCCAGTCAGAAACTGGCACTATATGGCAGTAGCAAGAAATGAGGGTATTTGTAACCCCAATATATTCTTTGAATTCCCAGTCAGAAACTGGCACTGTATACCAGTAGTAAAAATTGTGGGTGCACGTAACCCCAATATATTCTTTGAATTACCAGTCAGAAACTGGCACTATATGGCAGTAGCAAGAAATGAGGGTATTTGTAACCCCAATATATTCTTTGAATTCCCAGTCAGAAACTGGCACTGTATACCAGTAGTAAAAATTGTGGGTGCACGTAACCCCAATATATTCTTTGAATTCCCAGTCAGACAATGCACTATATACCAGTAGCAAGAAATGAGGGTATTTATAACCCCAATATATTCTTTGAATTCCCAGTCAGAAACTGGCACTATATGGCAGTAGCAAGAAATGAGGGTATTTATAACCCCAATATATTCTTTGAATTCCCAGTCAGACAATGGCACTGTATACCAGTAGTAAAAATTGTGGGTGCACGTATCCCCAATATATTCTTTGAATTATCAGTCAGAAACTGGCACTATATGGCAGTAGCAAGAAATGAGGGTATTTGTAACCCCAATATATTCTTTGAATTCCCAGTCAGAAACTGGCACTGTATACCAGTAGTAAAAATTGTGGGTGCACGTAACCCCAATATATTCTTTGAATTCCCAGTCAGACAATGGCACTATATACCAGTAGCAAGAAATGAGGGTATTTATAACCCCAATATATTCTTTGAATTCCCAGTCAGAAACTGGCACTATATGGCAGTAGCAAGAAATGAGGGTATTTATAACCCCAATATATTCTTTGAATTCCCAGTCAGACAATGGCACTGTATACCAGTAGTAAAAATTGTGGGTGCACGTATCCCCAATATATTCTTTGAATTACCAGTCAGAAACTGGCACTATATGGCAGTAGCAAGAAATGAGGGTATTTGTAACCCCAATATATTCTTTGAATTCCCAGTCAGAAACTGGCACTGTATACCAGTAGTAAAAATTGTGGGTGCACGTAACCCCAATATATTCTTTGAATTCCCAGTCAGACAATGGCACTATATACCAGTAGCAAGAAATGAGGGTATTTATAACCCCAATATATTCTTTGAATTCCCAGTCAGACAATGGCACTGTATACCAGTAGTAAAAATTGTGGGTGCACGTAACCCCAATATATTCTTTGAATTCCCAGTCAGAAACTGGCACTATATGGCAGTAGCAAGAAATGAGGGTATTTATAACCCCAATATATTCTTTGAATTCCCAGTCAGACAATGGCACTGTATACCAGTAGTAAAAATTGTGGGTGCACGTAACCCCAATATATTCTTTGAATTACCAGTCAGAAACTGGCACTATATGGCAGTAGCAAGAAATGAGGGTATTTGTAACCCCAATATATTCTTTGAATTCCCAGTCAGAAACTGGCACTGTATACCAGTAGTAAAAATTGTGGGTGCACGTAACCCCAATATATTCTTTGAATTCCCAGTCAGACAATGGCACTATATACCAGTAGCAAGAAATGAGGGTATTTATAACCCCAATATATTCTTTGAATTCCCAGTCAGAAACTGGCACTATATGGCAGTAGCAAGAAATGAGGGTATTTATAACCCCAATATATTCTTTGAATTCCCAGTCAGACAATGGCACTGTATACCAGTAGTAAAAATTGTGGGTGCACGTAACCCCAATATATTCTTTGAATTACCAGTCAGAAACTGGCACTATATGGCAGTAGCAAGAAATGAGGGTATTTGTAACCCCAATATATTCTTTGAATTCCCAGTCAGAAACTGGCACTGTATACCAGTAGTAAAAATTGTGGGTGCACGTAACCCCAATATATTCTTTGAATTACCAGTCAGAAACTGGCACTATATGGCAGTAGCAAGAAATGAGGGTATTTATAACCCCAATATATTCTTTGAATTCCCAGTCAGACAATGGCACTGTATACCAGTAGTAAAAATTGTGGGTGCACGTAACCCCAATATATTCTTTGAATTACCAGTCAGAAACTGGCACTATATGGCAGTAGCAAGAAATGAGGGTATTTGTAACCCCAATATATTCTTTGAATTCCCAGTCAGAAACTGGCACTGTATACCAGTAGTAAAAATTGTGGGTGCACGTAACCCCAATATATTCTTTGAATTCCCAGTCAGACAATGGCACTATATACCAGTAGCAAGAAATGAGGGTATTTATAACCCCAATATATTCTTTGAATTCCCAGTCAGACAATGGCACTGTATACCAGTAGTAAAAATTGTGGGTGCACGTAACCCCAATATATTCTTTGAATTCCCAGTCAGAAACTGGCACTATATGGCAGTAGCAAGAAATGAGGGTATTTATAACCCCAATATATTCTTTGAATTCCCAGTCAGACAATGGCACTATATACCAGTAGCAAGAAATGAGGGTATTTATAACCCCAATATATTCTTTGAATTCCCAGTCAGACAATGGCACTGTATACCAGTAGTAAAAATTGTGGGTGCACGTAACCCCAATATATTCTTTGAATTCCCAGTCAGAAACTGGCACTATATGGCAGTAGCAAGAAATGAGGGTATTTATAACCCCAATATATTCTTTGAATTCCCAGTCAGACAATGGCACTGTATACCAGTAGTAAAAATTGTGGGTGCACGTAACCCCAATATATTCTTTGAATTACCAATCAGAAACTGGCACTATATGGCAGTAGCAAGAAATGAGGGTATTTGTAACCCCAATATATTCTTTGAATTCCCAGTCAGAAACTGGCACTGTATACCAGTAGTAAAAATTGTGGGTGCACGTAACCCCAATATATTCTTTGAATTCCCAGTCAGACAATGGCACTATATACCAGTAGCAAGAAATGAGGGTATTTATAACCCCAATATATTCTTTGAATTACCAGTCAGAAACTGGCACTATATGGCAGTAGCAAGAAATGAGGGTATTTATAACCCCAATATATTCTTTGAATTCCCAGTCAGAAACTGGCACTGTATACCAGTAGTAAAAATTGTGGGTGCACGTAACCCCAATATATTCTTTGAATTCCCAGTCAGACAATGGCACTATATGGCAGTAGCAAAAATAGTGGGTGTATATAGCCCCAATTCTATTGCTAGGGGACTTGCAGGGTATTTCTGGGGTGAAGGTGGGGGGGCACACCGTTGGAACGGGTATCGGGGGTATATATCGGGTATACGGGAATACACTGACAGTGTATTCCATTTAGGATCCTGGGAAAGCTGGGTTGCGGCGATTGAGCCCGTCAGTGCCACGTTACACTGACAAGCTTCTCCCTGGAATTTAGCTCTTACAAGAGCTGTTGTGGTTGTCTTCTCCTTCCTATCCTAGCCTGTCCCTGCCTACCCAGAATCTAAGCCCTAGCTAGCTGGACGGAAACCTCCGTCCTCGGTGAATTGCAAGCTCAGAATGACGCGAAGCTGGGCGTCGCTGTTCTTTTAAATTAGAGGTCACATGTTTTCGGCAGCCAATGGGTTTTGCCTACTTTTCTCAACGTCACCGGTGTCGTAGTTCCTGTCCCACCTACCCTGCGCTGTTATTGGAGCAAAAAAGGCGCCAGGGAAGGTGGGAGGGGAATCGAGTAATGGCGCACTTTACCACGCGGTGTTCGATTCGATTCGAACATGCCGAACAGCCTAATATCCGATCGAACATGAGTTCGATAGAACACTGTTCGCTCATCTCTAACCATGAATCGAATCTTTACTGCGAATAGGAATAGTATTCGATAGAGTACAAGTATTTAGAATACCGTAGTATTCGTTCGAATACCTACTCCATCAAATACTACTCGCTCATCTCTAGTCAGTGTCCAAGCCTAAAGTTAATAAATAACTGCTTTCATTACCCTAAAGTTATCACACTATGAGCACTTTTTCTTTCTACACGTGCCCATGTGTTTAACAAGGGAAATGTTAAACTCTCAGCTTTCAATAAATATTCTGGAAGAATAACAAAGGAATGGCACGATGAAGAATTATAAGAAAAGAAGGAAAAATACCAAAGAGTAACAGCTTGATGATAATAACATAGTCATGGCATAGTCATAGCATTCCAAATGGCAACTCTTGTGAGATGGTTATTATCTACCAAAAGATTTCCACAGAAAGAGAAATGTTGAAACAGCATCAAGGTCATGAATGTCCAAGGCTAATTGTTGCAAGTTGCGAATGAAGGCCAAATTATGGGTAGGAGAATACATTGTCACAATTGTGTGGAGAGCTAAAGATGGTTCCAAGGGTGGGGTTAAAATTTTTAAGTACTTGTTACATGGGGTCACCTCAAGGAAAGGAGGCAGGGGATATAGGTAATGCACAAAGTATGCTACAGAATTTTTTATGGGAAATGAGGAGTGGCGCTTGCAGTGCGCCATGAAAATTTTCAAGCCATGCTCCTTCACCATGAAACCATACCTCTTTTTGGAGATCACCCCATCAGTGCCTTCTAATATATTCCCCCATATATTAAATGGGTTATCCACCTTTCTAATACTGATGGCCTGTCCTTAGGATAGCGTTGCTACAAGTAATAATATGCAGGAAGGTGTGCTGCTAACCCACCATACAATGTGCACTTCTGCAGTACCTTAACCCACTGCTACATAATGTACAGCAAGCAAGTCCTGGCATATAAGTAACATTACCAATAGTCATTCTGTACTTGAAATGTTAATCTGCATAGGTAATGGGTGTTGGACTCTCTCAGATGTAATATTGATGGCCTATCCTATGCTGATAAACCTTATAGAGAAGAGATGTAATCTAAAGAAAAAGCACACTTGCCTGTTCCCTGCATCGTCCTTTGGCGATGTCCATTTAGTCTCCCGCTGGCCTCTCCAGTCGCTGGTAAGGAACCTAGTGTCCACTGAAGCCATTGATTGTCTCATTGGTCATGTGAGGTGCAGGACTTCCAGCATCAAAGTGCTGGCACAAGACTGAGTGGAGACTGGCGGCAGACGATGGAGCATCAGGGACAGGTGTGTATGCTGTTTTATTTCTTTATTTTAATTAATGGACAACCCTTTTAATATTCTGCTTAATGTCCTACACACACAGGATATTGGTCCCATAACACATACAGTACAATGGCAATCATCACTGCCGCAAAACAATAAAATGGCCCTATATCCAGGGGTCACTGTACTGGGAGATCAGTGAAGGGGACACTGAATGAGCCATACAGCGGTACTAGTGCCTTACCTACCTGGCGGTGTTTCTACTCCTGACCATCTGCAGTCAACGTTTAAAACAATTACATTTTTTAAATTGCCAATACGTATACGCATGAACTGTTACATTTTTTAATCAATGTCACAGAGCTAAACCTCTTCTAGATGCTTATTAAATCCAATATTGCCAATCTTTGTCATTTGATATCTGAGACACATTTGAGAATACACATGAGATACTTGGTGATCCATACAGGAATCTCTGACATTAATCTAGCGAAGATGACCAGCTTAAGCCTCTGACCTGGTACTTTGCATTTTGACCATTTCAATGTCATCCAAATGTTGACTATTGCATGAACTTTTTTTTTTACTCTGTTTCCTTTTATTCTGTAAGGTTCATTCCATATGCAATATGCCATGTATGAGTTTTTTATGTAGCTTTAAGCACACACAATGAATCGCATTAAAATGAGTGAGATATATTGCATAAAGCTTCTTTTCTTCACCATTATGGTATGACAGATAGGATTCTACTCCAAATATTGTTTAACTGTCTTCTCCATGCCAGAGAAGAGATTATCTCCATTAATATAAAGGAGATTATGATCTTTTTTCACACAGAAAACTGGATTTACAGTGTACTGAATACAAAGCCTTAGACAGATAGTATTCTGGATTTAGAGTCTACCTCCATTAACATAAACCTTTCCGAGATATCATATTTTGCAAAAGGAAAAAAAATCCAAAACCTATCAGACTCAAACCTGTTCGCATCGATATAATATTCTAAGAGCCGTCCTCCTGAGCCGCTGAACAGACATGTCACAATACTGTCCATTATCTTCTTCTAATTTCTTCTAATTGATGTCTAAGGTTTGTGGTTGGCGCATTCGCAATGAACTGACAAAGAAAGGGTTACTTATCAGTCGTAGCTTCAATGACATTAAGACTAACATGCTCCAAATAGTTAATTAGAGTATGTAAAATGGCTCGAAAGCATTTTATATGGAACGGGTCTATTTTATCCAAGTATTCAGAACTGGAGGTGGAAAGGCTGCTTAAATCCTTTAATCCATAAATAGGATTTCAGCAGAACTGGGCAGTGCTCCAAGGCTGTAATCTCCACTGTATGAATTATTACAAAAAGATTAGGAGGTTGCGACTAATAACATTTCATATAAATCAGCTTCCACTGGAGAACAACAAACTCATATTGGAAATAACAGTAGAAAGGTGTTTATGTCACCCCAGGGTAAAATCCATCCAGAGGTAGTGTGTGGTCACGTAGTTAGGACCCTCTGTAAACTTATTTACAAGACCCATAAACAGCACGGATGTTTAAGTAGAAGCATTCTTATGGCATTATTGAATTCTCCTTGATGAATTTCAGACTTACTTACGTAGAATGTCTGACCATTAACTTTTAGGTTTTTTTCAAATGTAATTGGGCCCAGAATGATGTACTCTTTGGTTTCTTTATATATCTATATAGGGAACAGAGCTGAATGCTTCTGGGGTATTGCATCTTGGAAAGTGATGACGTACAGTATATGGTTTGTCTGTGGTTCAGCCTCAGGGTCCAGCAGATGAAGAGACCACAGTGCTGGTGTAGAGCATCCAGCAGATGAAGAGACCACAGTGCTGGTGTAGAGCGTCCAGCAGATGAAGAGACCACAGTGCTGGTGTAGAGCGTCCAGCAGATGAAGAGACCACAGTGCTGGTGTAGAGCGTCCAGCAGATGAAGAGACCACAGTGCTGGTGTAGAGCGTCCAGCAGATGAAGAGACCACAGTGCTGGTGTAGAGCATCCAGCAGATGAAGAGACCACAGTGCTGGTGTAGAGCGTCCAGCAGATGAAGAGACCACAGTGCTGGTGTAGAGCGTCCAGCAGATGAAGAGACCACAGTGCTGGTGTAGAGCGTCCAGCAGATGAAGAGACCACAGTGCTGGTGTAGAGCGTCCAGCAGATGAAGAGACCACAGTGCTGGTGTAGAGCGTCCAGCAGATGAAGAGACCACAGTGCTGGTGTAGAGCATCCAGCAGATGAAGAGACCACAGTGCTGGTGTAGAGCGTCCAGCAGATGAAGAGACCACAGTGCTGGTGTAGAGCGTCCAGCAGATGAAGAGACCACAGTGCTGGTGTAGAGCGTCCAGCAGATGAAGAGACCACAGTGCTACACAGTGTAGCCCTGCACATCTTTTGTCTGGCCCCACTACTGGGCAGGAAAGTGATGACATACACTATATAGTTTCTCTGTGGTCCAGCAAATGAGGAGACCACAGTGCTGGTGTAGCACTGCACATCTTTTGTCTGTATAGCGGTGTTCCTGGTCACACTACTGTGCAGGAAAGTGATATTGATTCCCTTTCGCCTGAACAGGACTGCTTATAAGGGGCACAAAATATACTATTATTGTGTGGGGCTTAGAAGGTGGCATCTGAAGCACTAAAGGATAGGGCATTTGTTTAGAGGGGAACAGGTGGAAATAGTAAAGCAAGTCTGTCAAATTCTGAAAGTCATGGTTGGCAAAAGTCATTATGAAAGTCTGTGCTGAATGAAGAAGGAAGAGGAAACTGTATGACTACAATCGGGCATCACCATTAAGGGTTGGTCCACACCTGTGCCTGGTCTCCACTTTGTGGATTTCCGTCTTCTGCCGACAGGAGACGGAAACCCGATATTCAATGTCCGCCCGTGAGCGTCTTCTGGTCTCCACGGCAAAACATTTTTTTTTTTAGCCGGACACAGAGTCCTGCATGTCCAACTTAGTATCCGGTTAAAAAAAAAACGGTTTCTCCGTGGAGGGAAGAAAACGCTCACGGGCGGACACTTTGCAAACCCATTTTGAAAACTATCTGCCGGTATCTCTCTCATGTCCAGTTTCTCTCGCAGAAGATGGAAACCTGAAAGTGGAGAACAGACGCAGGTGTGAACCCGCCCTAAGTCACTGGATGTAACTATATTCACTCACATGGTCTGCAGAATGTCTGTGTTATCTACCACTATATTGTCATAGTATTATAGTAATGATAGACTTGGTATAATGGGGTTTATTCAGTATTATGGTAATATTTAGTAGTTATATAGGTATATATAGGTTATATAGGTTTAGGTGATATTATGTTTTCAAGGTCTGGAAATATTATTTTGGCCCTTATGTAGTGGTATCTTTGGTAAAGTTGGTCTTGGTATAGCAAGTTTTATTCTGTAATATGTATGACAATGCGAATAATGTTTTCTCCTTGTAGTGGCATTACGTGGTGACTGCATTTTGGTGGTATATGTTGCAGTTTTATAAACTCATAAGGTCCCACTTTAATCTGGAGACAGTTTATATATAGCGCTGTGCCACTTCATCATGCATAGTACAGTCCTTTATATACAGCACTGTTCCTCTTCATTTTATATAGTATCATTATTTACAGTGTTATATCTTATTATAATTTTATTATTACATTTAATTTACTCCTCCTTATATGCAGTATCCTCCTTATTATTGTATACAGTGGCATGTGTTATTATGTATAGTGTCCTCCTTAGTCTGGTGTAAAGAGCAGGCCCTGATGTAATGCACCATTATATGTGTGACCAGTGTCGGACTGGGGTGTCTAGGGCCCACCAGTGGAATTATTTCTAGGGGCCCACCATCAGGATCCCTGCAAACCAGCGATACCAAGACAGGGCGGTTGAAGGTAATAACATATCAGGAGCCATGCTGCTCACCTGCCATACAATGTGCAACACTGCACTACCTAAACCTATTGCTACATACTGTATGGAAAGTGAACAGCGTGGCTCCTAGAAATGTTACCATTACCTATAGCCGCGCTGTCCTGGAACAGCTGATCTGCAGAGGTCCTTGCTGTTGTGTCATCACAGATGTAATATTGATGGTCTATCCCAGGGGTAAGGAACGTACGGCTCTCCAGCTGTTGCAAAACTACAACTCCCAGCATGCATATTGGCTCTGCTGTTCTGGGAACTCCCATGGAAGTGAATGGAGCATGCTGGGAGTTGTAGTTTCACAGCAGCTGGAGAGCCAAAGGTTCCCTACCCCTGGTCTATCCCAAGGACAGACCATCAATATTACAAAGATGGATAAACCCTTTAAAGATTTGTCCAGGAATTGGAGCGACCCATGTGCTGGGAGGGAGGTGTAAAATAAAAAAATAAATAAAAAGCACCTTCACCTGTTCCTGTTGTTCCATTGTCCGCTGCCAGTGTCCATTCAGTCTCGCGCCGATGCACCCATGCTGGGAGTCCTGCACCTCTGAAACCAATTAGGTCTCATTTCTGGAAATCCTGTATCTAACAGACACAGGCGGGGACAACGGAGTGCTGGGGACAAAAGCTCAATGAAAAACACTGTGGAAAAAAATATATTGGGATTCACTGCAATTTTTTCCCACAATGTTTTTTTAGCTGCATCTCGCTGTTGCGCCTAATCCTTAAAGAAGACCTATCACGATCTGGGGCACATGAGGTTTAATACACCGCTAGAAAGCCAAAAGTGCGCTGAATTCAGTGTACTATTGGCTTTCACATTCTGTGCCGGTACCGTAGATCTTCATTGTCAGAAGTGCGTTATGACAGTCAGTCAGGAACGCCCTTCCTCACGGTAGCGTCTATAGCGCTGTACTGTGAGAGGGGTCGTTGCTTACCAGCCAGCGATGACGCTGAGCGCCTATAGTGCTATAGTACAGGGCACTATACAGGGCTATAGGTGCTGCTGTGAGGAAGGAGCGTTCTGGACTGACTGTCTGAAACGCCTTTCTGACAGTGAAGAGCTACGGACTGATAGCTCCTCACCGGGGGCATAGAATGGGAAAGCTGAAAGTGCGCTGAAATCATCACACTGTCAGCTCTCTAGCGGTGTATTAAACCGCACCTGCCCCAGAAGGTGAGAGCTCCTCTTTACCATCTCAATATACTGTACACCACACTATAAGGATAAGGCCTAACACAGCGTCCCACAGCAAAAAAACACTGCGGGAAAACCCCCGGCGCCGACACATCAGTTTTTCCTGCAGCGCTTTTTGCAGAACTCCACAGAGGTTTCCGTTTCCACGCTCGTTTTGTACACGACACAGGACTGGGAGCAGAAAGCTTCATCCACTTTTAGTTGCCTGGCAGATTCACTGCAGCTCAGCTCCCACTGACTTCAATAAGTGCCGAGATGCAGAGAAGGTGCCGGCTGATATACAGTGGACAGAGCTTTCTGCTTCTGGCCCCATATTGTGTACAGGACTGGTACCAGAAGTGGCTCCATACAGCTGATCGGTCTGAGGGCTGGGTGTGGGCCCCCTACAGATCAGGCATTTATAGCCTATCCTGACGATACACCATAGAAAATTATGCCTGGACAACCCCTTTAATTTTCCCCCCAAATGCCCCACACTTTAAAGAGGTTGTCCAGCATAATTTATTTTTTTTGGTTTATAATTAGTTCTGGGAGGTGAAAAACAAATTACACATAAAAAACCCCTCCAATCATCTGTTCCCAGTGCTCCGGTCCTGCAATTCTGCTGCTAGTTACATGCCGGACTGGACCGCACTGGGAGACACTGGGACAGGCAGACTTCCCCCTGCACACTCCGATCGGCAGTGTGCTTAAAAAAATAGAAAGTGTTTTTAAGGGCTCGTTCACATCTGCGCCCGGGGCTTCCGCCCTGCAGGCATTTTTCAAACCCATTCAAATGAAGTGTGTGTCCGTAAGCTCCTGTGAGCGTTTTGTGCTCACCGCGGCAAAACGTTTTTTTTTTTAACCAGACACAGAGTCGGACATGCAGGACTTTGTGTCTGGTTTAAAAAAAAAACGGTTTTGCCGCAGAGAACATAAAACACTCACCGGCGCTCACGGCCAGACTCGAACCGATAGGTTTCCGTCTTCTACATGCAGAAGATGGAAACCTCAGAATGGAGACCAGACGCTGGTGTGAACCTAGTGTTAACTGTGTTTTGCTCAGTAGGGCCTAATCCTTAGTGGCCCCTGCACACAGTATTATCCCCCATAGTGGCCCCTGCACACAGTATTATCCCCCATAGTGGCCCCTGCACACAGTATTATCCCCCAGAGCGGCCCCTGCACACAGTATTATGCGCCATAGTAGCCCCTGCACACAGTATTATGCCCCATAGTGGCCCCTGCACACAGTATTATGTCCCTCAGTGGCCTCTGTACACAGTATTATACCCCACAGTGGCCCCTGCACACAGTATTATGCGCCATAGTAGCCCCTGCACACAGTATTATGTCCCTCAGTGGCCCCTGCACACAGTATTATGCATCAAAGTGGACTTCCCGAAAAGTGAAAATGTGAATCGGGCCTAATACATATAACATACATTTACACACATACCTTCATATACATACACACACACACACACACACACACACACACACACACACTCCATTCTACAAATATACAGGACTCACACAGTATATCAGACACTTTACACAAATATACACACATTAAATATACATATTTTACCCCAAAAATGTACTTATCCCCCATAGTGGCCCCTGCACACAGTATTATACCCCACAGTGGCCCCTGCACACAGTATTATGTCCCATAGTGGTCCCTGCACACAGTATTATACCCCATAGTGGCCCCTGCACACAGTATTATGTCCCATAGTGGCCCCTGCACACAGTATTATACCCCATAGTGGCCCCTGCACACAGTATTATGTCCCATAGTGGTCCCTGCACACAGTATTATACCCCACAGTGGCCCCTGTACACAGTATTATACCCCACAGTGGCCCCCTGCACACAGTATTATCCCCCATAGTGGCCCCTCCACACAGTATTATCCCCATTAGTGTCCCCTGCACACAGTATTATCCCCATTAGTGTCCCCTGCATACAGTATTATGTCCCATAGTGGCCCCTGCACACAGTATTATGTCCCTCAGTGGCCCCTGCACACAGTATTATGCATCACAGTGGACTTCCCGAAAAGTGAAAATGTGAATCGGGCCTAATACATATAACATACATTTACACACATACCTTCATATACATACACACACACACACACACACACACACACTCACACACACACACACACACACACACACACACTCCATTCTACAAATATACAGGACTCACACAGTATATCAGACACTTTACACAAATATACACACATTAAATATACATATTTTACCCCAAAAATGTACTTATCCCCCATAGTGGCCCCTGCACACAGTATTATACCCCACAGTGGCCCCTGCACACAGTATTATGTCCCATAGTGGCCCCTGCACACAGTATTATGTCCCATAGTGGCCCCTGCACACAGTATTATACCCCATAGTGGCCCCTGCACACAGTATTATGTCCCATAGTGGTCCCTGCACACAGTATTATACCCCACAGTGGCCCCTGTACACAGTATTATACCCCACAGTGGCCCCCTGCACACAGTATTATCCCCCATAGTGGCCCCTCCACACAGTATTATCCCCATTAGTGTCCCCTGCACACAGTATTATCCCCATTAGTGGCCCCTGCACACAGTATTATCCCCCAGAGCGGCCCCTGCATACAGTATTATGCGCCATAGTAGCCCCTGCACACAGTATTATGCCCCATAGTGGCCCCTGCACACAGTATTATGTCCCTCAGTGGCCTCTGTACACAGTATTATGCGCCATAGTAGCCCCTGCACACAGTATTATGTCCCTCAGTGGCCTCTGTACACAGTATTATGCGCCATAGTAGCCCCTGCACACAGTATTATGTCCCTCAGTGGCCCCTGCACACAGTATTATGCATCACAGTGGACTTCCCGAAAAGTGAAAATGTGAATCGGGCCTAATACATATAACATACATTTACACACATACCTTCATATACATACACACACACAAACACACACACACACACACACACACACACACACACACACACACACACACACACACACACTCCATTCTACAAATATACAGGACTCACACAGTATATCAGACACTTTACACAAATATACACACATTAAATATACATATTTTACCCCAAAAATGTACTTATCCCCCATAGTGGCCCCTGCACACAGTATTATACCCCACAGTGGCCCCTGCACACAGTATTATGCACCATAGTGGCCCCTGCACACAGTATTATGTCCCATAGTGGCCCCTGCACACAGTATTATACCCCATAGTGGCCCCTGCACACAGTATTATGTCCCATAGTGGTCCCTGCACACAGTATTATACCCCACAGTGGCCCCTGTACACAGTATTATACCCCACAGTGGCCCCCTGCACACAGTATTATCCCCCATAGTGGCCCCTCCACACAGTATTATCCCCATTAGTGTCCCCTGCACACAGTATTATCCCCATTAGTGTCCCCTGCATACAGTATTATGTCCCATAGTGGCCCCTGCACACAGTATAATGTCCCATAGTGGCCCCTGCACACAGTATTATGTCCCATAGTGGCCCCTGCACACAGTATTATACCCCACAGTGGCCCCTGTACACAGTATTATACCCCACAGTGGCCCCCTGCACACAGTATTATACCCCATAGTGGCCCCCTGCACACAGTATTATCTCCATTAGTGTCCCCTGCATACAGTATTATGTCCCATAGTGGCCCCTGCACACAGTATTATGTCCCATAGTGGCCCCTGCAAACAGTATTATACCCCACAGTGGCCCCTGTACACAGTATTATACCCCACAGTGGTCCCTGCACACAGTATTATCTCCATTAGTGTCCCCTGCATACAGTATTATGTCCCATAGTGGCCCCTGCATACAGTATTATGTCCCATAGTGGCCCTTGCACACAGTATTATACCCCATAGTGGCCCCTGCACACAGTATTATCCCCCACAGTGGCCCCTGCACACAGTATTATACCCCATAGTGGCCCCTGCACACAGTATTATGTCCCTCAGTGGCCCCTGCACACAGTATTATGCCCCATAGAAGCCCCAGTACACAGTATTATGTCCCTCAGTGGCCCCTGCACACAGTATTATACCCCATAGTGGCCCCTGCACACAGTATTATGTCCCTCAGTGGCCCCTGCACACAGTATTATGCCCCATAGAAGCCCCAGTACACAGTAGTATGCCCCATAGTGGCCCCTGCACACAGTATTCTGCCCCATAGTGGCCCCTGCACACAGTGTTATACCCCATAGTGGCCCCTGCACACAGTATTATGTCCCTCAGTGGCCCCTGCACACAGTATTATGCCCCATAGTAGCCCCAGTACACAGTATTATGTCCCATAGTGGCCCTTGCACACAGTATTATCCCCCACAGTGGCCCCTGCACACAGTAGTATGCCCCATAGTGGCCCCTGCACACAGTATTCTGCCCCATAGTGACCCCTGCACACTGTATTATTCTCCACAGTGGACTTCCCGAAAAGGGAAGATGTGAACCAGGCCTAATACATATAACATACATTTACACACACACACACACACACACACACACACACACACACACACACACACACACACACACACACACCTATCTACAAATATACAGGATTCACACAGTATATCAGCACTTTACACAAATATACACACATTAAATATACATATTTTACTCAAAAAATGTACTTACATTTGGCTGTGTCCTGTCTGGCTGTGGTGAAAGCTCTTCATTTACAGCAGCCGGCAGACGTCCCCCTGCACACTCCGATCTGTGGGGGGGAGGGGCAGCACAGCTCCTGCTAGTGACGGCAGTGTGCAGTGCAGGGAGCAGAGACGCACACTCACACTGATTGCTACAAGTGCATTTAGCTAAAACTAATAGTCAGGCTCGGGGGCCCACCGGGGGATTCCCCGGTGCTCCGGCGGGCCAGTCCGACCCTGTGTGTGACCCCATGCAAACATTCCAATAATATTCAGCTTAGTGTGTTCCTGTTATAGATAGCATTCCACTGTTGTAAATACCATCTCAGGGGAAACCTTAAATACAATGTCACTTCAATATGGCTATATAGCCTTGTAGCCTTGTAGTTAGATAGCATGTCTGCTGATCAGTGTATACACCTGAAGAAATAAGTGTTTTAATATTATGTGTGCTGCTGCTCACTAGTGTGTACTGTCCCAAACTTGAGGATTTTTTTTTTCATATTTACAGACATTTTAATTTTAACTATTTTTTTTTGTAACTTATAAAAAATATGAATTAAACTTGGTAATGTTAATGTTTCCCCTTTAAGGCCTGGGAACCATGTTGCGAAATGCAGTGTTTTGGACACAAAAGAAACGCTGTAAGCAAAAAATGCTGCATTTTACATTACATTTTGGCTTTGGCTCAAAAAACGAAGAAAATCTGCAACTAAAAAAAGCTACGTTTCCGCAATGTGGAGATTAAGTCTTAACGTTTTTGAAAATTACAGCATGTCAATTATACCTACAGAAATACTGGTGTTTTTTGTATAGGTATAATAGGGGCAGCAATTCCACAGAGGAAAACTCTGTGGATTTTATGTAAAAAAAACACTGCAAAAAAAAAAAATCGCATTGCATTTCTTCCATGGTTTTCTCTACATTGTGCTTTACCCTAAGACCAGGGCCCAATGTGTCATAAATGCCGCGAAAAATGTTGCGGTGTTTTGCAGTCAGAGTAATGTGGATGGGATTCTAGCAAATTCCATACCCATGGAATTTGGGGAATGGCGGGGTTTTTCGAAATCACAGAACGTCAATTATACCTACGGAAACACCAGCTGTTTCCCCATAGTTATAATTGATACAGAAAGTCTGCAGAGGAAACCTCTGCAAACTTTCTGCCTAAAGTGTTGCGTGAAGAACAGCGATGTATTGCTGCTGCGTTTTTTCTTGCAGTGCTTTTTTGCTGTGGGATGCCACATGGGGCCTTAGCCTAGAAGTAAAATGTATGGGACTGACACTCCAAATGATCGATCACCTGTGTGTGGTAACAGCAGTATTTGGATAAGCTGCCATCTCTTCAGCACTGACGAAGCACAGTGTTGTACATTATATAGTGTGAGTACTGAGCAGCAAACAGACCAAGTGACCAATGAATGTGACATTACAAGGCCTGTGAAGAGGAAGAGATTGGAAACCTAATTTGTGGAGTGTCAATTTAACAATGGTTGTCTATCCTAAGGACATGTTGATAATAATTTACTCCTGAGAAGACTGTTTAAGCTATTTACCATTGCCTGCAGAATTCTATAAAACTCCTTCTCCAGTTTGATATAAAGAAGCAGAAATTTATCAATACAGGATATAGCATTTTACTCAGACCAAGCTTTTCAATTACAGAAGAATGAAATAACAGGAGAGTTCCTATTGTCAAAGGGCTAGCGCCATTAAGGTGCCGTGACCATTATCTGTGATGCCTAAAGTCCATTGCTATCATTCTATGAAGGAAGACAGCGTCGGACTTTATTAACAGTAGTGTGAACTCCCCCTAAGACTAATGTATTTCACACATCCAGGATCCCTATTCCCTAGTGAGTCCACATGGGAGTGCTCCTTAACCACTTCAGTACCGGGCCAATTTGTGGTCCAGGACCAGACACATTTTAGGTTTATTATGTATGTGCGGTTTTGAGGTCTGTAGAATTTTTCTCGTATGTCTTAGTCAACTAATTTTTGCGTCTTTTTTCGGGGACACATAGGGCTTTATTTTTATGTTATTTTTATTTTCAAATGTGTTTTAATTTTTTTTTATATCCAGGAAAATATAAACAAAATAGGAGGGAAATTGTGTCTGGTTTTCAATTTATAATTTTTTTTTAATTTAATAACACGTGTCACTGAAAAACTTTATAAAATAGTTTTTCCTCTCCGTTACGGTAATTTTTATTTTGTATGGTGTCGTCGGGGACGGGGCTATAACCTTTAATAACGGCGTTTTATTAGCGTATTATTTATTTATTTTTTATTATTTTATTTACATTTTTTTAAAACTTTTTTATTATATTTTTATTTTATTTTTTTTTCCAGATTGTGTCCCCATAAGGTGATAAGAGACCTTTGGGAACATCTGATCACTTTTTTTTTGTACTTGAGGCTGATTTCTCCTATAACTGGGGCTGCTACATTTAAGTATAGAAAAAAGGGGAGGAAGGGAAAGGAAAATATACTCAACCAACTTGTAGTGAAAATCACTCTCCCATATATCGCTTCCCACTCTGAGATCCGTGGATCTATAGACCGGCTCGGAAAAAATATGCTCCCTCGGTCCGGAGCCAAACGATAGTGCATCCAACAAGAAATTGATTCCAGCCAGGTTACGTGGAAAAATGCAAAAATACTTCTTTATTGTTAAAAAGTTTACGAAATCACAGCAGCATAAGAACAAAACAGGAATGTGGGCGTCAGACTGACGCGTTTCGGATATGTTATCCTTTGTCAAAGTCAGACTTTGACAAAGGATAACATATCCGAAACGCGGCAGTCTGACGCCCACATTCCTGTTTTGTTCTTATGCTGCTGTGATTTCGTAAACTTTTTAACAATAAAGAAGAAGTATTTTTGCATTTTTCCACGTAACCTGGCTGGAATCAATTTCTTGTTGGCTGCTACATTTAACCTCAGTTACAGGAGGAATACAGACTCCTGCACACTGTATGCACAGTATGCAGAGCTGATCTGAGTCCTGTAGGACCCAGCAGCTCTGGCAGGACACTGAGCCCGGCGAATCACGTGTCTGCCGGGTCAGAGGGCAGCTGATTTATGGCTGCGTCCATAGCCGTGTATACAGCGCTCATTGAGCGCTGTATACACAGCGATCGAGAAGGCAGGGGAGGTAATAAATCTGCCCTGTCTTCTCTCTGGGAGCTCCGGCTGAAGTTACAGCCGGCTCCTAGTGAAAGCAGCTACACGGTCTCCGTGCAGCTGCTGTGTTCTGGTGGACGTACAGGTACGTCCTGGCAGAACTAGACAACCACTTCCCGGACGTATATAGTCTATGGGCGGTCCGGAAGTGGTTAAAGGGGCTCTATCATTAGAAATGTCATTTTTAACTAAGAACATCCTTGCATAGCCTTTAGTAAGGCTATTCCACACCTACCTTTTGTATGTAAATTGCTTCAGTGGTTTTTGAATAAGTTTGTTTTTATTCATATGCTAATTAGACTGGTGCACGATACATCGTGCACCCTCTTTGCTATTGTTTTCTATGGGTGTGTACAGCACAGGCTGCTGCGCCTGACTCAGCTTCCTGTTTGCCTCACACACATAGGAGATAGTAGCAGAGAGGAGGCTGCTGGTAACTTCCTCTGCTGGCTGGAATCTCATTAGCATATGAATAAAAAAATACAATGTACAACAGGAAAGCTGAAAAAAAATTCTGAATGAAGTATAATTGGGGAAAAACTGCGTGTCACTTTCTTACAGACTTTGTTTTTGCTGCTGCTGAATAAGAAGCAATTATAGCAGTAGAGATTCTCCAAAATGGTATAATTTACAAGAACATCTGGCCCCCGTGGTGATCCTAGCCTCTCTGCTGTTGAGGGGGGGGGGGGGGGGGAGAGGAAGGATGTGTTCATCTTTTGATCGTCCGCCTCAGGCGGTGGGGGGGTTGGCGGTGCTAGCGGTAACATTACACTAAATGCAATGCAGTAATATTTTGTGCAGTAATACTGACAGGAGACGTGTTCCCACATTTCCAGTCTCTTCCTTTTTAATCACCGTGATCACTTCTTCCAGCTGTGACTTGACTCTGTGAAGTTTGCAACACAGATATTTTTGACTCCTCACTTCTCCATGCACCCAACCCTTATATATTATACCCCCGAGTATAATAATTGGAGCCCCAAGGGAGGTGAGGGAACATAATAAACGTTATTACTCACCTCTCCGGGATCCGATGTTACTAGGGTTGAGCGAAAAGATCAGTTTCTGATCCCAATCTTTTCCTGCGTGATCAAGGTCGGAGGTTATTTACCACAATGCTTGGCTACTGGCAAATCATTGTTAGCTTTTTCCCACAATAATTGGCCAGTAGCCAAGCATTGTGGTAAATAACCTCCAACCTTGATCCCGCGGGAAAAGATCGGGATCGGAATCCGATCTTTTCGCTCAATCCTAGATGTTAATCCTAGCAGGCTGCGGGCCTGTATGATAATGTCCCATAAATGGCAGCATCATGAATAACAATTTGTCCCATAAACATTAAGCCCTCATATGGCTCTGACAACAGAAAAATAAAAAACTTATGGTTTTTGGAGGTTGGGGAGTCAAAAACGAAAAATGCTTTTGATGTGAAGGGGTTAAAGGGGTATTCCTAAAAAATAACCATTTTATCATGTTTTTTTCCTCAGCGTTTTTCACAGAAAGACCAAAGAGTTTTCCGGCCATATTATACCTATTCAGAAAATGCCAGCATTTCCGTAGGCATAAATGACTTGCTGTGTTTTTCAAAAATGCTACCTTTTTAAAAAAAATTTAAATGCAGCTTTTCCGCTGCAGATTTTTGGCTAAAGCACAGCATTTTCACAAACATATTCTTATGATTTTCCTGCCTTTTTTTCTTCCAAAAATGCTAATGCCAGATGTTATCTGTAATGCTATAATGAAATATGAAATATGCTACAATTAGAGATGAGCGAACAGTGTTCTATCGAACTCATGTTCGATCGGATATTAGGCTGTTCGGCATGTTCGAATCGAATCGAACACCGCGTGGTAAAGTGCGCCATTACTCGATTCCCCTCCCACCTTCCCTGGCGCCTTTTTTGCTCCAATAACAGCGCAGGGTAGGTGGGACAGGAACTACGACACCGGTGACGTTGAGAAAAGTAGGCAAAACCCATTGGCTGCCGAAAACATGTGACCTCTAATTTAAAAGAACAGCGCCGCCCAGGTTCGCGTCATTCTGAGCTTGCAATTCACCGAGGACGGAGGTTTCCGTCCAGCTAGCTAGGGCTTAGATTCTGGGTAGGCAGGGACAGGCTAGGATAGGAAGGAGAAGACAACCACAACAGCTCTTGTAAGAGCTAAATTCCAGGGAGAAGCTTGTCAGTGTAACGTGGCACTGACGGGCTCAATCGCCGCAACCCAGCTTTCCCAGGATCCTGAATGGAATACACTGTCAGTGTATTCCCGTATACCCGATATATACCCCGATACCCGTTCCAACGGTGTGCCCCCCCACCTTCACCCCAGAAATACCCTGCAAGTCCCCTAGCAATAGAATTGGGGCTATATACACCCACAATTTTTACTACTGGTATACAGTGCCATTGTCTGACTGGGAATTCAAAGAATATATTGGGATTATAAATACCCTCATTTCTTGCTACTGCCATATAGTGCCAGTTTCTGACTGGTAATTCAAAGAATATATTGGGGTTACGTGCACCCACAATTTTTACTACTGGTATACAGTGCCATTGTCTGACTGGGAATTCAAAGAATATATTGGGAATACAAATACCCTCATTTCTTGCTACTGCCATATAGTGCCAGTGTCTGACTGGGAATTCAAAGAATATATTGGGGTTACGTGCACCCACAATTTTTACTACTGGTATACAGTGCCATTGTCTGACTGGGAATTCAAAGAATATATTGGGGTTATAAATACCCTCATTTCTTGCTACTGCCATATAGTGCCAGTGTCTGACTGGGAATTCAAAGAATATATTGGGGTTACGTGCACCCACAATTTTTACTACTGGTATACAGTGCCATTGTCTGACTGGGAATTCAAAGAATATATTGGGAATACAAATACCCTCATTTCTTGCTACTGCCATATAGTGCCAGTGTCTGACTGGGAATTCAAAGAATATATTGGGGTTACGTGCACCCACAATTTTTACTACTGGTATACAGTGCCATTGTCTGACTGGGAATTCAAAGAATATATTGGGAATACAAATACCCTCATTTCTTGCTACTGCCATATAGTGCCAGTTTCTGACTGGTAATTCAAAGAATATATTGGGGTTACGTGCACCCACAATTTTTACTACTGGTATACAGTGCCATTGTCTGACTGGGAATTCAAAGAATATATTGGGAATACAAATACCCTCATTTCTTGCTACTGCCATATAGTGCCAGTGTCTGACTGGGAATTCAAAGAATATATTGGGGTTACGTGCACCCACAATTTTTACTACTGGTATACAGTGCCATTGTCTGACTGGGAATTCAAAGAATATATTGGGGTTATAAATACCCTCATTTCTTGCTACTGCCATATAGTGCCAGTGTCTGACTGGTAATTCAAAGAATATATTGGGGTTACGTGCACCCACAATTTTTACTACTGGTATACAGTGCCATTGTCTGACTGGGAATTCAAAGAATATATTGGGAATACAAATACCCTCATTTCTTGCTACTGCCATATAGTGCCAGTGTCTGACTGGGAATTCAAAGAATATATTGGGGTTACGTGCACCCACAATTTTTACTACTGGTATACAGTGCCATTGTCTGACTGGGAATTCAAAGAATATATTGGGAATACAAATACCCTCATTTCTTGCTACTGCCATATAGTGCCAGTGTCTGACTGGGAATTCAAAGAATATATTGGGGTTACGTGCACCCACAATTTTTACTACTGGTATACAGTGCCATTGTCTGACTGGGAATTCAAAGAATATATTGGGAATACAAATACCCTCATTTCTTGCTACTGCCATATAGTGCCAGTTTCTGACTGGGAATTCAAAGAATATATTGGGGTTACGTGCACCCACAATTTTTACTACTGGTATACAGTGCCATTGTCTGACTGGGAATTCAAAGAATATATTGGGGTTATAAATACCCTCATTTCTTGCTACTGCCATATAGTGCCAGTTTCTGACTGGTAATTCAAAGAATATATTGGGGTTACGTGCACCCACAATTTTTACTACTGGTATACAGTGCCATTGTCTGACTGGGAATTCAAAGAATACATTGGGGTTATAAATACCCTCATTTCTTGCTACTGCCATATAGTGCCAGTGTCTGACTGGGAATTCAAAGAATATATTGTGGTTACGTGCACCCACAATTTTTACTACTGGTATACAGTGCCATTGTCTGACTGGGAATTCAAAGAATATATTGGGAATACAAATACCCTCATTTCTTGCTACTGCCATATAGTGCCAGTGTCTGACTGGGAATTCAAAGAATATATTGGGGTTACGTGCACCCACAATTTTTACTACTGGTATACAGTGCCATTGTCTGACTGGGAATTCAAAGAATATATTGGGAATACAAATACCCTCATTTCTTGCTACTGCCATATAGTGCCAGTTTCTGACTGGTAATTCAAAGAATATATTGGGGTTACGTGCACCCACAATTTTTACTACTGGTATACAGTGCCATTGTCTGACTGGGAATTCAAAGAATATATTGGGAATACAAATACCCTCATTTCTTGCTACTGCCATATAGTGCCAGTGTCTGACTGGGAATTCAAAGAATATATTGGGGTTACGTGCACCCACAATTTTTACTACTGGTATACAGTGCCATAGTCTGACTGGGAATTCAAAGAATATATTGGGGTTATAAATACCCTCATTTCTTGCTACTGCCATATAGTGCCAGTTTCTGACTGGTTATTCAAAGAATATATTGTGGTTACGTGCACCCACAATTTTTACTACTGGTATACAGTGCCATTGTCTGACTGGGAATTCAAAGAATATATTGGGAATACAAATACCCTCATTTCTTGCTACTGCCATATAGTGCCAGTTTCTGACTGGTAATTCAAAGAATATATTGGGGTTACGTGCACCCACAATTTTTACTACTGGTATACAGTGCCATTGTCTGACTGGGAATTCAAAGAATATATTGGGAATACAAATACCCTCATTTCTTGCTACTGCCATATAGTGCCAGTGTCTGACTGGGAATTCAAAGAATATATTGGGGTTACGTGCACCCACAATTTTTACTACTGGTATACAGTGCCATTGTCTGACTGGGAATTCAAAGAATATATTGGGAATACAAATACCCTCATTTCTTGCTACTGCCATATAGTGCCAGTTTCTGACTGGTAATTCAAAGAATATATTGGGGTTACGTGCACCCACAATTTTTACTACTGGTATACAGTGCCATTGTCTGACTGGGAATTCAAAGAATATATTGGGAATACAAATACCCTCATTTCTTGCTACTGCCATATAGTGCCAGTGTCTGACTGGGAATTCAAAGAATATATTGGGGTTACGTGCACCCACAATTTTTACTACTGGTATACAGTGCCATAGTCTGACTGGGAATTCAAAGAATATATTGGGGTTATAAATACCCTGATTTCTTGCTACTGCCATATAGTGCCAGTTTCTGACTGGTAATTCAAAGAATATATTGGGGTTACGTGCACCCACAATTTTTACTACTGGTATACAGTGCCATTGTCTGACTGGGAATTCAAAGAATATATTGGGGTTATAAATACCCTCATTTCTTGCTACTGCCATATAGTGCCAGTGTCTGACTGGGAATTCAAAGAATATATTGTGGTTACGTGCACCCACAATTTTTACTACTGGTATACAGTGCCATTGTCTGACTGGGAATTCAAAGAATATATTGGGAATACAAATACCCTCATTTCTTGCTACTGCCATATAGTGCCAGTGTCTGACTGGGAATTCAAAGAATATATTGGGGTTACGTGCACCCACAATTTTTACTACTGGTATACAGTGCCATTGTCTGACTGGGAATTCAAAGAATATATTGGGAATACAAATACCCTCATTTCTTGCTACTGCCATATAGTGCCAGTTTCTGACTGGTAATTCAAAGAATATATTGGGGTTACGTGCACCCACAATTTTTACTACTGGTATACAGTGCCATTGTCTGACTGGGAATTCAAAGAATATATTGGGAATACAAATACCCTCATTTCTTGCTACTGCCATATAGTGCCAGTGTCTGACTGGGAATTCAAAGAATATATTGGGGTTACGTGCACCCACAATTTTTACTACTGGTATACAGTGCCATAGTCTGACTGGGAATTCAAAGAATATATTGGGGTTATAAATACCCTCATTTCTTGCTACTGCCATATAGTGCCAGTTTCTGACTGGTTATTCAAAGAATATATTGTGGTTACGTGCACCCACAATTTTTACTACTGGTATACAGTGCCATTGTCTGACTGGGAATTCAAAGAATATATTGGGAATACAAATACCCTCATTTCTTGCTACTGCCATATAGTGCCAGTTTCTGACTGGTAATTCAAAGAATATATTGGGGTTACGTGCACCCACAATTTTTACTACTGGTATACAGTGCCATTGTCTGACTGGGAATTCAAAGAATATATTGGGAATACAAATACCCTCATTTCTTGCTACTGCCATATAGTGCCAGTGTCTGACTGGGAATTCAAAGAATATATTGGGGTTACGTGCACCCACAATTTTTACTACTGGTATACAGTGCCATTGTCTGACTGGGAATTCAAAGAATATATTGGGAATACAAATACCCTCATTTCTTGCTACTGCCATATAGTGCCAGTTTCTGACTGGTAATTCAAAGAATATATTGGGGTTACGTGCACCCACAATTTTTACTACTGGTATACAGTGCCATTGTCTGACTGGGAATTCAAAGAATATATTGGGAATACAAATACCCTCATTTCTTGCTACTGCCATATAGTGCCAGTGTCTGACTGGGAATTCAAAGAATATATTGGGGTTACGTGCACCCACAATTTGTACTACTGGTATACAGTGCCATTGTCTGACTGGGAATTCAAAGAATATATTGGGAATACAAATACCCTCATTTCTTGCTACTGCCATATAGTGCCAGTGTCTGACTGGGAATTCAAAGAATATATTGGGGTTACGTGCACCCACAATTTTTACTACTGGTATACAGTGCCATTGTCTGACTGGGAATTCAAAGAATATATTGGGAATACAAATACCCTCATTTCTTGCTACTGCCATATAGTGCCAGTGTCTGACTGGGAATTCAAAGAATATATTGGGGTTACGTGCACCCACAATTTTTACTACTGGTATACAGTGCCATTGTCTGACTGGGAATTCAAAGAATATATTGGGAATACAAATACCCTCATTTCTTGCTACTGCCATATAGTGCCAGTTTCTGACTGGTAATTCAAAGAATATATTGGGGTTACGTGCACCCACAATTTTTACTACTGGTATACAGTGCCATTGTCTGACTGGGAATTCAAAGAATATATTGGGGTTATAAATACCCTCATTTCTTGCTACTGCCATATAGTGCCAGTGTCTGACTGGTAATTCAAAGAATATATTGGGGTTACGTGCACCCACAATTTTTACTACTGGTATACAGTGCCATTGTCTGACTGGGAATTCAAAGAATATATTGGGAATACAAATACCCTCATTTCTTGCTACTGCCATATAGTGCCAGTGTCTGACTGGGAATTCAAAGAATATATTGGGGTTACGTGCACCCACAATTTTTACTACTGGTATACAGTGCCATTGTCTGACTGGGAATTCAAAGAATATATTGGGAATACAAATACCCTCATTTCTTGCTACTGCCATATAGTGCCAGTTTCTGACTGGTAATTCAAAGAATATATTGGGGTTACGTGCACCCACAATTTTTACTACTGGTATACAGTGCCATTGTCTGACTGGGAATTCAAAGAATATATTGGGAATACAAATACCCTCATTTCTTGCTACTGCCATATAGTGCCAGTGTCTGACTGGGAATTCAAAGAATATATTGGGGTTACGTGCACCCACAATTTTTACTACTGGTATACAGTGCCATTGTCTGACTGGGAATTCAAAGAATATATTGGGGTTATAAATACCCTCATTTCTTGCTACTGCCATATAGTGCCAGTTTCTGACTGGTAATTCAAAGAATATATTGTGGTTACGTGCACCCACAATTTTTACTACTGGTATACAGTGCCATTGTCTGACTGGGAATTCAAAGAATATATTGGGAATACAAATACCCTCATTTCTTGCTACTGCCATATAGTGCCAGTTTCTGACTGGTAATTCAAAGAATATATTGGGGTTACGTGCACCCACAATTTTTACTACTGGTATACAGTGCCATTGTCTGACTGGGAATTCAAAGAATATATTGGGAATACAAATACCCTCATTTCTTGCTACTGCCATATAGTGCCAGTGTCTGACTGGGAATTCAAAGAATATATTGGGGTTACGTGCACCCACAATTTTTACTACTGGTATACAGTGCCATTGTCTGACTGGGAATTCAAAGAATATATTGGGAATACAAATACCCTCATTTCTTGCTACTGCCATATAGTGCCAGTGTCTGACTGGGAATTCAAAGAATATATTGGGGTTACGTGCACCCACAATTTTTACTACTGGTATACAGTGCCATTGTCTGACTGGGAATTCAAAGAATATATTGGGAATACAAATACCCTCATTTCTTGCTACTGCCATATAGTGCCAGTTTCTGACTGGTAATTCAAAGAATATATTGGGGTTACGTGCACCCACAATTTTTACTACTGGTATACAGTGCCATTGTCTGACTGGGAATTCAAAGAATATATTGGGAATACAAATACCCTCATTTCTTGCTACTGCCATATAGTGCCAGTGTCTGACTGGGAATTCAAAGAATATATTGGGGTTACGTGCACCCACAATTTTTACTACTGGTATACAGTGCCATTGTCTGACTGGGAATTCAAAGAATATATTGGGAATACAAATACCCTCATTTCTTGCTACTGCCATATAGTGCCAGTGTCTGACTGGTAATTCAAAGAATATATTGGGGTTACGTGCACCCACAATTTTTACTACTGGTATACAGTGCCATTGTCTGACTGGGAATTCAAAGAGTATATTGGGAATACAAATACCCTCATTTCTTGCTACTGCCATATAGTGCCAGTTTCTGACTGGTAATTCAAAGAATATATTGGGGTTACGTGCACCCACAATTTTTACTACTGGTATACAGTGCCATTGTCTGACTGGGAATTCAAAGAATATATTGGGAATACAAATACCCTCATTTCTTGCTACTGCCATATAGTGCCAGTGTCTGACTGGGAATTCAAAAAATATATTGGGGTTACGTGCACCCACAATTTTTACTACTGGTATACAGTGCCATTGTCTGACTGGGAATTCAAAGAATATATTGGGAATACAAATACCCTCATTTCTTGCTACTGCCATATAGTGCCAGTTTCTGACTGGTAATTCAAAGAATATATTGGGGTTACGTGCACCCACAATTTTTACTACTGGTATACAGTGCCATTGTCTGACTGGGAATTCAAAGAATATATTGGGAATACAAATACCCTCATTTCTTGCTACTGCCATATAGTGCCAGTGTCTGACTGGGAATTCAAAGAATATATTGGGGTTACGTGCACCCACAATTTGTACTACTGGTATACAGTGCCATTGTCTGACTGGGAATTCAAAGAATATATTGGGAATACAAATACCCTCATTTCTTGCTACTGCCATATAGTGCCAGTTTCTGACTGGTAATTCAAAGAATATATTGGGGTTACGTGCACCCACAATTTTTACTACTGGTATACAGTGCCATTGTCTGACTGGGAATTCAAAGAATATATTGGGAATACAAATACCCTCATTTCTTGCTACTGCCATATAGTGCCAGTGTCTGACTGGGAATTCAAAGAATATATTGGGGTTACGTGCACCCACAATTTTTACTACTGGTATACAGTGCCATTGTCTGACTGGGAATTCAAAGAATATATTGGGAATACAAATACCCTCATTTCTTGCTACTGCCATATAGTGCCAGTGTCTGACTGGGAATTCAAAGAATATATTGGGGTTACGTGCACCCACAATTTTTACTACTGGTATACAGTGCCATTGTCTGACTGGGAATTCAAAGAATATATTGGGAATACAAATACCCTCATTTCTTGCTACTGCCATATAGTGCCAGTTTCTGACTGGTAATTCAAAGAATATATTGAGGTTACGTGCACCCACAATTTTTACTACTGGTATACAGTGCCATTGTCTGACTGGGAATTCAAAGAATATATTGGGGTTATAAATACCCTCATTTCTTGCTACTGCCATATAGTGCCAGTGTCTGACTGGTAATTCAAAGAATATATTGGGGTTACGTGCACCCACAATTTTTACTACTGGTATACAGTGCCATTGTCTGACTGGGAATTCAAAGAATATATTGGGAATACAAATACCCTCATTTCTTGCTACTGCCATATAGTGCCAGTGTCTGACTGGGAATTCAAAGAATCTATTGGGGTTACGTGCACCCACAATTTTTACTACTGGTATACAGTGCCATTGTCTGACTGGGAATTCAAAGAATATATTGGGAATACAAATACCCTCATTTCTTGCTACTGCCATATAGTGCCAGTTTCTGACTGGTAATTCAAAGAATATATTGGGGTTACGTGCACCCACAATTTTTACTACTGGTATACAGTGCCATTGTCTGACTGGGAATTCAAAGAATATATTGGGAATACAAATACCCTCATTTCTTGCTACTGCCATATAGTGCCAGTTTCTGACTGGTAATTCAAAGAATATATTGGGGTTACGTGCACCCACAATTTTTACTACTGGTATACAGTGCCATTGTCTGACTGGGAATTCAAAGAATATATTGGGAATACAAATACCCTCATTTCTTGCTACTGCCATATAGTGCCAGTGTCTGACTGGGAATTCAAAGAATATATTGGGGTTACGTGCACCCACAATTTTTACTACTGGTATACAGTGCCATTGTCTGACTGGGAATTCAAAGAATATATTGGGAATACAAATACCCTCATTTCTTGCTACTGCCATATAGTGCCAGTGTCTGACTGGGAATTCAAAGAATATATTGGGGTTACGTGCACCCACAATTTTTACTACTGGTATACAGTGCCATTGTCTGACTGGGAATTCAAAGAATATATTGGGAATACAAATACCCTCATTTCTTGCTACTGCCATATAGTGCCAGTTTCTGACTGGTAATTCAAAGAATATATTGGGGTTACGTGCACCCACAATTTTTACTACTGGTATACAGTGCCATTGTCTGACTGGGAATTCAAAGAATATATTGGGAATACAAATACCCTCATTTCTTGCTACTGCCATATAGTGCCAGTGTCTGACTGGGAATTCAAAGAATATATTGGGGTTACGTGCACCCACAATTTTTACTACTGGTATACAGTGCCATTGTCTGACTGGGAATTCAAAGAATATATTGGGAATACAAATACCCTCATTTCTTGCTACTGCCATATAGTGCCAGTGTCTGACTGGTAATTTAAAGAATATATTGGGGTTACGTGCACCCACAATTTTTACTACTGGTATACAGTGCCATTGTCTGACTGGGAATTCAAAGAGTATATTGGGAATACAAATACCCTCATTTCTTGCTACTGCCATATAGTGCCAGTTTCTGACTGGTAATTCAAAGAATATATTGGGGTTACGTGCACCCACAATTTTTACTACTGGTATACAGTGCCATTGTCTGACTGGGAATTCAAAGAATATATTGGGAATACAAATACCCTCATTTCTTGCTACTGCCATATAGTGCCAGTGTCTGACTGGGAATTCAAAGAATATATTGGGGTTACGTGCACCCACAATTTTTACTACTGGTATACAGTGCCATTGTCTGACTGGGAATTCAAAGAATATATTGGGAATACAAATACCCTCATTTCTTGCTACTGCCATATAGTGCCAGTTTCTGACTGGTAATTCAAAGAATATATTGGGGTTACGTGCACCCACAATTTTTACTACTGGTATACAGTGCCATTGTCTGACTGGGAATTCAAAGAATATATTGGGAATACAAATACCCTCATTTCTTGCTACTGCCATATAGTGCCAGTGTCTGACTGGGAATTCAAAGAATATATTGGGGTTACGTGCACCCACAATTTGTACTACTGGTATACAGTGCCATTGTCTGACTGGGAATTCAAAGAATATATTGGGAATACAAATACCCTCATTTCTTGCTACTGCCATATAGTGCCAGTGTCTGACTGGGAATTCAAAGAATATATTGGGGTTACGTGCACCCACAATTTTTACTACTGGTATACAGTGCCATTGTCTGACTGGGAATTCAAAGAATATATTGGGAATACAAATACCCTCATTTCTTGCTACTGCCATATAGTGCCAGTGTCTGACTGGGAATTCAAAGAATATATTGGGGTTACGTGCACCCACAATTTTTACTACTGGTATACAGTGCCATTGTCTGACTGGGAATTCAAAGAATATATTGGGAATACAAATACCCTCATTTCTTGCTACTGCCATATAGTGCCAGTTTCTGACTGGTAATTCAAAGAATATATTGGGGTTACGTGCACCCACAATTTTTACTACTGGTATACAGTGCCATTGTCTGACTGGGAATTCAAAGAATATATTGGGAATACAAATACCCTCATTTCTTGCTACTGCCATATAGTGCCAGTGTCTGACTGGGAATTCAAAGAATATATTGGGGTTACGTGCACCCACAATTTTTACTACTGGTATACAGTGCCATTGTCTGACTGGGAATTCAAAGAATATATTGGGAATACAAATACCCTCATTTCTTGCTACTGCCATATAGTGCCAGTGTCTGACTGGGAATTCAAAGAATATATTGGGGTTACGTGCACCCACAATTTTTACTACTGGTATACAGTGCCATTGTCTGACTGGGAATTCAAAGAATATATTGGGAATACAAATACCCTCATTTCTTGCTACTGCCATATAGTGCCAGTTTCTGACTGGTAATTCAAAGAATATATTGAGGTTACGTGCACCCACAATTTTTACTACTGGTATACAGTGCCATTGTCTGACTGGGAATTCAAAGAATATATTGGGGTTATAAATACCCTCATTTCTTGCTACTGCCATATAGTGCCAGTGTCTGACTGGTAATTCAAAGAATATATTGGGGTTACGTGCACCCACAATTTTTACTACTGGTATACAGTGCCATTGTCTGACTGGGAATTCAAAGAATATATTGGGAATACAAATACCCTCATTTCTTGCTACTGCCATATAGTGCCAGTGTCTGACTGGGAATTCAAAGAATCTATTGGGGTTACGTGCACCCACAATTTTTACTACTGGTATACAGTGCCATTGTCTGACTGGGAATTCAAAGAATATATTGGGAATACAAATACCCTCATTTCTTGCTACTGCCATATAGTGCCAGTTTCTGACTGGTAATTCAAAGAATATATTGGGGTTACGTGCACCCACAATTTTTACTACTGGTATACAGTGCCATTGTCTGACTGGGAATTCAAAGAATATATTGGGAATACAAATACCCTCATTTCTTGCTACTGCCATATAATGCCAGTGTCTGACTGGGAATTCAAAGAATATATTGGGGTTACGTGCACCCACAATTTTTACTACTGGTATACAGTGCCATTGTCTGACTGGGAATTCAAAGAATATATTGGGGTTATAAATACCCTCATTTCTTGCTACTGCCATATAGTGCCAGTTTCTGACTGGTAATTCAAAGAATATATTGGGGTTACGTGCACCCACAATTTTTACTACTGGTATACAGTGCCATTGTCTGACTGGGAATTCAAAGAATATATTGGGGTTATAAATACCCTCATTTCTTGCTACTGCCATATAGTGCCAGTGTCTGACTGGTAATTCAAAGAATATATTGGGGTTACGTGCACCCACAATTTTTACTACTGGTATACAGTGCCATTGTCTGACTGGGAATTCAAAGAATATATTGGGAATACAAATACCCTCATTTCTTGCTACTGCCATATAGTGCCAGTGTCTGACTGGGAATTCAAAGAATATATTGGGGTTACGTGCACCCACAATTTTTACTACTGGTATACAGTGCCATTGTCTGACTGGGAATTCAAAGAATATATTGGGAATACAAATACCCTCATTTCTTGCTACTGCCATATAGTGCCAGTTTCTGACTGGTAATTCAAAGAATATATTGGGGTTACGTGCACCCACAATTTTTACTACTGGTATACAGTGCCATTGTCTGACTGGGAATTCAAAGAATATATTGGGAATACAAATACCCTCATTTCTTGCTACTGCCATATAGTGCCAGTGTCTGACTGGGAATTCAAAGAATATATTGGGGTTACGTGCACCCACAATTTTTACTACTGGTATACAGTGCCATTGTCTGACTGGGAATTCAAAGAATATATTGGGGTTATAAATACCCTCATTTCTTGCTACTGCCATATAGTGCCAGTTTCTGACTGGTAATTCAAAGAATATATTGGGGTTACGTGCACCCACAATTTTTACTACTGGTATACAGTGCCATTGTCTGACTGGGAATTCAAAGAATATATTGGGGTTATAAATACCCTCATTTCTTGCTACTGCCATATTGTGCCAGTGTCTGACTGGGAATTCAAAGAATATATTGGGGTTACGTGCACCCACAATTTTTACTACTGGTATACAGTGCCATTGTCTGACTGGGAATTCAAAGAATATATTGGGAATACAAATACCCTCATTTCTTGCTACTGCCATATAGTGCCAGTGTCTGACTGGGAATTCAAAGAATATATTGGGGTTACGTGCACCCACAATTTTTACTACTGGTATACAGTGCCATTGTCTGACTGGGAATTCAAAGAATATATTGGGAATACAAATACCCTCATTTCTTGCTACTGCCATATAGTGCCAGTTTCTGACTGGTAATTCAAAGAATATATTGGGGTTACGTGCACCCACAATTTTTACTACTGGTATACAGTGCCATTGTCTGACTGGGAATTCAAAGAATATATTGGGAATACAAATACCCTCATTTCTTGCTACTGCCATATAGTGCCAGTGTCTGACTGGGAATTCAAAGAATATATTGGGGTTACGTGCACCCACAATTTTTACTACTGGTATACAGTGCCATTGTCTGACTGGGAATTCAAAGAATATATTGGGGTTATAAATACCCTCATTTCTTGCTACTGCCATATAGTGCCAGTTTCTGACTGGTAATTCAAAGAATATATTGTGGTTACGTGCACCCACAATTTTTACTACTGGTATACAGTGCCATTGTCTGACTGGGAATTCAAAGAATATATTGGGAATACAAATACCCTCATTTCTTGCTACTGCCATATAGTGCCAGTGTCTGACTGGGAATTCAAAGAATATATTGGGGTTACGTGCACCCACAATTTTTACTACTGGTATACAGTGCCATTGTCTGACTGGGAATTCAAAGAATATATTGGGAATACAAATACCCTCATTTCTTGCTACTGCCATATAGTGCCAGTTTCTGACTGGTAATTCAAAGAATATATTGGGGTTACGTGCACCCACAATTTTTACTACTGGTATACAGTGCCAATTTCTAACTAGGAATTCAAAATGCGCAAGGCTCCCGGAAAGGGACGTGGACGAGGCCGTGGGCGAGGTCGGGGGAATGGTTCTGGGGAGCAAGGTAGCAGTGAAGCCACAGGGCGTCCTGTGCCTACTCCTGTGGGGCAGCAAGCATTGCGCCACTCCACAGTGCCAGGGTTGCTTGCCACATTAACTAAACTGCAGGGTACAAACCTTAGTAGGCCCGAGAACCAGGAACAGGTCTTGCAATGGCTGTCAGAGAACGCTTACAGCACATTGTCCAGCAGCCAGTCAGACTCTGCCTCCTCTCCTCCTATTACCCAACAGTCTTGTCTTCCTTCCTCCCAAAATTCCGAAGCTTTACAGAACAATAACCCAAACTGTCCCTGCTCCCCAGAGCTGTTCTCCGCTCCTTTCATTGTCCCTCAACCTGCCTCTCCACGTCACGATTCCACGAACCTAACAGAGGAGCATCTGTGTCCAGATGCTCAAACACTAGAGTCTCCTCCATCTCCGTTCGATTTGGTGGTGGATGACCAGCAACCCACCCTCATCGACGATGATGTGACGCAGTTGCCGTCAGGGCATCCAGTTGACCGGCGCATTGTGCGGGAGGAGGAGATGAGACAGGAGTTGGAAGAGGAAGTGGTGGATGATGAGGACACTGACCCGACCTGGACAGGGGGGATGTCAAGCGGGGAAAGTAGTGTGGATGTTGAGGCAGGTGCAGCACCAAAAAGGGTAGCTAGAGGCAGAGGCAGAGGTCAGCAGCTTAGGCGAAGCCAGGCCACACCCGGAATCTCCCAAGATGTTCCAGTTCGTACCCAGCCCCGAAAAACTCCCACCTCGAGGGCACGTTTCTCGAAGGTGTGGAGTTTTTTCAAGGAATGCGCCGAGGACAGATATAGTGTTGTCTGCACAATTTGCCTCTCGAAATTGATTAGGGGCTCTGAGAAGAGCAACCTGTCCACCACTTCAATGCGCCGTCATTTGGAATCCAAGCACTGGAATCAGTGGCAGGCAGCAACGGCAGGACAAAGGCCGCCTGCCGTTCACGCCACTGCCACTGCCTCTGCCACTGCCTCTGCCTCTGCCACTGCCACTGCTGACTGTGCTGGCGATGCACTCCAGAGGACGAGCCAGGACACCACTTCATCTGCCTCCGCCACTTTGTTGACTTCTACCTCATCCTCCCCTGGTCCTGTCTTATCTCCTTCTCCTGCACCATCAAAGGCACCATCAGGCGTTTCTTTACAACAACCCACCATCTCTCAGACATTGGAGCGGCGGCAGAAATACACTGCTAACCACCCACACGCGCAAGCCTTGAACGCCAACATCGCTAAACTGCTGGCCCAGGAGATGTTGGCGTTCCGGCTTGTTGAAACTCCCGCCTTCCTGGACCTGATGGCAACTGCGGCACCTCGCTATGCCGTCCCTAGCCGTCACTACTTCTCCCGGTGTGCCGTCCCCGCCTTGCACCAGCACGTGTCACTCAACATCAGGCGGGCCCTTAGTTCCGCGCTTTGCACAAAGGTCCACTTGACCACCGACGCGTGGACAAGTGCATGCGGACAGGGACGCTACATTTCACTGACGGCACACTGGGTGAATGTAGTTGAGGCTGGGACTGCTTCCCAAACTGGCCCGGTGTACCTCGTCTCCCCGCCTAACATTCCTGGCAGGGACACGAGAAGAACACCCCCCTCCTCCTCCTCCTCTACCGCCTCCTCCTCCGCCACCGCCTCCTCCTCCGCCACCGCCTCCTCCTCCGCTGTTAGATTGACCCCAGCTACGAGTTGGAAACGTTGCAGCACTGGCGTTGGTAGACGTCAGCAGGCTGTGCTGAAGCTGATCAGCTTGGGGGACAGACAGCACACTGCCTCCGAGGTGAGGGATGCCCTCCTCGATGAGACGGCAATATGGTTTGAGCCGCTGCACCTGGGCCCAGGCATGGTCGTTTGTGATAACGGCCGGAACCTGGTAGCAGCTCTGGAGCTTGCCGGACTCCAACATGTTCCATGCCTGGCCCACGTCTTTAACGTAGTGGTGCAACGTTTCCTAAAGAGCTACCCCAATGTTCCAGAGCTACTGGTGAAAGTGCGGCGCATGTGCGCCCACTTTCGCAAGTCGACAGTAGCCGCTGCTAGCTTAAAATCTCTCCAGCAACGCCTGCATGTGCCACAACACCGGCTTTTGTGCGACGTCCCCACACGCTGGAACTCAACGTTTCAGATGTTGAATAGAGTGGTTGAGCAGCAGAGACCTTTGATGGAATACCAGCTACAAAACCCTAGGGTGCCACAAAGTCAGCTGCCTCAGTTTCACATCCATGAGTGGCCATGGATGAGAGACCTTTGTGACATCCTACGGGTCTTTGAGGAGTCCACAAGGAGGGTGAGCTCTGAGGATGCGATGGTGAGCCTTACAATCCCGCTCTTGTGTGTTCTGAGAGAATCCCTGATTGACATCAGGGATAACTCAGATCACACAGAGGAGTTAGGGATAGCATCCGATCCGTCACAGCTGGAGAGTAGGTCCACACATCTGTCCGCTTCACTGCGTTTAATGGAGGAGGAGGAGGAGGAGGAAGAAGAGTTGTCCGATGATGTGATGGTGATACAGGAGGCTTCCGGGCAACTTCGAATCGTCCCATTGTTGCAGCGCGGATGGGTAGACATGGAGGATGAGGAGGAAATGGAGATTGAACTTTCCGGTGGGGCCAGAGGAGTCATGCCAACTAACACTGTGGCAGACATGGCTGAGTTCATGTTGGGGTGCTTTACAACCGATAAGCGTATTGTCAAAATCATGGAGGACAACCAGTACTGGATCTTTGCTATCCTTGACCCCCGGTATAAAAACAACATCTCGTCTTTTATTCCGGTAGAGGGGAGGGCCAATCGCATCAATGCTTGCCACAGGCAATTGGTGCAGAATATGATGGAGATGTTTCCAGCATGTGACGTTGGCGGCAGGGAGGGCAGTTCCTCCAGTAGGCAACCAAGTTCTCACCGGTCCACACAAACGAGGGGCACACTGTCTAAGGTCTGGGACACCTTGATGGCACCCCCTCGCCAAAGTGCCGCCACGGAGGGTCCTAGTGTCACCAGGCGTGAGAAGTATAGGCGCATGTTGCGGGAATACCTTTCCGACCACAGCCCTGTCCTCTCCGACCCCTCTGCACCCTACACGTATTGGGTGTCGAAGTTGGACCTGTGGCTTGAACTTGCCCTATATGCCTTGGAGGTGCTGTCCTGTCCTGCCGCCAGCGTCCTATCTGAGAGGGTGTTCAGTGCAGCCGGTGGCATCATCACTGACAAGCGCACCCGTCTGTCAGCTGAGAGTGCCGACCGGCTCACTTTGATAAAAATGAACCACCACTGGATAGAGCCTTCATTTTTGTGCCCACCTGTGTAAAGCACCCCAACATGAAACTCCATGTCTGTACTCAACCTCTCCAATTCCTCCGCATCCTCATACTCATCCACCATAAGCGTTGCACAATTCTGCTAATACTAGGCTCCCTCCAACATGATTTCCCCCAACTCTGCTGGTTAGAGGCTCCCTCCACCCTGATTTCCACCAACTCTGCTGGTTAGAGGCTCCCTCCACCCTGCTTTCCCACAACTCTGCTGGTTAGAGGCTCCCTCCACCATGAATTTGCCCAAACTGGGCTGGTTAGAGGCTCCCTCCACCATGAATTGGTCCAAACTGGGGTTTTTAGAGGCTCCTTCCACCATGAATTGGTCCAAACTGGGCTGTTTAGCGGCTCCCTCCACCAATAATTGGTCCAAACTGGGCTGGTTAGAGGCTCCCTCCACCATGAATTTGCCCAAACTGGGCTGTTTAGAGGCTCCCTCCACCATGAATTTGCCCAAACTGGGCTGGTTAGAGGCTCCCTCCACCATGAATTGGTCCAAACTGGGGTTTTTAGAGGCTCCCTCCACCATGAATTGGTCCAAAGTTGGCTGTTTAGAGGCTCCCTCCACCATGAATTGGTCCAAACTGGGGTGGTTAGAGGCTCCCTCCACCATTAATTGGTCCAAACTGGGCTGGTTAGAGGCTCCCTCCACCATTAATTGGTCCAAACTGGGCTGGTTAGAGGCTCCCTCCACCATTAATTGGTCCAAACTGGGCTGGTTAGAGGCTCCCTCCACCATTAATTGGTCCAAACTGGGCTGGTTAGAGGCTCCCTCCACCATGAATTTGCCCAAACTGGGCTGTTTAGAGGCTCCCTCCACCATGAATTTGCCCAAACTGGGCTGGTTAGAGGCTCCCTCCACCATGAATTGGTCCAAACTGGGTTTTTTAGAGGCTCCCTCCACCATGAATTTGCCCAAACTGGGCTGGTTAGAGGCTCCCTCCACCATGAATTGGTCCAAACTGGGTTTTTTAGAGGCTCCCTCCACCATGAATTTGCCCAAACTGTGCTGGTTAGAGGCTCCCTCCACCATGAATTGGTCCAAACTGGGTTTTTTAGAGGCTCCCTCCACCATGAATTTGCCCAAACTGGGCTGGTTAGAGGCTCCCTCCACCATGAATTGGTCCAAACTGGGTTTTTTAGAGGCTCCCTCCACCATGAATTTGCCCACACTGGGCTGGTTAGAGGCTCCCTCCACCATGAATTGGTCCAAACTGGGGTTTTTAGAGGCTCCCTCCACCATGAATTTGCCCAAACTGGGGTGTTTAGAGGCTCCCTCCACCATGAATTTGCCCAAACTCTGCTGGTTAGAGGCTCAATCCACCCTGATTTTCAAAACAAATGTTGGTGCCAACCTCAACTTACTACAAGGGCCAAATTCACTGCTGGTGACAAGCTCTCCTCACTGCAAGTGCCAAATACACATGTTTCAAGGTGTTTTCCTACTGTCAGAGAGGTGGTATTGAGTGTGTAAAGTGTGTAGTTGTTAGGCTGTGATGTTGGGGTAATAGAGGGTCTTTGGTGTGTTAGATGCCCCCAGACATGCTTCCCCTGCTGTCCCAGTGTCATTCCAGAGGTGTTGGCATCATTTCCTGGGGTGTCATAGTGGACTTGGTGACCCTCCAGACACGGATTTGGGTTTCCCCCTTAACGAGTATCTGTTCCCCATAGACTATAATGGGGTTCGAAACCCATTCGAACACACGAACATTGAGCGGCTGTTCGAATCGAATTTCGAACCTCGAACATTTTAGTGTTCGCTCATCTCTAGCTACAATCCATTTTTTTTTTTTGCAATTTTTTTTTCTGTTGCTTTTTTGTGTCAGCTGCATTTTATTTTTCAAAATGCCGCATACTCTAGGTGTGCTGGTTTTAATTTTTCCTAGCATTATAAAAAAAAATAATAATTCAGGAAAAAACATAAAAATGTCTGTATAAAAATCAATTTATTAAAAAATTGTATGACAACACATCTCCCTTTGGTTTGACACCTTGTTTTAATGTATATTACTCTAATTTGACTTTTTAATGTATTCCTTAATAGTAATATATTACCATTTGATAGATCCAGAAAGTAATCAATTTTACACTGATAAATATGAAATACTAATCTATAATCTACCATCTTCATACAACACAGATCACCCCATTCATTGCATAGGATTGGGCTGATATTAAAGGAACAGTTCAGCAAGAACACTTTTTTCCATTCCCATGCCCCTACACTTTGCCTTTTTATGTATAGTAAATTCATTCCTGCAGTTCAGCATCCTTTCTGCTTATGATCAGATACCATCTTGATTTTTATGATTTTTCTATCTCTAGATACAGAGGCAACTAGAGACAACACCATTCCAATCTGCTGGGGAAAGTATAGTTATAATTTTCTCTATGATCTCTTAAATGATATAATATAAACCATAAAAGTATATCTAAAGGACTTTTCTGGACCTAAGATATCAATGGCCTGGCAGCTCCATAGTCAGCTGTGTATAGCAGCTGCTGGTACCCGAAAATACAGAGGGATTGGAACTAGAAGCAGATGTAGTGACTAGGTCAGGTTACTGCAGTTCTGTTCCCATTCTCTTGAATGGAAACTAAGTTACAGTGAATTGGCTGCTACAATAAGTTACCAATATTTTTTAACCCGGATAACCTCTTTAGGCTAAGGCCCCATGTAGCAGGAACAAATCGCAGTGGCGACGCCTCACAGTTTTTCCCCACAATGGTTTTCATAGAGGTTTCCTTTGCAGACTTTCTGCTTCCATTGTACTTAATGGAAAACCACAAATGTTTCTATAGGTATCATTGACATGCTGTGATTTCCAAAACCACAAAGGTTTTGGAAATCTCAGTGTGTCCACTGAACATATTTCTCCACAAGGTGTGGATGGGATTCTCTAGAATCTAATCTATGATTCCCTAGAATCCCATCCACTTGCAGGGACTGTAAAATGCTGAAGATTTTGCCAGGAGGCTGTGAGCTACTTCATGCTAACTTTGTGACAGGAGCCTATCTAAGAATTAGCAGTAGCTGTGATAAGAGATTATAACCCCCCTTGAGGAGAGTCTCTGTGGTCCTTCATACAGTAAGCCAGAAACAAAGAACAAAAGTAGACGGCACCGCTCACTCCAAAATAACGGCAAAATAATAATCCACTGTGAAGAGTGAAATCTCTTAGGTTGGGAATTTCTTCTGACGAAAAGTGGTGCTCACAACCCTTAGAAAAAACAGTAGCAAAAGTAGAGTAGTAAAGGTATGGGTGGGCACTCACCAATCAGTAGACGGCAAATCTTTTCTTTGTATAAAAAGTATTTCTTTTATTCAGAACATAGTAAAATAAGTCCTCAGGGAGGGAAAGATAACATAATTGGCAAAGAAAAAAAGGCAACAGCCGTTTCGCGTTATCGAACGCTTTTTCAAGCCTAATATGCAAACTATTGCATATTAGGCTTGAAAAAGCGTTCGATAACGCGAAACGGCTGTTGCCTTTTTTTCTTTGCCAATTATGTTATCTTTCCCTCCCTGAGGACTTATTTTACTATGTTCTGAATAAAAGAAATACTTTTTATACAAAGAAAAGATTTGCCGTCTACTGATTGGTGAGTGCCCACCCATACCTTTACTACTCTACTTCATACAGTAAGTTCTATTGAGACTTTTTTGGGAGAGAGCAAGGCCTATTATTCTCATCAGGTCAAATAAACAGAAGGATTCCATGAATTCTCAGAAAGGTATAATTAAATGTTGTAATAGTAGCTGAATTACACATAAACAAATGATATACACTTTACATTTATATATATATATATATATATATATATATATATATAGATATATATATATATATATATATATATACGACTAGAGTGTTATTTTAAGACATAGAGGACAATGTAATGCAGATATAGTAGATGATATCTATTGCGACCATTAGGAAACTTCAGAATGCTAAAGTCCATGTGACATCCACTGGTTTCATGTATATACAGTGTTGGCCAAAAGTATTGGCACCCCTGCAATTCTGTCAGATAATACTCATTTTCTGCCAGAAAATGATTGCAATCACAAATTCTTTGGTATTTTTTTATCTTCATTTAATTTGTCTTCAATGGAAAACCACAAAAAGAATGGTCAAAAAGCCAAATTGGATACAATTCCACAGCAAACATAAAAAAGGGGTGGAAAAAAGTATTGGCACTGTTTGAAAAATCATGTGATGCTTCTCTAATTTGTGTAATTAACAGCACCTGTTACTTACCTGAGGCGCCTAACAGGTGGTGGCAATAACTAAATCACAGTTGTAGCCAGTTCAAATGGATGAAAGTTGACTCAACCTCTGTCCTGTGTCCTTGTGTGTACCACATTGAGCATGGAGAAAAGAAATAAGACCAAATAACTGTCTGAAGACTTGAGAAGCAAAATTGTGAGGAAGCATGAGCAATCTCAAGGCTACAAGTCCATCTCCAAAGACTTGAATGTTTCTGTGTCTACCATGCGCAGTGTCATCAAGAAGTTTAAAGCCCATGGCACTGTGGCTAACCTAGCTAGATGTGGACGGAAAAGAAAAATTTCAATGCAAGATTTTGTGGATGGTGAATAAAGAACCTCGACTAACATCCAAACAAGTTCGAGCTGCCCTGCAGTCCGGGAGAACAACAGTATCAACCCGTACTATCCATCGGCGTCTGACTGAAAAGGGACTGTATGGTAGGATACCCAGGAAGACCCCACTTCTTACCCAGAGACATAAAAAAGCCAGGCTGGAGTTTGCCAAAACTTACCTGAGAAAGCCAAGTGGCCAGCAATGAATCCAGACCTGAATCCCATAGAACACCTGTGGAGAGATCTCAAAATGGCAGTTTGGAGAAGACACCCTTCAAATTTCAGGGACCTGAATTAGTTTGCCAAAGAAGAATGGTCTAAAATTCCAGCAGAGCCTTGTAAGAAACTCATTGATGGTTACTGGAAGCGGTTGTTCGCAGTTGTTTGGTCTAAGGGTTGTGCTACCAAGTATTAGGCTGAGGGTACCAATCCTTTGTCTGGCCCATTTTTGGAGTTTTGTGTAAAATGATCAATGATTTGACTTTTTTTCATTCTCTTTTGTGTTTTTTCATTGCAAGCAAAATAAATGAAGATATTAATACCAAAGCGTTTGTGCTTGTAATCATTTTCTGGAAGAAAACGAGTATTATCTGACAGAATTGCAGGGGTGCTAATATTTTTGGCCAACACTGTAGCCCAACCGCAATAGTAATATTCCTATGATTCCTGGCTGACATAGGAACAGGTCGGCTCCTGCAATCTCACTGTGCAGGAGCCGGCCTGCAACTTTACAGGTGTGGGGACTGGCCCCAGGGGTATTTTTAAACTTTGGGGGGAAGGGGGGGACTTTAAGTACTAATTCCCATGATAAGAGTCTGATTATGGCAATTAGCTCTGGTGTCTCCACTGTATGTTACAGCGGAGACCTGGTTGCTATGGCGACCGCTATGAAGTAGAGCGTCTGCCATTAGCTTTACAGCCCTAGCATCCACTGTAATAGAACGCGGATGCCGGGGAGGGTTTTAGCTGCCGGGGTCCTCAGTATCGCCACACTCCTGCCGCTTCAGGAAACCAGTGGCATCAGGAGCATGATGATGCTGCAGTTCCGCTCCTCCTCCCCCTTATAGACCACATTCGGACTATAAGATGCACCCCTATTTTCCTCCCAAATTTTGGGGACAAAAAGTGCATCTTATAGTCCGAAAAATACAGTAGATATGGCACACAGTTGGCAGGAGACTTTGGTATATGAGCCCAGAATCTTAAGATAAGGCCATTGCCCTTGTCAAACCTCCAGCTCTACAGTAAATACAGCTCTGAGTATAATCATACTAATAAAAATAATAATTATACCAATATATCAAGCTTATTGTTATTGCATTGTAATACTGCCTCACATAGAATAATGTACATTACTGTCTGTCAGGCCCCCACTGTTTTAATCTGTAGGTTTTAGCTCTATGGCATACTAAGTATATGGAATGAGTTTATGAAGAACGTTTTCTATTAATTGTCTCACTGTGTAAACTCAGACAGTCCAGGGAGAATTTTCACAAATCCTACCCTTTGTATTATTTCAGATAATAGATGAAGAGTCTAATGGAAAATACACAGTGTGAACATATCTAGCACTGGAAAAGATTGTTCAGAAGGAAAGACCTTTAAACTGGCCAAACATGTCAGATGTGCATTGGCCAAATCCACCTGTTTCCATGAGACCACCTGACCAAATAATGTGTAGACGTCTGACTCTCCCATGAAGGTACATGGGAATATATTTTTCAGGTCTGACAGAGAACCAGACGGCACAAATGTAAGACCCAAATAGAGCAGATCCCATATAACAACCCCATTTGAGTCAAAGCCATGTCAGGATCCTTTTCTTGATGGTCAATTCACAAATATTAGATCTATTAATCCTTAATATAATATCCTGCATGTACGATTACAATAACAAAGGTTACTATGCAAATGAACATACATATATTTTCTATAGGTTAACCATTTAGACTCATTTCCTCTGGCAACTCTCTGTCTATATAGCTCTTATCAAACTGGCGTATCTTGTACTTCAGCTATAAAAAAGAAGTTCTGCTTCATCCTCTAGCTCATGGTGATCTCACAGATGGATGCAAAAAGACTTCAAGAATATAATTGAAAATGTATCTTGTAGTGGAATAAGTATTATCAAGGGATGGAGCAAACAGATCGACTGTCTGGTGGTATTTTATCATAAGGAGGGAGACGTTTTCCATCTGATCCTTGTAATTTTCTTGGCAGCTTTTCCTCGAGAAGAACTGTGATTTATCCAGCAAGCGTCACATCAGTAAGATCCATCTCGTTGCCGCATTATGAGAGCACAGACAGGTGAGCCTGCCTCTTCTGATGAAGAAAATTAAAAAGCTGAATTAATTAAATTAAACAAGAGAAAGGGACAAATCTCTCCTATTTATCCAAGAAGAACATGATTCTGTGCGTTCATCAGTGAGATGCTGAGCTGTTAAGGTCACATTTTAATTGCTATAATGCCTGATGATTTTAGCTCTTGTTGCTTGAGGGTTTAATGAATCAGAAGTATTTAATCAATCCTATATATCTATATATATACTGTAATTCTGCAGTGGGAAGATTTAGATGATGAAATGAATTATCCCATCATATTTATGTATGAATGGTACATAGTGTTAAAATAATGAGATATAACAGGATACAAGAGCGCGGATTCAATCAAAATAATGCAGAAACAATCCACGGATTGTCTTCTTTGGAAAGTCAATTGCCTTTTCTCTTCTCCAAACTATAAAAAATGTCCAATGTCTGGTAATCTGATTATTTATAGATTACACTTTCCTGGAATGAAAGCAAACATTTTCCTATAAGATAGGCAATATCTACCGGGACCCTCACTAATCTCTAGTACAGGGAACTTGAGTTCTCAATTTTTTTCAACAGCATTTCCACCATTTGGAGATAGAGTTGTGATTGAACATGCGCTCTGTGGTGCAAATAACTCTAGCGGAACAACCATGTAAATGGGTTCTCTAGTAATGAAATAGTCATGAAAAAGCAATATTGTTACATGCTATGACAATACTGTGCATATAAAGTGGAAAATTAATAATTACTTATTCTGTACTTATTCCAGGTGTGTCCACCTTATACTGTGTTGCAAATGTGGGCTGAAATGTAGTCAAGACAGTCTAGCAACAATATTTTAAGTGGCAAATGTGAGGGGGAAGAGATGTTACAGATTTTACATTAGTACCTACAGTATGTGCTTTAACTCAGATAAATATCAGTTACACATGCAGATCTAATGTGTATAGGAGCCTTCCAACTCTTGATATTTGGGTAGAGAACAATTAGGTTTTTTGTATGTTAATACACAGAGTTTGGAAATGAACACTACCGTATGAAAAAATGTAATGGATGAGGTGGCACTACTGCATGCATACAAACTATGCTATGGGATGTCAGAGGTAAATTCCATATACTTCACTGGTGGTGCTCACAGCAAGTAAAAAAGGAGAGAGAGAAGGGCGACATGTTGAGCTTGAAAATGTGCTACCAGCATGAAACGGCTCTCCCAGGCGTGCCTCCTCCCGTATTGTGTTTTACATGGATGTTTGAAATAAAGGTTTGAAATATTTTTATACTCTTCCAATGGTGAGTGCCTAGCTTTTTCTATTTTCTGGACTGTATATGGACACTACCGTATCCCTATTGTATGTGTTGTTGATAAAAAATACATGTCAACCAAACAAATGTATATGGTTATCCTTAACTCCACTTCTGGTCTCCCCCTTGCACATACTCATTCACTCTTTACTAGTCTAAACCACCTATTACAATCAGAAATATGTAATTCACTTTAATTCTTCAACAATCCCTTAACTTCTCATCATTGAAATGTGTCATAAAACTCACATAAGTAGATAGGATTTAACTTATGAAGACAAACTGCAACAGGAAATAGAGAAAGGTATCATTGTGGTCAGTAGCTATGCAGGTCTGGTAATATCAGGTAGATCAGAGGCAAAGCTTAATAATCTGATAGGAAATGCAACATGATAAGATCAGTAACAAGAAGATTGGTATTCATCCCTCCCTTGAAAGTAGAAAGGAGCTGTCCAACATCTTAGGTACTGCAGTGAGTTGTGTTACTGTTTGCAACAGGCAAGGATTTGGATTCAACCCTGCCTGACAGGGGTTTTCAGCTCAGCTCCTTTGAAGTGAATGGGGTAGAACAGTAATAGCCCATATATCCTGTAGACAGGTGTGGCATTATTTCTGATTGAAAATATGCATGTTTTTCTAATTCTATACAGCCTGTATACAACCGAATAGTCAATCTATATCATATAAATATGCATGGATTTAAAGGAAAAAAATCTATGAGCTCAGAATGTACTTGTTAAGGATGGTTGTTGTACTCTAATGTTTTGGATGATAGCTATAGTGTATATGGGGGGGGGGAATTATTTACAGATGTAGCCATCTTCAATATGAATCTGATAACTTGCTGCACTGATAACACACAACAATAGTAATTTAAAGCAATAGAAATAACTTGTATTAATAGAATTAACAAGTGTTTATTTAATGCATCACAATTCATGTTACATTTGGCTAGGTACATTACCTGCAGCATTTATGTGGTACAGTGCATACAATGACCACATTTAAGATACAAGTCTATATGAGTTCAGTTACGCTACCCTAATCACATAAACTATATTGACAAATGTATCTACAACACCTTATTAAAAGTACATTTCCTTTATGTATTGCCTTTCTTTTCTTTACAGCAAAAACTTTTGGTAGACAAGGTTTTTTGTTGCTCTTGGTACAAAAGACAGCATCGATGGGCATGACAAAATGCCAGAAAACAAGTTCATTAACGAGATTGAAAGAAACAAATGGCAAGAAGAGGAAGACTCTGCCAACACGACAGATAACAGATGGGCTAATATATTCTTGGAAGCCAGTGAACATTAAGGGCTGGAAGTGTAGAACAATGAGTTGCTTTCCAACTCAGTCTGTACTTAGCTTTCACAAAGTAAAATATGATACCTTTTTATTGCACCAACATTAAAAATGATAAATTAATATCGTTAGAAATGAGATCACCAAGGTCTCGTTCTAGTGAATATTTTGCTGTGAACCTGTGCACTGATGATACATGACCACACCTTGCCCTGAAGAGACCTCTACCACTAACCTCATTAGATTTGTCAAGTGGTCAGTATTAGACATAGCGGTATATTGCAAAATTATATATGACCTAGACTGCCATGTTATATTAAAATGCATAATATACTATGTTATCTAAACCCTCAGATGCTTTCATCTTTTATAAATTCCATGCTATAATTCATCATATTTACCAGTATATAATTAACAAAGCTATGGCTACAGTATATAAAAATGTAAAACAGAATTAACTCTATAGTCCTAGGTATTATTAGACTCGACTCGGGTATTGGACTATTCATATAGCATTGTAGGGGGGCTAGAAAAATGTATATGAGGTGTAAAGGTATCTCTAAAAATGAATGAATGAATGATAAAAAATTATATACAAATATCCTACCCCCCATTATGAATCCCTGTATGTGACAATTATACAGTTCATAGTTGGAGTTCTGGAAGTTGTGATAAGGGAATGACATGGATTACTCTGGTTTCTTAAGTAACTTTGTAAAAACATATAACAGTAGAACATTGATGTCTATAGCTATCAATGTCTAATGAGCCTAAATTAATTCTTAAAATGTTAAAATATTGTTAGACATATAAAAGGTTTAATTTTTCATAGTTAACAAGGAAATAGAGGAAATGGATTAAACATGCATTGAGAAGTTTATTGAAGGTCAATGCTATGATATCACTGGAGCAAATATCAAATATTGAAGGATCTGACGGACACAAAAGATTAGTAGAATAAGCTATCTAAATCTCACACAGGACTTAAGTAGAGATCATGGGTCCCTAAACGTCTTTACTAGCATCAGCCGTGAAATCAGATGGACTTGTGCTGAATTTCAATCCAAGTTATGACCACAGAAACTGAAGTCAAACCAGAACCCGCAACAAACTCACAAGGCAGATCTAAACCAGGCGGATAAATCAGTAGGTTGAACATGTCCAAGCCAAAAGGTTATTCCAAGAGGAATCATCAGAGTCAAAAGAAGACAATCAAATTTCCAGTAGCAGACTAATGGTTAGTAATACAGCAATCCAGCACAAAAAATCTGAGTTCAGAGCCTCACTAAAGTTAAAACAATTAGCAGGCACCTTTGTGAGAAGGAACAGAGTTTAAACATTCCTCCTCAGCTGCTGATTTGGATCAGCGTAGCATGGCAGAGTTCTAAAAACGGCAGAAGCTTTACATATTGACATGGTAACCTTAAAGGGGTTGGCCACTTTCAGACCAATACTGACAAACACATGTACAATAAAAAGATATATAATTTTCCAATATACTTTCTGTATCAGTTCCTCATGGTTCTCTAGATTTCGGCTGGCTGTCATTCATTCTGTTACTTCTAGTGGATAAAACTCTGACCATGGTCATGTGATTTACGGTCCATGGTCATGTGATGAGTACACAGGTGCCGCTCGTTACAGTCACAGCCCAGTAATCAGACATCTGCCTGGTAATCAGCTGTGCACCTGTGTGCTCATCACATGACCATGGTCCGTAAATCATATGACCATGGTCAGAGTTTTATCCACTAGAAGTAACAGAATGAATGACAGCAAGCCGAAATCTAGAAAACCGTGAGGAACTGATACAGAAAGTATATTGGAAAATTGTATATCTTTCTATTGTACATTTCTTTGTCAATCTTGGTCTGAAAGTTTAAGTCAAGCTAGCTGTTTGGCACACTAAGATTCCTAACAGTCAAAAAGGAACATGAGATAATATATTGAAACACTCCAATGACACATATAAACATGGCCTCTCCCATGTACTGACTGTACTATGGGTCTGCAGTAAGTACTCTTTGGCAGTACATGTTCACACCTGTACACCTGAGTTGCAGCAGAGCTGTGTCAACTCTGCTACATCTGAGATCGGATCAGAATGGAGACTGCTGTGGACCAATCTTAGACTCCGTCTCCTCCGGCAGAACCAGCGTTGATTGGCCGAATGCTGTACCACAATGGTTTTGGAAATTGCAGTGTGTCCAGTGTGCGCATTTTACTACACTGTGGGAATGAGATTCACTAGACGTTATTTTTCATGATGTTTCTGCCACACAGGGCTCTGGCTTTCAGCAGTACCAAGCAAGGAGATGTGAATATAGCAGCTGTGATCCAATAAATCACTTAAGAGACAGCAGCAGCATGTATGTCTCTCCTTGTTTCCATCCTTCAGAATCCTCTGAATATAGTGTCTTCAATTGATATCAGACCATTTACACAGTTTAGGTGTGTGTGTGTGTGTGATTCTGAGTACTACTGTATATATATATATATATATATATATATATATATATATATATATAGTGCTAACATATTACACAGTATCTTGCAAATCAAAGTATATCAGTGGCATATATATATATATATATATATATATATATATATCAGATATCAGGGCTTATCAAAGCATATACACATGTATAAGTAGGAGAATTTGTCCTTTTAGATTTTATTTTGGTTATCAATTATATATTGCTCTTTTACATTGTTTTAGTTATACATTTTATCATTTAAAATGTGCTTTGTTTTCATGTTTAAACCATTATAGAATTATACGTTCCAACTTTTTTTGAGAAAATTTTCTTTCTTGTAAATATCTTTAAAAACAACTCTCAAATTCTCAGAAGTCCAAATATCTGACTATTACTAGAATACCAATCGTTCAATTGCTGGATCTTGTAGTATTACTATATAATGTCCTTTGTAGATGTTGCAGCTAACGACTTTCTGATTAGATGAAACTCATTAGTTCCACCTTATTTCAGGAGGAACATTTCATTGGACTTTCATTAGTTAACCACAGGGCCAGGTTAATGAGTCAATAATTTCCTTGTGCAGGAAATGTATCACATTTTAAAGTGATAGAAACTTTGCCTCAAAATTACATAAACATTCCTAAAAAATAAAGAACAAAAGTCCTAACTCAGGCCTAGGTGCATAAGGAAGACCTATAAATGGCCACCTAAAGATGAACCAACTGTGTTTTGCCTTAGGTAAGTGGAATTTGTGACTTGTTAGAGTGACACAACTCAGGATACCCACTTACTACTCTATTTTTGTAGTATCACAGTCAGTATAGTAGACATAGAAACAAAAATAAAAACAACACCGAACCGCATATAGTGAAGTGCCGTAGGATGAGATGGTATATAGCCAAGCAAAAAGCTCCTCACCTTATGTGGTTGTGAGGACACCACAACAACCAGATAGCCTCTGAACCACTTAATAGAGGGGTTCATCCCTAGATTCTGGTTCTGAATTCCGAATCTTTACTGCAAATAGCAATAGTATTTGAACGAGTATGAGTATTTCAAAGACCGTAGTATTTGTTCGACTACCTACTCGATCGAATACTACTCGCTCATCTCTGATAATAATACATTTTATTTATATAGCACCATCATATTCCGCAGCACTATACAACTCATAGGGTTAAAGTATTGACAAAATGAGACATTACAGAGTGATCAGTCAATTCACCCAATAAGAATGAGGGCCCTGCTGGAAAGAGCCTACAATCCATGAGATTGAGGGGGTAATACAAGAGGTAGCAGGGGCGTCATTGGAGGTAGCATTGCTTCTACAATGGAGCAGCCATTTTTAGGATAATGGTTGTTTTAATTACACAAATAAATATGAGCCATCACCAGCCAGTATCCTTTTATGTGAAGATCCAATGTTCCTGGAAAAACAAGGTTACAGTCCAATAAAGCATCATGTCTGGTGGGATAATGGGGAGGAGGAGTGAACAGAGAGGGGGTTAGTTTTAGGGAACCTAACTGCAGTAGGATCAAGATTAGGAATTTTGATAGGCCTGCGTAAAGAGATGCGCTTGAAGCTGTAGTTGTGACTGAAGCTGATTGTACAAGGTAGAGCATTCCAGAGCACTGGTGCAACTCAAGGGAAGTCTGGAATACAGGAACGAGAGGTTCTGATTAGGTCAGTTTTAGGTCACTGGTCAAACGGACAACATGGGTTGGGTAATAGAGATGAAGAAAAAATTTAGGGAGCTGCAGCATCCTGGAGAGTTTCGTAAGGGGAAGACCATTTTGTAAGTAGAAGACAGAAAGAGACAGAGTCTGCAAATGATACAATGGAAGTGTGGTCTGAGAGACATGAACAGAACCAAGTTGCCATGTCATTTTTAATGCAGAGTGAACGCCGTAAAAAATGATCATAGAATTGTGTTTTTTTCTACATGGAGCATCAAAAAAGTTAATAAAAGCAACTCACAATAATATATGTCCCCAAAATTAAAGTACAACTTGTCATGCAAAGAATAAGCCTTACTTAGCTATGTCGACAGAAAAATCAAAAAATTATACATTTTGTAAGGCAGGTAAGGAAAATATGGAAAAAGTCACCGAGCATTAGTGTACAACTAGCAAGCATCTTTAAGGGATTAAAGATGAAAAAATCATATATGTCAGTGCTTTAACCCCTTAGAGACCAAGGGCATAATAGTAAGTCCTGGTTGCCAGTGTCTTAAAGGGATTCTATCATTAAATTCAATTTTTTTGTGACTAACATGTAGGAATAGCCTTAAGAAAGGCAATTCTTCTCCTACCTTTAGATGTCTTCTCCGCACCGCCATTCGGTAAAAATATGCAAATGAGTTCTCTCGCAGCACCGGATGCGGTCACCAGCGCTCAAATAGCATCCCCAATGCTGCGAGAGAACTCTCCAGTGCAAGACTCCATCTTCTTCAGGAACGTCCTCTTCTCGCGTTGTTCTGTTCTCCCTTTGTGTATGGGGTATAGGTTGACAGGCAGCTAAACTCCTTCCCAGTAACTCATGCACTCTGGAGCGGTGTCAAAACTGTTACTTTTATTACAAGGGATAGGGTGAAAGTGAGGAACAGAAGCAGTACATTGCAGTTACAATGGGTATGTGGTAAACTTCTATGACACAAACTATGTATGTAATACAGCAAGGAACATTAGATGTGTACATTGTGGTAGTGGGGAGGTAATGGACATCTATGAGACCCATGTCAACATGTGATCTGGGATGGGAGCTGGGCCTGGTTCCAATGAGCATGGTCTACTAGCTAGAACAACTACAGGTAGAAATTATGCTAGGGAGTGTGAAAACACAACAATATACATAGATACATGAAGGTATAGTGCTGGGTATAGCTATTACATACCAACAATGCTACTGAAGGCCTGGAGTCTTGGAGAGGTTTAGGATGGTGTGGCAGTGTCCATGCCTGAAGTGAAAAGGACTAACTACAGGGTAGCCTGGTGATGACACCAGGTTGTGGGCTGGAACTACGGTGGCTCTACATAGTGGGACACACAGGGAAAGTATGGTGGTTTGCAATTTGCACAATGGCCACTAGATGGGGCTCTGACAGGTAATATGAGATGCCTACTGGAGGCATAACACGTGTCTTCTTCTGGCTCCGGGAGCCAAACTCTTAGGCCTTGGGCAAAGCCGACTGCGCATGCCCATGGGCCACAAGAAAATGGCAGCCTACTTACTACTGAAGAAGATGGAGGCAGCGCTGGAGAGTTCTCTCACATCATTGGGGACGCCCCCAGTGCTGTTTGAGCGCTGGGGACCGCCCTCGGTGCTGCAAGAGAACTCATTTGCATACCGACGAAAACTGGGATTTATAACGAACGGCAGCGTGGAGAAGACATCAAAAGGTAGGTGAAGAATAGCCCTATCTTAAGGCTATTCCTACGTGTGATCCACAAAAAATTTGATTTTATTGGTAGAATCCCTTTAACGACTAGGCATGTATTATAATGTCATTGGTCACCTGTCTGCTCACATAGTGAGAGAGCAGCATCAGAAGCGGGTGTTATCTGTAACTGATAAAATCCTGCTGCATTATCCCCAGTAGAAGCTGACCTCTGATCAGGGGTTTTAACCACTTATATGCATCTAAAGGGTTTCTCCATTACAATGTCTTATATCGGCCCCTGTTGTGGGATTGGGGGGTGCCAATATGTATTTTCAGGAGCCCATGGTCTGATTAGTGACCACAGGCTGCCAGGAGCCCATGTACCTTGTTGATCAAAGCACAGCTGATTCAGGTTCCTTAGTGGGATATTGCTCACAAGTAATAAAAAAAAAGTGTCGCTTTTCTATATAAAATGAATTATATGAAAAAATAAATAAAAAACAATAAATAAATAGTTATAAAAACAATCTGTAACAATCCATATTATAAAACTGAAACATTTATTTAACTTGCACAGTAACCATCAGAAAAAAAACCCTGAAAAAACGCAGGAAGATTTTTTGCCATGTCTCTTCACAAAAAATGCTATAAAAAGTGATCTAAAAGTTATATGTACTAAAAATATATTGTACCAATAGAAAGCACAGGTCATCTCACAAAAAGTTAAATTTTATGAATTTTATAGATTTACAAAAAAAAAGTTAATAAAATGTATTCAATAAGGGTGCATTCACACTACGTTTCCTGAAGCTTATTCTGAACGTAAAACACGTTCAGAATAAGCGGCGTATAAAGCAGCTCCATATACGCCGACACTTCCTATTCACTTCAATGGGACTGCTCGCAGTGAAAGAAGCAGCCCATTCATTTCTATGGGGAGCGCTCGTATGCCGGCTCCCATATAAATGAATGGAGCTGCTTTATACGCCACTTATTCTGAACGTGTTTTACGTTCAGAATAAGCTTCAGGAAACGTAGTGTGAATGCACCCTAAATGATAAGAGTGCAGATATAATAAAGCAGTGGATGATTTTTCCTGGTCCACTGTTCGGTGGGTTCTCTATAAAGATACCTGAGAACTGAATAACAAATATTGCTATTGTTCGGATCAAGATATTTGAATGGTAATGTGAATGTTATAGTTCAGGGTCCAAAAAAATGAGACATTACTACTGAATGAGACTCATAAGATGCAGAGGTCCCAGTTTTTCCATGAATTGAGAAAGCTTATCAATGTCAAGAATAAATCTGTGTATAGTCTTTGTGTTAGCATGGTTATTGGTTAGCCTCCTGAATGCCTGATCAAAATTTACAATGGTTGCACAATGATGTGAAGGGCAAACTTGTAAAGCAATAGGAGAAATGTGTCTACAGCTAAAGCATCTTTCTACATTGGTAATGCTGGAGATTTCCATGTGCCATGCTGACAGTTCATATTAGATTCAGGAAGCAGTCAGTATTACACAAGTGGAACATAGATCCTAAGCTTCCAATTTATTTTATTTTGTATTTTTATATCTGCCAGCAGAAGGTTGTGTATTTTACTTCATATCTCTACATGGAGCAGAGCCATCCATCAACCAATCAATCACATTAGTGATATAAGGGAGATTATATCACCCTCTCTGTGCAACTGATGAGTTTATCTCTGTACTTCTACACCGAGTGACTGTCGCTGTCCGAATTAGGAACCTACTGAGTACATTCGGCAAGGAAATAACATCAGACACAGAGCGTTGATATGAGTTCCTCTCTCTGTAAGAGCGGGTGCACACATGTCCTTTCCCCCTATGCCTAAACAGCAGCACAAGATGGGGTATTCCTGCCCCTGTGTACTGTTAGGACAGGTGGAACTTTTAATAAACTAACAAGTTACTCTCCCATAAAAGGTCCCGGAGACCTCCCCCTCCCTGTGTTTTTTTCTGTCCTGTTACCAGGACAGGTGGAGGGAGAGGTCTCCTCCTCTCCCACATATTTTTTCTTGGGAATCTTTTTCTTTTAGCCCCCCCCCCCTTTCTGGTCTTACCTGGGGGTGTGGGGCTTCTTTCCTGACTTCTGGAGACGCCCCCCCCCCCCTCCCCAGCCTGGGTAGACATGCTCCGGCGTCCGGGTGGGGGAGAGGGAGTGCGAGATGGCATCTGTCTGTTGACTTCGGCGCTGCTGCGCCGCGCGCTTCCGGTTCTCCCCCGCCGCCTGGGGGGGAGATGCTCCGGCGGCCGGGGGAGGAACTTGTGCCGCAGATCTTTGTTTCCGCCGCGGGCACTGCTAGGGTGCTCCGCGGACTTCCGCTCTCCCCACGCATGCGCGGGAATCCTTTTCGCGCATGCGCGGTCCAGCGTCCCCGCGCGGCCAGGGATTGGGAGCGCTTTTCAGCGTTCCCAGCCTCCGTTTTGGGGAAATTTTAAGGGGGCAGTGTCCCCCCTCTTCTCCAGCCTTCTTAGCCAGCTTAGGCTAAAGGAAATGTGTGCCCCTCAGCCTTGGCTCAGGCAGAGGAGGTGGAAGGGGCGGAGCTAGCATGTCTCCGCCCCCCTTTCACCCTATTTAGCTTTGGTCTGCCCAGAGTAGGTTGCCTGTCTGCTTAGCTTGGAGGTTCCTACTGTTCCCTGGGCAACCAGAAAGTAGAAAATTCCTAGACACTTCAAGTGCTCTGAATCCTGTTTAAAGGTGATGTATGCCCCCTGAGGCACTGAGGGTAGAAGCTGTAAGGTAAGGAAAATAATGAGTAATATGTTTTTCCTTAGATGTCATCCTCCTCCTCTGTGGCTGATAACCCTAAAAGAAAGGCTTCCAGCAAACGTCGCCACCTAGCCTGTGTTAAGTGCGAGGTGCCCTTACCTGATGGCTACGCCTATCAATGTTGTCGCGGGTGTCGAGGTCCCCCCTCAGAAGACACTTCGGTCCGTGACGTAGTCGGTTGGGTGAGAGAATTTGTCGAGGAGTCGATGAGAGAGATGACGGTCTCGATCTCTCAGTTATCCAAGAGACCGCGTTTGGATTCGCCTCCTTCTCTTCCACCGATGGAGGGTCTCCAAATCTTGGATGAGGTTTCCTCAGAGGAGGACAACCTGGACCCAACTAAGCCGGTCTTCTCGGTGGATAAGATGCCCAAACTGCTAAAAGTAGTTCGGGCTAAAGAGATAGGGGAGGCTACTGAGGAGACTCCGTCTACCTCTCTCAGAGCCTTCAGGGCCGATCCAGACTTGGTCAAGAGGCTCGAGTCTGAATGGAGGTTCCCTGAACGCCCATTCATTGCTTCTAGACACTTTAGGTCTCTCTTTCCCCTATCCGAGGCACAATCTAGCTCCTGGGGCCCTCCGCCCAAAGTTGACATTGCCGTCTCCAAATTGTCAAAGCGTACGGTAGTACCAGCGGAGGATGGCTCTAACCTCCAGGATGTGATGGATCGGAGGGCGGAGGGGTCCCTGAGGCGTATATATGCCTCTTCCTCAGCACAAGCCTCAGTGGGCATCGCGGCTAGCGAGGTAGTCACTAAACTGCGGTCAGACATCTCAAAACTGGAGAGAGATATTGACTCCGGGGTCCATCGGGACGACTTGCTGTCGGCCATGACAAATATTAGCCTCATGTCTGACTATTTCTCGGAGGCGGCTTTCTACCAGGTCAAGCTGGCAGCAAGATCCATGGCATTGTCCACCGCCGCAAGGCGCCCGCTTTGGCTTAAGCCCTGGAGGGCAGATAACGCCTCCAAATTCAATCTATGTGCCTTGCCCTTTGAGCCAGGCAGACTATTTGGGAGTGAACTCGACCGGATAATGGAGGGTCTGGCCGATTCAAAAGATAAGAACCTTCCCCAGTCTACAGGATCCAGGCAACGATCCTTTCGGGGCTACGCCCCCTCCAGAGGCATGTCTAGAGGCCAATTTCGTAGGCGCCCCTCGGGCCAAAGAGGCGGTCGAGGTTCCTCCCGTGGTGGTGAAAAGAGAGCCACCTTCTGACTGTCACGATCCCCTTGCCTGCAGGGCCAAGGTGGGGGGTCGTCTTTCCTTACATTTAGCCGCCTGGCACCATCATATCCAGGATCCTTGGGTTCTCCAGCTTATACGGGAAGGCTACAAGATAAGCTTCCTTTCCCTTCCTCCAGACAGATGCAGGAGGACCCGCCCTCTTCAGGGCACCAAACAACTTCATCTGCAAAGATCTGTGCTGGAGTATATCGACAAGGCTGCATTGGAACCCGTTCCTCTAGACGAACAAGGGCAAGGCGTCTACTCACCCGTGTTTCTAGTGCCAAAGTCGACCGGAGGGTGGCGCATGATTATCGACCTAAGGTATGTAAATCAATTTATCCGCATGGTCCGGTTCCGCATGGAGACCATAAGGTCGGTTCTCCCCTTTCTGCAGCCAGGAGATCTATTCGTCACCTTGGATCTGAGGGACGCATACCTCCATATCCCCATCTATCCTCCACACAGAAAGTATTTAAGGATTGCCACATATCTAAACGGAAGATTACATCACTTCCAGTTTACAGCTCTCCCGTTCGGTATAACCTCAGCCCCCCACACCTTTACAAAGGTAGTGGCCCCGGTCATAGCCGCCCTGCGCCTCCAGGGGATATTTATTGTCCCATATTTAGACGATTGGCTGATAAAAGCTCAGTCAAGGGAGCTCATCGCCACATAGTTGAGCATCACAGTGGCATTTATAAGCGAGCTGGGCTGGCTAGTAAACTGGCAAAAGTCAGTAGTGGTTCCGTCTACCCGGATTCAATTCCTAGGGTTCAACTTGGATTCTCTCAGTATGATGATCTCCCTGCCCTCTCCTCGGAAGGAGAAGATTGGTCGAGCGGTTCACCACCTATCCCGAACCAGGAAGGTTACAATCAGGACAGCGATGAAGGTCCTAGGTCTCATGTCCGCGATCATCGAGGCAGTTCCCTGGGCTCTATGGCATATGCGCCCTTTACAGCTCGAGATCCTGAGAGTATGGAACCACAGTCCCTTGGGACTTCAGAAGCCTATCCAGCTTTCCATCAGTGCCCGTCGATCACTAGAATGGTGGTCCCAACTCAAGGACGGGAGGTCCACGGTCCAGACCTCCTGGACCCTGTTGACCACAGATGCCTCCCTTACAGGCTGGGGAGCGCATCTGGGGGAGACCCTAATACGGGGAACATGGAGCCAGCAGGAGAGAACTCGCTCCTCCAATTGGCGAGAGCTTACGGCAGTTTATCTGGCACTACGGACTCTGACTCCCCATCTTCAAGGGAAGGCTGTCAGAGTAAGGACAGACAATTCTACGGCCGTTCAATATATCAACAAACAAGGAGGCACCAGGTCTCCCTCCCTGATGAGGGTGACCGACCTGATATTTTCCTGGGCGGAGAAGAATTTGTCCCGGCTGTCAGCGGTGCATATCAAAGGCCACCTCAACGTCCTGGCAGATCAACTAAGCAGGGGACTAGTAACAACAGCCGAATGGTCTCTGTCCCCGGAAATTTTCCAACAGCTCACCAGGATATGGGGTCTCCCCGAGGTGAATCTGGCCACCCAACACAACGCCAAGGTGGGACGATTTTGCTCCCTGTACCGGGACGGCAATCCCTTGGCGATCAATGCCCTGTCAATACCCTGGAGCTTCAAACTAGCATATGTTTTCCCTCCGATTCCAATGATTCCCAGGGTGTTGGCGAAACTCAGGCAGGACCAGACATCGGCCATTGTCATCATGCCGTTCTGGCCGAAAAGGGCATGGTTTACCCACCTCATGTTAATGAGTCGAGGGACCTACTGGAGGCTTCCGTGTGTCCAAAACCTGGTAACTCTAAACAGTCAGCTCTGCCAGGATCTGGACAGGTTCAACCTCACTGCCTGGAGGTTGACCGCACCGTACGTGGAGACAAAGGATTGTCCCAGGCCGTCTTAAGAACATTGGCCCACTCTAGAGCGGACTCAACCAATCGTAGTTACCAGAGGATCGCTCAAGTATTTAAAGATTGGGGAGCCAGGAGACAGTGTGATACAGGGTCGGACTGGCCCGCCGGAGCACCGGGGAATCCCCCGGTGGGCCCCCGAGCCTGACTATTCGTTTTAGCTAAATGCACTTGTCAGGGGCCCGATCGGGATCTTCAGGGGCCCGATCGGGATCCTGACCGTGCCAAAATGGGCCCCTGTAGCAATCAGTGCGAGTGTGCGTCTCTGCTCCCTGCACTGCACACTGCCGTCACTAGCAGGAGCTGTGCTGCCCCTCCCCCACACAGATCGGAGTGTGCAGGGGGACGTCTGCCGGCTGCTGTAAATGAAGAGCTTTCACCATTTTATGTGTATTTAATGTGTGTATATTTGTGTAAAGTGCTGATATACTGTGTGAATCCTGTATATTTGTAGATAGGTGTGTGTGTGTGTGTGTGTGTGTGTGTGTGTGTGTGTGTGTGTGTTTGTAAATGTATGTTATATGTATTAGGCCTGGTTCACATCTTCCCTTTTCGGGAAGTCCACTGTGGAGAATAATACAGTGTGCAGGGGCCACTATGGGGCAGAATACTGTGTGCAGGGGCCACTATGGGGCATACTACTGTGTGCAGGGGCCACTGTGGGGGATAATACTGTGTGCAAGGGCCACTATGGGACATAATACTGTGTACTGGGGCTACTATGGGGCATAATACTGTGTGCAGGGGCCACTGAGGGACATAATACTGTGTGCAGGGGCCACTATGGGGTATAATACTGTGTGCAGGGGCCACTGTGGGGGATAATACTGTGTGCAGGGGCCACTATGGGGTATAATACTGTGTGCAAGGGCCACTATGGGACATAATACTGTATGCAGGGGCCACTATGGGACATAATACTGTATGCAGGGGACACTAATGGAGATAATACTGTGTGCAGGGGCCACTGTGGGGTATAATACTGTGTACAGGGGCCACTGTGGGGTATAATACTGTGTGCAGGGGCCACTATGGAACATAATACTGTGTGCAGGGGCCACTATGGGACATAATACTATATGCAGGGGACACTAATGGAGATAATACTGTGTGCAGGGGGCCACTATGGGGTATAATACTGTGTGCAGGGGGCCACTGTGGGGTATAATACTGTGTACAGGGGCCACTGTGGGGTATAATACTGTGTGCAGGGGCCACTATGGGACATAATACTGTGTGCAGGGGCCACTATGGGACATAATACTGTGTGCAGGGGCCACTATGGGGGATAATACTGTGTGCAGGGGGCCACTGTGGGGTATAATACTGTGTGCAGGGGCCACTATGGGACATAATACTGTATGCAGGGGACACTAATGGGGATAATACTGTGTGCAGGGGACACTAATGGGGATAATACTGTGTGGAGGGGCCACTATGGGGGATAATTCTGTGTGCAGGGGGCCACTGTGGGGTATAATACTGTGTACAGGGGCCACTGTGGGGTATAATACTGTGTGCAGGGGCCACTATGGGACATAATACTGTGTGCAGGGGCCACTATGGGACATAATACTGTATGCAGGGGACACTAATGGAGATAATACTGTGTGCAGGGGGCCACTATGGGGTATAATACTGTGTGCAGGGGGCCACTGTGGGGTATAATACTGTGTACAGGGGCCACTGTGGGGTATAATACTGTGTGCAGGGGCCACTATGGGACATAATACTGTGTGCAGGGGCCACTATGGGACATAATACTGTGTGCAGGGGCCACTATGGGGGATAATACTGTGTGCAGGAGGCCACTGTGGGGTATAATACTGTGTGCAGGGGCCACTATGGGACATAATACTGTATGCAGGGGCCACTATGGGGTATAATACTGTGTGCAGGGGACACTAATGGGGATAATACTGTGTGGAGGGGCCACTATGGGGGATAATACTGTGTGCAAGGGGCCACTGTGGGGTATAATACTGTGTACAGGGGCCACTGTGGGGTATAATACTGTGTGCAAGGACCACTATGGGACATAATACTGTGTGCAGGGGCCACTATGGGGTATAATACTGTGTGCAGGGGCCACTATGGGACATAATACTGTGTGCAGGGGCCACTATGGTGCATAATACTGTGTGCAGGGGCCACTGTGGGGTATAATACTGTGTGCAGGGGCCACTATGGGGGATAAGTACATTTTTGGGGTAAAATATGTATATTTAATGTGTGTATATTTGTGTAAAGTGTCTGATATACTGTGTGAGTCCTGTATATTTGTAGAATGGAGTGTGTGTGTGTGTGTGTGTGTGTGTATGTATGTATATGAAGGTATGTGTGTAAATGTATGTTATATGTATTAGGCCCGATTCACATTTTCACTTTTCGGGAAGTCCACTGTGATGCATAATACTGTGTGCAGGGGCCACTGAGGGACATAATACTGTGTGCAGGGGCTACTATGGCGCATAATACTGTGTGCAGGGGCCACTGTGGGGTATAATACTGTGTACAGAGGCCACTGAGGGACATAATACTGTGTGCAGGGGCTACTATGGCGCATAATACTGTGTACAGAGGCCACTGAGGGACATAATACTGTGTGCAGGGGCCACTATGGGGCATAATACTGTGTGCAGGGGCTACTATGGCGCATAATACTGTGTGCAGGGGCCGCTCTGGGGGATAATACTGTGTGCAGGGGCCACTAATGGGGATAATACTGTGTGCAGGGGACACTAATGGGGATAATACTGTGTGGAGGGGCCACTATGGGGGATAATACTGTGTGCAGGGGGCCACTGTGGGGTATAATACTGTGTACAGGGGCCACTGTGGGGTATAATACTGTGTGCAGGGACCACTATGGGGAATAATACTGTGTGCAGGGGCCACTATGGGGTATAATACTGTGTGCAGGGGCCACTATGGGACATAATACTGTGTGCAGGGGCCACTATGGGACATAATACTGTGTGCAGGGGCCACTGTGGGGTATAATACTGTGTGCAGGGGCCACTATGGGGGATAAGTACATTTTTGGGGTAAAATATGTATATTTAATGTGTGTATATTTGTGTAAAGTGTCTGATATACTGTGTGAGTCCTGTATATTTGTAGAATGGAGTGTGTGTGTGTGTGTGTGTGTGTGTGTGTGTGTGTGTATATGAAGGTATGTGTGTAAATGTATGTTATATGTATTAGTCCCGATTCACATTTTCACTTTTCGGGAAGTCCACTGTGATGCATAATACTGTGTGCAGGGGCCACTGAGGGACATAATACTGTGTGCAGGGGCTACTATGGCGCATAATACTGTGTGCAGGGGCCACTGTGGGGTATAGTACTGTGTACAGAGGCCACTGAGGGACATAATACTGTGTGCAGGGGCTACTATGGCGCATAATACTGTGTACAGAGGCCACTGAGGGACATAATACTGTGTGCAGGGGCCACTATGGGGCATAATACTGTGTGCAGGGGCTACTATGGCACATAATACTGTGTGCAGGGGCCGCTCTGGGGGATAATACTGTGTGCAGGGGCCACTATGGGGGATAATACTGTGTGCAGGGGCCACTAAGGATTAGGCCCTACTGAGCAAAACACAGTTAACACTAGGTTCACACCAGCGTCTGGTCTCCATTCTGAGGTTTCCATCTTCTGCATGTAGAAGACGGAAACCTATCGGTTCGAGTCTGGCCGTGAGCGCCGGTGAGTGTTTTATGTTCTCTGCGGCAAAACCGTTTTTTTTTAAAACCAGACACAAAGTCCTGCATGTCCGACTCTGTGTCTGGTTAAAAAAAAAAACGTTTTGCCGCGGTGAGCACAAAACGCTCACAGGAGCTTACGGACACACACTTCATTTGAATGGGTTTGAAAAATGCCTGCAGGGCGGAAACCCCGGGCGCAGATGTGAACGAGCCCTTAAAAACACTTTCTATTTTTTTAAGCACACTGCCGATCGGAGTGTGCAGGGGGAAGTCTGCCTGTCCCAGTGTCTCCCAGTGCGGTCCAGTCCGGCATGTAACTAGCAGCAGAATTGCAGGACCGGAGCACTGGGAACAGATGATTGGGGGTTTTTTTTATGTGTAATTTGTTTTTCACCTCCCAGAACTAATTATAAACCAAAAAAAAATAAATTATGCTGGACAACCTCTTTAAAGTGTGGGGCATTTGGGGGGAAAATTAAAGGGGTTGTCCAGGCATAATTTTCTATGGTGTATCGTCAGGATAGGCTATAAATGCCTGATCTGTAGGGGGCCCACACCCAGCCCTCAGACCGATCAGCTGTATGGAGCCACTTCTGGTACCAGTCCTGTACACAATATGGGGCCAGAAGCAGAAAGCTCTGTCCACTGTATATCAGCCGGCACCTTCTCTGCATCTCGGCACTTATTGAAGTCAGTGGGAGCTGAGCTGCAGTGAATCTGCCAGGCAACTAAAAGTGGATGAAGCTTTCTGCTCCCAGTCCTGTGTCGTGTACAAAACGAGCGTGGAAACGGAAACCTCTGTGGAGTTCTGCAAAAAGCGCTGCAGGAAAAACTGATGTGTCGGCGCCGGGGGTTTTCCCGCAGCGTTTTTTTGCTGTGGGACGCTGTGTTAGGCCTTATCCTTATAGTGTGGTGTACAGTATATTGAGATGGTAAAGAGGAGCTCTCACCTTCTGGGGCAGGTGCGGTTTAATACACCGCTAGAGAGCTGACAGTGTGATGATTTCAGCGCACTTTCAGCTTTCCCATTCTATGCCCCCGGTGAGCTCCCCAGTCCGTAGCTCTTCACTGTCAGAAAGGCGTTTCAGACAGTCAGTCCAGAACGCTCCTTCCTCACAGCAGCACCTATAGCCCTGTATAGTGCCCTGTACTATAGCACTATAGGTGCTCAGCGTCATCGCTGGCTGGTAAGCAACGACCCCTCTCACAGTACAGCGCTATAGACGCTACCGTGAGGAAGGGCGTTCCTGACTGACTGTCATAACGCACTTCTGACGATGAAGATCTACGGTACCGGCACAGAATGTGAAAGCCAATAGTACACTGAATTCAGCGCACTTTTGGCTTTCTAGCGGTGTATTAAACCTCATGTGCCCCAGATCGTGATAGGTCTTCTTTAAGGATTAGGCGCAACAGCGAGATGCAGCTAAAAAAACATTGTGGGAAAAAAATGCAGTGAATCCCAATATATTTTTTTCCACAGTGTTTTTCATTGAGCTTTTGTCCCCAGCACTCCGTTGTCCCCGCCTGTGTCTGTTAGATACAGGATTTCCAGAAATGAGACCTAATTGGTTTCAGAGGTGCAGGACTCCCAGCATGGGTGCATCGGCGCGAGACTGAATGGACACTGGCAGCGGACAACGGAACAACAGGAACAGGTGAAGGTGCTTTTTATTTATTTTTTTATTTTACACCTCCCTCCCAGCACATGGGTCGCTCCAATTCCTGGACAAATCTTTAAAGGGTTTATCCATCTTTGTAATATTGATGGTCTGTCCTTGGGATAGACCAGGGGTAGGGAACCTTTGGCTCTCCAGCTGCTGTGAAACTACAACTCCCAGCATGCTCCATTCACTTCCATGGGAGTTCCCAGAACAGCAGAGCCAGTATGCATGCTGGGAGTTGTAGTTTTGCAACAGCTGGAGAGCCGTACGTTCCTTACCCCTGGGATAGACCATCAATATTACATCTGTGATGACACAACAGCCAGGACCTCTGCAGATCAGCTGTTCCAGGACAGCACGGCTATAGGTAATGGTAACATTTCTAGGAGCCACGCTGTTCACTTTCCATACAGTATGTAGCAATAGGTTTAGGTAGTGCAGTGTTGCACATTGTATGGCAGGTGAGCAGCATGGCTCCTGATATGTTATTACCTTCAACCGCCCTGTCTTGGTATCGCTGGTTTGCAGGGATCCTGATGGTGGGCCCCTAGAAATAATTCCACTGGTGGGCCCTAGACACCCCAGTCCGACACTGGTGTGATACATCATCCGTTGAATCAGTCCTGGAGTTCTTACAAGAAGGGTTGGACAAAGGATTGTCCCCAGCCACCTTGAGAGTACATGTCTCGGCTTTATCCGCTCTATTGGGGACTAGACTGTCTCAGAATCCTCTTATAAGGCAATTCCAGAAAGGGGCCTCTAGGCTCCGACCCCCGGTACGGCCCCCGGCCCCCCAATGGGACTTAGCTGCGGTCCTGCAAGGGCTATGTGGCCCTCCATTTGAACCCTTAACAGAGGTGGACTTCAAGTACCTCTCTTGGAAAGTGACCTTTTTGCTGGCAATCACATCTGCCAAGCGAGTAGGTGAGCTCCAGGCCTTGGCGGCGTCAGAGCCATACACAATCTTTTTTCCTGACAGAGTCCAGCTCAGGTTTGTTCAAGGCTTTCTGCCCAAGGTTCCGTCAGTGGAGAATATAAACCAGACTATAACCTTGCCCACCTTCTTCCCCTCTCCTTCCTCGGAGTGGGAGGAGAAGATGCACAGTTTGGATCTTGTACGAACACTGCAGATATACCTGGACCGGACAGGCCCATTCCGCAAGTCAGAAAACCTCCTTATCAATTTTTTTGGTCACAACAGAGGTGTTAAGGCGTCCAAACCTACCCTGTCAAGGTGGATCAGAGAAGCCATCTCAGTGGCCTTGCAGACACAGGGGCTGCAGGTTCCAGAATTTTTGCGAGCCCATGCTACCAGGTCGGTGGCTGCGTCCTGGGCAGAGAGGCAGTCCCTCTCAGTAGACCAAATCTGTGCAGCTGCATCTTGGTCTTCCCACTTGACTTTCGCCAGGCACTATAGATTGGACTGCCATATCTCCAAGGCAAAGTCCTTTGGTTATTCTATCATGACCTCTGCTTGTCAGGATCGCCCTCCCTAGAAGGGGTATTACTTGTTAAATCCCCATCTTGTGCTGCTGTTTGGGCGTAGGGGGAATGGAAGATTATGTAGATAATCTGTTTTCCCTTAGCCCAAACAGCAGCACAAAGCTCCCTCCCTTTTTTCTTAGTATGGATAAGTTAATTAGAGTCTGTATGGTACTTGGAGACTAACACAGGGAGGGGGAGGTCTCCGGGACCTTTTATGGGAGGGTAACTTGTTAGTTTATTAAAAGTTCCACCTGTCCTAACAGTACACAGGGGCAGGAATACCCCATCTTGTGCTGCTGTTTGGGCTAAGGGAAAACAGATTATCTACATAATCTTCCATTATTGAGGAAGCCAGGGTTTATATAGCAGACAGAAATAAGGTGTGTGAGGGGCTGGGGGTCATCACAAATTGATAGCATTGCTTGAAGTGGAATTTGAAGGGCCATACTGTGTGCTGGAGTTAAAAAAAATTGCACCAAAAAACTATTTCTAATTCCTGAAGCAGATGTTATCAGCCTGCAAAAAACTCTGTATGAACATACTCTAATTGTGGATTGTATTTTAAGACCAGAGCCCATGCAGCATATGACACAAAAAACACGGTGTTTTACAGTCACAGCAAAGTGAATGGGGTTCTAGTGAATCACATTGCCACTTTGCGAAATAAAACACACAGCATACGCACTGTGATTTCCAAAACCGGCGGTTTCTCTATAGGTATAATTGAAACAGAAAGAGCTGAGGAAACCTCTATAGGTTTTCTTAGAAAAGTGATGTGGGACAAGCTGTGATGCATTGCTGCGGGACAAACCGCAGCGCTTTTCTGCTGCTATGTGGGGTCTTAGCCTAACAGTCCTGCAACATTTTATTGAGAGAGTACCCTGAGAAGGTTGTACTGACTGCTCTTATCAATGCATTTAACTGTAATAGAAATGAACCTCTTATACCCAAAGATCTAAAGGAGGATTCTAATACCTGTTGGCACATATGATGTTCAGGTGTCAAATATCTATGAAATCCTCCATAAACATTGGGGTATGACCATGTTGATGACCATGTGGATGTTATCACAAAGGAACCATCTATTACATTCAGGAGAGGCCATAACCTTTGAGAACAACTGGTGCACAGCCACTACACCAGACCATAGATATCATCATTATTTGATTGTGTATCTAGTGAAGTGGAGCATGGTGGCCTTGCAGCGCTGGAGTCCTGGGTTCAAATCCCACCCAGGACAACATCTGCAAGGAGTTTGTATGTTCTCCCCGTGTTTGTGTGGGTTTCCTCCTGGTACTCCAGTTTCCTCCCAGACATCAAAGACATACTGAGAGGGAATTTAGATTGTGAGCCCTATATGGTACTGACTGTCAATGTCTGTAAAGCGCTGCGGAATATGATGGCGCTATATAAGTAAGCATAATAAATAATAATAATGTCCATTTATATATTCTACTAAAAATGTTATTAGCTCTGCTATGGGCCATGTCTATCATCTAAGTAACATTACAATTGTCGTAGCAGTGGGATGATCTATTTATCCCAATGTATGTGTCCTAAGGACTACATTGGGAAGAATAAAAGAGAATTTCGTAGGAGGATTGGTGAACACATCAATGACATTGCTCACAAGCGTGATAAAACCCACTCTAGACATATTCATGAATATCATAATGGTGACCCAAAAGCATTGTCCTTTGTCCTATATGCCAACACCACTATTATTATTTAGGTTTTCATGTTGAACACTGCTAGGGGTGAAAAAACCTATTTATGTATGTTACAAATCTTTGTCACAGTATTATATAAAGATGCATTATCAGGTATCATGTGGTATCAGGATACTTTATGTTCTGGCATTAAAATGCATTATTAAGCGTCACCATGATGTATAATACTCTATAGGTGGAGGCTCTATGTGGTGCATGTGCTATATAGCACAATAAGTAGTCTGCTATAGAGGATTTGTGTATGGCTGTGTATAATATATTTATTGGCAGCATGTGTGCGCATATCTCATAGCCATACATCAGTGTAGTTTTGATTGGGTCATTCACGGGCACCTGCGCACTCGGTGGAACGCATATAGTTCTACCAGAAGTGTATAACTATGGCGTCATGGCGTCATTTACTTATGAGCATCATGTTATTCCGGCCATATGTACTGTCACATGGTAAACAACGTTGTCTTCTATTGGTCAGTAATTTACAGTTTGTGTGGAAAACAAGAACCAGAGGTCCGTGGCAGGAGGAGGATCCGCACTCACTGGTAATGGATTGACACAAAAGCCAGAATATCCAATATGGAGTATTTTTATTGAGGTAGATAAAACATCACAGAGTGTTTCGGGCCAACCAAGGCCCTTTCTCAAGTGCAAATGTGCTGAATGGTCTTATAGGGGTTTTCTGGGCAAAAAATATTGTAATTTACAGTTTGGGGGAGGAGTTATGCTGATCTAGGTGTAGTCTACTGGCAAGTGTTCCTCTGTACATGATCATATTTGTGAGTCAGTAGATTACACTACATCTGGTGGGTGAATCTGGCTCACTGCAGGTATATGTACTACTGTCTTTTTCTAGAGCGTCTTGACTTTTTGCATTATGTATGGAGCTGTGAGTATTTTACCTCATCAGCATTAAGGCCCTTTTGTTATGATCCTACATTTGTGACCCTGGGAGGCTTCATTTTTTTGTCTGGGATATTATCTATAATTGCTGGACATTTTTGCCTTTTCCAAGCTCTTGAAAATATATTTCATACACACACACACACACACACACACACACACACACACACACACACATATTTACTGTGGTGTTTAGCTTGATTACTCTTGATCTTAAATAGAATTAACCATTGATTAGCTGATGTCATAATCCAGAGGCCCGGCTTTGCAATGATGATCCTAGAGATGGTGAAATTGTATCAAGCTGTTCTTGGGACTTTGCTAGATTCTCCATTGATCCAGCTGTAACTACATCAAGGAGGTAGGTTAGCACATCAGTGTATTTGTAAACCTGAGGTCAGTTAAGAGACATGGGTTGCCAGAACACCTGCACAACCTATAACCAGGGAAGAGTGGGATTAGAGTTCACCCTTAAAACTGGCCCAACTGATTTGTACTGTTTTTTTTGCCACCACTGCCAAGGTGTAGGAGTCAATTGGAGCCACACCAGGATGTCATAACCCTACACCATCTTTGTTTGCCTATGGCTGTATTCCCTTCGGGGTTACACCTTCAATATCAGTATGCCCATCTACTGCTAACACAGCGCCAGTATCTATGCTGAGCACCATAGTTGTATCTGGAGGTGACCACATCTCTGTCAGGGAGGCATACATCTACCTCTACACATGCACAGTAAACTATGCCACCACAAGAGTGGAAGAGTAACATAACACCCATGATAGTGACTGCCCTCTACTGGGAGATGTAGGCAGTCTGGTTCAGCTAGTACATATGGTCAATCTACAGGAGCCACAACTGCCAGCCTTGAAATAGGTGTCTACAACACCATTACCTGCCTCTTCGTCAAAACTCAAAGAGCCTGGTGATTGAGGAATTGCTAACAGTCAAGATTTGTGCCCTCCTTTCAACACACTATATTATTTCACACTATGATCCACTATACTTAGTACATATATAGTAAGTAATAATCCTAAACTCTTGAAATTTAAAATGAATACTCTGCTTTTATTGGTATGCCTATTTCATATAACAATAATTGTATTGATTTAATATTATATGTCTTTTTCCCTAAATTGTTTAATCTGACAATTTTAAAGACATCTCCATGGTTAAATGCAAGTGAATAAGAAAGGCTGTAATTATGAGTCCCTGTAGCATTGCTAACTATTTTGGAAGTTGGCATTGCACCTATCCACCTGCAAAGAACATGCCTTGAAGGGGATGGAATAATTGCATGGATGACACATCGTAGATAAAAAGGAAGGAAATCTATCTATCTATCTATCTATCTATCTATCTATCTATCTATCTATCTATCTATCTATCTATCTATCTATCTATCTATCTATCTATCTATCTATCTATCTATCTTGATTTTAATATGTACAACTCTTGCTCAGCCTGGAGTCATTGATCTTTCATCTGCCATGCCTTCTGCTTTGTAACATTCTGCATGTGGGAAATATTCTCAGTGTGTCTGCACTTGGCTTCATTTTTTGTATCTCAAGCCAGATGAGATGTTTTCAGGGTCATTGCTGCTTCATATTTCTAATACTATACCAGAGGTAACTGTACATTTCACTTACCTTTGAGCAGCCACATTCATACTGACATTTGGCAATATACTGCTATATAATTAGAAGCAAATTACACAAAATTTCAACTAATTTCACCCATTATGGCACAAAAAGAAAAATACTGGAGTTCAGATTTCTAAGATCCTGACAATCCATACAATCCATCAAGACATAGTTAGAAGACTTTGCAGTAATGAACTGTGAAAAACAGTATTGAAAACCTATTTGTGATAAGTGAATAGTTTTTAATTTGATTAAAGAAGTATTCCTATATTAATGTCCCAGGATAATGCATGTGGCTACTGCCATATTGGTTCATAAGAAGCACTAGAGATATGATAGCTATACTACAAATGGTTCGGACCTCCATTGCTGGTTATTGGTGCCTCTACACAGCTGGATATTGTGCTAGTGAAATAACTCTCTCACTTCACATTAAGGGGGCATTCACACGGAGTAGCGCCGGGCGTGTATCACAGCCGTACACGCCCGGCGTTACTCTGTGTGAATGCCCCCTAAAGGCTTTTGTGTTTCAATTTTTTCATGTTTTCATTGTGAATTATAAATTCTTGTTTACTTTTTTGCAGTGCCTTTAAAAATATTCACCCCTTTTCATGTTTTATGTAATAACATGGGACCTTGGACCATAGTGGATTTAATTATAAAATAAGAAGCTGTGTATCCCATCTAAGGGCTCGTTCACACGGGGCAAGAGGGGGTGGATTTTGAATCCACCTCAGAATCCGCCCCCTCACAATTGATATCTATCTAGACCATTAGCTTCCTCTTTTCCGTGAGTGGTATGTTCCAGCTCACGGAAAAAAGAAGCGAGCTGCCCTTTCTTCAGGCGGATTCCACGGCTGATTCAGCCCTGGCATCCGCATCGTGACAGCACCCTCCGGACTAGGCCCATTCATTTGGGCCTACTCCGGAGTGGGAGAAGGCTTCCCGCATCAAAATCAGGACCAAAATATGCGGCCCCGTGTGAACTGGCCCTGAACCGCTTTGTCATCTGGAGATGACAAGTAGACACTGAAAGGTAGCTAATGTTTATCCTTTATATCCCCTACCTTATGTGAGTACTAATCTAACTAAATAAAGTATGCAAATGTATAATGCATTATGTGTAATGTATAAAAAAAAGATAATTTTGGTATGTGGTACTCCATTTAAGTTTTACTGGAACTGTTTCTTTAATAACAGCAGGCTCACATATCTAGCTATTTAAAAATAGTGATATTTGTATGAAAAATATGATACGTTTATTGATGCGTTTAATTTTATGTTTAATACAAAAAAGTATCAGGAGCATGGAATGATTCCTCAGGAATAGATAATACAATATGGATATTCCTTCCTTTTTATTGATTGCAAACCGTAATAATTCAAACCATTATTTCCCAGATAATGTAAAGGTTTAATGACAGTTAATGTGACTTTGTATAATTAACTCCTTCCCTACTTGAATGACTTAGACTAGGTTCACACATGTGCTAGGTCTCTTCTGGGGGATTCCATTCCCCATTCTGCTTTCAAAATAAAGAGAAAAAAGTCCTGCAAGCAGCGCTTTTCTCTCTGCATTTTCCACCTTTTTTGGACGGAAACCCAATGTACCCGATTATAGTCTATGGGGTCTGCGGGTTTTCACTTTTTAAAGTGGATTAGGTTTCCATTTTGGGGCTTCCTCTTGGAAACACAGATGCAGGTGTGAACCTAACGTTAGACACTGTGCAATCCACTTTCATGTCCCTGCTGGAGCTTGAGAAGTTTACTAGTAATAAGCAGTAATTGTTATATTAGGCATTACATAATAGGATCAAATCACAAAATATTACCTGAGTATTGAAATTTCACAGGTATTATTGTAAGAGCAATGAGGCTATGGAATTCATTGCCACAGAATGTGTTGATGGTTGATGGACACATTTTGCAAGTTCATGACAGGCCTGATGCGTTTTGTGAAAGGAAAAATATTATAGGTTATAGACTTTTGGTTGTATATGAATTGCCAAATTTGGAATTGGTAAGGAGTTTTTTCCCTTGATATGGCATCATTCTCATAGGATTTCTAGTCTTCTTCTGGATCAACACTATAAGGTCTTAGATTGGATTTAATGAACCTGTGTCTTCACTCAACCTCATGTACGATGTATGATGTGGTGGGGAGGGGGTTAGGGGACTGAGTTAGTTAGCTATGTAGGTAAATAGTAGAGATGAGCGAACAGTGTTCTATCGAACACATGTTCGATCGGATATCAGGGTGTTCGCCATGTTCGAATCGAATCGAACACCACGTGGTAAAGTGCGCCAAAATTCGATTCCCCTCCCACCTTCCCTGGCGCCTTTTTTGCACCAATAACAGCGCAGGGGAGGTGGGACAGGAACTACGACACCGGGGGCATTGAAAAAAATTGGAAAAAGTCATTGGCTGCCGAAATCAGGTGACCTCCATTTTAGACGAATAGTGGATTTCAAATCCGGGTCATATGAGAATGTGAACTTTGTGACTATGAGACAGGGATAGCTGTACAGGCAGGGATAGCTAGGGATAACCTTTATTTAGGGGGGAATGTTATTAAAAATAACTTTTTGGGGCTCTATCGGGTGTGTAATTGTGATTTTTGTGAGATAAACTTTTTCCCATAGGGATGCATTGGCCAGCGCTGATTGGCCGAATTCCGTACTCTGGCCAATCAGTGCTGGCCAATGCATTCTATTAGCTTGATGAAGCAGAGTGTGCACAAGGGTTCAAGCGCACCCTCGGCTCTGATGTAGGAGAGCCGAGGGTGCACTTGAACCCTTGTGCAGCCTCGGCTCTGCTACATCAGAGCCGAGGGTGCGCTTGAACCCTTGTGCACACTCTGCTTCATCAAGCTAATAGAATGCATTGGCCAGCGCTGATTGGCCAATGTATTCTATTAGCCTGATGAAGTAGAGCTGAATGTGTGTGCTAAGCACACACATTCAGCTCTACTTCATCGGGCTAATAGAATGCATTGGCCAGCGCTGATTGGCCAGAGTACGGAACTCGACCAATCAGCGCTGGCTCTGCTGGAGGAGGCGGAGTCTAAGATCGCTCCACACCAGTCTCCATTCAGGTCCGACCTTAGACTCCGCCTCCTCCGGCAGAGCCAGCGCTGATTGGCCGAAGGCTGGCCAATGCATTCCTATGCGAATGCAGAGACTTAGCAGTGCTGAGTCAGTTTTGCTCAACTACACATCTGATGCACACTCGGCACTGCTACATCAGATGTAGCAATCTGATGTAGCAGAGCCGAGGGTGCACTAGAACCCCTGTGCAAACTCAGTTCACGCTAATAGAATGCATTGGCCAGCGCTGATTGGCCAATGCATTCTATTAGCCCGATGAAGTAGAGCTGAATGTGTGTGCTAAGCACACACATTCAGCACTGCTTCATCACGCCAATACAATGCATTAGCCAGTGCTGATTGGCCAGAGTACGGAATTCGGCCAATCAGCGCTGGCTCTGCTGGAGGAGGCGGAGTCTAAGGTCGGACCTGAATGGAGACTGGTGTGGAGCGATCTTAGACTCCGCCTCCTCCAGCAGAGCCAGCGCTGATTGGTCGAGTTCCGTACTCTGGCCAATCAGCGCTGGCCAATGCATTCTATTAGCCCGATGAAGTAGAGCTGAATGTGTGTGCTTAGCACACACATTCAGCTCTACTTCATCAGGCTAATAGAATACATTGGCCAATCAGCGCTGGCCAATGCATTCTATTAGCTTGATGAAGCAGAGTGTGCACAAGGGTTCAAGCGCACCCTCGGCTCTGATGTAGCAGAGCCGAGGCTGCACAAGGGTTCAAGTGCACCCTCGGCTCTCCTACATCAGAGCCGAGGGTGCGCTTGAACCCTTGTGCAGCCTCGGCTCTGCTACATCAGAGCCGAGGGTGCGCTTGAACCCTTGTGCACACTCTGCTTCATCAAGCTAATAGAATGCATTGGCCAGCACTGATTGGCCAGAGTACGGAATTCGGCCAATCAGCGCTGGCCAATGCATTCTATTAGCCCGATGAAGTAGAGCTGAATGTGTGTGCTAAGCACACACATTCAGCACTGCTTCATCACGCCAATACAATGCATTAGCCAGTGCTGATTGGCCAGAGTACGGAATTCGGCCAATCAGCGCTGGCTCTGCTGGAGGAGGCGGAGTCTAAGATCGCTCCACACCAGTCTCCATTCAGGTCCGACCTTGGACTCCGCCTCCTCCAGCAGAGCCAGCGCTGATTGGCCGAATTCCGTACTCTGGCCAATCAGCACTGGCTAATGCATTGTATTGGCTTGATGAAGCAGTGCTGAATGTGTGTGCTTAGCACACACATTCAGCTCTACTTCATCGGGCTAATAGAATGCATTGGCCAATCAGCGCTGGCCAATGCATTCTATTAGCGTGAACTGAGTTTGCACAGGGGTTCTAGTGCACCCTCGGCTCTGCTACATCAGATTGCTACATCTGATGTAGCAGTGCCGAGTGTGCATCAGATGTGTAGTTGAGCAAAACTGACTCAGCACTGCTAAGTCTGCATTCGCATAGGAATGCATTGGCCAGCCTTCGGCCAATCAGCGCTGGCTCTGCCGGAGGAGGCGGAGTCTAAGGTCGGACCTGAATGGAGACTGGTGTGGAGCGACCTTAGACTCCGCCTCCTCCAGCAGAGCCAGCGCTGATTGGCCGAATTCCGTACTCTGGCCAATCAGCGCTGGCTAATGCATTGTATTGGCTTGATGAAGCAGTGCTGAATGTGTGTGCTTAGCACACACATTCAGCTCTACTTCATCGGGCTAATAGAATGCATTGGCCAATCAGCGCTGGCCAATGCATTCTATTAGCGTGAACTGAGTTTGCACAGGGGTTCTAGTGCACCCTCGGCTCTGCTACATCAGATTGCTACATCTGATGTAGCAGTGCCGAGTGTGCATCAGATGTGTAGTTGAGCAAAACTGACTCAGCACTGCTAAGTCTGCATTCGCATAGGAATGCATTGGCCAGCCTTCGGCCAATCAGCGCTGGCTCTGCCGGAGGAGGCGGAGTCTAAGGTCGGACCTGAATGGAGACTGGTGTGGAGCTATCTTAGACTCCGCCTCCTCCAGCAGAGCCAGCGCTGATTGGTCGAGTTCCGTACTCTGGCCAATCAGCACTGGCCAATGCATTTCTATGGGGAAAAGTTAGCTTGCGAAAATCGCAAACTGACAGGGATTTCCATGAAATAAAGTGACTTTTATGCCCCCAGACATGCTTCCCCTGCTGTCCCAGTGTCATTCCAGGGTGTTGGTATCATTTCCTGGGGTGTCATAGTGGACTTGGTGACCCTCCAGACACGAATTTGGGTTTCCCCCTTAACGAGTTTATGTTCCCCATAGACTATAATGGGGTTCGAAACCCATTCGAACACTCGAACAGTGAGCGGCTGTTCGAATCGAATTTCGAACCTCGAACATTTTAGTGTTCGCTCATCTCTAGTAAATAGGGCTAGTAGCCTGTGGGCTAGCTAGAGAAACAGGAGGTGTTGTGAGGGAGGAAGTGAGAGGGGGATCTGAGTGAACTGCAATGCATCATGGTAGTTGTAGGCTAAGATAGCAGGATGCTACCCATGTGAACAAATTTAGAGGATGCCAGGAGCTCTTACAGAAAGCCAGAAATCACTCAAAATACTGCTAAAGGTATTTGGGTGTACTTATTAACCCACTGATAGCACTAACAGACCTTTTTTAAAAATATTTTTTTTGCCCAGAAAACCTCTTTAATAGAGATGAGTGAACACTAAAATGTCCGAGGTTCAAAATCCAATTCAAACAGCCGCACACTGTTTGACTGTTCGAACGGATTTCGAACCCCATTATAGTCTATGGGGGGAAATGCTCGTTTCAGGGGTATGCAAAATTTGATAAAATTATACTTACCAAGTCCACGAGTGACGGTCGGGCTGGATTCTCCTTGAAGTCTTCTCCCGGCGCAGCGTCCCCGCGTCTTCTTCTGGCTGATATTCACTCTGCCTAGGCATCGGGGCCTAGGCAGAGCCGACTGCGCATGCGCGGTCATGCGCGGATATGCGCAGTCGGCTCTACCCGCCCGACGCCTGAGCAGAGCCGACTGCGCATGCGAGGGCATGCCCACGCATGCGCAGTTGGCTCTGCCTAGGCCGGCTGCCTAGGCAGAGTGAATTCCAGCTGGAAGACGCAGCGGGGACGCTGCACGGAGAAGACTTCTAAAGGTAAGAGAAGAACCAGCGTTGATTGGCAGAAAGTATAGCATTCTGCCAATCAACGCTGGTTCTGCATCGAACCTTAAACTTTGAACAGCTAGTAGTGTTCATTCAAGTACGAGTATTTCGAATACCGTAGTATTCGATCGAACATCTACTCGATCGAACACCATTTGCTCATCTCTACTCTTTAATAGAGATGAGCAAACAGTAAAATGTTCGATATTCGTTGTGAGTAGCCCCTCAATATTCAACTACTTGAATCGAATATTGAACCCTATTATAGTCTATGGGGGGAAAATGCTCGTTTCAGGGGTAGGCAACATTCGATCAAATTATACTTGCCAAGTCCACAAGTAAGGGTCGGGCTGGATCCTCCGAGAAGTCTTCTCCGTGCAGCGTCCCTGCGGCATCTTCCGACTCTGAATTCACTCTGCCAGGCATCGGGCCTGGGCAGAGCCAACTGTGCATGCCCGCACTACAAGCGGACATGCGCAGTCAGCTCTGCCCAGGCCCAATGCCTGGCAGAGTGAATTCAGAGCTGGAAGACGCCACGGGGAAGCTGCACGGAGAAGACTTCTAAAGGTAGGAGAAGAACCAGTGTTGATTGGCCAACTGTATAGCATTCGGCCAATCAATGCTGGTTCTGCATCGAACTTTTACATTCGAATAGCGAGTGGTACTCGATCGAGTACGAGTATTTCGAATACCGTAGTATTCGATCGAATACCTACTCGATCGAATACTACTCGCTCATCTCTATTCTTTAACATTCATCACAAAATCTAATACTAAACGTATCTCTCTGTCAGAGTATTTCTATTTTGGGTCCATTGCATGACAATTTTGACACCCCTCTCCTTTTCAGGGACTGCTGCCTTCAGCTTTCAGATCATTCAGGGTAACTGCACTTATTGTTAATGTACTTGTCCAGCACAAATATTTTAGGTTTTTCTTTTGTTCACAGTAAATTTAGATTGTGAGCCCCATATAGGGATCACAATGTACATTTTTTTTTTCCTATCAGTATGTCTTTGTACAATGGGAAGAAATCCACGCAATCACAGGGAGAACATGCAAACTCCTTGCAGATATTGTTCCTGGCGGGATTCGAGCCCAGGACTCCAGCGCTGCAAGGATGCAGTGCTAACCACTGAGCCACCATGTTGCCCCCCTGTTTTAGGTTTTTCATGCCTCTCAAAGAAGCAACAACGATATGCAGGGCTTCAGGCATCTTTGTGCCCTGTATTATTGCACTAATGCATTTTAAGAACAAGACAAACATTTTCACCACTTTCACTTTCTCAACAATATTTGGAAGTGGAGTGAATGGGGCAAAAATGTACTAGGGCAATTATTCAATATATATTCAATAGAGCTTTGCACTGCAATTATGATGCATGGGGTTTCTATCTAAAGCTTCTTTTGGTAGGTTTGGTATTTATCTCTCTCTCTATTTATCTAAGACTTTATTTTCTATACATTGTATATGTTTATAATTTATGATCATAGATCCTTCTCTTTTTCTTTCTTTATACTGTTCTTTCTTTTGTGTTCAACTCTAAGATTTCCATGAAAATACTATGATTTATAATAATTACTTTATACACTTGCTGACTTAATATGCCTTGGGAGCAGGCTACAGTGAAGATGTGCCAGAAAACATTAAACAACAATAATTGAATTTTTGATATATGGCAATAAGTGATGGATATATCTGAAAATAAGTAACATTTTATTGTGTGGTAATGAACTGTGTTCATACAATTTTATATTTTAGAAACTTTAAGTGTAAATAATAATGGTCCATTGTAATGTATATTCACTTGTAATCTACAGTATGTGTTATTGTCTCTAGAAGTTTATAACTTCTTTTACTGAGGAAATATGGCCTACACCATATGATAGCCAATAACTTTTTTCATAAACAATTGTGTGATGAAAAATGTATGCTATTATTCTTAATGTAGTTTAAGTAATAATCTTTGATTACGATTTTAATCTGATGTTAACCTAAGTCCCAACAATAGCACAATAGTGGGGATATTTCTGCCCCAGTTGCTGGTAGGAAAGAATGGAATTTGTAATACATTTCCAACAAATGGTCAATTTAAAGAACCTCCTCCTTGCCAGTATAAGAAAGGAAGTACCACACCCCCAGCTGTGTGATTATAAAGACAAATATATGTATATGTGCATATATATGTATATATATATATATAGAGAGAGAGAGAGAGAGAGAGAGAGAGAGAGAGAGAGAGAGAGAGGGTGTCTTGTGCTGCTGTTGGGACTAAGGGAGAACAAATTAACATCATAATCAATACCTTCTTTACATCCCACCAGAACTGAACAGAATTCCTCTCCACCCAAGATGTTGACACAGATCTGGTGGGATGTACTTTAACAAATTCAGGAGGTTGCAAGTCTTGAAATATGAAAGCCAATCTGATGGTGTCTTTAATCCATCGAGACAGGGATGGTTTAGAAGCTTTAATCCCCTTATTTTTCCCTGAGAAAGAAAGGAACAGATTTTATGCCTGTCTGAAGGGTAGAGATTTATCTTAGACATCTAATAATGTTCAGAGAATGGAGTTTGATCTCTTCAAGAGGGGAAGGTTCTGGAAAAAACATTGGCAATTAGACTGACTCAGATTGGCATATGATGGGACTTTAGGACAGAATCCCGGCATAAAATGTAGTTGGGTTCTGTCTACAAAGAAGGAGATGTATGGTTCTACAGATGATAATGCATGCAGTTTTCCAATACTCTTAGCTGAGGTAATTGCTAGTAAAAACACAGCTTTAAGCAAGAGAAATTTGTGTTCCACCTCCTCCAGAGGCTCAAACAGAGGCTCACACAGCCCTCTAAGGACCATGGACAAGTCCCATGGCATTCTGGCATAGTTCCTATTAGTAGACTCTGCTGAAGCAAAGGAGAGCTGAGAGCCCTGAGACACCAGGTTCTGAATGGAGGGAAGCCTCCAGTATGACCCGTGACTCATCTGTGTGAATTGGGAAAACCAAGCTCTCTTTGGCCAGAAAGTAATGCTGGCAATTACTGAGGTTTGGTCCTGCCTGATGTTCATCAATAGCTTCCATACCATTGAAACTGGAGGGAAAATGTATGCCAGTCTGAACCTCAAAAGGGATGGACATGGCATCCACAGCCAAGGGATTGTCCTCCTGGTATAGAGAGCAGAAGTTATCCACCCTGGCTGGAGGGATTCTGGCTGCCACTAGGTCTACTATTGGATAACCCCGTTTCTGGATGATCTCCTGGAAGACTTCTGGCCGAAGAAATCATTCCCTGGAATGGCAATATGTTGACTGAATTGATCCGCTATCACATACAACAATCCCTTGATATCTACAGCAGATAGATGAGTTAGATTATTTTCTGCTCAACTCAATGTTTTCCTCACTTTGCTGAGAAGAGGTTGAGAACGAGTTCCTCCCTGTTTGTTCAAGTAGAAAACTGTCATCATGTTGTCTGACCTCACTCTGACTGGTTTCCTGTTCAGCTGATCGGAAAAGTGCAGGAGTGCCAAACGTACAGCTCAGAGTTCTCTGCAGTTGAACGACATCATCCTGTCGTGGTTTTTCAAAGACCAATGGACAGGAATCTCATCTAATGAAGCACCCCAACCTGAGAGCGATGCGTACATTGTCAACAGGGTCCAAAAAGGTTGGACTGTGGACTTTCCGTCTTTTAGTTGAATATACCCCTTAGACGGGCTTAGATGGGCTTCTTGAGACAGGAAGAATCTTTTGTCTGTGATTCCAGAACAATAGAACTTCTCTCTGAAAAGGACAAAGATGCCATAGAACTGCATCTACAGCTGCAGACATTAGTCCCAAAGCCTTCATATCTGTCCTGATGGTGACTGGACAGATTATCGACAGAAACTTTAAATAATTCAATATGAGGTAGAAAAAAACCTTCCCCCTCCCGAACTGTCCCACCACTCTGGACAGATACAACACACTTGAGGGTCTGGTACTTCCTCCCTTATATTGGCATGGGGGAGGTTCTTCAAATGAACTGTTTGTAGGAAATTTATTAAAAAATCCATTCTTGTCCTACCAGCACACAGGGGCAGAAATACTCCCACTGTGCTTCTGGAGGGACGAATGGGATCAAATTTAAGAAGTCATCAGCAGTGCTAAAAATGATTGCACATTTTTGTATTCTACCTTTAAGTTCTCCAGAATATAAAATACTACAGTAGTAGTAAAATGTGTGGAGCAGGTGAACATCTCTCAGAGTGAAGCACAAGTAGAGTGAAGTCTCACAGCTGTCAACATGAGAAATCTTTTTTCCCAATATGGTGCTCTAACAACCAAGGAAAGTCTTAGCATATTATAGCTTTAACTACTTCATGACTGGGCATCTCCCTTGTTCATGACTAGACAAATTTTTGGATTTTTAGTATTTGTGGTTATTTTTCATTGTTATTTTTGCATTTGAAAAATGCTGCGGAAAAAAACTGTGCATTTTTGCTGCAGTGTTGTGGTTTCTTTTTTTTTTTTTAGTAAAGATGAGTGAACTGATTTGTTCTAAGCTTTCTTCAATTCAAATATTCCAAATTGTTTAGCTTTTAACAAAACCAAATACTTTGTGATTCGTCTTAGATTAACTAAAATGGCTATCGCAATTGCATTGTGCAGTGAAGATACAGAAGAGATGTATGTGACGTCCTGGCATCACCTGACATCATCTAACTGCCTCATAGTCAATAATCAGTAGTATATGGACACCCTACAGTGCAGTGTATATAAGATGCTATGGGCAGAATGTAGAGGTATATACTGTAAGTGATAACCAAGCTAAGAATAGATGTGTTAATTATCACTGCATGATCGAACAAAATTACTCCAGTACACAGTATACAGTATATATATAGTAGGAGAATTAGAATGAAGTTTAGTCAGATTTAATAAATTACAGACACATAGTGACATGAATAGTAATAGTATGGCGGACGCGGGGTGGTTTACTATGGTGGCTGCCTGGGAGTCGGGCAACCATCATAGCTGCCAGGTGCCTACTGTTTTACACAGTAGACACCCAGCGCTAATGCCCTCGGTCGGTGCCTGGACCGATCGGGGGGCATTAGCCCCTCCAGAACCTCGGTCAAAGCTGACAAGGCGCCATTTTCCCAGCGGCACATGGGCGCTGTCATTTTCCCAGTGATCGCCGGCGCCTGGAGCATGCTCCAGGGCCGATGTCACATTGGCATGACAGCCAGGAGCCTTGTAAAGGCTCCCCTGCCTGTCTGCAGGGATTTCCTTTTGCAGACTACTCTATGCAGCCTGCAAAAGAAATGACGATTTTTTGCAATGCATTAGCATTGTAAAGCATTGCATTAGTGATCAGATCCCCTGGGGTTCAAGACCCCTAGGGGGTCTAATAAATGCAAAAAAAAAAAAAAAGTAAAAAAATATATTAAAAAAATTAAAAAGTATTAAAAATTCAAATCATCCCCTTTCCCTAGAACACTAGAACACATATAAAAGTAATTAAATACTGTGATACTGTGAAATACATACATGTTGGGTACCCTGTGTGTGAAAACGCCTGCTCTACAAATCTATAAAAATATTTTCCTGTACGGTAAATGCCGTAGTGGGAAAAAAGTAAAAAGTGCCAAATCGCCGTTTTTTCACTGTTTTGCCTCTGATAAAAATTTGAATACAAAATGATGAAAGTGAAAGCAAATCCCCAAAATGGTATAACTTAAAAGTACACCGCAAAAAAAGACACCCTATACATCCCTGTACATGGAAGTATAAAAAACTTACAGGTGTCAGAATATGGCGATTTTTACAAAAAAAAAAAAAAAAAATTTGGCACAGTTTTGGATTTTTGTTAAGGGGTTAAAATGTCAATAAAACCATATAAATTTGGTATCTCCAGAATCATACCAAAACACAGAATACAGGTGACATGTCATTTTGGCTGCATAGTGAACGCCATAAAAACGAAGCCCATAAGGAAATCGCATAAAAATACACTTTTTCTTCAAATTCCCCCATTCTGAATTTTTTTCCAGCATCTCAGTACATTGAACAGAAAAATTAGAGCGGAGAAATAAAAAGTCATAGAGTTTGGAAGGAGGGGAGTCAAAAACAAAAAAACGAAAATCAAAAAATGCTGTCGGTGGGAAGGGGTTAAAGAGGACCTTTCGCCACCTGGGGCACATGCGATTTTATATACAGTATTGGCCAAAAGTATTGGCACCCCTGCACTTTTATCACATAATACCGTATTTTCCGGACTATAAGGCGCACATAAAAACCTACGATTTCCTCAGAAATCGTAAGTGCGCCTTATAGTCCGGTGCGCCTTATATATGGATGGAAGCGGCGGCAAAGTCTGCGTGCCGCTTCCATACATACATAAAAGGCACCGTAAGGGTGCATTCACACTACGGAACGCCAGTGTGTATCACAGCCGTACACGCCGGCGTTACAGCAGGGCTGCCGGACACTTCCCATTCATTTCTATGGGAGCCGGCATGCGAGCACTCCCCATAGAAATGAATGGAAAAAAGCAGTCCATTCATTTCTATGGGGAGCGCTCGCATGCCGGCTCCCATAGAAATGAATGGGAAGTGTCCGGCAGCCCTGCTCTAACGCCGGCGTGTACGGCTGTGATACACGCTGGCGTTCCGTAGTGTGAATGCACCCTTAAAAGTTATATTAAACTACCCCCCCTGAAACAGAATGTGAAACTTACCGACCGGTGCAGGGTGGGCGGGCATTCAGGCCTCCTCTTCCTCCGATGTCCTGACCACTTCCTCCGGCGCTCGCGAACTGATAATGGCCTGGGTGCATGCGCAATATCATAATGCTTCTACTACGGCTACTGCGCATGCGCTCAGGCCATTATCAGTTCGTGAGCGCCGGAGGAGGAGGACGGAACATCGGAGGAAGAGGAGGCCTGAATGCCCGCCCACCCTGCACCGTTCGGTAAGTTTCACATTCTGTTTCGGGGGGGTAGTTTAATATAACTTTTACGGTTGGCCCCTGTAACTTCTTGCCTGCCGAGCGCTTCCAATAGAAGTGGCTGGCACGCGGGGGGTTAAGCGGCCGCTGGCAAAGTCTGCGTGCCGCCGCTTTCAATAACATATAAGGCGCATATATGAACATATATGAACCGAGACGGACTATAAGGTGCTCATGGGCAATGCGCCTTATAGTCCAGTGCGCCTTATAGTCCGTAAAATACGGTACTCAGTTTCTTCCAGAAAATGATTGCAAGCACAAACTCTTTGGTATTAATATCTTCATTTATTTTGCTTGCAATGAAAAAACACAAAAGAGAATGAAAAAAAGGCAAATCATTGATCATTTTACACAAAACTCCAAAAATGGGCCGGACAAAAGTATTGGCACCCTCAGCCTAATACTTGGTAGCACAACCTTTAGACAAAATAACTGTGAACAACCGCTTCCGGTAACCATCAATGAGTTTCTTACAATGCTCTGCTGGAATTTTAGACCATTCTTCTTTGGCAAACTGCTCCAGGTCCCTGAGATGTGAAGGGTGCCTTCTCCAAACTGCCATTTTGAGATCTCTCCACAGGTGTTCCATGGGATTCAGGTCTGGACTCATTGCTGGCCACTTTAGAAGTCTCCAGTGCTTTATCTCAAACCATTTTCTAGTGCTTTTTGAAGTGTGTTTTGGGTCTTTGTCCTGCTGGAAGACCCATGACCTCTGAGGGACACCCAGCTTTCTCACACTGGGCCCTACATTATGCTGCGAAATTTGTTGGTAGTCTTCAGACTTCATAATGCCATGCACACGGTCAAGCAGTCCAGTGCCAGAGGCAGCAAAGCAACCCCAAAACATCAGGGATTCCGAAGAGAGGTGAGGTTAGGTGAGTATAAGTGTTTGCTATTTTAATCACTTCTCCTTGGCCTCTGCTTATTATACTCTGGGGTATGAGGAGAACCCAGAGCATAATAATAGAACCGTCTTTGGGGGTTGGGTCTTTGGAGCATTTACTACTTTGTGGCAGCCACTGTGGCATATAATACTGTGTGGGAGTCTCTGTGGGCATATAATACTGTGTGTGGGTCTCTGTGGAACACATAATACCCTCTGGCTGTGTGAATGCCACACTAGAGCATATAATGTTGTATGGGGGCCACTGAGGAGCATGTAATGATGTGTGGGGGCCACTGTGGAACACGTAATACTGTGTGGGGGCCACTGTATGGCATATAATACTGTCCCAGTATTGTTTACATGCCAGGCACTGTGCTGCTCACTCACCATATTCTTGATAACTGCAGGTGTTGGTACTAAAGCTGTATCCCTTTAAAGTATCTGAGATATCACTGCAGCACCCAGAACCACCATTATCAGGAATTCACTTTAGGGAGGGTTAGGGGGCCCCAGACAAAAGTTTTCACTGGGGCCTGCAAGACCTTAGTTATGTCACTGGTGGTAGATGGAGGCCTTACAGTGATGATGTCATAGAATTAATATAAGATTTTATCATAGGAAGACAGAACCATTTTGGGATATGTTCAAGCTGAGAGACATCCCATTACTGAACCGTAACATGGAAAGTGATAGTAACTATTCAGATGCTGTGGTCAAATGGCCATGATCAGAGCCATCTCATATAGGAGTGTAAATAGAATTTTGAGGGCCCCTAAACTTCAGACTTGGGCCCTCTCTTTTTCACCCCATCCAATGTATGGGCTTTAGTGGCATTGAGAGGTTGTAAAGAGAAATATGTTTCCCCATAATTATACAAGATATATATATATATATATATATATATATATGTTAGAGATGAGTGAACAGTAAAATGTTCGATATTCGTTATTCGTTTCGAGTAGCCGCTCAATATTTGACTATTCGATTGAATATCAAACCCCATTATAGTCTATGGGAGAAAATGCTTTGCTACAGGGGATCCTACCATTCGACTCAGGAGAGTCACCAAGTCCACTATCACACCCCAGGAAATGATGCCAACACCTCTGCAATGCAACTGGGACAGCAGGGGAAGCATGTCTGGGGGCATCAAGTACCTTTATTATGTCGGGATCTCCTGTCAGCTTGCGATATGCCAGAGCTGACTTTTTTGCATAGGAATGCATTGACCAGCGTTGATTGGCCAGTCTACGGGATTCGGCCAATCAACGCTGGTTCTGCCTGAGGAGGCAGAGTCTAAAATCGGTCCACAGCAGTTTCCATTCTGGTCCGATTTTAGACTCCGCCTCCTCAGGCAGAACCAGCGTTGATTGGCCGAATCCCGTAGACTGGCCAATCAACGCTGGTCAATGCATTTCTATAGCGAGATATAGCAGAGCTGGCCGTGCGGTTAGCCCAGCTACTCTGGACAGATGAAAGAGCTCTGCACTTCACCCAACCATCCCTCCAGCTACTCCTCCTATACTAACACGACTAGCTCAGCTTGGCTATTCCTTAGTACTACTAACACGCTCAGCTTGGCTATTTAATGTAATAGTTGATCTGTGCATGTTAGTAGTACTAAGGAATAGTCAAGCTGAGCGTGTTAGTCTGTTGCATATCTGCCATCTCTCCTACATCTCCTACACACTGAGCTGGCTATTCCTTGGTACTACTAACACGCTCAGCTTGGCTATTCCTTAGTGTAATAGCCCAGCTGAGCGTGTTAGTAGTACTAAGGAATAGCCAAGCTGAGCGTGTTAGTAGTACAAACCCCAACCCCCCCCAAACCCCAAACCTCAACCCCCCCCAGTGTCCACTTACCTGCAGCTCCCTGTTCTTGGTCCACTTCAGACCATGGTCCGGGTTTCAGAGCGCCCTGCCCCCTCTCCCTGACTAGTGTTATAGAGAAGGCGGGGCTTAGGAGAGTGTGGGCGGGGAGTCTCCCCACCCAGTACCCACCCACACTCTCCTAAGCCCCACCTTCTCTATAATACTAGTCAGGGAGAGGGGGGCAGGGCGATCTGTAACCCGGACCATGGATCGAAGTGGACCAAGATCAGGGAGCTGCAGGTAAGCGGACATCGGGGGGTTTGGGGGGGGGGGGTTGTAGTACTAACACGCTCAGCTTGGCTATTCCTTAGTACTACTAACACGCTCAGCTTGGCTATTACACTAAGGAATACACCCCAACTAGTGTTATAGAGAAGGCGGGGCTTAGGAGAGTGCGGGCGGGTACTGGGCGGGGAAGACTCCGCCCACACTATCTTAAGCCCCGCCTTCTCTCTAATACTAGTCAGGAGAGGGGGTGGAGATTAGGAGAGTGTGGCCGGGTTAGTAGTACTAAGGAATAGCCAAGCTGCGTTAGTCGTGTTAGCACAGGAGGAGTAGATGGTTGGGAGTAGTGCAGAGCTCTTTCATCTCCGGTGCCTGGAGTAGTCGGGCTAACCGCACGAGCACTGCTATATCTCGCTATAGGAATGCATTGACCAGTGTTGATTGGCCAGTGTACAGGCATTCGGCCAATCAACGCTGGTCAATACATTCCTATAGGAAAAAGTCAGCTCAGGCATATTGCAAGCTGACAGGGATCCCGACAAGATAGAGCCCCAAAGAGCTGGGTGAGTGACATTCCCCCCTAAATAAAGGTAATCCCTAGCTAACCCTGCCTGTAGATCTGTCCCTGTCTCACATTCATATAGTTCACAGTCCCAAATTAGTTGAATGGTAAATCCACCATTCGTTTAAATTGGAGGTTATCTGTTTCCGGTCGCCAATTCCTTTTTCTGTTTTTTTTTCCACTGCCTATGGAATTGAATTTTTAGTGAGTCTGGATTGAACCCCTCGAACGGCCTGCTAATCGATCAAATATCAATTCAATCAAACGCCGTTAGCTCATCTCTAATATACAGTATATATCTTATATGTACAAAACAATGGTGTCCTAAAGAAAAACACTTTACATTAGACCTAGATTACTTCCATATTGTAGAGGTAGATACTAGAGATGAGCGAACACTAAAATGTTCGAGGTTCGAAATTCGATTCGAACAGCCGCTCAATGTTCGTGTGTTCGAACGGGTTTCGAACCCCATTATAGTCTATGGGGAACATATACTCGTTAAGGGGGAAACCCAAATCCGTGTCTGGAGGGTCACCAAGTCCACTATGACACCCCAGGAAATGATGCCAACACCTCTGGAATGACACTGGGACAGCAGGGGAAGCATGTCTGGGGGCATCTAACACACCAAAGACCCTCTATTACCCCAACATCACAGCCTAACAACTACACACTTTCCACATTCCAAAAAACCTCTATCAAAGTGGGAAAATACCTGGAAACCTTCTTTACTCCCCAAATGGATGGACACAAACCCCAATTTAAGCTCAACAAACAGTAACAACCACCCCTTTAAATCACGTTCCCCATGACAACCACGGATGGAATAGACAATGGAAAATCCAAAAGCCCTCACCCTTAACTGTCATTTTGAGTGTGTGTGTGTGTGTGTGTGTGTGTGTGATGTGGTAAGACCTTCCAAAATTCACTTTTCTAGCCCTTAACATGAGCCCTTCCAAACAAAGTTACAGGACATTAAGCTGAGCTACCAGCAGAGATTGAGGCCCTTGGCATGAGTAGAGCCTTGCACCAGCAGTGTTTTTGGCACTTAGGGTGAGTTGAGCCTTGTACCAGCGTGTGTCCCTTAACATCAGGCGGGCCCTAAGTTCTGCGCTTTGCACAAAAGTTCCACATTAACTAGGCTGAATGGTACAAAGATTAGTAGGCCCGAGAACCAGGAACAGGTCTTGCAATGGCTGTCGGATAACGCTTAAAGCACATTGTCCACCAGCCAGTCAGCCTCTACCTCCTCTTACCCAACAGTCTTGTCCTCCTTCCACCCAAAATTCCCAATCTTCCCAGAACAATAACCCCAACTGTCCCTGCTCCCCAGAGCTGTTCTCCCTTCCTTTGACTGTACCGCAACCTGCCCCTCCATTTCGCGATTCCACAGACCTAACAGACGAGTATCTGTGTCCAGATGCTCAAACACTAGAGTCTCCTCCATTCCATCTCCGGTCGATTTGGTGGCGGATGACCAGCAACCCACCCTCATCGACGACAATGAGACGCAGTTGCTGTCAGGGCAGCCAGTTGACATGCGCATTGTGCAGGAGGAGGAGGCGAGACAGGAGTTGGAAGAGGAGGTGGTGGACGACGAGGACACCGACCCCACCTGGACAAGGCGGATGTCAAGCTGGGAAAGTAGTGTGGATGTTGAGGCAGGTGCAGCACCAAAAAGGGTAGCTAGAGGCAGAGACATGTCCAGAGGCAGAGGTCAGCTGCTTTGCCGAAGCTAGGCCAGACCCGGAATGTCCGAAGATGTTCCCTTTTGTACCCAGCCCAGAAAAACTCCCCCATCGAGGGCACGTTTCTTGAAGGTGTAGAGTTTTTTCAAGGAATGCGCCGAGGACAGATATAGTGTCGTCTACACAATTTGCCTCTCGAAATCAAGTAGGGGCCCTGAGAAGAGCAACCTGTCCACCACTTCAATGCACCGTCATTTGGAATCCAAGCAATGGAATCAGTGGCAGGCAGCAACAGCAGGACAAACGTCGCCCGCCGTTCATGCCACTGCCTCTGCTCACAGTGCTGGCGATGCACTCCAGAGGACGAGCCAGGACATCACTTCATCTGCCTCCGCCACTTTGTTGACTTCTCCCTCATCCTCCCCTGTTTCTGTCTTATCTCCTTCTCCTGCACCATCAAAGGCACCATCAGGCGCTTCTTTACAACAACCCACCATCTCTCAGACATTGGAGCGCCGGCAGAAATACACCGCTAACCACCCACCCACGCAAGCCTAGAACGCCAACATCGCTAAACTGCTGGCCCAGGAGAGGTTGGCGTTTCGGCTTGTTGAAACTCCCGCCTTCCAGGACCTGATGGCAACTGTGGCACCTCACTATGCCGTCCCTAGCTGTCACAACTTCTCCCGGTGTGGCGTCCCCGCCTTGCACCAGCACGTGTCACTCAACATTAGGTGGGCCCTTAGTTCCGCGCTTTGCTGCAAGGTCCACTTGACCACCGACACTTGGACAAGCGCCTGTGGTCAGGGATGCTGCTTATCTTTAAGGACAGGCAGGGTGAATGTGGTGGAGTCTGGTCCCGGGGTGCAAACTGAGGTACCCTATCTCCTCTCCCAGGCCAAAATTCATGGCAGGAGTAGACTGAAACCCTACGACGCTGCAACCTCCACCCCAGCTACTAGCGGCAAACGCTAAAACACTGGTGTGGGGAGACGTCAGCAGGCGGTGCTGAAGCTCATCAGCTTGGGGGACAGACAGCACAGTGCCTCCGAGGTCAGGGATGCCATCCTGGCTGAGATGGCATTTTTTTTTCCCTGCTACACCTGGGGCCTGGCATTTTTACGCCTGTGATAATGGCTGGAACCTGGTAGTGGCTCTGGAGCTTGCCAGCCTCCAACACGTTCCATGTTTGGCCCACGTCTAACCTAGTGGTGCAACGTTTTTTGAAAACATACCCAAATGTACCGAAGCTACTGTTGAAAATGCGGCGCTTGTGCGCTCACTTTTGCAAGTATACAGGAGTCGCTGCTAGCCTAAAAACACTCTAGCAAGGCCTACATCTGTCCAAACACAGGCTGTTGTCCGTCATTCACACACGCTGAAACCCTACGATACCATATCTTGAGCAGGGTGTGTGAGCTGCACAGACCTTTGATGGAGTTCCATCTACAAAACCCAAAGGTTCCTCAAAGTCAGCTCCCAAAGTTTCTGCACCATGAGTTTACAGGGGTGGCAGAGTTATGGCTAGGGGCAGAGGCATGGATAGGGATGATGTCTAGGGGCAAAAGCAGTGTGGATGTGGAGGCAAGCTAAGCAGCAAAAACTGGGGGGTACAAGCTAAGGCATGGACTGGGGTGATGTCTAGGGGCAAAAGCAGTGTGGATGTGGAGGCAAGCTAAGCAGGGAAAAAGGAGGCTAGAGGCAAAGGGATGTCCAGAGGCAGAAGACAGCTGCATGACAGAAGCTAGACCTGAGCCAGCAAGGCCCAAGATGCCCTCTTTTCTATCTTCCTTAGAAAAATTCCCCCATCGAGGCCACGTTCCTCGCTGGGGGAGATAATTTCTAAATGTATAGGTCGAGGACAAACTGAGTGTGGTTTACACACTTTGCAATGCGACTCCCCATCTCCCAGGCCTTTCATTCCAGGCTAAAGTACAGCACAACCCACCCACATGCCCAAGGCTTCAACGGCCTCATCTCAAAAATTCTGGCCCAGGAGATGTTGGGGTCCCAGCTTGTGGACACTCTGCCCTTTTTGGGCCTGCTGGCTACTGCGCCACCTCACTGTGCCGTCCACACCAGCACTTTTCCCCAAACATGAGGCGGTCCCTAAGTTCAGCGCTTTGCCCAAAAGATCCACGTGACCAGCTACGAATGGACAAGTGCATGCGGACAGGGACGCTACCTTTCAATCTTGGCACAGTGGTTGAATGTACTTGAGGCATGGACCGGGTCGCAAAATGTGGTGGACTGACTTGTCTCCCCACACAACATTCCTGGGAGGAGGGCTGTAACACTACCCTCCTCCTCCGCTGTTAGATTGACCCCAGCTACGAGCTGGAAACGCTGCAACACTGGTGTGGGGAGACGTCAGCAGGCTGGGCTGAAGCTCATCAGCTTGGGAGACGGACAGCACACTGCCTCTGAGGTCAGGGATGCCATCCTGGATGAGATGGCAATTTGTTTATCCCCGCTGCCCCTGGGGCCAGGCTTTTTTGTCTTGTTGGAGGGCTCTGGAGCTTGCCAGCCTCCAACACGTTCCATGCCTGGCCCACGTGTTCAATGTAGTGGTGCAATGATTTTTAAAAACATACCCCAAATTAGCTGAGCTAAGGGTGAAAGTGCGGCACTTGGACACCCACTTTCCCAAGTCTACAGTACCTGGAGCTAGCCGCAATACACTCCAGCAAGGCCTACATCTGCCTGAAGCACCTACTGTTGTGCGAGGTCACCACACGCTCTAACCCTAGATACCGTATGTTGAGCAGGGTGTGTGAGCAGCAGAGACCTTTGATGGAGTACCAGCTACAAAACCCAAGGGTTCCTCAGAGTCAGCTCCCTCACTTTCTGCACCATGAGTTTCCATGGGTGGCAGACTTATGGCTAGAGGCACAGGCATGGATAGGGGTGATGTGTAGGGGCAAAAGCAGTGTGGATGTGGAGGCAAGCTAAGCAGCAAAAACTGGGGGTACAAGCAGCCGGTGGCATCATCACTGACAAGCACAGCTGTCTGTCAGCTGACAGGCTGACTTTCACCAAAATGAACAGACAATGGATAGACTCATCATATACATGTCAGTTACATGACAAATTTAGTGCAATTTGCAAGTCCAAGATGGTTTGGAGATCTGCGGAGAGGAATCTCACCACCTCTTGCGGGTGCCATCATTTGGAAGGCAAGCCCTGGGCTCAGTGGGTGAGAGCAAGCGCAGGATAAACGTCGTTTGGCCTGGCGGCCACTGCCTCTCCCACTGTTGACAGGGCTGGCGCTGCAGTCCAGACCAGCAGCCAGGACACCTCCACATCTGCCTCTGACACTTTGGGGAGTTCACCCTTATCCTCACCTTTTCCTGCCATTTCTCCTTTTGCCCGCGCCATCATGCGCCTCTTCCCAGCAACTCCCCATCTCCCAAGCCTTTCATTTCATGCTAAAGTACAGCGCAACCCACCCACATGCCCAAGGCTTCAACGGCCTCATCTCAAGAAATCTGGCCCAGGAGATGTTGGAATCCCGGCTGGGGGACACTCTGCCCTTTTTGGGCAGAGTGTCTACTGCGCCACCGCACTGTGCCGTCCACACCAGCACTTTCCCCCAAACATGAGGCGGTCCCTAAATTCAGCGCTTAGCCCTAAAGTTCCATGTGACCAGTTACGAATGGACAAGTGCATGCGGACAGGGACGCTACCTTTCAATTTGGGCACAGTGGTTGAATGTAGTTGAGGCGTGGACCGGGTCGCAAAATGTGGTGGCCTGACTTGTCTCCCCACACAACATTCCTGGGAGGAGGGCTGAAACACCACCCTCCTCCGCTGTTAAATTGACCCCAGCTACGAGCTGGAAACGCTGCAACACTGGTGTGGGGAGACGTCAGCGGGCCGTGCTGAAGCTCATCAGCTTGGGGCCAGACAGCACACTGCCTACAAAGTGAGTCATGCCATCCTCAATGAGACGGCAATGTGGTTTTTGCCACTGCACCTGGGCCCAGGCATGTTGTCATGTGTGATAATGGCCGTAACCTGGGATTGGCTCTGTAGCTTGGCAGCCTGCAACATATTCCATGCCTGGGCCACGTTTTTAACTCATTGCTGCTAATCTTTTGAAAAAGGTACCCCAATGTTCCTGAGCTACTGGTGAAAGTGTGGCGCTTGTGCGGATAGTTTTTAAAGTCTATAGTTGCCGCTGCTAGCCTCTATGCACTCCTACAACGCCTGTACCTGCTGGAACAACGGCTGTTGTGCGACGTCTCCACACTGCTGGCACTAAACATATCATGTGTTGAGCAGAGTGTGTGAGCAGCAGTCAACTCCCTCAGTTGCTCAACCATGAGTGGCCATGGGTGGCAGACTTATGTGAAATCCCATCCCATCCATTGCACTGGACACGAAACATTAGCATGCGCTCAGCACAACTTCGGATATGGCAGCTGCGTTAAGCAGGGTGCAGGGTACAACACAGACCAGGCCCGAGCACCAGGAACAGGTGTTAGAAATACTGCAGCATCCGCCATTTCCTTCCAATTTTGGGGTTTTGGACCTGCCACCGACTTGTCTGGACCTAAGTGGGGATCATGAGACACAGTTGCCATCAGGGCAAGCTGTGGTCATGTGCGGTTTGCAGTAAGGGGCCAGTGCGCAATTGGAAGAGGAGTTGGTGGATGACGAGGCCACCGACCCCACATGGACAGGGGTGATGTCTAGGGGCTAAAGCAGTGTAGATGTAGAGGGAAGCTAAATCAACAAAAAACCTGGGTAGAAGCAAAGGCATAAACTGGGGTGATGTTTAGGGGCTAAAGCAGTGTAGATGTGGAGGGAAGCTAATTCAACAAAAAAAAACAGGGTAGAAGCAAAGGCATAAACTGGGGTGATGTTTAGGGGCTAAAGCAGTGTAGATGTGGAGGGAAGCTAATTCAACAAAAAAAACAGGGTAGAAACAAAGGCATAAACTGGGGTGATGTTTAGGGGTGAAAGCAGTGTAGATGTGGAGGGAAGCTAAGCAGCAAAAACAGTGGGTAGAAGCAAAGGCATGCAAAACTCTACCCTGTTGGAAGACTTATTCCTAGGTCTGGAACACGTTAATGGCCCCCCTGGACAAATTACTGCCACTCAGGGGCCTAGTGTCAACAGGAGGGACAAGTATAGGCGCATGTTGTGGGAATACCTGGCCGACACCAGCTCTGTCCTCTCCGATCCCTCTGTGCTCTACAGCCTACACTTATTTTCTCATCTTTTTTTCTGCACTGCACATCTCTTGCCTGCTTCCTTTGGGATCTTACAAGTGGTGGTCCACTTCCAAAGATGGTAATTTCACTAGACAGTGTAACGGGAGTAGCTGAGGGATCGCTGTCTTAACCACTTTTTGGCACAAAATTAACTTCCAAAGCCAAATATGGTGCAAGTATATGATGCAAGGACACCTACACACCTATCTCTGACACATTGGGGAGTTCACCCTCATGCGCCCTTTTGGCCTGCACCATCATGCACCTCTTCCCAGCCACTCCACATTTCCCAAGCTTTTCATTGCAGGCAGAAGTACAACACAACCCACCCCCATGCCCAAGCCTTTAACAGCCTCATCGATAAACTGCTGGCCCTGGAGATGTTGGTGTTTGTTTATGCTTCTGGAGACCCAGGCCTTCCGTCAGCAGATGGCAGCTGGGGCACCTCCCTATGCTGGGCCTAGCCGTTACTACTTCTCTTGGTGTGCTGTCCCTGCCTTGCGCCTGCATGTGTCCCATAACATCAGTCGGGCCCAGAGCTCTGTGCTTTGCTGCAAGGTCCACTTGACCACCGACACATGGACAAGCGCCTGTGGTCAGGGATGCTGCAGTGCTTATCTTTAATGACAGGCAGGGTGAATGTCGTGGAGTCTGTTCCCCGGGTGCAAACTGGGGTGGCCTATCTCCTCTCCCAGGCCAAAATTCATGGCAGGAGTAGACTGAAACCCTATGATGCTGCAACCTCCACCCCAGCTACTAGCGGAAAACACTGTAACACTGGCATGGGGAGATGTCAGCAGGCCATGCTGAAACTGATCAGATTGGGGGACAGACAGCACAGTGCCTCCGAGGTCAGGGATGCCATCCTGGCTGAGATGGCATTTTTTTTCCCCTGCTACACCTGAGGCCTGGCATTTTTGCGCCTGTGATAATGGCTGGAACCTGGTAGCAGATCTGGAGCTTGCCAGACTCAAACACGGTCCACGCATGGCCCACGTTTTCCAACTTGTTGGTGCCATGTTTCTTTGAAACCTACACCATTGTGCCTGATATACAGGTCAAAGTGGGGCCATTTTCGTAAGTGAGAACTAGCCTCTGCTAGGCAGAAAACATTCAGAGCACACTCCTCTCATCTTCGCACCGTTGGCTGGCGGAGGAAGACGAGGGGGTTGGAGTGGCATCTGATGTCCCTGTCCCACACGAGGCTAGAGGGTGCACTTCAGTGCATCCCATTGCTTCACCACAAATGGTGTGAAGGGGAGTGGAAAATGGAGGAAATGGAGAGTGACCCTTACAGTTGGGGCCAGCAAAGGCATGCCAAGTAACACACTGGCACACATGGCTGACTTCATCTTGGGTTGCTTTTCAACACATATTTCACATCATGAAGAACAAATAATACTGGATTTTTACAAGCCTCGAACCCCGGTCTAGGTCTAATGTCTGTTCCTTTCTTATATTAGGGGAGAGGGGAAAAAAATTACTTCAGTGATACGTTTAGCGCACATAGACTGACTATTAATGTGTATCCCACTTAGTGTTGTTAGGGTTACACACCGTCACAACCTGGCTAAAGCTTCTATAGCTGTTAATAAAGTCAACATAACTTTACGGTATCCAAAAAGACAGCTGGTACCGACAGAGAGCAAGACAAATGTCAACCAAAGCTGTGAGCTCTGAACACCCACAGTGACTTTGGCGTCATCATCATTATAAGGGAGCGGGTGGTAATAAATAACTTGGCAGTGCCTAAAACCCAAAAAGCTTATACAACTATATTTATATTAAGATACACAAATGACACTTTTCAGTAACATGTCATGAGACAAGCTGATAAGCTCTTCCTTTGTGCAGTGCTATTTGAAAGTTAAACGCTGCCTTTATTTTAATTCTGGAGAAGGTGCAGACATTAGATTTAGAACATGTTGTCTTCATTGTCCAAATCCTCTATATAGGTAACGTTTTTTTCGGGCCGAGCTGTCTGGGAACGAGCTGGTGCAGCACTGACAACCTGGGTGAATATGGCAAGAGCCTGAGATGTAGGGTGAATGAATCCCCAAATTATTTGTGGAATTCCCAGTGAGACAATGGCACTATCTACCAGTAGCAAAAATTGTGGGTGCACGTAACCCCAATATATTCTTTGAATTCCCAATGAGACAATGGCACTGTATAGCAGTAGCAAAAATTGTGGGTGCACGTAACCCCAATATATTCTTTGAATTCCCAGTGAGACAATGGCACTATATACCAGTAGCAAAAATTGTGGGTGCACGTAACCCCAATATATTCTTTGAATTCCCAGTCAGACAATGGCACTATATACCAGTAGCAAGAAATGAGGGTATTTGTAACCCCAATATATTCTTTGAATTCCCAGTCAGACAATGGCACTATATACCAGTAGCAAAAATTGTGAGTGCACGTAACCCCAATATATTCTTTGAATTCCCAGTCAGACAATGGCACTATATACCAGTAGCAAAAATTGTGGGTGCACGTAACCCCAATATATTCTTTGAATTACCAGTCAGAAACTGGCACTATATAGCAGTAGCAAAAATTGTGGGTGCACGTAACCCCAATATATTCTTTGAATTCCCAGTGAGACAATGGCACTATATACCAGTAGCAAAAATTGTGGGTGCACGTAACCCCAATATATTCTTTGAATTCCCAGTCAGACAATGGCACTATATACCAGTAGCAAGAAATGAGGGTATTTGTAACCCCAATATATTCTTTGAATTCCCAGTCAGACAATGGCACTATATACCAGTAGCAAAAATTGTGGGTGCACATAACCCAAATATATTCTTTGAATTCCCAGTGAGACAATGGCACTGTATAGCAGTAGCAAAAATTGTGGGTGCACGTAACCCCCATATATTCTTTGAATTCCCAGTCAGACAATGGCACTATATACCAGTAGCAAAAATTGTGGGTGCACGTAACCCCAATATATTCTTTGAATTCCCAGTGAGACAATGGCACTATATAGCAGTAGCAAAAATTGTGGGTGCACGTAACCCCCATATATTCTTTGAATTCCCAGTCAGAAACTGGCACTATATACCAGTAGCAAAAATTGTGGGTGCACATAACCCCAATATATTCTTTGAATTCCCAGTGAGACAATGGCACTGTATAGCAGTAGCAAAAATTGTGGGTGCACGTAACCCCCATATATTCTTTGAATTCATAGTGAGACAATGGCACTATATAGCAGTAGCAAAAATTGTGGGTGCACGTAACCCCCATATATTCTTTGACTTCCCAGTCAGAAACTGGCACTATATACCAGTAGCAAAAATTGTGGGTGCACGTAACCCCAATATATTCTTTGAATTACCAGTCAGAAACTGGCACTATATAGCAGTAGCAAAAATTGTGGGTGCACATAACCCCAATATATTCTTTGAATTCCCAGTGAGACAATGGCACTATATACCAGTAGCAAAAATTGTGGGTGCACGTAACCCCAATATATTCTTTGAATTCCCAGTGAGACAATGGCACTATATACCAGTAGCAAAAATTGTGGGTGCACATAACCCCCATATATTCTTTGAATTCCCAGTGAGACAATGGCACTATCTACCAGTAGCAAAAATTGTGGGTGCACGTAACCCCAATATATTCTTTGAATTCCCAGTCAGACAATGGCACTATATACCAGTAGCAAAAATTGTGGGTGTATATAGCCCCAATTCTATTGCTAGGGGACTTGCAGGGTATTTCTGAGGTGAAGGTGAGGGGGCACACCGTTGGAACGGGGATTTGGGGTGTATATATGGGGTATACGGGAATACACTGTCAGTGTGTTCCATTCAGGATCCTGGGAAAGCTGGGTTGCGGCGATTGAGCCCGTCAGTGCCACGTTACACTGACAAGCTTCTCCCTGGAATTGAAGTTATATGTAAGCCCAATATATTCTTTGAATTCCCAGTGAGACAATGGCACTATATACCAGTAGCAAAAATTGTGAGTGCACGTAACCCCAATATATTCTTTGAATTCCCAGTGAGACAATGGCACTATCTACCAGTAGCAAAAATTGTGGGTGCACGTAACCCCAATATATTCTTTGAATTCCCAGTGAGACAATGGCACTGTATAGCAGTAGCAAAAATTGTGGGTGCACGTAACCCCAATATATTCTTTGAATTCCCAGTGAGACAATGGCACTATATACCAGTAGCAAAAATTGTGGGTGCACATAACCCCCATATATTCTTTGAATTCCCAGTGAGACAATGGCACTATATACCAGTAGCAAAAATTGTGGGTGCACGTAACCCCCATATATTCTTTGAATTCCCAGTGAGACAATGGCACTATATAGCAGTAGCAAAAATTGTGGGTGCACGTAACCCCCATATATTCTTTGAATTCCTAGTCAGAAACTGGCACTATATACCAGTAGCAAAAATTGTGGGTGCACGTAACCCCAATATATTCTTTGAATTACCAGTCAGAAACTGGCACTATATAGCAGTAGCAAAAATTGTGGGTGCACATAACCCCAATATATTCTTTGAATTCCCAGTGAGACAATGGCACTATATACCAGTAGCAAAAATTGTGGGTGCACATAACCCCAATATATTCTTTGAATTCCCAGTGAGACAATGGCACTATATACCAGTAGCAAAAATTGTGGGTGCACGTAACCCCAATATATTCTTTGAATTCCCAGTGAGACAATGGCACTGTATAGCAGTAGCAAAAATTGTGGGTGCACGTAACCCCCATATATTCTTTGAATTCCCAGTGAGACAATGGCACTATATACCAGTAGCAAAAATTGTGGGTGCACGTAACCCCAATATATTCTTTGAATTCCCAGTGAGACAATGGCACTATATACCAGTAGCAAAAATTGTGGGTGCACGTAACCCCAATATATTCTTTGAATTCCCAGTCAGACAATGGCACTATATACCAGTAGTAAAAATTGTGGGTGTATATAGCCCCAATTCTATTGCTAGGGGACTTGCAGGGTATTTCTGAGGTGAAGGTGGGGGGGCACACCGTTGGAACGGGGATTTGGGGTGTATATATGGGGTATACGGGAATACACTGTCAGTGTGTTCCATTCAGGATCCTGGGAAAGCTGGGTTGCGGCGATTGAGCCCGTCAGTGCCACGTTACACTGACAAGCTTCTCCCTGGAATTGAAGTTATATGTAAGCCCAATATATTCTTTGAATTCCCAGTGAGACAATGGCACTATATGGCAGTAGCAAAAATAGTGGGTGTATATAGCCCCAATTCTATTGCTAGGGGACTTGCAGGGTATTTCTGGGGTGAAGGTGGGGGGGCACACCGTTGGAACGGGTATCGGGGGTATATATCGGGTATACGGGAATACACTGTCAGTGTATTCCATTCAGGATCCGCGGAAAGCTGTGTTGCGGCGATTGAGCCCGTCAGTGCCACGTTACACTGACAAGCTTCTCCCTGGAACTTAGCTCTTACAAGAGCTGTTGTGGTTGTCTTCTCCTTCCTATCCTAGCCTGTCCCTGCCTACCCAGAATCTAAGCCCTAGCTAACTGGACGGAAACCTCCGTCCCCGGTGAATTGCAAGCTCAGAATGACGCGAAGCTGGGCGTCGCTGTTCTTTTAAATTAGAGGTCACATGTTTTCGGCAGCCAATGGGTTTTGCCTACTTTTTTCAACGTCACCGGTGTCGTAGTTCCTGTCCCACCTACCCTGCGCTGTTATTGGAGCAAAAAAGGCGCCAGGGAAAGTGGGAGGGGAATCGAGTAATGGCGCACTTTACCATGCGGTGTTCGATTCGATTCGAACATGCCGAACAGCCTAATATCCGATCGAACATGAGTTCGATAGAACACTGTTCGCTCATCTCTAGTAGATACCAGTTCTACATGGATGCTTTGCAGACAAGATGATTAGCATACATTCAAATCCTTAGACTTACAGATGATGTCATCTCTGTTGACTTTCTGTTTTCTTCTCCACCTGACCAAAACCATGATAATGATTTTCTCTAGTCACTTGTCGTTGTAGAATTTAATGCACTGACTTATCCTTGACTCCTCACTTTTGGAACCAATCCCCACTCTATGCAAAAAATCCACTTTCATTCCCTAGATGTAAAAAATGCCCTCACTGATTAATCCCACAGTAAAATTTCCACTTAAATGGTAATCACACTATATTTATGACCCAAATTTTTACAGAGCTCCACAAAGTCATCCATGTAGTTAAATTGACCCCTTTTTTGTCCCTATATAGTAATAATGTCCTCTTTTCAGCCCGCACATAGTAATAATACTCCACAACCAGGTTCATCATGTGCCTGTGGATACTAAGACTAGAATTGAAAACATAAAATCATGCAATGGCATGACTTTTTATTTTGCATGTATCCCAAGAGTCAGAAGTTTGAACATAAAAGAGTATGCAAACCAGCAGTGAGGATGTTAAAATGCAAAAAGTTAAGTTCAACTTTTTTTTACTATATTTCCTCTTGCTGGACCAATGAACCCAAATCCAAAGCCCCCACTGTTTTGCTCAGTAAACTAAAACAGTAAATCCAGGTGGTATTAGCAATAATGCAAATGGTGCACCTGCACAGGACCCTATGGTGGTGGGGTAGCCATGTCAGCCATCCTGGATCCAGCATCCTACATTTCAGGGACTGTCCTGGTGATGGATCCTTATATAGAGTAGAAACACTGTGACTAATGCTGTATGAGGTTTAGCACAGGGAGGCTTGTTGAGTGTTAAGCTGGAGACAGCAGTAGAGTTGGAGCCTGGCAACAGTTCTTTAGGAACGGGACTGAGTATTCCATTTTATTCATTTATATGTATTTTGTTGTGTGTGGGCCATGAGGGGCAGTTAAACAATGTGGGGGGCACTAAAGTGGGAATTATACTTGAGGGAATAATATGGGTGTACTATACTATGTGCAGACCATTGAAGAGGCATTATATTATGTGGAGGCCACTTAGGGGACATTATACTGTGTTTGGTGATTAGGATGTCAATATAGTATATGTGCGGCCATTTATGGAACATTATATTGTGTTGGACAGCTCAAGGAACATTATAATGTATGGTGGATACTAAGGATTCAACATCAGTGTGTGTTGCTCATTGAACTATTACTGAGTTAGTGCACAAAGGAATTTAGTAGTATTTGTAAGGGCCAAAGAGGACACTGAAAGGTAAAGGGCATGGCATAACACATGTCTGTCTCAGTGTCTTCTGAATTTGGGATGTATGTAAATGATGGTTGTTACATTCCTGCAGACAAGCCTTACATAAATCACTACGGTAAGTAGTCACTACAGTACTATGGCAATGTTTATACATAGTGTCTTTTATCAGATTTATGAAGAAAAGAGAGTTTGGTGTTTGATCTGATCTGAGTACAAAATTACTTCTCAAGTTGTAACATATTTGTTGATTTCAAGCATAATGTTCAAGTCCTAACAATTGCATCCCCCTCCTCCTCCCCCTGGCACCCCTTTCACTTTATTGATGTAGACTTCTGTTCCCAGATAAATCCATCATTCCTATTTAATCTTACCTCAGGCTTCATATATTGATCCTAGCAAACAATAATTACAGTCATTTTAATCAAAGGACAGATGCATTTTTGATAGCTAAGTCTATTAATATATTGAATGATGGTTCCAGCAATTTTAAAGCCTCTCCATTGGCAGACGCATCTTTTTTAGCTCAATCCTGAATATGATATCGACAAATAAATAATTTTCTCTAAGTCTCACTATGTGTATTGGGAAATGATGCTCTGTATATTCATTACGAGGCTGGAAACTTACTCCAGTACACTGTGTGTATAGTTCACATTCTGGGAAAGCAGTTAAAATGGATTATTGTTTTACACATAGAAATTACATAAAATATTACATTAATGTTATAGCTTAGCTCCATAATAAGTTATTAATGGTTTAATTTGTGAAGACAATAGGTCACAATTACTAAATCTGCTGAAGGATGCAAAAAATGGCATTGATCCACAGCAAGCTATCAGATCAATCTACTGTTTCATCTACCAGTCTACCGTTTTGGTTAGTACATTTCAATTATCTGCACTCCAAAATACACGGAGGTCTGAAAATGCAAGATACACGCTATTTTAGTTCTATGTATTTTGTAATTTCTCCAAAACAGTGCACTTTAGTCCATGGACTGTGTCTGGTATGGAAGCTCAGCCAATAAAAATTTTCCTCTATATTATTTTGACCGCATATCAAAATGCATAGCAATATTTAATACTAGAACTATAAACAGTGTGTAATTGCCAGACAGAGGACAGTACCACGGGACACATGTATAGGGTACTCCAGTAACAACAGTATCGGATAAAAAGGGTAAATACTCAAATAACCAGCTACATTACATACTAGTGCATCTCAATAAATTAGAATATCATCAAAAAGTTATTCACTGTTGTTCAGTGGGCAAAGGTGTTTTCAGATGAAAGTAAATTTTGCATTTTATTTGGAAATTACGGTTCCAGACTCTGGAGGAAGAGTGGAGAGGTTGTACACGATCCAAGCTGCTAGAGGTCTAGTGTGAAGTTTCCACAATCACTGATGGTTTGGGGGGCCATGTCATCTGCTGGTGTAGGTCCACTGAGTTTTATCAAGACCAAAGTCAGCGAAGCCGTCTACCAGGAAATTCTAGAGCACTTTGTGCTTCCCTCTGCCAACAAGCTTTTTGGAGATGGAATTTTCATTTCCCAACAGGACTTGGCACCTGTCCACAATTCCAAAAGTACCAAGACCTGGTTTAATAACCACAGTATCACTGTGCTTGATTGGCCAGCAAACTCTCCTGATCTTAACCTCATAGAGAATCTATGGGGTATTGTCAAGAGGATGATAAGAGACACCAGATCCAACAACGCAGATGAGCTGAAGGCTGCTATCATACAACCTGGGCTTCCATAAATCCTCTGCAGTGCCACAGGCTGGTCAACATTTTTGTGTTAAATAATTTTTTTTTACAGTTGATCTTATATAATATTCAAATTTTAAGAGATAATAACTTTTGGGTTTTCCTTGGCTGTAAGATATCAACGTTAACAGAAAGAAACACTTCAATTGAATCACTAAAAAAAAACAAAAAACTTTTTGATGATATTCTAATTTATTGACATGTTCCAAAAATATAACTATATATATGAGTTCAAGTCACTAATGTTAACATACAAATCCATCCACAACCTGTTCCCTCCATATATCTCTGACCTAATCTCCCACTACCTGCCCACACGTAACCTCAGATCCTCCAATGACCTCCTGCTCCTCTCTGCTCTCATCCGCTCCTCACACAACCATCTCCAAGATTACTCCCGTGCATCCTCCATACTCTGGAACTCCTTACCAAGACACATAAGACTGACCCCCACAATCACAGGCTTCAAGAAGGCCCTGAAGACTCACCTATTCAGGAAGGCCTACAACCTCCAATAACACTACTGTCACCACACCGCCATCTGTACAGTCTCCCCCTCTCCTTCTGTCTCTACCCCCCTTCCCTCATAGATTGTAAGCCCTTGTGGGCAGGGCCCTCTATTCCACTGTGACAGTCGGTCACTGTTAGTATTATATTTGTTTGTATATTTTGTGTACTGTATGTAAACCCCCAAATGTAAAGCACCATGGAATTAATGGTGCTATATAAATAAATAATAATAATAATAATAATAATAATAATAATAAAAAAAAAAAAAACCAGACAGTATACAGGTATATACAGCAGATCTAGAGCTTTGTTATGTGTATAAACAATATATTAATAAATACCCGTAATGGCTGTATACAAAAGGGAAATCTCAATAGTCTATGTAAATTTATGGTCTACGACCAGACATGCATATACATAAATCTCTCAAACACAATGAATGCAATTATATGTAAATATGGATTTTTATGCAATACAGGTAGTATATATGCAACACCTCTATAAAGTTGATCTAAATATAAAAGGCACATAAAGGATATACTATTTAGGACATATTCATATATTCTCAAATGGCTATCTACCACAGGGAATATCAATAGTCCATATGTATTATATCATCTACAGCAATGCATATACATGGATCTCCCTAGATACAAACAATAACTGTCAATTATGTATGAAGTATCCGAGTAATAGCCCAGATAAACTAGAAACCAAAGTCAGGTAGTGTTAGGTAGTATTACCTGTAACTATAATGGTATATTAGAATCCCGATACATAGAAAAACACATCTGATGTGTTCCCCCTAAAATGTTTTCCCAATTTAAGCACTGTATATATTTACTTATTTTTAATGGCAACACTGTGGCACCAGCAGTAGGGTAAAGTGGAATGTGAGGGACCAAACTGTGTGGTCCATCATATTATGCCCAGTGCAGCAGACCATTATATAATTGAACAGGCTGCAGAACATGTCTGCCTGATTGATGGCTGTGGTTGTAGCTGTGGAAACGTGTGGCAGTGCAGCAGGACAAAATATGATGGACCAGACCATAGAATAAGTCGGGCTGAGGTAGCATCAGCAGCACAGTACAGTAAATGGAACATGATGATAAAGGGAGACAGTAGCTCCTCTATTCAGAGACATCAGTCGGAGGTTTGTGAAAATTTTCATGTATCCAGGCTTAATTTATTTTCCATACTAGCAGTAGACAGTTATGTTTTTGTAGATGTTACAATGCCACTGGTAGTAATGACCTATCTGCCATTACGGTAGGCTAAAACTCCCATGGTAAATTGGGCCAGCTCCATCCACTGTTTCAACCTATTGGCCTAGAATTCCATGGGGTCACAGTTATTTGCTAGAATATAGGTGCACCCTAGGTATGACTGTACCTGCTGGAGTAGCCGATGGGTTTCAGTTGCTTGTTGTGGATCTGGCACTGCAAGCTGATAAGTTTCTGGTTCATCATGTTGTAGATACTGTATATGGTCTTGCATTTGATGCTGCTGCTTTTATTCCTGACACTTGGAGCTTTGGCACTGGCTGAGTGAGGTGGCCTGGGAGCGGGTAACTGGCAGTTGCAATGGTCTTCCTAAATTAAGTTGGTTATACAGTGTAAACTGGTAATATTGCAATTTTTCTTCCCTTTGGGAAGAAAGGATGAATTCCCCCATTTTGGCTTTATAGCAAGGGACTAAGCGAACTGCCATCTACTACTCATCCCTCTGCTTGATGCTAATAATATGCTTGTTGCTGAGTAAGTAGCAGAGCATACAGCCTGCGATGCTTGCCAGCATGTGCACAGACCCAGGGGTCTGCTATGGTTGGTATTTTTGGTCAGCATAGTCATCTTCATCATCATCATCTTGGAAGAAAAAGGGTGTCAGCCTCCTCTCCTGACTCTGCCTGTGGCATATCATTCCTCTGCATTTAAGGGAGAGTCTTCCTCATCTTCCAGTCTAGGAGTCCCATAATAACCCTGACCCAGTCCCTCATCCTCCCCCCTTTCACTAGAGGGTGATGACATTGACTAAGAGGTAGAAACAGTTCCTGCTCTTTTGTCCCTTGTTGAATGAATAAGTGTAAGTGTAAGGTATAAATTAGAGAGATCAAATTTCTGGTGTTTCAGTTGCCCTTGCGGAAAATTTGGTGGCTTCTTCAAAGGGCTTGAGATGCTGACGTTTCTTAAGGTAACACATTGTCCCTGTTATCTGCTGCATTCAGTATCATTTAATGTCACTTATTCTGCTACTCACACAGATTCTTGAGCATGTTTAAGGTGGAGCTTCATTGAGTTGGAACATCAAACATAAGGTGGTACAAAGGCACTGTTTTATCGCTTCATATCAAACAGTGTGTCTTTTGCGACATAACAAGAGCTAAAACATGCACAACTTATCTGGCCCCTCATTTAAGCTACTATACAGGTTAATAAGGCAGTGAACAAACAGATTAAGGAAATGCACCATACAAGGTCAATGTGGTACTAATCCTAACTGCTACACAGCAACAATCTTGATACCTTTGTCGCTGGCAACATTGCCCAGTTGGAATTCACAAGGAGCCAACTGGCAGGATACTTGCTGCAAGATATAGCAAAACAGCTCCCCCACTGTGTGGCTCCTCCGCAGGCTCATTAATTGTAAAACTGCATGGTAGCGTTTCACCTTACACCCATGAAACAAGAGGGGAAGAGGAAGAGTGGAAACAACACCTCTCCCTGGTGAAGATGATGGCAGGAAATGGACTAGAGTGGAGGGTCCATGGTAAGTGGTTGGATCCACCATGATGTTGGATCCGGAACTACACAAATGGGGTGAAATTAGCACCTGGACTTTTTGGGTTTCTGGACTGTGGTCGCTGCCACTTAAAACAATGACCCAGTGGGCTGTGAAAGCCATGTGTTGTCCATAATTGCTGTTTCATGTGTCGACAATGGCATGCACCTTTCTACAGACACATTCATGCAAAGGCCCACGTTCACCCATCAAGGTTAAGTAAATGCCATCAATACAAGGGAATCAACTAAGTGGTAGGGCAGCTACTGCACAGCCAGCAGCTTGGCCAGGTTTTGGTTAAGTTGCATAGCCGAAAGATGGATGGGCATGTATTTCTGTTTCCTGGATGCACATTCCTTTATGAAATATTGATTGATGTTTGTTTGTAACAAGAGTGTTTGGTGAAGTGTTCTTTTTTTTTTTTTATTAATGTAGATTGTGAGCCCCACATAGAGCTCACAATGTACATTTTTTTTTCCCTATCAGTATGTCTTTTTTTGGAATATGGGATGGAAAGCCATGCAAACACGGGGAGAACATACAAACTCCTTGCAGATGTTTTTTTTTGCCCTTGGAGGGATTTGAACACCAGGACTTCAGCGCTGCAAGGCTGCAGTGCTAACCACTGAGCCACCGTGTGGCCCCTTTGGTGAGGTGTTCTTCACAGAGAAGAACATTTGTGAGACGCAGAACAACTGAAAAGATGCTGGAAGAGCCTGACGCCATCTGTCAAGTATGATGGAGGTAATGTGATGGTCTGGGGTTGCTTTGGCGCTGGTAAAGTGGGAGATTTGTACAAGGTAAAAGGGATTTTGAATAAGGAAGGCTATCACTCCATTTTGCAACGCCATACCCTGTGGACGCTTGATTGGAGCCAATTTCATCCTACAACAGGACAATGACCCAAAGCCACCTCCAAATTATGCAAGAATTAAACAGCAGGCAACTGGTATTCTATCTGTAATGGAGTGGCCAGCGCAGTCACCAGATCTCAAACCTCATCCCTGAATCTGCTTGAAGTAGGTCTTTTCTCTCCGCGTTTTTCTGCATTTTTTTTCAGCGTGGCCCAGGCGGAAACCTGACAGACCCCATTATAGTCTATGGGATCTGCGGGTTTCTGCAGATAACCACTTTTTAAGCAGATTAGGTTTCCGTTTCTCAGGCCCCCAGCAGACCCGAGTATTGGAAAGCTGAACACTATTGTGAACCTAGCATAATTTGGGTATTGTGGCTATCTATATGAAAATTTTGCCATTTCAAATTTTGAAAACTGCATTTTTTTTTCAAATTTTTACCAAGTTTCCCATTTCTCCATAATTAAAGACAAAATATATCGACCAAAATTTACCACTGACACAAAGTACAAAGTGTCATGAAAAATCCCCCTCAGAATCACTTTGAGAAGTTAAAACGTCTCAAAGCTATTACCATAGCTTACCGCTCTTAACATTCAGAACAATTGGCTGAGCATGCATGTGTATTGGGAAGGTCTGCTATCTAAAATATTTGGCCAGCTTTGCAGTGAGTGTATCAGCTAGTGATCATATTGACATAACACATTTCCAGTTATTGCAGTCGCAGCATGCCAAACCATTTATGACATTGCCTAATTTGATAATATTACTTTCCTCATGCTGTTTATCTACATCTTATTTCTGAGTTTTCACCTATGGGAAATGATAGAGGTCAGATTTAATGAACTGAATGAATGAAATTAGCCATAATATTTTATTTACATAGTAAACTAATAACTGCTAATACGAATATTGGCAATTCAGAAGTAAAAGGAGACCAGTAGAGACTGGAGCATCAGCAAAGCTAGATCTACCTTCATTCCTTAAATTGGTGACGATTGGTTACTTAGAATCCGTGTCTTTTCAACATTTACTGTATTTATTTACTATAAGACTTCATCCAATATGTCTTATATCAATACTGACAATATCAAGCCCATCAACTGTGCAGACAAGGCACCAATGTTTGTCATTTACAGGATCTTGAGTTGTATCACACAGTAGCCAACATATAGAAAACAGTTTCACATTAGGGCTATGGTATCCGCATAGTATTTTACCAATGTGTTCATACAATAATTTCAGAAAGAAAGTCATAATTCCACTTACACACCATATTTGAGAGGCCACAAAATATTACCAAGAAAGCACTGCCATTTCTATCAGTATCTATACTGACGAAGAACAATATATGACAAACTACACCGTGCCGTGATTTTTTTTTTTAACAGAAACTACGCCGAAATGCAAAAGCAGTGTGTGGAAATGTAAGTACGGCCTTACTGCTCCCAAAGAAATTAAGATCGTACGTAGGAGGATGATGTGAATCTAATGCACTTGATATATTGACCATCTGGCAATGTAACCGCCTTTAACTTTACAAAAATTCAAAATTAGGAAAAATAAATCCTATGAATCTCCATATTCTGTCACCTGTTACTTCTTATATTTCAGTGTATAGAGGTCTCTAAGGCAGGGTCTCAAACTCAATTTACCCCGGGGCCGCTGGAGGTAGAATCTGGGTGAGGCTCAGCTGCATCAGGTTTTCACAATTTTTTTTTTTCTAAAAGTCGCCATATTCTGACAGCCGTAACTTTTTTATACTTCTGTGTACGGGGATGCATAGGGCGTCTTTTTTTGCGGGGGCAGGTGTACGTTTTAGTTCTACCATTTTTGGAAAATGCTATTGCTTTGATCACTTTTTATTAAAATTTTTATCAGAATCAAAACAGTGAAAAAACGGCGGTTTGGCACTTTTGACTATTTTTCCCGCTACGGCATTTACCATACAGGAAAAAGATTTTTATAGATTTGTAGAGCGGGCGATTTCGGACACGGGGATACCTAACATGTATGTGTTTCATAGTATTTAACTACTTTTATATGTGTTCTAGGGAAAGGGGGGTGATTTGAATTTTTAATACTTTTTATATTTTTTTAATATTGTATTTTTTACTTTTTTTTTTTTTTTTTTTTTGCATTTATTAGACCCCCTAGGGGTGCTGAACCTCAGGGGGTCTGATCACTAATGCAATGCATTACAATGTGTTGGTGGTGGAGGTAATAGTGGTAGGGGGTGTGTAACTGGTAGTCATGCAGGTAAGGGTGCATTCACACGATGTAACGTGCAGCGTGATCTGGCACGTATACGGTGTGTGAGAGTTTGCGCGCCGTAAAAGTTCCCATTGATTTCAATGGGAATTAGGATCGTATACGCCGCGTTATTTTGCGGCCGTGATTTTGCAGCACCCTGAGAGTGCTGGGGAAAATTTATTAGGAATTGTGAGGGCATAGAGGAATCCCATTGACATGATGAGCCACAAAAAAGTGAGGAAAATGATGACATTACTGAATCCCATGATGTTTTGATTACAGATAAGATCTGTCAACTGGTTGAGGTAAGAAGAAGAGGGTGGTGCCAGTTGCAACAGCAAGAATACTGCCTGATGTGCAACCTAATATCCAAAAGAACTACCTGGAGTAGATGTAAGGCAAGCTTAAAGTAGATGGTTGTGACGCTGGCAGACAAGCTTCCACTGCTGCTGACTTTGGCGACAACATCTGCCTGCAGTCACCTCCTGTAGAATTGTTTTGTACATTTCCAAATGAAAAATCAATGGCAAAGTGTAAGATCTGCAAGCAGATAATTAACCATGGATGTGCTGGCACATCACCAACTCATTTGATAAAATGGAATTGGCAGCCGCACCATGTGAGCAAAACCATTCTATTCCTTCTCCCAATGATTGTCTTTGTAGGCAAGCCACATTTATACCTAGCCTGTGGTCATTATTATTATTATTATTATTATTTAGTTATATAGCACCATTAATTCCATGGTGCTTTACATTTGAGGGTTTACATACAGTACATAAAATATACAAACATATATAATACTAACCGTGACCGACTGGCACAGAGGGATAGAGGGTCCTACCCGCAGCACCGCACCGCTAATGAGGCGAGCTGAGGTGACTGCCTCGGGCGATTTTTCTTTTAAACTTTTTTTTCACTAAACTAACGCGGGAGAGCTGCCACTCTCCTGCGTTGGTTCACACGTCTGAGTCTCAGCGCAGGTGGCGTCATCACGCCGCCTACGCTGAGACACAGACGTATTACTTTGCTGGGTGAATTTTATTTTTTTAAATAGGCTGCTACCTGCTGGAGTATCCCCAGCAGCTAGCAGTCTATTTACCAACCTCCCCGGACCTGCTCACTGCCGCCTCCCGCTTCCCCTTGTACTATAGGCCATGGAGGGCGGTAGTGAATAGGCCCGGGCCAGGCCGTGATCCAACTACCACTATTATTATACTCGGGGGTCTTTTCACCTCTCCGGGATCCGATGTTAATCCTAGTGGGCTTCGGTCCTATATGGTAATGTGGTCTGGGATATTACGATTTAGGCCCAAAGCCTGTGCTAGCAGTACCATATAGCCCCAAAGCCTATGCACATAGTTACTGCAAGCACAGGCTTTGGGCCTGTACAGCAATAGGCTGTTACTGCTACCAAAAGGCTTTGGGCCTACATGGTAATATCCCAGACCACGTGACGTCTGACACATTATCATACAGGCCCAAAGCCCACTAGGATTAACATTGGGTCCTGGAGAGGTGGGTAACAGTGTTTATTATGTTCCCTCATCTACCCCAGGGCTCCGATTATTATACTCGGGGATCTGAAAAGGCGCCACCCCCTGAGTGGCTGGCTGCCTTGATGCAGTGCTCCAAGCTGGGAGCAAATTTTATCTTTCCTTTCTCACTCTTTTTCTCTGTATCTTCAAGAATCCTGTAACCAAGAAAGCTAGCACTATGAATTAGCAACTATAAATCGAATGGAAGACCCTGTGGAGTATTTTGTTCCTTTTGTTTCTATTGTAAAGCATGGACAATGACAAGACCTGGTTCAGCTGGTTTCCTGTTTGCACATGTGCCTGCTACCATCCCCCCAGGACACCATGCGGCATGGAGGAAAACCTACATGGAAGTGTGGACTTCTTCTTCAAGGAGATGATTTTTTGGCATCTATTACTGATGTGTGAAGATGCCTACAGCTGACTGGTATTTCTTTCTTCTACTGTGGACACATGGGACTCTGCTACAGCCTGGGAACCTACCATCACCCACCTACCCCAAGAGTTATGGAAGCTTGGCAAGAAAGCAGCACCATGTACACCTGGATGGTTTCTGACTTCTAGAACACATTGGTAAGAAGGAAGGAGGAGGAGGGCTTGTGATGAAGGACATTTGGGGCATTTTTTGTGGTTAAAAGGACAATAGTGCTGATGCAAGATTCCGAACTATCAGCTGTGAGCGGGAGATCTCACCACCTACCAAGAACTACCACATGTTATCATGATAGCTGACTATGTCCCCCACCTCTGCAAAATTTCTGCTTGTTATATCCACATGCTGTGACCCCTCCTCATGTCCTACAACCACAGTCGGCTGTATTATTATTATTATTATTATTATTATTAACATCAATCCGCACAGAGAACTAAATGATCCTGCAGTGTGTCTGTGTTTCTTTCCTTTTTAGTTGCTATGATTCCTAAGATTTCTCTATCTGCCATGAGCTTGTATGTATTTTTCTCTCTTGTTATATACTACTGTACCATCTATGAAACTGTATCACTGAAATTCTCCATTGTGGGACTATTAAAGGAATATCTTATCTTATCTTATAATAATAGTTCATGGGCGTGCAACTGTGGGGCATAATAGAGCTTGAAGGGTCCACTGTGGCCCCTGTAACCTCTATTATGCCCCACAGTCTATTGTGCCACTGTGGGGCATAACATAGACTGCAGGGGACGCTGTGGGATATATATATATATATATATATATATATATATATATATTTATATTTAGGGGTTGGGTGCATGGAAAAGTGAGGAGTCAAAGATGTCTGTGTTTCAAACTTTACAGAGTAAAGTCACAGCTGGAAGAAGTGGTCAGGGCGGCCCAAAGGGAAGAGACTGGAAATGTGGGAAGACGTCTCCTGTGAGTATTACTGCACAAAATATTACTGCATTGTATTTATTGTAATGCTAGCATCCACAACCCCCCCACTGTCTGAGGCGGATGGTCAAAAGATGAACAGACCCCCCCCAGGCTCAATACCGGGGGGGGGGGGGGGGGTGTCTTTTGATCATCCGCCTCAGGTAGCAGAGAGGCTAGGTTCACCACTGCCTGTCCGCTAGGGCTCACAGTCTATGAGGGAAGAGGGATAGAGACAGAAACCGAGGGAAGGTGGTAGGCCTTCCTGAATAGGCTATATTTCAGGGTTTTTTATTGTGGGAGTCAGTCTTAAGTGTCATAGTAGTGAGTTCCAGAGTATGGGGGATGCACGAGAGAAGCCTTGAAGATGTTTGTGTGAAGAGTGGATAAGAGTAGAGTAGAATAGGAGTTCTTGGGAGGATCCGAGGTTATTGTAGGCAGGTAGTGGGATATTAGGTCAGAGATGTATGGCAGATACAGGTTGTGGATAGCTTTATATGTCAGCATTAATATTTTATCCATGTGCCAAGGTTGCCTGTTGATTGGTTGGCCCCTAGTATTTGTGAAGGAGGCCACAGAGTATATGGATCTGTAATAATGAATGCTATATTTACGGATATCAAACTTCTTGAGCTATAATAATACCATAGCTTGCAAGGATTTCCCTTTCTCGATTCTGGGAAAGCTTGGTAACATACCAGGTAATCTGTAATAGGGACTGCCAAATGCGAAATATACCTAAAGAAATCCACCTGCTGTTTTCCCAAATCATGCCAAGGCTAGCTTGATTTGCATGTCAGGGCTTTGGAAAACCTGGGTAATAGTTTGTGGAGATGTGATATGGAATACAGAATAGTACATTTATCTAAATAAATCCCGATCCTTGCCACATAATTGTGCCATATCATGTCATATATAACTTCTAGGGTCCAGGAAAGCTGGGTAACATACCAGGTAATGACGTATTCATGACTGCTGAGTATTGAGTATTCTTAAAGCGATTCTATCATTAAAACACAATTTTTTGTGACTAACAAGTAAGAATAGCCTTAAGAAAGGCTATTCTTCTCCTACCTTTAGATGTCTTCTCCGCGTCGCCGTTCAGTATAAATCCCGGTTTTCGTCGGTATGCAAATGAGTTCTTTGTCAGCACTGGGGCGTCCCCAATGCTGCGAGAGAATTCTCCAGCGCCACCTCCATCTTCTTCAGGAACGGCCTCTTCACGCGTCTTCTTCCGGCGGTGAGAGAGAAACTTCTAGGCCTCGGGCAAAGCCGACTGCGCATGCCCACAGGCCACAAGAAAATGGCTGCTTACTTACTAGGTAGAAGAAAACAAAATATAGGAGAAGAATAGCCTTTCTTAAGGCTATTCCTACGTGTTAGTCCCAGAAGTTTGTGTTTTAATGATAGGATCCCTTTAAGTAAAACCTACTTATTCCGTAATTGTACCTTACATGACAGATAAATTTCCAGGGTCCCAAGAAAGCTGAGTAACATACCAGTCAGTGCTGTAATACAGACTGTTGCTGAAGAAAAATCTACTTATATATAAACCTCTTACTTACTTATAACACAGATAGCTAGTTCTCAGGAATATGGGAAAGCTGAGTGATTTGCACAAAGCAGATGAAAACCAAACAGTTGTAATCTGTTACTCTCCCTTGTGTAATTCATGCTCTGGAAGTGCTCTGCCTCTATTACACTCAATAGCACTCCATTACATAATTATACTGAATGTGAGCTAGGTCTCTCTCCTCCATTATAAGCTCCATCATCACCCAAACTTCCTATGTTGCCATGCTAGTGCTGGCATTGTACAGAGGTAAGAAACACTGTCTGCCTAAGCTATGGCTGCTAAACTGCTGACAGCTGCAGTTTAGCCATTAGCCCTGCCAGACATAGCCAGAGATGAACGATGTCTGCAGATTTTTGTTTAGCATGCACATTTTTGTTTTTCGTCTTGGTTTCCAAGGTTGTGTCCCTTTAAGAGGATTCTTTGTGCAAACATAGATTGAAAGCTGCCCAAGGTTGTAAAAAGAGACTTTTTCAGAAGGATAGTATTTTGTCTTCGGTGTACAGTAATATGGAGGGCTACTGTGCTTTATTTCTGTAAAACGTCAAAAACAGTTCTGCAGCTTCAGTCCCTGCACAAAAGTAACTATGGAAATTAATAGAAAAGAGCTGGATTCTTAAAACATTTTATGTTACATATGAAATGAAGGAGAAAATGACTGCATAAAAATAAGAAAATATCAAATGGATAAATAGTAAATATGTAATGGTAAAGTCAATGTCTCCATCTAGCAGAACAGAATGTGTTCAGTCATAGCCATCACCACCCCCTCCTTTTTCTGTTTCCAAAACTATTGTGTACCTCGTTTTTCACCAACAAGAAAACCTTGAGCTTTAGAAGTTCTTCCGCCTTGTGTATTGAATGTGCTAAAAGCTGCAAAGCCTGTTAGAAGACCTACTTCAGCCTTGCTAGCTGGCATGTGGTGCACACATTTACTTTACAGTCTCATATTTTTATAGTCCCAGCATTCATAACATTTTTTTAGAGATAGATTATCAAATAAGAAAAAGAAATTATTATTATAATAAATTCATAAACCAAATTTCTCTGAAATTATATTTTGGGTCACACATTAAGAACTCATCAATCTTCCATTATGTCTAGTTTAACACAATGGAAATAATTATGAAGAAATTCCTCATGCACACAAATGTAGGTAAAAACGGATTCAATATTTTTTAACTATCTATTAAAAATAATAGATGAACTTTTTTTTAATGACACTTCCCAGTGATCCATTTTTTTTTTTTTGTAGATTGTGAGCCCCACATAGAGCTCACAATGTACATTTTTTTCCCTATCAGTATGTCTTTTTGGAATATGGGATAGAAATCCATGCAAACACGGGGAGAACATGCAAACTCCTTGCAGATGGTTTAATGCCCTTGGCGGGATTTGAACACCAGGACTCCAGCGCTGCAAGACTGCAGTGCTAACCACTGAGCCACCGTGTGGCCCCTCTGCTGCTCCATTTTTAACATCCATGAAATGGATACATAAGCTGGAAAACAGACATTGAAAGGTACCCATAGAAACATAGAAGACTAATGGTAGAAAAAGCCCCCTAGGGGCAACGTGGTGGCTCAGTGGTCAGCCTTGCAGCGCTGGAGTCCTGGGCTGGAATCCCTCCTGAAACATCTGCAAGGAGTTTGTATGTTCTCCCCATGTTTGTTTGGATTTACTCCCATTCTACAAAGACGTACTGATAGAAAAAAAAAAAAAATTACATTGTGATCCCTATATGGTGCTCACAATTTACATAAAAAAAAAGCCCCTTGGTTCTTCTAGTCTGTCTTTATATTTTCGCCATTTTATCTTAGGATAGACATATGTTTATTCCAGGCATGCTTAAATTTACTCGCTGTAGATTTTTCAATCACATCTTAACTATTCTTTCATTGAAATAGTATCTACAGATATTGCTTCTGATCTCCGATTTATTATTCTGTACAATATAATGAGAAGCTGAAAAAATTCAGAATGTGTATTAATTGGAGAAAAAGAGCATTTTTGTGATTTTCTTACGGCTTAGTTTTTACAGCGTTAACTGTGCAGTAAAAATGACATGTCACCTGTATTCTATGTTTTGGTACAGTTCTGAGGATACCAAATGTATATGGTTTTATTTACATCTTAACCCCTAAAAAAAATCCAAATTTTTGCCCAAAAAACTTTTTTTTCCTTAAAGTCGCCATATTCTGGCACCCCTAACTTTTTTATATTTCCATGTATGGGAAACATAGGGTGTATTTTTTGCAGTGCCAGGTCTACTTTTTAGTTATACCACTTTGGGGAATATCTATTGCTCACATTTTATTCAGATTTTTATCAGAAGTGAAAAAACAGCCTGCTGGCACTGTTTATTTTTTTTTCCGCTACAGCATTCACCATACAGGAATATTTTTTTTAGATACCTTATGTGTATGTGTCTCACAGTAATTTTTTACTTTTATATGTATTGTAGAGAAGGGGGGTGATTTGAATTTTTAATTGTTTTTACTTTTTACATACTGTATTTATTAGACCTCCTAAGGGTCTTCAACCCCAGAGTGTGGTTGTGGGTACTTCCAATCCTGTCAAAAATAGCACCTTGGACAGCTTTTACGGAATCACTGGGGGCCTGACCTTAATGCCGCTATCAGTGCGGATATTGATCATGGGCGTTTGATCTGGGTCTTTGCTGTATAATACCTTCCTAATATTAGCTACCAAACCTTATGTCACCTACAAAAGTATAAAAAAAAAAGAGACCCAGGACGTTCCCTGAGGTACTCCACTCACTACTCATCTATTCTCATACCGTACACTATGTGCAACAACCTTCTGATATCTATTTGTCGACTAACTGCAAATCCATTGAATTATTCTCACATTAAGTCCAATCTTCAATAAATTATCTATGAGCTCAATATCCACAGAGCCACTTTTATGGCAGAGAAGAGAAGCAATACAAATGCAACCCAAAAAATAATCATAAAACACATCAAAGTATATCATTTTATTATTGATGAATACAAAATACAACGGAAATCCAATAAAAACACTAAAACATGAAGAGATGGAGGTCACTATACTACACACCATTATGACAATATGTATAAATATCATAAGTCCAATATGTGAAATGAATAAGATTAGTTTTACATGGTCTTCCTCAGAAACGCCATACTGTTTTGGATCCAACTAATTGCTGTTTTTTAGGTGGTCAATTCTAATCTTTTTCAATGGGGTTTCCATGATTTTTTTTTACCAAGGTCATGCTTTAGCAGGGACTGGCTAGGAGCAGCAATCACAGATCCCAGTTCTTTAAGGACTCCGGAATGGACCCATTGCCTTGTTTGACTTTAGTTTCAAAGGTATTTATTGAATGAAAATAAGTTAGTGTGAACCTAGTCTAAGACAGAGTTGTATTGGGTTGTCAGGTTGGAAAAAAATGTAAAAAATAGAATTTTTTTTATGGATGTTATGCATGGTTCATTAAAAAACAATGTACATATCCATCCATTGGCTGTCATTATTCTAAAAATTGATGTCTGGTGGATGTTAAAAATACATTTGTCCCACATCCATTTTTCTGTGTCATTTGCATGAGGCCTTAACTCTCAAGGTTATGTTTCTACATTTTTAGAACATCCAGCAACAAGAATACGATACATGAATGGCAATGTGATGAAAATTTCCAGCCAGCTGGTAAAATTGATATTTATTCCAAATGGATTGGCATATGAAAACATAATAATAATAATAATAATAATAATAGTGGACTGTACATTTACATTTTACCACTGATTTTCTGACTTGGGTTTTAATGTCATCTGCCTCCATAGGTCACTAAGATCTATACAGCTGAGCTCAGATAAGCCCTTTGATAGAAGAAGTATAGGCACAACATTTCCTTAAGATACATTTAATCCAAGATCGAACTGGGAATAAGGTTAATGGGGAAGCAATTCACGTAATTATCCCTCCACTCAGCAATTATTGGATAACCAGTCTGCACTAATTTCACCTTGCGGGGCTGACTAACTAATGGCTCACCTAGCTGCATCACTGATCAGGTAGCCTGGGGTTTCAATCCAACTCTTTCTTTTGCTGAGAATTGATTTTAAGAAAAGCCCAGACATTGCAGAATACATTCAGTAGACCATTCCAAATGGTAAATAATGTAGTAAAGATGCAACATCTTCGAGGGATTCTGCCTAATCAATATAATTTTGGCCTATTACCTATTACACACACACACACACACAGACACACACACACACACACATAAAGATATATGTACTTTATATGTTTTAACCATGTTTTTTATTCACATTTTCATGTCAAAGAGGGATTACTTCTTACATTGTATAGCTGAAGAGTCGGCATTTAGGGGATTGGTCGCTATGGCAACAAAGATTTGCTATACTGTTATGGCTGATTATCTAATTAGATGTTCCCAAAGGTTTTAATGAAAAATGGCTAGGGATAAACAAAAGGGACTTATATATATATATATCTTATATTGAGTTTGTGCATGATACTATATTCCGTATCAGTGGTGCACCGCATCAGGCAGCGCTATCCATGGCAACCTAGGGGGGTGGCATTTTAACAATTTACTTAACCTAAAGCAGCCAAAGACAGGCTACTTTAAGTGTAGGCAGTGGAGGAGAGAGGTTGGCCGTGAGGGAGCTCAGGGTGCCTGCAGCTGCAGATAAAGTCTACTCACTTGTCTATGCTCCTGTCCTGGCCACCCGCCACTGTGGCTTCTACTCTTAACAAAACTTATCTAGTACCCTTACATTTTTGTGTTAGGAGACCATATTAGTTTTTCTAGTTTATCTCCTACGGGTCCTTCCACCATCAGTGATTGTGCTTCTATACTAAAGTCCCAATGCTAAATAATGCTGGGATGCTGTATGTAGTGTTCTAGCGTTCTTCAGCTTTGTTATGTAATTGTAGCAGTGGCAGCTACAGAACAAACACCCTGGAGTCAGCAGCAGAGACAGGAGCGTGGACAGGTGAGTAAAGATTGTCAACTGCTACTCTGTGTGGGGTTAGGGTAAAAAAAAAGAGTCATATACTGTATGTAGGGGGTATACAAGGGGTCATAAACTGTGGGGGGTATAAAAGGTGGTCACATACTGTGTGGACCCATTAAAAGGGGTTAGATACTGTGTAATATAAAACATTTTTTGAGGAGTCTTCCGTAGGTGATACATTTTTTAATGGCTAACTAAAAATGATGCCATTAAATAAGGTATCAACTACTGAAGACTCCTCAAAAAATTTCATTTCCACCAGCTAACATGGTACAAAGATATTTTTCCTTATAGATACTGTGTGTGATACTAAGAGTGCAGCAGAGCTGGGGATAGGTAAGTAACAGTGTGTTTTTTTTAATGTTTTTATCCCCACTGGGTCTTCCATTACTATACTCTGGGGTCTGAAAAGACCCCAGAGTATAATAGTTGTTCATGGGTGTCCTCAATGGAGCATAATACTGTGTGCAGAGGCCACTATGGGGCATAATACTGTGTGCAGGGGACACTATGGGACATAATACTGTGTGCAGGTGCCACTATGGGGCATAATACTGTGTGCAGGTGCCACTATGGGGCATAATACTGGGTGCAGGGGCCACTATGGGGCATAATACTGTGTGCAGGGGCCACTATGGGGCATAATACTGTGTGCAGGGGCCACTATGGGGGATAATACTGTGTGCAGGGGCCACTATGGGGATAATACTGTGTGCAGAGGCCACTATGGGTCATACTACTGTGTGCAGAGGACACTATGGGACATAATACTGTGTGCAGGTGCCACTATGGGGCATAATACTGTGTGCAGGTGCCACTATGGGGCATAATACTGGGTGCAGGGGCCACTATGGGGCATAATACTGTGTGCAGGGGCCACTATGGGGCATAATACTGTGTGCAGGGGCCACTATGGGGCATAATAGTGTGCACAGAAAAGTGTGTGTGTGTGTGGGGGGGGGGGTTGGTTGATCGAGGTCTTTGGTGTCGGTCGGGGGGGAGGGGGGCATGTCAAAAGTTCGCCATGGGGCCCCGCCATTCCTAGTTACGCCACTGATGTAAACACAAAGATAACATTTCCTGCAGGTCCATTGTCAGTATCGAGCATATAAATGTTCTTATTTTATATTTCTTGTAATCACATTATATAAACTTTCATGGCAAAGGCAATGTTTATATCTACTGAGGTACTTTTTAGTGTCCTGTCCATCAAACAGTCAACATCCAGCCATTAGCTTGTTGAAGAATACAGAAAGTGAGAAGAGAGAGATGGAGATAGGGGATGAGAAAACCCTTTTAGGCAGAAGCCTCACGTGGCGAAAACATTGTGGCAAAAAACGTGACATTGCACAGTCCCTGCAAAGGAGATGGGATTTTAGTGGGTCCCTTCCACACATTGTAGAAAGAGTACCACAGCGGAAATGCTGCAATTTCCAAAACCAATGCATTTTTGAAAATTGTAGCATGTCAATTATACCTATGGAAACGCTGTCTGTTGTTTGCATATAACTTTTTCCTACTGTATACTTCTTACCTTATGGTGATTGTCCCATAAATAAGACCTATCCACTATTCACAGCATAGGTGATAAGTGTCTAATCAGTGAGGGTCTGATAGCTGAGACCCCAGATTTGACCAATTGGGTTCTAAGTAGAGATGAGCGAACACTGTTCGGAACAGCCATTCCGAACAGCATACTCACAGCACGATCCCATAGAAATGAATGGATGCGGCCGGCACACGGGGCGTTAAGCGGCTGGCCACCGGCAAAGTCTGCGTGCCAGGTGCTTCCATTCATTTCTATGGGAGCGTGCTGTTCGGATCGGCTGATCCGAACAGCACGCTCCCATAGAATAAGATTTTATGTCACATGATCGCAGGAGACAATGGAAGCCTGATACAATGACCTGGCTCCTATATTGGCCTTCTGTGATTTGATGACTTTTTTAAAACATAGAAATGTGAGATGTCGCTCTAAAGGTTACGCTAAATAAAATTCATAGCATCACTCGTATATTTTATATCTTTACTTTCTATTCTCACAATTGGTTACAATACATTACAATAATATTTAAAAGAGTTATCTGGTTTCTAACATTGATGACCCATCCTTAGGATAGGCCATCCATATTATATCTGCGGTAGTCTGACACCTGGAATCCCTACAGATTACCGGTACCCAGACAGCAGGGCTTTCAGTATTACTTACATATGGTGAGACTCACTGCTCACTCGCTGTACAAACTGTAGTGGCAAGTGTAGATATTGCAGAGTTGCCCCATAGATTTCAGTTGGACAGCACAGCCTGGTAGAAGATGTACCACATTTATGAAGACTGGCATTAATAATGCTTTTTGACAGCCTGTTTTTACAGCCATTAAAACCACTGATAAGGTAATGTGAATAGACCTATTAACATACATGGCCATGTGATGGCCTTTCCAAAAAAACAGCTGTTGCATGGCCATTAATCATTGCCATGTAAAGTCCCGTCTAAGGACTTGCATCGAAAGACACAGATGTTTTTCACAGGCATTGGAATAAAGAAACAGAAAATAGTAGAGTTAGTAAAAGAAATAGGCTACCAAATAGTCATATTTGAAGGAAATGCCTAGTGTCGTCAATGATGACATCTTCTACAATTTTTTTTAATAATATGAAATCTATGTAGTCTAACTAGCTTCACTATGGGAGCAGTATAGAAAAAAGATCATTAGTAAGCAACAGCACAGCTATAAACTAGAATATATGGCATATATTCTATTATAAGGTTAGTACTAGGCAAACTAAATTGGCAGCTTAATCTTAAAAAATGAAAAATGTATTAAATGTACTACATATAAACCCTTCCCATTATAAATGTTTTTCCAGCTTTCTCTCAATATGTTGAAACTGTGTAGTTGCTTGATACAACACATGACAGTGAAAAAGACGAGGTGACGGCTGTTTTAGTAATGAATGTCACATGGTCATTTTGAGAACACCTTGATTTCCATGTGTCTATACACATGTCTGTTTTCGAGGCTGACCATTTTTCACGATGGTCAAAACCACTGACATACACTTTGTCCCTTTTTCACTAACTGTAACATCTTTTACCGTCCGGGCTTTGGCGACATCATACAGCAGCATTCTGCAGCACAAGAGGCGTGTTCAGCTGTGATTTCTATCTTTGGGTTCTTCTTGCATTGTCTGAACACTTTCCTATTCTTTCACCTTGGTAATTGATTTTCCACCACACCCATCTCCTTCACCTTCATTTCCCTCTGCTCCTCTAATAGTTAATTTTAGCCTTGCCCTGTGATTGACAGCCTCCCATCCTATCAACTACAATGCGGGTTCTTCCTCCCTAGTTATTCTAGGCTCACATTCACATTGGTGCTTGCTATTGCCTTGTGCGTGCTGGCTTTCTATTGCTATTATTACTTGTATTCTGATTCTTGACCTCTGGCTTTCCCTATTGACTATTCTTTTGGACTTCGATTTGGCACTGCATTGCTCGACTGTTACTTGACCCTTGGCTAGCTGACCTCCCTTTGTTGTTGTTTGTCTTGTCTGTGTTTTGTGTCTAACGTATATAGGAAGGGATCGTCTCCAAGTTTCCGCCTATTACATAGGATAGGACTAGGCAAGCAGGAAGGGGTAGTGGGGGGTTTCAGCTTAGGGCTCACTGTCTCTTGTTGCCCTGTCCCAGGGTTTCCAGCAGCTACTGGGGAATTGCTGTCCTAGCAATTCCCTAACACTAACCCAATAGAAATCCATGGACACTTTTTACTCTTACTTTATCATCATAATGTATGGTTGAACAATAAATTGTATTACTGAATCATGTAGACCTGGAGTGTGTGAAGGTAATATTTTGTGATGTATTTATTTTTTGCTTTATATACAGTATATCGCATGCCCATTACTTTCCTGTAAAATAATACAAAATTATGGCTGGCCGTGTAAGACATAATTTGGGCATATTACATAGTATGAGATGGCCGATTTGTTGACATAATTTGACCCTGCATATGACCAAACAGTATTTGTGGATACAAATAATGCCAAATTAATCTAATTTGTGATTATTGGGCTCAGGTTGTACAATGCCATTAGGCACCTGCTTAAATTATGTCTAGTACCTGTCTTGGATTATGATTACAATCTTATTTAAATGATAGTAATATTGGATATATAATAATTAATGTAATGAAACTGAATGTAAAGTGAAATCTATTTACTCTGGATAATGTTCTAAAAATACAATTTTTTTAAATGCCTAGAACATCTTTTTTCATGCTAAAAAGGTTCTCAGTAAATGCAGATATCTCGTTCAATGAGAGAATGCCAAACAGAATGTATATTATTTACTGGAACAAATTAGGATGCAGCTTCCCTTAATTTCTCAGCTAAGTGCTCCTTAAATGTTCAACACTAACTGAATTATGAGATGAAAGTGCTTTTAAATGGGATTTACTGAAAATCGGTGCCATTTTTTGGTTCCAATTTCTGACGTGTCCCTGGAGACTTTGTCCCACAGTTAACCCTATTAAATGCCATAGGGTGTGCACACCAAGATGGATTGCATTGTTGTACAATACAATATGTTTATGTCTATATTCCTTTTTCCGCTAATAGCGTTCATTAGTATATGTTAGTCTGCACTCACTAATAAGACAATGGAGTTTTCAAAGAAAATGAACAGCTACAGTACAATAACTGGAGTGACTATGGCAGAAGCTAGTACTTTATTAACAAAGGTGCCATAGCCATTGACAAAAAAGAAAGGTGAAGTGATGAAACATGTTACTAGTCGGAAACTGCTGATATGTGTCAGGGTATTAATGGTAAAGATTGCCTCTAATTGTTAGTTGCTATTAGTACACATTGGAATAGGAAAGTTACAGCTTCTAAAAGTCAAACATTCTGATGGACGCCATATTTTTGCTAAAGCTTTTTTTGAAAATTGGTAAGAAAAATATAGGTTAGACAAGAGGGAGTGGCTAGCAGACAAAGGAATCCATTGAAGTCAATGGGAGGCTTTTTTTTGAGTGCTTAAAGGGATTCTACCATTAAAAAACTTTTTTTTCTAGATAACACGTTGGAATAGCCTTTAGTAAGGTTATTCGTCTCCTACCTTTAGAAGTGATCTCCGCCGCACCGTTCGTTAGAAATACCATTTTTTACCGGTATGCTAATTAGTTCTCTCACAGCGATGGGGGCGTCCCCCAGTAATGGAAATGCGATGGGGGTGTCCCCACTGCTGCTCTAAAACAGGCTCTAGCGACGCCTCTATCTTCTGCTGGATCCTCCCCTTCCTTATTCGTCTTTTTTCGGCGTCATGTCGGACACCTATGCAGTTGGCTCCTGCCAGTGGGACACTAGTAGAGCTGACTGGGCATGCGCAGCCATAGTTCCAAGGCCGCAATTGCGCACATGAGCAGTCGGCTCTACTAGTGTCAGAGCCGACAGAGGTGATGCCACTGAAGAAAGAAGGGGAGGATCCAGCAGAAGATAGAGGCGGCACAGGATCCTGTTCTCAGGCAGCGGTGGGGACGCCCCCATCGCATTTTCAGTGCTGGGGCCCGCCCCCATTGCTGCCAGAGAACTAATTTACATACCGGTAAAAACCGGTATTTCTAAGGAAAGGGCGCGGCGGAGATCCCATCTAAAGGTAAGAGACAAATAGCCTTTCTAAAGGCTATTCCAATGTGTTATCCACAGAAAAAAAGTTTTTAATGGTAGAATCCCTTTAAATTCCACACCAAATTCCTCACCATTTTCCTCTGTGTGAATGCACCCTAAATTTGCATGTCTTTTCACAGACACAAATCTTTGTGCTGATAAACATACCTGACTGTGTGGACTGTGTGCAGTAAGGAGACAACAGCGAGTAGAGGGCAGTGCACGGAGCTCAGAGGAGACAAGTGCCTTTGCAGAGATTATGCTTGTGAAGGAGTTGCTGAATGCATCCACCTATTTCTTACATTCCCGTCTCAGCAGCCTCTTCTGATAAGAATGTATTTTACTTAGTATCAGGTAGTGGACAGCAGATTTAAAAAAATAAAGAAGACGTCAACTGCAATAAAAAAAAATGAGATATGGCTAACACTCAGATGGCATACATACGTGAGCATGTACAACATCCATTTTTCATAGCCTGCAAACCAGATCATTCATGAGAAAGAAGCTCAGTAGAGAACCATAACAATTTTCTGTGCTGTATACATGGCTCCCCAAGTGCATGACGTCTTGTCTTGGTAATTGCTAGAATGAAGGTAACAGAAGACTTTATCAGCTTCTATACCAGTTATTAGATGAATGAAAACATCTCGATAGCCGATCTCTTTCTTCTCAGAGGTGCAGAGTTCTTGAATTATCTGACTAATAAAGACAAATCTTTCCCCATGTTAAAACACTCTTCCCATTGTGAGGAAAAGTATGTTTTCAATTCTGTCACAATAGAGTGTAATTTAATCTTGGCACGGAGGATGTGAGTGAGAATGTTAAGTAAGTGTCGCTCAAGTGTAAACAGGTTTGCTGGGCCTCTATCTTTTGTGCAGGGACATTTGAAATATGACAAGACGTCTTTTCGTGATGAATTTCAGAGAGTGTCTCAGACCCTCCAACATGAAAATAAGTATGTATTAGTTTCTTCTGTCAGCAAGAGATACACGATCTTGCAAACAAGTTAACAGCTTCTAGGAAAGTACCAGGCTTTATGCCATTTGTTATATGCAGTGATCATGTTCCCCATCAGCCACTGTCTGAATTTATTATGTCTGACGATTGAAACATAATGTAGGAATAAATAACAGTTCCTCAAAGAGAAGCCATTACTTTCCTGTTTATTCTCAAATACCCCCCATTCAGCGCTTATGGAGACATAGAAAAATGCTAATGCCATCTAACCACAATGGTACAACATTATAACATATTTCATTTACAAACAGAATGACAAACACACAATATATCTGTATGGAGTATATATAGTCTTCCACATGTCTTCTTATTGATTAACAGCTGTGACCAGATAGGCAGTACTTATGAATAAGAATCTGAGAAATTTCCACATTGCACTATTTTTTAAGCTATTGTCTTAACCGCATAACATAATTCCAGATGATGGACAGATTTGTTACAAAACTTTCTACAAATAAACAATCCATTTTGTATATCTGATGAGGTTGTTCCTGCAGAATGTGCATGGATTTCTGCAAGCCCCATTTACGTATGCATAAAAAAGGCTCTCAAGCCAGTCTCTATAGTAGGAGCATAAGTAGACAATATAAACATGATAGTGAATCTGTTTTTAATTCTATTCTATACCCATTCATATATTACAGTCACAAAAAGGTTTGTAAAAGGTCTGCTGAAACTGAACATACCCTTCAAAAAACCCTCAGATCATCTGTTTGAAGGACCAGGGCCAGTGTCCTACCAGTAAAAATTTTAGCCCGTTACTTAGTCCTTACTTTGGACTGCTTCTATCCTGTGGCCTTCCCTGTAGCCTGTGGTCTCACTCTCATTTTAGACTGAACCCCCCCTAGCGATGTTAGCAGGATGATTGGACTTCACAGTGACAATAAGGAAACAGGACCCAGAAGAATGGATAGTAGTCTACCTGCCTCTGTGCCAAAATGTCATCTCAGTCACTCAATGCATCTGCAAATAATGAGCTTGGTAGTTTATGACATGGGGGCACAGGATGTGAAAACTGATAAATGCTTTATGTATTGCAGATAGTGATTTGTGCCATGCACCATTCTATCAGGTGTTGGGAGTCTAGTGCCCATTCACCTCCTTGGGTCAGAGGCCAACTGGGGGATCCACATGCACCCTGTTGGCCAGTGTGAGCCTGACCAAGGCGCTCAGACATAACTTACATTTAGCATAAAGTGTTTTTCCAACATAATATTGGTAGCCTATCCTAATAGCCTTGATGTGGTACTATACTATGGCATAAATTGAAGAAAATAAATGCGTTCCAGTTTAAGTAAAGCCATTATTTTTTTCCAGCAAAACAAAAGTGAAGTTAAAAACAAAAAAGTGTAGTGTGAAATTGTCATAACTTCCATGACTTTTGGATATGGGAGGGACCCTCAATCCTTCCTAAAACCACCTAAACTACTTTAAACATTGACTTTGTAATAAACGCAAAAACACTTTATTTTTGGTGTCAAAATGGCCACAACTTTGTGTAAATCACAAAAATAAAATAAACACAGAAGGAGTCAGGTGAAGTGCTAGACCATTGGGATTCATGAATACTTTGAGATCCCCAGCTGTCTGACATACAGCACCCAGCCAGACAGAAATAAATAAATAGATAAATAAAGGGGGCAGCACACTCTTGCTTGCAATTCTAGCAGAGCCAGTACACTTTAAGGGCACCAACGACCCTGTGCTTAACCATTGTGTCCTCGCTTGGATGACGTTACTACACGACGTCCTCAAGGCTGGTTTTACACGACAGTAGTGGTTTTTGCGGTCCGCAATTTGCTGATCAGCAACACTATTTCAGTCATTCCACAGACGTGTCAATCTGCAAAGTGACAGTCCGCGCCGTGACGTCTGTGACTGTGCAGTATTCTGGTCACGGCAAGTCACACCACGGATAAAATATCCGGTGGTGTAAGAGGCCGAACTGAATACAATGTGTCCGCAAATGGTCCGCAATTGAGAACCCACAATTGCGGACTATTTGCGGACTTAACTTAGGTTTGTGTAAGGCCATCCTCAGGCTGACTAGTTCCAAAACTCAGCCTGTTCACCACTATGAAGTTTAACTTCCTCTATTAGTTAAAATAAGTCCACAATAACTTGCCTGCAACTTCCACCTGACTCCTCAACCGCAAAAGTAAAGCTGTGACAGTTTACTAATGGACCATGTGACATGTAACGCTTTCTCACATAGAACTGATTCCCTTTATAAATTTTTTTTAAATAACTTAATATTACTTCAATCTATTCATTTCCATATTTTTTGCCAATGCCATGAACAAATAACATAAAAACTAAATGTTCAGGCAGATGCTACGCAATATGGACTAAACATGGCAAACCCCTGACTCACGAAGAGTCATCCAACAACACTCAGGACAGGAAAAAAAACCCTGTGGAGGAAACCTCTAGGGAAACATGGCGGGAGGACTGCCCTTCCCTTGGGCTTAGAAGGATATCAAACAAAGAAATGATACAATACTACATACATTATACAGGTAAATGTGAAAAATGCAATTGCAAAATAGTGATAAAAAAAGGAAGGGTGGAGGGGAATGTTGCCTCCAATCCTTGTGGTGAGGGAAAGAGGAGAAGATGAATAAGACATGACGTGACATCTATTCCTAAACACCTCCCTCCCGACAGTAACACACTAGGCACTATATACTCCCAAGGCTGAATATATACTACACATACTGTTAAAGCTAAACCAGCATATATAAATCTATACAACTACTGCTCAGAGAAGAAACTGCAGGAGTTATTGGTTCCCCAATCCCAGAGTCATGTACCACTTTGCTGATGGCTCCGAAGGGGGGGGCGGGGTCTATACAGGTTGACATGTTTTACTATATTAAAAAAGACTTCACCAGACAGTTTACGATCTTTATATAGTCATACTATATTTTTGAAGTTGAAACATTTTTTTTTGTGTCTAATTTTTTTTATTACATACAGTTTATAGTTTACAAGGAAATACGAATGGCAGTGATAAAAATAGGAACAGATGCTACAATGGCTTTAACAAATACTATGAAGAAAGTGCTGCTATGTATTATTCCGTACACAAAGACCAACCTGCTGTAATATATGCACTGCTAATGACAACATCATATGTGCTGACAATGCTTCTTGACATTTGCAGCAGCTGAATGTCAGCAGATTATGTCCTAATGCAACCGAGTGTATAGGAAGACAAGAGAGATAGCCAGCTTTAAAACCTGGTATAGTCCGAGTATAGCAGATGTGTAAATCAGAGCAGCGCTTATAGGTTTGACACCTTTTTATAATATGGAAATATAGAGCAGATGTGCAAATAAGTGGACATCTTACATGTTCAATACTTAATGAGTGCTAAATGTAAATGAGCATGAGAATAACTCCCTTAGAAAAGCCATTGAAAATGACATTTAGATATGTTACCAGAGAAAGTATGGGTCAAAAAGATCCCACCAAAATCAGAAAGATCAACTGCCAGCCCCTCTTGAATAGTTTTTGATGAAACCTTTAATATGTGCCCAATAAGTATAAGATGTAATGGGGGTGATTTATCTAAAGTGGTAGAAAACACAAATGAGGCAAATGCCCATAGCAACCAATCTGGTGTCAGCTATCATCTGTCCAAGGCCCTTCTGAAAATCAAAGAATTAATCTGGTTTGTTGGTATAGACAAGTGCTCCAATGGATTTTCTGTGTAGGATTATCTAGTAAAGCGTACGACCCACTACTGACAGATAACACCATAAAAAATAAAACAACCAATCCTGTAGACTGTGCCAAATGAAGGCCGATTTTCCACTGGTGTAATAAAGGCCATGTTTGTGGTTATCCTCTGATAGTGGTGTATGCCAGTGAAGCTAAGACTATAAAATGCAGTGATAATGGGTGATAAAAGAGAGCAATAGTGAGTTCTAGCCTTCGTAAAGAGTCCTCTTCTGCTCGCGCCTGCGCAATAGAACCATTCTATTGCACATGTGGGGAGAGCCCGCTGCTTGTGTTCACTTCTGCCGGCGTTTTATTGCGCAGTTGCTGCCACCCTTGTGAAAGAAGTGTCGCCAAGCAGAAGCAGAGGATGAGTAGATGGAGGGGAGAGAGGAGTGTTGGTGACTAGAGATGAGCGAATAGTATTCGATCGGATACTACTATTCGATTGAATACTCGTATCGGTCGAATACCACGCAGGAAAATTCCATTGAATTCAATTCAAAAACCTCCTCGTGCTCCTCATCCTGCTACTTCATGAACTTGGAGTATCCAATGTGTCGACTTTGGTTTCCATGGAAACCGGAACAGCATTCCCGTTTTTTCCCATAGACTATAATGGTATTCGATATTCGAATGAATACTACTCGCTCATCTCTATTGGTGACGTCTGTTTCCAGAAATGGCGAAATGAAATGTCACCAGAAAATCAGAAAATGTGCTTGGGGTGGTTAGGAATTTAAAGGAAGTAAATAAGAAGTTAAGTATTAAAGTTTTAGTTTATGCTGGACAATAATAATAATAATACATTTTATTTATATAGCGCCAACATACTCCGCAGCACTTTACAAATTGTAGGCTTCCAGTACAGACAAAAAGATACATTATAAAGAAATAGTCACTTCACACAATAGGAGTGAGGGGCCTGCTCGCAGGACCTTACAATCTATCAGATAGAGGGGGTGACACAAGATTTAGCGGTGGTAGCATCAGAGGTAGCATTGCTTATACAGATGTCCAGACATTTTTGTAATAGAGGTTACTTCATCACATATATATAAAGTTGTATGAGTCATCACCAGTCAGTATTGTTTAAAGTGCAGATGGTGCGTGAACATATAAAATTACTATCTGAAACGGGATCATATCCTGTGGGGTAATAAGGGAGCGGGAACAGAGGAGGGTTAGAATTAGGGATTCTAACTGCAGAAGGGTTTACATTAGGAATTGTGATAGGCCTGTCTGAAAAGAACCCGATTTAGACTAATCCTACTGTACATGCTGATCACCAGGAAATCTAAATGAGTCTGTAAGGGTCAGTTCACCATGAAAATATGTTAGAATAAAATAAAAGGTAACTTTTAATAAACCAATAAATAATGTCTATATATGTTCATGTAAAACACCATATAGCAGCAAAGGATCAGCTTCAAAATACTAATTCAATGCCAAAAAGGCACTCATAGATGTACAGATATATTCTACAGAGAACAATGGTGTCAAAGTGTAACTCACAATGTCCATCAAAAAACTCTCACCCCCTATCACATGAAATAATAGAGGGGATCAGCACAGATACAACCTAGATCTAATGTAGAGACTGACTAAGATAAAACAAATGAGCCCACCAGGGATGGGGCTACTGGCCTAATACCACGTCATTATTCCCAGAAAACTGAATCGAGGTCAGTCAGGAGTTATGGCACTGAGTACTCTAATATCTGCACATTCCCTACACATATTACATACACCCTACTAGAGATGAGCGAATAGTGTTTGAAACTCTAGTTTCAAATACCTTGCTCCATAGCAATGAATGAAAGCGGCCAGCGCATAACCCCTTGGTGTTCGGCCACTTCTATTCATTCCTATGTGAGCGAGGAATTCAAAACTAGAGTTTTGAATACTATTCGCTCATCTCTACACCCTACGTGTTTCTCCACATTTGTCTGGATCATCAATGGTCAATGGGAATACAGTAACTGCTGCATAGGATATACTCAAAAGAAATGATGCTTGATGCAATGTTTGTTCAGCATGGCCACTGCTGATAACGTTATAGATTACATAGATACGCGCATTTTTGGAGGCGCAACCACAGTAATGGCCCTCTTATCTACAGATGAATTGGTGTTTTGATGCTGATCCATTGCTGTTATATGTTGTTTTACATGAATACATATAGACTTTTTCTGTTTTATTTACTGGTTTATTAAAAGTTGCGCTTTATGTACCGGTATTTTATTCTAAAATATATTCTTGGTGTACTGTACGTGCTGACTATGCCTACAACAAACTTCACAGGGTCAAAGATCACAGTATAGTGCTGACTTCTTGCTAGCAAATTTCCATATCTACAACTAGAAAAAGGCAAAACTCTCAGGACTGGGCAAACCGCCCAAGAATCACTTAGTTTTAGGTTTGGGTACTTTAGGTCAAACAAGTTCAATAGAAATCACACCTTAATTGACCTAAAACATAGTGTAGACATGTCTATGGGACAGCGAATGGTAATCAGACGATACAAACTTAGAGCTTAACCATACATTGTACTGACAGTTGTTTTTACACATTTAACATTTAAAATGCTCCAAAGTTTTCAAGGGGTGAAAGACGAAATTGCACCCCACATTTTCTTGTACAATTTCTTCTGAACACTACAATACCCCATATGTGTTGGTACACTGATGTACATGGCAGCGCTAAAAACGGAAAGAGCGCTAATTGGCTTTTGGAGGACAGATTTTGCTGGAGTAGTTTTCAGGTACCATATCCCATTTTAGGAGCCCCCAACAGCGCCACACCTCCCATGAGGTGACCTGAAGCGACCGCTTCAGGCGGTGCTATGCCAGGGCCTCGGAAGGGCGGCATTTTTGCTGACCTAAGCCAGTCTAGGACAAGCCGTCCTGGACTGGCTTAGCATCACCGTGTCTGCAGCCCGACACGGGAAGCAAGCGCTGCTCCAGCGGCCACCCCTCACACTCAGGCAGAGAGCAGGTCCTCTCCCTGCCTGCTCTCGCTCTGCTCGACCCCGCCCCTTCTGCTTGGCTCCACCCCTTTGTTGCGACCCCACCCCTCAGCTCCGTCCCTCCTCCGGGGGGGGGGGGGGGGGCTTTCTGACACCACTTCAGGCGGCAGAAAGCCCAGGTTCACCCCTGGCCGCCAAGGTGCCAAAAGTATTGAAATCCCCGAAATTTTACCACATTTTGTCAACTATACCTATCAAGGAATTTATCAAGACATATAGTGAATACTTTGAACTTTCAATATTATTACACAGAATTGGAATGGAAAAATTGAAAGCCATTTTTTTTTTTCTATAACATGTTGCTTTAAACCCAATTTTTGCATTCCCATGATGCTTACAAGAGAAAATGCACCCCACAATGTGTTAATGTAAGGAAATTGCTAGGACAGCAATTCCCCAGTAACTGTTAAAACCCGGGGACGGGGCACAAGAGACAGTGAGCCCTAAGCTGAAGCCCCCAACTTTCCCTTCCTATTGCCAGACCCTATCCTAGGTAATAGGCGACAACCACGAAGACAGTCCCTCCCTGAATATGTGAAACACAAAACGCAGACAAGACAAACAACAACAACGGAAGGTCAGCTAGCCAAGGGTCAGTAACAGTAGAGCAATGAAGTGCCAAATCAGAGTCAAAAGAATAGTCAATGAGGAAAGCCAAAGGTCAAGGATAATAGTATAAGCAAAACAGGGACAGTAAGAGTAGGTATGCACACGGCAATAGCAAGCATTGGTGTGAATGGGAACCAAGGCAAAATATGGAGGAAGAACCCGCCCCTGGAGTTGACAGGAAGGCAGGCTGTCAATCACAGGCAAGACAAATTAACCACTTAATGAACAGAGGCAACATTGACAGAAGACGGGTGTGGTGCAACTGCAATCACAGAACTAGAGCCGAGTTCACACAGTGCGACCAAAAACTTTAATCCAAGAACCAAACTGCACCCGCCTCCTGCGCCGCAGCACGCGAGCAGAGGGTGGCGCAGTGACCCGAACAGGCAGAGATGTTACAGTTAAGCATTTTCTCCCAACTACACAAATACTCCACATGTGAATATGAACTGATATATGGCCCATACTTGGACAGACCAGTTTTTTGAGGGAAGAATTTGTAATAGTTTTCAGGAATCATGTCTCATTGCAGAGCCCCCAAGGTGTCAGAATAATGAAAAATCTCAACATATGACTTTTTGTAAACTAGACTGCTCAAGAAGTTTATAAAGAGATATAGTGAACATTTGGTCCCTGCAGTCATTTTGAGCCTCTCTCCACATGGTATATAATGTTCCACTGTGCCCCCCCATGCAGTTTAAGGCTCTACAGCGGCCCATGCACAGTATAATATGCTCCACAATGGCCCCCGCACAGTATAAGGCTCCACAGTATAATATACTGCCACTACTAACAGCTATCATGTCTTCCTCCTCTGCTTGCTTATTTATTTGAGATTTGCACAGGCAAAATCAGTTGCCTGCTGGTGTAGCCAGTGGGCGTCAGTTGCCTGTTGTGCATCTTGTTGGTGCTGCGAGCTGTAAAAAGATGCAGATGCAGTTAAAAGGAGGCATGCAGCCATTTCCCCACCGTATTGTGGAAGGACCCTGGGAGGTCTCCACGGCAATTGCTGGTTTAGACAATAGCTCAGAAAAAAAGTATACAGCGGACCCACCAATGTTGGTTGCTCCTCTTCTAGTTTTTCCTCGTCATTTTACCTTCAACAATGATTGACAGTTACTGATGTACAGTATACACACAATTGACATTTCATTATCTAAAAGGTTCACTTAAAAAAACCCATGTCTTTTGTTTTAATTTAGTACCATTAAGGTTAAGTATATAAATGAAAAATAATGTTTGGCCTTTTTTTTTGAATGGTGTAGCTATTTATATCTTATTGATAAAACCTTCCTTTAAGCCAGCCATATTGATGCAACACACTGCTGTATTTTCTGCACACTTTGTACAGCAGGCATCTTAAAACCTTTTATAGCAGTTGAAATGAATTGACAGAGATTTTTGCAGTCTGCAGTAAGTGATGGAGTATAGATACAGTATGCTCTTTCAGGGACCAAGGAGCTGCATACCGAGCCTTTTCTATGTACAGTGGGGCAAAAAAGTATTTAGTCAGTCACCAATAGTGCAAGTTCCACCACTTAAATAGATGAGAGGCGTCTGTAATTTACATCATAGGTAGGCCTCAACTATAAGAGACAAAATGAGAAAACAAATCCAGAAAATCACATTGTCTGATTTTGTAAGAATTTATTTGCAAATTATGGTGGAAAATAAGTATTTGGTCACCTACAAACAATCAAGATTTCTGGCTCTCACAGACCTGTAACTTCTTCTTTAAGAGTCTCCTCTTTCCTCCACTCATTACCTGTAGTAATGGCACCTGTTTAAACTTGTTATCAGTATAAAAAGACACCTGTGCACACCCTCAAACAGTCAGACTCCAAACTCCACTATGGTGAAGACCAAAGAGCTGTCAAAGGACACCAGAAACAAAATTGTAGCCCTGCACCAGGCTGGGAAGACTGAATCTGCAATAGGCAACCAGCTTGGATTGAAGAAATCAACTGTGGGAGCCATAATTAGAAAATGGAAGACATACAAGACCACTGATAATCTCCCTTGATCTGGGGCTCCACGCAAAATCTCACCCCGTGGGGTCAAAATGATCACAAGAACGGTGAGCAAAAATCCCAAAACCACGCAGGGGGACCTAGTGAATGAACTGCAGAGAGCTGGGACCAATGTTACAAAGCGTACCATCAGTAACACACTACGCCGCCAGGGACTCAGATCCTGCAGTGCCAAACGTGTCCCACTACTTAAGCCAGTACATGTCCGGGCCCGTCTGAAGTTTGCTAGAGAGTATTTGGATGATCCAGAAGAGTATTGGGAGAATGTCCTATGGTCTGATGAAACCAAACTGGAACTGTTTGGTAGAAACACAACTTTTCGTGTTTGGAGGAAAAAGAATACTGAGTTGCATCCATCAAACACCATACCTACTGTAAAGCATGGGGGTGGAAACATCATGCTTTGGGGCTGTTTCTCTGCAAAGGAGCCAGGACGACTGATCCGGGTACATGAAAGAATGAATGGGGCCATGTATCGTGAGATTTTGAGTGCAAACCTCCTTCCATCAGCAAGGGCATTGAAGATGAAACGTGGCTGGGTCTTTCAACTTGACAATGATCCAAAGCACACCACCAGGGCAACGAAGGAGTGGCTTTGTAAGAAGCATTTCAAGGTCCTGGAGTGGCCTAGCCAGTCTCCAGATCTCAACCCTATAGAAAACCTTTGGAGGGAGTTGAAAGTCCGTGTTGCCAAGCGACAGCCCCAAAACATCACTGCTCTAGAGGAGATCTGCATGGAGGAATGGGCCAACATACCAACAACAGTGTGTGCCAACCTTGTGAAGACTTACAGAAAACGTTTGACCTCTGTCATTGCCAACAAAGGATATATAATAAAGTATTGAGATGAAATTTTGTTACTGACCAAATACTTATTTTCCACCATAATTTGCAAATAAATTCTTACAAAATCTGACAATGTGATTTTCTGGATTTGTTTTCTCATTTTGTCTCTCATAGTTGAGGTCTACCTATGATGTAAATTACAGACGCCTTTCATCTTTTTAAGTGGTGGAACTTGCACTAATGGTGACTGACTAAATACTTTTTTGCCCCACTGTACATATTATATATTGTTACTTTCAGTAGCGCTACAGAGTTGTCACTACCCTGTTTCCCTTCTAATGATAACAAGATGATTTTCCTCATTTCCCCGTACCTGTGCCTCATCCTTATCAAACCATATATAAGCTTATTGTGACTAGACTGGCATTCACTTTGAAAAGTGTAAGATTTCTTTATAGGTATGTGTAACACAGCACATCCTGGGCTGAAATAAGTTGAATAAAGAAAAAAATTTGGTACTGATTTCAACATCTCCGGCATTCTGCCAAAAGCGATGTTGGCTTAGAACCAGCCACAACGTCTCTGCTGTAAGAGACGTGAGGCTCCAGATCAAAGTCACCCTGCCCTGCAAGAGATATCCTCCGTCACGTAATCTCCACGTTGTGGACTGTCTCTGTTCTCTGCCATGTTACATTGTTGTTTTAATACTGTTTTGTCCTTGATTTTACATCTACCATTCTCATGCACTCCCTCTCACTTCGAGTCCCCCTTTCTTACACATATGGGCTAGGACAGAAGCTAAAATATCTCTGTACTTCTGTTTCCCACCAGCGACACCTTCTATGACTTCCATGACCCCACATACCCTGTTGGGCAATCCTTAGGCTCACCTTGAGATTTGTGCTCATCACTTATAGCCCACTTTGTGGACTGTAGACCTGACCCCTTGCCTACCTATCTCTTTCGCTGACTTGGCCCTGCTTTCTCTTTTGACGGTCCCTGTGACCCAACTACAACTCACTATCTCTGTCGTCCCGGAGTTAAAGAGCCCAGGCCCTGACTGCCTTCTGGTTTGCTTCTGTAAAGCCTTGCAGACTGAACTATCCCTTTTTTTTATTGAAAGCCTTCAACGCAGTCTCACCCTATATGTCTTTCCCCTCCTCCTTTCTCTATGCCCATGTCACAAATATATTAAGGGGGACAAAGACCCTAATTATAGCTTGCTTACAGACCCATCTCTCTGACGCAAAACTATTAGCAAAACTAATTGCAAATAGATTAGGTTCCCACATGTGTGCTCTAATAAACCCTGACCTGGTGGGCTTTATCCCACAGAGGGAGGCCCAGGAAAATGCTCAGAAGGCCTTCTCCACCATCCACCATGCCCAACGCTCACACATTGATTATACTCCCATGAATATACTCTCCATGGAGAAGGCCTTCAACAGGGTGGACTGGAGGTTTCTTGAGACATTTCTTTGTCAGATAGGTCTAGGTCCTGCTATGCTCCAACATATCTGTGCACTATATGAGGCTACTCGGGCATAAATTCAGCTTAACGGCACTTTCTCACCCTAATTGACCATCCACCATGGCATCTATCAGTGCTGCCCCTTCTCCACAATTCTATACTTCCTAGTTATGGAGCATCTCTTTTGCTTGTGGCAACCAGGTCCATCATACCCAGTTTGTGGAAATCATCTACACCTCCAAACCTCTCCTCTTGGCCATGGGGGACCTGGTTGTGGAACGCTGTCTGGATGACATTGCTCCTCAAAGTGTGGCTTCTCTGTAACATATTATACTATACCACAACTTTTCAGACATCCTTGTATTCCCCTTCCTCCTATTCTTTCCCATCCTACCCCCTAGCCGGCATTCCGCTGCCCTTGCTTTGACTCCTTACCTGCCTTCTTTCCCAAGTGTGCCTCCTCCATCAGACGCCCCTTGGTACCCCTTCATCTGAAGGAGCCACATTTCCTCCGCTTATATTCATGATACTGAAACTTATTAATTCCTGTAATGATATTTTTTGTTTGCTGCACCAGAGTGTTATATTCCCTTTTTCACTCCTACTCCCATGTGAGATATTCCAATTTACCCCTTTCCTCTGCCGTCTACCCCACCATTGTTATGGAAACCTTTCTAATTTCGGTTATGCTTCCTCTTCATATTGTTTTGTAAAACTTCAATAAAATTTTTAATGGAAAAAAGAAAAATTCATTTTGACCACAGCCAGCATCAGCACCTAAAAATCCCAGCAGGTGCTGGGGCCCAGAGCACCTGGGTGGCCCACTCAGGTTCTGCACAGGTTCATTACAGAAGTGCTCATTGCACTTGCTGAGTGGTAAGTTTATATTTCCCTTTCACTTACTGCTTGCAGATCCTCCACCCTTGGTGGGGGTCTGAGGATCTACGAGTGGTAAGTGAAAGTAAAATATGCACTTATCTCTCTCTTCCTGTAAAGCATAAGGTAATAAGGCTTAAAGGGGCTCTATCAGCAAAATCATAGATGATGAAGAAGAAGACACACCCTGAATGCCCGCCCACAGTGCACGATGCATAAGTAGATCACATTCTTTTTTAGGGTTTTATTTTAAAACTGGTGTGTGGGGGGGGGGGTAGTTTAATATAACATTTATGGTGCCTGAATAGCCTTTTTAATTTTTATATACTGTATATCTGCAGCTTTCTCCCACCATTTTTGCAATGCAAAATTCGAAAGGTTCAAAAGATCTATAGCATTTTAGCAGAATATTTACATTCTTATTATAAACTTTTTAATTCTATTTTCTGTATGTGTTGGCACAGTCATCGTCACATGCGCCATAGACACAATAGACTTGAGATTTATTTTTTAGAGACATCAATAAACGTTAATTGAGGTTTTTTAAACCCTTGCAGACATACAGCATATTATTATGGTGCCTGTCTATATGCAGTCTATGGTGAATGCATTGTAATAGTCACAGCTTCAAGCCACCTTGGAAAAGGATGGCTAAAAAAAGTAAAACATTTTTAAAATGATAAAAAAATCTTAAACATATCAAACCATCATCCTTTCCCTAGATCTCAAATAAAAATACATAAACAAATTAAACAGCCACATGTCCCAAAATGTTCGAACTATAAAAATATTTATCTCATACTGTGAACACTGTAGCGGTAAAAAAATAAAATCAAAATAGTCAAATCGAAATTTTTTCACCATTTTGCCTCCCAAATAAAATTGAACAAAGAGTGATCAAAATAGCGTTAATAAAAATGACATAATGTGCCACAAAAAAGACACCTTATGTAGCTCTATATATGGAAACAACAAAGTTACAGGTGTCAGAATATGGTAACTTAAATTCTTTTTTTTTTGCATTTTTCAAAGTTTAGAATTTTTATAAAGGCTTTAAAACAAGACAAAAACTATATAAGGCCGGGGTCCCATGGACCGTAAACACTGCGATTTGCGATTCATGTGAATCCCATGCCGACACTGTGATTTCCAAAACTGGTGCGGTTTTGGAAATCGCAGCCTATCAATTATATCTACGGAAACACTGGCAGCTTCCGCGTAGATATAATGTTAAGAAAAAGTCTGCGGTGGAAAACTCTGTGAATTTTCTGTTTAAAGCGCAGCGGGAAGAACCACGATGCGTTCTTGCCGCGGTTTTTCCTGCAGCTCTTTAGAGCCTTAGCATAAATTTGGTATTTATCTCATGCTGACCCAAAGAATATAAAAAACAGAAACATTTTTATATACAAAGAAAGAAGTAAAAATGAAAGCCAAAAGAACATTACGCAAATGAATTGTTTTTCTAATTCTACCTTATTCTGAATTTTGTATACCTATGGATTTTTTTTTTTATTTTTATGTAGATTGTGAGCACCACATACAGCTCACAGTGTACATTTTTCCCTATCAGTATGTCTTTGAAATATGGGATGGAAATCCATGCAGACACGGGGAGAACATACAAACTCCTTCCAGATTGTTTTTTTGCCCTTGGTGGGATTTGAACACCAGGGCTCCAGTGCTGCAGGGCTACAGTGCTAACCACTGAGCCGCTGTGTGGCCCCCCATACCTATGGAATATTATATGGTACTATTAACAAGTACAATTTGTCACACCAAAATGAGCCCTCATATGTCCCTGTAAACGGAAAAATATAAAAAAGGGCAGCTTTAAGAAGGGGTTAAAAAAAAATCTAAATTTTGACATTGAAAAGTAAAAATGACATAATCAAAATATAGGGTTTTTTACAATTTACACATTAAATATGTGCCACTGTAAAACATCTCCATCTGAAAATGATACTGCTGGTGTATAAAACCTGGAGACTGTTCTATTTTACCCTGAAAATATAATTTGCAGCACAGGGAGTAAACAATGAGAACATAGTCAGGGCAAAACCATGAAGTAGGCCACAGGTTGCCTTGTTAACAATCCTCCTAGTGACAGAGCTGACTAATGCTAATACAATGATAGAGAAGAAACTGACAGATGAAATATTTAAGTTATTAGCAGTGGGATATAAATTATTTACTGGCCTGGACATAGGAGGGATGTTGTGGCTCACAAAACAGCAAAGGTAAAACCTGTGAAGGTCATCTGAGGAATGATTATATATTGTGAGTTAATGGATTCAGGTCTACGGTATTTACCGTATGGACGTATCAAAGTTAGATTTACTTAGATTATGAATTATAGTGGTACATGGTTAGAAAGTTGGTTTACACTACAAAATTCCTTTTATATTTGCAGTGATGTCAATTTTGGATGTGTGATTTCAGGCTAAGGCCCCATGTAGCGAGCCACATAAAAAAAAACATAGTGAAAAAAAATGCATTGCGTTTTTTCCACTGCATTTTTCTCTGTGTTTTGTCTTCATTATTAAGTCTATAGGAGAAATATTGACATAGTATTGGCATTTTTGAAAAATGCAGCTTTTCTGCAGCGTTTTTTTCTGCAATGTGTTGATAAAATTAGCCAGAATCTCATTCACTTTGTTGGTATCGGGGGATATTGTCACTCATGGAAGGCGGATTTGCATATTCTTCCCATAGTTCTTTGTTGGTATCATAAGACACAGCAATTTTTGCAGCTGTGTTTCCATTACATCACATCGTGAGGCCTTAGCCTAGAGGTCGCATATGCCGGGCCTAGAAATTTAGTTTTTCACATGAATCATTTTGTTTACTTCTCACATTATTTTATATTTTTGCAGTTTATAAATAATTTCTTAGCTACAGTCAACAAAATACATCTTGTAAGTATTGTACGGTTTTACGTATCTGAACGTAATAAAAAAAATCTAATCATTAGATCTGCAGATTAGATAAATACAACCTCAGATGAACAACATATGACACATTACACCATGTCATTACTTATTTAACAAAAACTAGGCCAAGATGCAGAAGCCATGCGTGGAAAAACTAAGTACACCTTTAGGCTAAGGCCCCACGTTGTTGAAAAGCAGCTTTTATTTGTTGGAGATTTTGTTGCGGTTTTTTGAGCCAAAGCCAGGGATGGATTGAGCAGGAGGGAAAAGTATAAGAACTTTTTTTTTATATTTCCCATTCCTTTTGTAGCCATTGTTGGCTTTGGCGCAAAAAATGGCAACAAAATCTGCAACATATAAAGCTGCGTTTCCGCAACGTGGGACCTTAGCCTTACACTGCTTCCATAAGATTAAGTGATAAGTGGCAGCCAGGTTCTGCTAATCAAATGCCCTTAATTAATTGGTCATCATTAAGCACCTCTTTAAGGGTATGATCAACCTTCCGCGCGGCAGTTCATCGGCATTCTGTTGCGGCATCCCGCTCCTGATTAGGCCCGAATGAATGGGCCTAAACAGGAGCGTGTCAGAATCCGTAGCAAGATAGGGCATCTTGCTTCTTTCAACTGAAAATAAATGTAAGTGTCTTGCGTATCAGTTCAGCTGATACACCTTTAAGGTTGCTGTGTTAACCTGGGGAAGCTTGTATAGTTCAGAAGTTACCTGGCTTGGCCAATTAGCGCCCGAGGAGGCATTTATAAGATCCCTCCATCCTAACTCAGGTTGCCAACTAATTGTTCTGCATCCTAGTTTGTGTTAATCATTCTGCATTATTCTTGCATTTGCATCATTCTGACCCATGGCTTGATTTTTGGATTCTCTTTTGCCTGTTGATTCTGCTTTTGTTGTGCACACTCGGATTTGATCCTTGGCCTGCTTCTGGGTATTGCTTCTGTTGTCTGATGTCCTCTCCTGATTTTGACTTATCATCTGCTCCTTGTCTGCTCTGTAAGTCAAATAGTGGGCTTTGTTTTGACTTCAGTTTGTAGTGCATTTATTATTGGTACAGCCTTCTGTTGGTGTCAATTCAGACTTTCAGTTTCAGCTACAATCTATCTGACTGGTGAAGGTGTCTGGGGATCTGTCTTGGCTTGCAGTACTGTGCTGATTTTAAATAGCTGTCTCTACTGCTCACTGTTATCAGCCAACTCCTGCTGTTTGATTTGTTAGGCCTTGCATCAAAACCATAATGGTAAGGTTATGCATTCCACTTATGATCACATATGATTCTTCCATATAAACCAGGTTGTAGCTGTGTAAACTTGATACAACACAATGATTTAAGGAGACTGACATACTGTAAATCAAATTGCAGCAACCAATGCTAGACAGCGGCTGCAAAGGCAAGTATGCATCCTGAAACACGTAAAAAGAACATACTGTACAGTATATACAGGATGAAAAGTAATATTATGGAATACAGTGTACAATAAATCCTTGTGTAGTTTGACATAGGAGAACTCTATGGACAGATTTAGGATATAGTGGACATCTGGAAGTAATACTTTCATTCTGTGAAGCTTTACTTTTATTGTATTGTAGCTCATTACTGGACCAGAAAAGGCTGCAGATCTTGGATTGCAGTGCAGTTCCATGAGGTGAAAGAAGGTGTATGGTTCTGTCCAGTGGCATAACTAGGAATGGCGGTGCCCCATGTTGAACTTTTGACATGCCCCCCCCCCCCCCGACCTACGCCGAAGATCCTGACCGACCCCCCCCATTCCTGCATGCTCTATTATGCCTCATAGTAGCCTCTGCACACACTATTATACCCCATAGTGGCCCTTGCACACACTATTACGCCCCATAGTGGCCCCTGCACACACTATTATGCCCCATAGTTGCCTCTGCACACAATATTACGACCCACAGCGGCCTCAATACACACTATTACGCTCTATAGTGCTTCCTGCACACACTATTACACCCCATAGTGGCCCCTGCACATACTATTACACCCCATAGTGTCCTCTGCATATACTATTATGCCCCATAGTGGCCCCTGCAAATACTATTACGCCCCATAGTGACCCCTGAATACACAATATTACGCCTCATAGTGGCCCCTGCACACACTATTACGCCCCATAGTGGGCCCTGCACACACTATTACGCCCCATAGTGGGCCCTGCACATACTATTACACCCCATAGTGGGCCCTATACACAGTGTTTTGACCTATTGTGAACAGCTATGAACAATTATTATACTCTGGGGTCTTTTCAGGCCCCAGAGTATAATAATCAGAGGCTGGGGGGGGGGGGGGGAGGGTGAAACCAACATAAAAAAAACTCTGTCACTTACCTATCTCTGACTCCGCTGCACTCCTCGGTGGTGTCGGCCATCTTCAATGATGTCTGGGACTTCACATGACCTGGGACGTAGGTCCCGGTCATATGACATCATGGACGTCACACAACTAGGCCCGGCCTGCCCAGAGAGGTAAGTAACACTATTTTTTATGTTCCCTTACCTCTCTGAAAAGACCCCCAAGTATAATAATAGTGATTGTGGGGCCCGCGGCATCGCTCACCGATCCCGGCCTCTGCCATGATCGGTAAGTAAATAGGGCCCGTTATCGGCTGGAGTAACTCCAGTCGGTAATGGTCTATTAAGAAAAAACATAGCGGTAACGGCTGTCGCCAGGCCCCTAATGTCTCGGGCCCTGTGTCAGCCACTACCCCTGCTACTCCGGTAGTTATGCCCCTGGTTCTGTCCTGTAACCCTGAGTCCGGTGACACTATGTATATTGCTCCTGTTTTATTCGTGTGGCTAGAGGTATTCCACATGTATAGTTAGGCTATCAGTTCTGTTTAATTATTTTGCTCAGACGAGCAGGTTTTTATTTTATTTTTATTTTGCCTGGAGATAAGGCAGTATTTTGTTTTGCTCATTTTGTGTCTGAAGCCAAGGTTTATTTATTTTACTGGGTATTTTTTCTAAATAAACCAGTTTGCTGCATATTTTGTGTCCCTTTCTTGACTGTTTGGGTCCACACCACTGCTGCTACCGAGCTAACTTCCCATATATATATATATATATATATATATATATATATATATATATATATCAAAAATAGGCAGCACTCCAAAATAGTGAAAAATAGCTGAAGTGAATTTATTCCAACAAGAAATATATATATGCACATGCCGTATATATACGGTATATGTACACACAGATACAGTCAAAACACTATCTAAACATGGAATTTAATGCTAAGAGCTTTGATATAAAATTACCTACTATTCATATAGCACAATAATGGTACTTACAGGTGCAGGAAACACTATTGCATTACAGTCTTTTCCAGGCACACGAGTTCTGCACTACTTTTAATACACATTTTGCTTCCCTCAGAGTCAACCAATTTAATGCCAGCATAATAAGTATAACAACATGATCACTGCTTTTATGTAACCCATTGTTGATTAAGCCACAGGAGACTCCAAAGCATCTTTCTTATATGGCACTTAGTTTCTTATTTTTCTGAATAAAACCCTCATTATATTTTTTTAAATAAAGAATAATAAGGTTTTTTCTCAAGGAAAAAAAAATAAAAATAAAACAAAACTCTTACTATTTGTTCAGAAAGGATCCCCAGGGAGAGAACATTTCAGTAAGTCTGGGGTTCGGAGCTGAAGCAAGCAATGATTATGGTATTTATTTTAATAGTTGTTATTCTAAATCCCACCACACTGGATCCTAGTGAAAAAAGGAGCCTCGTACAATCTAAATCACTTCTGTCAAGCATGTAGGAGTTTGGAGCTTTTAACTCTTTAACGTTAATGAACAATCCCAACTGGTGCCTAGAATGTGCTAATGGATGGCTTGGAGAAATCTTATACAAAGGAGGATGGATAATGAGTTCCTTGGTTAACTGACAATGATTTTTAGGGCATCTGAATTCCAGGATTGTGAGTGGATGGGTGAGGCAGGAGGATGCTGACATTATTTTCTACAAGTTATTGGAGCTGAACTTTACTAAAACAAATTTCTAAGCCATTGCTTCTGAAAATGATTAAAGTTCTTTGCTGACATTGGGAATTTGTATCCTGCTCACTGTTTTCTATCTATCTGTATCGGAACATTGCTTGGTGATTTGCTGGCTTTTGATAGCTGCATAACAACTATAGAGGCATCTATCTATCTATCTATCTATCTATCTATCTATCTATCTATCTACTGCATCTATCTATTCTATCTATCTATCTATCTATCTATCTATCTATCTATCTATCTGTCTGTCTGTCTGTCTGTCTGTCTGTCTGTCTGTTTATCTATCTCTCTCTCTCTACTGTTTCAATCAAAGCAAGCTGATTTATGGTATTTTAGTGTTTTTCTTTCATTCAATGAATTAAAAATGCATTTTAAGCAATACATGTATTCAGGAATTCATGATGTGGCTGTGGGAACATTTTAAATAATAAATATACTCAAAATCACAATATAAAAATAAGAAGAGATTAATATTGATGGCCCTGTAGGATGTGCCATCAATGTTTTATTGGTCCGAACTTCTGGACCCTTGTACTAAGCATAGTGAATTGGACAAGCTACAGTACCAAGAACAAACCACTGTGTGTATGAGCTACTGGGTTTGTATAAAGCAGGAAAGAGACATCATTGTTTGGATAGGCCATTGATGTTAAAGTCCTAGAGACGTTGTTTTCTCTCTTGTGTGTTCTGCCTTTAAATGCTTTATCTACTTTAGAATACCGCGTATACCATATTAGGAAATGTTTAATACATTGGGGGGCATTAATTCAAGAATCTCATCCTTTAGTAAGAGTGGTTACTCATCATTGAGGACATAACACACCCAAGCACTAAATGAAGAGCTCATTTTAATGTGAACTGTGTAAAGCCTCCTTTTCAGGTTCCTTCACATGTTCCTTCTGGAGTTCCAAGCTGTCATAATAGACTATACATATAGAAACTTTCTGCATTTGAGTGTATTGCTGTATGTACACATTTTATATGTGAAAGAAGTGATTGCATCATTAAAAGTAACATAACTATTTGGACACTTGATGTGGATATGAAACATTTACCAAGTATCTCTAATACTGAATGGCAAAATCCAGTCTTTTGTTTGGCACAATCAGTGAAAGAGTTAATAGGGGCCATAACCCTGGCTGCATTGATCCTTGTATGTTTTTGTATGTTTTTTTGATGAATAAATGGCATCTGTAGACCCCATCAGGCTCCTTGCTTATTTATTCATAGAATAGTAAATGACTTGTGTCTGTAATGGGTCAGTAGACAGCTCAGTGTATATACACACTCACAGCTGTTCTATAGCATTTGTACTGAAACTCTGATGTCTATAAAGGAGACTGAAACAAAATATGGATATTGATTATTATTGGCAATCCCTGAATCAAGGAAGTGTTATATTGATTGAGTCTGTACAAATGTATTGCACATAAATAGATTTGTGTCACATACAGCAGGATTATACCCGAAAGGCGCAAATTTATTTATTTCATTTCTTACATAGTGCCATCATATTCCGCAGTGCGTTACAGACGTCAGTCACTGTAGAGCTGACAATCTATATTCCCTACCAGTATGTCTTGTGAGGGGAGATCTGAGTAAACACAAAGAAACACAGGGAGAATGTACAAACTGCTTGCCGATGTTGTCTCCAGTGCTAACCAGTGAGTCACTGTGCTGCCCATGTCATACATATCTTCAAGGAGTATTACGTGGCATTCTTCTGTGATTTCTTTTCTAACCATAAGGTCACTGGTCCAGTTTTATTATGCCTTGTTTGCTAGTTTTCTCGCATTTAAGGCAAAAAAGTTTGCAATGTTTAGTGCAGATAGGATTTTCTCACAAAAAATGTCTTTGTTCCATTTCTGCGCTCTCCTCATCACTTTCTTGAAAAGGGACATGGCAAGAGTATGCAGGGGACAGGATCATCGATCCTGCTAAATTTATTGTAATTTTTTATAGAGATCTGTGCGAGTCATTGTACATTTCCCTCCATGTGCACGATCCCCCGTCCCCATATTCACCAGTCTGTATTTTAGTTTGTGGCTCTTCTTTGGTGCTTTTGATCCTACAGGCATTTAGTAATGTAGCATAGCCTGGGATGATATTTTGGACTTTTGTCATTTTGGACTTGGTCATAATGGAGTCAAAGTCAACATCTCTGAAAGCATGCAGGAAATTATGGAGGAAGCTATGCGGTTGGTCACCAGGATAGAAGAAAAACAGAAAAATACTGGGAATTCAGCATCATTCAATACGATTAAAAACAATTCAACTTTAGGCTACAGATGGAAGGAATACTGGGCACAATTTTGGGCAGATGGATGAACTTAGCTAAATATAATAAGGTAATTAAGGGAATGGATACATTAGAGTACAAAGTCAGGTTATTATACTTGGACTTAGTTTGGAAAAAAGATTGTTTGCTGGCGGTGAACCACTTACTATGTGTAAACATACTCACAGGAAAGAAACCTCTCCTAGATAGAAATTTTGGATTGCTGCAAAACTGAGCATGCAGTTATGACTCAGGCATATACGTAAATTTTTCAGGTGTGGTTTGAAGAGACATTGGGTTTTACCAGAAGAAGGTGTTAGGCTAAAGCCCTATGTAGCGAGTCGCAGCTAAAAAGCACTGTGAATAAGCAGTGTCGCTTTTCTTTTCTGCAGAGTTTTTTTTTATAGAAAGTCTGCAGAGTTTTCTTCTATTATACCTATACAGAAAACGACAGCATTTCTAATTGACATGTTACGATTTACAAAAATGTCAGTGCTTTTGAAATTGCAGCATGTCTGTCCACTGGCGAATTTATTCTGCATTCTGGATTTATTAGCCAGAATTCCATTCTCTTTGCAGGAAATGTAAAACAGTCTTTTTCTACCATGGTCAAAACGCTGCATTTTCACAAGTGCTTCCCATGCTGCCCTATAAAATGGCCCTCAGAAATGACTTTTGGGTTGTATACATCTCCGTGGGAGCTTTTTGACAGCTAGACATGCCTCTCTAATGTATTGTGTATAATGTGACTTTGTGAGGGGCATAATAAGATCACACAGTTATGGTTACTAGATTTCTGGAGACAGGACATTGATCCAAACATTTATTCTGATATTCAAGTTTGAGAGACCATTGTAGGCTTTCTTTTAATACATTTTTTTTAGGTTTGAAACCCATAAGCAAAAGTATTTTCAGTTGTGCACATGGGCACATTCTCTAAGGGCCCATTCATACTATGGATATGCTGACTGATTCTGAACGTTAAAACACGTTCAGAATCAGCGCGTATAAAGCAGTTCCATTCATTTCTATGGGAGCCGGCATACGAGCGCTCCCCATAGAAATGAATGGGCTGCTTTTTTCTCTACGAGCACTCCCATTGAAGTGAATAGGAAGCGCTCGCGTGTACGGCTAGCTCTGCTCATTCCGAGCCGTACACGCGAGCACTTCCCATTCACTTGAATGGGAGCGCTCGTAGAGAAAAAAGCAGCCCATTCATTTCAATAGGGAGCGCTCGTATGCCGGCTCCCATTGAAATAAATGGGATCTGCTTTATACGCGCTGATTCTGAACGTGTTTTAACATTCAGAATCAGTCAGCGTATCCGTAGTGTGAATGGGCCCTAAGAATCTGCCGACATTTTTCTCATTAAAAAGTTACAAACTTGTGGCTTGTGACTTTTTACTACAAGTAAAATAATTGCAAGCGATATTGTTACATCACTCGCACACTTTTCTCAAAATGGGCAGGGCATTGCCTTTACCATATTCATAATGACTGAGTCAATATCAACTTAAAAGGGTTTTCTGGGCAAAAAATGTTTTTTTTTTTTTTTTTTTTATACAAAAGATCTATTGGTGCTATTAATGGGTTAATAAATGTACCTATACCCTTTTTAGCATGTTTTGAGTGTCTCCTACTTTTGTTTACATCCTTCTCCTTTCTCTTATGTAACCTCCTAACCCCTCTCACCTCTCTCCCCCCTCCTTCCTCACTCCCCCCTCCCATACAACCCCCTCCCTGTCTAGCTATCCTTCCTATCCTAGCTATCCTATATGTCCTACCCTACCTATTTAACCCAACCCCCAACTCATATTACATACTTACCATCCATGGCTTCTTCCTGTGAGACGGCCTTTTCCACTCTTGTACTGTGTGTGCGCACCTTTTCCACTGGCGAGTCTCCTCTACTGCGCATGGGTAAACACGCTGTAGAGGTGATTTACCGGCAGCAGTGCGCACACACTGCTAGGAGAAGAGCGCACACCCTGCCAGTACAGGAGGAGAACCCATCTCACTGGAAGAAGCCATGGATGGGTAAGTATGAGTGAAGTGGATGGGGGAGTAGTAGTGACAATCCCTTTCACCGGATTATTCTGGTCACTGGATTATTATTAAAATGACCCTGGGGCGGTCACATGACCGCCCCAGGGATATGGGTAAATATGCATTTTTTTTTTTATTAATAATGTTATTTAGAAAGTAGGAGGGGAGGGCATTTAGATTAATGTAAGGTTTTCAAAATATCCCACACATCCCCTTTACATCTCTTTGCTTTTGGCAACAAATTTCCCTGATCTAAGTAAAACTAAGTAAAACTTAGCTTTTATTCATAAATTCTCTAAAAATCCAGATTGGACCCTACACAGTGATCTAAAAGCCTAGGAAATTGGTGATGGAGCCTACCCCCTTATTCCTGGAGGGGGGGGGGGTCATTCTTAATATCTAGTCTCACTAGCTATCTAATAATTGCCTTTCCTATCCAATATTGTATGATTATTAAGTGCCTGCAGTTCGTTCAACGTGTGCACGCTAACCAATTCCTGATTTTAACAGGATAATCAATAATGTTCCCCAACATGTTTCAACTGTGTCATCACTAAATATAAAATATCCCCTCCAGCATGGATATTGGTGGATAAACCCTATCAACAGCTTCCTGGGCTTGTAATAGATGACGATGTAGAGTCCAAGCTGAATTTTTAGGTAATGTATGAGTAAAAGCTACATTTTGCTAAGTTTGGGCATATTTTAATAGGTGCTATATACAGGGAAATTTGTTGCCAAAGTCAGGGTGTTAATTCTGAAATTTATCTCAGATATGAGCTAGTGTAGATTTCTGCCAAGCAATACAGTATTGCAGAGGATGTGCCTAAATTATGATGAGACTCGTGCCTTGTTAGTGATTCAGTGAATACTCTGCCATAGCAAGGTTCTTCAGAACCAGTGTAGTATTTGTCAATCTTGATAAATCTGCCCTGTGGTGTGTTTAATATTGTAATAAACTTGGGCTGTGTCAATACTGTTGGGAACTCTCTCTCTCTCTAGTCATTTGTAGTATAAGGATTAGCGTCACACCTTACTACATGCATGCTACCAGTGGCGTAACTACCGTGGTAGCAGCAGTAGCAGCTGCCACAGGGCCCGGGACATTAGGGGCCCGGTGGCAGCCGCTACCGCTGCGTTTTTTGTTTTTTTTTAATAGGCCGTTACCGGCTGGAGTTACTCCAGCCGCTAACGGGCCCTATATACTTACTGATCCTGGCAGGGGCCAGGATCGGTAAGTGACACTGCGGGCCCCACAAGCACTATTATACTCGGGGGTCTTTTCGGACCCCCGAGTATAATGATCGGAAGTGCAGGAGAGGTAACTGAACATAAAAAACTGTGTTACTTACCTCTCCAGGCTCCGCGCAGGCTTCGGCCTACTTGTGTGACGTCTCAGACGTCACATGATCGGGGCCTGCGTCCTTATGCGTCGCGACGCAGGCTCCCGGTCACATGACATCCCTGACGTCATTGAAGATGGCCGCCAGCGGGGAGTCGGGAGACAGGTAAGTTACAGTGGGTTTTTTTTATGTTGTTCTTCCCCCGGGTCTCCGATTATTATACTCTGGGGTCTGAAAAGACCCCAGAGTATAATAATTGTTAATGGGTGTTCACAACGGGGCATAATAGTGGGTGAAGGGGCCACAATGGTACATAATAGTGTGTGCAGGGGCCACTATGAGGTATAATACTGTGTGCAGGGGCCACTATGGGGTATAATAATGTGTGCAGGGGCCACTATGGGGCATAATACTGTGTGCAGGGGCCACTATGGGGCATAATACTGTGTGCAGGGGCCACTATGGGGCATAATACTGTGTGCAGGGGCCACTATGGGGCATAATACTGTGTGCAGGGGCCACTATGGGGTATAATAATGTGTGCAGGGGCCACTATGGGGTATAATAATGTGTGCAGGGGCCACTATGGGGTATAATAATGTGTGCAGGGGCCACTATGGGGTATAATACTGTGTGCAGGGGCCACTATGGGGTATAATACTGTGTGCAGGGGCCACTATGGGGTATAATACTGTGTGCAGGGGCCACTATGGGGTATAATACTGTGTGCAGGGGCCACTATGGGGTATAATAATGTGTGCAGGGGCCACTATGGGGTATAATAATGTGTGCAGGGGCCACTATGGGGTATAATAATGTGTGCAGGGGCCACTATGGGGTATAATACTGTGTGCAGGGGCCACTATGGGGTATAATACTGTGTGCAGGGGCCACTATGGGGTATAATACTGTGTGCAGGGGCCACTATGGGGTATAATACTGTGTGCAGGGGCCACTATGGAGCGTAATAGTGTGCGTAGGAATGCAGGGGGTGGGGTCGTGCAGGGTTTTTGGCGTTGGTCGGGGTTTTCGATGTCAGTGGGGGTGGGGCCCCATGTCAAAGGTTCGCCACGGGGCCCCGCCATTCCTAGTTACGCCACTGCATGCTACATTTACACGGGCTATCTTGCTGATGCAATTACACCTCTTAGTATAACCAGAATATATATTCAGATGTCCCAATAGAAAAGGGTTTAATGACAATTTTTTTTTTTTTTGGATGGGCAGGAAAATTTAAGCAATCTGCATATATTTTATATGATTGGATTGTTGCGAGAAAACATGTATGCAATATGTGTGCATGTAACAAAATTGGGATTGGCAAATTAAGTCTCCTCGTCTATGTGTATAAATTAAGTTGCTGGTATTTTATGGTGTGCTATTCTGTATACAGGTCTGTTAGCATTATGATAAATGGTTTTTCCATCCTCTAACCATACGTAAATGTATTGAAATGCAAATTTAGATCTGCTGGTGGTGAAAACTCCTTGTTTTTGGAATATCAGGCTTGTGTCATGGCTACCTGGCATCTTCTAACAGGAGAACAGCAAGGTAGCTGAATGATGGGATTATATCTGGAAACTAGCAGAACATTACAGACTGTTCATTCCTTTGCAGGTGAAGCAAGACTCCAACTCTGACCCGCTACATTCTAGTCTTGAGAGTTTCGTTCTCGTACATTGTATCAGCTCCAGCTCACTGCTCCCCCTGCTATGCTTGGAGACCTTTCATTAAACACCATTGATCTGGTTGGGAGAGACTTTTCCTGTACTGCATGTGGCATTTCACAAAAAGGCCTCCACATTTACAGCGCATTAAGATGTCAGTAATAGCTTTTTCTAGAGAATAAACTTATTGATCTTGTACATTGTAACTTTCTGCAGATTTGGAGTCTCATTTTAAAGCATTGATTACTTTTGATCCCATGAAACCACAATACTTTTTTCCCCTGCTACCAAGTGTAATACAGATGTACTTTTCATCTGTAAATTCCCTATGGGGTTTTATTAAAGCTGCAGTTATTTGCCCATAAACTGTTAGTAGTATTTGTGATCCTGATAATTACTGGAACATGACAATGTTATTGTAGCCTACATATCCTATAACAGTATGTAGACCCTTATGGTGTAATACAGTTAGCCATAATATAATGTATAATAAGTATGTGTATCTACTGCCTCAAAACCCTGCTCACAACCGTACATTATTATTCTCAGAGTTTTCAAGGCTGGGCAGAATGACAGCATAATTTTTGCATGTGGCAAAATGCAAAACAATATTTTACTTGACATAAAGTAAACATTTCCAGATTTAATTATAAGTTACTCTAAATTCAGTGTATTGCAGTTTTCCAAATACTGCTGATTTCACATAAATTAGGCCAATGATTATCGTTTTTTTATCCAACTGCTTTGTGAATATATATATATATATATATATATATATATATATATATATATATTTATATACACATGTTTTAGGGCAGTAACAATATATGTCCATGCTTCCTTTTTTTCACATATTCATTGTTAGATGACGTTGAAAGATAAAAAAGACAGCATCCATATTTTTGCATCTGCAAAGAAAAAAAATGGATGACAAACAGATGGCACACATATGGTACACGAATGAAAAGCAGGTTGTACAATGTCCGTTTCATATAGCCACAAAGTGTATTGTCCATGTGTGAAAGCAGTCTTGTAGAGGAGATAAGATGAAGGGCTAGTTCACACGGAGTTAACGCGCACGCATTCTGGCACGTATATACGTGTCTGAGCGTGAGCGCTCAAAACAGATCACATTCATTTCAATGTGTCGATATGGGTGTAAAGTAATGTGAAAAAAAAAATGTCATTTTAATGATAGAATCCCTTTAATATTTTTGGGGATAGTGTGAAAAAAACAGAATTATGTATTTTTTTATATGGTCAAATGATGTGTGTTACATATGGCATGGCAATGTCATTTTCTGTAAGACATTATGTTTTTGACTACTAATGTTTTAATGGTTGAGATAAGATTTGATTTCTTTCATTAGCTTTGCTGAATTACAGCTTGTTTTATTATGGGGTGAATTTTTTTTTTTTGGTACCAACCAGCTACCTTTTTGGGGGGGGGGGGGGGGGAGGTTAGGTGACTAAAAACAATTATTTCAGTGTGTTTTTTTTCTGTGTCTTTGTTCCTAACTACACGGACACAACTAAACACCTGCTCAATACAGTGTTATATTTTGATGGTTTGGACTTTTATTTATGCTGAGTTGGCAGTAATATTTATTTATTCTATATTTATTTAGACTACTGCAACACCCTTCTCCATGGAATCCCAGCTAACACCCTCGCCCCCCTCCAGTCCACCTTAAACTGCGCTGCTCGCTTAAGCCACCTCACCCCCCGATCCTCATCGGCTTCTTCCCTCTGCCAGTCCCTCCACTGGCTACCTATAGCCCAGCGAATTGAGTTCAAGCTACTAACGCTAACATACAAAGCCATCCACAACCTGGCCCCTCCATACATCTCTGAACTAATCTCCCGCTACCTGCCCACACGTAACCTCAGATCCCCCAATGACCTCCTACTCCGCTCTGCTCTTATCCACTCCTCACACAACCGCCTCCAAGATTTCTCCCGTGCATCCCCCATACTCTGGAACTACTTACCAAGACACATAAGACTGACCCCCACAATCACAGGCTTCAAGAAGGCCCTGAAGACTCACCTATTCAGGAAGGCCTACATCCTACAATAACACTATCACCACACTGCCATCTGTACAGTCTCCCCCTCTCATTCTGTCTCTACCCCCCTTCCCTCATAGATTGTATGCCCTCGCGGGCAGGGCCCTCTTCCCCACTGTGCCAGTCAATCATTGTTAGTATATCTACCTGTATATTCTGTGTATTGTATGTAACCCCCAAATGTTAAGCACCATGGAATTAATGGTGCTATATAAATAAATAAATAAATAAATAATAATAATAATAATAATAATAATAATAATAATTCTGTCTTTGGCCTGTTAGATGGTCAGCTCCTTTACTGCAGTAGCCACCAATCTTGCATTCTTCCTGACCGCAAAATGGGAAATAGACCTACTTTACCAACTTTAATAGACTACTAGGAGACAGGAAACAGGAGACAAAATATTTATTTTAAGGAAATTCCTGAGTCCTAGGCATAAGATACAGTAGGGGCGATAGCTGAGGAGCAGCCAAAAGATATCATCTGTGGATTTTTAACCTATGTAGATACTAACCAGGTCCTCCTGGTGGCTAGAGACCACAAGTTGTTTTCTTATGAAAGCTCTGACATCGATCCATATCCGAATATAACACCCTCGCTCTCATGAAATGTAGTATGCTGAGACCACTGCTAGAGGTTTTGTGTGTACAGGATCTACAACACTTGTGACTCTGGACATTTGGCACAGCAATGAATGAAGATGCTGGGTACATAATTATATACTTAGCTGTGGATTTAGAAAGTCTGATCAAATTTGGAAAGCCTTCCAGTGAAGATCCCTAATTTAGAGAACCTGCCTAAACTCTTGAAAATAGAACAATTGAGAAAATTACTTAAACCCAAGTCCCCTAAACCTGAGAAATCCCTGTCTAAGGCTAAGGCCCCATGTAGTAGGCCACAGCCAATAATCATGGCAGAAATGTATTGTGGTTATTCCTGCTAGAATCCCGTCTACTTTGCAGGGATTGCAAAAAGCTGAGGTTTTTGCTACAATGCTATATAAAGTATTATATTTTAATTGTTTTGGACTTTTATGTATGCTGAGATGACAACGGGAGCTTTCCCCAGTCCCCTCATCTTTTCTCTATGTAAGTTGAATCAAACTAATGCTCATTATATTTACTACATCCTCTTATTGATCTCCCTGTAAACATAGTTTTATCTGACATCAATAACTCATTTGTTAGGTGATATACCTATATCTTTCATTCAGAATTTCAAGAAATACTGTGAACTATTTGTGACTTATGATACGGGCCACTATGGTACATACGACTGTGTGGAGACATTATACTGTATGGAGGCTGCAATGGAACATTATACTGTGTGAAGGGTCTGCTATATGACAATATACTGGGTGGAGGGGCCGCTATGTGACATTATACTGTGTACAGGGGCTGCTATGGGACATTATACTGTGTGGAGGGTCTGCTATATGACAATATACTGGGTGGAGGGGCCACTATGTGACATTATACTGTGTACAGGGGCTGCTATGGAACATTATATTGTGTACAGGGGCTGCTATGGGACATTATACTGTGTACAGGGGCTGCTAAGGGACATTATACTGTGTGGAGGGAACACTATGGAATATTATACTGTGTGACGGGTCTACTATATGACAATATACTGGGTGGAGGGGCCACTATGTGACATTATACTGTGTACAGGGGCTGCTATGGAACATTATACTGTGTACAGGGGCTGCTATGGGACATTATACTGTGTACAGGGGCTGCTAAGGGACATTATACTGTGTGGAGGGGACACTATGGAATATTATACTGTGTGGAGGGTTCGCTATATGACATTATACTGTTTGTAGGAACTGCTATGGGACTGTATACTGTGAGAAGGGGCCACTAGTAGACATTATACTGTGTGAAGGGTCTGCTATATGACATTATACTGGGTGGGTGGGTGGGTGGGTGGGGGGACATTATGAGACACAAGACTGTGTGGAGGGTGCACTAGGGAATATCATACTTTGTGGAGGGTTCACTATATCACATAATACTGTTCGAAGGGACCACTATGGCACATTATACTGTGAGAAGGGGCCACTAATGGACATTATACTGTGTGGAGGGGCCACCATTGGACATTATACTGTGTGGAGGACACTTTGGGACATTATATTGTTTGTAAATGGGAAATTATACTGTTTGGGGGCCAGGAAAGAATGCTCTCTGCCAATGGTGGGGGTCCCATGTTAAAACTTTGCGATGGGGCAGTGTCAAAACTACAGACAGATTCTCTCTGACATTATATAACTATTGTAGAATTTGATGGTTTTCTCTTGATAAAAGGTTGTGATTCTAAAATGATCTCTAGTCTGTACCTATTCAATATGGCTGCATAGAAATCAGATCAGCAATTTGACATTTTACTAAATTTTTTACTTTGACTGAATCTTTTCTTTAATAAGAAACTTATAAAAACTAAATATGAAACTTATTTCCTTGCTATATCCATGACTGCTTGAATACTTGACTTCGGTGTACAGCTCTTATCTTTCCAGCTCTGCTGCAGATCTACACTTTTATTTGTAATTGGTGCATATGGGAATAGTGCAAGGGGTTTTACACAAAAACAAATGCAATTTTACAAATTTCAGCCCTAGGGATTATCGCACATATTTATTATGGCCTGTTAGCCACATTCTGAATACAACATGTGAAAAACTCTTAGGATGTTTCTATAGCTCATATAGTGCGGGGAGAAGAAACTGGATATTATACAGGGGATTTTCATTTTTATATCAAGTTATAAAATCTTTATTTTAGCAGGAAGGACTGCAGTACAATGATAGAAGGTATATCATTATAAATATTTTAGCCCATTACAGAGGACCTGTCATTAGGTCTCACAAGCTCAATGGCATACTTTATCTTATAGACACTATCACCCTGAGCTTTTTGGTGTCTTGTTTATCCAAATCTGCTTTACTGCCCCAAAGATATAAGCCCTATTAGTGTTTATGCAAATTTCCAAATTTTGGAAATGCTAAATGGTTATGGAGAAACAAAACACTAAATGCTCAAGGTGACAATGTCTATCACATGATGCATGTCATTGGGATTTTAATGCCTCTCATGCCTTGACACTTATACTGATCCTGCTACCACACTAGATCGCGTCTGAGGAAGGTCTAAGGACCGAAACATCATATCCAATTGATCTAGCCTGTCTTTCTATGCCAATATTTTGCATTTTGTCAAAAGGCGTTAACTATATTGTAAAATAAATCTCTATATTCCTTTGATCACAAAACAGTGTGTGCAGCAAAATCTATTTTCACTAGTATATTTGGGTCGAAGGACCTTTTTTCGCTAGCACCACATATAATTTTAGAGTGTGCGGTACCATTGACTTTTTTGCTATTGGGATTTTAAGACCTCGTTAAGGCCGGGGCCCCATGGGACAGAAATGCCGCGATTTGCCCACGCTATTTTCACTTGCAATTACTAGTACACTGTGAGCACTGCACCTGATGTACCTGGTGGGCCACCAACCCGTTCATCATTCGTCTTGATTGCCATTTTTTTGCGGGCCTGTTGTGACGACTACTGAGAGTTTGAGGAAGGTCTTATCCAACTGAAAAATGTTTAACTCTACTATATGGACACTTGTGATTAATGAATGGATACTTGACTTCACGTGGTCGTGTGTAAAGTCCATCATTACATTGAGAAGATTGGTTGGGACCCTACTGTCACATCATTTTTGTAAATATCCCTGCATCCCTATTTACTGCCTTGCAATACCAAGCACAGAGCCAACACGATTTATGGCACTGTACTTAGTTTTCAGTGAAGGTGAATGAGGTTGAGGATGTGTCTAAGTCCTGTGTTGTGACCCCCCCCCCCAATCATATATTGATGACCTATCCAAAGAATAACTGAATAACTCTTGAAAATTTCCAGGGGGGGGGGGTGATGAAATGAACCCACCATTTGTGACATTCTTTTTTATTTTAAATTTCTCACTATTCACCATATGACATAAATAACAACTAATAATTAACTGTATTCTGTGGGTCATTCTGTTAATCATGGCGTTAACTCACACAGATAGTATTTTTATGTTTGGCTAAGTGTTTAAAATGAAACAATTTTTGCTAAAACATCATCTGCTTTTGTATTGCCATTATCCAAAAGATATAATATTTTTTTTCCCATTGATGAAACTGAGAGATTTCTTTTTTCTTTTTCTTTTTTTTTTTTGCAGTTCTAAAATTGGGAATTTTTTTTAGGGGGAACGCTCCCACTCCCCCTTCCCCTGCCAGAGATCCTGAGCGACCGAACGACAACCACCCAAATTCCTCCACTAGCCCCGCATTCCTGCACACACTATTATGGGGCATAATAAAGTATACAGAGGCCACTATGGGGCATAAAACTTTGTGCAGGGGCCACTATGGAGCATAATTTATGCCAAATAGAGGCCCCTGAGCATAGTATTATGCCCCATAGCAGACCCACCCAGTATTATGCCCCATTGTGGACATCCATGAACAATTATTATACTCTGGGACCCTAGAATATAATAATCGGAGACCCAGGGAGGATACAAAAAACACCATTACTTACCTCTCCCTGGCTCCGACATCATCTTCTGGCACGCCTACCTCTTCTTTCTTCTTCTTTCGGCGACGCCCTCTGGTCCTGGCTCTTCCCCGTCTTCATCTTCATCTTCTTCCAGCGGTTCAAATCCGATTGGTTGAAATCCGGCGCGTGCGCAGTAGCGCTCCCTCCGGAGCTACTGCGCACACTCCAGCGGCACTGCCATTGAGAAAAATGGCGCCAGAATGTGCGCAGTAGTTCCGGAGGGAGTGCTACTGCGCATGTGCCGGATTTCAACCAATCGGATTTGAACCGCTGGAAGAAGATGAAGATGAAGCCGGGAAAGAGCCATGACTAGAGGGAGTCGCTGAAAGAAGAAGAAAGAAGAGGTAGGCGTGCCAGAAGATGACATCAGATCGTGCACGACCGCCCCCCGTGCATGTAAAGGTATGATTTATCTATATGTTTTTATAGTTTTATTTTAAAACGGGATGGGGTTTAAAATAAGATTAGCAGTGCCTGAATAGCCTTTGTAAGGCTATTCACACATATGTGGGGCTCATACAGCAAAATTTAAGGGGTTAAAATGTAGATAAACGATATACATATGATACCCCCAGAATTGTACCAACCTGTGGAATAAAGGAGACATGTCATTATGGCTGCACAGTGAATGCTGTGAAAAGGAATCCTGTAAAAAAGTCGAACACAGTTTTTCTCCAATTACGCTACATTCTGATTTTTTTTTTTTAAGTTTTCCAGTACAATGTAGGGAATATTAAATGGTACCATTAAAAAGTACAATTTATCCCACAAATGTTAAGCCCTCATATGGTTCTGTGAATAGAAAAATAAAAAAAACTATGGGGTTTCGAAGGTGGGGAGTTAAAAATGAAAATTGAAAAATGTCAGCAGTGGGGAGTGATAAAGGGAGAAACATTACTGTTATTATCCAAATAAAACATCTATTAGTATAAAAGACTCAGGAAAGAGATAATCTGAACATTTTACATAGTATATTGGTTGGAAAACCTATTGTAAAAAATTATTTGATGATTATTGATTTAATCCCTCGACACCCTAGAAATGCATGATCAGCCATTCACTCACCAACCACCTCTGCCAGTCATTGGTCTAGTGGCATGTTTTTGTGTGTCAAGATGGACCATGATATAGAGGCCAGCAGGGAGCCAGGGAGAGTGGGATAGATGGAAGGTATTTATGATTTTGTGTTTTTAGCCACTCCGAGCCAGAGTCCATTGTGTCCATCCACTGATTCCAAGAACAAAGTGACCTGAATCCTTTACATTAAATGGAAAACCACTATAACAAAAATATTTCTATTGGGAACCCAGGAATCTTAGTGCTGAATTTAAATTAAAAGGTATTTCAAGATCAGAAAAAGTTACCTAAAATAAAGAAATGTGATAAATAACAAAATAACCAATAGTCACCTGACCATTGATCATCTTCGTTGTACTAATGTACAAGGATGCTGAGGAAAATCCCAAAACCGCTGCAGGAAAATCAAGAGTGACTGTTAGGGATATCTAGCTGGCTCTATAGTAGTGGGATATTTATCCGGTGAGTGTCTTATCTCATTCCTTCTCTTTACCCTCATGTTTAGGATCTTTCAGGGATATCTGGGCTGGCTCTACAGCAGTGGGATATTTATCCGGTGAGTGTCTTATCTCATTTCTTCTCATGTTTAGGATCTTGGTAAACCCATTTCATTTATTTTGTTATCCTATACATCACAGCAGACATGTATTTGTGTGTGGCTACAACTGTTTCATAACCAATGAGATCTTAGCTATTAAATTAAGGGGAAGAAAGGCTTACTGTATTTTCATTGCCTCATCTGTGCTATAGCACGTTTGTGCTCATTACACTTAGTTAATTCTATAAGTTCCAGTGATTTGAAACTTAAAAACACTTTTCTGAACTGTCTCAGATACATAAAAGCAGGTTCCATCAGATGTGGTTGTAAAGAAACAATACACATTTTATTACATAGGAGTATACATGAAGTCAGAGGAGATTGAACGGCACTTCAGTGCGTCTTAGGGAAATTAGGCAGACTCAATAGACCAGATGTTCTTTACCTGCACTTAATTATGAAGCTTTAATATGTTCATCTCAGTTTATCACCATCAATCCCCAGCCTGTGGCCAAATTAAAAGGGTGCTGAAGCTAAGCCGTCAATCCATTCATAGCCAAAGCGCTCCCTCTCCTTGGACTGCAGATAAATGAGCTACTTTAAAGATTTTATTAGGATTTTTATTACAGCATGATGCAGTCCAGAACTAATGTTCTTTTGTTTTCCTGGGACAATAGTTCATTTTAGTCTGATTAAGTGCTCAAGGATGCCGAGAGACTGGCAGAGTACCCATGGGACAAATGCTTCTTGTTTAGATACAGTTAGTGCTCAGTAGGGCAGGCTTAATGGAATGTATGTTGCCCTTCACCGCATGCTTGCAGCAACTCCATCCACTTCATAATGAACCCACAGTGATCCAGTTGTAAAACCGAAACAATCATTCCAAAGTAGCCGGGTTAATGGTTTAATGCTCGTGCTACAGGTATATTGTACATAGAATATGTAGGTGACATAAATTGACAGGTGACTAAGCTGTAGAGAACATGCAGAGGGAATAAACTCTTTAACTGATGTAGAGATTTGTACATATCTGTTAATAGTAATTTATGACTAAGGCTGCATTCACACGGAGTAAACGCTGGCGTTTTTTGTGTGTTTTTTGCACATAGCGCCGCGTTTACGCCGCGTAGCGCCGCGTTAACGCCGCGCAACGCCACCGCTAAATAGCGCGCCGTTAACGCGGCGTATACGCGGCGTTAACGCGACGCTACGCGGCGTAAACGCGGCGCTATGTGCAAAAAACACACAAAAAACGCCAGCGTTTACTCCGTGTGAATGCAGCCTAATAAATTATCTTCATCAGCTAATTGCCAGAGGTTTGGGTTTAGTACCCTTGGAGATAAGCTGTTATTCACTAGGGAAGTGGTAGATTGCATTAAAAGTTTCCTTTGATTAGGGCTGGGCAATAAATAAAAAAATAACTGAAATTGGTAGCAGCTCAATTAATGGACGGAAATTTGCTCACATTGTTTATTGCAATTATTTTGCATCCATATCATCCTGTCTCACACTTCCATTGGCTAAAGGATATGGCATTAACTGTATTCTCTCCAATCAGGATTGCTGATATGTAAATAACCGAAAACCAAAATTCTGTGACATGGTGTATCATATAAATAGGAAGTGTAATCCGTGTTGGACTGGGATGTCTAGGACCCACCTGTGGAATTGTTTATAGGGTCCCCCCACCAGGACCTAGTGTCACGCTAAAGGTCATCTGGCCCACACAAAAGCTTCCTGCTAATAGCCTACACTGTCGGCTCCTTCAGTAAAATCTTAAAATGTTCTGCCTATCCAACATTATTGAGTATGTTCCCAACATGGTCATCTCCTTTAGTAGTGTGCAGACCCCAATAGCTCCATGGCCAGTTCAGACATAGTATTGTAAGAGGAATGACATGGTCATGGAGCACTACACTTATGTACAAGATTATAGTGAGGGAGCTATGATGCAAACATAGCACACAGGGATACCAGTAGGAATTTTGAGAGCCACCTCCCACAGCATAATACAGTCCTATGAAAAAGTTTGGGCACCCCTATTAATCTTAATCATTTTTAGTTCTAAATATTTTGGTGTTTGCAACAGCTATTTCAGTTTGATGTATCTAATAACTGATGGACACAGTAATATTTCAGGATTGAAATGAGGTTTATTGTACTAACAGAAAATGTGCAATATGCATTAAACCAAAATTTGACCGGTGCAAAAGTATGGGCACCTCAACAGAAAAGTAACATTAATAGAGATGAGCGAGTACTGTTCGGATCAGCCGATCCGAACAGCATGCTCCATAGAAATGAATGAATGCACCTTGTACTTCCGCTTTGACGGCGGCCGGCCGCTTAACCCCCCGCGTGCCGGCTACGTCCATTCATTTCTATGCGAGCGTGCTGTTTGGATCGGCTGATCCGAACAGTACTCGCTCATCTCTAAACATTAATATTTAGTAGATCCTCCTTTTGCAAAGATAACAGCCTCTAGTCGCTTCCTGTAGCTTTTAATCAGTTCCTGGATCCTGGATGAAGGTATTTTGGAACATTCCTCTTTACAGAACAATTCAAGTTCAGTTAAGTTTAATGGTCGCCGAGCATGGACAGCCCACTCTCAAATGATCTTAAAACAAAGATTGTTCAACATAGTTGTTCAGGTGAAGAATACAAACAGTTGTCTCAGATTTAACCTGTCAGTTTCCACTGTGAGGAACATAGTAAGGAAATGGAAGACCACAGGGACAGTTCTTGTTAAGCCAAGAAGTGGCAGGCCAAGAAAAATATCAGAAAGGCAGAGAAGAAGAATGGTGAGAACAGTCAAGGACAATCCACAGACCACCTCCAAAGAGCTGCAGCATCATCTTGCTGCAGATGGTGTCACTGCATCGGTCAACAATACAGCGCACTTTGCACAAGGAGAAGCTGTATGGGAGAGTGATGAGAAAGAAGCCGTTTCTGCAAGCATTCCGCAAAAAAACAGCATTCCAAGAAAAACACTTGCTACCCACTGTAAAATTTGGTGGAGGTTCCATCATGATTTGGGGCTGTGTGGCCAATGCCGGCACCAGGAATCTTGTTAAAATTGAGGGTCGCATGGATTCCACTCAGTATCAGAAGATTCTTGAGAATAATGTTCAAGAATCAGTGACGAAGTTGAAGTTACGCTGGGGATGGATATTTCAGCAAGACAATGATCCAAAACACCGCTCCAAATCGACTCAGGCATTCATGCAGAGGAACAATTACAATGTTCTGGAATGGCCATCCCAGTCCCCAGACCTGAATATCATTGAACATCTGTGGGATGATTTGAAGCGGTCTGTCCATGCTCGGCTTATCAAACATAACTGAACTTGAATTGTTTTGTAAAGAGGAATGGCCCAAAATACCTTCATCCAGGATCCAGGAACTGATTAGAAGCTACAGGAAGCGACTAGAGGCTGTTATCTTTGCAAAAGGATGATCTACTAAATATTAATGTCACTTTTCTGTTGAGGTGCCCATACTTTTGCACTGGTCAAATTTTGGTTTAATGCATATTGCACATTTTCTGTTAGTACAATAAGCCTCATTTCAATCCTGAAATATTACTGTGTCCATCTGCTATTAGATATATCAAACTGAAATGGCTGTTGCAAACACCAAAATATTTAGAACTAAAAATGATTAAGATTAATAGGGGTGCCCAAACTTTCTCATAGAACTGTTCTCCACATGATATATATTGCTCCACAGACACAGACAATATATGCCCCACACAGTATAAAAGGCTCCCCACAGTGCCCACCCAATATATTGCTGCACAATGACCCAACACGGTATAATATGTTCCTCAGAGACCCTCACAATATAATATGCTCCACAGTGGCCCTCCATAGTATAATGCTCTACAGTAGACTCACACAATACACTGTCTACCAATAAGTATTTAACACCTGTGGTAGAATAGAAAAACCACATTTATTCATATTCAATAGTTGGTAGAACCCAGCAGATGTGCTTCCTTGCGAATCGACACAATACTCCGGGATGCCTATTGAAACTCCTGGTGTATGTGAGCGGTTGGGTGCGGTTTATCTGGCCAGCACTCGTCGGTCTCTCTCCCAGTTTCACTCGGGGCACATTCCAACAATCACCGTTCACCTTCCACTTTGTAATCACATAGGCTCCTGTCGATTTTGGGTAATTCAGTTCGCTTGCTATGTCCCTTAAGGATCGACCATTTCTGTGGAACCCCACAATTACCCCTTTCTTGAAATCGGACAACTCTACACTTCACGGTATCTTGCATGCGACTAATGCCAATGCACTAATGCCAATGCTGTCTCCTATTTAAGGTGTGACGTACATCATGAGCACAGATATCTTCATTTGCATAAGTGGCCAACTACTTATTGGTAGAAAATATATAGTATGCTCCCCAGAGACCCCCCCCCTGCAGTATAATTTTTCACAGTGGCCCCAAGCAATATAACATGCTATCGAGAGGCCTCCCAGTATAATACGCTCCCTAAAGTGGCCCACACAGTATAATTTGCTCCCCTGGGGGCCCTTAAGATGATGCTGCACAGTGGCTCCACACGATATATAATATGCTTTCCACAGCATCGCTTCCCTCCCCCATTATAATGCTCCATAGTGGCTCCACACAGTATAATATACTGTACAGAGCCTCGAGCCGCTTCAGGTAAACCCCTCATTTTGATGAATATTCAAGAGGTTTGTCCATTTCTTTCAGTGCTATTATTATATTCTGGGGTCTCTTCAGACCCCAGAGTATAATAATTGGAGGGCTAGGGATGGTGAGGGAACATAATAAACAGTTATATTCATTTTGCCTTACTTCTCCTTCATCCTCACATTTCTCCTAGTTTCGCTGACTTTTAGGTCTGCGGCTGATGTCATGCATGATGTCCGGACGTTAATGCTGAAGCAGGCTTGTGAATGGGCCTTAGTAGTGACATAGGACATGCTGACGTTATGAAGCCAGCATACCCCACATAACCTCTGAGGGCCAATCACAGGCCCCAGCAGCGACTTCCAGAAAGTGCGACAGAACTTTGTTAGCAGGGTAACCCCTTTAACTTTGACTGTCCTGTTGATTTATGTGGAACTGTTTATAATCAGAGGTACACTTTAAAGGGGGTGTTCAGATTCAGACAAATATTGAGAGACAAGTGTTATTGTTTGTATAATAAAAAGTTGTACAATTTTCCGATATACTTTCTGTGTCAAATCGTCATGGTTTTCTAGATCTCTGCTTGTTGTCATTCATTCTGCTGACTTTCAGTGGACAAAAATCAGTCCATGGTCATGTGATGCACACACAGGTGCACAGCTCGTTCCAGTCACAGCTCAGTAATCAGACATCTGTCTGTAACGATCTGTGCACCTGTGAATCCATCACATTATCATGGACTGTCAATCACATGTCCATGGACTGATCATTAATAGAAATGAGCGAACACTAAAATGTTCGAGGTTCGAAATCCGATTCGAACAGCCGCACACTGTTCGACTGTTCGAACGGGTTTCAAACCCCATTATAATCTATGGGGGGAATTGCTCGTTTCAGGGGTACGCAACATTCGATCAAATTCTACTTACCAAGTCCATGAGTGAGGGTCGGGCTGGATTCTTCTCCCTGCGCAGCGTCCCCACGTCCTCTTCCGGCCTTGAATTCACTCTGCTAGGCATCGGGCCTAGGCAGAGGCAACTGCGCATGCCCTCGCTACAAGAAAATGACCACTTACAATGTAAGTGGCCATTTTCTTGTAGCGCGGACATGCGCAGTCGGCTCTGCCCAGGCCCGATGCCTAAGCAGAGTGAATGCAGAACCGGAAGAGGACGCGGGGACGCTGCGCAGGGAGAAGACTTCTAAAGGTAAGAGAAGAACTAGCGTTGATTGGAAATGTATAGCATTCTGCCAATCAATGCTGGTTCTGCATCGAATCTTAACTTCGAACAGCTAGTAGTATTCGATTGAGTACGAGTATTTTGAATACTGTAGTATTCGATCGAACACTACTCGCTCATCTCTAATCATTAACTACTGGAAGTAAGGCTAGGTTCACACCTGCGATCATTTACTGTTCGGGGATTCCGTCCCCCATTCCACTCGAAAAATGCGGAGAGAAAAGTCTTGCTTGCAGGACCCCATTATAGTCTTTTGTGTATATGCGTTTCCATGGGTAACCACTTTTTAAGTGGATTGGGTTTCTGTTTTTTTGGGGCAGAAACCCGAACGCTAGTGTGAACCTAGCGTGAGCAGAATGACTAACAGCAAGCAAAGATCTAGAAAACCATGATGAACTGATAAAGAAATTATATTGGAAAATCATGTAACTTTACTTTATATAAACAATAACATTTGTCTCTTAATATTTGTCTGAAACTGGACTTTAAATACTATAGGAAAAATATTGGCCACTATAAGGACCAGCCAGATTTGCTAGAGCTGCTGTTTATGAGCAGCTCTTCCCTCTTGATCTATGATATCTGTATGCCTTGATGTATTCATTAGGCCATCACTTTACATGCAGAGAGTTAGATGACAAGATGAACACTGCTGCATCTGTGCCGTCACATAGAAGACTCCTCATTACTGCTAGTATTAGTGGCTGCCACACCAACAACTAAATCTATTAAATGTTATTCTATATATGTATTTCTGCTCATTCTGTTTTCTTATAACCAAGCTCATGATGCGTTTCTCTAGGAGAACAGTTAGGTCTGCACATTTCTTTTTTGTTTTCCTGTCTATGGCATAAATAAATATCCTTTCTTCCTATAATTTAATATACGAGTTTTCTGCCGTCCTGTAGACTACGGACTATAACTCAAAATGTTAAACTAGAAAAACTATATTGACTCTTCACAGCTGCAAAAGCATGATTTGTCCCTAGCTTGATAAACAGACAGTGAAGTGTTGTTTCTTTTGAGATTGTAGCTCTTCAGTTTTTTCCTAAGAGCTCTCTTTATCATAAGAGAAAAAAGACTACAAGTGTTATTACTGTGTGCAACCCATGAGGCCTAGAAAGACAGTACCAGAGTGAATTGTGAAATTAGCAGCTGTCATGGCAACACATACTTGAGAACACCAAGGTCTTGATCACTAAAAAACATAAACTGTCAATTTGGAAACACAAGGTTCCTGAATTTGAGGACGTCTGTTCATCGTATTGGCAGAACATCAGGCTGGTGGATGATGGGTCGTCTAAGGCAATAACTATCACGGGTAATAGTTTTGATGATAAAAGTATATAGGACAAACCTAACTCCATTGGCTTTTAAAAACATGAACACTTTTGTAGGAACTTATTGGACTTTTTTTTTTTTTAAAGGTATTTAATCATTTGAATCCCATGTTTTCTCCCTAACACGTAGGAATAGCCTTAAGAAAGGCTATTCTTCTCCTACCTTTAGAAGTCTTCTCTGTGCTGCCATTTCATAGATATTCTGGTTTTCTTTGGTATCTAAATGAGTTTTCTCGCAGCAATCTTGTATAAGCGGCCACAAGAAAATGGCCGCAGACATGTACAGTGGTCTCTTTCCATGGCAGACCCGACTGCGCATGCATGAATTTTAAATCCAGAAGAAGCTGACGGAAGAAGACATTGTGGGGAGGCGTGCCAGAAGAAGATAGAAGCCGGCGCTGGAAAGTTTTCTCGCAGCACTGGGGACCGCCCCCAATGTTGCGAGAAAACTCATTTACATACGGAAGAAAACCGGGATATCTACGGAACAGTGGTGTGGAGAAGACTTCTAAAGGTAGGAGAAGAATAGCCTTTCTTAAGGCTATTCCTACATGTTAGGGAGAAAAAAATGGGATTCAAATGATTGGATGAATCCCTTTAACTGTTATTTTAAACACCTGTGGGGAAGGTAGCTCGGTAGAAGCAGTGGTGAGGACCCAGTCAAGACAGGGACACAAAACATGAAGCAAACTGGTTTATTTAGAATTCAGAATCTGCAGCCTTTTTCTGGCCCAGTAATGAGCCAAGGATCTACACCTAGAGCTGAGGCCTACTACAGATCTGCCCTGGACCACTCATATGTCAGAAACCTGGGGGAGATTTAGCGTGATTCCGGCACCCTGCCTGTCACCTTCTCACACACCCTAGGAATCTTGAACTCCAGGTGGTCTGATCACTAGTACAATGCATTGCAATGCTAATACATTGTAGAATTACAATAATTCTATTACAGGCTGCATCCATAACATATGCAGGAGATTTGCTGGTTGGGTATGAAATCTCTGACATAGAGTCAGTGCACATTCCAATATCATAAAGGAATTTGGGTGTCTTATATAACCAGTGTAGTAAGTACAGGCCAGCCAGCCTGTGTGCGTCACCCAGAGACATTTGTAGTACCTGAGCCCTGTTATCTCCTTCCAAAATTCTCATTACCTAAAGGTAATACAATCCCACTTAGCAGAATAGAAATATAAAAACTCAACAACTTTATTATTCTTCAGTAATAATAAACTTGTTGAGTTTCAGTAATTCAAGTGTTATTTAATAATCTCAGGATTATATTATCTTGTTTGTAATGGGAATTTTAGGAAATACATTTACCTAAGCAACACCAGTAAGGGCTTTTTTCTCTTTGGTTTGTTCTAATATCTCCTTCCCACTTTTTTCTACTGTGTACTGGGCTTTTGACAAGGACTGTATCTTACAGGTAGGTAAGTAACTGGAATATGAGCTCAGCCAAGCCATCCAACATTTCAGTTTATTGAATTGGCTGGTAGCCATATCAGCCTCAGAGGACCATCGAGAAATGCCCTATCCTCTTCTGACAATGACGGCAAATTTATTGCCTGAAGACACTATGAGATTTGATCACTATTACACTGTAACTGTGTATGGATCCCTGTAAAAATGTCAAAAACCTGGAAGATTACTTGCAGTCTCAAGTACTGCAGTTCTGTGTATTTTCCCCCAGGCCATGAATAAACAGCACGGACAGCACATAGATCACTCCCATATGCCATCCATGCACCGTGGTCCTATGCAATAAAGGCAGTGAACATGGGTCACAGATCAGGCAGGAATAGTATTTGTCCTGAGTTTTGCTCACAGGACAAAATAAGTGTATGGGGCCATTGAAATAAATGGGAGAGCCCTGAAAAACATGGATAGCACACTGACAATGCACATGTTCCCTAGCTATAAAAGCAAAGATATACCCTGCTTTCTCCTCCTTTTCATAATTGTGCTTTAAAGAAAAGATCTCTTGACCCTTGCCAGTACATGGAAATGAGCATCATCTGCATTCTCTGTCTCTCTCCACTACATCTCATAGAAAAAACAAAAAAACTTTGCAAGTCTTCAGTAGGTGATACCTTTTTTAATGGCTAACTCATAATGATGACAGAATATGACATTTCGAAGCTTCCTCTGAGCTTCTTCTTCAGATATAACTGAAAACACCTTCTAGAGGCTGCATATTTATAACTGGACACAGGGGTAGGATTACAGGAGGGAGGGGGGAAGAGGCTTATTACTATATACATATACATAAGTGAGATGTTCATTCCATTGTCCAACGTCTGGAATAGGGTCATGGCCTTGTACTCATAAATCAGTCGGTGTTTCCTTGATTTAAAGTTCCCTTTTAAGATCAAGATTTTCATGTCATTGATGATGTTATGATCTTCCTGGCAGAAATGATTTGGCACGGGAAGATCAGTTCTCTGTTGTTTGATTGTATGGCGATGTGAATTAATTCTCATTCTGAGTTTCTGTCCGGTTTCTCCAACATACAGATTTTCAGTGGAACATTTGGTGCAAATGATCAAATACACTACATTAGGGGTGTTACAGGTGAACACACCTGGGATTTTATATTCCCTGTTAGAGTTTGGTATCTCTATCCTGTCGGTGGTCAGTATGTGGAGGCAGGTCTTGCACCTCTTCTGTCCACATAGAAATGTTCCTTTGTTAGTTGGAGGTGACAGTGAGCTGCTAATAATCATATTCCTGAGGTTTGGTGGCTGTCTGTAGCACAGAGAGGGGGGTCTGAAAATATGGATTTTAGACGGTTGTCTTTTTGCAGTAGTGGATGTAATTTGCGTGTGATTCCTCTCAGCGTCTCCAGGTGGGGGTTATATGTGACGACCAGGGGCACCCGATTGAACATTTCCATGTGGACAGAAGAGGTGCAAGACCTGCCTCCACATACTGACCACCGACAGGATAGAGATACTAAACTCTAACAGGGAATATAAAAACCCAGGTGTGTTCACCTGTAACACACCTAATGTGGTGTATTTGATCATTTGCACCAAATGTTCCACTGAAAATCTGTATGTTGGAGAGACCGGACAGAAACTCAGAATGAGAATTAATTCACGTCGCCATACAATTAAACAACAGAGAACTGATCTTCCCGTGCCAAATCATTTCTGCCAGGAAGATCATAACATCATCAATGACATGAAAATCTTGATCTTAAAAGGGAACTTTAAATCAAGGAAACAGCGACTGATTTATGAGTACAAGGCCATGACCCTATTCCAGACGTTGGACAATGGAATGAACATCTCACGTGGGTTTATGTCTTTTTATACAAATCATTAAGACAGCCATTAAGATAAGAACCTGGGATCTGGCAATTGATTGTTTGTTTTTATAAGTATATAGTAATAAGCCTCTTCCCCCCTCCCTCCTGTAATCCTACCCCTGTGTCCAGTTATAAATATGCAGCCTCTAGAAGGTGTTTTTAGTTATATCTGAAGAAGAAGCTCAGAGGAAGCTTTGAAATGTCATATTCTGTCATCATTATGAGTTAGCCATTAAAAAAGGTATCACCTACTGAAGACTTGCAAAGTTTTTTTGTTTTTTATATTTTATAACCACTGGCTAACACGGTACCAAAACAAACATTTGCCTTCCACTACATCTCAGACATAGGTTTTATCTCTATTGATACCCTGAAGACTAACTGTAGACAAGCCTTAAGGGCGTCTCAAACAACAGTGGAAAAAGCAGAGTCCAGATTATTCTGCAAGTAATCCAGTATATTTTCACTGATTATTGGATTTTGTAGAACATTAGTACTGAACGGAGCAGGGAACATACAAGATATTTTTTCTAATTAAAATATCCTTTACTATACCCTAATAAAAGTGGTCATTCCCTTCTATAAAAATCTGGGGACTTTAGAGCAGGCACATGATTTGATAAACTAGCTACCAGATTACGAAAAAAAATTTCTTAGAAAAATTTTACTTTTCATTGCAATCCCCCTTGACTCTAATACAATTATTCCCGTTCGCCTCCAGTGATCAGATTCCCTGGTATTTCGTTGACTGCCTTATCATCAGGAAATCATTACTCACGTACAAATTTCTGCAGGTTACCAAAGAGAAATGAATCACTGGGAGCCAGATCTGGACTGTAGGGCCTTAAGCTCCATGAAGCCACATTTCCACCTTATTATTTGCAAGACTTGTAAGCTGGCGCATTGTCATGAAGCAACCACACCTACTGACAACGTCACATAATGTTTCTCTTGGATTGTCTCATATATGCCTTTACTGTTGAAGCATAGAAGTGGCATGAATGCTAGTAATAAAACAGCTTCTGTATCCCCAAAAAACTGACCTGTCATGACCTTTCCAGCTGACTGCTGTACATGAAACTCCTTTGGAGTTGGTATCCACTTGTGTTTCCATTGCATAGCTTCTTATTTGGTCTTAGGATCATGATAGTGGGCTTTCATGACCCGTAACAACCCAAGAATGTCTAAATTCTCTTGGCTAAATTGATGGCATCATGTTTTTTGCTCAGACGTTTACATTTGTGGGAAATGACCTTTGACATCATCAAAGCATTATTTCTATTATTATTTTTTGCATTTTGCTCCTACAGTATTCATTCTGCATTAAAAATGACAACAGCGATATCTATTAGAGATGAGCGAACAGTGTTCTATCGAACACATGTTCGATCGGATATCAGGGTGTTCGCCATGTTCGAATCGAATCGAACACCACGTGGTAAAGTGCGCCAAAATTCGATTCCCCTCCCACCTTCCCTGGCGCCTTTTTTGCACCAATAACAGCGCAGGGGAGGTGGGACAGGAACTACGACACTGGGGGCATTGAAAAAAATTGGAAAAAGTCATTGGCTGCCGAAATCAGGTGACCTCCATTTTAGACGAATAGTGGATTTCAAATCCGGGTCATATGAGAATGTGAACTTTGTGACTATGAGACAGGGATAGCTGTACAGGCAGGGATAGCTAGGGATAACCTTTATTTAGGGGGGAATGTTATTAAAAATAACTTTTTGGGGCTCTATCGGGTGTGTAATTGTGATTTTTGTGAGATAAACTTTTTCCCATAGGGATGCATTGGCCAGCGCTGATTGGCCGAATTCCGTACTCTGGCCAATCAGTGCTGGCCAATGCATTCTATTAGCTTGATGAAGCAGAGTGTGCACAAGGGTTCAAGCGCACCCTCGGCTCTGATGTAGCAGAGCCGAGGCTGCACAAGGGTTCAAGCGCACCCTCGGCTCTGATGTAGGAGAGCCGAGGGTGCACTTGAACCCTTGTGCACCCTCAGCTCTGCTACATCAGAGCCGAGGGTGCGCTTGAACCCTTGTGCACACTCTGCTTCATCAAGCTAATAGAATGCATTGGCCAGCGCTGATTGGCCAATGTATTCTATTAGCCTGATGAAGTAGAGCTGAATGTGTGTGCTAAGCACACACATTCAGCTCTACTTCATCGGGCTAATAGAATGCATTGGCCAGCGCTGATTGGCCAGAGTACGGAACTCGACCAATCAGCGCTGGCTCTGCTGGAGGAGGCGGAGTCTAAGATCGCTCCACACCAGTCTCCATTCAGGTCCGACCTTAGACTCCGCCTCCTCCGGCAGAGCCAGCGCTGATTGGCCGAAGGCTGGCCAATGCATTCCTATGCGAATGCAGAGACTTAGCAGTGCTGAGTCAGTTTTGCTCAACTACACATCTGATGCACACTCGGCACTGCTACATCAGATGTAGCAATCTGATGTAGCAGAGCCGAGGGTGCACTAGAACCCCTGTGCAAACTCAGTTCACGCTAATAGAATGCATTGGCCAGCGCTGATTGGCCAATGCATTCTATTAGCCCGATGAAGTAGAGCTGAATGTGTGTGCTAAGCACACACATTCAGCACTGCTTCATCACGCCAATACAATGCATTAGCCAGTGCTGATTGGCCAGAGTACGGAATTCGGCCAATCAGCGCTGGCTCTGCTGGAGGAGGCGGAGTCTAAGGTCGGACCTGAATGGAGACTGGTGTGGAGCGATCTTAGACTCCGCCTCCTCCAGCAGAGCCAGCGCTGATTGGTCGAGTTCCGTACTCTGGCCAATCAGCGCTGGCCAATGCATTCTATTAGCCCGATGAAGTAGAGCTGAATGTGTGTGCTTAGCACACACATTCAGCTCTACTTCATCAGGCTAATAGAATACATTGGCCAATCAGCGCTGGCCAATGCATTCTATTAGCTTGATGAAGCAGAGTGTGCACAAGGGTTCAAGCGCACCCTCGGCTCTGATGTAGCAGAGCCGAGGCTGCACAAGGGTTCAAGTGCACCCTCGGCTCTCCTACATCAGAGCCGAGGGTGCGCTTGAACCCTTGTGCAGCCTCGGCTCTGCTACATCAGAGCCGAGGGTGCGCTTGAACCCTTGTGCACACTCTGCTTCATCAAGCTAATAGAATGCATTGGCCAGCACTGATTGGCCAGAGTACGGAATTCGGCCAATCAGCGCTGGCCAATGCATTCTATTAGCCCGATGAAGTAGAGCTGAATGTGTGTGCTAAGCACACACATTCAGCACTGCTTCATCACGCCAATACAATGCATTAGCCAGTGCTGATTGGCCAGAGTACGGAACTCGACCAATCAGCGCTGGCTCTGCTGGAGGAGGCGGAGTCTAAGATCGCTCCACACCAGTCTCCATTCAGGTCCGACCTTAGACTCCGCCTCCTCCAGCAGAGCCAGCGCTGATTGGCCGAATTCCGTACTCTGGCCAATCAGCACTGGCTAATGCATTGTATTGGCTTGATGAAGCAGTGCTGAATGTGTGTGCTTAGCACACACATTCAGCTCTACTTCATCGGGCTAATAGAATGCATTGGCCAGCGCTGATTGGCCGAATTCCGTACTCTGGCCAATCAGCACTGGCTAATGCATTGTATTGGCTTGATGAAGCAGTGCTGAATGTGTGTGCTTAGCACACACATTCAGCTCTACTTCATCGGGCTAATAGAATGCATTGGCCAATCAGCGCTGGCCAATGCATTCTATTAGCGTGAACTGAGTTTGCACAGGGGTTCTAATGCACCCTCGGCTCTGCTACATCAGATTGCTACATCTGATGTAGCAGTGCCGAGTGTGCATCAGATGTGTAGTTGAGCAAAACTGACTCAGCACTGCTAAGTCTGCATTCGCATAGGAATGCATTGGCCAGCCTTCGGCCAATCAGCGCTGGCTCTGCCGGAGGAGGCGGAGTCTAAGGTCGGACCTGAATGGAGACTGGTGTGGAGCTATCTTAGACTCCGCCTCCTCCAGCAGAGCCAGCGCTGATTGGTCGAGTTCCGTACTCTGGCCAATCAGCACTGGCCAATGCATTTCTATGGGGAAAAGTTAGCTTGCGAAAATCGCAAACTGACAGGGATTTCCATGAAATAAAGTGACTTTTATGCCCCCAGACATGCTTCCCCTGCTGTCCCAGTGTCATTCCAGGGTGTTGGTATCATTTCCTGGGGTGTCATAGTGGACTTGGTGACCCTCCAGACACGAATTTGGGTTTCCCCCTTAACGAGTTTATGTTCCCCATAGACTATAATGGGGTTCGAAACCCATTCGAACACTCGAACAGTGAGCGGCTGTTCGAATCGAATTTCGAACCTCGAACATTTTAGTGTTCGCTCATCTCTAATATCTATATCTATTATATTTTTACCCCATTTATTAATAAAAAGTCATTCTAAAATGAACGATTTACCTGGGGTCACTGTAATCATTTTTTATTGCTGACAATTCATGGTATGTACGAATTTTTGAGTGAGATGACCAAATTAGATTAATTGGTTTGTATTTTTTTAAGGTCTTCACCTTAAGGGATAAATAACACTATTTTTGGATAGCACAAGCAGCGCTTTTCTCTCTGCATTTTTCACCCATTTTTGGGCAGAAACCCGGTGGACCTCATTATAGTCTATGGTGTCTGTTTCAATGGATAATGTTTCCGTTTGGGGGTCACCAAGGATGAACTTGCAGTGAGACAATTTTCTCATAACTGGAGAATTTAGAGCTAACAGTCTCTCGAACTAGGTTAAAAGTCTCTTGAGAGCAAAAGCCTGAGGGAGTGAAGTGGTGCGCCATCTGTAGTGTCGATAGTGGAGACGCAGATAAGCAGTGGATCTCCATTGAGGCTGATCTGCTTTTGGCCCACCTCCCTTCTCTTCCCTGGGTTCCTGCCTATTTCTGCTGTAGTATCAAGTATCAAGCACTTTGTGTTAGCCTCGAATTTTCTCCGGATCTAGGATGCAGTGTGTGCAGGTAGCTTTGTTACCATGATTTCTGGTCCCTCTTAGCTCTCTTTTAAATAGTCCCATGTTTTCCCCAGTAGGGATGATGCTCGCTTATGCCAGGTAGCTAGCGATGCATCTCTTTTCCTCTGGAACTGTTGTGAGCCTCTCACCCTGAGTTTCACTTGTATTGCCTGGAATACAACCAACTAACTGCCTATCTCTGTACATTTTCCTTGCTTCCTTTCTACTTTCTTCCCCATGTCAGATCTGGAGCCTGTCCTCTCTCACATGGACACCACCCTGTGTGATCTTTTCTATATGGGTCCCTGGAAGTTGGATCTCCATTTGAGTTTCTCTCCTGCCAACTGGCACAAACTCTTACAGCCTTGCAGTGCACAGGAAAAGAATTTCAAAATATTATCTTGATGATACAACTGTCTTGATCTCCTCCATAAGTTTTATCCTGGTGTATCTGACCAGTGTTAGCGCTATGGCTCTGAGAAAAGTACAAGTGAATGGTCGATCCATCATGCCCTCATCCCAATTGGCCCTCCTCTCTATTATACCTGCAAAAATTTCTGTAGGACCTCTGACATTTATTCATGGCTGCCTGAGCAGTTATTCCTCGGCTCTGTCGCATCACTTCCACTCCCACTCGGGTTAGATTTTTACAGGAGCTTCTCTTTATTCAGAGAACAGATGCCCTGGTGGTGCAGGACTCCCCCATCCCTTCAAGTTTGACTCCCTCTGGTGGCCGTGGATGGTGTTTCAAGAGTCTTCTTCTCTTTTTTCTCCTGATCTGGAGAAGTCTTGTACACATTTTTGTAGGTCATTTTATTTTGTTACCCCTACTCTTCCTTTCCCCCTCGACCCCACTCCTAGCTTTGAGCTTCACTTCTATTCTAGTCCTGTCCTGTCTGGTCATTCTTGTGTTCCCCTGTCCCCCCCTCCCCCCCCCTGTCTTTTTGTTGCTTGTTCTTCTATCTTTTAGGGGACGAAGATGTAGCAGATTCATGTCATTGTGTTGATCACTTACCTGTTGGATTATCACCCTATCCACCGCCTAGAAACTACCTCCTTATTTGGCTCTACCTTTGACATGTTTGACTATCTATCTATCTATCTATCTATCTATCTATCTATCTATCTATCTATCTATCTATCTATCTATCTCTCTCTCTAAAGAAATCACAGGGCAGTCACTCAAGTTAAATAAGCTGGCATATTTGGACACATTGCTTTTCCATTGTCACTGGATAGTTTCATAATACTTTATCGTGATTACTATATTATTTCCAGTATCTTAACACATTTCTGCCACTTTTGGGTATTGGCTAAAGGTTCCTCAATGCTAAAATTCTACTAACATGTGTGGATCCTTGAATCAATTGATTCTGACCACTAATTTGTTATGGCTCTTCTATTTAAATGTCCTGTTTTATTGTATTTTCCATTTAATAATTTATCTTTATTACACATTATTATATGATACAGTGATTTTGCATTGTATGTTATAGTTTCTATAATATTCAATATTGAAAATGTCTTAATAATGAAAAATAATATAAGTGTACGATATATACACTGTAAATACAACTTCTAGCATTTTCCAAAATAGTTGAGGTGTTCCTCATATTTGCATCATATATTTCCATATTATTATCTCTTTTCCTCTGTGTATAGATGCCACATGCAATTTAAATTATCCATATAGAACAGCCAGGTGCAAGTAAAGCACCAGCATAACAGAACGGTATAAATTGTAAGTTTGTGTGCAATTTACCCAAAATAGGATTTTCTCTATTTTAGACATATTAACAGGGAGATTCTTCTCTTAACTAGTTGAGACTGAATGACAGCTCAGCAGCATTTCATTGGCAAGAACACTAATGTCTTGTACTTCTTTCTACTTTATTCTAATCTGCACATTATACGGCTTTCTAAAGCATGAGCAAAGAACTTCAACAAATATTTATTTGATCTGAATTATCATCCTAATGAACTCAACTTTTGTCATGAAAATTGGAATCTTTAAAGAGAACCTCTCACCACCTCCATCAATTCCAGTTCTTTACATCACTTAATTGGTGGTGGTCCACTGATTTCAGCACAGTTGGAATTTTTTTCTCTAGTCCCCACCAATCCCGAGCAATCAATTCTTTTAGTTTTGGTGTCTAATATGCTATTTAGGCTCAGGAGGGTGATGTCAGGGGGAAGCAGGCAAGGAGTGTAATTTTGAGCTCTGACACTGGCTGTATCTGATTAGAGCTCTGAATCATGCCCCCTGTCTGACACCACCCTCCTGACATTACAGAGCTTAAATAGCACATCAGGCACCAAAACTAACTGTACTAATTGCTCCGCATTGGTGGAGATTAGAAAGAAATTCCCTCTGAGCTAGAATCAGTGGAATGGCACCTATTAACAGATGCTAAGAACTTGAATTGATAGAGGTGGTGAAAAGTCCCCTTTAAATTGTTTGTTCATGTCCCCAGAAAATTTTCATACTGATGATGTCTCCGTAGGCCATTATTATCTGATCTGTGGGGGTCTGAAACAGCTGTTCTGGTTGTCTCAGGGTGAAAGAAGTGATACAGGGGATGGTGCCATTAGCAGAAGGCAAAATCTGCTAAACAGTGGCTGTGCCAAGATACTGTAGCACTGCTCTTATTCACTTCAATATGAGCAAATCTGCAGTACGGTGCCTTGGCACTATATTATGGGTAGTGCCCTCTGCTTCAGGCACTGACCCAGTATTGATTTCAGTGCCCAGAGATTTTATCTCAAAGATGGGTCATCAATATACAATTGTGTGGTGGCCCAGGGAACCCCTGCTATTTGTTATGAAACCAAATTAATACAATAGGAGATATGCTTGCAAAATCCTTCAAAGGCTACTGTTCACAACACAACTGCTGGGCTGTCATGCAAAAATAGATAGGATATTAATTTCTGCCACAATATTGCCAAACAATATTTTCTAGAAAAGCTAATGATTAGAGATGAGCGAACACTAAAATGTTCGAGGTTCGAAATTCGATTCGAACAGCCGCTCACTGTTCGAGTGTTCGAATGGGTTTCGAACCCCATTATAGTCTATGGGGAACATAAACTCGTTAAGGGGGAAACCCAAATTTGTGTCTGGAGGGTCACCAAGTCCACTATGACACCCCAGGAAATGATACCAACACCCTGGAATGACACTGGGACAGCAGGGGAAGCATGTCTGGGGGCATAAAAGTCACTTTATTTCATGGAAATCCCTGTCAGTTTGCGATTTTCGCAAGCTAACTTTTCCCCATAGAAATGCATTGGCCAGTGCTGATTGGCCAGAGTACGGAACTCGACCAATCAGCGCTGGCTCTGCTGGAGGAGGCGGAGTCTAAGATAGCTCCACACCAGTCTCCATTCAGGTCCGACCTTAGACTCCGCCTCCTCCGGCAGAGCCAGCGCTGATTGGCCGAAGGCTGGCCAATGCATTCCTATGCGAATGCAGACTTAGCAGTGCTGAGTCAGTTTTGCTCAACTACACATCTGATGCACACTCGGCACTGCTACATCAGATGTAGCAATCTGATGTAGCAGAGCCGAGGGTGCACTAGAACCCCTGTGCAAACTCAGTTCACGCTAATAGAATGCATTGGCCAGCGCTGATTGGCCAATGCATTCTATTAGCCCGATGAAGTAGAGCTGAATGTGTGTGCTAAGCACACACATTCAGCACTGCTTCATCAAGCCAATACAATGCATTAGCCAGTGCTGATTGGCCAGAGTACGGAATTCGGCCAATCAGCGCTGGCCAATGCATTCTATTAGCCCGATGAAGTAGAGCTGAATGTGTGTGCTAAGCACACACATTCAGCACTGCTTCATCAAGCCAATACAATGCATTAGCCAGTGCTGATTGGCCAGAGTACGGAATTCGGCCAATCAGCGCTGGCTCTGCTGGAGGAGGCGGAGTCTAAGATCGCTCCACACCAGTCTCCATTCAGGTCCGACCTTAGACTCCGCCTCCTCCGGCAGAGCCAGCGCTGATTGGCCGAAGGCTGGCCAATGCATTCCTATGCGAATGCAGACTTAGCAGTGCTGAGTCAGTTTTGCTCAACTACACATCTGATGCACACTCGGCACTGCTACATCAGATGTAGCAATCTGATGTAGCAGAGCCGAGGGTGCACTAGAACCCCTGTGCAAACTCAGTTCACGCTAATAGAATGCATTGGCCAGCGCTGATTGGCCAATGCATTCTATTAGCCCGATGAAGTAGAGCTGAATGTGTGTGCTAAGCACACACATTCAGCACTGCTTCATCAAGCCAATACAATGCATTAGCCAGTGCTGATTGGCCAGAGTACGGAATTCGGCCAATCAGCGCTGGCTCTGCTGGAGGAGGCGGAGTCTAAGATCGCTCCACACCAGTCTCCATTCAGGTCCGACCTTAGACTCCGCCTCCTCCGGCAGAGCCAGCGCTGATTGGCCGAAGGCTGGCCAATGCATTCCTATGCGAATGCAGACTTAGCAGTGCTGAGTCAGTTTTGCTCAACTACACATCTGATGCACACTCGGCACTGCTACATCAGATGTAGCAATCTGATGTAGCAGAGCCGAGGGTGCACTAGAACCCCTGTGCAAACTCAGTTCACGCTAATAGAATGCATTGGCCAGCGCTGATTGGCCAATGCATTCTATTAGCCCGATGAAGTAGAGCTGAATGTGTGTGCTAAGCACACACATTCAGCACTGCTTCATCAAGCCAATACAATGCATTAGCCAGTGCTGATTGGCCAGAGTACGGAATTCGGCCAATCAGCGCTGGCCAATGCATTCTATTAGCCCGATGAAGTAGAGCTGAATGTGTGTGCTAAGCACACACATTCAGCACTGCTTCATCAAGCCAATACAATGCATTAGCCAGTGCTGATTGGCCAGAGTACGGAATTCGGCCAATCAGCGCTGGCCAATGCATTCTATTAGCCCGATGAAGTAGAGCTGAATGTGTGTGCTAAGCACACACATTCAGCACTGCTTCATCAAGCCAATACAATGCATTAGCCAGTGCTGATTGGCCAGAGTACGGAATTCGGCCAATCAGCGCTGGCTCTGCCGGAGGAGGCGGAGTCTAAGGTCGGACCTGAATGGAGACTGGTGTGGAGCGATCTTAGACTCCGCCTCCTCCAGCAGAGCCAGCGCTGATTGGTCGAGTTCCGTACTCTGGCCAATCAGCGCTGGCCAATGCATTCTATTAGCCCGATGAAGTAGAGCTGAATGTGTGTGCTTAGCACACACATTCAGCTCTACTTCATCAGGCTAATAGAATACATTGGCCAATCAGCGCTGGCCAATGCATTCTATTAGCTTGATGAAGCAGAGTGTGCACAAGGGTTCAAGCGCACCCTCGGCTCTGATGTAGCAGAGCTGAGGGTGCACAAGGGTTCAAGTGCACCCTCGGCTCTCCTACATCAGAGCCGAGGGTGCGCTTGAACCCTTGTGCAGCCTCGGCTCTGCTACATCAGAGCCGAGGGTGCGCTTGAACCCTTGTGCACACTCTGCTTCATCAAGCTAATAGAATGCATTGGCCAGCACTGATTGGCCAGAGTACGGAATTCGGCCAATCAGCGCTGGCCAATGCATCCCTATGGGAAAAAGTTTATCTCACAAAAATCACAATTACACACCCGATAGAGCCCCAAAAAGTTATTTTTAATAACATTCCCCCCTAAATAAAGGTTATCCCTAGCTATCCCTGCCTGTACAGCTATCCCTGTCTCATAGTCACAAAGTTCACATTCTCATATGACCCGGATTTGAAATCCACTATTCGTCTAAAATGGAGGTCACCTGATTTCGGCAGCCAATGACTTTTTCCAATTTTTTTCAATGCCCCCAGTGTCGTAGTTCCTGTCCCACCTCCCCTGCGCTGTTATTGGTGCAAAAAAGGCGCCAGGGAAGGTGGGAGGGGAATCGAATTTTGGCGCACTTTACCACGTGGTGTTCGATTCGATTCGAACATGGCGAACACCCTGATATCCGATCGAACATGTGTTCGATAGAACACTGTTCGCTCATCTCTACTAATGATCTTATGATAACACAGATGTCTTGACATATCCAATCAATTGAAAAGTTAATAAAACATACATCTATAAGAGAAAAAATGAACCAGAACTGAAATGTTTTTTGGAGGAGGGGATTGCTTCCAATCCCTGCAAATGTAGCCACAGGATGACTTTACATAGCAATTGAGGACCTACTGAAATGAATAAAAAGATTATTATTATTATTATTATTATTCTTTATTTATATAGCACAATTAATTCCATGGTGTTGTACAGTTGAGGATTCACATACAGTACACAAAATATACAAAACAAGTAAAATACTAACAATGGCAGACTGGCATAATGGGGTAGAGGACCCTGCCCACAAGGGCTTACAGTCTTTGAGGGAAGAGGGATAGAAACAGAAAGTGAGGGGACAGACTGTTCAGATGGTGATGTGGTGGAAGTAGTGTTATTGGGGGTTGTAGGCCTTCCTCAATAGGTTAATCTTCAGGACCTTCTTAAGCTTGTGATTGTGGGGATCAGTCTTATGTGTATGTCGAATGCAAGGGAGAAATCTTGGAGATGGCTGTGTGAAGAGCAGATAAGAGCAGAGTGGAGTAGGAGGTCTTTGGAGGATCTGAAGTCAATGTGTGGGCAGGTACTGGGAGATTAGGTCAGAAATATATGAAGCGAACAGGTTGTGAAAAAGATCCTGGCACTCATGTAGTAAAGTTACCCTCATTTATTACATACAATCAGCAGTGGTTCACACATTAAATACAATTTCTGTCTCCATTTTATGACATCATTGTTACTATGGTGACAAATAAACAAAAGTAGCCATAAAGTCAGCATCTTACATTGTTATACTAACCCATGTATGCAAAATTAATTTAGCTAATAGTAACCCTCTACATTTCTCTATAGCTCAGAGTAATGAATGACATATATTATTAGTAAATCTTACTAATATTATAAATATGAAAGTTTGGATGTTTGGATGTTTGTTACTCGATCATGCAAAAATGGCTGAACAGATTTGGCACATAGCTTGTAACCTGGATTAATACATGGGCTACTTTTTATCCCGGTAAATGACATGGCTTCATGTTGTGAATATATGTTCATATACTATATTAAACTGCTCTTGCAGCAGCTTATTTCACTAATTGCACTTTGCTGATAACAGACCTGGCTTTGTCTCTTAAATGTAAACACACAGCTAACATTGAGTCCATTGTAAACAAGCCTCTTAGTGCGGGGGAGAAAGAAAATCAAATTTTTCACAAAACTCTAAAACAATGAGCGCTATGAAGGTAGCCAGAAGTCAACAGAGTTCTCCTCAAGCAGAGCTTGGGGAATCATCGACGCCAACAACACACTCGTTATATGGCGTCCTACCAAGCTGCTGAGATGCCAGAACAATCCCAGGCACAGTTCGAGGAACAGGTTCAATGGGAGGCCAGTTTGACAGCTGCAGAAACCCCAGAGCAGGCGAATCATCAATGCCAACAACATGCTCATTATATGGCATCCCAGCCAGCTGCTGAAATGCCGGAACAATCACAGGCACGGCGTGAGGAACAAGTTCAGCACCAGGACAGCTTGAGAGCTGCCGAAATGCCAGAAAAGCAATAATTTTCTGAATATAGGCGAATCATTGATGCCACCAACACGCAGACGAAGTTGCGGGCAGAGGCTAGTAATAAATATTTCTCTCTACTCTTCAAAGTATTCTACTGATGGCAGGTCCTTGTTTCAATATTTTTCGGATATCTGAAAAGAAAATTCAGATCAATTATATATCTTATTATCGAGACAAATTTATTTTGCTCAATTGTATAGGATCAACATATTCTTCAGCACTTTACAGACCTTGTCACCGTTACTGTCTTACTGACCCTTTCAGTATGTCTCTGGAGTGTGTGAGGAAACCAGAGTGCCTGAAGAAACCCATGGAAAACATACAAACTTTTTGCATATGTTGTCTTGGGTCTTATTTGAACATAGGTCTCCAAAGCTTCAAGACAATCGTGCTAACTAGAGATGAGCAAACAGTGTTCTATCGAACACATGTTCGATCGGATATCAGGGTGTTCGCCATGTTCGAATCGAATCGAACACCGCGTGGTAAAGTGCGCCAAAATTCGATTCCCCTCCCACCTTCCCTGGCGCCTTTTTTGCACCTATAACAGCGCAGGGGAGGTGGGACAGGAACTACGACACCGGGGGCATTGAAAAAAATTGGAAAAAGTCATTGGCTGCCGAAATCAGGTGACCTCCATTTTAGACGAATAGTGGATTTCAATTCCGGGTCATATGAGAATGTGAACTTTGTGACTAAGAGACAGGGATAGCTGTACAGGCAGGGATAGCTAGGGATAACCTTTATTTAGGGGGAAATGTTATTAAAAATAACTTTTTGGGGCTCTATCGGGTGTGTAATTGTGATTTTTGTGAGATAAACTTTTTCCCATAGGGATGCATTGGCCAGCGCTGATTGGCCGAATTCCGTACTCTGGCCAATCAGTGCTGGCCAATGCATTCTATTGGCGTGATGAAGCAGTGCTGAATGTGTGTGTTTAGCTCACCTACACCGGTGGAGTAGTTGAGCTAAGCACACAGATTCAGCTCTGCTTCAATCAGCGCTGGCCAATGCATTCTATTAGCTTGATGAAGCAGAGTGTGCACAAGGGTTCAAGCGCACCCTCGGCTCTGATGTAGCAGAGCCGAGGCTGCACAAGGGTTCAAGCGCACCCTCGGCTCTACTACATCAGAGCCGAGGGTGCGCTTGAACCCTTGTGCAGCCTCGGCTCTGCTACATCAGAGCCGAGGGTGCGCTTGAACCCTTGTGCAGCCTCGGCTCTGCTACATCAGAGCCGAGGGTGCGCTTGAACCCTTGTGCACACTCTGCTTCATCAAGCTAATAGAATGCATTGGCCAGCGCTGATTGGCCAATGCATTCTATTAGCCCGATGAAGTAGAGCTGAATGTGTGTGCTAAGCACACACATTCAGCACTGCTTCATCACGCCAATACAATGCATTAGCCAGTGCTGATTGGCCAGAGTACGGAATTCGGCCAATCAGCGCTGGCTCTGCTGGAGGAGGCGGAGTCTAAGGTCGGACCTGAATGGAGACTGGTGTGGAGCGATCTTAGACTCCGCCTCCTCCAGCAGAGCCAGCGCTGATTGGTCGAGTTCCGTACTCTGGCCAATCAGCACTGGCCAATGCATTTCTATGGGGAAAAGTTAGCTTGCGAAAATCGCAAACTGACAGGGATTTCCATGAAATAAAGTGACTTTTATGCCCCCAGACATGCTTCCCCTGCTGTCCCAGTGTCATTCCAGGGTGTTGGTATCATTTCCTGGAGTGTCATAGTGGACTTGGTGACCCTCCAGACACGAATTTGGGTTTCCCCCTTAACGAGTTTATGTTCCCCATAGACTATAATGGGGTTCGAAACCCATTCGAACACTCGAACAGTGAGCGGCTGTTCGAATCGAATTTCGAACCTCGAACATTTTAGTGTTCGCTCATCTCTAGTGCTAACCAATGATTCACTTCATATTTTCTATTAAGACTTTTTGATTCCAAAGATAAAAATGTTAGATTGCTGCAAAGTTTGACCAAACAGGCCTTAACAACATTTTGACCTCAGCAGTGTGTAACTCTTGGTGATGGATGTGGTGCCTCCTATCTCTCCCGCTTGACTTGTCCCTGTTCAAGTCTTAGTTATTTCAGAATTGAGGTTCCTAGAAACCATCTCAACTATTCTAAAGCCAATGACTCTATACTCCTAGAAAGAGTCTTCCCCTCCTCTGAATCCTTGTCTCCTCTACTTGTTTCAATTAATTTACTTACATATCAATCTATTAGGGCTGCATGGTACTCGGGACACTGACATCGCGATAATTCCATGCACCTCCTCCTGATTAGAGAACCTATCCTACTTTCATTTAGTCTTACAACTCCTTCTTGGTCTACCATTTGCAATGCTAGTATTGCCATTTTTTGCCTGAATAGATAGAAATAATGAAAAAGTGTTATGTTCCCCAAAATGGCACCAGTAAAATGTCAGGAAAGTCCCCACACAACACTGTTGATAGAAAAATATTTAAGTTATGGGTCTTGGAAAGTGAAGATGCAATAAAACCCAAATAAATAGAAAATTAGATTTTACTTTGCACTAATAAACACATTTAGCATTGATGTAATTGCATTAATGAAGAAAATAATTTAAGGTATTTAAGGCAAAGGATGAATGGTACAACATTTATAGCGTGAAAAGGCAATAACAGAATTGCTATTTCTTTTCTGTTCCTACTCAGAAAGAGTTAGTAAAAGTTAATCAATGAGATATGTGTATCCTAAAAGGGTGCCATTAAACCAGGGGTAGGCAATTCATTTTCCCATGGGGCCACATGATATTTGTAACGGTTCTAGAGGACCATGCATGTCGTGGCAAATTTAGCTCCATCCACTTCTCCGCTGACTCCGCCCATTCTCAATCATTTTTCCATGAGCCCCACAAAGTAAAATCCTCCTACAGTCACCCTAACATTATACCCCCCCACATTATAATGTTTCCCTCCAAATGTCCCACAGTATTAAGTCCCTCTCCTGGTGCCCCAGTATAAACCAGCAGAAACTAGAGGGGACATTAAACTGGGGCAGCTGGAGGGGGGACATTAAACTGGGGGCAACTAGAGGCAGACATGTCCCCCTCCAGCTACCTCCCATGGTTTAATATCCTCCTCCAGCTGCCCCAGTTTAATGTCACCCTCCATCTGCCCCTTAGTTTAATGTCCCCCTACATGTGCATTAAGTTTAACTGCCCCCCTACATCTGCCCCTAGTCCTCCCTCTTGCTCACACATGCTGTCTCTTCTCTCTTTATCATTCAGCAGCCCCCATTGCCGGCAGCTTGCATCAAGCACACAGTCCCATGTGGCTCCGCCCACTAACGAGTCATAGCCTATCCTGGTGATAGGCTGTGATGACATCATCACAGGTCCTTGAAAAACCTTCCACTAGCTATGCGGGCCGGACAGATGTGGCTGGGCATTGCCCAGGTCTGCATTAAACAATACAACTTGTTCCACAAAAACCAAGCTCTTATACAGTTACATTGAAGGGAAATTAAAAAATTTATTTTTCTTGGTATGTAAGGATGGAAAAATGCAAAAAATTGTGTGTGCATTAAGATCTAAAACAGATATTTCACTGAGTTAAAATGTTGGTCTATGCATGTTGTTAGATTTTGACAAATGTAACTTACATTAACGACATCCTACTGCTTTTGTATAAGAAAAATACATAAGTGTATCAAAGATCTTTCAGCTTTTTGTCTCCTGAGACACATTGATAATTCCATCTGAGTCTTGTGTGTACAGAAGATGCACCTTTTTTTTAATGGTACAGTATACACCATCTTTCAAAGGTAGATGTGGAATAGCAATTTTATATCATGTAATTACTATGAAGAATACCACTCCTAATAGATATAGATAAAAAAACTAACTTTCAGGCTGAGGACCCACATTGCGAAAATACAGGGCTCTTTGTTGCAGATTTTATGCTTTTTTTTTAAGCCATAGACAGGAGTGGCTTGAAAGGAAATATAAAATATATAGGACGCAGACATTTCCCTCATTCCTGACTTTGTCTCAAAAAATCACAGTAAAATCTACAACAAAAAGCATTGCATTTATACAACGTGGGGGCCTAAATCTGATCCTATCTTATGATCTTTCAAGAATTCACTAAATTTTTTGCAGAATAACATTTTCTCCTAATTTTATGCACAAGATTCGAGCTGCAGATTTAAGACTTGTTAGTATCAATGTTAGTCTATGTTGTATTTTTAGCACCACTGCAATTGTGACATATAAATTTCCTTCTTAGCTGTTTCTAGCTACAGTTATAGAATCCATTCCGCATTCTAATGTAAATGTTGAACACAGTCAACAAATGTTACACCGCAAATCTGCCATTTTAATATGGGGAATAGATACGCGAGAGAATTTAACAAACCAATAAATTACTCCAGATTTAACATTCATGGGAACACTTATCTTCCTAGAAAGTCTTAGAAAAAAAAAAGACAGTTGCAAATTATCATATTTAATTCTAGTAGGATCTGACATATATTTTAAATGTCAGCTTTGTTGGAAAATGTATCATTTCCCATGTGTCATCTGGTTATAATATTCAGCCGTGACAAGCCTGTGGCAGGCCCAGAATAATGAAATGTGTCTCATTTGTAATGTACTGTATATACACCGTTAACTTACAAATGTACCTAGTTATGAGTTCAGTTTGCTAAACTAGATCTGCACAGCGTCCTGGACTGGCTTAGAAAGAATGCACATAAAATCGATAGGAAATTGCTTTGATTTTATTTTTCTAACATAGTTGAAAATACTTGAGTTGCCAAGTCCGAAGTATTCACAGTAGTGCGCTTGTAGTGCGGGCATGCACAGTCGGCTCTGCCCAGGCCCGATGCCTGGCAGAGTGAATGAACAGCCGGAAGACGCCGCGGGGACGCTGCAAGAAGAAGACTTCTCAGAGGATCCAGCCCAACCCTCACTCGTGGACTTGGTAAGTATAATTTGTTCGACCGTTGCTTACCCCTGAAACGAGCATTTTCCCCCCATAGACTATAATAGAGTTCAATATTCGATTTGAGTAGTCGAATATTGAGGGGCTACTCGAAACGAATATCGATCCTCGGACATTTTACTGTTCGCTCATCTCTATTGCCTACATTTGCTGTACAAAGTGAGCAATTCTGATATACAGTATGTATAGAAATGGAGTTTGTCTATTTCCTTAAAAAAATACTTTGTAGTAATTTATTAAATACCCAATAGAAGTAGTTAAAGGGATCATCTAGGATTACAAAACATGGCTGCTTTCTTCAGAACTCCACTTCCTTTTTTCAGGCAGTGACATAATGTCTTCTGGTTGCATGGCCATGCTGAAGCCCATTCCCTTTCATTTGAATACGATGGAGTTGTAGAATGGTCATGTGACCAATGGAAAATATATCACTCTCTGAGAATAGGAAAAGAAGCTCTTTAAAAGTAATGTCAATGTTTTCTATTACATCCTGTAGATCTTTATACTCCAGAGCTTTTAGTGGAAATGTAATTTTCTTACACTAAAAACTAGGTTTTTGGGTTTAGATTTAGCTATAAAATATACTTGGTGTTTCCACTCTCCTGTCTGGACAAAATAAGCCGATGTCGCATAAATTTTTCATCCTTTAATTTCTGATGGATCTGCCATTTTAGCTAACTCTGAATTTTCCTTGAACCATCAGGAAAGAGACCCCAATGGGCCATAGAGATCAGAGTCTTACCAGCAAGGCTCAGACCACCCAAACTTTATCACTTACCATCAGATTTTGACATACATTGTATGGCGTGTGCAGTGCTATACACCTAATATTATCTAGGGCAAGCACGTGAAAAACAATGCATTTTAGTTAACATCTTATATACTTGGAGTGAAATTAATGAAAGCTCACAACAAATGAAAAACTATTTCAGGAATTTGTTGAATTGTATTGAACACTCCGAAAGACAGGACAGAGTTGAAAAAAACAATTAAAAAAATCTAGTTCACCTTTTTTTTTTCTCCTGAGCACAACTCTCAGAAATGATGAGGCAGGCAATTTATTCAGAATGACATTCACTCAATACCATTTGCAAAATGATTTTTTAATACAATTAAAAATGATTTTCTGTAGAATGGAAACGAGGAAAAAAAAACTCTGATGAACTTTTCCATTGGAATGAAACATTGATCAATTGATCAAATGGTGTGTGAAAATTTTCTCTGAATTTATAACTGTTTCAGTGCTGGAAACAAATAGATACAACCTATGTAGCTACAGTGTATATCCACACGTCTTTTACTTTTCTTGTATCGTTCTGAAGACTATACATTCACATTATAGACAGAGTCCATCAGATAGCGATTCAGGGAAGGCAGAAAATCCCTACTACTTGTAAGAGCCTTTATCTGTCTCAGTCCTTTGGTCAATGTCATTGCTCTAGGGATCAGGGCCAGTTTCAGACAAAGTGTGGCCCTGGGCAAAATTAGAAGGAGGGCCCCAAATGCCAATATACCAACAACTGCATCAGGGGAACGAAAAAAAGATTCCTAAACATATATGTATGTAGTTGCGAAACAATACTGCTTTACCAGGGAGAATTATTACCACTATACAGACAATTACTGAGCAAAACACATCACACAAAAATCACCAGTACCAATAATACACAATATACAAGGCCCAGATAGCACACTAACTCCACATCATGACTATCTTCATTACCAGTACATAGTGACTCAAAGATAATAATAGAATGAGCTACAAAGTAATAGTACTACCTCAAAAAGTAACAGCACCCACATACTTCCTGATAAAAATGAAATTGATAAAAAATAAATTTAATAATACCCCCAGTATGCCCCTAAGACAGTAATAAAACAATCCTCATGTGTTCCACACACAATACAAATGACCACACTATACTGCTTATTAGAATTTTGCAAACCCTTATTAGTTATTATAATGCCTCCTTATGAACAATAGTCCCTGCTTATAAATAATAGTGTACCTTACGATTAATAGGCCCCTTATAAATAACAATCCCCGATTATAAATAACAGTGTACCTTATGAGTAATAGGCCCATATAAATAACAATCCCCACTTATAAATAATAGTGTACCTTACAAGTAATAGGCCCCTTATAAATAACAATCCCCTGCTTATAAATAATAGTTCCTGTTCCTAAGTAACTTCTCTCATATCAGTAATATTTATAAGGGGGCTATTACATTATTTATAAGTAGGGACTACTATTTACATTATAAATAATACCCCCCTTATAAATGTATACCCCACTTATAACCCCACTTATATTTAAAAAAAAAAAAAAAAGATCTGTGCCTTATAATAGCTCTTCTTAAATATAATATTTCTCCTACTATAAATAATAGGTCCATATTTATACATAAGTGCCAGCTTAGCAGTAAGTGCCCTGTTTTGTTTTTTAAACAAAAAAAATGATAGATTTACCTTACCATGATCCCTCGATGGGTGGAGTAGCTGAGACCTTCTCCAGCTTTAACACTCTGGTACAACTCCAGTGTAGATGGCAATGGCAGTGACGTCACCACTTTTTTAAAATTAAAGAGACAGCCAAAGAAGATCCCTTTTATGGTAGATGTGTGTTGGGATTTATACACAAATTGCATTTGGAAGAAGCAATGGCTTTTACAAGAACACAAAAAAAACCATCCATTTATGAGGAGTAGAGAAAGGTTTGGTGTTTAGAAAGTGAAGAAGCAATGGCTTTTTTGGGGTTACCATGGTGTGAGGATGGTGGAATGTATGGCCGTATCCATTGGCATCTGATCAAAAAATTGTCAAAAAATCATTAACTAAAGTTTTACAAATGTTTATCTTTTAATTGTCTACAATTTAAAATATGGCTATGTTTTTGGGAATATCCCTTTTAGCTCCAACCCCTCAAGTAACCACTGTCGGTGCATTGTACCTATCATGGTTGCAAGTATGATATACCTTTTGCTATGGAACCAGATGATGCAAGAACAAATACAGGTTCTCAAATCCACTATTTACAGAACCATGTGGGGTTGAGGAGGAGAGAGTGAAGAGGAAGCATTATTACAGTGCATTGCACTAAAAAGCCAAGGGAGAAAGGAAAAGGCCCATGAGACAACAAAGATGATGGACAAATTGGGAGATATTTATTATGTCTAGTCTGCCAGTTTTCTAGTCTACAAGGCATTAAAAAGTAGTGGGGCCCACACGGTGGCTCAGTGGTTAGCATTGCAGCGCTGGAGTCCTGGTGTTCGAATCCCACCATGGGCAAAAAACCATCTGCAAGGAGTTTGTATGTTCTCCCTGTGTTTGCATGGATTTCCATCCCATATTCCCAAAAAAAGACATACTGAAAGGGAAAAATGTACATTGTGAGCTCTGTGTGGGGCTCACAATCTACATAAAAAAAGGCATTAAAAAGTAGCAACTTTTTGTATATTATCAGACTTTTGCATAAACTTTAGCAAAATGTTTGTCTTTTACACCATGCTCGCCATGATCATTTGCACCAATATACTGGCATAAATGATGCCTAAGTTTCAATGCCAGCACATGGTCCTACAGAATGTGTATAGTCATAAATGTAGTGCACCCTCCACCAGTGCAGCAGAAAATGCAAGTCTTCATAAATCCCCCCCAATCTTCCTGTTTCTTGAACACAATGACTTCTAATGGTGAGGCCTTTTAAAGCGGACCTTTTACCACCTCTACTAATTGCTACTCTTTACATCCTTCAATAGACACCACTCCACTGATTACGGTACATCTGGATTTTTTTTTCTCTCGCCCTGACCTTTCCCAAGCAATTAATTCTGTTAGTATTGCCACCCAATATGATAATTAGGGTTTCTACAGTCAAGTGGGTGGTTCCAGATAATTTTTTCTGCCTAGAACCTGCCACCATCATTAGGATATTTTAGGCTAAGACAAACATGGTGAGGGATATAGAAAAAATTCCTATCCAGTTGCACGTATGTGAAGTAGAGCTTATTAAAATATATAAAGAGCTGGAGTTGTTGAGGTGGTCATAGTCTCTCTCTATAAGATTATTCTATAGGACCCCATATTAACTAACCACCACCTATAAAAACAACTAAAGGCTCAAATGGAAATTACCAAGTGTTTTGTACACAATAACTAAAAAATAGTTAGCAGACTCAGTCTTCGTTATGATTAGAGATGAGCGAACACTAAAATGTTCGAGGTTCGAAATTCGATTCGAACAGCCGCTCACTGTTCGAACGGGTTTCGAACCCCATTATAGTCTATGGGGAACATATACTCGTTAAGGGGGAAACCCAAATCCGTGTCTGGAGGGTCACCAAGTCCACTATGACACCCCAGGAAATGATACCAACACCCTGGAATGACACTGGGACAGCAGGGGAAGCATGTCTGGGGGCATAAAAGTCACTTTATTTCATGGAAATCCCTGTCAGCTTGCGATTTTCGCAAGCTAACTTTTCCCCATAGAAATGCATTGGCCAGAGCCGATGTAGCAGAGCCGAGTGTGCATCAGATGTGTAGTTGAGCAGAACTGGCTCAGCACTTCTACCAATAGGAATGCATTGGCCAGCCTTCGGCCAATCAGCGCTGGCTCTGCCGGAGGAGGCGGAGTCTAAGGTCGGACCTGAATGGAGACTGGTGTAGAGCGATCTTAGACTCCGCCTCCTCCAGCAGAGCCAGCGCTGATTGGTCGAGTTCCGTACTCTGGCCAATCAGCGCTGTCCAATGCATTCCTATTGGAAAAAGTTTATGTCACAAAAATCACAATTACACACCCGATAGAGCCCCAAAAAGTTATTTTTAATAACATTCCTACCTAAATAAAGGTTATCCCTAGCTATCCCTGCCTGTACAGCTATCCCTGTCTCTTAGTCACAAAGTTCACATTCTCATATGACCCGGATTTGAAATCCACTATTTGTCTAAAATGGAGGTCACCTGATTTCGGCAGCCAATGACTTTTTCCGATTTTTTTCGATGCCTCCAGTGTCGTAGTTCCTGTCCCACCTCCCCTGCGCTGTTATTGGTGCAAAAAAAGCGCCAGGGAAGGTGGGAGGGGAATCGAATTTTTTTGGAGTTTGCCACGTGATGTTCGATTCGAATCGAACACATCGAACAGCCTGATATCCGATCGAACATGTGTTCGATAGAACACTGTTCGCTCATCTCTAGTTATGATTGAAGTGCAATTCCTGATATGGGAACAAAAACCTTGCTTTCCAATCTCATAAATCCGTTTAGTAATTTTTTTCAGAACTCCCTCCTATTTCCGTGCATATTTGAATTGGGTGAATTTAATGTATTATTCTTTAAATAAATATTGAAAATCATACTGATACTGAAAGAGATGAGAATTAGTGTACAAAACTGAAATTATTGCATGTATTTTTCAACCGTTCAGTGCCAGAAAGAAGTAGGAATATTTTATCCATATTAATACAGTAGTTAAATTAAATATAGGCAAAGTCAAAGGTTGTCCATTTTTACTAAGAATCTCTTACTCTATGCTCAACTGATCTGAGAAATTCTCTTCTCTATAACAATTTTAAACTGGCAACCACAAATGCTAAACAGCATTATGTATTCTATTTTATGCACCATTTCGGGTAAGAAGAGTAGAACAGCCAATGTAACTTACCTAAGGAAGATTCATCACAGTGTGGGTGGTTTTATAGGTTTCAGTTAATATATTGAATTTGCTGCTGTGTTTGTCTCTTTTTCTGTCCTTAGTAAATATCAAAAAGTATCAGATGTTAATCAAAAATAGAGCGCATATACACTCTTAATACTGAATTATAATGCTATGACACCCAAAATTTATGATGAACCATACCAAGTATCACTAAATAATAATATAAGAGGATAGTTATTAAATAGTTGAGTGAACATGACAGAGAATACTGAAGGCTCCCACTCTTATCACGGCCATAGATCATTGCAATAAGCAGTATGTAATAGAAGGCAATGGATTTTACTATTCACTGCAACACATTAGTCACATTAGTTAGTTGTAAAATTTAGCTAGAGTGTAAGGTCCTCATCAATCTGAAGATTAGTATCTCTGATAGTCTTAATCCGATATGTAGATATTTGCCTTCATTAATCAGCTCCAATGTAGTGAGTATATGTGAACTTATTGAACATTCTTGTTTGAGATGGGATGCCTCTGCTATAATAATGTCTTTAATGAATGTAATTTGCTTCTCAGTGGATAGCTGAATTGGTCAGAGTAGTGTAGGGGTGAATCTAGCCTCTGTGTTGCCTGTCGTGAACTACAGAAACGCATCCCCCACCCTCCAAAAAAAGATACTCAACTCGGCTATATTTTGTTGCATGATGGTCCCCACCCTAATTAAATGTCGGACACACCCCACAATTGGCCCCACATAGTATGCAACCCCTTTTTTGCCCACCACATGGTATATGACCCCCTTTCTTTGGCCCACCATATGGTATATGACCGCCTTTTTTGCACCCCCACAGTGTATGACCCCACTTTTTTATTCCTCTCCCACAGTATATGACCCCTTTATCATGCCCCCCCAATATATGACCCCTTTATTATGCCCCACCGAGTATATGACCCCTTTCTTATGGCTTCTACAAGAATATGACACACTTTTTACGCCCCCCCCCCCACGCACACACACACAGTACATCACTCTCTGTTCTGTTGTCTATTTTTAGTTTCTATTCCATTCCATAGTGCTAGGCTTTGGCCTGACACATTACTCTAAAATTATATCATAGACTCAAACTAAAGCTAAACCTAGATTCACACAACTGAGTTTCTCCTGGTCAGTGTGAGTGGTGGATTTCCCGGAGTGAACAGTATGCTTGGAGAGGGAATCCTAGCATTATAGTTACCTAGGCTGCTAGGCTAGCTTCACAATTCCATACTATCCCATGGTGATTACATTTTAGGACAGCATGTCACTGGGAGGCAGGGACTCCTAGGAGCATAGGAAATTGCAATGCTAGGCATAACTTTTCCAGCATACTGTTCAAGCTTTGAAATCCAGCCCGAATTTCGCAGGTGAAACTTGGCCATGTGAATTTAGGCAATAACTGAAAATTGAAGGTTTTTAATTTAGGGAGTGACCAGCAGGGTCCTGAGATGCTCTGAAAAATAGATGCTAAAAGTTTATATATAAATTTGTATTTATACAGGGCCCACGAAGGGCAACCTAATATCAACCAATAGATGAGATATGGTATCCAACATTCAAGTCAGGGAAACCTATATACTAGCAGTCCAAACATGATACACTTTACCTTATCTTTGAATAGTATATTTTATAGAGAAGAAAAACACTAAACTTCAGGAAGGATAAATTTAATCAGCTTAGCGACAAGCCTAAGCTCATAACCTGTTTGTCATAGGCTGAGGAAAATGTCCTACAAAGTAAATTTAGTGAAACCAAATAGGGTATTTCTAAAATCGCTATTTAGACTGATATTAACCTTATGGAATCAAACATTTATAAGTAAAAGATAGAAAATACAATTATTTCTTTGTAGTAGAATATGAAACATTAATAACAAAAATAAAGAGAGATGAAATGAGGAAGGTCGTAAAAAAATATCATGTAGTGTCTGTTGTACCTAGTTTGTACTGTACAGAGCGTAATCATTTTGGCCATAATCCCGAAACTGAAAATTGAAGATTCCTCAGTTTCCTGGCATAAGTAATGTTACATGAGTAAAATGTTGAAGGCCCCACCCAATCCCCACCCACTATGTAAAACTTGGAGTGAGAGTTGTAGTAGTGACAGTATGCACCAAAATTGTCATAAAGTAATATTGTATGAAATTGGTTTTCAAAATTTGAGTCTTTATCAAAATATATATTTACAATAATGTGCAAAACCACATGTGGTAAAATACTTTCTATTTTGTCAATTCACTTCATTTTGTTAACTGGATCCCGCCCTGTGATGTACTGGACCTTTCACCACTTTTGGGCACATGCAGTGTTATATACTGCCAGAAAGCCGACAGTGCGCTGAGTTCAGCGCACTGTCGGCTTTCCCGATCTGTGCCCGCTGTAAAGAGCTTACGGTGCCGGTACCGTAGTGCTCTATGGTCAGAAGGGCGTTTCTGACCATTAGCTAGAGACGTCCTTCTGCCTCGCGGCGCCTATCCCGCTGTGCTGTGGAGCGGGGAGGAACGCCCCCTCCCTCTGCTCACAGCGCTCGTCCATAGACGAGCATTATCAGGAGAGGGAGGGGGGAGTTCCTCCCCACTCCACAGCACAGCGCGATTGGCGCCGCGAGGCAGAAGGACGTCTCTGGCTAATGGTCAGAAACGCCCTTCTGACCATAGAGCACTACGGTACCGGCACCGTAAGCTCTTTACAGCGGGCACAGATCGGGAAAGCCGACAGTGCGCTGAACTCAGCGCACTGTCGGCTTTCTGGTAGTATATAACACTGCATGTGCCCAAAAGTGGTGAAAGGTCCTCTTTAAGTGGTGGGAACCTGTACCCAAAAACTGATATAATAGTATGACATGAAGATTGCTCCAGCACAGGAGGTGAGCAACAGCCACCAGGAGAGGATGGCAGCTGTAACACTCAGCTGACATCCTACTTCTATGGCTGTGAATGGTAAAAACACTATTCACTATTCTGTAAGAAAAAAAAAGAAAAAACTGTGAAATTGCGTTTTTTTGGTGATATTGATCCAAAAATGTATACAAATTGGTGAAAAAGTCACAAGTAACCAAAATGGTACCAATAGAAACTACAGATGTCCCTTAAAAAAAAGCCCTCATACCACTCCGATGATGAGAAAAAAAAATTAGGGGGGCAAGTAAGTGATTTCATAGTGCAAAAGTAGAACGTAAAAATCCAATTTTGTATTATTGTAACCGGACTGACTGACAGAATACAAGTATCATGATATTCATGACGCCAAGTACATGGCACAAAATTTAGATTGTAAATAAAGAAAGACAAAAAACAAGCCTTTATATGGCTATGTCAGGATTAAAATGGAAAACTCTGTTTTTTTTAAAAATAATGTGACAGAAAAAACAAAAAAAAAGGACTGTGTCCTTGAGTATCAAGTTAAATAGGAAAAATAAACTATTAGCACTTCTGTTTTTTAAAGCAGCCTTTTTTCCATATCCCTAAAACTGTCTAAACAAGCCTAAAACTTATGCACAATTCTGTGTTTCCTAAATAGCAATGAATAACTTCACAATAGATGAGCGGATCTACATTAATCCAACTAGCCTCCAATATCTGTCAGAATACAATAAAACGCGTTATTTTACTCTGGCCAGTTATTGCATTAGCTGATCACTACTCTGACTGTGCATCAATGTAGTAATGTGCCGTCACTCGGCTTGAACATAGAGATTCTCAGAAAAGACTTCTCATAGCCATATAACAGTAGACAAGAAATTTCTGACACTCATAAATGACGACCAAAAAAAATTTATTGCATCCACCAAAATCGGTTCGGTCCCAACATGGACCTCCATCAGTTCATCGGATGAGAAAGAGGTAAGCAGGTATGGAATGGAAGCCATGTGGTAAGGTCAGGAAAATTGTGTCAATAAATTTGTTACATTTGGAAGTCATTTTTGAGTGCCAGAAATGTCTTGCCTACTCTGACTGTGCAGTCACAAGTGCAGTCAAACAGCAGCATTTGTAGGCAATTATGAGGGGAAAAATATCTGTGCAAAGAGAGACATTGGTTCTTCAGCCATCTTGGTCTGTATACTCCATGTGTAACCTATTGTGAGCTCTCCTTGCCTTCTGAAGTAAGATTTCTATAAAAATGTTGATTATTTCAGAAGGTTGTTTACAGTACATTGAGAATGCTCTCTGAGCTTCAGTCTCCTGTGAGACTGGTGATAACAAGTTATATCTAAACAAAAGTGTTTTTATGAAGTATACAAGGCCACAGCATCCATCTTGGAAGACTGTGCTACCATGATTAGAGGCTAAGATGGCGGACCACATGGATATTCATGTGTTAACTCATGTATGCACGTATTTATCATCTGTAGATGCTCATTATATACTCTGACCAATGATAATTCGTATTTCTATGTGATGTATTTTGTTACGCTCAAGCTGGCTTAAAGCCATTATTTCTCTTTATAAGCCAATAACTTGTAATAAGTCTCAGAACACTTTGAATACAACATCTGAATGGGTCTGTGTTTGTGTTCTCCAAGCGCTTGTACACATCTTTCCCAAGATTCGGAAACCGACAGCATCCACCCCTGGGGCATTCCCTTGACACAATATAGAAAGAGACTGGTAGTAATATGAACTAGTGATTAGAGATGTGCGAACAGTAAAATGTTCAAGGTTCGATATTCATTTTGAGTAGCCACTCAATATTCGACTACTCGAATCGAATATCGAACCCTATTATAGTCTATGGGGGGGGAAATGCTCGTTTCAGGGGTAGGCAACGTTCGTGAGGGTCGGGTTGGATCCTCTGAGAAGTCTTCTCCTTGCAGCATCCCTGCGGTGTCTTCCAGCTGTTCATTCACTCTGCCAGGCATCGGGCCTGGGCAGAGCCGACTGCGCATGCCCGCAGTACAAGCGGACATGCGCGGTCGGCTCTGCCCAGGCCCGATGCCTGGCAGAGTGAATGAAGAGCCGGAAGACGCCGTGGGGAAGCTGCATGGAGAAGACTTCTAAAGGTAGGAGAAGAACCAGCATTGATTGGCCGACTGTATAGCATTCGGCCAATCAATGCTGGTTCTGCATTGAACTTTTCCATTCGAACAATGAGTGGTACTCGATCGAGTATGAGTATTTCGAATACCGTAGTATTCGATCAAATACCTACTCGATCGAGTACTACTTGCTCATCTCTACTAGTGATGGGTTTAGAAGAGAAGTAACAACTCTCATCCACTGCCATTTGGAGAAAAATAAATGTAACATTACATTTATTACATTAGTCTATATGCCCGTGAAACACTTTTTCACATAACTGTGCCTAACACAATTGAAAAACTAATGCCACACGTATTTCGGGCAATCATTTAAAGGTGTTTAAAGGGGATAAACTTTTTTTATATGAGGCCAGGGAAGATCAAATTTTTTTTATTTTAAAAAACATACCTGTCTCCGGTGCTCTAGTGTGTCCCCCAATGTTCTTCTGTTCCCCCGATTTCTTTTTCCGGTGGAAGTCCCTGCCGCATGCCTAATATTAGGAAACAGGATGTCGGCAGACTGCGCTGGAGGCATCGGAGCACTGGGGGTAAGTAGTTAAGTTTTTTTTTTTATTTCCTTTACCTTCCTCGGCCTCATATTTTAAAAAAACCCCTCAAAAATATAACACTTATTCTGGACAAGTCCTTTAACATTTACAGCTTACAAATCACAGGGCGGTATTATTCCTTGTATTTTTCTTCCATATTAAACTTCCACTGGGTCGTTTTAATCCAGCACAAATGATTTGACAAGTTACTTCTAATGCAAAGTGAGACGTCCACTTCTAGCTCAGTAATTAAAATTGAAGTGTAGTTACTAAAGGTCAACCTGAAAATAGATTTTTTTTTCTATAGACAGCATAGGAGCTGGCCAATAAAATGAAGAAACCGAGCTAATAAAAAGACTGGAAAAAACTTGCTTTAGTTTTATTCATCTGCCACAAACTATCTTAACCATTTACAGATTATCAAATAATCTTGAAACAGTAGTATGAGTGCATTATATTATATTTACTAGATATAATGTATTACTGTAAATGATCCTAATACTGTAGGTCTATCTATCAAGGCATAATAACACTAAATGTAGACAGAATTCTTAATCTCAAGAGACATAAATAAGACATAATTCTCCTTTGATTACATAATGGTGATTGGTTGATGTCTCTGATTTACTTTTATACAAGTTATTTTTACAGTCATTTCAGAGAAGTGTAATTTTCCTAATTATTTATTATTGTGGCTCTCTCATTATGAGGTTCCTTGTTCAAGCCCTTTTACATGTTCTTCTTGTAAATAATTATAAACTGCCTGCAGTCCCCACTATTCTCATATCCATGTCAGGAAAACAGAATAAAGCATAACATCACAAAAGAAAACATTAGAAAAAAGTATATGATTTTAATTACTAAAAGAAATATTGGTGAGATATGTCCTTTTAATGGTCACTTAATTTTCAGACAACTTAGTCTCATTTCACAGAGCATGTTATTCGGATCCAAACTATAAATTAACCCCATAACGACTAGACATAATAGTAAGTCATTGGTGTATGGAAATGTATGGACAGGCTCAGGAGCTGAGATCCCTCCATACGTGGTGGATGCCTGCTGTAAATACAGCCAGCACCCTCCGCTAACAGCAGCAATTGGTGCCGACACCAATCACAACTGTTTACACTAATCAGGCCCCTAAGGCTGAGTTCACAGAGTTTTTATAACAGGATTTTGAGGCGGGATCCGCCTCAAAATCCTGACCAAAAAAATGGTTCTCATTGAAATCAATCAGTTCTTTTTTCCGCAAACGGGTTGTTCCGGCTCCCGGAAAAAAAGAAGCGACATGCTCATTCTTCAGGCTGATGCCGCGGCCGGACGTCCGCCTGAAGACACCTCCCTCCTGACTAGACCCATTCATTTGTGCCTAATCCAGAGCAGAGTGCCGTGACTGCTGGTGCACTGTACCGGCATCCAGTCGCGGATACCGTTTTTTTTTTGGTCCGAAATCTGAGGTGGCCTTAGAGTTCAAGGTCCCTAGGGCATCTAAACATAAAAGTAAAAGAAGAAAACAAAAAGTTTTTAAAAGTTTCAAAAACAAAGTTTAAATCATTCCCTTTTCCCTAGGTCACATATAAAAATAAATAAAAGTAAACATAAACACTTTAGGGATTCCTCAAAAATGCCCAAACTATAAAGATATTAAAATATTTATTCCATATGGTGAACCACGTAGCGGGGGAAAAAAATCAAAGTAGCAAAGTGATTTTAATTTTCCATCCCTTCATACAAATTGTAACTCTCATTAAAAAATTCTCTAAACTTTACTAACTAGGAGTGTTACATTGGTGTTACGTGGGTGCTTTGCTGCTCATATATTCATCAGTATAGTCCTGTAATCCTGGATTCGATCACCTGCTGGAGATCTCAGTGTTGTATCTGTACTATGGAAGCAAAAACAAACAAACAAACAACACCTGTTATTGCTCTCCATAAGAAAGTTGCCAAATATTGTTTTTGTATGACAGTTAGTTTGTGAAAATGTCTTTTCTGACTGATAGAACATTTTCTGTCTGTCAGAAATGTATTAGAGCTTCATCTCTAGTGATAACCATTATCATGATTATTGCATCTTGTAAGAGATATCGCTAGAGAAGCAGCATAAAGGATGGGATGAGATGAGATGGGATAGGATAGGATACATATACATTGCAGACTTTATTGATGTTTTAGTGTGTATGTTGTATGAGTGCAAGTCTTTTGGTTACATGGAAAACATCCGGGCCCCAGCATCAATAAAACACCTAATTAGGCTCAGACGGGTAATTAAATATAATTAGATAAGCAAGTGTCTATCTTTTCATCCCTTTTATGAAGAACTCTATATGTGACAGTCAGAGAGTATAGTACGCTCTCGGACAGAGATGGGCAAAACTCTCAAGATTTGTTTTGTTTTCAGGCTCATTTTGGGAAAAACAAAGTCGGTGGGAACCACATTTATAATGACTTGTAACATAATACAGAACACTGTCAGGGCTCCTAGGAACCTATCTATCCAATTCCTAGCTCTCTAAGGCAAATACAGCCGAAGTTATGTCAAAATGAAAGTGACATGTATATCTATGGAAAAAACGAATAGTAAGCAAAGAACACAAACCCAGAGTTTAACTATATAGCTATATACTACACTCAATTTTATGCATTTAACATTTTAAAACTCTCCAAAAATTTCACAACGCTGAAGAACGTTAGGACGCTGGACTGCTATAGCCAGCTCTGGAGGTGGCAGCAGAGGGCGCCTGGACAGGAGCGTGGACAGATGAGTAAAAATGATCGTCCATTGTAATAAAACAATAGATAGCGGCCTAACATATACTGGGTTGTCATATACTGAGTGTTTGGGGGTTAAAAAAAGGAGGTGGTCCTAAACTATAAGTGTGAGTTAAAAAAGGGGGTCATATGCAGTGTGCGGGCCATAAAAAAGGGATCATATACTGTGTGGTGGGGTATAAAATTGGGTCATATACTGTGTGGGGTAGAAAAAGGGGTTATATACCATGTGGGGGCCAGAGAAAGGGGCGTTATATACCATGTGGGGAGCAAGACAAAGGGGGTTATATACTGTGGCGGCCAGAAAAAAGGGGGTCATGTAACGAATGTTTTGCCAAAAAAAGGGAGGTGTATATCATGTGGTGGTAAAAAAGGGGAGTATTATGCTATGTGGGGGTCAAATAAGGGGATTTTTTTTTTGATCTGTCACTTGGGGACATGTGGGGGGACCCATCAAGCAACCAAAGATAGCTGGGTGGGGTATATTTTTTAAAAAGTACTCTTCAGGCTATATTCACCCCTGTGTCAGGCATCGCAACAGGGCATAATATGATGGATCTCAGGATGCAGGACATGTCTTCTGAGTGGTGGCAGTCTTGGTAGGCAGCTGTGGCAGCATGTGTGGCAGTGCATATATGATGGATCACGTGCAGAACATTTCTGCCTGAGTGGTGGCTGTGGTGGTAGGCACTAGTCAGCTGTGGCAATATGGCAGGGCATAATGTGATAGACCAGGCCACAGGACATTCTGATGGAATAGTGACAGTGGTGGTAGTTGCATGCAGGACTTTATCTTCTGTAAACAAACATGACGGAAGCTACCGTGGTGTCAATGGGAACGGACACAGAACCAGTCTGTGACTGTTCTCTGTGACAGCTAATATCCATTGCTGTCATCCTGTGATCCTTATACAACAACCAATGTCTACAATGCACTTTTCTCTCAATAGAATCAATGTGCAGTCCAGTGGTTACCTAAAAGGTATTTTGTAGTATTCTGTGTATATATATGTATAGTGAGTGTGTTATTTGCCATCAAATATCAAACTGAATAGATGTGTTTTGAGTCTTGCTTTGTAATTGTCCAGGGATGAGATCTCTCTGATCAGTGGGGGCTCCATGGCAGAAGGCTCTGGCTCAAAATTGTTTAAGATGGATCCTGCGGATGGACAGTATATTTGTGTCTGCTGATCTGAGAGGTCGGAAAAGAGTATGGAGCAGCAGAAGTTCTTTTAAGTAGTCAGGGCCTAAGTTGTTAATGGATTTAAAGGTTATCAAGCAAACTTTAAAAGTTATTCTCCATTTTATAGGCAGTCAGACCAGTGACCAGAGGATGGTGGTTATGGGAGCATGTAGGAGTTGTTTGGTTATTAACCTCACTACAGAATTTGGGACTAGCTGAAGGCAATGTATTTCTTTATCTGGAAGAGCTACATATAGGGTATAACATGAGGGTATAAAGGCATGTACCAGGATGAAGAGGTATTCTGTTGAAATGTTTGAGTTTTCCAATGTTGCACAAGAGGACGTAAGAAGATATAATAAAGGATCATGGTAGTGAATTAAGGCCATGGGACAGTCATCTTTGAAATAGCCATCACATGGCCATTATAGAACACATGAATTTCAATGGGTCTATTCACATGGCACTATTTTTGTCTGTTTGGATGGATAAAGATAGTGCAATCAGTCTTTTAACAGTTGTGAAAATCAGACAGTCAAAAAAATGAACATGTGACTATAGGTTATGGGGATAATGTCAATCCCTAAGCAGAGAGCACCTTCTCAGGCATATGGAGTCTTACAAAAAGCCTTTTTAGCTCCACTGAGGGGATTATGGGAAACATATGTACATCTGTTTGTTTCCCAAGATGTAAATAGGAAAACAGTGCATTTGTTTGCTGCCTTCGAGGGGTAGCTCCCTTGAACATCATGCCCGACTTTCCAACAAGCCTTTACTGTTATGATGCTATTATTTGGCAGAGATTAGACACTTCTAGACCAGTCTCTCACCTCTGCCAAATCAGTTTTCCCTATGCTATGCTGAAGAGATCCAACCAGATCGAAACAGCGCTGTCCACAGCTGGGATACTGACTTGGTAAAATCCTGCAGTAAAAGCTTGTTGGAAAGTCGGACATGATGTTCAAGGGCGCTACCCCTAGAAGGCAGCAAACAGAGGCACTGTTTTCCTATTTACATCTTGGGAAACAGATTTGCATATTTTTCCCATGTGAATACTCACATACAAAATAAGTGTCATCAAGCTTAAGCAAGACTTTGATACTTTTATATTATTTAAGATGGAAACTGATACTCTGGGCAAAATTTCCATAGCTATCCTGGTGTGTCTTATTTCATTTCTCTCTTACTCTTGAAACATCTACTTTTCAAATTTATCGATACAGTATATCGACTAACCAGTAAAACTGTCATATTGTGACAATGAATGTTATGTAATTTCAGATGACTGAAAAAGTCCATGGGGCTACTCATTCTGTCACTCACAAAGAATATATTGTCTGAAGATCTTCTTGCTAATGATTGTCATGTAGAGAGAGCTGCATATAATAGACGTAAAGCTCCAGTGATCTATCTAACAAGTGCTTGGGAGCCTTAAGCTTTATCATTAGGTACATTATTCTCAGAAATTGAAACATACCACCACATTACTGGTAAAGACTTCCATCATGCTCATAACATAATAGGGCTGCCTATTGATCTATAGAGTTTATGGCAAATGGATATATTAACTACAGCGAGAATATATTGTTGCTAAAATGCATAGTCCAACCTGAAAAATATATGTGCCCTGATATGATGTAGATAGAGTTAGTCCTGAGATAGATACATTATCCAGGGCGAGGAATGATTGCCATAGAATAAAATAACATTAGTTGCCGAATGTTTTTTTTTTTTTTATCAGTGTAGAGACATAAACTGGTCAAGCTAATTTAGTTTTCTGTCACTTGTACACTGTTTGCAGATATCAATATTGTGTTGCTTGGGATGCATGTGAAATGTAGAAGGATCCTTAGAGAATATTCTGCTGGGGAAACTAGACAATGTGTCTGTGTGTTTTCCTTATGTGTCTTCTGCATTCAGTCGTTTTAGCAGTGATTCACTGGAAGAACAGTTACATTTAATTAATCCCCTACCACGCAACAGAACAAGCCTGCAGTACATTGATTTCAAGACATCTATGGTTATAGACTAGTAACTATTTCCTTCCCAAGGGCACCACTTTCATTTCCTACACAAGTGACCAAGTTATGCCCTTTGTAAAAATCTATTGAAATGTTTCAATCCCCACCAAGATATGATCTATATGGATAGATGAGAACAATAAACACATTATTGTTGAACTGGAGATGGCACACAATAGGGTCATACCAGTTTGTGAAAATGGTTCAGTTGCTAGAGGCCCAAATTTGGCATAGACTTCCAAAAACTGAAGCTTAAAGAGCATTACATGGAAACATTAAACCACATACTGTATACAGTGATGTAATGTTCATGCAAAAGACTCTATTAATGAGAGTGAATGCGGATCCTGATGATCGAACAACTGAAACTATTGGACTAATTGACTGAATGTACAAAAGCAGAAATTAATGATCTTTCCTTATGAATGTTCAGTCACTGATGGCATACTTTGACTTTGGTTTGTTTCTCATAAATGAGAACAATGCTCATTTATTAATGATGAAATTGTAGAAGCTGTTTTATCTTAGAAACCGTAACCATGTAACCAGATAAATATGTAATTTCTATACATAAAATAAAAATGTCTACTGTAGCTCACAAAAAGCTGAAAAAGGCCATTATAATGTGTATAGAGATAAAGCTATCAATAATGTAATGTAGATATAAACACACACACACAGATATATACAGTATATTGCATTTATTTCCATTGGACAACACTGAAGATATGAAACTTTGATACAATCTAAGACTAAGGTTCTACGTTGTGGAAACACAGCGTTTTTGTTGCAGATTTTTTTGCGGGTTTTTGTTCCAAAGTCAGGAGTGGATTAAAAAGGAATAGAAAATATAATGGTAGTACTTAGTCATTTCCCAAAAGGCAAGTGTACATTCAGACTGAGTATACGCTCACTGATTCTGAACGTGTAACTTGTTCCGAATCAGCGGCAATAAAACATATCCCATTGCTTTCTATGGGAGTCGGCATAAGTGCGCTCCCCATAGAAATGAATCGGCTGCTTTTTTCCCTATTGCTTTCAATGTGATACGCGCGTATGACATTGAAAGCAATAGGGAAAAAAGCAGCCCATTCATTTCTATGGGGAGCGCACTTATGCCGGCTCCCATAGAAAGCAAAGGGATCTGTTTTAATGTCGCTGATTCGGAACGAGTTACACGTTCAGAATCAGTGAGCGTATACTCAGTGTGAATGCACCCTAACAGTGTAAATTTTGAGTGCCATCATAATTAGAGATGAGCGAACACTAAAATGTTCGAGGTTCGAAATTCGATTCGAACAGCCGCTCACTGTTCGAGTGTTCGAATGGGTTTCGAACCCCATTATAGTCTATGGGGAACATAAACTCGTTAAGGGGGAAACCCAAATTCGTGTCTGGAGGGTCACCAAGTCCACTATGACACCCCAGGAAATGATACCAACACCCTGGAATGACACTGGGACAGCAGGGGAAGCATGTCTGGGGGCATAAAAGTCACTTTATTTCATGGAAATCCCTGTCAGTTTGCGATTTTCGCAAGCTAACTTTTCCCTATAGAAATGCATTGGCCAGTGCTGATTGGCCAGAGTACGGAACTCGACCAATCAGCGCTGGCTCTGCTGGAGGAGGCGGAGTCTAAGATCGCTCCACACCAGTCTCCATTCAGGTCCGACCTTAGACTCCGCCTCCTCCGGCAGAGCCAGCGCTGATTGGCCGAAGGCTGGCCAATGCATTCCTATGCGAATGCAGACTTAGCAGTGCTGAGTCAGTTTTGCTCAACTACACATCTGATGCACACTCGGCACTGCTACATCAGATGTAGCAATCTGATGTAGCAGAGCCGAGGGTGCACTAGAACCCCTGTGCAAACTCAGTTCACGCTAATAGAATGCATTGGCCAGCGCTGATTGGCCAATGCATTCTATTAGCCCGATGAAGTAGAGCTGAATGTGTGTGCTAAGCACACACATTCAGCACTGCTTCATCACGCCAATACAATGCATTAGCCAGTGCTGATTGGCCAGAGTACGGAATTCGGCCAATCAGCGCTGGCCAATGCATTCTATTAGCCCGATGAAGTAGAGCTGAATGTGTGTGCTAAGCACACACATTCAGCACTGCTTCATCACGCCAATACAATGCATTAGCCAGTGCTGATTGGCCAGAGTACGGAATTCGGCCAATCAGCGCTGGCTCTGCTGGAGGAGGCGGAGTCTAAGGTCGGACCTGAATGGAGACTGGTGTGGAGCGATCTTAGACTCCGCCTCCTCCAGCAGAGCCAGCGCTGATTGGCCGAATTCCGTACTCTGGCCAATCAGCGCTGGCCAATGCATTCTATTAGCCCGATGAAGTAGAGCTGAATGTGTGTGCTAAGCACACACATTCAGCACTGCTTCATCACGCCAATACAATGCATTAGCCAGTGCTGATTGGCCAGAGTACGGAATTCGGCCAATCAGCGCTGGCTCTGCTGGAGGAGGCGGAGTCTAAGATCGCTCCACACCAGTCTCCATTCAGGTCCGACCTTAGACTCCGCCTCCTCCGGCAGAGCCAGCGCTGATTGGCCGAAGGCTGGCCAATGCATTCCTATGCGAATGCAGACTTAGCAGTGCTGAGTCAGTTTTGCTCAACTACACATCTGATGCACACTCGGCACTGCTACATCAGATGTAGCAATCTGATGTAGCAGAGCCGAGGGTGCACTAGAACCCCTGTGCAAACTCAGTTCACACTAATAGAATGCATTGGCCAGCGCTGATTGGCCAATGCATTCTATTAGCCCGATGAAGTAGAGCTGAATGTGTGTGCTAAGCACACACATTCAGCACTGCTTCATCACGCCAATACAATGCATTAGCCAGTGCTGATTGGCCAGAGTACGGAATTCGGCCAATCAGCGCTGGCCAATGCATTCTATTAGCCCGATGAAGTAGAGCTGAATGTGTGTGCTAAGCACACACATTCAGCACTGCTTCATCACGCCAATACAATGCATTAGCCAGTGCTGATTGGCCAGAGTACGGAATTCGGCCAATCAGCGCTGGCTCTGCTGGAGGAGGCGGAGTCTAAGGTCGGACCTGAATGGAGACTGGTGTGGAGCGATCTTAGACTCCGCCTCCTCCAGCAGAGCCAGCGCTGATTGGCCGAATTCCGTACTCTGGCCAATCAGCGCTGGCCAATGCATTCTATTAGCCCGATGAAGTAGAGCTGAATGTGTGTGCTAAGCACACACATTCAGCACTGCTTCATCACGCCAATACAATGCATTAGCCAGTGCTGATTGGCCAGAGTACGGAATTCGGCCAATCAGCGCTGGCTCTGCTGGAGGAGGCGGAGTCTAAGATCGCTCCACACCAGTCTCCATTCAGGTCCGACCTTAGACTCCGCCTCCTCCGGCAGAGCCAGCGCTGATTGGCCGAAGGCTGGCCAATGCATTCCTATGCGAATGCAGACTTAGCAGTGCTGAGTCAGTTTTGCTCAACTACACATCTGATGCACACTCGGCACTGCTACATCAGATGTAGCAATCTGATGTAGCAGAGCCGAGGGTGCACTAGAACCCCTGTGCAAACTCAGTTCACGCTAATAGAATGCATTGGCCAGCGCTGATTGGCCAATGCATTCTATTAGCCCGATGAAGTAGAGCTGAATGTGTGTGCTAAGCACACACATTCAGCACTGCTTCATCACGCCAATACAATGCATTAGCCAGTGCTGATTGGCCAGAGTACGGAATTCGGCCAATCAGCGCTGGCCAATGCATTCTATTAGCCCGATGAAGTAGAGCTGAATGTGTGTGCTAAGCACACTCATTCAGCACTGCTTCATCACGCCAATACAATGCATTAGCCAGTGCTGATTGGCCAGAGTACGGAATTCGGCCAATCAGCGCTGGCCAATGCATTCTATTAGCCCGATGAAGTAGAGCTGAATGTGTGTGCTAAGCACACACATTCAGCACTGCTTCATCACGCCAATACAATGCATTAGCCAGTGCTGATTGGCCAGAGTACGGAATTCGGCCAATCAGCGCTGGCTCTGCTGGAGGAGGCGGAGTCTAAGGTCGGACCTGAATGGAGACTGGTGTGGAGCGATCTTAGACTCCGCCTCCTCCAGCAGAGCCAGCGCTGATTGGCCGAATTCCGTACTCTGGCCAATCAGCACTGGCTAATGCATTGTATTGGCGTGATGAAGCAGTGCTGAATGTGTGTGCTTAGCACACACATTCAGCTCTACTTCATCGGGCTAATAGAATGCATTGGCCAGCGCTGATTGGCCGAATTCCGTACTCTGGCCAATCAGTGCTGGCCAATGCATTCTATTAGCTTGATGAAGCAGAGTGTGCACAAGGGTTCAAGCGCACCCTCGGCTCTGATGTAGCAGAGCCGAGGCTGCACAAGGGTTCAAGCGCACCCTCGGCTCTGATGTAGGAGAGCCGAGGGTGCACTTGAACCCTTGTGCACCCTCAGCTCTGCTACATCAGAGCCGAGGGTGCGCTTGAACCCTTGTGCACACTCTGCTTCATCAAGCTAATAGAATGCATTGGCCAGCGCTGATTGGCCAATGTATTCTATTAGCCTGATGAAGTAGAGCTGAATGTGTGTGCTAAGCACACACATTCAGCTCTACTTCATCGGGCTAATAGAATGCATTGGCCAGCGCTGATTGGCCAGAGTACGGAACTCGACCAATCAGCGCTGGCTCTGCTGGAGGAGGCGGAGTCTAAGATCGCTCCACACCAGTCTCCATTCAGGTCCGACCTTAGACTCCGCCTCCTCCAGCAGAGCCAGCGCTGATTGGCCGAATTCCGTACTCTGGCCAATCAGCACTGGCTAATGCATTGTATTGGCGTGATGAAGCAGTGCTGAATGTGTGTGCTTAGCACACACATTCAGCTCTACTTCATCGGGCTAATAGAATGCATTGGCCAATCAGCGCTGGCCAATGCATTCTATTAGCGTGAACTGAGTTTGCACAGGGGTTCTAGTGCACCCTCGGTTCTGCTACATCAGATTGCTACATCTGATGTAGCAGTGCCGAGTGTGCATCAGATGTGTAGTTGAGCAAAACTGACTCAGCACTGCTAAGTCTCTGCATTCGCATAGGAATGCATTGGCCAGCCTTCGGCCAATCAGCGCTGGCTCTGCCGGAGGAGGCGGAGTCTAAGGTCGGACCTGAATGGAGACTGGTGTGGAGCGATCTTAGACTCCGCCTCCTCCAGCAGAGCCAGCGCTGATTGGTCGAGTTCCGTACTCTGGCCAATCAGCGCTGGCCAATGCATTCTATTAGCCCGATGAAGTAGAGCTGAATGTGTGTGCTTAGCACACACATTCAGCTCTACTTCATCAGGCTAAAGAATACATTGGCCAATCAGCGCTGGCCAATGCATTCTATTAGCTTGATGAAGCAGAGTGTTCACAAGGGTTCAAGCGCACCCTCGGCTCTGATGTAGCAGAGCTGAGGGTGCACAAGGGTTCAAGTGCACCCTCGGCTCTCCTACATCAGAGCCGAGGGTGCGCTTGTACCCTTGTGCAGCCTCGGCTCTGCTACATCAGAGCCGAGGGTGCGCTTGAACCCTTGTGCACACTCTGCTTCATCAAGCTAATAGAATGCATTGGCCAGCACTGATTGGCCAGAGTACGGAATTCGACCAATCAGCGCTGGCCAATGCATCCCTATGGGAAAAAGTTTATCTCACAAAAATCACAATTACACACCCGATAGAGCCCCAAAAAGTTATTTTTAATAACATTCCCCCCTAAATAAAGGTTATCCCTAGCTATCCCTGCCTGTACAGCTATCCCTGTCTCATAGTCACAAAGTTCACATTCTCATATGACCCGGATTTGAAATCCACTATTCGTCTAAAATGGAGGTCACCTGTTTTCGGCAGCCAATGACTTTTTCCAATTTTTTTCAATGCCCCCGGTGTCGTAGTTCCTGTCCCACCTCCCCTGCGCTGTTATTGGTGCAAAAAAGGCGCCAGGGAAGGTGGGAGGGGAATCGAATTTTGGCGCACTTTACCACGTGGTGTTCGATTCGATTCGAACATGGCGAACACCCTGATATCCGATCGAACATGTGTTCGATAGAACACTGTTCGCTCATCTCTAATCATAATAACTCAACACTAGGGTTGAGTCGATCTTGGCTTTTCAGGATCGATTTTAAAATTCAACTTCCGATCATTTTTCATTCGAACCCGATCTCGATTCCAATTCCGATCCCAATGCAAGTCAATGGGATTTTTTTATTAATCGGAGATCGGATTTTAAAAGCAATCCTACCCCCTGGTGTCCACTTACCTCCAGAGATGGCTGGTCCTGTGCCCCATGCCTTCATTCTTCGCCTCGCTGCTGCTCCATGCTGCTTTTCTTCCTTTGCTGCCCCCTCCCTGCCAGGTTAGGAGAGTGTGGGCGGGTTAGGAGAGTGTGGGCAGGTACTGGGAGGGGAGACGTCACGTCTCCCCACCCTGTACCCGCCCACACTCTAAGCCACAAGCCCTGCCTACCTAGCGCTTTAAACACTAACCTGGGAGGCGGGGCAGCGAGGCAAGAAGAAGGAGGGAACCGGAGCAGCCATCTCTAGAGGTAAGTAGCTGCTAGAGATTTAGTTTAGCCTTCCATTCGAATGAATGGAGGCAGCCGGCACGCAGGGGGTTAAGGCTGTGTGTCGGCTGCTTCCATTCATTCCTATGGAACTGCAGTGCAGTGGAGCCTTCACACTGAATATACAGTGAAGGCTAAGCAATGCATTGTGGGAAAAATCACCGATATTGATCCCACATAAAAAGATCGTGTTCGGAATTCCGATGGCGATCGTGAAATTTTCTCGATCGCCGATCGGAATCCGATCTTTTCCGAACACGATCGCTCAACCCTACTCAACACACAGCCATTAAAGAAGCTCTATCATCACATTTTAGTGTTTTGAGATAAAGCTATGCCTGAATAGCCTTTAAAAAGGCTATTCAGGTGTTGTTAATCGTTTTTTAAAAGACCCCCCACCTGTTTTTTTTTTAATTACCTTTGAAATGGTTATGTAAATCACTTTCTTCGTGCACAGTGGGCATTCAGTGCACCAGCAGTGTCATCTTGCTTTACCTGCTCCTTCTTCTTCACTGCCTCCAGCATTGTCCTTCCTGGCGGTTTCTATTGCGCATGCTCCAGCGTCATTTTCCTGTTTGATTACATATATATATATATATATATATATATATTATAAAAATGAAATTGTGTCTCTCTGTTCCCTATGCGCGACTAAACAACTGGACCGATCTTCACCAAATTTGGCACACAGATACTTCAGATGTCCGGGAAGGTTTGAGACAAGTACCCAACTCACTCGGACGTACCATTCCAGAGATACAGCTTTCCCAACACCCTGACAATACAGGGCCAATACAAACCTGCAAGTCTTTCACTCATATTCCAAATGCAATACACACGGTCACTCCACATGTACGATCCAACACTGATATCCAAGCTGAGATACACGAATTAGAGGATTAGATACACAGGTAAGCACCCAGTATCACATGCCAGAGCATTAGATATGCGCGTCTGCACACAGTTCCACACGCCAGAGGATTAAATATGCACGTCTACACACAGTTCCGCATACCGAAGGATTATATACGTGCGTCTGCACACAGTTCCACACGCCAAAGGATTAGATATGCACATCTTCACACAGTTCCACATGCCAGAGGATTAGATATGTGCATCTGCACAAAGTACTACATGCCGAAAGATTAGATACGTGCATCTACACACAGTTCCACATGCCACAGGATTAGATACGCACATTTTCACAAAGTACCACATGCTGGATACACAGGTCAGCACGCAGTGTCACATGCCAAAGAATTAGATACATACGTCTGCACACAGTTCCACACTCCAGAGGATTAGATACACATGTCTGCACGCAGTTCCACATGATAAAGGATTAGATATGCGTGTCTGCACACAGTTCCACATGCCAGAGGATTAGATACGCACATCTGCACAAAGTACCACATGCCAAAAGATTAAATACATGCATCTACACACAGTTCCACATGCCACAGGATTAGATACGAGCATTTGCACAAAGTACCACATGCTGGAGGATTAGATACACAGGTCAGCATGTAGTGTCACATGCCAGAGGATTAGATACATGCGTCTGCACACAGTTCCACATTCCAGAGGATCGCAGGTTTTTCACTGATGTCCGAAATGAGATACACATGATGACATGCCACTTATAGACACACACGAACGATATACAAAATGCAGTGCAAAACTGGACAATTTTTATGGGGCCACTACACAAACAAAAAATTAATATACCCGTGTGAAGCCAGGTCCTCCTGCTAGAATATACATATATATATATATATATATATATATATATATATATATATATATATATGGAAAATAGATCTCTGTTATTGTAGAAGTTTCCTTTGTATCATTATAGTTACGCTGTACTGTAATTCATTTGGTTTACAAACAGCTTAATGTTTTCCAATATCTTACTGAATGTCTCATAATAGCCTCAAAGCTACAAAGCATTAAAGTTAGAAAAATATAAACCTACATACTACAGGCTTTCATTTCTTGAGCAAGTTATTTTTTTATCTTAATTTTATGCAGTATTTTTGCAAATTACATCAGTAGGATATAAAGGAAAAGAAAAAACATTGAACATATACCAGATTTATCATGCAGCCTAAGCCACTGTGATAAATCTGGAGCATTTTTATACTGTCTAGTCTAACTTCACACTGTCTTACTAAATCTGCCCATCTATATCACAGATGCAGTTTCAGATAATAATGAACCTTCTGTAGGTTTGACCATGGTAACTTAGAATCTCTGACTCTTCTTCTACAAGTCTTATTATATTATATTGAGGTATACTAGAATTTTGTGTTTCCTTGTACAGTAATACTAAAAACCGCTAACATTTAGACTTCTGGCTTAAGTTACATTTATAGACTTCAGTTGGTTTCCTTAATATTGAACACTAAAAAAGATGTTATTCTTTCATATCACTATAAATATAAGAAAATACAGCTTTGTAACACTCTTGTTAAGTTCGAATCCCGAATTATGTCTTTCCAAAAGTCTGGTTGCATTGTGACTATTATCTAGTTTTCGTAGTAACAATTTAATCTGCTTCCTTGCCCAAGGGCTCTGTAAAGCCTTGTCCGTTAAAGAACTGGCCCAATGCCTGGCTGAATACTCACATCAAAGAGAGAGCCATGGTCACACAAGAAATGATGGCTCATATATAAAGCACCACAGAAAGAGCTTAAGGGCACCCAGGACATTGTGATAGGTTTCTGGGGTACAGCACAAGCCAAGATGTAAAATGAACATTACAATAAAAACCCCAGGCAGTAAGGATTTTGAAGATCCATGCACAGTTATCAGCTGAGGCTCATCCACATTCAATGGGAGGCAATTCATTGTAATGAGTTTCTACAATAAAACTCTACTGCTTCCCATGAAAGCACTACTGGCAAACGGCATATCCAGCTGAGTACACGAAAGGAGAAAAAATGGTCTGTGTATCTGCATTACATTGGAGAGATACATTGAATTTTATAATGGATATGAACTGTTAATTGGTGTATGCCTTTTATTAAGTGTTCCTCTGAAATTGCTGGTTAGCTCCAATATCTAGCCGTCCCTATCTATTACAGACAGAAGCTATAATTTTATCTTTTGATGAATCTCGCTGTAATGTGTTGCAAACTGAAAATTGTTGCGAGACGAGTGAACAAATGCAACTAAACTTGTCCTTCTGACCTCAAACTTTTTGTATAGACAGTTTTTGTGATAGGAGTTTGAGCTCTAGTTCTGCCTGTACATATAGCAAACAGTATTTCTCTTTTTTAAAATGTAGGACTTTTTAACCTTCAGAAAAAATCGATACAATAAGCATAGTGAGTTCAGACACAGTTTCCAGCCACTGGCTGCAGAATGATGATGTTGCTAGAAAGAATTGCTAAGCCCCAGGTGGTGGTCCCATCTGTCATACATTATTTTAAATGAGTTTCTAGTGTTACCTTTCTAACTTTATGGCATTTTCCACAACAGTGTTCGCTATACACATGAGAATAAGCGACAGAAATTTTTCAGAGCTAAATTTCTTTCAAGCAAATAATATATTCTAAAGTATATCTTGATCTTAGTTTATAGTATCTTTCAATCTAATATTAAAGCCTCATATATGGTAGACGTCAGCTCTAGAATTATTGTTAATGTTCATGGTAATGAAATCTTGCCTGGAATCTCTCTTTAAGAAGTTTTTAATTTTTTTTTTCTTTGACAAATACATCAAATGGCTTATCTGTAGACATTGGTGGAGTCAGGGAACGTTTTTGCATCAAATATTTCAGCAACAAAGAGCAAAAGAGCCACATACGGCATACACCATACTGTGTGGTACTATGAGTTCTTACTTGTTGAGTATTTACAGCAAAAAAGAAATACGGTTTGCTTTTTCACATGACCATAGTTGCTGTTAATTTCTATATATTTGTCAGAAATTGCCATATTTAAAGATAATGCAAGAGATCCCATTCCGTTATCAAGTATCATGTATCAAGTGTGGGGAAGGTAGCTCAGTAGCAGCAATGGTACGGACCCAAACAGTCAAAACAGGGACACAAAATATGCAGCAAACTGGTTTATTTAGAAAAAGAACAGGAGAATAAATAAACCTTGGCTTCAGGCACAAAATAAATAAAACAAAATATATCCGTAACTTCAGACAAAAACAAAATAAAAAACTGCTCGTCTGAGCCACTAACTAAACAGAACTGATAACCTAACTATACGTGTGGCTTACTTTTAGCCACACAAACAAAACAGGAGCAATATTGTCTCACCGGACTCAGGGTTACAGGAAAGACCTGTACACCTCCTTTCACCTCATGGAACTGTACTGCAATGCAGGATCTGCAGCCTTTTTCTAGCCCAGTAAAGAGCCAAGTATCTACACCTGGACTGAGGCCTACTCCAGATTCACCCTGGACCACACACATATGTCAGAAACCTGGGGCTGATATATCTGGACTCCAGCACTCTGCCTGTCACCTTCTTACACAAGATATACTGCAATAAATGAATAAATAAATAATACTAACTATGTTAGATGTATGTAACATATTTTTTCTAAACAATTTATGAGACATTTCCCCATTTCACAGCTATTTCTTTAAGCTTTGGTAGAGAAGTGTAGCATCTGATGTAGACATTATAAGGATACACCTTGATGCACATAATACTTCATTATTGGTGTAAGGACTCATGCACATGGAGTTACGCAGGGCTTGTAAAAATCCTCATTCACAGCCGTACATGCGCGCTGCGGACGACTCCCAAACACTTCCCATTCACTTCAATGGGAGCGCTCGTAACGCCAGTGTTACGAGCGCTCCCATTGAAATGAATGGGAAGTGTTCGGGAGCCGTCCGAAGGGCGCGCGTGTACGGCTGTGAATGAGGATTTTTACAAGCCCGGCGTAACTCCATGTGCATGCAGCCTAAAAGGACACGGGAATAAAAAGCTTTATTTGATTTGGACAGCATGAGATGATTCATTTACTCCACAATATGGCTTAAATTGTTGATAGTAACAAATCTCAAACCTTGCACAGGGTCCTCTTATCAATTTGCTACAGGGAAAACATTATTATATGGGCCTATGATAATGTGAAGCAGCAATTTACAAAATACTATCATTTGAGAAAATAACTTGAAATAGCAAATGAGACTGAAAAAAATATTAAACAAAAGCTAGTAGATACCCTGTTTCCCCGAAAATAAGACAGTCTCTTATAATTAATTATCTAACGAAATATATTACCTTTCTTATTTTCGGGGGATGTCTTATGCAGCGGCTGGAGCGGGGAACAATCGGCAGTCATGCTGATGCTTCCTTAACGGAGCGCCGGCATGACTGCTGGTTGTACAGTTAGGGCCAGAAATATTTGGACAGTGACACAAGTTTTGTGATTTTAGCTGCTTACTAAAACATGTTCAGAAATACAATTATATATATATAATATGGGCTGAAAGTGCACACTCCCAGCTGCAATATGAGAGTTTCCACATCCAAATCGGAGAAAGGGTTTAGGAATCATAGGTCTGTAATGCATAGCCTCCTCTTTTTCAAGAGACCAAAAGTAATTGGACAATGGACTCTAAGGGCTGCAATTAACTCTGAAGGCGTCTCCCTCGTAAACCTGTAATCAATGAAGTAGTTAAAAGGTCTGGGGTTGATTCCAGGTGTGTGGTTTTGCATTTGGAAGCTGTTGCTGTGACCAGACAACATGCGGTCAAAGGAACTCTCAATTGAGGTGAAGCAGAACATCTTAAGGCTGAAAAAAAAGAAAAAATCCATCAGAGAGATAGCAGACATGCTTGGAGTAGCAAAATCAACAGTCGGGTACATTCTAAGAAAAAAGGAATTGACTGGTGAGCTTGGGAACTCAAAAAGGCTTGGGCGTCCACGGATGACAACAGTGGTGGATGATCGCCGCATACTTTCTTTGGTCAAGAAGAACCCGTTCACAACATCAACTGAAGTCCAGAACACTCTCAGTGAAGTAGGTGTATCTGTCTCTAAGTCAACAGTAAAGAGAAGACTCCATGAAAGTAAATACAAAGGGTTCACATCTAGATGCAAACCATTCATCAATTCCAAAAATAGACAGGCCAGAGTTAAATTTGCTGAAAAACACCTCAAGAAGCCAGCTCAGTTCTGGAAAAGTATTTTATGGACAGATGAGACAAAGATCAACCTGTACCAGAATGATGGGAAGAAAAAAGTTTGGAGAAGAAAGGGAACGGCACATGATCCAAGGCACACCACATCCTCTGTAAAACATGGTAGAGGCAACGTGATAGCATGGGCATGCATGGCTTTCAATGGCACTGGGTCACTTGTGTTTATTGATGACATAACAGCAGACAAGAGTAGCCAGATGAATTTTGAAGTGTACCGGGATATACTTTCAGCCCAGATTCAGCCAAATGCTGCCAAGTTGATCGGACGGCGCTTCATAGTACAGATGGACAATGACCCCAAGCATACAGCCAAAGCTACCCAGGAGTTCATGAGTGCAAAAAAGGGGAACATTCTGCAATGGCCAAGTCAATCACCAGATCTTAACCCAATTGAGCATGCATTTCACTTGCTCAAATCCAGACTTAAGGCGGAAAGACCCACAAACAAGCAAGACCTGAAGGCTGCGGCTGTAAAGGCCTGGCAAAGCATTAAGAAGGAGTAAACCCAGCGTTTGGTGATGTCCATGGGTTCCAGACTTAAGGCAGTGATTGCCTTCAAAGGATTCGCAACAAAATATTGAAAATAAAAATATTTTGTTTGGGTTATGTTAATTTGTCCAATTACTTTTGAGCTCCTAAAATGTGGAGTGTTTGTAAAGAAATGTGTACAATTCCTACATTTTCTATCAGATATTTTTGTTCAACCCTTCAAATTAAACGTTACAATCTGCACTTCAATTCTGTTGTAGAGGTTTCATTTCAAAACCAATGTGGTGGCACGCAGAGCCCAACTCGCAAAAATTGTGTCACTGTCCAAATATTTCTGGCCCTAACTGTATGTGATCTAGAAGGTGAAGGGGGGGGGGGGGGGTCTTATTTTCGGGGAAACAGGGTAACTACCGTAACACACATTAAGGCAGTCCCTACATACAACAGTCAGCAATAGCTGATGGTACCTGGTAAAAAAAAATATGATGAGAATGGGAGTTTATTTATGGTCTAGTGCAGGACACACTTCTCAGTAAGAATTATATGCCACCCTTATCTGGTGCCCAATGGAGCTGCTTGTCCTGGCACAGGTAGAGAGTCAAACAGTACCAATATGTGTGATGTATTGTACTGCAGAGAGGTGTTACTAGACTGGAAACCAATGTTTGACCTAAATAATACAGTTTCAGCTTCTCTTCTGTGTAGCAGAAGCAGTGGATATGGACCCAAAGTTGCATCAAAGTTTAGCTTACAGGGGCTCTATCATTGGGAAAAGTCATTTTTAGATAATTTGTAGAAATGCTATTCCACACCTACCTTTTGTATGTAAATTGCCTCAGTAGATTTGGAATCATTTAATTTTTATTCATATGCTGGAATGATAGAGCCCATTTAGGGTGGCTTATAGGGCAGTTGTCTAAGTGACTTCTCTGATATTCAACCTTTAACCATTTGGGGATCTGGAATTTATTGCAGGGGAGATACCAAGTCCAAAAGGCAAGAGATCAGGGCAGGTACCACTAGTTAAAAGGTCAGCCAGAGATTAAGGTCAGAAACTTGACCAGGTAACAAGCTGAGGTCAATGTACAGTAGAACAGCAAAAGTGCTGGGAACATTATTGCTCAGGTGCTTTTTGACCTTTGAATGCACCTAATATACACACTGGCAGATCAGAATTGGCTGAGGGAGGATTTGAGTGAACACTGGTGCTTTAAGAGGCAGCAAGAGATTGCCTACACTACCGACAAGGGACCAAGGCAGCAGTAAGAGAAGAGAGGACAGAAGTGGTATGGGGGAATTGAACATGGGAGACCATGCATAAAGCAGCAATGAGCCACATAAACCCACTCATAGAGGCAATATACAGGCAAGTAGGGACAGCCATTATTACATCCTAGTATATCAACTTCAAGTACTTGTAGTTCTTCTGGTGTCTTTCTGTTAGAGAATACATGTACAGTTAAGACTGTGTGAATAACAATACAACGTATTATATAAAAGTACAATTGTTATAAGAGATATTTTACATTTAAAGAGGTAAGCAAGTCTATTTGTAAGCAATTTTCACAATTCTGAAGTATTGAGATCATATCTGATTGCTACGGTAGCTTGTAACATTTAATCTCATTCATTTTTCTGTAATCACATTGATTGAATCTCAACAAAGCGTAATACAAAATCACATAATGTGGTTTGGAGTTTTAGCATTGGCATTACTCATTGAGATATTGAGCGCCAGCACCAGGCAGGCAGTGATACATTTTCTTCAAGAGAAAACTCATCCTCCCATCCTTATTTTTAATAGATAATCATCTAGTATTTATTCTAAATGCTGATATGATTTCTGCCAATGCTACCTGTTAGAGTAGGGCATGCTATAGTTTTCCTACTTTATAAAGAACCTCATCCTGTGTAGATGCCTATAGAACCTTCCCCCACCTGTAGAGAATGTCCCCATATTCTTGGACAGAATAAATTATGTGCAAGTCCTTTCTACTTCCAGTGCATATATTTGTACCTGTAATCAGATCACTTCTAAGGAGTCTTTATTCCAAGCTAAAAGTGACTATAAAAATTTTGTAGCCTCTCTTTACAGGAGACCTTCCATCCTTTTAATAATCTAGTTGTCCACTTTTGAACCGCCTAGCTTACGCTAGGTTCATACCTGCGTTCGGGTCTCCGTTCTGTGGTTTCCGTCTTCTGCATGCAAGAAGACGGAAAGCACAGACCGGGTCCGGCTGTGAGCGGTGGTGAGCGTTTTATGCTCTCCGCTGCAATCTAGACACAGAGTACTGCATGTCCAACTCTGTGTCCGGATTAAAAAAAACCTGATTTCGTGGCAGAGAGCATAAAACGTTCATCACCACTCATGGCCGGACAGCTTTCTCACCCATTCAAATGAATGGGTGAGAAAGAGTCCTGCAGGTTTCCGTCTCCTGCCTCTGTTTTGTGCAGGAAACGGAAACCTGCAGAACGGACATCGGGCGCAAATGTGAACGAGCCCTTACTTGCATCCAGAATACTCAAGCCATTCTCTTGTCCTGTTGTCCCCAGTGTTGTTCCATTTAGAATATATGCAGTAATACAATTATTGCAACCTAGGTACATTACATTTGTTAGCATTACATTTTCTGCCAAGTTCTTACCCATACTTCCAACTTTCCAAAGTTTGGCCTAAACAAATCATGAACAGGCTATGGATAGAAAAGTACAAAGGTAAAAAAAATATTGTTTCTCCCATCAAAAATTCAAGAGCACTGATTACCTTCCCATGAATGGACATAACGATGATATTACCCAAAGTCCAAGTTCTATATTTCAGACTCTACAGGGCTAATTTAGCATGTTTAATGTTCAATACCATGATGATACTATTAGATAGAGACTGAACAATTGTAGGAAGGATGCCAGAAGAAAGCCCTTTCTTTCTTAAAAGAACAACCAGCACAGCTTAACGGAGCTTTATCATTAGATTTTAAGGTTTTGAGATAAAGATATGCCTGAATAGTCTTTAATAAGGCTATTCAGGTGCTGCTAGTTGTTTTTAAAAAGACCCCCTGTTTTTTTTAATTACCATTGAAATGGATATGCAAATCAGTCTCTCCAAGCATGGTGGGCGTTCCGTGGAATTCCCTAGTGTCATCTTGCTTGTGCTGCAAAACTCCTCCTCCTCCTTTTTACTCATCACTTCCAGCAATGTCCTTCCCGGCAGTTTCTATTGAAATTTCGTGCGTGCGCAGTAGCGCTCCCTCCGGAGCGCTATTGCACAAGCTCCAGCACCATTTTCCTGTAGAGTACATTGCGAGATGGTGCTGGAGTGTGCTATTGCGCACACGCAAAATTTCAATAGAAACCACCAGGAAGGACAACGCTAGAGGTGGTGAAGAAGGAGGAGGAGTTCTGCAGCACAAGCAAGATGACGCTGGGGGGTGCACGGAACACCCACAATGCACTGAGAGACTGATTTGCATATCCATTTCAAATGTAATTAACAAAAACGGGGGGGGGGGGATCTTTTTAAAAACAACTAGCAGCACCTGAATATCTTTATCTCAAAACCCTAAAATCTAATGATAGAGCCCCTTTAAGTTTGTAAAGTTGCAACTGAACAAAACACAAGACATGTCCCATAGACAGACAAGTCCCAAGCAGGAGGTGTTTGACCATAAAGTATGGCACCAAGTTTGGTGAAAACCCAACACAGGTTTTAAATGTTCCTACAAAGTAATGATTTTATTGCTCATTTATTCAGTAAATCCATTAAAATATGGAATATATGCCTACCCACTTCTTGCATCTGTGAATTTCAAATAAAATTAATAATATGAGGATTAACCAATTTGCAAACACTTATATACAACATGTGAGGAAACCTTGGAATGTATTTTTATGTATTGTCTGTTTCACTGCAGATGAAGAATGTCAGTGTTTCTGACTCCATGATTACATGGGAATGACCCTACATATGTCATCCACTGAGCTTAGCTGTCACTCAATGTCTAACATGGCTTGTTGTGACTGATAGACCCATTATCACAGTCAACATTAAATTACATTGGAACCTGACCTTGAAAAGACATTTTGGATGCTTCAATATTCCTGTGTAACTAATGCCATCCTAATAAAGGTGCATGGAAAGGATATGTTTATTTGTAGAGTTATATGCTTGTGGAAACCAGGTCAAGGTCATTCTAAAATCAATGACTTTCATGTTAATCCACAACTTGAAAATCTGAGTATATTGGAAAGGCGGTAGCAATAGAAATGTGAGTTACATTACATATTTGTCTCTAGTAAATGTAAATTTACAGATATAAAGTGTTCGATGACTTGCATCTTTATTACTTGCTTTTTTATGTTTACATTTTTCTAAATCCTAATCCCTTTCTGAAATTTGCTGGATTATTCATCCTGTGCTTCAGAATAACAAGCTGGCAGTTATAATTTAATATCATAATCACATTATTCTAATACTGAATGCTGTCATCTTCTAATTGTTTATCTCTACCAGTAAAGAAAATATGATATCATAAAAGCATATAAGTGTCCTAAATAATTTTCAGCATATTATTGTTCCTTTTGATTGTAGACTTTTTAATGAACTGTAATTATTAATATTCACTATATATTCTTGACATTGGGATACAAATGCATAAAATGCCTGTATAATTCACTGTTATGTATGTACTACTATTTCTTTCCTTGGTCATGTCACACAAATCTTGTACACTGAATACAGCATAAACCAAATATTTCCATTTCAAACAGTGTTGCTTTGACAAGAAAAACATTTGCACCTGAAATTAAAGTGAATTTACCTGGATGCCAAAAACCCATCTATCTATGTATATATTATTAGAGATGAGCGAACACTAAAATGTTCGAGGTTCTAAATCCGATTCGAACAGCCGCACACTGTTCGACTATTCGAACGGGTTTCGAACCCCATTATAGTCTATGGGGGGAAATGTTCGTTTCAGGGGTACGCAAAATTCGATCAAATTCTACTTACCAAGTCCATGAGTGAGGGTTGGGCTGGATTCTTCTCCCTGCGCAGCGTCCCCGCATCCTCTTCCGGCCTTGAATTCACTCTGCTAGGCATTGGGCCTAGGCAGAGCCGACTGCGCATGCGCAGTCGTCTCTGCTTAGGCCCGATGCCTAAGCAGAGTGAATTCAGAGCCGGAAGAGGACACGGGAACGCTGCGCAGGGAGAAGACTTCTAAAGGTAAGAGAAGAACCAGCGTTAATTGGCAATGTATAGCATTCTGCCAATCAACGCTGGTTCTGCATCGAATCCTAACTTCAAACAGCTAGTAGTGTTCGATCGAGTACGAGTATTTCAAATACTATAGTATTCGATCGAATACCTACTCGATCGAATACTACTCGCTCATCTCTATATATTATCTATTTTTCAATATATCTATCTATTGATCTGTTTCTGATGTATCTATCGATCTCTGTTCATAAGCACATTCATGATTCAGGGATTATCACTTTCAATAGAGCACCACCATTTCTATTTTAAATAAATACAATACGTGGTCAAAATTGTTTCCAATTATTATTGAATTTGAAGACATGGAGGAATACAAAGGGTGTAAGGAAACTTTCTCTAAATACACTCAATCAGTCCTCACTACAAAATTGCAACAATATAAAACTTAACTTTTACTCTTACTATTAAAAAAGTCCATGTGTTTCCCAACCATACAACATTATATATCCTCTGATTGATCACCTCAGAGGATCAAACGATATCCTAGCATGGTGTGGTCATTCAGTTACACTTGGTGTTGTGGTGTGTCTTATAATAAGTTAATTAGCTCCACACCACCTTCATCCCTCATATTGTGTTGTGTGCATATCACCACACTATGCTATTGCTCACATAATATTTGATAGACTAACAGCCTAATGTAGCAAAGTTGGGACCTCCGCCCACAGTATAAGACCTGCGCTCAGCTAAGATGTAGCACCCCACTGTCAGCCTATGTCAGTGCTAGCTGGCTATAAGGCTTATCTTTTGTCCCTCTTGCTATTGCTGTTCAAATAGGCCGTTTGCTCATGATCTAGCCCTCCCCAATGCGTTTCCCTATATCCCTATAGTTCATCAGGGGGATGAGGTTATTATTCTATTGAGCACAATGTGCGGTGAGAACTGCAGTTCATGGGACCATAATGGTTGGTCCCGCTACTTCGAGTCCCAACTTTGCTACATTAGGCTGTTAGTCTATCAAATTTTATGTGAGCAATAGCATAGTGTGGTGATATGCACACAACACAGTATGAGGGATGAGGGTGGTGTGGAGCTAATTAACTTGTTATAAGACACACCACAACACCAAGTGTAACTGAATGACCACACCATGCTAGGATATTGTTTGATCCTCTGAGGTGATCAATCAGAGGATATATAAAGTTGTATGGTTGGGAAACACATGGACTTTTCTATTAGTAAGAGTAAAAGTTAAGTTTTATATTGTTGCAATTTTGTAGTGAGGACTGATTGAGTGTATTTTGCATTTGAAGACATATAATACAAAGAGTAATAACACTGGTAGAACTGTTTCAATGTTCATGCGATCAGATATTTTGTGTCGTATTTTAAAGGGATATTCTCTTTCTCTATAATCAAGTTTAAACTTACCTCTTAAAGGAGTTTTCCAGGCAATTTTTTTTTTAAAAAAAAGTTCTAATAGTGTCATTAATGGGTTAAATGTACACCCATATATTTTTAACATTGTTTCCATTGATTTCTGGGTTTCTGTGGGACCTCCTGACATCTTCTGCATTTGTTTACTTGCGTTATCTTCCTGCTATGTAGCTTTCTGTGCACCTTCCATGCTACTTCCCTGTCACTGCTCCCCTCTCCTCTCTCACTCCATTACACCCCCCACCCTGTTTCCCTAGATAACCTATCCCAACCACTACTAGTGTCCGCTCCCCACCCTGTCTCCCTAGCTAAGCTATCTCAACCACTACTAGCATCCGCCCCCCTACCCTGTCTCCTTAGATAACCTATCCCCACCACTACTAGTGTCCGCTCCCCACCCTGTCTCCCTAGCTAAGGTATCTCAACCACTACTAGCATCCGCCCCCTACCCTGTCTCCTTAGATAACCTATCCCCACCACTACTAGTGTCCGCTCCCCACCCTGTCTCCCTAGCTAAGCTATCCCAACCACTACTAGCATCCATCCCCCCACCTTGTTTTCCTAGCTAAGTTATCCTGCCCACTACTAAGACCCCCTCCTCCACTCCTTCCCGCATCATACTTACCATTTTTCTTTTTTTAATTTGCAAAGATTTTGATTTTTTTAAGGGGTTAAAGTATAAAAACTATATAAATTTGGAATCAATATAATCATACCACAGAATACAGGTGACATGTCATTCACAGTGAACAAAGTACAAACAAAGCCCATATATGATTGGCACCATTGGACCTCTTTGTCCTGCCATATTCCTTTTGCATAACAGTGACATACCTCTAAAAGTCTACATGTTATGTTGTTATGGAGGCAGACCAACCCCCCATCTATATACACAGAAAAGACGGTGGTATCAATAGTAAAAAATAGGGTATAAAAATCGAGTGTTTTATTATTGATACTGCCTCCTGACAAAACCACTCCCCTGGTGAAATGTGCGTAAGGGCTTTCAGCACTATTCTTCCCCTGTGATGTGCATTGGTATTCATATCCCCTGCATATATAACACCATATGCTTGATCATTGATATGTATTGGTCTTGGGCTACTTTTGACATTGTATTGTATCACATACTTAGTCTGTGGCATTAATTAACGGGCTTTCATATTTTCACCGCTGTCCGCCCCTCCGTGATTCTGCCGAAATTCCAGGAAAAACAGCATGAGGCCAGCTTGCCAGTAGTCACTGTGAACCCTTTTTTTTTTTTTTTTCTTTGCACAGGCACTAAAAAACTGGCTTCATGGCTGAGAGGCTGTATACGGACACTGAAGGTTTGCTTGAAATTGAAATGAAAGCTGTCCCCAAGCTGTTTTTCCTGGAATTTCAACAGAATCATGGCGAACACACAGCAGCACAAGTGTGAATGCCACCTTATATTTATTTGTATCTGCTATTTATATCTTATGTCAAATTGTGGGTATGTTTATTGAGACATATCACAGGGAGAGAGGGATAGGTATCTCTGTCACTGTTTTTCTGAGACTTTTTGTTGTTTTCACTAATGATATACATTTCTTACATTATCATTTGATTATTTTCAATAAAAACTTTTTATATTTTTGATATATATTCTATTTTTCCATTTCATCTTTGTTGTGTATATGGTATTTTTGTTCTTTATGGAATACTAGCTTTTACCCGCGACTTCATCCACGGAACCCCGACCCCGGCGGGACCCACCTGGAGCAGTGTGCAGGCTTGTTCCTTTGCCTTGTGTCCACAGCAGGCCCTTCCTACACCTGTGGGTCCATGGACCCTCGGGGCCCACCCTGCGGCCTGCTGAAACTGTTTACCTTCTCTCCCTCCTGGCGCCCGCCACCCCCCTTTCTCCCTACCCGCTTCCCCATGTGGTCACTCCTTCCTCCTACCCTGTACCCCTTTGCCCCCCACAAATGTGCCCCCTTCCCCCCATGCCCATGCCCCTGCCCCCTTCTCCCTTGTTACCTACTCCGTGCCCCCTACCCCATGCCCCCTTCCCCCGTCTTACCTACCTCATGGCTCCTCACCCTGTGGCCCGCTGGAACTCTTTACCTGGTCTCCCTCCTGGCGCCCGCCACCCCCCTTTATCCCTACCCACTTCCCCATGTGGTCACTCCTTCCTCCTACCCCATGCCCTCTTCCCCCGTCTTACCTACCCCATGCCCCCTTTTTCCCCCACCAGACCCTGCCGACCATTTGTCTCCTTTCCCCCTACCAACCTGTGGCCCCATCCTCACCACACCCTGGGCTTCCCGTGCACCGATGTTCCAACTTGTAGTGTCCAGAGAGGGCAGACGCTGCGGGACAGCTGGCCGAACCGGCGTTCCAGAGCACGGTGCAGGAGACCCCCTATCCGGCCGCGGCAGAGTACTGCGGCCCCGTGGTGAGGCTACACAGGTGGTGCAGCATATGGACTTGTCGCTGCCCCAGAGTAGAGGCCCTTGTGCAGGATGCTTTGGACCTCTCAGAGACGCCATGTTGGTGTGGACGGCGGCCGGACGATAACTCCGCCCACATAGAGAAGCGGCACCCAATCAGGTGAGCTGCTGAAAGGCTGGGATGACGTCATCCTAGGTCCTACAGCGTGCCAAGTCCTGCAGCGAATTGAACCATGAGAAGCACCGGGCACGGGAGTGAATTTTGGTGGTGTACGGGAATTCCATGTAGCCTATCATTCAATCTGGGATCCAAGGTATGTATGTGTGCATTTTCAGACAAATCCATTTGCCCGTGTAGTTGTGATTGAGGAACAAACATCCAAACATCCAAACACACAAACATTCAAACATCCAAACACACATACTTTCACCTTTATAATATTAGTAGGATTTGTTATTTTTGAGGAAAGGTTTGGCTTTCAACCCGCCATCTATGTCCCTTTGGATCTCTGAGGATCAATGAGGTGATGCACATGGAAAATCTCACCTCTTACATTGCTAACTCTAATAGCAAATTGGATGGAACTTTTGGAATGGTATTATTGTATGGAATTCCAAACCCATTTGGAGTACTATAAGCTTTGGGGTCATACTCCCTCCCCCCTCCCAACAGGTGCTTCGCCTAACAAATTCTGGCACTGGATTAGTGTCCCACACTGGAATATAGGGGGGCCCTCCCCTATATCTACTCTCACTCATCCCTCCTCTTCATCCTGCTTTGCTGGAGAAATAACTTCCTTCCTTCCTTCCTTCCTTCCTTTTTGTTATATACTCTTTGTGTGGAACTATGTGTCTGTTTGTACTTTTTCCACACCCCGCATTGGTGTCACCCCTATATGTTATTGTTGCCATCCATCTGTTATACTTCATAAAACTAAACACAGAATTAAAAATATAAAGACCATAAGAAATTTGTGTAAATGTAGTTTATCCCTAATTCCACCCCATTCAGATTTTTTACAGCTTCCTAGTACATAATATGAAACATTAAATGGCGCCAATTCAAAGTTCCACTTGTTCCACAAAAAATAAGTACCATAAAGCTCTGTGAATGGAAAAATGAAAAAAAAAGTTTAGGCATTTGGAAGGAGTAAAAAAAAAATTTCAAATTAACCTCCTTTCTCTAGAATACATATAAAAGTAAAATATTACTGTGAAGCACATACACATTAGGTATCCCCATAGTCTACAATCAAATATATATTGTCACGGAGCAAAGGTATACGTCCTTCCTCCGGAGGATATCTTGAATCAACAGGGACGCAAGAGGTCGGGAGACAACAGCAATTTATTGTAATCCACAAAGTTAGTAGCCGGCGGCGGTCACATCAACCGTAATAACAATAAGTCCACGGAAGTCACAATCCAATGATAGCTTTGGTTCCTTGGTCCTGTAACTAAATCCTGGCTCTCTGTAGAGCTGTGCACAGGCCGGCTAACACATACTAACTGCTAGCTACATACTATATACTAACACTGTTACATCCTATATCTGTGGGTGGGGAGGGCTGAGTCACAGATCCTTCCCCCTTCACCTATACCAAGGAGAGCAGACTCCCTGTCTCCTGTGGACAATGCACCGTCCAACATCTTCTTGGGGACACCAATCAGATTATCTCCACCCATTGTCCTCACTGGTCCTCACTAGTTAGAGGTATTTGCATACAATGTGCTAACACACTAGACCCTAATCAGGCAACTACACATTGATGTATACAACAGGTTAGAGAATACATTCCACACCAAATATATATTACACATGGCCTATAGTATAGACTCTAAACATCGACAACTAGAGATGAGCGAACAGTGTTCTATCGAACACATGTTCGATCGGATATCAGGGTGTTCGCCATGTTCGAATCGAATCGAACACCACGTGGTAAAGTGCGCCAAAATTCGATTCCCCTCCCACCTTCCCTGGCGCCTTTTTTGCACCAATAACAGCGCAGGGGAGGTGGGACAGGAACTACGACACTGGGGGCATTGAAAAAAATTGGAAAAAGTCATTGGCTGCCGAAATCAGGTGACCTCCATTTTAGACGAATAGTGGATTTCAAATCCGGGTCATATGAGAATGTGAACTTTGTGACTATGAGACAGGGATAGCTGTACAGGCAGGGATAGCTAGGGATAACCTTTATTTAGGGGGGAATGTTATTAAAAATAACTTTTTGGGGCTCTATCGGGTGTGTAATTGTGATTTTTGTGAGATAAACTTTTTCCCATAGGGATGCATTGGCCAGCGCTGATTGGCCGAATTCCGTACTCTGGCCAATCAGTGCTGGCCAATGCATTCTATTAGCTTGATGAAGCAGAGTGTGCACAAGGGTTCAAGCGCACCCTCGGCTCTGATGTAGCAGAGCCGAGGCTGCACAAGGGTTCAAGCGCACCCTCGGCTCTGATGTAGGAGAGCCGAGGGTGCACTTGAACCCTTGTGCACCCTCAGCTCTGCTACATCAGAGCCGAGGGTGCGCTTGAACCCTTGTGCACACTCTGCTTCATCAAGCTAATAGAATGCATTGGCCAGCGCTGATTGGCCAATGTATTCTATTAGCCTGATGAAGTAGAGCTGAATGTGTGTGCTAAGCACACACATTCAGCTCTACTTCATCGGGCTAATAGAATGCATTGGCCAGCGCTGATTGGCCAGAGTACGGAACTCGACCAATCAGCGCTGGCTCTGCTGGAGGAGGCGGAGTCTAAGATCGCTCCACACCAGTCTCCATTCAGGTCCGACCTTAGACTCCGCCTCCTCCGGCAGAGCCAGCGCTGATTGGCCGAAGGCTGGCCAATGCATTCCTATGCGAATGCAGAGACTTAGCAGTGCTGAGTCAGTTTTGCTCAACTACACATCTGATGCACACTCGGCACTGCTACATCAGATGTAGCAATCTGATGTAGCAGAGCCGAGGGTGCACTAGAACCCCTGTGCAAACTCAGTTCACGCTAATAGAATGCATTGGCCAGCGCTGATTGGCCAATGCATTCTATTAGCCCGATGAAGTAGAGCTGAATGTGTGTGCTAAGCACACACATTCAGCACTGCTTCATCACGCCAATACAATGCATTAGCCAGTGCTGATTGGCCAGAGTACGGAATTCGGCCAATCAGCGCTGGCTCTGCTGGAGGAGGCGGAGTCTAAGGTCGGACCTGAATGGAGACTGGTGTGGAGCGATCTTAGACTCCGCCTCCTCCAGCAGAGCCAGCGCTGATTGGTCGAGTTCCGTACTCTGGCCAATCAGCGCTGGCCAATGCATTCTATTAGCCCGATGAAGTAGAGCTGAATGTGTGTGCTTAGCACACACATTCAGCTCTACTTCATCAGGCTAATAGAATACATTGGCCAATCAGCGCTGGCCAATGCATTCTATTAGCTTGATGAAGCAGAGTGTGCACAAGGGTTCAAGCGCACCCTCGGCTCTGATGTAGCAGAGCCGAGGCTGCACAAGGGTTCAAGTGCACCCTCGGCTCTCCTACATCAGAGCCGAGGGTGCGCTTGAACCCTTGTGCAGCCTCGGCTCTGCTACATCAGAGCCGAGGGTGCGCTTGAACCCTTGTGCACACTCTGCTTCATCAAGCTAATAGAATGCATTGGCCAGCACTGATTGGCCAGAGTACGGAATTCGGCCAATCAGCGCTGGCCAATGCATTCTATTAGCCCGATGAAGTAGAGCTGAATGTGTGTGCTAAGCACACACATTCAGCACTGCTTCATCACGCCAATACAATGCATTAGCCAGTGCTGATTGGCCAGAGTACGGAATTCGGCCAATCAGCGCTGGCTCTGCTGGAGGAGGCGGAGTCTAAGATCGCTCCACACCAGTCTCCATTCAGGTCCGACCTTAGACTCCGCCTCCTCCAGCAGAGCCAGCGCTGATTGGCCGAATTCCGTACTCTGGCCAATCAGCACTGGCTAATGCATTGTATTGGCTTGATGAAGCAGTGCTGAATGCGTGTGCTTAGCACACACATTCAGCTCTACTTCATCGGGCTAATAGAATGCATTGGCCAGCGCTGATTGGCCGAATTCCGTACTCTGGCCAATCAGCACTGGCTAATGCATTGTATTGGCTTGATGAAGCAGTGCTGAATGTGTGTGCTTAGCACACACATTCAGCTCTACTTCATCGGGCTAATAGAATGCATTGGCCAATCAGCGCTGGCCAATGCATTCTATTAGCGTGAACTGAGTTTGCACAGGGGTTCTAGTGCACCCTCGGCTCTGCTACATCAGATTGCTACATCTGATGTAGCAGTGCCGAGTGTGCATCAGATGTGTAGTTGAGCAAAACTGACTCAGCACTGCTAAGTCTGCATTCGCATAGGAATGCATTGGCCAGCCTTCGGCCAATCAGCGCTGGCTCTGCCGGAGGAGGCGGAGTCTAAGGTCGGACCTGAATGGAGACTGGTGTGGAGCGATCTTAGACTCCGCCTCCTCCAGCAGAGCCAGCGCTGATTGGCCGAATTCCGTACTCTGGCCAATCAGCACTGGCTAATGCATTGTATTGGCTTGATGAAGCAGTGCTGAATGTGTGTGCTTAGCACACACATTCAGCTCTACTTCATCGGGCTAATAGAATGCATTGGCCAATCAGCGCTGGCCAATGCATTCTATTAGCGTGAACTGAGTTTGCACAGGGGTTCTAGTGCACCCTCGGCTCTGCTACATCAGATTGCTACATCTGATGTAGCAGTGCCGAGTGTGCATCAGATGTGTAGTTGAGCAAAACTGACTCAGCACTGCTAAGTCTGCATTCGCATAGGAATGCATTGGCCAGCCTTCGGCCAATCAGCGCTGGCTCTGCCGGAGGAGGCGGAGTCTAAGGTCGGACCTGAATGGAGACTGGTGTGGAGCGATCTTAGACTCCGCCTCCTCCAGCAGAGCCAGCGCTGATTGGCCGAATTCCGTACTCTGGCCAATCAGCACTGGCTAATGCATTGTATTGGCTTGATGAAGCAGTGCTGAATGTGTGTGCTTAGCACACACATTCAGCTCTACTTCATCGGGCTAATAGAATGCATTGGCCAGCGCTGATTGGCCGAATTCCGTACTCTGGCCAATCAGCACTGGCTAATGCATTGTATTGGCTTGATGAAGCAGTGCTGAATGTGTGTGCTTAGCACACACATTCAGCTCTACTTCATCGGGCTAATAGAATGCATTGGCCAATCAGCGCTGGCCAATGCATTCTATTAGCGTGAACTGAGTTTGCACAGGGGTTCTAGTGCACCCTCGGCTCTGCTACATCAGATTGCTACATCTGATGTAGCAGTGCCGAGTGTGCATCAGATGTGTAGTTGAGCAAAACTGACTCAGCACTGCTAAGTCTGCATTCGCATAGGAATGCATTGGCCAGCCTTCGGCCAATCAGCGCTGGCTCTGCCGGAGGAGGCGGAGTCTAAGGTCGGACCTGAATGGAGACTGGTGTGGAGCTATCTTAGACTCCGCCTCCTCCAGCAGAGCCAGCGCTGATTGGTCGAGTTCCGTACTCTGGCCAATCAGCACTGGCCAATGCATTTCTATGGGGAAAAGTTAGCTTGCGAAAATCGCAAACTGACAGGGATTTCCATGAAATAAAGTGACTTTTATGCCCCCAGACATGCTTCCCCTGCTGTCCCAGTGTCATTCCAGGGTGTTGGTATCATTTCCTGGGGTGTCATAGTGGACTTGGTGACCCTCCAGACACGAATTTGGGTTTCCCCCTTAACGAGTTTATGTTCCCCATAGACTATAATGGGGTTCGAAACCCATTCGAACACTCGAACAGTGAGCGGCTGTTCGAATCGAATTTCGAACCTCGAACATTTTAGTGTTCGCTCATCTCTATCGACAACCCCTCCCCCTCTCAAAACATGTGCATGACACAATTGGCCTACACAGGTAAATTGGGGAATGCACATCAGTCTCTATAGCTCATATGTCCTCCTGCCGGGATAACCCATCTGTGTTCTGGTGTTGGTTCCCTCGGCGGTACTGAATGGTAAAGTTGTAGGGTTGAAAGGCTGGCATCTGGCAGAAAATCCAGTGGATCCATGTTGGCTTCTCTCTGAGCTTGGCTTCGGGTCACTGCTCCCACAAAGTGGCACTGTAGATTTCCAACATCGTTGCCTAACAGAACATCAGCCGGCAGCCCAATCATCACACCAATTGTGCATCGTTTTGGTCCATAACCATAGTCGAGTTCCACGGTAGCTTTAGGAATACGTCTCCGAGTACCCCCTGCCAACTCGATAGAAAGGCCAGGGCCCTCCTCTAGGGCCTCAGGTCGAACTACTCGGGGGTCCGCTACCGTTAGGAAAGCTCCCGAGTCCCGGAATCCAACAACTGTTCGGCCATCCAGGAGGACCTCCTGCAAGTGCTTCCGCTGAGGGTTTGTGGGATGCGTGGCAGAGGGCTGAATCCCATAGACCCCTGGAGGTGGGACAGATGGGTCATTCATGGAGTCATCTGGGAATGGGGCCAAACTTTCTGTCCTAGGGGTGGTTCCCAGGTAGTGAATAGGCCGGGATGCCACTGTGGAACGTGCCCCCAAGTTAGCAGGGCAGCTAGCTTGCAAATGTCCAGGCCGCCCGCACCCAAAACATCTGCGCTCTAGAGTTCTTCCAGCAGGTCGTTGTCTAGGGACAGGGTTGTTCATAGCTGGAGGCCGATGGGCTGGGGCAGGGGTAGAGGGGGAATTGTAATCCTGAGGCTGGACACGAAAGGTGGGTGGCTGGCTGAAGGGTGTCTGGGGGACTGTGGTAGTTTTCCGCTCCTCTGCAAACAACCTCTTCCACTGCGGCTTGATGGTCAGGCTCTCATCTGCAAGGGAAGCAGCTTGCTCAACTGTGGCTGGGTTCCGTTCCAGCACCCACTCACGGATCTCAGCGGGGCACTGGGAAAAGAACTGTTCCTTAAGTATGACTTGGAGGACCTTATCGACTGTGACAGCCCCCTCTCCTTCTAGCCAGCGCTTGCATGCTTGCTTCAACTTGTGGGCGAACATGTGGAAGGAGCTTCCCCCATTGTAAGGCAAAGAACGGAACTGAACTCGGTAGGTCTCTGGAGTGACTGCATAATACTTCTGCACCGCTCTTTTAATGGCCTCATAGTTCCGCTGACCACTAGGGTCCATGGCTCTGAGAGCTTCTGCAGCTCCATCTCATAGGTGTCCCACCAGATACCGGACCCAATCCTTCTCTGGGACTTCCATCAGGCGGCACTGGTGTTCGAAGTCCTGAAAATATCCATCAACATCCCCAGCCGCTTCATCAAAGGTCTTGAAGTGTTTATGGGACACATATTGTGGTTCTCTCACGGTTGGGCTGGGGGTCGGCGTTTGATTATAATTCCCCTTAGTTATCTCAGCCATTCGCATTTCATGCGCCATTCTTTCCTTTTCATGCGCCATTCTCTGTTCCTCCTTCTCCGTTTCCTGAGCCATCTGTAATGCTCTACTCCTTTGCTCTGCAGTTGCTTCTAGCCCCAGCACTGCCAATTCCTCCTCATACAAAACAACCCATCTGCTCTTTTGGGTCTGTACCTGCCGCTCCTGTATCTCTACTGTCTCTTGGGGGCAACCCTCCTCATGGTCGCTTTGCAGGGTCATCTCCTCCAGTGTCTCGATCAGTTGATCTTTTGTTCTTCCCTGGTAACTCAGGTTTAGTTCCCGGGCCCTTAATTGTAGACTTGCCATAGTCCAGTTCCTGTATTCCGAGGTTGTGGCTCCATTAATCGCTGGGCTGCTGTAGTCCATCTCGCTGTCCGCTGTTGATCCCACCGCTGCCACCAGTTGTCACGGAGAAAAGGTATACATCCTTCCTCCGGAGGATATCTTGAATCAACAGGGACGCAAGAGGTCGGGAGACAACAGCAATTTATTGTAATCCACAAAGTTAGTAGCCGGCGGCGGTCACATCAACCGTAATAACAATAAGTCCACGGAAGTCACAATCCAATGATAGCTTTGGTTCCTTGGTCCTGTAACTAAATCCTGGCTCTCTGCAGAGCTGTGCACAGGCCGGCTAACACATACTAACTGCTAGCTACATACTATATACTAACACTGTTACATCCTATATCTGTGGGTGGGGAGGGCTGAGTCACAGATCCTTCCCCCCTCACCTATACCAAGGAGAGCAGACTCCCTGTCTCCTGTGGACAATGGACCGTCCAACATCTTCTTGGGGACACCAATCAGATTATCTCCACCCATTGTCCTCACTGGTCCTCACTAGTTAGAGGTATTTGCATACAATGTGCTAACACACTAGACCCTAATCAGGCAACTACACATTGATGTATACAACAGGTTAGAGAATACATTCCGCACCAAATATATATTACACATGGCCTATAGTATAGACTCTAAACATCCCGCGACATATATATATATATATATATATATATATATATATATATATATATATATATATACAGCACAGACCAAAAGTTTGGACACACCTTCTCATTCAAAGAGTTTTCTGTATTTTCATGACTATGAAAATTGTAGATTCACACTGAAGGCATCAAAACTATGAATTAACACATGTGGAATTATATACTTAACAAAAAAGTGTGAAACAACTGAGAATATGTCTTATATTCTAGGTTCTTCAAAGTAGCCACCTTTTGCTTTGATTACTGCTTTGCACACTCTTGACATTCTCTTGATGAGCTTCAAGAGGTAGTCACCGGAAATGGTTTTTACTTCACAGGTGTGCCCTGTCAGGTTTAATAAGTGGGATGTCTGCCTTATAAATGGGGTTGGGACCATTAGTTGTGTTGTGCAGATGTCAGGTGGATATACAGCTGATAGTCCTACTGAATACACTGTTAGAATTTGTATTATGGCAAGAAAAAAGCAGCTAAGTAAAGAAAAACGAGTGGCCATCATTACTTTAAGAAATGAAGGTCAGTCAGTCCGAAAAATTGGAAAAACTTTGAAAGTGTCCCCAAGTGCAGTTGCAAAAACCATCAAGCGCTGGCTCACTAGAGGACTGCCCTAGGAAAGGATAAGTTCATCCGAGTCACCAGCCTCAGAAATCGCAGGTTAACAGCAGCTCAGATTAGAGACCAGGTCAATGCCACACAGAGTTCTAGCAGCAGACACATCTCTACAACAACTGTTAAGAGGAGACTTTGTACAGCAGGCCTTCATGGTAAAATAGCTAGAAAACCACTGCTAAGGACAGGCAACAAGCAGAAGAGACTTGTTTGGGCAAAAGAACACAAGGAATGGACATTAGATCAGTGGAAATCTGTGCTTTGGTCTGATGAGTCCAAATTTGAGATCTTTGGTTCCAACCACCGTGTCTTTGTGTGATGCAGAAAAGGTAAACGGATGGACTCTACATGCCTGGCTCCCACCGTGAAGCATGGAGGAGGAGGCGTGGTGGTGTGGGGATGCTTTGCTGGTGACACTGTTGGGGATTTATTCAAAATTGAAGGCAAACTGAACCAGCATGGCTACCACAGCATCTTGCAGTGGCATGCTATTCCATCTGGTTTGCGTTTAGTTTGACCATGATTTATTTTTCAACAGGACAATGACCCCAAACACACCTCCAGGCTGTGTAAGGGCTATTTGACCAAGTAGGAGAGTGATGGGGTGCTACGCCAGATGACCTGGCCTCCACAGTCACCAGACCTGAACCCAATCGAGATGGTTTGGGGTGAGCTGGACCGCAGAGTGAAGGCAAAAGGGCCAACAAGTGCTAAGCATCTCTGGGAACTCCTTCAAGACTGTTGGAAGACCATTTCAGGTGACTACCTCTAGAAGCTCATCAAGAGAATGCCAAGAGTGTGCAAAGCAGTAATCAAAGCAAATGGTGGCTACTTTGAAGAACCTAGAAAATAACACATTTTCAGTTGTTTCACACTTTTTTGTTAAGTATATAATAATTCCATAATAATAATTCATAGTTTTGATGCCTTCAGTGTGGATCTACAGTTTTCATAATCATGAAAACACAGAAAACTCTTTGAATGAGAAGGTGTGTCCAAACTTTTGGTCTGTACTATATATATATATATATATATATATATATATATATATATATATTAATGTACAGTAAAAAATGATGTAATATAGATATGGGGACTTTTAGAAAAACATTTTGCAATGTTTTAGATTTTTGTTAAGGTGTTAAAGTGTAAATAAAACCACATCAAATTTGGTATCCTTTGAATCTAATGAAAACAGAATACAGATGACATGTCATTTTGGCTACAAGTGAACGCCGTAAAAACAAAGCTCGCCAGAAAATCGCACAAATGAGCTTTTTCTTCAAATCCAATCCCATTCAGAATTTTTTTCCAGCTTTCCAGTGGATTATTCAGAATATAAAATGGTAGCAATTTGTAGCAATAACAATTTGTCCTGCAAACATTAAGTCATCATATGGCTCTGAGAATGGAAAAATCAAAAAGGTATGGGGTTTGGAAGGGGGGGGGGGGGGAGTCAAAAACAAAAATTGAAAAATTTCTCTGGTGGGAAGGGGTTAATGAGCTTTTGGACTCCAAAGCTATTTCGTGGAACTGGGCCAGTAAATTACATTTTTTTACACTAAAATGTTGCCTTAGTCTTACATTTTACATAAGTGACTAAACGAGAAAATCCACCTTAATTTGTTACACAATTTCACCTGAGTATGAAATACCACATATATGTATGTAAACTGCTGTACGGAAACACAGAAGGGAGGGAGTGCTATTGAGCTTTTGTATGGCAGATATTGCTAGAACTGCTTTCAGGTGGCATGTCACATTTGCAGATCCCCTATGTTAACAGAACAGTGGAACTCCCCATCAAAGCTAGACTCCTTAGGCTGATGATCCACGTTGCGGAAATGCAGCTTTTTTGATTGCAGATTTTGTTGCAATTTTTTGAGTCAAAGCCAAGAATGTCTACAAAAGAAATGGGAAATATATAAGAAGTACAGTACGTATACTTCTACCTTCTTCGCATTCTACTCCTGGCTTTGGCTCAAAAAAACTCAACAAAATCTGCAACACAAAAAGCTGCATTTCCACAACATAGGGCCTCAGCACAGCTTAGTTTTGGTAGCCTGATGTGCTATTTAAAAGGATTGTCCAGGATAAATTGATATATCTAATATAAGCTAAAAACCGACTCTGACTACTTTCTAAATTACTTAGTGTACTCGCCGGGGTGGTCATGTGATTGACCCAGGCACATTTTCCAACTTGCCCATGACCTGTACTAACCCACTCCTCCCCTACCCCGTCACACTTACTTGTCTTTCGGCCTACACCTTCTGGGCCATGGGATGTTGCTTCTGCGCAGGGGTGGGTGGCCGGCAGACATAAAGAAGAGACATCCAGTGCCCAGAAGGTCCATACTGGAAGACAGGTAAGTATGATGGGGTGGGGGGAGTTAGGAAGGTATAGTATTGGGTGGGCTAGCTAGGGAAAAAGGTAGCAAATATCAATGAGAAAGGGAGGTGGAGGGAGTGTGAGAGGGAGGTGGTGTGAGTCATATTAAGTAAAACTCAAGGCATCAAGGTAACTGTAAGATCACACTGAACAGGAATATTCCCATGTAAACAATTTCGTAAGATGACAGGACATCACGGAGAATCCCAGAAGCCACTCAAAACACTGATAAAGGTATTTGGGTGCACTTATTAACCTATTAATAGCAGTAACAGACCTTTTTTTGAAAAATTATTTTTTTGTCCAGAAAATCCCTTTAAAGGTACCATTAAAATGCTTTTTTTTTTTTTCTTGATAACACATAGGAATAGCCTTAAGAAAGGCTATTCTTCTCCTACCTTTAGATGTCTTGTCTGCGCCGCAGTTTGGTTGAAATCCCCGTTTTTTTTGGTATGCAAATGAGTTCTCCCGCAACACTGGGGGCGTTCGCCAGCGCTCAAACAGCACTGGGGGCGTCCCCAATGCTGCGAGAGAACTCTCCAGCGACACCTCCATCTTCTTCAGGAACCTGCCTCTCTGCGCGTCTTCTTCCGGAGCTGGGTTTCAACCTTCTAGACCTCGGGCAGAGTAAACTGCGCATGCCTGCGGCTACAAGAAAAATGGCCACTTACACAGTAAGCATAGAGGTTAAAATTTGAACTTCCCATGTGTCTACAATTATTTAATTAATTAATTAATTAATTGTTAGTATCAAGGTTCCTGTGCTCAGAACATATTTCTTGGTTTGCTGTACTCCTGACTTTGACTTTCTTTAGTGGATATCCGCTTGACTACAAATCGGATTTGACAGTTAAATCACTATGCAGTGTGAGATTTAACTAGCTCTCTGTTATCCGACAATTTCTGCATTTTTAATAATTGCTTCATAGGCAATTCCATAACAATGTCAATTGTACAAAAAGTGGAGATTAGTGCTACTAGCTTTTTACTCATCATTAGAGATGAGCGAACAGTGTTCTATCGAACACATGTTCGATCGGATATCAGGGTGTTCGCCATGTTCAAATCGAATCGAACACCACGTGGTAAAGTGCGCCAAAATTCGATTCCCCTCCCACCTTCCCTGGCGCCTTTTTTGCACCAATAACAGCGCAGGGGAGGTGGGACAGGAACTACGACACTGGGGGCATTGAAAAAAATTGGAAAAAGTCATTGGCTGCCGAAATCAGGTGACCTCCATTTTAGACGAATAGTGGATTTCAAATCCGGGTCATATGAGAATGTGAACTTTGTGACTATGAGACAGGGATAGCTGTACAGGCAGGGATAGCTAGGGATAACCTTTATTTAGGGGGGAATGTTATTAAAAATAACTTTTTGGGGCTCTATCGGGTGTGTAATTGTGATTTTTGTGAGATAAACTTTTTCCCATAGGGATGCATTGGCCAGCGCTGATTGGCCGAATTCCGTACTCTGGCCAATCAGTGCTGGCCAATGCATTCTATTAGCTTGATGAAGCAGAGTGTGCACAAGGGTTCAAGCGCACCCTCGGCTCTGATGTAGCAGAGCCGAGGCTGCACAAGGGTTCAAGCGCACCCTCGGCTCTGATGTAGGAGAGCCGAGGGTGCACTTGAACCCTTGTGCACCCTCAGCTCTGCTACATCAGAGCCGAGGGTGCGCTTGAACCCTTGTGCACACTCTGCTTCATCAAGCTAATAGAATGCATTGGCCAGCGCTGATTGGCCAGAGTACGGAACTCGACCAATCAGCGCTGGCTCTGCTGGAGGAGGCGGAGTCTAAGATCGCTCCACACCAGTCTCCATTCAGGTCCGACCTTAGACTCCGCCTCCTCCGGCAGAGCCAGCGCTGATTGGCCGAAGGCTGGCCAATGCATTCCTATGCGAATGCAGAGACAGCAGTGCTGAGTCAGTTTTGCTCAAATACACATCTGATGCACACTCGGCACTGCTACATCAGATGTAGCAATCTGATGTAGCAGAGCCGAGGGTGCACTAGAACCCCTGTGCAAACTCAGTTCACGCTAATAGAATGCATTGGCCAGCGCTGATTGGCCAATGCATTCTATTAGCCCGATGAAGTAGAGCTGAATGTGTGTGCTAAGCACACACATTCAGCACTGCTTCATCACGCCAATACAATGCATTAGCCAGTGCTGATTGGCCAGAGTACGGAATTCGGCCAATCAGCGCTGGCTCTGCTGGAGGAGGCGGAGTCTAAGGTCGGACCTGAATGGAGACTGGTGTGGAGCGATCTTAGACTCCGCCTCCTCCAGCAGAGCCAGCGCTGATTGGTCGAGTTCCGTACTCTGGCCAATCAGCGCTGGCCAATGCATTCTATTAGCCCGATGAAGTAGAGCTGAATGTGTGTGCTTAGCACACACATTCAGCTCTACTTCATCAGGCTAATAGAATACATTGGCCAATCAGCGCTGGCCAATGCATTCTATTAGCTTGATGAAGCAGAGTGTGCACAAGGGTTCAAGCGCACCCTCGGCTCTGATGTAGCAGAGCCGAGGCTGCACAAGGGTTCAAGTGCACCCTCGGCTCTCCTACATCAGAGCCGAGGGTGCGCTTGAACCCTTGTGCAGCCTCGGCTCTGCTACATCAGAGCCGAGGGTGCGCTTGAACCCTTGTGCACACTCTGCTTCATCAAGCTAATAGAATGCATTGGCCAGCACTGATTGGCCAGAGTACGGAATTCGGCCAATCAGCGCTGGCCAATGCATTCTATTAGCCCGATGAAGTAGAGCTGAATGTGTGTGCTAAGCACACACATTCAGCACTGCTTCATCACGCCAATACAATGCATTAGCCAGTGCTGATTGGCCAGAGTACGGAATTCGGCCAATCAGCGCTGGCTCTGCTGGAGGAGGCGGAGTCTAAGATCGCTCCACACCAGTCTCCATTCAGGTCCGACCTTAGACTCCGCCTCCTCCAGCAGAGCCAGCGCTGATTGGCCGAATTCCGTACTCTGGCCAATCAGCACTGGCTAATGCATTGTATTGGCTTGATGAAGCAGTGCTGAATGTGTGTGCTTAGCACACACATTCAGCTCTACTTCATCGGGCTAATAGAATGCATTGGCCAGCGCTGATTGGCCGAATTCCGTACTCTGGCCAATCAGCACTGGCTAATGCATTGTATTGGCTTGATGAAGCAGTGCTGAATGTGTGTGCTTAGCACACACATTCAGCTCTACTTCATCGGGCTAATAGAATGCATTGGCCAATCAGCGCTGGCCAATGCATTCTATTAGCGTGAACTGAGTTTGCACAGGGGTTCTAGTGCACCCTCGGCTCTGCTACATCAGATTGCTACATCTGATGTAGCAGTGCCGAGTGTGCATCAGATGTGTAGTTGAGCAAAACTGACTCAGCACTGCTAAGTCTGCATTCGCATAGGAATGCATTGGCCAGCCTTCGGCCAATCAGCGCTGGCTCTGCCGGAGGAGGCGGAGTCTAAGGTCGGACCTGAATGGAGACTGGTGTGGAGCGATCTTAGACTCCGCCTCCTCCAGCAGAGCCAGCGCTGATTGGCCGAATTCCGTACTCTGGCCAATCAGCACTGGCTAATGCATTGTATTGGCTTGATGAAGCAGTGCTGAATGTGTGTGCTTAGCACACACATTCAGCTCTACTTCATCGGGCTAATAGAATGCATTGGCCAGCGCTGATTGGCCGAATTCCGTACTCTGGCCAATCAGCACTGGCTAATGCATTGTATTGGCTTGATGAAGCAGTGCTGAATGTGTGTGCTTAGCACACACATTCAGCTCTACTTCATCGGGCTAATAGAATGCATTGGCCAATCAGCGCTGGCCAATGCATTCTATTAGCGTGAACTGAGTTTGCACAGGGGTTCTAGTGCACCCTCGGCTCTGCTACATCAGATTGCTACATCTGATGTAGCAGTGCCGAGTGTGCATCAGATGTGTAGTTGAGCAAAACTGACTCAGCACTGCTAAGTCTGCATTCGCATAGGAATGCATTGGCCAGCCTTCGGCCAATCAGCGCTGGCTCTGCCGGAGGAGGCGGAGTCTAAGGTCGGACCTGAATGGAGACTGGTGTGGAGCTATCTTAGACTCCGCCTCCTCCAGCAGAGCCAGCGCTGATTGGCCGAATTCCGTACTCTGGCCAATCAGCACTGGCTAATGCATTGTATTGGCGTGATGAAGCAGTGCTGAATGTGTGTGCTTAGCACACACATTCAGCTCTACTTCATCGGGCTAATAGAATGCATTGGCCAATCAGCGCTGGCCAATGCATTCTATTAGCGTGAACTGAGTTTGCACAGGGGTTCTAGTGCACCCTCGGCTCTGCTACATCAGATTGCTACATCTGATGTAGCAGTGCCGAGTGTGCATCAGATGTGTAGTTGAGCAAAACTGACTCAGCACTGCTAAGTCTGCATTCGCATAGGAATGCATTGGCCAGCCTTCGGCCAATCAGCGCTGGCTCTGCCGGAGGAGGCGGAGTCTAAGGTCGGACCTGAATGGAGACTGGTGTGGAGCTATCTTAGACTCCGCCTCCTCCAGCAGAGCCAGCGCTGATTGGTCGAGTTCCGTACTCTGGCCAATCAGCACTGGCCAATGCATTTCTATGGGGAAAAGTTAGCTTGCGAAAATCGCAAACTGACAGGGATTTCCATGAAATAAAGTGACTTTTATGCCCCCAGACATGCTTCCCCTGCTGTCCCAGTGTCATTCCAGGGTGTTGGTATCATTTCCTGGGGTGTCATAGTGGACTTGGTGACCCTCCAGACACGAATTTGGGTTTCCCCCTTAACGAGTTTATGTTCCCCATAGACTATAATGGGGTTCGAAACCCATTCGAACACTCGAACAGTGAGCGGCTGTTCGAATCGAATTTCGAACCTCGAACATTTTAGTGTTCGCTCATCTCTACTCATCATATGTTTACTTATTATAGCCACGATTCACAGTGCAACAACTGCCTCATATACTTAAAAATATACAAAAGTGACATACAGTACATATCAAAAGTATGTTGTTTATCACTGTAATGTGCAAAGTAACAATGTAGTGGCAAATTAATATGCTTGGGAAAGTTGTTAAACTCTCTAAATTTCCAGTTGTTGTGCTGTTACACATTAATGTGAGGTGACCTTTAAGGAGACTCTCGTTCCATATGCAATAAACTTGACTAAATCCATGACCTATTCATTTCTAATGAATTTTCATTTCTCAGGATCACAGAAACATGGCTAATGCCCTCAGGCACTATTCCCCAGCTGCCCTCTCCAATTCTCGCACACTCCTAGCCCCAACAATAAACCCGGTGGAGGCACAGGCATACTCCTGTCTGACAATTGCTCCATCACCCCAATCCAACCGCTACCTGTTCTCACCCTCCCCTCCTTTGAATTGCACTCTGTTTGCATCTACTCACCCTCCAACTGCCTGTCATATATCGACTGCCAGGACCTACCACCATCTTCTACAACCACTTCACCACCTGTTTCACACACTTCCTATCCACAGACACCCCCACCATCATCATGGGTGATTTCAACATCCCCATTAACACAAACCACCCCTCCGCTTCTGTCCCTCGCTGCCTCCTTCAGTCTTTCTCAATGGTCCTCCTCTGCCAAGCACATAAAGGGGCATACGCTGGACCTCATATTCACCTCTGCTCTCCATGCATCCTCTCTAATGCTTTCTGACCACAACCTTCTGACATTCTCTGCCCTCTCCACTGTAATAGACCCCTCAACCTCTAAACCAACACGCCCCCGCAGGAACCTTATTCACCTTGACATCTGCATGCTCTCAGACTTTCTCCTACCACTCACTGACATATCCTCACTCCAGGACGCAGATACTGCTGCTGCCTTCTATAATACCACCATTACTTCAGCCCTTGACTCTGTGGTCCCCTTCACAAACATCAGAGCCTGACTGTGTTAGGATTCTGCCTTGTGTACTGGAATCAGGTGCCCTGAAGCAAGATGGCGGGAAGGGCTTCGCTGAACTAAGTTTCCTGTTTCCTGCAGCTGGGCTGGACTCCTGGTCACGTGCCTCTGGTCACATGCCTTTTAAGGGGCGTGGTATCTTCTGCACATTGCTTGTGTATTCTGTTGGAGTTTCCTCTGACTGACCTCAAGCACCTGGAGCTGGCTTTATCCCGCTGGTTCCCCAATCCTGCTGGGTCTTGCAGTCCTCCTCAAGATCATCTCTACTTGCTGCTGTACCCCTGCTGGGCTCCCTGACTCAGTCACCTGACTACTCATCCTTCGGCTTAGCTGCTGCACCTGGCGACTCCGCTGCCCGCACGGAAGTGCGAAAGGTCTGCGCCTGCTGTCGCTGAAGACCCCGGTGCCTATTCGTCCACCTTGTCCGCTCTCCGGGATTCCCGTCCACCGACAGACTCTATCTGCCCTGACATCCATTCGACCTCTGCCTGGTTACGCACCGCCTTCCCGTTCTCAGCCGGCCCTTACTGTCTGCTTGTCTATCCTGTGTCAGATCTGCAATAAAGGATTGAAACCAGACCACTGGCCTCCTGCGTATCCACTCATATCGTGACAGGATACACAAGCCATCATGGAGGTCGTCACACTTCAGTCCCTAGACGCTCGCCTGAAACAGGTGAGCAGTCTCACGCAGACGCTGGCTACGGAGGTCCAGGACGTCAAGAAGCGCCTGGCTCTCCTGGAGGTACAGGTCAACCAAAATGCGCAGCAGATTGGAACTGCTTTACAGGACTTAAGCGCTCGTACTCAGACGTTGGAACATCACATTTCCAGTGGCCCCACTACGCCTCCAGCACCAATTTCACCTAAGTTGCCCCCGTTTCGCTTTAGCGGCGATCGGGACAAGTTCAGGGGCTTCATCAATCAATGCCATTTATATTTCGGCACTCATGAAGCACAATTTCCCACAGATCGCTCTAAGGTGCTGTGTATAATAATGTTACTAACCCACAAGGCCATCGCTTGGGCTAACCCCCTTATTGAGACAGACGACGATCGACTCAACAACTTTGATGAGTTTGTAGCTGCCATGACACAGATGTTTGATGACCCCCACCGGAGGGCTACGGCAAAAACCACCTTATTGGCGCTCAAACAGGGTAGACGTCCGGTTATCGATTATGTCATGGAGTTCCGGAGATGGGCGGTGGATACCACGTGGGACGCCAATGCCCAACTTCCGTTGTTCCGTAAGGGCTTATCAGGAGCTATGAAAGATGAATTGGCCCGGGCCGAGGCTCCCGACAATTTGGATGACTTCATTAATCATTGTGTCCGGATTGACGCCCGGATGTCGGAGCGCCGGCTGGAGAGATGGAAGGCTCTAAATCGCAGTAGTGACCCATCCTCATGGAGTTTCCCAAGGGAGGTTACAAGCAAGCCTTCCCAGCGGCCGGAGGCCGAACCCATGCTGGTCGACTCCTTGCAGCATCGCGAGAGGAATGACCGCCGAGAGCACCGGCTGCGGGAGAAACTTTGTCTGTACTGCGGTGATCCCAGTCACATGTTATTGAACTGTCCCATACGACCTCCTAAGATGGTAGCCGCGGTAGCTGATCACGAGTTATCAGATGAGGAGTCTGTCAGTTCAGATCAGAATCTACCATTAAACGCAATTATTCAGACTGTTTCCTCTATGCTGCCTCCTCCTCGGCTCGGGAACAAGAGAACGCATTGCCTTGTGTCCGTCCGCATTAAGAAGGGATCTGACTGGTTGGAGACATCGGCCATGATTGATTCCGGGGCCAGTGGAAATTTCATGGACTCCACATTTGCCGCTCAGAATAAGATCGGGATCAAGAAAAGACAGGCTCCTGTATTAATGGAGACGGTAGACGGTTCCCCCCTAGCTTCGGGTCCAGTGGATCTAGAAACAGAACCTTTACAGATCTACATCCCACCGGAACATAAGGAGACGCTGTCCTTCATGTTGATTACATCTCCTCACTTCCCCATCATTTTTGGGCTCCCCTGGCTTCAGGCACATAATCCCTCAATTAACTGGGGAACAGGGCAGGTGACCTTTCCAACGCTGCCCCTAGTGAATGCAGCAGCTACTGAGGTACCGGCTGCCAAGTTAAATACTGCTGGTGTTCTCCCCCCCGAGTATGCGGACTTCGCAGATGTCTGTGATAAGACCAGGGCAGACTCTCTGCCTCCACATCGGCCGTATGACTGCCCCATTGAATTGCTACCTGGAGCGGCTATTCCATTTGGACATATTTACCCGCTTGCGGGGCCGGAATTAGAGGCCTTGAAAGTGTACATCGAGGAGAATTTGGGCAAGGGATTCATCCGTCCTTCCTCGTCCCCGGCTGGGGCCCCGATATTTTTTGTCAAGAAGAAAGACGGGTCCTTAAGACCGTGCATTGATTACAGAGACCTTAATAAGGTGACGGTACGTAACCGATTTGACAGACTTAAGGACAAGTTCACATCGGCACCAGTATTGGTACACCGTGACCCGGCTCGCCCTTTCATAGTCGAGGTGGATGCCTCCGATTCAGCTGTCGGAGCCATACTGTCCCAGAGGGTCGGGGAGAAGGAGTTGTTGCATCCCTGTGCTTTCTACTCCCGGCAACTTTCTGCGGCGGAACAGAATTATGATATCGGGAATAAAGAACTGTTAGCTATCATTTCGGCCTTTAAGGAGTGGAGGCACCTTCTGCAAGGGACCTCTCAGCAGATTATTGTGTTAACAGACCACCGGAATTTAGAATTTGTGCGGTCCGCCAGGTGTTTGTCTCCCCGGCAGGCGCGGTGGAGCTTATTTTTGACTCGTTTTAATTTCTTGATTTCTTACAGGCCAGGCTCGCGGAACGGGAAGGCGGATGCCTTGTCCCGTATGTTTGCAGAGGGAGCCACAGCAGAGGTCCCTACGAGGACGATTGTTCCAGATTCTAATTTCGTGGCGGTGTTGCATGATCGGGACCTGTTGAACAACATTAAGGAGGCATACGAGACGGACCCCTTCCTTGCTCAGCCATCTACGGACGTGTCATTAAGGTTCAAGAACCACGTATGGATGGTGGGGCAGCGCCTATATGTTCCAGAAGGGGCACGCTTGAAGGTCTTGAAATTTCTTCATGATTCCAGGTTGGCCGGGCATACGGGAACTCAGAAGACGCAAGAGCTGGTCGGGCGATTCTTCTGGTGGCCGGAACTCCTAGGGGACGTTAAGAAGTATGTCCAATCCTGTGAAGTGTGTGCCAGGAACAAGGTGCCACGATCCGCACCTACGGGCCTTCTACAACCCCTGCCGGTCCCTTCACGTCCTTGGGGGTCTATATCTATGGACTTCATTGTGGAGCTTCCAGTTTCCAAGGGAAGGAACACGATACTCGTGGTGGTGGACCGTCTGACGAAGGCGGCACATTTCATTCCTTGCACAGCGCTACCATCAGCCAAAGAGACAGCGGATTTAGTTGTAGAAAACGTGTTTCACTTGCATGGAGTCCCGGACGACATAATTTCTGATCGGGGGGTCCAGTTCACCGCAAGGTTCTGGCGGGCTTTCTGTGCAGCTCTTGGAATTCAGGTACAACTATCTTCTGCCTTCCACCCGCAGACCAACGGACAGACAGAACGGACGAACCAGACGTTGGAGCAGTACTTACGTTGTTATATTTCACAGCTGCAAGATGACTGGGTCCAGCTACTACCTTTAGCAGAGTTCTGTTATAACAATACACAGAGTTCTTCCACGAAGATGTCGCCATTTTATGCGAACTTGGGATATCATCCAAAGGTCGTGCCGAGACTGACTGTGGATGGTCCGGTTCCCGCTGTTTCGGAGAGGGTGGCTACATTGCAGCAGGAGCTGGAGGTCCTGAAACAAACACTGTTTGCAGCCCAGGAACGTTACAAGAGAGCAGCAGATCGACACCGGCGACCGGCCCCGACGTTCAAGGTGGGCGATGCGGTTTGGCTTTCCACCAAGAACTTAAAACTCAAGGTCCCATCGAGGAAGTTGGCTCAAAAATTCATGGGTCCCTACAGGGTCGTGGCTCTAGTGGGTGCGGCGGCTTGTCGATTACGGCTACCGAAGACCATGAAGATTCATCCGGTATTCCACGTTTCCTTACTGAAGACCGTAGTTCCGAATCCTTTTCCTGGACGTACACCTGCTCCACCGGGTCCGGTCGAAGTGGAGGGCCAGGAGCACTTTCTGGTAGAGAAGATCGTGGATTCCAGAATATTTCGGAACAGGCTGCAGTATTTGATCAAGTGGCAAGGATACCCGTCTGAAGACAACTCCTGGGAGCCACCAGCCAACATCAACGCCCCTCGTCTGATCGCTCAGTTCCATCAGAGGTACCCTAGGAAGCCAGGTCCTGGGCCGTCCAGAGGCCGTCCTTAGGGTGGGAGTACTGTTAGGATTCTGCCTTGTGTACTGGAATCAGGTGCCCTGAAGCAAGATGGTGGGAAGGGCTTCGCTGAACTAAGTTTCCTGTTTCCTGCAGCTGGGCTGGACTCCTGGTCACGTGCCTCTGGTCACATGCCTTTTAAGGGGCGTGGTATCTTCTGCACATTGCTTGTGTATTCTGTTGGAGTTTCCTCTGACTAACCTCAAGCTCCTGGAGCTGGCTTTATCCCGCTGGTTCCCCAATCCTGCTGGGTCTTGCAGTCCTCCTCAAGATCATCTCTACTTGCTGCTGTACCCCTGCTGGGCTCCCTGACTCAGTCACCTGACTACTCATCCTTCGGCTTAGCTGCTGCACCTGGCGACTCCGCTGCCCGCACGGAAGTGCGAAAGGTCTGCGCCTGCTGTCGCTGAAGACCCCGGTGCCTATTCGTCCACCTGGTCCGCTCTCCGGGATTCCCGTCCACCGACAGACTCTATCTGCCCTGACATCCATTCGACCTCTGCCTGGTTACGCACCGCCTTCCCGTTCTCAGCCGGCCCTTACTGTCTGCTTCAAATGCACAAGAAAAAACACAGTCCACAGCTCACCATAAATCTTAAAGAGAATCAGCTAGACCAAGAGTGCACGAAAAAATACACCCCCGGCTGGGGTGGAACAATGCAAGAACCCAGTAGAAAAATATTCCTTCAGCACAAGAGGTCTATAGTAAAACTTGACTTTTATTGGAAAAATATAAAAAATAGGTACCAGACATAGGAAAAAAGATGTAGAAAAACTTACATGGTCAATTCCAAGTATGCATGTATGGTTGAAGACAGACAAGCCTACGCGTTTCGGGACATCCGTCCCTTACTCATGGCAATTGCCATGAGTAAGGGACGGATGTCCCGAAACGCGTAGGCTTGTCTGTCTTCAACCATACATGCATACTTGGAATTGACCATGTAAGTTTTTCTACATCTTTTTTCCTATGTCTGGTACCTATTTTTTATATTTTTCCAATAAAAGTCAAGTTTTACTATAGACCTCTTGTGCTGAAGGAATATTTTTCTACTGGGTTCTTACTGTCTGCTTGTCTATCCTGTGTCAGATCTGCAATAAAGGATTGAAACCAGACCACTGGCCTCCTGCGTATCCATTCATATCGTGACAGACTGATCAATAGGCAACCTTGGCACACTGAAAAAACTGAGACATGCCTCGTGGGTTGCAGAATGCCTCTGGAAGAAAAGTCACTCCTAGGAGGACTTCCTCAGGTATAAAGAGGCAGTTCTCACATTCAAGGACGCAGTCACCTCTACAAGCAGGTCTACTTCACCACACTTATATCTGCCCTATCCCGCAACCCCAAACAGCTATTGACTACCTTCAACTCCCTTCTCTGTCCTTCTTTGCCCCCTCCGATGTCACTTATCTTAGCTGACAACTTTACCTCTTATTTTAAAAACAAAATTAACAAAACAGTCTCATCCTACACCCCCAGTAACCACTCTACCTAACTGCTCAGTGCTCTTCATCTTTAACCTGTTTCTCCAGCATCATTGTTGAAAAGCTCTCCACCCTAATCTCTAAATATCACCTCAGCTCCTGCACGTTTGACTCGATCCAGTCACATCTCATCCCTAAACACACTGAAGTAATTACTCCAGCCTAACCCATCTTTTCATCTATCCTATCCCTAACTAATGGATTCTTCACTTCTGGCTTTAAACATGCCACTGTCACACATATACTTAAGAAACTGTCCCTCGACCTGTCCTCTCCAGCCAATTATGGTCGAATGTCACTGCTCCTGTACGCCTCAAAACTGCTTGAGCAACATGTCCACTCCGAACTATCTTCCTATCTCTCATCCAATGTGCTCTTTGACAGACTTCAGTCAGGCTTCAGACCCAGTCACTCCACAGAAACTGCCCTAACCAAAGTCACTAATGACCTTTTAATTGCCAAAACCAAGATTCACTACTCTGTCCTCCTCCTCCTTGACCTCTCCTCTTCCTTTGACACCGTCAAACACTCCATCTTGTTAGAAATGCTCTCTTTCCTTGGCATCTCAGACTTCGCCCTTTCCTGGATCTCCTCATACCTCACCAACCGCACATTAAGTGTCTTCCATTCGCACACCACCTCCTCACCACGCCCTCCTTCTGTAGGTGTCCCCCAAAACTGCGTCCTTGGACCCCTCCTGTTTTCCATCTACACGCTTGGCCTTGACCAACTCATAAAATTTCTTGGTTTTCAATACCATTGCTACTCTGATGACACTCAGATATTTCTCTCTGGACCAGACAGCATCTCTCTGTTGTCCAGAGTTAAAAGGGGTCTAGCGGCCGTAGCATCCTTTCTCTCCTCCTGCTTTCTCAAACGCAACATGGAGAAAACAAATTTCATTATCTTCCCCCCACCTCTAACTGACCATCTATCAAAGTTAATGGAACCACGTTTTCCCCGTCTCATGGTTCCGTTGCCTTGGGATAACCTTGGACTCTGACCTATCCTTCAAGTCCCAAATCCAAGCACCTTCTGCCGCCTCCAACTCAAGAACATCCATTGACTCTGTTCCTTCCTCACCCTAAAAACTACAAAGATGCTAGTCCATGCCCTTATACTCTCCCGCATAGATTACTGTAACACCCTTCTCCATGGACTCCCGGTGAATACTCTCACCCCCCCTCCAGTCCACCTTAAGCTGTGCTGCTCGCTTAATACACCTCTCCCACCGTTCTTCATTGGCTGCTCCCCTCCTCTTATCTGCCTTTCACACAACCATCTCAAAGATTTTTCCATGCATCCCCCATACTCTGGAACTCACTACACATAAGACTGACCCCCACAATCACATTCTTCAAGAAGGCCCTGAAGACTCACTTATTCAAGAAGGCCTACAACCTCCAAGAACACTACTATCACTACACCACTTTCTGAACAGTCTCTCCCTTCACCTTCTTTCTCTATCCCTCTTCCCTCATACATTGTAAGCCCTTGCGGGAAGGGCCCTCTACTATGCCAGTTGATCATTGTTTGTATTATCTATTTGTATATTTTGTGTACCCTATGTAAACCCCCAAATTTAAAGCACCATGGAATTAATGGTGCTATATAAATAATAATAATAATAATCATAAAAGGAGACAGTACATAAAATGTTTACTAAAATTGCTAGTCACACAGTGACATTGAACTGTACGTTTGTGTTATGCACCCTACATTCTGCGTGATTGCAGCAGTAGATGATGAAGTGTCTGCAACAGTTAGTAGTGTATTGACTGGCAGATGCAAAACACTTCCCATACTAGGCCACTGGTGTAATTCCACAGCTGGTGTAATGGTGGGTGAGGCTGTGACAGAAAGTATTGTCTCAGAGGCTCGAAGTGGCACAATAAAACAAGCTAGGAGCTGACAGACACTTTGAGGCATACTGTGAGGCCCATCTTACTTTGGTGCAGGGAAGATCATAGGATATAGTGTTGATATATCTTCTTTGGTGTTTTCATCTACAACTGCATTGTGAATATCGTAAAGAAGGGGAGCCCCTTTTACAAATTGGCTAGCGTAAACATTGGCTATATTAAACAAAAAAAATTGTTACAATGACGTAGATACATGTGAGAAGATCAGAATAGTAAAATGTAGGATTTAAGTCCACCATTAATATCCAGAATGAATGGGCTTTATAGAGAGATCAAACCCCATTTGGCTCTATTCAAAAATGCGTGTTAATAGAAATATAACAAAACATGTATAGTCCTTGTGATAACACTAATGTTCTGACTATAGGTTTCCAGTGGGTTAACCTTCCCCTGGTGTCCTGTAATTTTTATTTGAAAAAAATAAAAGCAGCTGCTTCAAAAGCAAAAGATGCATGTGAATTGTCTTAACTGTAAAGGGCGTTACCTCCATCCTCATTTTATTGTAGCCACTTTGAGTATATTGTAGTGTGTGACTATTCTTCTGAGGGTTAATAATCTCCAAACAATCAGCCATAACAGTATGACTGGTTATTTCACTCTGATGCATTTGTACAAAAGACAAGTATAATGAAAAACCTCAAGGCTGCAATCATCAGTGTCAAAATAACAAGTGAATTGAAGCCGGCAGGGAACAAAAAAATTAGACTTTTTGGTTAGAAAATATGGCTTTAAAGCAGTAGAATAATTGTCGCCATGAATGGATCTGTTGTTAATTTTAAGGGCATGCAACCTGTCAATTATTACTGCCTATTTGACAATTTATTTTTACATTTCCTTTCTCATCCTGGTCACAAAAATAATTAGAAAAAAGTGTACTATATTTGTCTGTCTCTGAGAGCAAAGTCATTCTGTTTTCCTGAGGCAATGTTAAAATACGTTAAAATTATAATAAGAAAGTAGAATTTTTAATGAGGCTTAATATTGTTCTGCTCCAAGACATTTGATGGTTTTCTCCATAAGCTGCCACTTATCATGAATCATTTTTGTAGGTAACTTAGAAAGAAAGAGATGGTAATATTAAGTTCATTTCAAGTTACATCAGGCTCTGAAAATGTCTATTGTGTAGATACGCTAGCATGTTTATATATTACAATACATACGAATGAAAAAAATAAAAGATTTTATGATATTGAGGCTACAGATAAATTTACACTTGTGATACCCTTTTAACTTGCATTGCTACTTTCACAAAATAGAAAAAAAAGTAACTTTCCTTGTTTAGATGGAAGTTCTATTCAAACTACAAAATGTTAGATAGGACCTTGGTCTTTATGTTAAGCAGTTGTTGGAAACAGCCCCTCTATGCTAGTAATTCTCAACCTGCAGTTCATATAATCCTAGGGGTATGCCCTCAGAAGGAATAAGCCACAGCTGAAAACAACTGCCCTGGCAATGATAGATTTACTGAGTGCTGAGGTCCAAAGGCACAGAAAACTGGGGCACAGAGGTCTGTAAGCAGAACTAAACAATTGCACACCACAGCGCAGGAGGTGTGTTCACTTTGATTCTTTGCTAAGAGTTTTTTGTTGCTCTGTGTGAACACTGCTCTATTGCCTGATCCTCTGTAATTAAATTTCCACCACACCCATCACCTTTCCCTCTGTTCATCAAATAGTTAATCTTAGCCTTACCTGTGTGACTGATAACCTGTTTACCAATCATCATTCCCTTGGCCTCCTATATACAGGTCATCAGACCTCAAAGGTTTGCTGGCTATTGTGACTCTGTCCTTCCGTCTGTCCTTTGGCTTTGATCCTGATAAGCTCCTCTTTTTTGCTATTATTGTATTCTGAGTTTTGACCTCTGCTTACCCTTTGACTAGTCTCTTGGATTTTGATTCTGTACTGCTTAGCTCAACGGTTACCAATTCTTTGGTTTGCTGACTTTGCTTCTGTGTTGTTTGTCTGGTCTTGTTCTGTGTTACACTTATTCAGAGAAGTTGCAATTTGTTGTCTAGAGCAGTTCTAGCAAGAAGGTAGGGACAGGGGCTGGGTCAAGTTTATGACTCACTGCCTCTGTTTTCCTTTCTTCGATTGTTCCAGCTGCATCCTAGGGAATAGGGTTGTCCTGCAACCAGATGGTCTATGTCTTCATATAGTAATAGTAGTATCTTCATATAACACCAAATCTTTTCTCATTCTTCATTCATATATAGCAGAATGTTATCAGGTGTTATCTAGGACATGTCAATGGAAGTCATCAGGATAATAATAGATGTAGTGGAAAGTCAAAGTCAGAAACAAAGTGGAAACCAATAATCAGAGAAGACAACAACAATCAAGGGAACAAAGAAGAGTTAGGCAAGCTAAGGTCATGAACTGGATCTAAAAATAGGGAATGAAACAAACAGAATAGAAGACATTCAAGGTAATACTTATCACCAGGCAAAGAATGAGGGATATTACTGAATATTTAGGTTTCCAGTTTCACAGAAGAAGAGCCTTGGTGCTGAACTGGCCTACCTGTAGTCCAGAACTTTTACCAACAAAAAACATTAGTTCCATTATGAAATGAAAAATCCAGGATAACCCAAGACTTTTGAGCAGCTAGAATCCTACAAGAAAGAGGCAACATTCCTAAACCTAAACTCCAGCAACTTGTCTCTTCACTCTTCCCAGATGTTGTGAAATATAGACGGAATGTTATACAATGGTAGTCTTGAGCATCTTGCAACCTTATTGGCAACCATCAATTTTTAATTTTTTTTTTCACATAAAATGGCAAAATATCTAACTTTCAACTTCTGAAAAGTGTTGGGTTGTAAATACAATATGGCTTTTTGAAATTTCCACATGATTGCATATTGTTTTCCTTACATTTTTCAGTCACAACTTTTTTTTAGAATATGGGGTTGTGTATAAAAAAAATAAAATAATTTTTGCAATAAAATTTGCATTTATGTGCATTTTATTTTCAGGTGTGTTTTTTACTTGTTAACAGTACCAATACTACATAGTTTCAGAAGTAAAAGACACTAGAAATGAACAAATCTCTGAAGATTCGTTTTGTTTCAGGTTCGGGTGGCTTGGGTCCCAGATTAGTTTCAGGTCAAACAACTTTTGCATGAACCACAAGTTATATTAGCTTTAAGCATATAGTATTGTATAACACTGTTAAGGCTCCTAGGAACTTATCTATACAATTTCTAGCTGTCTAAGGCAAATCTAACTGAAGTTATGTCAAATTGAAAGTGATATGTATGTCTATAGAAAAACAGATGGTAAGCAGTGGATACAAACTCAGAGTTGAAGCATATTTTTTCACTGCCACTAGTTTTTATGCATTTTAACATTTAAAACACTCCAGAAATTACTCTTGTGGAAAGCCGGTTGGCTGTAGATTTTTACACACACATGCAATTTATATTGCAAAAAGCAATGGTTTTATAGAAAAATGTGCCTGTTTTGAGGAATTGTAAATGCTACAGTCTTGTTTTTATTTGGGAGACAAATTTAAAACTGTGCGCCTAGTTGAAAAGTGATGAAGAATTGACTTAAAAAAAAAAAAAAAAAACTAATGAAACTTATCCCTTTATGGGAGCATTCATGAATTCAAAATAATTTTGGATTTCTTGACGCCAACAATGTGGAATGTGATGGACCAAGACACAAGACATATCTGACTGAATGGTGGTAGCTTTGGCAAAATAAGAGGCAGCACGGCAAGAAATTATATGATGGACTAGAGTGTAAGAGATGATGTCTGGCTGTTTAGGAATTTCAGACAGCATCAGCAGTATAGTAAATAGAACATGAGGAAGATCTCTATTTTGAGGAATCAGACACAGGTGAGTGAAAATCCTCACAGATCTGTGCTTGATTTATTTTGATGAAAGTAATTTTTTCCACGTTAGCGTTAGACAGTGATATGATGCCACCACTGGCACTGAAACCCTCTCAGTCATTACTCTTCAGGCTGGATAATATAAAAGTGGTCCAGGTCCTTCCACTGCTCCAACCTATTGGCCCACAACTCCATGGGATCATGGTTATATACTGCAATATAGGTGCATTCTAGGTACAACTGTACCTGCTGGTGCAGCTGGTGGGTGACAGTTGCCTATTGTGGGTCCAGTTAGTATTGGGAGGTAAAAAATGTATGGTTTACAGATACTGAATGCTTATGATTAGAGATGAGCGAGTAGTGTTCGATCGAATACTATGGTATTCAAAATACTCGTACTCGATCGAACACTACTCGCTGTTCGAAGTTTAAGGTTCGATGCAGAACCAGCGTTGATTGGACAGAATGCTATACATTCTGTCAATCAACGCTGGTTCTTCTCTTACCTTTAGAAGTCTTCTCCGTGCAGCGTACCCGCGGTGTCTTCTGGCTGGAATTCACTCTGCCTAGGCATCCGGCCTAGGCAGAGCCGACTGCGCATGCGCGGGCATGCCCTTGCATGTGTGCGGCTGTTCGAATCGGATTTCGAACCTCGGACATTTTAGTGTTCGCTCATCTCTACTTAAGATACTTCTTTTTTTCCTGACGCTTGTAGTTGTGACGGCTACCTGGTACGTCTGCGACTGGCACTTGCAGTTGCCTACCTAAATGCTACAGAACGCTGGGTATATAGCCTATCCTGATCATTTAAATTTTTCTGTCATTAGTAGGCAAGAAAGAATTCCACCATTTTGGCTTTATAGCAAGGGCCTAAGGGTATTGACATCCAGTTCTCATTTCTCTGTTTGATGCTAATAATGTGGTTGTAGCTGTGTAAGCAGTAGAGCATACAGACTGCCATGCTTCCCAGCAAGTACACAGTTGCAGGTGCCTGTCACGATTAATCTTCTTGGCCAACATTGTCATCATCATCTTCATCTTCAAAGAAATAATGGTCAACCTCCACCTCTGTTTGTACCTGTGACATTTCATAGCCCCCCTCTGCATCCAAAGAGTCCTCATCCCCCTTCTTCTAGTCTAGGAGTCCCAGTTTCTCCACCATATTGACCTTGACTGAAATCATCACCCTTCTCAATCAACGAGGGTGATGATGTTGACTAAAAGGAAGTTGTTCCTTTTCTTCAGTCCTTCATTACATTAGTGGGTTTCCTGTAAGATATAAATAAAAGGATCACTTTGCTGATGATATAATTGTCCCTGGGGACAAATTTGGTGGGACCTTCAAAAGCGCATGAGAATCCGATTATGTTGCTCACTAGCCTTCAGTGATGGATATTGATATAACACATTGTCCCTATGGTATGATTCATACTTTAATTATTCACTGCCTACTTCTGCTCACTCCAGCATGTTTAAAGTGGAGTACCATCAAGTTGTAACATCGCAGATAAAATGGTGGAAAAGTAGACAGTTTTGTCGCTTGCAATCAAGTAAGATGTTGTTTGGGATATAACAATGGCTGTAATGCAAGGAAACTTTTTCTGGCCATGAGGTTCAACCACTAGATTCAGCACATGTGCCATAAAGGGACAATGTGTTATTCAACCCAACTGCAACTCCACAACAGTATTGGTGCCATTGTCACAGGCAACACTGCACAGTTGTAGAATAGTATATAGTGACTTAAAGAAGGTGGTTCTCATGGCCAGAAAAGTCTCTTTGACTCTCACCCATTCTTATGTGGCTAAAAACATCATGGTGGACTTGCAGTAACAAACCAGGCTGCCTTTGTATTGCCTCATGTGTGACATTCCAATTTGCAGCAATTCCACTTTGAGGTGCTCCTCATGGCCAGAAATGTCTTTGCTCATTTCCACTGCTTTTATGTCTCAAAAAAATGCCTGCTCAATTTGCAGCTACAAAATGGTGAACCTTTGCACCAACTTAACTGCAACCTTCCAACTACTGAACTCCACCTTAAACATGCTGGAGTCTCTGAGTGAGCAGTAGAAGATGGTGAATAATTTCTGCATGAAACAAATCATAGGAATCTTGGCCCATGCACACACTTAGAAGTATGGCAGGCTGTATGCTTTGCTGCTTACATAGTGACAAGTGCATTATTAATATAAGCAGAGGCAAAATTGGCTTATTACCCTGGTAGGCTGTATACTTAGCATGTCACAGCTTTCAAACGCTAGTTCCATGTCTGCCACTGCCTCTGTCTACCATCTATCATGGTCCATTTACTGTACTTCTGATTCTTTCAGACATCATCTCCTGCAGCCTGTTCCATCACATTATTCCATACTGTACTTCCACTCATTTTGCCACAGCTAATGCCACCACTCAGACAGACATGCCCTTCATTATTGTCTAACACAATACATAATAGACAAGGTTGGATGAAGATATAGGTGAAAAAAATGTGCGATGCCAAATCCGGCAAGCAGTATAAAACCTTAGATCAGCTTGTCTTTACCAAAATCTAAAACCCATAACCCAGAATATTTTTCCATTCAAGAAAGGCGAATGCCATGAAAACATCCTGTAGGACTGAGTTCCATGGTCTCACGGCTCTTATTGTAAAGAATCCCTGTCTGTGTTGCTGGTGAAATGTTCCCCCTTTAGACATAGAGGATGTCCCTTTGTCACTGTCACCAGTCTAGGAGTAAGAAGATTATTAGAAAGGTCTTTGTGCTGTCCCTTCATGTATTTGTACATTGTTATTAGATAAAGTGAATAACCCTAAGATTGTTAATTTGTCACGCTCACTGTATTTTTAGGGAATTCTGCAGTGGTTGTCCCAGCCAAGTCTATAGGAGAACAGATGCAGCGCTCAGTACAGCTGCTATTAAAAGTGCAGAGTGTAAGTACTCACGCCAGTATGAGGAAACAAGTGATTGTCTGTATAGTGGAATCACTGCATTATCCAATGGATATGACATCAAATTTAAAAAGCTGGATAACTTTTGGGTTGACACCATTACATTGATACAAATTTTGTACTGCTTTCCAAGAGTCATAACTTGTCAATGGAATTGGGTGAGGGATTTTTTCTTTGCAGAAAAACCTGACATTTTTTGCTGGCATTTTGGGTAACATGAGAGTTTTTTGATTAATTTTTATGTTTATTTAGTGGCCAACAAACAGATAATGGCTAGAGATGAGCGAACACTAAAATGTTCGAGGTTCGAAATTCGATTCGAACAGCCGCTCACTGTTCGAGTGTTCGAATGGGTTTCGAACCCCATTATAGTCTATGGGGAACATATACTCGTTAAGGGGGAAACCCAAATTCGTGTCTGGAGGGTCACCAAGTCCACTATGACACCCCAGGAAATGATACCAACACCCTGGAATGACACTGGGACAGCAGGGGAAGCATGTCTGGGGGCATAAAAGTCACTTTATTTCATGGAAATCCCTGTCAGTTTGCGATTTTCGCAAGCTAACTTTTCCCCATAGAAATGCATTGGCCAGTGCTGATTGGCCAGAGTACGGAACTCGACCAATCAGCGCTGGCTCTGCTGGAGGAGGCGGAGTCTAAGATCGCTCCACACCAGTCTCCATTCAGGTCCGACCTTAGACTCCGCCTCCTCCGGCAGAGCCAGCGCTGATTGGCCGAAGGCTGGCCAATGCATTCCTATGCGAATGCAGAGACTTAGCAGTGCTGAGTCAGTTTTGCTCAACTACACATCTCATGCACACTCGGCACTGCTACATCAGATGTAGCAATCTGATGTGGCAGAGCCGAGGGTGCACTAGAACCCCTGTGCAAACTCAGTTCACGCTAATAGAATGCATTGGCCAGCGCTGATTGGCCAATGCATTCTATTAGCCCGATGAAGTAGAGCTGAATGTGTGTGCTAAGCACACACATTCAGCTCTACTTCATCGGGCTAATAGAATGCATTGGCCAGCGCTGATTGGCCAGAGTACGGAACTCGACCAATCAGCGCTGGCTCTGCTGGAGGAGGCGGAGTCTAAGATCGCTCCACACCAGTCTCCATTCAGGTCCGACCTTAGACTCCGCCTCCTCCAGCAGAGCCAGCGCTGATTGGCCGAATTCCGTACTCTGGCCAATCAGCACTGGCTAATGCATTGTATTGGCGTGATGAAGCAGTGCTGAATGTGTGTGCTTAGCACACACATTCAGCTCTACTTCATCGGGCTAATAGAATGCATTGGCCAATCAGCGCTGGCCAATGCATTCTATTAGCTTGATGAAGCAGAGTGTGCACAAGGGTTCAAGCGCACCTTCGGCTCTGATGTAGCAGAGCCGAGGGTGCACAAGGGTTCAAGCGCACCCTCGGCTCTGATGTAGCAGAGCCGAGGCTGCACAAGGGTTCAAGTGCACCCTCGGCTCTGCTACATCAGAGCCGAGGGTGCACTTGAACCCTTGTGCAGCCTCGGCTCTGCTACATCAGAGCCGAGGGTGCGCTTGAACCCTTGTGCACCCTCGGCTCTGCTACATCAGAGCCGAAGGTGCGCTTGAACCCTTGTGCACACTCTGCTTCATCAAGCTAATAGAATGCATTGGCCAGCGCTGATTGGCCAATGCATTCTATTAGCCCGATGAAGTAGAGCTGAATGTGTGTGCTAAGCACACACATTCAGCACTGCTTCATCACGCCAATACAATGCATTAGCCAGTGCTGATTGGCCAGAGTACGGAATTCGGCCAATCAGCGCTGGCTCTGCTGGAGGAGGCGGAGTCTAAGGTCGGACCTGAATGGAGACTGGTGTGGAGCGATCTTAGACTCCGCCTCCTCCAGCAGAGCCAGCGCTGATTGGTCGAGTTCCGTACTCTGGCCAATCAGCGCTGGCCAATGCATCCCTATGGGAAAAAGTTTATCTCACAAAAATCACAATTACACACCCGATAGAGCCCCAAAAAGTTATTTTTAATAACATTCCCCCCTAAATAAAGGTTATCCCTAGCTATCCCTGCCTGTACAGCTATCCCTGTCTCATAGTCACAAAGTTCACATTCTCATATGACCCGGATTTGAAATCCACTATTCGTCTAAAATGGAGGTCACCTGATTTCGGCAGCCAATGACTTTTTCCAATTTTTTTCAATGCCCCCGGTGTCGTAGTTCCTGTCCCACCTCCCCTGCACTGTTATTGGTGCAAAAAAGGCGCCAGGGAAGGTGGGAGGGGAATCGAATTTTGGCGCACTTTACCACGCGGTGTTCGATTCGATTCGAACATAGCGAACACCCTGATATCCGATCGAACATGTGTTCGATAGAACACTGTTCGCTCATCTCTAATAATGGCAATAGTATTTTCGATTTTTATTACACAAAATACAATGTGGAAAAAGTAGTGTTACAGTTGTATTGCTTGTGTCATTATGGACAAGGTAATACCCGATATTTGCATTAAGTTTTATTTAACTTTTTTTTATTCACAAAAAAAAAATAATTTTAAGATGGGGATTAATTTTTTATTGTTTATTTATGAACTAATACATACTAGTAGTGCAATGTAATATGATGTCAGTTTGAATCTGCCATGGACTAATAGGGATATACTAAATGCAGACCTGGGGGTCTTAATTGGGCCCCTGACTTACTTGTAATGGCATTGATGCAACATCCTGACATTCATGGGGGTGCCGAGACCTTATAGTGGAAACCTCTCACTCTGGAGCCATATAAATAACATGGTTGCTATTTACCATGGAACCATGGAATCTAAAGTGGTTAAAGCTCAATCTAGTGATGGGTCTTAATGGGTTAATGCCTTATTAAGAAGAAGCCACTGTCACGTTCATGTCTATGTCCCGACCCAGAATCCGGACTGCAGACTGCACCGCTAAGGAAACAGGGGAAGGAGACTTTCCCTAATGCTACAGTGGCTAGCTAGGCCCTGCCTGGGGGTTGTGGTCAGCTGTTCCCAAGCTAGCCTTGGCCCCGACAACTCCTGGCTCTCTAACACAAAGGCCTAGCCGACAGATAGGGCTAGAGCTACAAGAGAGTTAGGGACTGGGGATACTAAGGTGGTCACCCTTACTGAAACCAAGGTGCAGCTGCAGACAAAACAAACAGGATGGGGTGTGCTGGACAACAGACACACAGCACAACACAATACGCAACAAGAGAATGAGGAGAGGGACAGTGGAGAGGTGAGGAAAGGGTTAACACAGGACTGGGGCAAAACAAACTGGAACCCAAACCTCAAACAACCAGATAGTGCCAGGCAAACAGAACTGAAGGACAGGGCAGAGTAGAAGTGTGGAGGGAAAAACCAGACTCACACACAAAGCAACACTCACACCACTTCCTAGTCAGTTGAAGTTCTAGCAAAAACACTCCTCCTTCCAGGACCACGAATTCTAGGTTGTAACCACGAAAACCGGCAACTGGGATAGCCAGCCCTCCACCTAATAAAGGCCCCAGGATAGTCCCATAGGATAATGATAATGACCCACACCTGAGGTTCGATTCATAGAACCTCAGCTATACTCAAAAGGTCAATACCAAATTCCCAAACAGATAGCCTAATGGCAAGTAAAACACCACAAGACCCCAGACCACCGGATCAAAACCCTGACCAAATCCAACAGAAAAACACCAAATTTTATTAAACAAAACAAGGTCTTGACAGCCACTTAAAATGTGAACAATATTGTGCTCATATCAGTATTATTGATCTCAAGTCAGAAACATCCATATAATAATTTTGTTCTAAAGCATTATAATAATAGTTATGACAAGAGTTGTATTCCCATATGTTATTTTCAGTACAGACAGAATACTGTGCAGTCCAATGTTTCAATAGGAATACATTCTAATTAACTATGTATGTGTTACTTAATCATTTTAATCTATCATTTACATTGGACAACTATTTGGTGTATATGGTTCTTATTCTTATTAAATGCCTGATGTTTTACATGTCCAGTAGGTAAAGTAATAAAAGTTGGATATGTTATTTGTAACTTTACTGTTTTGCTAGTTGTAAATAAAGCTTCATGTCTTTGAGTGACAAAGTTAATTGTAAGCACCTCCGAAATACCACAAAGGTTAGGCTAATAATGGCCTCTCCGAATCTGGTCAATAACCACATAGTGCTTCTAAAATCCCTTAGAGTAAATGCGGGCAGTAACATTTAATAATGTAGTGGAAATAGCAATTGTGTCCTCTAACCTGTAGCAACCAGGGGGATTGAATATTAATTTCATCTAGCCTAATGTATATTAGATTAATGAACAGCAAACTACTTACATGTTGCTATGGGAGGCCTCATGTGATATTTACCACAAGTTATTAAAAGAGCCTTTTGGGCATTGTCTCTTCAGTATAAAGAAAGACATGTATGAAAAAATCCCCATTTACTATCTACAATCTTTGTACACAAGACATAAGGTTAATCACTACGCTGTAAACATCACAATGAAATGGTAGACTCTGAACTAACACCGTGCACGCATCTGACACCAGTATTTCCTTCATCAGACGCCAAATCGTCTTCAAACACAACTGCTGTATTATTTATACCTGCAAATGTATTTTATCTACAATTATAAGTAAAAGGTCTTTTACATGTTAATATATTCCAGCTCCTGTTAGATAACAAAGGCATTTAATATTTCAGAGAAAGCAAGCCTTCCTGTATACCTGTCGTGAAAAACAGAATAATAGATAACATCTTTTGTTTGCATTTGTTTGAAATTTTGTAACTGGATTCAAATGAAAAAAAAAAATGAGGTTGCATTATGCATTCATATGTCAAGCAAGCTATAAGACTGACAGTATAAATGGAACAGAATAAAGACAGAGTAGGAGATCTTAATGTTAGACTGACAGTGGAGAAAAGGGAATTATTCATGCACCCTGTGTAAGGAACAGGTAAAGAGTGTTTCAAGCTGTGCTTAAATAGTGTATATTAGAAGATCTCCATCAATCTCCTATATGCATTGGTCTTGATGAATGAATTGTACATAGGCCTAAAGGGTAAAGCTGTCAGTGAATATGGAACAAGCTCTACTCTTCTTTTCGTCCATGAACATGAATTAACTGCTCTGCAGTGGCAATTGGAGAGAGAGGTGAAATATAATTTCATATTATTCATAAAGAATAAGTACAAAGAAATGGCCCCCCCACAGTCAGTCAGTTATTAAGATGACAAGATGACTGATGAAATAATACTCCTACACTGTGTTAAATAAGCAAACCATATTAATATATAATTTTAACAAAAGGAAGCAGAGTAAAATCTCACCTGTAAAAGCATTGACCTCTCCGAACTGTGACTTCTACAGATAAAGTAGCTAACAACCATCTTTACATCACCCCGTGACATCACCCCTGTACTACTACAGAACACCACTGACTGTCTCTCTGTTCTCTCTAACATCATGTCTTCTCTTTATCTGAAATTGAATCTTTCAAAAACTGAACTCCTTGTGTTTCCTCCATCTACTAACCAACCTAACCCTGGTATCTGCATTTCTGTCTGTGGTCTTACTATGACACCGGTGCAGCACGCCCGCTGTCTGGGAGTTGTATATGATTCACATCTCACCTTTACCCCATGGTCTTGCCACCTGCACCTCAAAAACATCTCTAGAATTCACCCTTTTCTCACAGTGGAAACATCAAAAACCCTCATTGTCACTCTGATTCTCTCTCATCTTCACTATTGCAATTCTCTTCTAATTGGGCTTCCTCTTACTAAACTCTCCCTTCTACAATCTGCCCTGAATGCACACACCAGATTGATCTTTCTGTTAAATTGTTACACATATGTACCTTGTGTCAGTCAATGTATTGGTTTCCCATTCGTCACAGAATACAATATAAAATCATTACTCCAACCCACAAATCCATCCATAGCACCGCACCCCCTTATATCTCTTCACTCGTCACTGTCTACCGCCCTAACTGTCCTCTATGATCTGGAAATGACCTTAGACTTCCATTCTCTGTTATACGAACATTTCACTCCCATCTCCAAGACTTTTCTCGAGCTGCATCGGTCATCTGGAACAATTTACCTGGGAAATCTGATTAATCCCCAACTACAGCAGCTACAAAACTGCCCTAAAATCACATTTGCATAGTCAGTCTTATCACATGACCTGATCATAGTGTAGAGTACAGAGGAATAGAAAAATAACATCTTTTTGTCCTTCCTCCTCTGTTCCTCAGATCCTGTCCTCTCCATCTAGAAGTTACCCTGCACTCCTTGCACTTAGTGTCTGTTTACTCACAGATACCAGTTGGTGACGGACTCATACAGCTTCAATTGCACAACCTTTTCTATTAAAAGATGGCTGGACCATTGTAGCAAACAAGCCGTCTTTTACCTCTTGTGCCCCCCTATCTCCTCATAGAATGTAAGCTCTTGCGAGCAGGATCCTATTGTTTGATATGTTTATTTCTTACGCACATTGTAATGTCTCATTGTGTCCTCTGATTTGTAAAGTGCTACGGAATATGCTTGCGCCTGGTTGGTGTGTGATATGTTGTGATCTGTTAATTAATATACATGATAATTGTTCCTATAGATATGGTATTTCTTTGAGGATATATTTATTTAAGCTACACTGTGATATACGCTACAGGGCATTACATTTTATTCAGGAAAATATAGACAAAATAGGAGGGAAATCGTGTCTGGTTTTCACGTTTTTACTTTTTAAAAAAATTTAATAACACAAAGTGCTACTGAAAAACTTTATAAAATAGTTTTTCCTTTCCATTACGGTAATTTTTATTTCATATGGTGTCATCGGGGGTGGGGCTATAACCTTTAATAATGACGTTTTATTGACCTATTAGTCTATTTATTTATTTTAATTATTTTATTTACATTTTTTTAAAAAAACTTTTCTATTTATTTTTTTCAGATTGTGTCCCCATAAGGTCATAAGAGACCTTTGGGGACATCTGATCACTTTTTTTTTTTTTGTATTAGAGACTGATTTCCCCTGCAACTGGGGCTGGTACATTTAGACCCAGTTGCAGGAGGAATACAGCCTCCTGCACGTTGTATGTACACCTTACAAAGCTGATCTGGGTCTTCTCATTCATCCTGTTACTTCTAGTGGATAAAATTCTGACCATGGCCTTTTGATAAACAATCAATGTTCATGTGATGAATACACAGCTGCACAGTCCGTTACCAAAAAGGTGTCTGATTACTGCCCTATGACTAGTGGTGCACTGGTTTGCCCATCACATGACCATGGGCAGAATTTTATCCATTAGAAGTATCAGAATGAATGACAGCAAGCAGAGATCTAGAAAACCACCAGTGTAATTTTTTTCTCTTCTTTCTTATATGGTATCAATGCACATTTTTTTCTGAACCACTAGCCTCCTTTTTCTACATATGATCCTGTTTAATCCCCAATAGTAATCCTAATTTTTTGATGGATAAAAGTTTTTAAAAAGACTTGGTTCATGCTAGAAGCGTGTGCGATCAGAGATGCTGAACTAAGTCTAAGCCTGAGGCAATGGCAGAGGGCGTTTTATCGAGCGTGCGCGTTGGCGGTTGCGGCTTCGTGCTAGAAGCGAAGCACACGATCAGTGATGCTACTGTTGCTGCTAGTGCCTTGCTGAGCTGAAGTGAAAGCGAGAATGTCACCTATTATTTCATACTTTGCCGCTTTCTCATTCGGCATTGTATAGATTGCCTCGGCAATGTGTGAAATGACAAATCGTTTCATACATCTCCAGCTGGTTTTAGGCTTTCTATATGATGCCTAGGCATTTAATAGAATGCCAGATTTCACAAATGGCTGGTAACATACACATGGATTTTTATTATTTATATTTTATTTAATATGTAACCCATTGACATATATATGTATGTGGAAGCAACCTTTGTCTATAAAGAGTTAAAAAAAAGGGTGCTCAGGACTCTCATTACATAAATTCCATAAACAGATTTTTTGCGGGGAGAACAGGGTTTCCGGAACACTAGGGAGGGACAATATGAGTTGCATTCACATATTCTCATTTGGTATCACGCTGAGTTTCTTTTAGCATTGCTCTTTGGCTGAGAGCACCTGACAAGACCAGTGACCACTCATAATACTTCCTGCAAGTGACCTTTTTAACTTTTTTTTTTTTTTTTTATAGACACAACTTAGAGTCCCCACACTTGGTTTAGATGAATATGGTGAATTCTACAGTAGGATCTCTTAGCACTTATTAGCAAAGTTTACATTAATAAATAGTACAAGCGAATGTATATCTTATAAGAGAAAAATGCTCCCTTCTCGACTTATCCCACGTGTGTCTATGTGTGGTCATCCTGTTGTAATACTCATATAAATATAATGATGTAAACATTGCGTGCTTTTGTATGAGTTTGGACAGCATTGACTAATTAACACGTTACACTAACAGCGTTGGCAAACACTATTACATATGCTGGGGTTATGCTAATTGGCATAATGCATGATGGGTTACAGTAAACATCAGAGGGACTAGTTACTACAGCACTTTCTTCTTCTTATAGTTAACATTATGTTGATATAGTATTGCTGAATTACTGTGTAAATCTTAATTTTTGAATTACAATATACGCTAGCTTGTTTTTTTTCATTTATATTTGGGCACAAACATTTTTGCTTACTAGTTTTCATATTCAGGTGATTGAGCATTATCTGACAATGGAGAGGAAAAGATTGCCTTCTTATTTGGCTTTGTATTCACTATTACATTGCTTCTTGTATAATTAATAAAGAGATCAGAGGAAGCAATGCGCTTAGCTCCCCTTGATCTTTTGCTAGACGTGTTCAATATTAAACGGATTATAAACTATTTCAATTCAACTAAATGTAATCAGATTATGGAAGTGTGTATGGATGGGGGTTGGAGCTTTTTCGGCAATGATATGCCCATTAAATATCCTTAAATTTAGAAGCTGAGTAAGATCAGCATCACTGTCAACTATTGTAGCACTATAGATGTTTTCCTGCTATATAGAGCAGGAAAATATATATTTTAGAGAAATATATTTTATATTTTTTCTCCCTTTCTTCTAACATATCACCAATGCTATATAAAGCTTAGGGCTCGTTCACATCTGCGCCCGGTCTCTGTTCTGCAGGTTTCTGTTTCCTGCACAAAACAGAGGCAGGAGACAGAAACCTGCAGGAGTCTCTCTCACCCATTCATTTGAATGGGTTTGAAAGATGTTGGGCCGTGAGCGGCGGTGAGCGTGTCATGCTCTCTGCCGTGAAACCGTTTTTTAAAATTCGGACACAGAGTCAGACATGCAGTACTCTGTGTCCGATTTAAAAAAAAACGGTTTCTCGGCGGAGAGCATGAAACGCTCACCACTGCTCATGACCGGACCTGGTCTGACAGGTTTCCGTCTTCTGCATGCAGAAGACGGAAACCACAGAACGGAGACCGAACTCTAGTGTGAACCTAGCGTTAGTTATACATGTAAAGGTAAGTTCACATGGTGGAAGGTGAGACAGACTTCTACCTCCAATTCCTTTAGACTTTCTGTCCCTTTTGATTTTTGTGGTTGGAAATTTGAAATTCTGCTTCAGATTTTCACTGTGGCTTTTACTCAGCTGTTGTGTTTTTCTAAATCAAAACAAATCACTTATACCTATGGAAATGCTGGCATTTCCGTATAGTTATAATGTAAGCAGAAAGTCTGCAGAGGAAAATTCTAACCATGCAGTTGGGGATAGAAGATGAACACATATTCTACCTGTTGGTCACCATAACTGCAAGTGTTTCCTGTAAGATATATCTTAAAGGAATAACATCACTGATGCTGCAATCATCCCTGCCCTCTTTACCATCTACAATGCCATGTGCACTTCACCTTACAGCTATGAAACCAGAAAGGGAGTGGAACAAATGGCTTGCCTTGTTGCAGTTGGGTTGTAGGAAGTGATCCAGAGAGGAAGAACAGGAGGAAGTGGATGGGTCTGGTCAAGTGTTGGGACTAATGTCAGTACTAGCACCTAGCTTTGTTAAAGTTTCGGGCTGTGGCAGGTGTTGCCCAAAACATTGACTACAATTGTATATAGCTTTTCTCACAGATAAATAGAAGAAGAATCTGTGATGTTGTTATAAGTATATTCTGTATGTTCTGTTCTGCTTACTTATTCCGCTTTGTCTGCCTAGCAACAGTGAGGTAGTAATGGAGGAGGAGCTGAGCTTAGGGGGAGGAGTTATTAGACAAGGAGCCATGATGGAGCATGGAATAAAGTGTTCTGATCTACAAGAGTAACCATCTCATAGTGGACTTATTCCAGAAGACCTGCATCCTCACTACAACACTACAATTGGTGACGAGGATTAAGAATAATCAGCTAAAGGTATTTCACTGCTACAGAAACCTGTTTACAAGACTGCAATCCTAGCACCAGCCATGGCCTGCTTACCCTCCTTTGCTGTATTTGATGTGCACCAGCCCCATGCAAACTTAGCAGCATGCTGGAATAAATGGCTGAAACGCTTTGAGATATTCCTGCAAGCAATGAACATTACTGACAATACAAGAAAGAAAGCCATGTTATTACACTATGCAGGGGAGCAAGTCTATGATATCTTCACAACTCTGCCCAATACAGGGGAGGACAGTGACTATGAGCTAAGCAAAGCAGCACTAACTAAGCATTTCTCTCCATACATAAATGCAGCTTTTGAAATTTTCAAGTTTAGACAGTCAAAACAGTCAGCAACAGAAACCATTGATGAATATCATGTCCGCTTAAGACAACTTGCAGCTTACTGTGAATTTGCTGATATAGACAAGGAAATTCTGATGCAAATCATACAAGGTTGTGTGTCCTCTAAGTTAAGGAGACAAGCACTCAGAGATCCCACCATGACTTTAGCAAAGCTACTGGACATTGCACGTATTCATGATGCAGCAGAGAATCAAGCTAAACTTATAGAGAACATAGACTGTATACCAGAGCAGCCATCTTCTGTAGCAAAGCTCACTCAGAAGCCACATGTGCCTCACACACAGGCAGCAGCCTGCTACAACTGTGGAGGTCCTTATCCTCATCAGAAACCATGCCCAGCAAAGGGAGTAACTTGTCATAACTGTGGGAAACAAAATCACTTTGCAAAAGTCTGCAGATCAAAATCACAATCTTCTCTCTCTGCTAAACAAGCCTTGCCACAGAAAGTTCAGGCAGTGCAGTCGGTGTCCCCTGCGGATGAGCCCAGCAGCACCTGTTTATTCTCAGTGACTGAGGGGTCTCACAATGTGCATGCAATGTCTAATCCCAAACAAGTTAATAAATGGCAATCCGGTGGAAACACTGGTAGATACAGGGGCGTCTGTCAATGTTATTAGTCATGCCACTTATAGCCAGCTAAAGAACAAACCTGCTTTGCAATGTACTAACCTGAAGATATATCCTTATGGTTCAGCTACTGCATTACCTCTATGTGGCAAATTTCAGGCATTACTAACGGCTGATGGGAAATCTATCACGGACACTTTCTATGTAGTGGAGTGTTCTGCAGACACTCTTCTCAGCTGCAGTAGTGCGGTATCTCTGGGCCTAGTGAAACTGGCAAACAGCGTAACACACTCTTCTGTCCAAACTATTATGCAGAAATATCCTCAACTCTTTCAAGGCATAGGAAAGCTGAAAGACTTTCAAGTGAAATTGCACATTGACCAGTCAGTCCAGCCGTCAGTTCAACCTCACAGGCGCATCCCATTCCATGTCCGCAAGCTAGTGGAGAAAGAGCTACAAGACCTTGAGACAGATGATGTTATTGAACGTGTCGAGGGCCCAACTCCCTGGGTCTCACCAATTGTTGTTGCGCCTAAACCTAAGCAGCCTGGTAAAATCAGGTTATGTGTGAATATGCGACATGCCAATCGAGCCATTCAAAGAGAAAGGCACATTACGCCTACCATTGATGATATTCTCACAGATCTAAATGGTGCAAAAGTATTCTCAAAAATTGATCTAAAATCTGGTTATCATCAGCTTGAATTGCATCCAGACTCCAGATATATCACAACTTTTAGCACTCATGTCGGTCTAAGAAGGTTCAAGAGGCTGAATTTTGGCATTTCATCGGCTGCAGAAATCTTTCAGAATGTTATCAGGCAGGTTCTTTCAGGAATACCTGGAGTCCTCAATGTTAGTGATGACATCCTTATCTTTGGCACAACCCAAGAGGAACATGACAATCACCTAGAACAAGTCTTTCAGAGACTGCAAGCCTGCAATTTAACTGTAAACCATCAAAATGCGAGTTCAACAAGACGTCATTGAATTTTTTTGGCTACATTTTTTCTGAAAATGGTGTTTCTGCAGACCCTGAGAAAGTAGCAGCCATAACCACTGCTAGCCAGCCACAAAATGTCTCAGATGTTCGAAGTTTTCTTGGTCTGGTCACATACTGTGGACGATTCATTCCTGATCTGGCTACTGTTTCTGAACCCCTACGACAGCTCACTAAAAAGGATACTTCTTGGTCATGGACAGTTGAACATCAATCAGCTTTTGATACACTTAAGTCCAGTCTTTCTAGTGACACGGTCATGGCCTATTTTGACCCACTAAAGTCTACTGAGCTCATTGTGGATGCCAGTCCTGTAGGCCTTGGTGCAATTTTAACTCAGGTGTCCAAAACTGGCAGTATCTCCACAGTCTCCTATGCGAGCAAGGCTTTAACAGAAACGGAACAGCGCTATTCTCAAACTGAGAGGGAAGCTCTCGCAGTTGTATGGGGATGCCTTCATTTTCATCTTTACCTCTTTGGTCGTCCATTCACAGTGGTCAGTGATCATAAACCACTCATTCCAATCTTCAATAAACATTCATCAAAGCCACCCCCACAACTTGAACGCTGGCTACTCCGCTTGCAGAACTATTGCTTTCACTTGAGATATGAGGCAGGAGCTGGGAACCCTGCAGACTATTTTTCAAGACACCCTTCAACACAGTCTACCAAAGATGACTTGCCTGCCACTGTCTTAGCTGAGGAGCATGTAAATTTCATTGTTACACACTCTGTGCCAAGAGCAATGATCCTCGAAGAAATTAAACATGCGGTGGATTCTGATCCCCAACTTCAGTTGGTAATTGACACTGTTCGGTCTAAAAACTGGAACTCTTTTCTAGCTGAGACTCGTCTTCAACCGCAGGGCCAAACAGCATATTTGCAGGCCTTCTTTAATGCAAGACACTCTCTTTCTGTATCTGACTCAAACATACTACTACGTGACAACCGCCTGGTCATTCCTCAGAAACTTCAGAGTAGAGTGATCGATCTGGCCCATGAGGCCCATCAAGGTATAGTTAAAACAAAGCAATTACTTAGGGAGAAAGTATGGTTTCCTGGACTAGATAAACAAGTGGAAGCACTTATTGCCACATGTATACCTTGCCAAGCAACTACGGTGGACCATAGCCGAGCACCAGTACAAATGACACCTCTGCCAGACAATCCATGGACGGCTGTGAGTGTTGATTTCTGCACTTTGCCAGATCATTCCTATTTACTGGTTGTCATAGATGATTTTTCTAGGTTTCCAGTCATTGAACCCGTTTCCACCACCTCTGCAAGAGCTGTCATACCAAAACTGGACAAAATCTTTTCTGCATATGGCATACCTGAAACAGTGAAGACTGACAATGGGCCACCTTTCAATAGTGCAGATTTTCAGTCTTTTGCAACTTATCTCGGTTTTAACCACAGGAAAATAACTCCTTACTGGCCTCAAGCCAATGGTGAAGTGGAGTGCTTCATGCAATCAATCAACAAAACTCTTCGGATTGCTACCATGTAACACAAGGATTTACAGCAAGAATTGTACAGGTTCCTTAGACAGTACAGAGCCACCCCACACTCTACTACAGGAACTCCGCCAGCGACTGCGCTTTTCGGCAGGCCTTTGCGCATTAAGCTTCCAAACATGCTAGTAGTTCACGTCCAGACTCCATTGGTCCTCAATGATTCCCTTGCCAAAGGCAGGATGAAAAGATATGCAGATAAGAGAAGTTGTCGCTTCAAACAGCTGGATGTGGGAGACTGGGTCCTTGTTAAAAGGCTGAGACCCAGTGACAAGTTATCATCCCCTTATCATCCAGAACCCTTTCAAGTCACACACGTCAAAGGTACCATGGTTACTGCTCAACGCCAGGGTCATCAAGTGACACGAAATGTCTCCCATTTTAAAAAGCTTCGTGACTACAATCCAGGAGCAAGTGCAGAGGAGACAGATGATGAGGAAATTTCACCAGGTACAACTGGTTCAGCAACACCAACAAGAGATACCGAAAATTCACAGACTGTTTCTGATAACGAGATGTCTCAACGCTACCCGACAAGGATAAGTCGAAGGCCACCAACGCACCTCAGGGACTATGTTCTGCAGTAAAATTTTCTTTTCAGTTCGGACCTTTTATTTATTGTTCATTTATAATGTTTGCATTTTATTTTATTTTTTTTATAAGAAGGGGAGAGATGTGATGTTGTTATAAGTATATTCTGTATGTTCTGTTCTGCTTACTTATTCTGCTTTGTCTGCCTAGCAACAGTGAGGTAGTAATGGAGGAGGAGCTGAGCTTAGGGGGAGGAGTTATTAGACAAGGAGCCATGATGGAGCATGGAATAAAGTGTTCTGATCTACAAGAGTAACCATCTCATAGTGGACTTATTCCAGAAGACCTGCATCCTCACTACAACACTACAGAATCCATATTCTCTAACACAGGCAATATGAAGCAGGGACAGATTTCCAAGAGAAATAATGGCGACTAGTTATCATCCATCGAATCTGAGTACATGTCATTAGATAGCAAAAAGGAAACTTGGCCAGATGTGAGTTACTGTTGTAAATAATGTAGATGACTGGGTGAGTATTGGTGTTTGTACACACATTAAGTTATGGATGACACATTTCCCCTTTAGATGCAATGGAGGCAAATTAAATGGGGTTTACAGGTTGTTAAGTTGGGCTATCCCCTTTAAAGACAAAAGTAATAATGATAAGACCCACTAAAGTGTCAGAAATATGTTCGTTCTATATATTGTGAATATAGAGTTTTATTCTTTATATATTGTTTATCTTTCTAAATGTGAACAATATGGTTATTTGAATGCACTGATGCATAAAGGTGTACTGAAAAAGTATTAGGAAAATGGAGAGTAGAGTGACATTACATTAGGCAGTACTAAAAATAAAGCATTTAACTTATGAATACAAAAACTAACACATGCTTTTATGATTTTGGATCATGGATGAATAAAATAAGTTCTAACAATAATGAGAAATGTGAAGAATATAAAATATTACTTTTGTTTCTGAAATCACCTGGTAAGTTGTAGCAATATTGATACAAACCCAATAATTCATTTTCTTATGAAGAATACATCACATTCAATGGATGATATAATATGCATAAGAAAAATGTCAACTTCTTGAATATCAGCTAGCTTGCAGTAAATAGTCTATTGCACCTTGGTAATTCATATTTTTTTTTCAGCTTGTTAATTGACAAGTAAATAATTAAACAGATATGGTAAAATAATAGGGTAATAAATATACACCTCTGATTATGTTTTAATGAAATTGTCATATGAAGACATCCCCTTTCCATATGCATTGTTAGGTCATATGAAAATCATGGAGGGGGTCCTGCTTGGGATCTTCCTCCTGAGTGAGAGCAAAAAACTGCTGATGGACCAAATGTCACATGGTTGACCATTCCTTTGAAATGAGCTGCATCCAATACTACATTTCTTCACAATTGGCACTGCAGAGGAATGTGTGTGAAAGTAGACGTATAAATATTGGTGGTGACATATTGTTCAATAGTTGACCATAGTTTGTGGGAGGTATTTAGCTGACTTGTGATTAAAACACCTCTTGGAAATTATGAAACTATATATAGGTTTTAGTAAGAAATACAGGTATAGCAATGATATAGTAGTAGTAATATACCATATTTTTCGGACTATATGATGCACTTTTTTTTCTACAAAATTTGGGAGGAAAAAAGGGGATGCATATTATAGTCTGAATGCATCACCCCACTACTACCGCCACCGGCTTCCAGCAGCAGGCTTCCTGCAGCGACAGGAGTGGGGTGATGCTGTGGACTCTGGGTTTGTCCGTGCTTATACATTGGATGACAGGTCTGTAAAGATGATGGCAGCCCTTCTGTTGCAGAGTGGTCACCATAGCTACCGAGTCCATTCAGATCGCGGGCATTACTACCTGTAAACCCCCCCAAACTGTCCCCCAAGCCAGTGGGCACTTTGTTGCAGGCCGACTCCTGTGCGGCGAGATTGTAGGAGTCGAACTATCTCTTTTATAGCCGAGAGCCTAATGAAGGCTCCCAGGCCTGTCATACTAATATTACTACTGAGGCTGGTCTATGACAATCCTCAACAGTAATGTACAGAATACCTCATAAATTGCAATACTGTTGTATTGCAGTATATGGGACTTGCAATCAAATGATTTCAGGTTCAAGCCCCCTAGGGGGGCTAATAAAATAGTTAAAAAAATAAATAAAAAGTTCTAAATAATTCCCTTTCCCTAGAATACATATAAAAGTAGAAAATGAATCCAAATGTATCCAAAATTAGTCTACAAACTTAAAAAATATTTTACCCTTAACATCGTAGTAGGAAAAAGAATCAAAAGATTGGTAAAACTCAGGTTTCAGGTTCAGGTGGTTCAGTCCAAAGTTTCGTTTTAGGTTGATTAAGTTAGGTACAAACCACAACTTGAGTTAATTTTAAACAGGCACTAATTTACTATTGTGGATATGACTAGACACTGGCATAAACAAGGCTCATTCTTAGCATAGTGTGGCGTATCTCTGGTACAATATGGCGCATATTTGTGCATCTAGGTTAGGCTAGACTTGCTCGACTTGTGGGTGTGGAACCTCATAAAAAGGTGCGTGGCTTAAATGTTTCACAATGCACCAAAATAGTGTCAAAAATTCTGACACCAACTATACGGTGGTATAAATGCTGCCTAGTCAGTCTAAAGATCAGCAACATTTATCATCCAGCATCAACAATAGGAAGGAATTCACAATTCTCAGTAGAGTATATGCAATAATAGTGTTTATTCACATAAACGGACGTTTCGCCCTTTCAAATACGGCCTTCATCAGACTCTATAACACGTAAACAAAGTGAAACACAATGAGACACAATACATTCTACAGGAAAATTAAACACATGAATATGCATATATATACAAAAACCATTATTGTCACAAATCTTATAGTAGTAAATACAACTAAATAAAGACAATTAACCAAGGCACACGTATCAAGGGAAAAATGAGGCTCCACAAAGAGGCTACATCATATTCGTGATTCAGGCCACCCGGTTCTATGGTCTGCAGTTTGTGGATCCTGAAGGCCTCCCTACTTTTAAGGGTCTGAATCCCGTTCCCCCCTCTGCGAGGTATTAGTACTTGCTCTAGCACCTGTGTGTCTGTAATATATGAAATGATAGGGAATAGGAAGCAAAAGGTTGAGGCACTGGATGTCAGATGAGTGCTGTTTAATACTATCGATCACTTGCTGGGTGGTCTCACCCACATAGTCAAAATCACATGGACACTTTATGAGGTACACAACGTATGTATGTAGTCCCTGACCTTAAATCCTTGTCCTGAGGATGGTAGATATATTCCCCTCTGATGACATTAGAGCATTTCACTTAACAACATAACAGATTATATATATATATATATATATATATATATATATATATATATATATATATAGTGTATATATATTATAGTATATATATAGTATATATATATATATATAATATATATATATATAATATATATATATATATATTTATATATACATATATATATATATATATATATATTGTATATATATATATATATATATATATATATATATATATAGTATATATATAGTAATCCGATGGCTGGTCAGGTAATGGAGGGGGTGTACATCTCACACAGACTACTAAGGTGGGTGAGATGAGAATACTCCAGATAGAACATTTCTCAGCAGATAACTATTGTCTGCTGAGGGTTATTTCAGAGTTCCAGTTACTGGGCTGGATTTTTAGGAATGGCAGGTGGGTTTGTAGTGGGACCTGTCCTTCCACCCCCCTCCAGTCCACACTTTGGGGATGTTCGGCAGCGAGTCAGCTGGAGAGAGTCTCCTCGTCAAGGAGGCTTAAGAAGTTGCTCCAGCAGCAGACTTTGGCAGAGCTTGGCTGGAGTGCCAGAGAGGTCGTTTTTTGGAGCTGTGTCCTGAATTATTCCTGAGTTCCTGAATTCCTGAGTTATAACCCCGCTATTGAAAAAACCCCTCCCTTGACCCATTTTGTTCTGCTAACTATCGACCCGTCTCTAACCTCCCCTTCATCTTGGAACGCCTGGTCTAATCTCGTTTAATCTGCTATCTCTCTGCTAACTCTCTGCTTGACCCCTTACAATCTGGTTTCCGTGCTCTGCACTCTACTGAAACAGCCCTCACAAAAGTCTCCAATGATCTCTTAATGGCTAAATCCAATGGTGACTTCTCTCTTCTTATTCTTCTGGACCTCTCTGCAGCTTTTGACACTGTTGACCATCAACTCCTCCTCACTATGCTCCACTCAGTCGGCCTCAATGACACTGTGCTCTCCTGGTTCTCCTCTTATCTCTCAGACCGCACTTTCAGTGCATCATTTGCGGGCTCTGTTTCTTCCCCTCTTTCTCTTGCTGTTGGGGTTCCTCAGGGCTCGGTCCTAGGCCCCTGCTCTTTTCTCTCTACACAGCCCCCATTGGACAAACCATCGCTAGATTTGGCTTCAGGTACCATCTTTATGCTGATGACACCAAATTATACACATCTTCCCATGACATCACCCCTGTACTCATACAGAACACCAGCGGCTGTCTTTCTGTTGTCTCTAATATCATGTCCTCGCTCTATCTGAAACTAAATCTCTCTAAGACTGAACTACTACTGTTTCCACCATCTAATAGATCTGTCCATGATATATCCATGTAGTCTCAGGCCTTACTATAACTCCTAGGCAGCAGGCCCACTGCCTCGGGGTTATGTTTGACTCAGACCTTTCCTTCACCCCTCATATTGAATTACTCGCACGCTCATGTCACCTCCACCTCAAAAACATCTCCAGAATACACCCCTTCCTTACTAGAGTTACATTAAAGACACTTATTGTCTCTCTGATTCATTCTCGCATTGACTACTGTAACTCCTTACTAATCGGTCTTCCCCCTCACTGAATTCTCCCCTCTACAATCTAGTCTGAATGCAGAAGCCAGGCTCATATATCATTCTAGACGCTACAGCGATGCCTCTGGTCTGTGCCAGTCGCTACATTGGCTGCCTATTCATTATAGAATAAAATATAAAGTTATCACTCTCATCCACAAGGCTCTCCATAATGCCGCACCTCCCTACATTTCCTCCCTCATCTCTGTCTACCGCCCAACCCGTACTCTCCGTTCACTCAATGACTTAACACTCACATCCTCTATTATCAGAACCTCCCACGCTCATATACAAGACTTCTCCCGAGCTGCACCACTTCTCTGGAATGCTCTACCCAGGACAATCAGATTAACTCCCAATTTCTACAGTTTCAAACGCAAACTAAAGATGCATCTTTTCAGACAGGCCTATCACAATTTCTAATGTAAACCCTTCCATACTATAATTAGAATCCCCAAAATGTAACCCTCCTCTGTCCCCGCTCCCACATGATATGATGCCAGATCAGGCTAACTTTATATGTCCAAGCTCCATCCACATGTTAAAGGACACAACTAGTGACGGCTCATAAAGTTTTATGTTTATGTAATGACAGTAACCTCTATTACAACATTGTCTGACCTCTGTATAAGCAATACCGCTCCTGCTACCTCTTGTGTCACCCCCTCTACCTCATAGATTGTAAGGTCTTGCGAGCAGGGCCCTCATTCCCATTGTGTGAAATGACTTTTCTTGTAAAGTATCTTTCTGTCTGTATTTGAACCCTACAAATTGTACAGTGCTGCGGAATATGTTGGCGCTATATAAATAAAATTTATTATTATTATTAATTATTCAACTGGCTTTTGATTTCTGTTACTCTAGGTGAGGTAACCTATCCTATGTTTAGTTAGAGCCTAGCCGGGCAGTATTTATTTTTGTACTGTTTCCTTTTGTTGCTGCACTACCTTTTTGAGTGAAAATAAACTCTACCTTTATTTGGACTAAAGAAACTGGACTTGTGTGTCTATGCCACCCCACCTAGCAACCCCAGACTCTGACAATATATATCATATCTTGCTACTACTTTTCTACCTTTCTGATATTTCTTTATTCGATGTGCGAAAAATGTCCTCTTAAACTTATACTATTTCTCTTCTCTGAGTATCATTTTCATTTGATTCAAAATGACTCCTTTACTCAACTCAATCTCATGCTTAAGGGTCATGAATGATTTTTGAATTTGTATGTAATATACTCTACTGAGAATTGTGAAGTCCTTCCTATTGTTGATACACTGGATTTGGACCCTACTTTCACTATGTGGTCGAGTATAGCCTACACCTTGTATTACCATCCAGCATCAGCCACTGTGATAAATCTGGCATATTTTCAGGCTGCTGGTCTAAGTTTGCACTGTCTAGATAATAGTAAATGATGACCATAGTGTTTGAAATCATCAGGGCTCCTAGAAGTAGCCCATTTTTAGTTCTCTAAGGCAAACATAGCGAAAGTTATGTCAAAGTGAAAGTGACAGGTATGTTTAGGGGAAAATGGATGGTAGGCAGGGGATACAGGCTGCTATTTTAACCAAACACTGCGCTGACACTTGCTTTTACATATTTTAACATTTAAATTTACCATTTTCTTTGAGGAATGGGGTTTTGTTGTGATTGTTTTTTAAGAACATGACATTGTTATATTTAAAAAAGCAATGGTTTTATATAAAAATTAGCTTATTTTGGTGACTTAAAAGTTGAATAAGTTTGTTATTTTGGAGAAAAAAAAAATTCCCTCCATGGGAACAGATGTGAAATCAAAATGGCATTGGCATTGAAAGATGTAAGGGAAAGGGTGTTTTTGACTTAGGGACCTTTTTTAATATATTTTTTTTATGCCCTGACTGTGGCACTAAAATTGTGATATAATAGAATGTAATGAAAGAGAGAACATGTCTTGTTCAGTGGCTGCAGTGGTGGTAGCTGTGGTAACATGAATGGCAGTACAGTATGGAATAATATAATAGACCATGGCATGGGATATGTCTGGCTGAGTGGTGATTTTGCGCTATACACTGCAATGCCTACAATTGTACTAAAGGATTGTTCCAGGCAGAATGTTAGGGATCACCTATAACCAAGCATTTATCTGTTAGAGAAGACATGGGTTTTAAAGGAAACATTTTGTTACCACCTTTAATGATCATACACATACGTTCTCAATGGCAGTCTCAGTGTCCCTATTACCAGCCACAGTGAACCCAATCACATAACAAACACCTAATGTGAGTAAGAGTCCCCCTTTGTCATCCACAGTGACCCAATTCTGAGTCACATGCAGTTGGGCCCTTTTTCTTATTGCCTAGAGACATCTCAAGATGAATGATATAAAAAGTCCAGATTTGAGGAAGAAAAAACCTTCTTCATTGTTCTTATTTCAAGCCAATGGCAAAGGACAGGCAGGAAGAAACCATCTTTATTCCATATTATTATTCACTGAGCCCCATTAGCTGTTACAGAATCCTCATTGTGAGCCACAGTGCCCACATTACTCCCATTACAAGATATAGAGCTACCATTGCTAACTACACTGCTCTGTCTCAGGTTCCTAGAAAGGTTAGACATAGATTACTGCATTTAATTCCTTTTAGAGTATGTTCAATCTTTTATATGAAAAAATACATGAGGAAATAAATGGATTAGAAACATAATAAATGTTATTACAAAAATACAACAGAAAACATTGCACATATAAAAGAGCGAATGTTCTATTTTGTTAGCTTTTCTTGTCTCCTTTACTATACTTCTTATGTGTCACCAAGCTTAATGCAGAGGTAGTAATCTTCTAAGTATAAAAAACAGAATTTCACAAAAAAAAAATAGGTGTCTGTATAAGTAACAGATTGTATGTATCTTCAAGTCAAAGCTTGCAAGCAGTGTTATTACAAAAATAAAAATTACTTGGAGGGAAAAAAATTCCATTGTCATATTTGTTCTGGGTACTTTGTGTAGAGCGCTGATACATAACGGAATTAAATTATAACTCCCCCCCCCCATAGACAATGCCCTGTGATATTTGGCACTATGACATTAGTAGTAAATCTTTATGTAATCTGTGAGGTAGGACCTTTGTGAATATTACTTGTTTTCCCAGCAAATCCCGCAAATATTTGATCAAATTGAGATGATGAAAGTTTAGGGGTCAAGACAACACCTTGAACTATTTGTTATATTTCGAAAAACCATTGTCAAAATGTTTTGCAGTTTGGCGGCGCATAGTATCCCCCTGAAAAAGTCTACTGCCATTGCAATGTAGTGGCATGTTTTGTGTGCAACAACATTTTATTCTTGGCAAAATAGCACCCACATAAATGTCAGAAAAAAAACATAATCCACAGCATTACACTGGTCCAGCCAACTTGGATTTTACTGATGCATCCTGATACCATAATTTCCCCAGATGAGCAGCACACAAATACAGTAGTTACTATTTTCTTATTTCTCATTTGTGAAGTCACATGACCACTGACAGTAGCCTTCACTCATTTACAGAGACTTGCTGTACTTCAGTTGTTAGCTATCTTTTGAAACTCTAGGTTTCTAAATTCCTATGAGCTTCAGTTTCTTGTTATAGTTTCATAGTGTTCCCAGTGCATTGTAATGTGTCCAGTCCTTTAGTTTAGTTCCAATATTTCTTTATTTTTCTGTTTGTTTTTACTTTCTCTATAAGAATCTGCCTTTTGACCAGTTTCTGTGTTGAGTTCTTCCTAAACCTGACATCAACATCTTACTTGTGATTGCTATTTGCTGGAATTAGATATAAGGGCAATGATCAGTTGCCATTACAGCTGGGAGCCACTTGCAGGCTCCCAATCTCGCCATCAGTACATTTCTACTCTAGGCTGTACCAAGCAGCATGTAACAGTAGTATATGCATTGCAGTGTATTAGTGATCAGAGGTTCAAGACTCCTAGGGGGGTTTAAAAATAAAAGTTTAAATTGATATATGTTTATATTTTAACTAGGGTTGAGCTGATCTTGAGATTTCAGGATCGTTTTTAAAATCCGATTTCCAATCATTTTCCATCCGAACCTGATCCTGATCCCAATCTTAATGCAAGTCAATAAGATTTTTTAAAGATCGAAAATCGGATTTTATAAATGATCCTATTCACTACACAGCAAAAATTGAATGCTGCTGCTGCTGCTGCTCCCCGTTGTTCATGGTCCTCTCCTCTCTCATTCACACACCTGCAGAGCGCCATACGCGCCCCCGCCTACATAGGCTAGTGTTACAGATGCTGGGAGTAGGCGGGGCTTGTTGTGGCTTAGTAGAGTGTGGGCGGGTACAGGGCGTCACTCACATCTCCCCTCCCAGTACCCACCCACACTCTCCTAAGCCAAAATCCCCGCCTTCTCCCAGCATCTGTAACCCTAATTTTAACTTCTTTAGCTTCTTGTGTCTGACAGTTATAACTCCCTCTCTTAAGGTTGTACTGGTATTAGCCAACCATTAAAGCCATAGACCTTACTTGGATTGTAAGTTTGCAACTTCAAAAACGAGCATCAATCACATACTTATCATTACATATGTACACGCATAAACAATGTAATTCACTGATAGTATATACAACTAAAGATTTCCATTACAGAAGACCATAAGAAAGTTGCGCAAATACAGTTTTTCTCTAATTCTACCTCTTTCTAAATTTATTTCCAGCTTCCTAATTCAGTATATTGTACAGAATATTAAATGGTTCCACTGCAAAGTACAATTTGTACCACAAAAATTAAACTTACAGCTATGTGAACCGAAAAGTAAAAAACCTATGGTTTTTGAAAGGTGAGGAATAAATAGACAGACATTCTGGCAGTCTACATTGTGCTTTGTTTACAAGGTATCAGCCTATTAAATGTACTGCTATCCCCCTAAGGAAATATCTATCTATCTATCTATCTATCTATCTATCTATCTATCTATCTATCTATCATCCATAAGTAACAGTCTATCATTTTATATCTTTGTCCACTTTATAAGTAAATAGCTTTTACACTTTGCAGCCAAAATCCAATACCCAGTTGGCATTACGGGATACTCTGATTGTATTACAGCTTTCTTCTTTCTCTAAATTTTCCCTACTATCACATTCTACTGTGTGATGGGCACTAAAACACATTTTGGATCTTGTTCAAGTCTTAAAAAACAAACGTCTTAATACAGTTTACTAAATCAAAGTAAGCATTATAAAGAATAGAAAAGTAATTGTGTTTCTTATCCATCCTGATGAGGTTCATCCAATCTCTTTCTTCAGCACGATGTCATCCATCTCAATCGGTTAGTACAGGGACAAATCAATGGTAATGGACAAAACTCCAAAGTGGACTCACTGCATCATTCAGACTTAAGGATGCCATCTGTATGAGCTGGGATAGATATATCATGGTGGACAGACCCTTCCCAGCATGTGAATGTTGGAAATTGCTCAATGCCACTTAAAGAAAGCATTTTTCATGTTGGAAAAGACATCTTCACTAAATCAAGTTAACCCTTTGTTTGACCTATTGACTAAGAAAATGGGCTACGTTACATTATTTTCTAAGAGAACATGAAAAATAGAATTGTTTCTCTGAATTTGTTGTATTTATCACAGGGATAAAAATTTATAATGCAAACATAGGTCAATGTTCATTACCTCCAAAACAGGCTGCTGCATTGCAAATGTACGATTTTATTGTGAGAGAACAAAAGGGCAATTTGTATGATGGCACAGTCAAACCAATCTCATATTAAACAGCAGTGTAGCATTTATAGGTGTCTGCCGTTGTAAATAAGAGTACACACAAGTGAAATTTACTCTGTAGGCCAAGTTGACCTAAAGGCAGCGGTAGAGGTAGTCTTGTTAAATAGACTGGTAGAGAAAGCAATGATCGTGGATAGAGAAAAACATTCATCAAATACGCTTGGCTTATGTTAGTGGGATTCTATTTTATGTTGAAATGCAAGGGCAAAAGTTTTAGTTTACTCAGTAAATCATTGTATTTACAACTAGAATATTGTACAGCTAGATTTACCATACACTATATCTTTTAAAGTGGGTATTGACTTGAACAAATGTCATATAGACATCCACCCACATTATAGAGCACTGTACCAAATTTAATGTCACATTATTATTATTATTATTATTATTTACCTAATTTGATGTCATTACAATATTTTGCATACTATGAATATTTTTATGATCCATATGAAACAAAACCTTTTTGTCATATTAAGCTATATGGGCATCACAGATTGGAAGGTACCACTTTTCTCTCTACCCATCTTAATCGACACAGCAGCAAAGTTTATTTCTCACCATGCCGATTTATTAAAGAGACTATGTTAGAAGTGATTTGAGAAGTAATTTTATTAAAAAATATCTTTTGTGTCCTCTAAAATATGGAATGCTATATAACTAGAGATGAGCGAACAGAAAAATATTTGATGTTTGTTATTCATTTCGAATAGCCGTTCAATATTCGACTATTTGAACGACTATCGAACCCCATTATATTCTATGGGGGGAAATGCTTCGTTTCAGGGGATCCCACCATTCGACTCAGGAGGGTCACCAAGTCCACTTTGACACCTCAGCAAATGATGCCAACACCTCTGCAATGCAACTGGGACAGCAGGAGAATTATGCCTGGGGACATCTAACACACCAAAGTCCCTGTATTACCCCACTATCACAGCCTGACAACTGTACACTTTCCACATTCAATAAAACCTCTATCAAAGTGGGAAAATACCTGGAAACCTTCTTTACTCCCCAAATGGATGGACACAAACCCAAATTTAAGCTAAAGAAACATTAACAAGCACCCTTTTAAATCACGTTGCCCATGATAACCACAGATGGAATAGGCAATAGGAAATCCAACAATACCCACCCTGAACTGTCATTGTGGATGTGTGTGTAATGTGGTAAGACCTTCCAAAATTCACTTTTCTAGCCCTTAACATAAGCCCATCCAAATTAAGTTAGAGGCCCTTAAGCTGAGCTACCAGCAATTATTGAGGCCCTTTAGGTGACTTCAGCCTTTTACCTGCAGAGTTTTAGGTCCTTTAGCTTAGTTCAACCTTGCACCAGCAGAGATTTGTTGGTTCTTTGGGTGAGTTGAGCCTTTAAACAACAGAGATTTTGTTTTTGGCACTTGGAGTGAGCAGAGCCTTTAAAAAGCAGTGTTTTTGGCACTTGGAGTGAACAGAGCCTTTAATATACAGTGTTTTTAGCCCTTGGTGTGAGTACAGCCTTTTAAAAGCAGTGTTTTTGGCACTTGGAGTGAGCAGAGCCTTTAAAATACAGTGCTTTTGGCCCTTGGCGTGAGTACAGCCTTTAAAAAGCAGTGTTTTTGGCCCATGGCATGAGTACAGCCTTTAAAAAGCAGTGTTTTTGGCACTTGGAGTGAGCAGAGCCTTTAAAAAACTGTGCTTTTGGCCCTTGGGGTGACTAGAGCTATGCAGCAGCAGTGTATTATTTTTTGGCCCTTGGGGTGACTAGAGCCATGCAGCAGCAGTGTATTATTTTTTGGCCCTTGAGGTGACTAGAGCCATGCAGCAGCAGTGTTTTATTTTTTAGCCCTTGGGGTGACCCCTAAAAAATTAGATTTCAGACCCTTGGGGAGTGAGCCCTAAAACATTAATTTTCAGGCCCTTGGGGGAGCCCTAAAACATTAATTTTCAGGCCCTTGGGGGGGAGCCCTAAAAAAATTAGATTTCAGCCCTTTGGGGGTGAGCCCTAAAAAATTATTTTGCAGGCCCTTGGGCTGGAGCCCTAAAAAATTGAGTTGCAAGCCCATGGGGGGGGGGGGGGGGGATAATGCATTTTTTTAATATAAAAAAAAAAATTCACATTCAGGAGTAGGGGCTGGGGTTGTAGGAGGTGGATGAGGAGGATGAGGAGGATGAGTAAATTGGGTGCTGGCAGCTTCTCTCCAGTACCTGGACTCTGGAGTGGATACCCAGCTGGATATCCACGTCCTCGCCCATGTCCCCTGCTGCTGCTGGCAGCCCCTCTCCAGTACCTGGACTGTGGAGTGGATATACATCTGGGTAGCCACATCCTAGCCCATGTCCCCTGCTCATACTGATGAAGGACACTGCTGGCAGCCCCTCTCCAGTACCTGGACTGTGGATTGGATACCTAGCTGGATATCCACGTCCACATCCTTGCCCATGTCCCCTGCTGCTACTGATGAGGGGCACTGCTGGCAGCCCCTCTCCAGTACCTGGACTGTGGAGTGGATATACAGCTGGGTATCCACGTCCACGTCCTCGTGCACGTCCCCTGCTGTTACTGACAAGGGGCACTGCTGGCAGCCCCTCTCCAGTACCTGGACTGTGGAGTGGATATACAGCTAGGTATCCACGTCCACGTCCTCGTGCACGTCCCCTGCTGTTACTGACAAGGGGCACTGCTGGCAGCCCCTCTCCAGTACCTGGACTGTGGACTGGATACCCATCTGGATATTCACGTCCACGTCCTCGCCCACGTCCCCTGCTGCTACACTGCATGATTTGCAGATTAATTAAGCTCTGAAAAAAGCTGTTATTTCCTGCCTAACCAAAGCTAGAATGCACTGTATTGCTCTGAGACCAAGCTCTCCCTGTCACTCCAAAATGAAAATGAGACGAAGATGGCCGACACTATTCTTATGAATCAGAGGTCACATGTTTTCGGCAGCCAATGGGTTTTTTAAATTTTTTTCACTGCCTACGTTGTCATAGTTCCTGTCCCACCTCCTCTGCACAGTTATTGGTGCAAAAAAAGCGCCAGGGAAGGTGGGAGGGAATACGAATTTTTACTGCGTTTGCGGCCTTGTATTAGATTGGAATCGAATATCCCGAACGGCCTGATATTCAATCGAATACCTATTCGATCAAACGGCGTTCGCTCGTCTTTATATATAACATTACAAAGCAGAACACTCTCAACTTTGTTGTATTTTCTAGAGATATTGTGGTGTTAGTTTTCACTACCAATATCTTTATTGTAAGGGGGACCGGAATCATCACTCGGCAGTGGGCAACGGTCCCTGATGGTATACTTCTACAGTCTTGTAATGAAATAAGCACACTGCCAGATATCTAATGTTATATCACATTCTTTTTCTTAGAGGACATGAAAGGTTCTCTTTAAAGCTGAATAATTCCAAGCATTTACATGAGTAATATAAAATAATAATATTAATAAATAGGTATTTTCACAATATAGAAATCTGTGCTTCCCTGACAGCTCATCTAATATAAATCATTAAATGTCTGGTCACAGTTTGTTACAGAGTGCACTGAATTTTATGCTTTAGAGAAACTACAACTATACCTATTTTTACATATGCAGCTATTGCAAGTTGATATGAGGTTGACTAGTGAGATAAATAGCAGGAAATCGACAGAAATGTCTGCCTAAATGCTTCTATTTTCCCTCTCAAAATTCATTTCATATTTGTTTTAAATTCTGATTTTATTAATAGAGATGAGCAAACAGTAAAATATTGGATATTCGATATTCATTTTGAGTAGCCGCTCAATATTTGACTACAAATGGGTATAACCAAGCGTACTGGATGTCTCGTGCACGCGGTTCCTCCAGCAAGGGTTTAAGCAATCTTCTCTTGGCTAATATGGATGGCACGATATCCTGATAAATAGAAAGTTCAGTTCCTTCAAAAGCTACTTTCTCTGCAGCTTGAGCAGTGCTTAAGATTACTGCTGTGTCAGTGTATGAGAGCAATCCACATATTATATCCCTCAGGGGATCTCCTTGCTTAGGCTTGGGCCTTAGGGCACGGTGAATTCTTTCAACTACTACTTTTGGTGGCCCTTTCTGGGCCTAAGAGGTCGGTGAACAGTTTATCTGCCATGGTGGGAAGATCTTCAGGCACATGGACACACCATGATGTTCGGCGTGCTCAGGTCATCGCTGTGCCCTGAACGATGACATCACAGAAAAGTGCTGGATGTCACCAGGAGAGCACCGGACACCTCGAGTAGGCCAAGAAGAGATGACAGAAGGTGAGTATGGATGTTTTTTTTTTTTATCACCTCCCCTGGATCTCTACCTATTATATTCTGTGTCTGAAGAGACCCCAGAGTATAATGCAATGGCCATTTTAGTTTGCTAAAGATAAATCTCCATTTGGTTTTGTAAAAAAACAGACAATCTGGAATAATTAGGTGAAACCAAGTCACCCATCCCCGGATATCATATGCTCGCTGTTTCTTTTAGCTGTTGACATCTGCTGTCCATTAGCTTTATTAGCTTTCAGGTTCACAAGATTTGAGATGAGATGATCATGTGCATTTTGTTACACTTTTCTATAGATCATTTATGTAACAAATAATTATTTGACTTCTGTTACATTTCTGTCTGCCTGAACCAGTCTGCAAAGTATCCGCTGACCTTTCTTATTAATAAGGTATTTTCACTCATTGAAACTATTATTGAATCCTCTGGAGATCAACAGTTTTTGAGGACCTTAAAGTGATTCTATCATTAAAATGAAATTTGTTCTCACTAACACGTAGGAATAGCCTTAAGAAAGGCTATTCTTCTCCTACTTGCTTCTCTGTGCCGCCGTTCGGTAGAAATCATGGTTTTCTTCAGTATGCAAATGAGTTCTCTCACAGCACCGGGGGCGTCCTCATGCTGGAAGAGAAATCTCTAGCACCACCTCCATCTTCGTCTGGAACAGCCTCTCTCCGCATCTTCTTCCGGCGTTGGGTTCAAACTTCTATGCGTGCGCAGTTGGCTCTGCCATCGGGCCTTGGGCAGAGCCAACTGCACATGCCTTCGGTCATTTTTTTGTGGCCACGAGCGTAAGTGAAGACATCTAAAGGTAGGAGAAGAATAGCCTTTCTTAAGGCTATTCCTACATGTTAGTCAGAAAAAAAGAGTATCCAATGATAGGACCCCTTTAAACCATCCATTCTGGCATCATCAGCTATTATACAATCAAAGTCACTCAGACCACATTACTTATTCTTGATCTGCATTATAGAAACTCTTATTCATATATGCTTGTGTTTTTATGCTCTGAGCACATGCAATATGGTTGGTTATAATGTATATTTACAATACTAAGGGAAACTACAAAATTTCCTAACTGCAACCAAACAGTTTATGCTTGCAGAGATGTTTTTGTAATTTTAGATATAAAAGCTAATTTAATATAGAATAGTGTTATTTACCATACTAGAACTTTTTAAACTAAGGCTGGGTTCACACCAGCGTTGGCTCTCGTACAGGGATCCTGTTGCCCCTGTTGCAAGCAGCGCTTTTCTCTCCTCATTTTTCGCCCTTTTCAGGCAGAAACCAAGTGGAAATCATGCGGACCCCATTAAAATCTATGGGATCCACAGGTAACTGCTTTTTTAACATAAAAGATAAACAACACTGAAAGTAATACAAAGAACTCAGCCTCCCTCTCCTCCAAAGAGCAGTGAGTCTCGTCATCTGACCTACTATCAGATAACAGGCTGGATGTCTTAACAACAATGTATAAACAAATGGAGGAATCATTTCATATAGCAGGCAAACAAACCAGCAATGCTAAAGCAATTTATTTAGGGAAACTATTGAATTTACATAACCTGGCAGTATATATAGGATCCTTGGGATGGAAATAGCCCTTTAAGTACTTCCATTAGGTATATAAATACAAACTTCAACAAAGCCTATATGACACTTATGGTTCTTTTTTTCTTTCTTCCTTCCTTTTTTTTTTTTTTCTTACATAGCTTTCTTAAAATAATGTAGGTGAAGAAGGATCAAAATGACTAGTTATTTTCATGATTATAAGAATAAAATGCTTTAAAATTGGTTTGATGGACCATGTGTATTTTAGAGAAAGTAATAGTGCTGGCTGGCACTAAGTACACCCGTACAGGAGCTGTCCACAGTGCTGATAAAGCACGTCATTATAGGAAACTACTCTGACTGAAAAAAATGACTCTGGTCAAATCAGTTGTCTGCATTGGAAGAGAAAGGTAGTGCAAATTTCCATTTACTGTTAATGCTATGTACTGCAGGACTGTGCCAGTTCCAGGAACAGTAGGAAATTTGTATTCAGCCGTAGTAAACAAAGCACTACAAATAAAACCAAATGTTTACATAAGCATAAAATACCATACAGTGTCTGCTCTGCAGCCAGGAATAACAAATGCCAACATGCAAATGAGAAGAAAGTCACCTATTTCTTATTTACATATTTCAACATCAACATTCTTAAATGGAGCAGCAACACTTATCAAATGATGCTAATTGTTTTAACTAGTTTTACAAAAGTCGTAGTTGTATTTGTATGAAAGAATAAAACAATAAACAGATATGACAAAGCTACACGTAATAGAACATAATCTTACAGGGATTGTTCAGGATGCTTTTTTTTATTTTAAGCTGGGAAGGTGAAAATACTGTCCCTCATACTGCTCCGGTGTTTTCTTCCAGTGAAAGTCCCTGTTGCACATGACCACTGAGGCCAATCAGCAGCCTTATGCTTGGTTCACACCAGCGTACAGCTCTCCATTATCAGGTTTCCATCTTGTGCATGCGCTCACGGCTGGACACTTTTCAAACCCATTCAAATGAATGAGTTTGAAAAATGCCTGCAGGTTTCCGTCTCCTGTCCTTCCTGTCCTGTTTTGTGCAGGAAACGGAAACCTGCATAACGGAGTCCCGGGCACAGATGTGAATGAGCCCTTAGAGAAAATCACATGACAGCACTATATGTGACATCCTGTGTCCTTTCCTTAGGCTGCTGATTGGGCTCTGTGGTCACATAACTGCTAAGGTCAATTGGCAACGTAAGGAAAGGGACACAAAACGTCACTGCTGGCCAGGGCAAAAGAAGACAACAGAGCAGTGGGACAACACCATGCTGGTGCAACCAGGGACAGGTTAGTATGGTTTTTCCCAAGCCTAATTTAAAAATATTTTTTATCATGGGCATCCTTTTTAAAGGAATATTCTTATCTTAGATAATTATGACATATCCACAATATATTCTATATGTGTCTAATAATGGCAGCGTCTGCCCCTGGGACCCACATCTACCTCTACTATATGTTTTCTTGACTCACCTATATCTTGTCTGATGCTGTAACTGCTGTGAATGTGGAGAAGACTATACATGGACATTTTCTGCTATTCACATCAATGGGATTTCCAAACATAGTCAAGCATACTAGCTGAGATGTGGCCAGCGTTTATCAAATGTTAATGACTAGAGATGAGCGAACAGTAAAATGTTTGAGGTTCGATATTCGTTTCGAGTAGCCCCTCAATATTCGACTACTCGAATCGAATATCGAACCTTATTATAGTCTATGGGGGGAAAATGCTCATTTCAGGGGTAGGCAACATTCGATCAAATTATACTTACCAAGTCCACGAGTGAGGGTCGGGCTGGATCCTCCGAGAAATCGGCCAATCAACGCTGGTTCTTCTCCTACCTTTAGAAGTCTTCTCCGTGCAGCTTCCCCGCGGCGTCTTCCGGCTCTGAATTCACTCTGCCAGGCATCGGGCCTGGGCAGAGCCGACTGTGCATGCCCACACTACAAGCGGGCATGCGCAGTCGGCTCTGCCCAGGCCCAATGCCTGGCAGAGTGAATTCAGAGCCAGAAGACGCCGCGGGGAAGCTGCACGGAGAAGACTTCTAAAGGTAGGAGAAGAACCAGCGTTGATTGGCCAACTGTATAGCATTCGGCCAATCAATGCTGGTTCTGCATTGAACTTTTACATTCGAATAGCGAGTGGTACTCGATCGAGTACGAGTATTTTGAATACCGTAGTATTTGATCGAATACCTACTCGATCGAATACTACTCGCTCATCTCTATTAATGACATATCTTGTGGATAAATGTATATAATTAAAATACCCCTTAATGTTTTTCATAGTGCAGGTATACAGTATTTACTGCATTACATTACCTTTATTAAGATACCTAAAACCCCCATTCAGTGTGAAATTCTCTCATGGAAGCGTGAAATTTCAAATTTACTACATATCCATTGTGATGGGTAAAAAGAACATATATTTTTACCACAAATTTGAACCTTTCAATCAGAGGCGTAGCTATGGGTTCAGGACAGGGTAATAAACATGTCCAAGAGGGCCTCTTCTCAGTTATACCAATACTATTACTATACAGTGACCGTATAGTGTTAGATACAGGTCTGTGAAGACCATTTAAGTAAATACAGTACCGGAACAAGTTGTGATTTACACGTGACATCTCCGACTAGAATTGTTCCCATTTCTTTTCTCAGCAGTGACATGGCTCCTCACTATTCCAGGCACCTGGCCAACATTGTCCTCACCTACACAAAATATCCATCCTGCTGATATAACCTCCCCTTAGAATAAATAACACTGCCAAGAATATCTTTAAATTAATAATGTCCTTGTGTACTCCCCTTAAATAGTTCCCCTTAAATTAATAGCCCATGTGTTTGCTACCACCCCAATTCCAATGAAGTTGGGACATTGTGTAAGATATAAATAAAAGCAGAAGACAATAATCTGCAAATCCTTTCAATCTATATTCAATTGATTACACTACAAAGTCAAGATATTTAATGTTCAAACAGATAACCTTTATTTTATTTTATTTTGCAAATATTCACTCATTTTGAGTTTGATGCCTGTAACACATTCCAAAAAAGCTATGACAGGGGCGACAAAAAGACTGGGAATGTTGAGGAATGCTCAAAAAACACCTGTTTGGAGCTTCCAGAGGTGAACACGTTCATTGGAAACAGGCGATTGTCATGGTTGGGTATAAAGAGAGCATCCCCGAAAGGCTCCTCTGAAACTGAAAATTTTGCACATTTCGGGTCAAATCCAGTTCTCTCCAGACCGATTCATTCATTTCTTTAGACTGCTGCCTTAAGCTTTCTGTACTGAGATAATTCTACCTGTATTCAGTTATTTTCTGAAAATAATACATTTATTGAAGTCACAACAACACAGCAATGTCAACAAGCATGCTAATTTCATGTTACCTTCTAATTGGACATAACTATGTCCTTGCAGTAAAGAATTTGACTTTTCAGTTTATGAAAGCTATCTCTGGCACAGCCGGCATTTCCATATCTGTTAACAGGTCATTATTCTGCTCTTTGATCAGACTGTTTATCTAGCTAAGATGGATCAAAGGTTAATTGAAACGCTGATGCATCCTCAGCCTCCAAAGCCCTGTGCAGCAGAGAGTAATTGGAGGCACCCAAACATTGCCCTGTAAAACCTGACAAAGTGACCCAAGGGAAGTAATCGGATATCTTGCACTAAAATTCTTGTGTCTGACCATGCCAGCAAACAATTAGTAGTGTGGGGGTGTTGTGTAATCCTGCGTAAAATCACTGATAGAGGAGGAAAGCAAGGTCATATATGAAGTATGAATATAAAGTTAATAAATGAGATACTTTCGTCATTTCATTTATGGCATTATATATCCCCTATAGTAAATAATAAGACTAATAGCAGTCACCAAGGAGATCCATGTTCATATGATAAACAAGGTATCAAAATAACTGCATTTATATGTGTCATTCATTTATAGATGTCATTCATTTATACATGTCAATGAACTCTGAGTTGACTTGTAATATTTAATTATCTGTAGTAAGGGGTACACTATTCCTTATAGTACACTGCTCACCCCCTTAGAAGTTCTGACTTCAGAATGTGATGTTACAGAGGACTTTTCATGATTTGGGGCACAGGCGGTTCTATATACTGCTGGAAAGCCGACAGTACGCTGAATTCAGCACACTGTCGGCTTTCCCTGTCTGTGCCCCGGGTAAAGAGCTTTTGGTCCCGATACTGTAGCTCTTTACAGTCAGTCAGCTACGTCCTTCACGCTGTAAAGTGTGAGCGGGGAGGAACGCCTCCTCCCTCTGCTCACAGTGCTCATCCATAGACGAGTATTATCAGGAGGGGAGGGGGTGTTCCTCCCCACTCACACTGTACAGCATGATAGGCGCTGCTGTGGAGAAGGACGTACCTGAGTGACTGTCAGGAACGCCCTTCTGACTGTAAAGCACTACGGTACCAGGACCGAAAGCTCTTTACCCGGGGTACAGATCGGGAAAGCCGATAGTGTGCTGAAATCAGTGCACTGTCAGCTTTCCAGAAGTATATAGAACTGCCCATAAATACTATTTACTTGTACGATAGTTTTATTAGTTCCATAAATAAATAATTTTCCGGTTATATTTTTAATATACAAAAATAATCTGATAAAATTTACAGTATTTTGATCTGTGCGTAATCGTAACATTTTAGAAAGAATAAAATGTCAGGTGTTTTTTCATGATAAGGATAAACATAACTTTCTGTTTGATCAACAAAGCTCTAAGATAAGATTGTATTAAATAGAATATCAAACAACTGGTAAACTCTCAGTCTGTACATCAAGTGTAAGAATCACACCGGGGTGTGCACAAATATTTCTTGAAAGGCTGTAGAGTTGGCACTTTAAGGTTACTTATATTATAATGTGTATTATGACTATACCCTAGAAAAGTTGTTGAAGAATTTATGGTCTATAATGGATAATAGGATAACTTGCAGATCAGTGGATCTCCGAGCACTCAGACCCCCGCTTATCAAGAGAACATTCAGATATCACCAGCACTTCCATTGTAGTTAATGGTCCAGTGTGCACACAGCTTCATTCAGAAGAGGGGACAAATATCTTCCATTCTCCATTTCTCCATATCAGTTATGGCCTCAGACTTCCATTGGTATGGATAGGAAATGGCTTGTTTAGATGGGAATACCCATTTCACGGCTTCCCTCACAGCCATTTTTCGGTTTTCATTTTGATTACCCACTTTCCAAAAGCCATCATTTTTTTTTTATTTTTCCATTCACAGAGCCATATGAGCACTTTATTTTTGCAGGGCAAATTGTTCTTCATAATGGTATAATTTAATATTTCATATATTGTACTAGGAAGCTGGAAAAAAGTCAGAATAGGATAGAATTAGAGAAAAATTTGTATTGGAGTGTCTTTCTTATCATCTTAATTTTTATAATGTTCACTGTAGGAATAAAATGACAAATCAGTAGTATTCTATGGACTGGTACCTTTCTGAGGATGCCAAATGTATCTAGTTTTTTTAAAACTTTTTTTTATTTTAACCCCTTTAAAAAATCCAAAGCTTTGCCAAGAAAAAAATAAAATTCATGGAGACACTCATAACCAGGACCGCTTTAACCAAAGGGACAATGGTGCACTTGCACTGAGTCCTATGTTAGCAGTGGTCGCCTTGGGACAGCTGGACAGCTCTGAATTTCCTGCTGTTCTAGGCCACCCCACTTTATCATGATTCCTTTGGGCACATAGGATTGGAAGCAATAGTGAACCAGGGAGCCATCTACTCCCTGCTTCACCAGTCAGTTTTTATGTTGCTCAAATTGTTTGCTGCCAGCATCAGAGACTGGAGGGAATGGGGAAAGGTGAATATTGCATTTTTTTTCTTGGTTTAACTTATGAGGTGGCAACCTAAAAAGGACTTGAAACTGTGGGGGCACCCAAAAGGGGGACATGAAACTGAGGGGGCAACCTGGAGGGGGAAATTATATTGTGGGGGCAACCTGGAGAGGGACAATATACTGTAGTGGCAACCTGGAGGGGGGATTATACTGTTGAGACAGCCTTGAGGGAGGCATTATATTGTTAAGGCAACCCAGAGGGGGATATTATACTATGGAGGCCACCTGGAGGGGATCTTATACTGTGGGGGTAACTGGAGGGGGTCAAATTACTATAGTAGCAATCTGAATGTGGATATTATACTGTGAGCATACCAGAAGATGAACATTATACTGTGACAAAACTCGACAATGTATAATACTATGAGGGGCTGCTCATAGAAAGACAATGCCATTGTCACTATTTGTTTTCTACCAGGTTTCAATGTGTCTAAATAGTTTTAGAGCCTGGACTAATCCTGCACAAAGTATAGGTTCAATTTGTCACAGATCAGCCCTCAATACAATCTCATTAGTTACCTAACTCAAAATGGTAGGGGTAAAGATAGAGACATACAACAATAGTCGCCAATGAATGTTGAGCAGATCGCTCCAATGTGTAGGAGGGAATCCTATTGTAAGCATTAGGGAACACAATAAACCCCTAAGTTATTATTCCTATCTGCATGAGGTTCATTCTATCTGCATTAGAAGAGTTATATTGCCCCCACTCCCCTCTCTGTACTAATCTGTGGCCACGAGTGAGAGCGCTGAGAGACAGCCTTAAAAAGGGACTTACAACCCCGCCTCCTTCATTAGCATAACCAATCCAAGAGCGGGAGTCTCCACACACCCTTTGGCTCGGCGCCCTCCATGACAGCTGGCTTCAAAGCACTTGCACTCACGTATGGCTTAGGAGGAGTCTGTAGTTCAGTCCCGCCCCTCTCCATATCAGGTGCCTAGAACAATAGTAATCCAAAAAGAGCAATCAATATAAGACTTAACATTTAATTATATAAGTTAAAAGTATAAATATATGTCACCTCATATAGAACAATGAAACATCTCCACAACCACGGAATAATTTACAGTAGACACGGCGGTCTCAAGTAAGGTAACCAAAAACACTTACCTGACTTCAATCCATGATAGGAAAAATCAAAAGAGGTCCGAAAGGGAAAATTCCAAAAGAGGCCATTTCATGTGAAAATAGAGTGAAATATAGAGAATAAATACAGTCCCTATAAGATAGTCTTGGGAAGGGACTAAAATCACCCTAAAGCCTAATACAGGGTCACCGCCCTACATAGCCAGTGCCCTGACCGGAACCTCACCCTGGTTCAGGGTCCATCCCTAATTAACCCTTTCCAACAATTTATATATGCCAAAACAAGAAGGGCTAGTAAATCACACTATATATATATATATATATATATATATATATATATATATATAAAAGAAATGGAAAAAATGGCAGCACTACAATATAAAAATATTGGAGTGCTGCCATTTTTTCCATTTCTTATATAAAGTTGAAGATTAGCCACCTTCTAGTTTGGTTGTGCACCCGGTTTGTATGCTGTGTTGCATTTTTTCTACTATATATATATATATATATATATATATATATATATATATATATATATATATATATATATATATAATGTATATCTCAAACCATTACCAAAATCTGCCCACAGAAATAAACCAAGTCAGAAGGCGCCTATGACGTAAGAGTGAACCAGATAAGACAATGACTGTGTTACCACCATAGAGCTATATATCAAGGGGCAAAAAGAATATAGCCCAATAAAGAGTACATAGTGACAAAAAATGAATGTATTACCTATATCTGAATACAAATAGGGCGCACACAAAATGATTCAGGATAAATCACGACATGAATGAGAATAAAATATCAGCAATTACATATCAAAAATCTCAAAAAAATCAAAAAAAGGGGGGGATGTAGTATAATACAGTTAAACCCCAGCGGTAGATTAGCAGGATGCAAAATCTGTCATCCTAATCAAGATGGCAATCTTAAGGATACATGGGGGTGAATGAAATCTGCTTCCAGTTAAAGGATCATTAGTAAGTCACGCAGGGTATGACAGTATATATACTAACCATCTAGCCTCATATATTCATGGCCTCACATAGATACACTTAACAGTGGGCCATGAGACTGTTCAAATGAAACATGTACAGCTGATGGCGTCATTTAAACCCCAGGGTTTAACTGTTTTTAATACACAAGTCCAGCTCGCCTCACATTGTAATGCTATACGGTCAAAATCACCGCCTCTGGGTGATGGATTCACAAGTTGGATTCTTTGGATTCCTTTATGTTATTCCCAGACATGTCGCGCAATAGGTGTATCATCCTGTCTCAGTATATTATTTATGTGATCAAGCACCCTCCTGCGTAGCACACTGTCTTGCTGACATATTGAGCATCACATTTACATGTCAACAGATATACCACTCCTCTGGATTTACAATTTATAAAATTGCAGTTCTCAAATTGTCTTCCTGTAGAGGAACTCGCAAAAGTTCTGCCAACATTGATGTATCTGCATGCCTTACAAGCACCGCAACGATATGTGCCTGTCAAACTCCTAACCTGGCTTTGTAACCAGGTAGTTTGGTCCATCGTTCTTAAGTGGTATGCACTAATTTATCTTTCAAGTTTGGTTCCCTGCGGTAGGTGATAGATGGAAGATCACTAAGGGATGAGCCTTAGTATGGGGGTCTGTTTTTAAAATACCCCTATGTTGTTGAAGAATTGTTTGTATTTCGACATGTGCTTTATGAAAAGTCCCTATGATCCTTACTACAGCCGACTGTTGTTTTAGTTTCTGCTAGTGTGGTACGTTCAGAAGCAGCTGCATATCAATGCGCCCTAGAAATCACCCCATCCAGATACCCTAGTATTAGTTGGAATCTCTCAAAGTTCACTTGCAGCAGTTTGATACGCCAAGAAATGGGTACAGTTCCTCCGTAAATGGAGGAACAGACCCTTGATTATTACTCTCTGGAGAGGATTCGGGTGCCAACTGTCCCCATTTAAGGAGACAGTTGGTCACTGTTAGAGATGAGCGAACACTAAAATGTTCGAGGTTCGAAATTCGATTCGAACAGCCGCTCACTGTTCGAGTGTTCGAATGGGTTTCGAACCCCATTATAGTCTATGGGGAACATAAACTCGTTAAGGGGGAAACCCAAATTCGTGTCTGGAGGGTCACCAAGTCCACTATGACACCCCAGGAAATGATACCAACACCCTGGAATGACACTGGGACAGCAGGGGAAGCATGTCTGGGGGCATAAAAGTCACTTTATTTCATGGAAATCCCTGTCAGTTTGCGATTTTCGCAAGCTAACTTTTCCCCATAGAAATGCATTGGCCAGTGCTGATTGGCCAGAGTACGGAACTCGACCAATCAGCGCTGGCTCTGCTGGAGGAGGCGGAGTCTAAGATAGCTCCACACCAGTCTCCATTCAGGTCCGACCTTAGACTCCGCCTCCTCCGGCAGAGCCAGCGCTGATTGGCCGAAGGCTGGCCAATGCATTCCTATGCGAATGCAGACTTAGCAGTGCTGAGTCAGTTTTGCTCAACTACACATCTGATGCACACTCGGCACTGCTACATCAGATGTAGCAATCAGATGTAGCAGAGCCGAGGGTGCACTAGAACCCCTGTGCAAACTCAGTTCACGCTAATAGAATGCATTGGCCAGCGCTGATTGGCCAATGCATTCTATTAGCCCGATGAAGTAGAGCTGAATGTGTGTGCTAAGCACACACATTCAGCACTGCTTCATCAAGCCAATACAATGCATTAGCCAGTGCTGATTGGCCAGAGTACGGAATTCGGCCAATCAGCGCTGGCCAATGCATTCTATTAGCCCGATGAAGTAGAGCTGAATGTGTGTGCTAAGCACACACATTCAGCACTGCTTCATCAAGCCAATACAATGCATTAGCCAGTGCTGATTGGCCAGAGTACGGAATTCGGCCAATCAGCGCTGGCTCTGCTGGAGGAGGCGGAGTCTAAGATCGCTCCACACCAGTCTCCATTCAGGTCCGACCTTAGACTCCGCCTCCTCCGGCAGAGCCAGCGCTGATTGGCCGAAGGCTGGCCAATGCATTCCTATGCGAATGCAGACTTAGCAGTGCTGAGTCAGTTTTGCTCAACTACACATCTGATGCACACTCGGCACTGCTACATCAGATGTAGCAATCTGATGTAGCAGAGCCGAGGGTGCACTAGAACCCCTGTGCAAACTCAGTTCACGCTAATAGAATGCATTGGCCAGCGCTGATTGGCCAATGCATTCTATTAGCCCGATGAAGTAGAGCTGAATGTGTGTGCTAAGCACACACATTCAGCACTGCTTCATCAAGCCAATACAATGCATTAGCCAGTGCATAAGGAGGCGGAGTCTAAGGTCGGACCTGAATGGAGACTGGTGTGGAGCGATCTTAGACTCCGCCTCCTCCAGCAGAGCCAGCGCTGATTGGCCGAATTCCGTACTCTGGCCAATCAGCACTGGCTAATGCATTGTATTGGCGTGATGAAGCAGTGCTGAATGTGTGTGCTTAGCACACACATTCAGCTCTACTTCATCGGGCTAATAGAATGCATTGGCCAGCGCTGATTGGCCGAATTCCGTACTCTGGCCAATCAGTGCTGGCCAATGCATTCTATTAGCTTGATGAAGCAGAGTGTGCACAAGGGTTCAAGCGCACCCTCGGCTCTGATGTAGCAGAGCCGAGGCTGCACAAGGGTTCAAGCGCACCCTCGGCTCTGATGTAGGAGAGCCGAGGGTGCACTTGAACCCTTGTGCAGCCTCGGCTCTGCTACATCAGAGCCGAGGGTGCGCTTGAACCCTTGTGCACACTCTGCTTCATCAAGCTAATAGAATGCATTGGCCAGCGCTGATTGGCCAATGTATTCTATTAGCCTGATGAAGTAGAGCTGAATGTGTGTGCTAAGCACACACATTCAGCTCTACTTCATCGGGCTAATAGAATGCATTGGCCAGCGCTGATTGGCCAGAGTACGGAACTCGACCAATCAGCGCTGGCTCTGCTGGAGGAGGCGGAGTCTAAGATCGCTCCACACCAGTCTCCATTCAGGTCCGACCTTAGACTCCGCCTCCTCCAGCAGAGCCAGCGCTGATTGGCCGAATTCCGTACTCTGGCCAATCAGCACTGGCTAATGCATTGTATTGGCGTGATGAAGCAGTGCTGAATGTGTGTGCTTAGCACACACATTCAGCTCTACTTCATCGGGCTAATAGAATGCATTGGCCAATCAGCGCTGGCCAATGCATTCTATTAGCGTGAACTGAGTTTGCACAGGGGTTCTAGTGCACCCTCGGCTCTGCTACATCAGATTGCTACATCTGATGTAGCAGTGCCGAGTGTGCATCAGATGTGTAGTTGAGCAAAACTGACTCAGCACTGCTAAGTCTCTGCATTCGCATAGGAATGCATTGGCCAGCCTTCGGCCAATCAGCGCTGGCTCTGCCGGAGGAGGCGGAGTCTAAGGTCGGACCTGAATGGAGACTGGTGTGGAGCGATCTTAGACTCCGCCTCCTCCAGCAGAGCCAGCGCTGATTGGTCGAGTTCCGTACTCTGGCCAATCAGCGCTGGCCAATGCATTCTATTAGCCCGATGAAGTAGAGCTGAATGTGTGTGCTTAGCACACACATTCAGCTCTACTTCATCAGGCTAATAGAATACATTGGCCAATCAGCGCTGGCCAATGCATTCTATTAGCTTGATGAAGCAGAGTGTGCACAAGGGTTCAAGCGCACCCTCGGCTCTGATGTAGCAGAGCTGAGGGTGCACAAGGGTTCAAGTGCACCCTCGGCTCTCCTACATCAGAGCCGAGGGTGCGCTTGAACCCTTGTGCAGCCTCGGCTCTGCTACATCAGAGCCGAGGGTGCGCTTGAACCCTTGTGCACACTCTGCTTCATCAAGCTAATAGAATGCATTGGCCAGCACTGATTGGCCAGAGTACGGAATTCGGCCAATCAGCGCTGGCCAATGCATCCCTATGGGAAAAAGTTTATCTCACAAAAATCACAATTACACACCCGATAGAGCCCCAAAAAGTTATTTTTAATAACATTCCCCCCTAAATAAAGGTTATCCCTAGCTATCCCTGCCTGTACAGCTATCCCTGTCTCATAGTCACAAAGTTCACATTCTCATATGACCCGGATTTGAAATCCACTATTCGTCTAAAATGGAGGTCACCTGATTTCGGCAGCCAATGACTTTTTCCAATTTTTTTCAATGCCCCCAGTGTCGTAGTTCCTGTCCCACCTCCCCTGCGCTGTTATTGGTGCAAAAAAGGCGCCAGGGAAGGTGGGAGGGGAATCGAATTTTGGCGCACTTTACCACGTGGTGTTCGATTCGATTCGAACATGGCGAACACCCTGATATCCGATCGAACATGTGTTCGATAGAACACTGTTCGCTCATCTCTAGTCACTGTTTCTTTTCTATATAAATGACCGTACTCGCCTCCTACACGATTTTCCGTTTGCCCCCAGAAAAATGGCCGCGCACATGTGCAGTCCGGTTGAAGAAACGGAGAAGAGGCGGTCATGAGAAGAGGACGGAGGGTCTGCAGGAGCACAAGGGAGGCCCCAGTGCTGTTTGAGAACAAGGGGACCCTCCCCCCAGTGCTGTCTGGAGACTCATTTGCATACGGTGAAAACCGTGAATATCACCAGTACGGCGGCGCGGAGAAGACACTAAAGGTAGGTAAAGAATAGCCTTTCTAAAGGCTATTCTGAAGTGGCAGGCCTGAAAAAGGATTCTAATGATAGAATCCCTTTAATTGCTGTAAACAGGTGGTTTTGATGTAATTTTATTTATTGTGCCCTGGACCAATCTATTATATTTTATGTTTGCATTTCAATAAAAGTAAAGTTTTATTCAGAATTCACTGTCTCCAATTGGGTTATTTCTGTGAATATAATTTAAATTAGGGACTTCCAACCGTTTATGATCTGTGACTTGTCACCCTGTAATATAATACATACACTGACAGGCTAGGGAACCTACAATAGGCTCCCAGCTGTCATTATAATGCATCACCGGCTCCTGGTTACGGCAAGCCACTCGAAAATGCCACCACCCATGCATTGCTAGGAATGGAACCTCCGTCAGCTTTGTATAATATTAGGTATTTAAATATCTTATAGCAGGGATAGGGAACCTTCGGCTCTCCAGCTGCTGTGAAACTACAACTCCCATCATGCTCCACTCACTTCCATAGGAGTTCCAAGAACAGCAGAGCCAGTATGCATGCTGGGAGTTGTAGTTTTGCAACAGCTGGAGAGCCGTACGTTCCCTACCCCTGTCTTATAGTATGGCAGATGTTGGTAATAGTTAAAGAAATTAATCTGTATAGCCCTGAGGAAAGGATGGAAAGAAGGACATGAAACCTACTAAATATGTTAAAGGTATAAATAGGGTTCAAGATGGAAGTGTTTTTAATAAAAAACTAAGCACAAGTGCAATGTCAAGAAATATTATTTGATTGCAGTTTGCAACAAACTACTAAAGTATGTGGTTGGGAGATCTACAGTAAGTGAATTTCAGAGTGTCTGGGATAAACAACAAGTCTATCCTTAGACAAAATGGAAATAATAAAATAGTACATTATTCTGCCAATTTTCTACAAAATATCATCCCTCTGAGCGTCCCTTTAACCCTTTCTAATTGTCTTTGCAAACAATTATTTTAACAGATTTGTGACCAAGCAGGAAGCCATCTTTATAACTAAGAATTTTATTTTTTTCTAAAAAGTACAAAACAATTTTTGAATGAATGAACACCTGTTTTCTTTTACTGACTGTATTTGACGTTGAAATGATCAGCCATAGTGTAATAGCTAAATTGGCAGACAATCTATAAATTCATTTAACTCGTGACTCATGAAAATGGGACAGTTCATTGGAAAATCTTACAAGAGATAGTCATGATGTTTGATATTTTAGTCCTGATTTGGAAACTACTCATGTTTGCATAAGAACAAAGACACTTTCCATTCTCGCACTCGCGCTGACCCTTCAGCTGAGAATGAATGCATACTTAAACTGATGAGTTGTTTCACAAACCTTGGCAATTTGTTTACCCTAATAGTGCTAAATGTGTTTAAAAGCTGATTTGGGACAATCAGGGAACGCTTATGAATATTTTATTATGCTGTGCCAGCTCATTATTTGTGAAGCGAATGCGATATCCATGACAATCTACTGTCAACAGAATTGCTTTGTCAGCCCAGCCCATTCTGCAAAAAATTACATAGTAGAAGAAAATGTTACCTGTTTGCTTCAACATGGCACCCTGTGCTGCATAATGTTAACCCCTTCACTGTTGGGAAGCAAAATTATATAGTATTTTTCCTATGGCCAAGCTCTCTCAGTACATCAGAGTATAATGCAAAGTAAACCGCCGCAGCACAAAGGAAATTAAGATGGATATATGAATTATTGATCATTTGGCTGTTTTATTGGTTTCTGAAATTTTCCAAAATATCATTTAAAATTCATATGATTTATAGTACAGAAGAAAAGAAAATTAACAGTTACTACTACAATTTAACTTCAGAGCTTGGGCTCTGTTCACATCACAGTTCATCACAAGATTTATCAAGGTCTTTTGGCCAGACTTAGCATAGTTGACAATATCAATACAAATGGAACCTACACAAAAGAAAGTGTTGAGCACAGCATGTTTTTTTTTTTTTCTTCTTAACAATGGCACTCAATTTTTTAAGTATACCACTGCATAGGCCTCTTCAAGCATGATGTGAACAGGCAATAGCATTTCGACCATGGAGGCAGGGTAGACAATTGCTTCTACGTCTGTCTCATAACACTTTGATCCATCTTGATGTCTTCCAGTCCAAGTATCATAAATCCTTCCTTATGAGGATAGGTCATCAATAGCAAGAAACTGAAATACCCCTTTAAGGCTAAGGCCCCACGGGCTGGAAACGTCACGCTAAAGCGCTGTGGGAACAACCGCAGCGTGAACGTTCACGGAGGTTTCCTGCATGGGCTTTCTGTTACAATTATATCTACAGGAAAACCACCGGCGTTTCTGTAGCTATAATTCACATGCTGCGATTTTCAAAACTGCAACGGTTTTGGAAATTGCAGCAAGTTCGCACTGCGATTTTTTCCACAAAGTAGGCATGGGATTCACATAATCCTATCCACTTTGCAAGTACTGTAAAACATCAGAGTTTTTCCAGCATTTCTGGCCCATGGGGTCCCGGCCTAAAGACCCTTTCAGATGACCGTATGAAAGGTCAGTGTGCTATGTGTTTTTCCCGTATAGCACACTGGCTCTTTCAATCCTATGGGCCCATGAATTACATGGTCCAGTGAGTGGTCAGTTTGTGGCCATTTGTGGCCGTGCTCATTGAGTGAAGCTAAGGCTGAGGACCCACGTTGTGGAAATGTGAAATTTTTCCATAAAAGTATTTCTCCCCGAAAATTATTGCAATTATAGACGTTTGGTTATTCACATGTTTATTTCCATATTTGTATAATTTTCAAAATTTCCACTAAATTTACTATTTTTCCATATTTAAACACACAAAATATTGACTAAAATTTACTACTAATATGAAGTACAATGTGTCACTAAAAAGCAATCTCAAAATCGCTTTGGAGAGTTCAAAGTTATTACTGCATGAAGTGACAAATGTCAGATTTGAAAAATTGAGCTCTGTCAGAAAGTTAGGGTAAGTTCTCACAGGGTTTTTTGGTCAGGATTTTGAGGCGTATCCACCTCAAAATCAATGGGAGCCGGTCAGTTTTTTTTTCTGGGAGCCATTTGTTCCGGCTCCCGGAAAAAAGAAGCAACATGCTCATTCTTTCAGGCGTATTCGCCTCGCAACATCCGCCTGAAGACACTCCCTCCTGACTAGGTCTATTCTTTGGACTGGCATCCAGTTGCAGCTACCTGTATTTTGGTCCGGAACCTGAGGCGGCCCCCGTATGAACTTAACCTTAAAAACAATGCGGAGGGAAGGGGTTAAACTTAGTGCATCTTCTGATTGTTGGCAAGGTCATTGGCAATTATTGTAAAGCAGTTAGTCCATGCAACCCTGCAACTTTTACTCATCACTTGAGAGAGAAGCGCCAATAACAAAATTAGCAAATTTTAGTTTAAATTTGTTTTGTTCAAAAATTTCAGATTTTTATCTGCATAGAATCTGGTACCTTCTTTTTATCTAGACTATTATTCCACAACAAAAATCTGCAGTTCTTCCATATGTTTGCATGTGTTCTTCAGAGAAAAAAAACAAACAAAAAGCATTTTAAAGATAAAATAAGAACATTTGACTTTGGAAATCAAAAATTTGATTTTGGATAAAACCCATACTTTTAATTAAATGGCATAATTAAATTGTGAGATCATTTTTTGTCTTTTATTTGACCTCCTCCTAAAGAATCCTATTTTCTTTTGAATAAGTGAAGACAAACAAAATCATGGAGACAAGAAATAAATGTGACATTTGGAAAACTTTATGTGGATATTAAGTTTGAAAAACAACATTGCACTGAAACCAATGGCAGATTGATCATATACAGTGAAGGAAATAATTATTTGATCCCTTGCTGATTTTGTAAGTTTGCCCACTGACATAGACATGAACAGTTTATAATTTTAAGGGTAGGTTAATTTTAACAGTGAGAGATAGAATATTAAAAATAAAATCTAGAAAATCTCATTGCATAATTTAGTTTAATGTAGATTGTGAGCCCCATTTGGAGATCACAATGTACATTTAGTTTTTTCTCCCAATCAATATGTCTTTGTAGAATGGGAGATAATCCATGCAAACACAGGGAGAACATACAAACTCCTTGCAGATGTTGTTCCTGGCAGGATTCAAACCCAGGACTACTGCACTGCAAGTCTGCATTGCTAACCACTGGGCCACTGTGTGGTCCCTATTGTATACATTTTATAAATGTATTTGCATTTTGCATAGAGAAAAAAGTATTTGATCTCCTACCAACCATTAAGAGTTCTGGCCCCTACAGACCAGTTAGACGCTCCTAATCCACTCACTAATGGATTCGTATGGATTCCAAGAAAAAGGGAGTATGTCTACAATGCACCAAAATTTTAGACTAAACAGCCTAAAGATATGCCAGATTTATCATTTAGTATAAGCCACTGTGATAGATCTGGTGTATTTTGCACTATTAGTAAATCTGGCCCACAGTATACAGGGTGTCCGGGAAGTAAGCGCATAAAATGAAAGGGTGGGCTTTAGCCGGTATATGAAGCATTTTTTATTAATGAACATGTGACCAGAAATGTGCTGTGATTTCCCATTAAAGCACTTTCTCTTCTTCATTTCTCCTTTCACATGGTGCAGCGAGGGATAGGAAACCGACATCTGGGTCTACCTACAGCGATACAGCAGTGCATTTGCGTCACATGTTCATTAATAAAAAACGCTTCATATACCGGCTAAAGTCCACCCTTTCATTATGTGTACTTACTTTCTGGACACCCTGTATATAAACAGATACGCTATTGTATGACAGAGATTCTATTATTCATTTCATTCAAGTGAAACTCAAAGAAATATGGACCTCTAGGAGCGCATAAACTGTATTGTTGTTCATAGGTTAAATATTTTTTCTATTAAAAAGTTGATAGTTAATAGTCATCCTAAAGAACTGGCTGTCACTGGAATTTGGTGCCTCATCAGGACTCACTGGTATACATTTACTGCATTGCTCTCTATCTGTATTACATTTACCATATTGCTCTCTATCTGTATTGTGCGTACTGCAGTGATCTTCACCTCCACTACGTGTACTGTGCCTTTATCTCCTCTGTCTGTGTCAGAAGTATCTCTATTATATTGGAACTGCACACATTCTCTACAGAATCCCGAAAAAGCTCCTGAGATTTTCAGCTTCCGGCAACTATTTCTGATTTTTATGAATAAGGATTTGCTTTGTATGTATTTTTTCCTAGTCTTCATTAATTCTTATTTTTGGTTGACAATCTGGAGTCAGTTACAAGTGTACTGCGTATGAATTGCAAATAACAAAATGAAGACCTGTCCGTCGAGGTCCTAACTAAACATATCCAGGTTCTCTCACTTAAATATAAGTCCTTTCGTAAGATAAGGTCAGGGTGATTGCATCAAGCACAAATGGTAACCCCACATTCACCCTTGAAACTCAGCCCTTTGTGTTGGCTGGATTTCCCAACCTGAACAATATGATAGGAGAGGAATTCCTATCATTATAGTTATCTATAATGCCAGGAGTCCTTGCCTCCCTCCTTATAATCAGTATTGAACAGTGCATCACCGGGAAGAAGGGACTCTTAGCAGCATAGATAAATGTATTGCTAGAAGTTCCTCTCCCGACATGATTAAGGTAAATCCAGCCACCGCATGGACTGAGTTTCACAGTTGAAACTCAGTTGTGTGAATGCAGGGGAATGCAGGGTAAATCTTTCACTACAGGTTCTCTGATGTTGTCTGCTGGGAGCGCAAACCTTTTATTCCCGATTAATTAAAGAGGACCTTTCATGGATTTGGGCACAGGCAGTTTTATATACTGCTGGAAAGCCGACAGTGCACTGAATTCAGCACACTGTCTGCTTTCACGATCTGTGCCCCAGGTGAAGAGCTATTGGTACCGGTACCATAGCTCTTCACAGTCAGAAGGGCGTTCCTGACAATTTGTCAGGAATGTCCTTCTTCACAGCAGCGCCTATAGCGCTGTACAGTGTGAGCAGGAAGGAACGCCCCCTCCCCTACTGATAGTACTTGCCTATTGTCGAGTACTGTGAGAAGAGGGAGGAGGCGTTTCTCCCCGCTCACACAGTACATATTATATTTTTGTTAAAAAACAAAACATTTTTCCAGCAAATATGACAGGGCTTAAAAGTTAAAAAAAAGGTGATATGCTTTTGAGGCCAACTTTGTATTAATTACACTGCATTGTCGGGCAAATGATGCACCATGTATTTTAGATACTAATATCTCTGAAAAATAGATATAACGGTACCCTGTAAACATCTAATCTCAGATAGAGTGTAAGCTCCAAAAGGGTGAACCTCAAATAATTAATAAAACTTCCAGAGTAACCTGCAATAGAACATACTGAAAGACAGGCCTGGGAGCCTTCATAAGGCTCCCAGCTGTCATAGCAATGGGAAAACAGCCTCGGAGCTTGCCCAGCTTTGACCGTGGTGCCAGAGGGGTTAATGCTCGCGAGTACAAATATGGTGGATGTGAGGAAAGGGTTAAATAATGAAGTTTAGTTTCCAGATTAGAGCAGGCTAGACTGTATATATTTGTAATATTGCATTTTGTTTAAAGTAATCCTATAATGACTGATACTATACAATTAAAATATAACATCCAATTTGCATATATATGAATAAGTTTTATTATAAGCACAAAATGTTGTTAAAGTGTGTGTTTTTGCATGCATAGGCTATAGAGAATTAAGATTCATCAATGAAATATCATAGATCTAATTAGCATAGTAGGTAAGTAGTAGATGTCAGTATATGAGTACCATAATTAAATTTATAATAATTATGTTATGCACCGAATAAGAGGAAACCCATAGATATGGATAAACCCCTACCATAAAGGCTATATATGCATGTTGGCTTATGTTGAAATTATAATCTGAATAAATGTACCAATGGCCACTGAAGACATGCCAAAAATGTGCAGATTGTATACTGGGTCAAATGAACACAAGAAAAACCGTAAATAACAGATAATCTTTTTTTAGATTAGCAATGGCTGCAATACTGTATATATGCACAACAAATACAGACTCTTAAGAAATTATTTCAATATTTTTTTCCGATTAACCACTATCTGTCACCTTGTGGATATGATGGTGGGTGAGCAGAAACATTAAATAATAAGAGATTTTTTCAAGCTAGGCTATATGTTACAGTAGGTGAGAAAAAAGAAATTGCTTAAGTAACAAAGTGTTTTTCCAATTTGCACAGGCGGAATCAGCGCTTTACTGTTAGAACAGAAATTACTATATATTTAATGAAAAATGTAAACTGTTGCCCAAATAAAGCATTTAAAGGGGTTGTCCCATCTCATGGATCCTATCTATACTGGTAGCTTATGTAAATTGAATACTTTTCCTAAAAATATTGCTTTAGAAATTCTGCTTTGTTTGTCTGGTATGTGAATTTATTCCTCCCATTGTTTACACAGCATTACCATAACCACAGACAAGTGACATAACTAATTGCTCTCACTGTATCTACAGCAGGACAATCATTCAGCTAATTGCAGTTTGATAATGGTCTGTTATCTCTCTATGTAAACACACAGATAACACTGAGTCTGTTCTGTGCAAGCATCTGCATATTATCTGACCTGCTTAAAGGGGTATTGTCATCAACATAATCACATCCATATTTGTAGAAAATTAAAAGTTAAACAGTTTTGCAAATATAAGTAAATAAAAATTCTGCAGCGTTTTAAAGATTTCCTCTAACCATCCTATTAGTGAGAGTCTGTTGTCTTGATTAGTTGCCAATGGATACGACCACAAATGCAGAAACTTTCTGGTTTGGGACTTGTCAAAAAGCCAGCCAGGATTTTATTATTGTAGCTGGGTTAACAGGCAGGGACACTACATGTATGAGAAGATGTCCCAGCCACAATAAAGAAATCATGGCTGATTTTCTGATCTTAATAAGGTTCCGCATTCATGCTCATATCCAATCAATCAAAACAACAGACTGTGACCACCAGATATTTAGAGAAAATCTTTAAAACTGCAAAATATTGAATTACTTATATTTGCAAAAATGTTTAACTTTTAATTATCTACAAATTTAAAAGTAAATATGTACATGGGAATACCCCTTTAAGTGTTGTGTGTCCTGTTCAGCAAGAGGGAGGAGGGGGAGGGAGAGAAAAACAGGAAGTGAGAAGCAGACACTGCAGGCAGATTGCTTCAAACTCTGACATGGGAAAACCTCTTTAAAAAGGACTTTTAATTTACAGGATTATTTTACCAGTAAAAACTGTGTTTTATAAAGGAATATGTATACAGATGAAATTGCTCTATTGCACAACAGACTTAGACAAAATTAGATTATTGGAAATGACAGGGTTAACTGTCCTGTTTGTGTATTTGCAATTCTGTTTTAGAACAGAAATGCAGCAGTCTTAAAGGGTTTTCCCAACTTGCCTGCTCACCAACTTGCAGACTGTATGCTCTGTTCACTTCTTGGTTTTCTTGTTACATTGGTGGGTGGGGTTTCACTTGCTGTCTCACAGACAAAGCCAGCTCTGCTATCTCTCTTCATAGAAGTACATATTTGCAGTCAGTAATGGTTGTCAATAAATTAGCACAGTACCACTGGAAGATGCACAATATGAAGCTGATGTAGCAGAGCTGGATTTGATAGGTGATGAGAATCCCAAATTTACATGCTACAGGACCAAGAGTCAGCTTGCAATAAACTCCGTTTTAGGTCTGTGTTTACATACAGAGTTAACAGTCTCCCTGTCTCAGCCCTTATCAGCAAAATTCAATTAGTAAACCTGATAACTGGAAAAGGGGGATAAACAGCTCAGAAATACAAGCTGCTCCAAGCACTCAGCACCCCCTCCCTCCTGAGAGCAGGGAGCTAGTCACTTGTCCTGGGCGGAGAGACAAGATCATCCCCAGGTCCATGGTTATGGAAACGCTGTGTAAACAATGAAGTAAACAATCTCAGATAGTAGCCAAACAAATCAGTTTTGCTGAAGCAATATATTTAGAGAAAGTCTTAAATCCACATAAGCTAGCAGTCTAGATAGGATCTCTGAGATGGGACAACCCCTTTAAAGCTCAAACATCAGCATAGCTCTATCACTAATCTGTCTGTGTGATTGCTTGAATACTTATTATTTTTAGAAATTCTCTCTATATGATGCAGTGAAATGAAACATAGTTCCTACACTATCCCCATCATTAATGTCTGCAAGTAGCTTCTAGTGATGATTTGAGCATCATATATACTGTACATGACACATATATACTGTACATGACATCAGCACTCTTTATTTCCTGAGAAGCTGCCAACTGATGTCTGTTGGTGCTAGAATGTTACCTAGTGAGCTTGTGACTCATACAATTTGGAATATTCTAAACAAGTTCATGACAAAGCAGTTTGCCTAACTCTAATCCTGAGTACACCAATGTCATATACTGTATGTGGGCACACAGCAGGGCACATAAGAGAAGTAGTGCAGATTTAGATTTTTGGATTCCACTTCATGTTTGTAGAGCCCCCCAGTTGTCAGTAAAGTGGAATCCTCCAGAAACTGACCTCATTTTGGAAAATGAGAATTAGTTTCCCAGAAGTGGATATGTAAGATATGCAGAATTCATTAGGTACACCAAATGCCGTGCTTTGTTTTACAAGCTCCTATGACTGTAGGGTCGCTCTGCTGGGTCAGTTCTGGTGTCTTCTCTCATAAACTCTAACCAGAAGTTTTAAACTTGCACAACTTATACATTTCCCTTCCTGCCGCAGTCCTACAGATTCGACAATTTTTATTTTTTTGGTCATTGCATTGTACAAGCTATATATTTTTTTTTTTTTATTTCTGGTGATGTAGCCTTCTGGGCTTGATTTTTTGAGATGAGGTGAACTTTTTAATGACATACTTTTAAGGAGATTATAATTTATTGAGTAAATTTTGTTGCTTTTCAACATTTGAATTTTTTGCCTTTCACCATACAACATAGGCAATTTTTTATATTTATTCTATGCATTGGTACAATTATGGTGATACTTAATTTATGTTTTTTAATGTATTTTGCAGAATAAAATTTAGGGAAAAAATCTATTGTTTTTGTATTACCATCTTTTGAGAGGTGTAACACTTTTAACACTGGTTGAGGGCTATTTATTGGTATCATTTAGGGGCTCATGACTTTTTGATCACTTTTTTTGCATATTTTGTGAGGAAAGAAAGCAAAAAAAATCAACCAAGTATGTGGCAGGGACAGACCCAGGGTCACTGATCAGATCCTAGGTGGCTGTATAAGAACTTTGGCACTTGCCAAACACTCCATAGGGGCCTGATCGAGGGCACATTACATAGAAAAACAACTTATATGCTGCAGTCATGTTTAACTGTGGCACCTAAGGGGTTAACACCTGTGATTGAAGCTGAGCTCCAAAAACTGAAGATATACAGAAGGGTCAGCCATATATAACCGCTGACACCTGCCTAACATGGTGCATGCTCAACTTCTTAGCTTGTACCATGCTTCTGCCATAACAATACAGGTGAATGCGAGAAACCCTTCCCAGGTGCACCATACTTTGTTGAGAAGGATTTAATTAAAATATTCGTTATGCACAGTACGTAGAAATTGGCACATAAGAAAAAAGAATTAAAGATTAGAGATGAGCGAACACTAAAATGTCCGGGGTTCGAAATCCGATTCGAACAGCTGCTCACTGTTCGACTGTTCGAATGGATTTCGAACCCTATTATAGTCTATGGGGGAAATGCTCGTTTCAGGGGTAGGCAACATTCGATAAAATTATACTTACCAAGTCCACGAGTTACGGTCAGGCTGGATTCTTCTCCCTGCGCAGCGTCCCCGCATCTTCTTAGTTGATACTAAAGAAAGATTCGCTGAATTGGTTGATCAGCTTAACATCAATGACTATGGTCTCTTTTTTTACATATGAGGTCCAGGAGACCAGTATTAATTTCCTGGATCTGACAATCACGAAAATGCAGGATGGTCGGTTGAAAACCACTATGTACAGGAAGCCTACGGCTACGAATAGTTTGTTGACATGGAACAGTTGGCATCCATCCTCACTGCGCCACGGAATACCCAAAGGCCAATATCTGCGAGCCAGACGCAACTGCTCTGAATATCAGGATTATCTGGTTGCAGCGAAAGATCTGGAAAGCGCTTTAAGAGCAGAGGGTACCCTAGAAATAGTGTTAGGAATGCATACCAACACTCAGCTACCGTACAAAGAAGTACACTACTTACCCCGAAGGCGAAATGTGAGGACAACCAGATCAGAATTATTGGTAGATATGACGTAGGCCATAGACAAGTGAGGGAGTTACTGACTATGCATTGGGAAATTCTGAAAATGGACCCTGATGTTGGACAACTAGTTGGGGAACGTCCAGCCATCACTTTTAGAAGGGGTACAAATCTAAAAGATCGACTTGTACACAGTTTTTTTTCCCCAAAGGTGTCCTCTAACACATGGCTGGGTAGAGGACTTCCGAATGGCACTTACCAATGTGACAGTTGTCTGGCATGTAGATATATCTCCCGTGATAAATGTTATACCAACCATGAACAAAATAGGGTATATCAATTAAGAACGGTGGCTAATTGTAAAACAAAGGGGATTGTCTACTTACTTACCTGTGCGTATGGTATTCAATATATAGGTAAAACCATCCGAGAATTTAGGAGACGCATATTGGAGCATGTAGCTGATGTAAATAGAAATGCCATCACATCTGTTGCTGAACATGTAAACTTGCACCATGATGGGGACCCCAGGGTGCTGACAATTCAGGCCCTGGAGGTGGTTAAACGATCTCCACGTGGGGGAGATCTGGATAAAATATTGATGCAGCATGAGATGCGCTGGATCTTTCGTATGGGAACCATGAAGCCAAAGGGACTCAATGAGCAGCTTTCATTCCATTCATTTTTGTAAATATGTACAGGTCTGAGTCTAGTACTCTTTGGTAAGGTGGTGGTTGTGGTGGTGGGTTGTATTGGTTTCGGATTAGATATTCATCCTATGCTATGACGATGTGGATACTGTATGGTATGATGGGGGATTCTATGGACTATGGTAGATGGGTAGGCTACAGTATCAGCAGATGTGGGAAGAATCAATCTTATAATGTTGAAAATTAGTATGATGGAGACTGGGTAGGATAATTCCTCAGTCCCATAAGTATACTTTAAGGTCATAATGAGGACGGGATAGTGTAAGACACTGACCTGGATTGGTGACAGCTGGGTGCAAGTCTTGGAACGTGGGCGGAAACAGGTTGGGAAACTTTCCCTATAAGAACCCCTGACTGAACCTGCCTAGCGTCAGAGTAACGTCCTTACAAGGGCGCCCCCCACAGGAACCTAAATAGATTCCCTATAATACCCTACCAGTGGGCTGAGATGTAAACAGAGAATTACTAGAAGCGGCAGGTAACAGAGAACAATAGCAGTACAGAGTTCAAGCTAGACCAGTAATAGGTATAGGTAAGAAGTAGAATACTGAAATGAACAGGAAAACTAAACAGACAAGGAACAGGAAGGGAAAACAAAGATTAAGTGTTTGTAGCAAGTGTACAAGTATACAGAAACTGGCAATACCAAACTATATAGAACCTATAGCAGGCAAATGAAGATGGGCGAGTGGAGTTAAATAGAAACAGGGATACAACCCCACCCATCACAGATGGGAATGACTGGCCAGACAGCCTGCCAGTCAAACTGACACCAAGGAGGCAACTTAACCCCTTAGTGCACTAAAAATAGCCAGAGGAGTCACTGAAACGCCTCCGGGGCATGCGCCGCATAGCAGGAATGCCATGGTGTCCCCGAATCCTGACAGATAGGATATAATCATCATTCCCACAAATATACTCTAAGGTCATTAGCCTATATTGGCTGATATATGGCTATCCATCATAGGGCACCCACTTTCCAAGAGAGATGCTTAAACAACCCCCCCCCCCCTTTTCCATCTGTGGGGTCTGGGTTTGTTAGGATAAGCATGATGGAGGGTAGCCATAGATTCCAATATACTCTGTCATTATGCCAGGAGACAGAATTTTGACACCAGTAGATATGAGCAAAATGTCTGTACTTAGCAAACTAATAGGTGTCTCTTATGGCGTTTGGGATCCTAAAACATCTATTTGCTCATACCGTGGAAATGACTGCCTATTTATTTCTATTCAGGAGTATTGTATATTGCTACTATGTCTCCGTATAGCATTTTGCTCCATTCACTATGTTCGAGCCGATGACAGGCTCCAATGACGTGCTGAGGGGGAATGTCTGGTGACGCCCCCTTTCCCCGATTGGGTAGAGCATGCTGAGATCATAGGTGGGTGGAGCTATACACATAAGTATGCGAGCTGCCGTGGCGGCCTCGCGGCCATACCACAGTGCCGAGGAGGAGACGCCGGTGTCTAGCTGTTAGATGGCAGCAGCCCGGGCTCCCCACATATAGATAGGAAAAGCCTTACAAAAACATCCCCTGATGATACCTGTCTAAGGTTGAAACGCGTAGGGAAAGGCTAAGGAGATTACTAGGAAGATAGTTGACTAAGTATGCCAAGGCTAAGTGGAGCAATACACGTACGATAACTCAAACAATGAGACTGACTCAATAGGTCTCTATCTATGAGATCATAAGTGCCGATGTATGTGCACGAGGAAGGACCAGATCATAACTGTGACTCATAGTGGTAGTTACACTGCAGAATCTGCTGCTCACAAACAATAGCTGACAAACACTCACAGCAGTGAGACACCTTTATGAATGAGTGGGCAGATAACAATCAGTTGTTCACACTAATTGTAACTGAGTGATCAATGCTTTGTAGAGTGAAAAAACTTTGATCACAGGTAATACAATTAGTAATCTGCTATACAGCAAACAACTGTAAGATTATACCCGCTGGTCATGAGCATATAGTTACGGTTCGGCACATACCTGGCTACATAAGAGTCAGCTTTAATTTCCGTAGAGGTATTTACTACTGGCATGGTGTAAAATACACAAACATGGTCAGTCAATGTATGCTATTGTGAGGACATAAGATAGACCCTACTTATATGTATGTCTTTAACTTGAAATCTAGTGGAGATTCCCATTCAATATACATATATACATATGGGTATTTGGATTACACGTTGTGAGTTGCAATAAGGTAGATGTACACACGTTATATCTGTTGGGTTCAAAATACTCATGGACTCACAAAAAAAGCATATATTATTTTATGTGTGAATTTTAGTAATACACTTTAAATAAAGGTTAAGTTTTAGTCCTTCAACAGCAATTTGTGTAAATGATCAGTGAGGAAGGTCAAACCAGAAAAACTTTGAGAGTGTAAGGATTGGAGTCAGGGTCAGGCAGTGCAAAGTGACACAGCTGGGAAAGCAACACTGTGCAACTAATGACAAAAGGGGTCGTAGGCCCTGCAGCTATAACCATGCTGTAATATCTGAGATGAGGCAGACCAATGCACTTCCTAATTGAAGTGCGCCTACCACGACTCCTTACACTTCTATCCCGGCGACTAGGATAAAGGAAGAGGAGGCCCTGAAAGTCCTAGGGACTGGAGTCACGGGGTCACACCTAAACAGAAAGCACAGTGTAACTGCAATGCAAAACAAAAGACTAAACAGCATGGAACCAGGGAGGACCACAAGTCCCAGCAAGACACAGAAGAGAAGGCGAGGTCAGACGAGCAAGAGGTCAAGCCAGGAGATATAATAAAGGTACCGAATCAAAAGACAAGGGATAGTCAAAAATACAAGCCGGGTATATACCAAGGAACAGACCAAATACAAACAGACAGGGAAACAGACTGAGCATGGGGACCAGGAAACCCAAAGTGGATGGCTGGCAAGGATCCATGCCTGGGTGGGGTTTAAATAGCAGCAGAGAACACACCTGAGGGCTAATGACATGGAGACTGAGAGCAAGGAAAAGATTAACCCTTAATGACCTAAGCACACCCAATAGAACTCCTAACACGTCTCCCAGGGAGACGCCGCGCAGCAAGGAGACCGCGGCGACTCCGTATCCTGACAGTATACAAAAAGAGAAAAACATGGCCCGCACATCCCAATCTTATACATTGATCTAGTAGTGCTTCTCAGCAAATTCTACAATACTGAACATGAGGTTCTTAGTATACATATTGATCAAGGTGTATAAGCCCACTAGCCACTTCACGGCGACCTCTTTATAGTGGGTCCCTACTCTACTGGGTGTGGTGCCGCACAGCGACCGCCACAACCGTAACACGGCGCCCACAGGGCGAGCGACCCAGCGGTCCGGCAACACCCCTGCCACCAGACCAAGCCCCCAGGGCTCCGGGCCGCGCCGCCCCATGGGCACCGCACCACAGAAGCAGCAGACACCACGCAACACCACACCATGTGAACAGATCTCAAAAATTCACCTTACCATATTGTCCCAGTCAGAGGACTGAGAGCTAGTAGGTGGGTCCCTTTTTGCAGTCTCCTGCTAATTAAAAACACCTGGGCAAAATGGGGGGAGTGCCTTGGTACCAGTTGATTATTTCAGAAATGGGATATGGATATGGAAATGGGATATGGGAAATGGGAAATGGGATATGGACCAATATGGACCAATAAAAAGCGGGGCAAATTTGGTACCAGTTGATTATTTCAGAAATGGGATATGGACCAATAAAAAGCGGGGCAAATTTAGTAGATGGAACACGAAGTTGGAGATTTTTAGTGGATAACCAGACCTTGTCACCCACCGCAAAGTCAGGTCCAGGGCGGCACTTTCTGTTGGCGAAATTTACTTGATTAGCCTGGGCTTTTCTCAGCGATGCCAGGCTTTCAGCCCATACAGTACAGAGAGATTTAGCAACGTCCTCTACTGAGGAAAAGGCAAATTCATTACCTGTTCCTGAGGAGAATCTGGGGTGAAAACCATAGTTAATGTGGAAAGGAGACGACCGAGTCGAGGAGTTGACATGATTATTTAGTGCAAATTCAGCCATGGGCAAATATTCACTCCATTTATCTTGGCAATCAGACACAAAGCACCTCAAATACTGTTCCAAAGATTGATTCAATCTCTCTGTTTGACCGTTAGTCTCTGGGTGAAAGGCTGAGGAAAAAGAAAGCGAGACTCCCAACCTATTACAAAAGGCTTTCCAAAACCTGGACACAAACTGTACGCCCCTGTCCGACACCACATTTGAAGGAATACCATGCAGACGTAAAATGTGGCGGATAAACAACCAGGTCAACAATTTAGCTGAAGGCAATTTTTTCAAGGCAACAAAGTGGGACATCTTAGAAAAACGATCTACTACAACCAAAATTACCGATTTCCCTTTAGAGGACCGGAGATCGGTAATAAAATCCATGGAGATGTGTGACCAGGGTCTATTGGGTAGCGGGAGTGGATGTAAAAGACCCGCTGGAAGTTCATGGGGCACCTTAGATCTGGCACAGGTCTCGCAAGAATGAACTAAATTTTTAACATCTCATTGCCAAGATGGCCACCAATACGTTCGTGATAACAGATTCCCAGTACCAGCAATGCCTGGATGACCCGCCAGAACAGAGGAGTGGATCTCCTCTAAGAGCTCCAAGCGGAGGTGGCTAGGGACAAACAATTTACCTGGTGTAGCGCACTAGGGGCCGCATCCTGAGTGTTGAGAATATGGGTTTCAAGATCCGAGGTCAAAACTGTCACTACCACCCCAGGAGCAAGTATATTTTCAGGTTCCCCATCAGAACTACCACTAAGACCAAAACTTCTAGACAAGGCATCTGCTTTAGTATTCTTTGAGCCGGGACGGTAGGTAATTACAAAGTGGAACCTAGTGAAAAATAGAGCCCACCTGGCTTGACGGGGATTTAATCTTTTTGCCTTGTCTAAATATAATAAGTTTTTGTGGTCAGTTAGTACAGTAATTTTATGTCTGGCCCCCTCCAGGAAGTGTCTCCACTCTTCAAAGGCCCACTTAATCACCAGAAGCTCTCTATTGCCAACATCATAATTGGCCTCGGTAGTGGAGAACCTCCTGGAAAAGTAGGCGATAGGTTGGAGGTTGGTAAATGGTTCAGTGCCCTGAGACAGGACCGCTCCTACACCTACTTCTGAAGCGTCAACCTCTACAATAAAGGGCAATTCAGGATCAGGATGGACCAGGACTGGGGCAGAAGTAAAAAGTTGTTTTAAGGTGGCGAACGCTACCTCCATCTCTGGTGTCCAGGAGGCAGGATCCGCCCCCTTTTTGGTCAAATCGGTGAGAGGTTTAACAATAGAAGAAAAATTTTGGATAAATTTTCGGTAATAGTTGGCGAAACCTAGAAACCTTTGAACTTCTTTTAAGGTAGTAGGTTTCTCCCATTCAAGTACTGCAGATACCTTTCTGGGATCCATACCAATGGTACCAGGAGTAAGGATGTATCCCAAAAAATCTCCTGGACTCCAAATTGACACTTGGATAACTTAGCACAGAGGTGGTTTTGACGTAGCCTAAGAAGAACCTCTTTTACATGTTGCTGATGTGACTCCCAGTCCGGTGAGAATATGAGGATGTCATCTAAATAAATTACTAGATATCTACCTAACAGATCCCTAAAAATATCATTCACAAAACGTTGAAATACCGCCGGAGCATTGCTCAAACCAAAAGGCATAACTAGGTATTCAAAATGACCTTCCGGGGTATTAAATGCGGTTTTCCACTCTTCCCCGTCTCTTATCCGAATCAAGTTGTAAGCTCCGCGGAGGTCAATTTTAGAAAACCATCGAGCCCCCACCACCTGGTTAAAAAGATCCGGGATGAGTGGAAGAGGATGTTGATCTTTGACCGTAATCTTATTCAACTCCCTGTAGTCAATACAAGGTCGGAGGCCACCATCTTTTTTTTCAATTAAGAAAAACCCCGCCCCCACAGGAGAAACTGAAGGTCGGATATGTCCTTTAGATAGGCTCTCTTTAATGTACTGGCGCATGGACTCGCGCTCTGGAGCTGAAAGGTTAAAAATGCGACCTTTGGGTAGTTTAGCTCCAGGAACCAAATCAATTGCGAAGTCATAAGGTCGATGTGGAGGCAAGGCCTCCGCACTGAGCTCGTCAAAGACGTCTCTGAACTCGGTAATAAATTCCGGAATTTTGATATCATTTTTGATAGTACAAATAGTATTAATATGAGAAGTACAGGAATCTCCCCATCTAACCAACTCCGAAGTTTCCCAATCAAACACTGGATTATGTACACGCAACCAGGGTAAACCAAGAATAACGTCTGCAGCCAGTTTTTTCATAACAAAAAATGACACTTTTTCAACATGTAAACTGCCGACAAAAAACTGCACCTCAGCAGTACGGGCTAAGATTTTCCCTTCAGACAAAGGGGTTAGATCTGCTCCAGATACCTGAAATGGGTATTTCAAGGGAATTAATTCAATTCCTAGAGCTTGCACCACCACTTCATGGATGAAGTTCATGGCGGCACCTGAATCCACCATCGCCTGACATGCAAAAGTTTTATTACCATTAACAAGAATAGCAGGGAGTAAACATTTCTCAATATTATTAGGAGGTACCTGTGTGCCTGAGTGACCCTCCCGGAAATCACTCAGGCATTGGCGTTTCCCGGCGGTGGTTTAGGTCTGGTTGGACAGTTTCTCAGGATATGTCCAGGTTTGCCGCAATACAGACACAGAGCGTTTTCTAGGCGATACTTTCTCCTGGAGGCGGATGTGGACCCCAATATCATTGGTTCTTCTTCAGGAATAGAACAAGAGGTAGGAACAGCAGAAGGAGTTATAGGTTCCGAAAGGACAGACCAGGATTTAGCTGAGGACCCAGGTTTGCTTAATTTCTCTCTACGCCTTTCCCTAAGCCTCCTATCAATAGAAATAGCCAAGAACATAAAGTCTCCTAGATTTTCAGGGACTGGGTGACTTACTAGAGCATCTTTTACAGAATCAGATAAGCCTTGTCTAAAAAGGGTTAACAAAGGTCTGTCTGTCCACCCTGACTGAGAGCTCCACTGACGAAACTCCGTACAATAGTCCTCGGCCGTTCTAACTCCCTGATGAATAGACAACAGATGGGACTCGGCCAAGGCGACTCTATTAGGGTCATCATAAATCTGACCTAATGTTTGAAAAAAACTTATTTAATTAATTCCATTCAGGAGTTCCAGCAGGTAGAGCCAAGGCCCAGTCTTGTGGTGACCCTCGTAGAAGGGACACCACCAGCGCCACCTGCTCTGCTTCAGAAGAAAGGAAATTAAAACGAAAAAATAAATGGCAAGATTCCCGAAATGTTCGGAATCTGTCTGGTTTACCGTCAAAACGGTCAGGCAAGGGCATTTTAGGATCCTGACGGGTATTCAATATAGGAAGAACTGGCGTTTGAATAGAAGAACCTGCAGCGGCTGATGTTGGATCAGGCAAAGCCTCCAGACACTGCGAGACTTGGTTAATTAACCCAGTCATGCCCTGCACCTGCCTTGACAGTTCGTCCAGTCGGTCAGTTACGGAGTGTTCGGCATCCATACTAAACCGCCGGGCAGCCTGCCTAGGGTAAGGACCAGCCATTATGTAAGGATTGGAGTCAGGGTCAGGCAGTGCAAAGTGACACAGCTGGGAAAGCAACACTGTGCAACTAATGACAAAAGGGGTCGTAGGCCCTGCAGCTATAACTATGCTGTAATATCTGAGATGAGGCAGACCAATGCACTTACTAATTGAAGTGCACCTACCACGACTCCTTACGCTTCTATCCCGGCGGCTAGGATAAGGGAAGAGGAGGTCCTGAAAGTCCTAGGGACTGGAGTCACGGGGGTCACACCTAAACAGAAAGCACAGTGTAACTGCAATGCAAAACAAAAGACTAAACAGCATGGAACCAGGGAGGACCACAAGTCCCAGCAAGACACAGAAGAGAAGGCGAGGTCAGATGAGCAAGAGGTCAATCCAGGAGATATAATAAAGGTACCAAATCAAAAGACAAGGGATAGTCAAAAATACAAGCCGGGTATATACCAAGGAACAGACCGAATACAAACAGACAGGGAAACAGACTGAGCAGGGGGACCAGGAAACCCAAAGTGAATGGCTGGCAAGGATCCATGCCTGGGTGGGGTTTAAATAGCAGCAGAGAACACACCTGATGGCTAATGGCATGGAGACTGAAGGCAAGGAAAAGATTAACCCTTAATGACCTAAGCACACCCAATAGAACTCCTAACACGTCTCCCAGGGAGACGCCGCACAGCAAGGAGACTGCGGCGACTCCGTATCCTGACAGAGAGTTTGAGGATGTACCATGCTTCTGCCATAACAGTACAGGTGAATGCGAGAAACCCTTCCCAGCTGCGCCATACTATGTTGAGAAGGATTTAATTAAAATATTCGTTATACACAGTATGTAGAAATTGCCACATAAGAAAAAAGAATTAAAGATCAGAGATGAGCGAACACTAAAATGTCCGGGGTCTGCGCGGTCGGCTCTGCCCAGCCTGACGCCTGAGCAGAGCCGCCTGAGCAGAGCCGACTGCGCATGCGAGGGCATGCCCGCGCATGCGCAGTCGGCTCTCCCTAGGCCGGATGCCTAGGCAGAGTGAATTCCACCCGGAAGAAGACGCGGGGACGCAGCGCGAAGAAGACTTCGGAAAGGTAAGAGAAGAACCAGCGTTGATTGGCAGAATGTATAGCATTCTGCCAATCAATGCTGGTTCTGCATCGAACCTTAAACTTCGAACAGCTAGTAGTGTTCAATCGAGTATGAGTATTTCGAATACCGTAGTATTCGATTGAACATCTACTCGATCGAACACTACTCACTCATCTCTATTAAAGATGCCCTAAATGAATTGGTGTAACAATTTATAAATTTGATGCAAAGTAGGGCAATGCAGACCTGACATTAAAGATTTCCCTGACAATAATTCTCAATGGCTTTATTTGCAGTGGTGATACAGTGTATCGGGAGACTTAAGGCAAAAATCATTTGTCAAAATACATAGCAGACAATTTTGTTGAAAGCCGGAGCACCATTTAATCTGTAAAATCAGCTGAATATTGAGATATATACATTTTAATATTTAATTCTCATAAATATATTTCCGGGGATGAAATATTTTTTACATTACACTCTAGCACTATTTGTCATTTTTGTGCTTTGAGTCGAAGCATTTAATTTCAATTGCACATTTTCTGGTTTTACTCTAGAGAAGGATACTACAAGGTGATGACTGAGGACTGCTACGAGTTCACAGCATCCTACTATATTCCCGCATTATACTATTCTTCAACAGCATTCGAAACTATGAAAACTGCTTTTAAGGCGTGCACCTATTAAATACTTATCTGTATCAAATACATAATAATTTTCAATTTAAATTGATTAATCCGTATTTTTTTATAGTTTTTACAGAATATGTTTTGCATTCATTGTCAATGAATATATCAATTTGTTTCACTGCTAAGATATATTTTTCTTCTTTATTATAATGCAGAAAAAAATATGTCTCAGATGTCAAATGTCACAGTTAATATCAGAAATCATACACAAAATGATTTTGCACTATAGCCATTTGAAAAAAAAATCTCTCTCTGTCTCGATATACACTTGATCAAACTTGCGCCCTCTGTCCGTTCGTTGTAAATCTGCCAAAATTGCAGAAAAACAGTATGGGCAGACAAAAAGTCAGACATACAGCACTTTGTGTCCAAAAAAAGCAGGTTCGTGGTGGAGAGGCTGCAAACGGACACCTGCGGATTGCTTTAAAAGCCCATTGAAGTGGATGGGTTTTTAAATGGACCGTTTGCAAACCATTGCCAATCTGTTTTTCGGCAATTACGGTGGATTCACAATAGACGGACAGCAGGCACAAGTGTGAATAGCCCCTTATGGTGCCCCTCTTGGTCTAATGTTCTTTTAAATCCCTGTCCAAACGTCTCCTGTCCTAATGTATCCAGTGTTGCTGGCAATACATAGCAGGACTTTGTCCTACCACTAGTATACATTGGAGTGAATTTTGCCATTGTGAATCCTTTCTAATATGTCTGGTCGATATTCTAGCAGAACTCAAAAGAGGTATGTAAAGGAAATATTTAGAAACACAAGGATTTAGAAAAAACTATCCCAATTGAAATGTTTTTTTTTTTTTTATGAAGCTTAAAGGGGTTGGCCACTTTCTAACTAACAGTGTGTAATGTGTAGCCCAAAGATAAATAATAAGCTTTCTCATAGACATTCATTTTTAATTCTGCACCTGTCCCTTTATTTTTGAGGCCACGCCCCCTGCTTCCCTGGCTTTGCCAGCTCTCTGACACTCCTTCTCTGACCACTGAGCTCGTGACATGGAGGAACATGTGACCCAGCTTGACCATGTCACGTGTCTGTGCCTGCTCTGCTCTTCTGCCTGGTCTTTCACTACTCAGCAAGGACCTTATGACGTCACAGTCACATGACTCTCTATTCTTGTTACTGGGTAGGCGTGTCTGTGATTGCAAGAAGGTCCTTGCACATGTAATAAAGTTGTATGCCATTGCAGTGGAGGAACATGCAGAGATGTGAGGTGCCTGGTGTACTGTGGGGATGTGAAAGATGTGGGGTTTATTGTGTAGTGTGGGTGAGATGTAGGGTGCATGGTGTGGAGGGGAGGACAAATCTGGGGGAGAGATCTAGGCTGTATTGTGTAGTGGAGCTGAGAGATGTAGGTGCATGGTGTACTATGGGGTAAGAGTTGTAGGATGCATGTTGTAGTGTGGAGGTGGAGAGATGTGGGGTGTATTGTATAATGTGGGGTGCATTGTCTAATGGGGAGAGATATGGGGTGCACAGTGTACTGTGGGGGCAGATTTGGGGTGCATTGTGTAGTGGGGGTGAGAGATGTAGGGTGCATGGAGTACTGTGGGGGGGATATCTTGGGTGCATGGTGTACTATGGGAGTTGTCAGGTGCGTGTTGTAGTGTGGAGGTGGAGAGATGTGGGGTGCATTGTATAATGTGGGGTGTAGTGTGTACTGTGGGGGGAGAGATGTGGGGTGCATAGTAGAGAGGCACGTGGAGAGCTGGGGGGTGGTTGTGTGTGTGCTCCTTGCACTGAAGTTACATTCAGGAAGGTGGGGGGGTTTGGCGATGCACAAGAGGCTCATGAAGAATGGAGGAATCTTTCATATCTGTGTTAGGGCTAGTTCACACGGGAACATGGAGGCGGATTTTGACTGCAGAATCCACGTTATAATCCGCCTCCATACAATGATAGTCTATGTAGAGGGCTTGGTTTTGTTTTTTTTACGCTAGATGAAAAAAAAAAGCGACATGACCTTTCTTCAGGTGTTTTCCGCCTGAAGAAAGCAATAGAAGTGAATGGGAAACACAAAACGTGCGTTTTTTTACAAAAAAAAAGTGCGGTAAAAACGCGATGCATTTCTTGCAGCCCGTTCTTTTTTAAGGGATGGGAAAACCGCCTGGCCTTGTTGGAAGCGGTTTTTACAAAAAAAGAAAAAACTCCACAAAAAGTGGGCCAAGGTCCCAAAAAACACTTCCTAATTAGGAAGTGTTTTTTCCGGTGCCAGAATAAGCCGCACGTTATTTACGTTTGAACTAAGCCTTAGGTTTGCATGAGAGGCACAAAGAAACTCTGGAATATGCTGCAGGTTTTGCCGCCATTTTACCACCACATTGGGCTTTGGCCATAAAAGACACATGGGGAGCTGTGTGAAACTTGTTTGGAGTGTTCTGAGCTGTGGAGTGCTTATTAACACTATGGGGGTGCACTAGAAAGATATAGAATGCTTGTCTGGGGGTGCACAGGAAATATATGGCTATTGGTGAAATAACTGCTAGTAGTGCGGGGGTAGACTTACAGGGGTTATCCCCTCCCCTGTGGGTATCTTGCAAGGGGGCGTATATCTTATGAATAATGAACCGTCACTCGGTGATTAGGCTGGTGCTCGTAAATGGCGTCTCACGGCCATCATGATATAGTAAATGAAATTCCCGGCACTCTAAGTATGCTTCCAAAGCGAAATTTTATTCCGGAAAATAAACGTTTCGGTCTACAAGACCTTCCTCAGTGTGTCGGTAGGAAGAAGGAGGTATAGGAAGCCAAACAAAATGGATAGGGAGTCCTGGGCACTCATCCACCAGGACTCCCTATCTATTTTGTTTGGCTTCCTATACCTCCTTCTTCCTACCGACACACTGAGGAAGGTCTTGTAGACCGAAACGTTTATTTGTCGGAATAAAATTTCACTTTGGAAGCATACTTAGAGTGCCGGGAATTTCATTTACTATATCTTGCAGGGGGGGGGGGGGGGTCATAAAAATTTGGACTCTTCTCTGGAATTTGGACTGGTAAGGACCTGGCTGTGTATATACTGTATATATGTACATGTATGAGTCACTGGTGAGGACTTGGTCCTTCTGGAGTAGGGGATTTGGCCATTTTACTGTGAGCTGGCTAAATACTACTTCAGTTCAGATCCTGACCACTAGGGGGGAAATAGGTCCTTACTGAGTATAGTATTTAGTCACAACCCTATTGTAATCGATGGTGTTCGGTGGCATTTTATTGAATTTAGCACTAAAGAAGGTGTTTTGGGGCTCCATTCAAATTGGATGAATGATAGTGGCCCTTAGCGGCTATTAGTTTCGCAGGACCCCCTCGGATTCCACCCAGTGATGTGACAGTGACAGCCATTGTGAGCGCATTCTGCTAGCCGGAGGTGCTGAGGTGAATGAAGCTGTGTGATCACATCCTATGTGTGGGCAGCGCTGTGATGTACCTCAGCCTGGAATGTAGGCCAGGTGTTTTACTTTCAGTTTATTGATGTCCCGCCCACACAGGCCGGCTGAGCTCACACTGCAATATCTCATTTTAATGGGGAACAGGTAAAATAAATTTAATTTTTACAGCACATTTGTCCTATAACCATCTTTCTGAGTTGCCTGGGGCACTTTGGTTTTTTCAGCTTAAGGGTGGCCAACCCCTTTAACAAAGAGATGATAATGATACTTTGTTATCCTCTATCATGTGATACCAGATACATTATCAAGCAGCTCTTTCCACTATGTAGTGGCTATGTGGGTTTCCTGTATTTCAGGTGACAGGTAGATGATCCTTTAAATGTTATATAATGTTTGTTTTTTTGTTATGCAGATTGTGAGCCCCATATAGGGATCACAATGTACTTTTTTTTCCTATCAGTTTGTCTTTGTAGAATGGGAGGAAATCCACACAAACACGGGGAGAACATACAAACTCCTTGCAGATGTTGTTCCTGGTGGGATTCAAACCCATGACTCCAGGGCTGCAGTACTAACCACTGAGCCATCGTGTTGCCCCATAAATGTTATAAAATGTTTGTATCATAAATTGTTATGTATTGACAAAGTAATGAAAAGTTTGAAAAGTAGGAATGAAGTATCTAAAACACCCCCTCATCCTACTTAGTGAATAATGATGTTTTTGTAACTTTTAGCATATTGCAAATCTGCCAATATTTGAAAGACTTGGCCCACAATGGCATCGCCACAGGCTTTCCCTTTCTTTAACTCCAAAATATCACTTAGCTACTTTTGGAAACTAAATAGCTGGCAGGTGTTGGGTCTGCCCTATCGCTCTCCATTTTTCTGCTGTCAATTCCACATCAAGTATTTTTTTTCTTTTCTGTTATCTTCTGTACTCTGTATTTGGAAACAAACAAGCAAAGCATTTACTTGTCAAAAGTTTTCTACTTTTCCTCATTTCCCTTTGATCCAAATGTAAATTACACAGCACAGGAGCTGCAGCTTCGCCAAATGCAGGATACTTTTTCTTATAGCTCACTGATGTGGGTGACATTTAAAATACAAGTTCTATCAGTGAGACTCACGTTGTTGCCATAGAGACTCTAGTGAGGAGTCTTCTGTTGTATCAGATGCTCCCCTGGAGAGCTCGAGACTCACTGCAGCTCTGACTTATGTCTTTCTGTGTCATCACACCACTCTGAACACCAAAAATGGCTGGGAGGGAACGCAAAGCTTGTCGCTATCAAAGGACTATGCAAGAAAAAAATATAGAAAAAAGATATACTGTTCAGTGCTCATGCCGTAAGAGCAATATACTGTGCCATAGAAAGCACATAGCTTATCATTATATAGAATACCAAGAATAGCTTTAAGTTTTTATATGTTTTGTTAAGTAAACAACATAAATATAATAAATGAAGACATTCAGATTTTCTCGGGATTGTCAGAAGTTTTATACACTCATCCAAGAAAATGTTTAATAAAAAAAATATCCATGTTTTCAGTTAAGAGGGGTTGTCAGATTTATTTTATCAGGAATTAACCCCTTCCCGCCGACGGCATATTTCGATTGTCGTTTTTTGTTTTTGACTCCCCTCCTTCTAAACCCCATAACTTTTTTTATTTCTCAGCTTCCAGAGCCATATGAGATCTTAATCTTTGCGGGAAAAATTGTTCTTCATGATGCCACCATTAATTATTCTCTATAATGTACTGGGAAGCTGGAAAAAAATTCAGAATGGGGTGGAATTGAAGAAAAAAATGCATTTCTGCGACTTTCTTACGGGCTTTGGTTTTACGGCGTTCACTGTGCAGCCAAAATGACATATCCCCTGTATTCTGTGTTTCAGTACGATTCCGGGGACACCAAATGTATATGGCTTATTTACATTTTAACCCCTTAAAAAAAATCCAAAACTGTGTTAATATTTTTTTTTTTCTAAAAGTCGCCATATTCTGACACCAATAACTTTTTTATACGTACGTGTACGGGGATGCATAGGGTGTCTTTTTTTGCAGGGCTGGGTGTACTTTTCCGTTCTAACATTTTGGGGAAATGCTATTGCTTTGATCAATTTTTATTAAATATTTTTATCAGAAGCAAAACAGTGAAAAAACAGCAGTTTGTCACTTTCGACTCTTTTTCCTACTAAGGCGTTTAACAAACAGGAAAAATATTTTTATAGATTTGTAGAGCGGGCATACCTAACACAGGGATACCTAACACGTATGTGTTTCATAGTATTTAGCTACTTTTATATGTGTTCTAGGGAAAGGGGGCTGATTTGAATTTTTAATACTTTTAAAAAAATTTATATTGTTTTACTTTTTACTTTTTTTTTTTGCATTTATTAGACCCCCTACGGGTCTTGAACCCCAGGGGATCTATCACTAATGCAATGTATTACAATGCTAATGCATTGCAATATATTGCAAACAATTGTCATTTCTTTTGCAGGCTGCATAGAGCAGCCTGCAAAAGAATATCACTGCAGACAAGCCTGGGAGTCTTTACAAGGCTCCCGGCTGTCATGCCAATGTGACATCGGCCCTGGAGCATGCTCCAGGCACCATTGATCACCGGCAAAATGGCAGCGCCCGTGCGCCACCGGGAAAATGGCGCCTCGGTCAGTTTTGACCAAGGCACCGGAGGGGTTAATGCCTCCGATCGGTCCAGGCACTGACCGGAGGCATTAGCGCTGGGTGTCTACTGTGTAAAACAGTAGACACCCGGGAGCTATGGCGGCCACCCGACTCCCGGGTGGCCGCCATAGTTAAACACCCTGCGTCCGCCATAGTATTACAACGAATGTCGGGAATGGTTTAATATAGCTGCTGATGAAGCCAATACCAATAATTCTTCTTTCCAATGTTCAGTCTTTCAGTCCTCTGGCTGATGTCACAGTAGTAAAGTTTTCTTTTTTTGACTGCTTTCTTGCCGTGTTCTTTCTTTATACTTCAGATTACTTTTCAATGTTTGGGGTATGAGTTAAATATTCCAAATGCTAAAAGGCAACACAGAGTTACTCAACTTTTTATGCATACTGTAACGGTAGAAATCTATCACTCACTCACACAGCAGTAGGGTCCTGTTTGTTCCAGGTAATCACTACAGCAAGTCACAGGTCACAGCGGTAACCTCTTCACAAACAGCTCGTGTTTGCTGCCATGTATCGTCTTGCAGAGGTTATTACTGAGGTCAATGTTTGGCTGCGACAGTCACCTGGCACAAATAGTTGGGGGATCTGTAAATGTAAGCCTGGACATGCCATTCCTTGTAAAAGAGGACCAGAGGGGAAAAGTGGCATTGTAACCAAATTGGTCAACCAAACATTTGAAGTGATATTTTCAAATTGACAGTGCAGATAAAAACTGAAATCTTAGGCCTGATTCACAAATTCATTCGGTATTTTGTTCAGGGAGTCCGCTTGGGGACCCCCGAATGGAATACCAAATGCATTAAAAAGTGGTAAGCTAAGAAACCACAAGGACCCCATAGACTATAATGGGGTCCATGTGTTTTTCGCGTGGTGTCCACACGAATCATGTTTGTAGTGCTTTTCTCTCCATGTGATTCATGCAGACACCGCACGGAAAACACACAGACCCCATTAAAATCTAAAGGGGCCATGTGGTTTCTTAGCTAACCGCTTTTTAATGAGTTCCATATTCCTTTCAGGGGGTCAGCAAGTGGACTCCCCAAATGCAGATGTGAACCAGGCCTTATAGACAATTTACTCTGAAGTGAGGAAGAGAGATTAATACTCCCTAAAACTGAGTTATTCAACTCTTTAAGGTTCATGCATGCTGTAATAGTAGTAACTCTGGCACTTACACATCTCCAGATGGGAATTTTCTGGTCTCCAACGAGATAAAAAAAAAAATAAAAAAAAAAAAATGAAAACCAAACTTGCATAGTGGAGGCAGCTTTAGACCGGAGCCCTACATGGCATAAACACTGCGGTTTTTGCCACAGTCGATGCAAAGTGGATGGGATGCGATTTCCACAACCGGTGCGTTTTTGGAAATTACAGCATGTGAATTCTATCTAAGGATTGAAGTAGATACGAACAATTGAAGCAGAAAGTCCACAGATGAAACCTCTATGGACTTTCTGTGAAAAGTGCAGCAGGAAAAAACGCAATGCACCATGTGGGGACTTAACATTAATTTGTTCCACTGCATGTATTAATACCTCCATAGCAGTGTAGCATTGTGCATGAGCACAGAGACAAACATTAGCTCTATATTTTTGTATGTAACCTATATCAACCCACAAATACTGTTACATGCATGTGGACTTACACATAGCAGTGTTTAGGTCATTGAATTGCATCAGTATTTGTAACTAAGGTTGAGCGATCGTGTTCTCGTTCTTCTTTGCCTCACTGCCCCTCGTCTTCCAGGTTAGGAGAGTATGGGTGGCTTAGGAGAGTGTGGGCGGGTACAGGGCGGGGAGACGTGACATCTACCCTCCCAGTACCCGCCCACACTCTCCTAACCTGGGAGGCAGGGAGCAGCGAGGTGAAGAAGAATGAGAACATCGGGCACCGGACCAGCCATCTCTGCAAGTAAGTGGACACCAGGGGGGACTAAGTAGCCAGAGGATTAAAAAAAAAAAAAAAATCACTACACAGCGTGGATTCTAACAATTAAAACATTCAATTGTTAGATTCCATGGTGTATAGTGAATAGGATTGTTTTTAAAATCCGATCTCCGATTAGTAAAAAAATCCCATTGACTTGCATTGGGATCGGAATTTGGATTGAGATCGGGTTCGAATGGAAAATGATCGGAAATCGGATTTCAAAATCGATTCTGAAAAGTCAAGATCGGCTCAACCCTATTTGTAACTCAAAACCAAGAATGTAACCTAAAGAGAGCAAGTATAAAAGAGATACCTACGCCTCATCTGTATTTTGGACCTTCTCATGGTTTTGGCTCTTCAATACTGAAGCAAAGTAAGAAAGGCCTTATTGAGTTTATTAATATACAGTATATGTAGAGGTAAATTAATCATACCTTCAACTGGCTATGCAACTACTTGCCATCTCATTTAACTATAATTTGCTCAATGTCAAGTAATTGGATTTACTTATATACTATAGAACCATCTCCACAGACAGGTTATTCAGCTGTCCAGTCGGCAGTTTTGTTGGTTCTTTATTTATAACAGGTATGAGCAGCATTTACTCACATACGTTCACATAGTGGACTACATGGCGCATGTACATATATTACTGTAAAAACCACATCTAATGCCCACTGAATAGATGTATGCAGTATACAATATACAAGTAACAATAGCCCTGAACTCAGATAGACTCCTTAAGATCAGGTCATAGAGTATGTATTCTATTGCATTTATTTGTAAGATGAGGGAAAGTTATCAAACTGCTGAAAGGAATATGTAGAGCAATTGTTCACAACAAGCAAACATTGGTTCATTTGTCACAAGTTATTTGAACAAAAGAAAAGAACAGTTCATATCAATATAACAATTGCTTTACAGACATACATTCTCCTTGTACCATAAGGCTCCCATTATTTCTGTTTAGTACAAGCTTCTTTATTTGACTTTCTTTTATTAAAAACTTCAAAACCTAAAGTCACTTGTGTCCTGAATCTATATTTTACACTGTCCTTGTGCCATTGTGTGTACAGCCTTGACTGCTATTCTGCTGCGATTCCTTTTCAGTACGAGGTGCACAAACATTAATACAAGTAAATATGTTGGCTTTATTTGATATGTCTCATAAAAAATAGCAGATTGTTTTAAAAATGCCATAAATAAGTGGTAGCCGATTCATTGCTGAAGACTCCGTCTAAGTGCAACAAGTGGCAGAACAGTTACTAGCTAATGTGCTGCACTCGGAGTTTTGTGAAGCCATTTCAGTCCATGGACAGGAACATTGTAGATGGCTTTATATTCTGTTATCAGTCCTTTTATTTTCTAGGATCTATCTGGCCAGTGAAGTGTTAAAGATGCAATCCATAGTACCTTATTTTAAAGCACTGAAGCGAAGTGTCAGGTTTTATCTGCTCTCTACAGCCGCTCTGCCTTGGAACAGCGTTGTGCAAGCTGTCAATAAGGTTTCCCATTAAATTAAATGGCTTATTGACCGAATGGAGCTGGTGCAAGCAGGATGATAGTGAGGGAGTTGTAAGGCATACTTTCCCAGATGCAAACATTCTCCCGGTCACTGCTCACTAAATCAGCCTATAATGGAGTTTGAAATCCCACTACCAAGCTTGTGTTCTTTTTTTATTTGTTTTTAATTTGTATCAATGGTAATTCTGTCTCCTTCAATTTATGTCATGGCTGGACATGTGCGGGCCCTGCTCTCTGTTCTGTTGAGCGATGCCTTTGAGGACTGCAAATCAGTCTTACTCTATTAAGTGTGCTTCACCCTGCGCTGGACGTGAGGTGCTTTGGGGCAAGTGTAATTAAACAGCCGCTAGAATAGGTAAATAAATAAATGATTACATAGAAAATCCCAACCATGGAAAGGATGTGCTACATGGGATTACAGTATTGGAGAAGAAACAAATAGCCAATGATTTACAATCCGCCTAGTAATTATCCATCTCCAAATGGAATTATGGCTATCATGTACACTAATAACTGGAAACAAGTCACGCAAAGTCATTAAATAGACGTGAGCTAATTGCACGTAAACAGTCAGGCTAAATACCGCTTGTTATGATGTGTGCATGTGAGGATTCCTTTTAATAGTAGTTATTGTTTATTGGTTATAAGGCCACATTCACATTTTTATCAGCAAGTCAATAAAAGTGAAGTTTTAATTTTTTGGTTACACATTTGTTTTCTACAGTGATTTAAACCCAAAAGATCTCTGTGTTTTTATATTCAGGTGTTAAAATAATTTTTTTAGTTAATATGTCTAACAATTTTGTTAGCAAAGTACTATGTTGGTATATCGGTACAAAATAAGTAGCTTAAGGTTAAGGCCCCACATAGCAGATCACAATGAAAAAGCGCTATGGGAAAAACCAAGGCGAAAACCCATCATGGTCTTTCCCACAGCGCTTTCACAGAAAGTCCGTACAGTTTTCCTTAGACGACTTTCTGCCTCAATTATACTTTTACAGATACCGCCAGCTTTTCCATATGTATAATTGATATGCTGTGATTTCCAAAAATGCAACAGTTTTGGAAATGACTGCATTTTCACTGTGTGTATTTTTCATTAGAATCCCATCCACTTTGCAGGTACTGTAAAATGCCATCTTTTTTGCACCACATGGGGCCCTGGTCTACTGGAAGTTTTCTTCCAGAGTGGAATATTGATGACCTATCCTCAGGTGGAAAGTCCAACACAGAGCAGCTGTCCAAACTTAAAATAGTAAAATTTCAGCACAACCAAGCCGTATTAATTAAAAAATAACTTTTAATATCAAAACCATAAAAAACAAAAAAATCACCAGATAGAGAAGGAAAAGAAAAATTAATGAAAAAAGAAAAACTTACATGGTATTAGAGTAACGTGTGCGTTTATGCGAAGCATCAGATGGAACAAGACCTACGCGTTTCAAGGCATGTGCCTCTTACTCATGATAATAAGTAGTAAGAGGTAGTAAGAGCCACATGCCTTGAAACACGTAGGTCTGTGACGAGGCGGAGTCTAAGATCAGACTACAGCATTCTTCATTGTGGTCCGATCTTAGACTCTGCCTCCTCACAGACGAGCCTCCGGCAGAACTAGCGTTGATCGGCTGAATGCTGTACACTGGTTAGCATTCGGCCAATCAAAGCTGGTCAATGCATTTCTATGAGAAAAAGTCAACTCCCACATAACCGCAAGCTGCCAGCTCTCCCAACTAGCAAAGATGAGCCTGCTGCAGAACCAGCATTGATTGGCCGAATGCTATACACTTTATGCTATACACTTTATTTATATCAATGCTGGTTCTACAGGACGAGTAAGGGCCAGTTCACATTAGTGCTTGCCCCCCATCTGGAAGGAGTCTGCAGGAGGGCCCCCCTGAATGGAATATCAGCAGAACTGCAAGCGCTGGACAGTTAAGCACACGGACCCCATAGCATATAATGGGCTCCATGTGCTTGCAGTGCACTGCCCGACATGAATAATTAATGCGGGAAGTGCGCGTCAAGAACACGGAGCCCATTATATGCTATGGGGTCCGTGTGCTTAACTGTCCAGCGCTTGCAGTTGTGCTGATATTCTGTTCAGGGGGTCCTCCTGCGGACTCCTTCCAGAAGGGAGGCAAGCGCTAATGTGAACCAGCCCATAGTCTATGGGGTCCGTGCGCTTCAACTGCACAGCACTCCTCCTCAACACTCCTCAACTGCACTTCGCTCCTCCTAAACACTTTCCTCCAGGGGCCACACAGTGGCTCAGTGGTTAGCACTGCAGCCTTGCAGCACTGGGTCCTGGTGTTCAAATCCCGCCAAGGGCAAAAAACCATCTGCAAGGAGTTTGTATGTTCTCCCCGTGTTTGCATGGATTTCCATCCCATATTCCAAAAAAGACATACTGATAAGGAAAAATGTACATTGTGAGCTCTATGTGGGGATCACAATCTACATTTAAAAAAAACAAAAAAAAAACACTTTCCTCCTGCTACTCATGGACTAGGTGACTCTCCTTTAGTCGAATAGTGATTTCCCCTGAAATGAGCATTTTTTCCCATAGACTATAATGGGATTCAATATTCGATCGAGTAGTCGAATATTGAGGCTCTACTCGAAACGAATCTCGAATATTTCGCTACTCTCTCATTTCTATTTATAACCAATTTACTAGACAGACTCTCTTTAAAAGCCTGATTAAAACCTATCTGGGGACAAATTATTGTTAATATGATTGCTCATCCCAATAAAGTTGTTTTTCTATTAACAAGGGCCAATAAACCAAAATCAGTGTTCCTCCAAACTCTCATTTACCCAAAAGACCCTCAAAGCATGATATAGTAGCTTGATAATAGCTACAAATACATTGGAAAGGATTTCTTTATCTGTGGTATCTGTATATTGAGGTGTAATAGTGAACCTTTACAAACAATGTGGCTGTATAAAAAATGGCACTTTCAAATGCAATGGTTGTTATAACTAACATATTGGTAGAAATATTTAAGTAATTACAATGTCATATACTATGCATAATAATGAAAATTGCCTACAATAGAGATGAGCGAGTAGAATTCGATCAAATAGTAGTATTCGATCGAATAGTAGTAATCAATCGAATACCTCCCCTGCATAGTTATTGGTGTACTCGGTCGAATAACACATGGTAAACGCGGGAAATATTCCCTGGCGCCTTTTTTTTTTGTAACTTAAGGTTGAAAATGCTTGTTATATGAATGAATAAACATAATTGAGTAACTTTATGTTTTTTGGACCATTTTTATCACTCCTCATATTTTCAGGATCATACAATGCTTTGTGGTTTCTAGTTCCTGGTTGTGAGAGTGTCAGTGCTTTTCTAGTCATCTGCCTACTGCACATCCTATATATTGATATTGAGGATGTCTGTAAAGCACAATATGGTGTCACAATACTGTTGACCATCATCTCCTCCTCACTATGCTCCGCTCAGTCGGCCTCAACGACACTGCGCTCTCCTGGTTCTCCTCTTATCTCTCAGCCCGCACGTTCAGTGTATCATTTGTGGGCTCTGTTTCTTCCCCTCTTTCCTTGCTGTTGGAGTTCCTCAAGGCTCGGTCCTAGGCACCCTGCTCTTTTCTCTCTACACAGCCCCCATTGGACAAACCATCACCAGATTTGGCTTCAGGTACCATCTTTACGCTGATGACACCCAATTATACACATCTTTCCGTGACATCACCCCTGCACTCATACAGAACACCAGCGGCTGTCTTTCTACTGTCTCTAATATCATGTCCTCGCTCTATCTGAAACTAAATCTCTCTAAGACTGAACTACTACTGTTTCCACCATCTAATAGATCTGTCCCTGATATATCCATTGCAGTCTCAGGCCTTACTATAACTCCTGCATGCCCGCTGCCTCGGGGTCATGTTTGACGCAGACCTTTCCTTCACCCCTCATATTGAATCACTCGCACGTTCATGTCACCTCCACCTCTCCAGAATACGCCCTTTCCTTACCAGAGATACATTAAAGACACTTATTGTCTCTCTGATTCATTCTCGCCTTGACTACTGTAACTCCTTACTAATCGGTCTTCCCCTCACTAAACTCTCCCCTCTACAATCTATTCTGAATGCAGCGGCCAGGCTCATCTATCAGGCTAGATGCTACAGCGATGCCTCTGGTCTGTGCCAGTCGCTACATTGGTTGTCTATTCATTATAGAATAAAATATAAAATTATTACTCTCATCCACAAGGCTCTCCATAATGCCGCACCTCCCTACATTTCCTCCCTCATCTCTGTCTACCGCCCAACCCGTGCTCTCCATTCACTCAATGACCTAACACTTACATCCTCTATTATCAGAACCTCCCACGCTCGTATACAAGACTTCTCCAGAGTTCCACCACTTCTCTGGAATACTCTACCCCGGACAATCAGATTAACTCCCAATTTCTACAGTTTCAAACGCAAACTAAAGACTCATCTTTTCAGACAGGCCTATCACAATTTCTAACATAAACCCTTCCGTACTATTATTAGAATCCCCAAAATTTAACCTTCCTCTGTCCCCACTCCCACATTACCCCACATGATATGATGTCTTTTCAGGATAACTTTATTTGTCCAAGCTCCATCCACATGTTACAGGACACGACTAGTGACGGTTCATAAAGTTTTGTTTGTGTAATGACGGTAACCTTTATTACAAAATTGTCTGACCATTGTATAAGCAATGCCGCCCCTGCTACCTCTTGTGTTACCCCCTCTACCTCATAGATTGTAAGCTCTTGCGAGCAGGGCCCTCAGTCCCATTGTGTGAAATGACGTTCTTTGTTATGTATCTGTCTGTATTTGAACCCTACAAATTGTACAGCGCTGCGGAATATGTTGGTGCTATATAAATACAATTTATTATTATTATTATTATTATTATTATTATTATTATTATTATTATTATTATTATTATTATTATATGGTTCCATGATACAACACTTCCCAGTAAGGTTGTTTTCACAATGTGCAGTTTTGCTAAAAAACAAAACAAAACACATGTATATGTTTTTTGAGACCCACGCATGCTTTTTGGAAAATGCAGTTTTCACTGCATGATGTAAATGATAGATCAGTCATATCTTTTGCATTTGTTGGTCTCCTTCTCTCTCGCTATGCATCTACCATGCTGCCAGTCTGTCAGTGTCCATAGAACCCTCATGGAAGAATGCATGTCTGATGGAGACTGGAGAAAGGCTAAATTTGCTAAAATTAAATCAAAATAAAAATGTGCTTGTCTATCTTGCTGCTGCTTCTGCCTCTAATCACTGCTGTGAACCAGACACTTGCTTATCTGGTAATCAGGACCAGCCCCACCTCCTCCTGGCTGCTCTGGCAGTCAATAAAGTTTAGTCAAATGCTGCTTTCATCAGTGATGACATCACAATCATTGTGGGGGTGGATAAGACCTGAAGTCACATGCACAATGAACGGCACATGCTCAGGACCAGTAAGGAAGTGAATGCAATAGAGATTGTGTTGATCACACATTTCTGAAAGGTGTAGGCCATTTTTATGTGGTCTCAATTAGAAAAATTCATTTCACCACAATATCTCAGAAAACCCCTTTAAACCAGGGCCCCATTTTGTGAATACGCCGAGGCAAAAAATGCTGCATTTTGCAGTACCTGTAAATAAGATTCTGGCTAATCCCATCCACACGCTGGTGTTTTCCATAAAGGTATAATAGGGGCAGAAAATCCACAGAGGAAAATGCTGCAGAAACAAACACGATGAATTTCTGTCACTTTTTTTCCACAGCATGTTTTTGCTGCATGGGGATTTTTGATATTGTGCAAAGTCCATTCCCATGACCATCATGTATGACGTATACCATCAATCTCTAGATTGCTAAAAGCAGTATTTTTTTTTCCTGCACATTCCTTCTCCAATGAGATTGGTATAAATCTTCTATAAATGAAATCCTCCACATTACATGTTTACTACCTCATTTTTTTAAAAACTAGAGTTACAATACGGAACATATGCTGGATGCTATAACTAAAGCAGCTAACAACAGAATGTAATGTGTTTTGGTAGCATATTTTAGAAACAAGAAGTAAAAAACATCTAGAAATCACAATTAGGAAGGAAAAGACACAAACAAGTGATTTATAGATACAGAACTTGAGTATATAACTACCCATAGCACAAACAATAATCACATTCTGTCTCCGTCCAGTACTAGCATAATGCGCAATTTACTGCAACTATCTGCAAGAATAAAACATGAAAATGTTCATTTAATCTTTCTTTACAAGAAAGATCAGCTATAGGTATTTGTCTCTTTACCTAAACATGTACTAAGAATCTACACACTACTAATACTAAAAAATATCCTGGGGAGATTGTCCAGTATTAAAAAAAGTCAGACTCCATCCCCCCCCCCCAAAAAAAACAAAAAAACAGTGCTACTTTAACCCATAGGCTGTGTCTGGCATTGCAGCTTATCATTCAAGTGAATGGGTTTGATCTGCAATATCAGATACTCATGGATAAGAGTGGTAACGTTTTAGGAAAAATAACAAGCTTTATTTCTAATGATAAGCAATCCTATTAAAGGCTAAGGCCCCACGGGACAAAAAAAAAAAAAAAAACGCTGCGGGAAAAGCCGCGACGGCAACGCATTGTGGTTCTTCCCACAGCGCTTTAAACAGGAAGTTCACAGAGATTTCCTCCACAGACTTTCTGTTACAATTATACCTAAGGGGAAACTGTTGGTGTTTCCATAGATATAATTGACATGCTTCAATTTCCAAAATTGCGCTGGTTTTGGAAATTGCAGCATGTCCAAACAACAGTTTTTACCACAAAGTTGGCATTGGATTCGTAAGAATTCCATCCACTTTACCTGTACTGTAAAACACCACGATTTTTCCCCTGGCGTTTCCACCGTGGGCAAATCGCAGCATTTCTGTCCTGTGGGGCCCCAACCTAAGGGATTGTGTCATCATACAGATTTGCAGGCTGTGGTGTTAGGGAAGTGATGGTATGCCTCACAGATTTTTATAAGAAAGATCTGATGAAGGGGTGGTGTTTGTAGAACACCGAACACCCAGAAACGCGTTATTACCAATAAACCTCTTTCATTGCTACATGTGTGTACTGCATCCTATTTTCACCGAGATAGAACGAACGCGCATCCTGGTTCCAATTTGGGAATTCACTTCCCTAACACCACAGTCTGCACTCTGTCGACTCTTGTAGTCGTTACGCCAGTGGACGCTGCCCACTACACTCGGATTTTCTAAATGCTTAGTGGTGATTGAAGCATACGGCTCACAATTTACCCTAACGCCACACTAAGGAGAATCTGTATTCGGCTGCTCAGCTTCGGGTTCCTAAGGAGTGCGGCCATTCTTGGTTATCACTCTTATCCTGCTACAATCATAGAGATTTGTAACATATCAGTAAATATGCAACCAGTGTTGGCATGAAGAAGTCTAACCAAAGTAACACCCAGGCACCCAACAAAGCACCATCAATTATAGGAAGACTTTGTTGGATCTGTGTATTTGTTTGTAGGGGACTTACAAAGAATTGTCCATCTTACACTAGTAAATTTAAGGTTGATCACAAACATGTCAGATAAAATATTTTTTTTTATTTTTTTTTAACCTCCAGACCCTGACAACTAGTACATGTCTGATGCTGGGGGAAATTGATTTTTAATTTCTAGTTCTATGGATTGTACAATATCCCATTTATCTCCAACATAGTAACATCATTTTATACACATGACTCCAGGAAAAGTGAAACAGCACTGGAGAAAAAAATCATTCTTGACTCCCAGTTTGGCAATAAGTTTAAAACCCTGGATCAACTTGTCTTTAAAAAAATCTAAAACCTGTAAATCATAATATTTTTCTATTCAAAAAAGGCAGAAGAACTTGCACAGAGATTCTTTACCGTCTATGTTGCTGGTGAAATGCTCTTTTCTCTAGACGTAAAGGATGTCCCCTTGTCACTGTCACTGTAACCGGCCTTGGAGAAAAAAGATCATTAGAAAGTTCTTTGTGCTGTCCCTTCATGTATTTGTACATTGTGATTAAATTTCCCGATAGACGTCTTTTTTTCTAAACTGAATGAACCCAAGTCTGTTAATCTGTCATTCTATTCCAATTCACCCATCCACTAATTATCTTGGTCATCCTTCTCTGCACTCTCTCTCGTTCAGTTGTGTCCTTCTTGTAGTTGAGTTATTTCCTTCTAGTGTATGTGTGGCCATACTAGTGATTTGTATAGAGAAATAACTCTCTTCTTGAGTCATGAGTTTCTATGCCTCTTTTAACCCTTTAACACCACATAACGTACCTCTATGTCATGGTGTTGCTAAAGAAGCATGGACAGGGCTTAGCAGCTGAGCTATCACCATGCCCCACAGGTATCTGCTGTATTATACAGCCGATGCCCGCTTCTGAAATCTGCTATCAGTGCCTGTACCATTTGAGGTTGTACTCTTTCAGATACCTCTGTAAATTGCAACCAAGGCAAAGCACATGAGGTATTGATATAAAAATCAAGACACACTACCATGATAACATTATCCCCCATACTCTGTTCAGCTTTTACTGGTGGTTTAATAGTTGCCATTGATTGAACTATGTCATTGTGAAGCTGTAATACATCAACTACTCATCACAAACTAATTTTATTGGAAAGTATTTTAGAGTAACCTTCAATAAATGTTAAGTTTTAGTAGTTCAATACACATATTATTTTCCCGCATATTATTTAGAAAAACCAACCTCATATCGTAGCAATTACTTTGTCTCACATAATCTTAAGTCATACTTAAAACAAAACACACTTTAGATTCAAAAAACACTTGATTCTTCCATTAGCTAAAGCTGCTCCTACTCAGATGCACTGACTTCTGCAAGCACACACTAAACAGCAGTAATTTTAACCCCTAGCAATATGAGCCAGACTATCAATAAATAGTATTAATAGAAGATTATTAATTAATAGTACGGTGTGGCTACCTGGAACTAAACGACAACTGGCAAACCATTACGGCAGAAGCCTCCTGTCCTCTCAGACTCAGAGGGATGCTGAATTCTACATCTAGAACATGAAATATTAGATACTTAACAATATGGGAAAATATTGCATAGTCGACAAAATTGATTTTGGATTTTTTGGTAATTTGCTATACCTCAGCTTGTGCATTTGTCAACAGCATAAGTAATATACCAAGGTAGACATATCCTTTGCTTAATTATCTTTAGTCATTGTCAAGTGTAAGCTTTCTTAGCTATAGCTAGAAATTATGTGTCGTTCAATAGAATATATAATTGGATAATGCAGCAGCCCAGCAGAGGAGGGCATGAGGTTGGTAGTAATACGTGCTGTGGTCACAGTGGCAAGGATCTCGACTAGATCCTCACCACTCTCCTCCAAGACTAGTGCTGAGCTGCAGGTTGTCTGTTGCTGGCAATAGGGCACATTTTAATGGTGGTAAGACTCTCTAAGCCTGTTGGTAGTAGGAGTACCCATAATGGTCGTGAAGGAGACAGGGTTTTACCTAACAATATTTCTCATTGTGTCTCATTGTGTTTTCTTGAGTTTTAACCTGAAATACATATCTTGCACACTCTACCTTCCACAAAATGACTAGAGATAAATCATCCCAACTCTGAAATCTCCCAACTGCAGAAAAACAAGACTATCTTTCAACTGGTGTATCCAAGTCTAACCAGAGGTTATGGCTTAATCTAGTCACTCTCCAAGCAGGGAGAGATAATTTACTACACTCATAGGGAGGGGCCTCTTCCCTCCTGGGTAGTTAAGGCTAAGGTCCCATGTTGCGGAAATACAGCGTTTTTTTGTTCCAGATTTTGCTGCATTTTATGAGCCAAAGTCAGGAGTGGTTTTAACAGAAGGGAAATGTCCAAGTATTTACTTTATATTTTCTATTCATTGTCAAATCACTCTTTACTTTGGTGCAAAATCTTCGACAAGAAACACTCTGTTTCTGCCATATGGGGTCTTAGCCTAAAAGGGATCAACAGTGAACATGGGGGCCCCTCTAGAACTCACAGTTCATAGAGGTTTTGAGTAGAGATGAGCAAACAGTAAAATGCTCGAGGTTCGATGTTCGTTTCGAGCAGCCCCTCAATATTCGACTACTCGAATCGAATATCGAACCCTATTATAGTCTATGGGGGGAAAATGCTCGTTTCAGAGGTAGGCAACATTCGATCAAATTATACTTACCAAGTCCACGAGTGAGGGTCGGGCTGGGTCCTCCGAGAAGGGGGGTATTTTTGTATTTGTTTTTGCCACTTGTTAAGTATGTCATTTTTATATAAATTGAAGTAAAAGTTAAATTTTAATGCTTTGAACAGTTGCTGGATTTCTTCAAGCTTGCATCATTGATGGCCTATCTTGAGGATAAGTCATCAGTGTTATATGGCGGGATAACCAGTTTAAGATAAAAAAAAAAAATTGCTTTAATGAACATAACTGAATACAAGAAATTGATTTTAGGGAGAATAGGCCAGCGTTGCTTGTAGTTTGCAATTTTTTTTTTTTCTGGCCCACAACCTATGCATAGATGGCAAGCTTCCTGTTAACAGATGAAAAATCCTGATAAAATAGGTTAGACAGCTGGCTCTAATGTTATAAAATGCTAGGCACAGCAAATGCCTCCTTGTGGGCCACCACATAGTATAATGACAAACTGAATAGCTGACAGCACCCTGCTTTGACAAAGTTTTCAATTCTATGTGCGTCCTGAGGACACAGACAGAACTGAAATCTGGGCATCTCTGCCTGGGATATTTGTCTGCTAGTCTGCGGAAAATTCGAGAGAACTCGAAAATATGAGAAAAGTATGTTTATAGAGAATCCACTTATGGGGGCGGAAATATAAAAATTAGCAGACAACTGAAATATCATGAAAGGATTGAGAAGGCAGACTTATGAATGAATATGTCTATATACTGGTGCAATGGTTTGTATAGCATACAGCAGGTCACATACTGTATATATCTTTAGAGGGGTATATTTAACAAATTTTGCAAATGTTCATGATTTAAGCCAAGCAATCTTTTAGGTGAAATTAAGCTTTATATTTATAATCTTTTGACTGACGGTGTTGTGCGTAGATTTAGTACTTTGGGGTATACTTTTTTCACTTTGTTCCCTTTATGCTGTGAATGAGTCTATTTTTCTAGATACCGTTCTACTGTTAAAAAGTGCAATTCAACAAGAAAACGTCCATATCCAACACTAGTTATCACTTGATATAAAATAAAGAGCTTTTTCTCTTCTCTCAACAAATGTTGTGTCTCCGGGGACCATGGGTCACTATACTGTAAATCAGTGGTTAATGGATTCCGAACTCCCTGCTCAAACCTTTTGTACATTTTTTATTTGCTTTTAATTTGTATTGATTTTCCTTCTTTGCCGTCAATCTCCCAAGTGTCAGGAAGGTTAGAGAGAGCTCTGTATTTCTGCCTGAAAACTCGAGAATAGAATTTCCCTGTTTGGATAAAATCAAGTCTTTTTTTTGTATCTCAAGACACATCTATAAGGGCAGTTACAAAAGCCATCACACTTTTTCAGACGGGGTCCGATATATCTTTAGTATCTTGTGTTAGAAAATCTCTAGCTTATGGTACATATAATCCTATGTTTCTCAAGGTATTTCATGTGTTAATGCACAAAGAAGAAATCATTGCACAGAATAAACTATATTCTTATAGTACTGAATAATGCTAATGAAAACGACAAGGTATGAGTATCTAACATTAAACAAGTTTCATACATAAAGAAACCAATCTGTGCAGACATACGTTTGACACCATGGTGGAATTATTATTACATGGATATCAGATCACGGCCCTGTAATTATATAGAGAATGGTTCACTGAACCATCAAACCGATTACGTAGCTTATCGTGAGCCGTCATTCTGCTACCTGTCACATCCAACCTTCTATTCACTAGCACTCTGTAATACTCATACAAACTGGCAAAATAGGATTTATTATATCACAAAATGTTATTTCATTAAATTGTGTAATTTGATATATTTCCATTCTGAAGAATTACTTCTATATTCTTGGAAGGTTAGACAATATCTGCTTGTCATGGGTTTGTAAGAGCATATATTTCTATTGGCTGTCAGAAGAAAATGATGTCAGACAGTGACATCATTGTGAACTGTAAGATCCTCGAGGACCTAACTTGTAAATCTAGACAGCCGAGAAGCACAAATCATGTGAGCTAGATGTTCAGGTTGAATTACAATACCATTATAGGCTGGAGGAGCCAATGAGAATAAAATCTCATCCGTCGACAGTGGTAAATAATGTTGTTTTTAGTGGAGTGCAAGAACTGTCAAATATCAGTAAAACTGTCAATTGTAATATACGGTAGATATAACGGTAGAATTTGTCCGCCTGTTTTCTTTTTAAATATTACTTAGGGAAAAAGAAATTTGAGTCATATAACTTATGTTGCTATTATGGATTCATAGCATTTTCAATGGGCTATCCCAGGCATGTCACATAAGTTTCATGTTTGCTGGTTATAATACAGCTGTTCCCCCATCTTGTTAGTGTAACTGTATATCCAATGTGGCTATGTCAGATAATACAGTGCTATCAATGTGTTTTGTACTTGTTTCCTTACTCCAGTGTTCATACACCTGGGGAAACCCTAATATTAGTTCTGACAGTCTTGCCTTAAAAACAGTAGGGGCAAAGCATTCTAAAATTCTTGTCCATTCTTGCTACAACTTGGCTTAGAGCATCCTCGAGCGGGCTGAAATCAGCCTGAAATCCCTGCCCTGTTATTACAGTCACAGGTCTATTCATTGCTGTGCCCTGGAAAACTATGATCATGGCACAAGGAACCATAGGCTTTATTTAGCATAAACTCAATAATAGAACTCACATATCAATAACTCCACTTGACCCACTTTGGATACCACAGAGATCATATGAGGAGTAACACTATTACTGGTTATTATATTACTTACTAGTATATTCTGCATTATAGCAGTTTCTCCCTTTAGCTATAATTTGCTTTCCTCTCTGGACTGGCAGTTCCTTTAGAATAGCCACCATTGAACCAGCACTTGTCCCACACAGTTTGTTCTAGCTAATAGTGCTGAATTCTTATTCAATTCCTTATAGTAATATTACAATAGATGTATGGGACTGCTAACTAAGTATATTATTCATTACAATTTATTAATACAAAACCAAAACCATGACATCAATGTGTAGTGGTTAGCAATCCCAAAAATACCCTGGATTACAAATGGAGCATAATATAAAAATATTGTACATTTGCTGGCTAATACATAACGTTAGCACATCACTTAGTGATGGGGAGCATAAAAGGCAGTTGTTTTAAAGGTTTTGTCTCATCACTACTACTAACTGCTAAAGATATTTGGGTGCATTTATTAACCCAATAATAGCCCATTTATTAACCCATTAAAAAAAATGCCCTTAAAAACCCCTTTAAATTATCGCTAGATAAGTAATGGTCTACACTCCTGTTACCAGGAGTGGCAATAGGAAGAGCAATTGGCAATGCATCAAACACTGTATTCCTGTATAAATGTGCTTGCCTTCAGATATTACCAGTCGGCTGAAGGAACCCAATAGTTCCTAAAGCTCACAATATGTCATATTTTTTTGTTAGCCATTACAAAGGTATCAACCACTGACAACTCTCAATCTTTACTGAGCAACTGTGTGACACTAAAAAAAGACTATTGTACTGCTTGTGCAGTAGCACAAACTATGGTGTCTATGGTGTCCAGTATAACCAGTGCACACCACTCTCTAAAAGTACTTGCTCTTTGGATATAGTACTAAGCTTGCTTTTTGCATAATTTACTAGGGCAGTATGAGCATTTTGACCAATAACTATTATAGGAAGTGACACCTCCTTTCCTTTATAACAATAGCAGTAATAAAAGGTCAATAAGTTATGATATATTGCCATCCTTGCACATCATTGCAGCCCCCTTATTATCACCCACCATTAGGGTTGAGCCGATCTTGACTTTTCAGGATCGATTTTAAAATCTGATTTCCGATCATTTTTCGTTCGAACCCGATCTCGATCCCAATTCCGATCCCAATGCAAGTCAATGGGATTTTTTTATTAATCGGAGATCGGATTTTAAAAGCAATCCTATTCACTATACAGCATGGAATCTAAGAATTGTTAGAATCCACGCTGTGTAGTGAATCACTAAAGTAGCCAGAGGATTTTTTTTTTAATCCTCTGGCTACTTAGTCCCCCCTGGTGTCCACTTACCTCCAGAGATGGCTGGTCCAGTGCCCGGTGCCTTCCTTCTTCTTTGCCTCGCTGCTGCTCCACGCTGCTCTTCTTCCTTCGTGCCCCCTCCCTGCCAGGTTAGGAGAGTGTGGGCAGGTTAGGAGAGTGTGGGCGGGTACTGGGAGGGGAGACGTCACGTCTCCCCGCCCTGTACCCGCACACACTCTAAGCCACAAGCCCCGCCTACCTAGCACTTTAAACACTAACCTGGGAGGCGGGGCAGCGAGGCAAGAAGAAGGAGGGCACCGGAGCAGCCATCTCTAGAGGTAAGTAGCTGCTAGAGATGTTTAGTTTAGCCTCCCATTCGAATGAATGAAGGCAGCTGGCGCGCAGGGGGTTAAGGCTGTGTGCTGGCTGCTTCCATTCATTCCTATGGAACTGCAGCGGAGCCTTCACACTGAGTATACAGCGTATACTCAGTGTGAAGGCTAAGCAAAGCATTGTGGGAAAAGATCACGAATCTCGATCCCACATAAAAAGATCGTGTTCAGAATCCGATCTTTTCCGAACATGATCGCTCAACCCTACCCACCATTCATACATGCTAACAATGACTTTCTCTGAATGATTGTTTCTACCCTCTTTAACTTCTACTTTATTTTAATACCGAGATATATCCGGATGGGGCTAGACTCCATAGATACCATTTACTGAAACAAGGACCACTTAGTTTCTCATAGCTTTACTCATCACAGAGAAAGACATGTCTTTTGCGTAGATTAAATCTGGTGGTACCCTTTAATGTATAGTAATTTATACATTACATTCATTTTTCCTGCAATAGAATCAGTGAATAGAAACAAATATTCAGTGTACATGTTATACAGTTACAGTATATAGCTTATTTTTGCTAAATTCACCTATATTTATTAAAAATGCTAATGTCCCGCTTTTCTGCATATTAACGCATTTTTTAGGAGATGAACCAAGATGAGTTTTCTTGCTAAATGTAGGCTTAGTAATTGTGCTTAGTCGTGCACTTAAATTGAGAACCAAGAAATTTAATTTAAGAAGATATTATTACTTGAAGAAACTTGTGCAGTATAGGAAAGACACATTTTGTCAATTTCTTCCCATTTTAATTTACAGGTGCACATCCTTTTTTACGCCTACAGAGATCTTGAAATGACTACATCAGCATTTTATACTCTACATTGCTATATATATTTTCTAGCATATACAGTACAGTGCAGTGCGCTTCAGCTCTTCCTTAAAAATTAATTGTACTTTTTATTCGTTAGTGAAAAGAAAATGTTACATCTAATTCCTTGCCCTTTCCTTTTTTTGCTGATTTTTTTGGAATCTGCATGCATTAGGGAAGGCAATTTATGTAATGTTTGAGCGACTCATTCACCTGCAATTAAACTGCAATTAGCATCAGTCTACAGTATAACTGTACAGTGCACAACCCAGTGGCCTGCAGAGTGATAATTCTACAACATGAGAACAGCTATGCTGCTATCTTCAACAATGTGGTTGTATCTTCTCTGTATACATTAGTGCCCATACACAGCGCAAAGCCATGTGCAGGGACGCCATCATTTGTTACATGAAATCCTTATGATTATACAGGTCATCCGGCAGTGATGTCAAAAGGGGGTATCCTTCGGTTGACATGACAAGGCTATATTCAAGGCTATATTTTGTCTTATGAAAAAATAGGAAGGTGAAGATTTGGAAAAAATGCAGTTTTCAAACTTTGAAATTAAATTTTTATTTCAATTAGATAGTCATACTACCGTAATTGCGTCAGAAATATGATTTATCATATGTCTTCTTTATGTTGGCAGCAAACATAATTTAATCCCCCATTTAATCACCCTTTAATTTTTTCAGATATTATAAGGCTTACAAGTTAGTAATGGTAATTTTAAGCAATAATATTCAAAATTTTCAAGAATATTTAGAGAACACATTTTTCAACAGACTAGATCAGTTCTAAAGAGGCCTTGAAAGGCCTCTGTTATAGAAACACCATATAATTCCCCTCATTATCAAAACTACACACCTGAAATAATACAAAACAGCATTTAGGATGTGTCTGAAACCTTTCACAATTTCACACAAATTAAAATACAATAGAGGAGAAATTTCAATTTCTGCCACTAATATATTCATTTAGCCCTAGAATTTATAAAGTCACAAGGGGTTAAAGAATAAAACGCATCTGACAATCTGTTCCATAAGTTCTCTTGAGCAGTTCCGTAAGTTCTCTTGATGTATAGGCACACAGTATGGTACAGACCCCACCGGAAGGAGCGCTATTGGGATTTTGGAGGGCAGATTTGCCAGAATCTGTTTTAGACACATTGTTGCATTTGCATAACTCCCGAGGTACTAAAAAACTGGAACCTCCCCCAAAATGACCATGTTATAGAAATGTAATGTCTCTTTAATTTCTAGCTTGCATTTCTTATGTTTCTTAAAAATCATAGCAGCAGAAGAAGCTTACAGTCCAATCTTACAGTTCTTGATAAGAGTGTAGTGAGACCCAAGGTCAGGTCAGACAGCAGACAACATAGGTCACTATAACCAATCAACATTACAGTGTGTCTGGAGTTTGTCCTTCAGGTTAGAGACTGAGTTGAGATTAAGAGCGCTTATGTAAGAAGCCCCCAGCATGTAGCTGGGCTACTAAGAATCAATGTTCTCCCTATATAGAACTAAGGGTCTCGGCATGCCTTGCGATATGTAGTTCTTAGGACTAATATGACTAATATGCTTTGATTATGCAGATGAGTAAGGGGTGTGTCAAGACACTTCTCCAGCCAATGGTCTGTCATGATTACTTGTTTATGTTCATGCTCTATTACAATTGACACCATTTACTTTCCTGTATAAAATATTATGTTATGTTTTGAATGAACACAACTTGCTAAGGCCTCATTCACACGGTGCAAGAGGGGGTGGGTTTTGGCACTGAATCCTCCTCAAAATCCGCCCCCTCACAATAGAGGTCTATGTAGACTGCTAGCGTTTTTTTTTCCCGCTAATGGTTTGTTCTAGCTAGCGGAAAAAAGAAGTGGATTCCGCCTCAGGAAATCAATACAAGTGAATGGGAGGCGAAAAACCACGTCACATTTTTTTTGCTAAAAACCGCACCAACCAACACTGTGCTGGAGGGAAAACTACCTGGCGTTTTTTGACGCAGCTTTTACCAAAAAGTGCTCAAAAAAACACCTCAATATCGAAAACCGCTTCCTTATTCCTGAACCTTTTTTTTCCGGACCAAATTCCGCCACACCATATCCACATGTGAACTAGCCTTTAGACTGGTTCTCTCTCTGAGCTCATGATATATATATATATATATATATATATATATATATATATATATATATATATATATATATATATATATATATAATTTGGCACCTCTTGACAATCAGAATTTTTGAATCCGGTTGAGTTCCATAACAACCCAATTTTTAAAACTAGAAGCCTCAAGTCATTTATCAAGGGCTAGACTGAGCATTTATACCTCAAAGCTGTTTCACTGAATTTTTTACCACTGGGATGTGAAAATGGAAAATTACTGATTTTTATTAAAACTTAATTTTACCTCAAATTTTTCATCTTCACAAGGGATTTATTGAGAAATTTCACCCGAGATAATTTTTTTCTGAACACGGCAATACCTTGTACACAGGTAGGGTACAGAACTGAAAAAGCGCTATTAGGATTTTGGAGGACAGATTTTGCTAGATGTTGCATTTTCAAGGTCCAAACTGCCAAGACAATAGTAACCCCCAAAAGGTGACCACATTTTGTAAACTAAACCTCTCAAGGAATTTATCAATAGTGAGTACTTTGACCTTACATGTGTTTTACAGAATTGAGCTGTGAAAATGCAAAGCAACATAAATATTGCTATAAAATTTTACTTTATCATCAATTTTTGCATTTCCTTTCGTAGGCCAGCTTTTGTTGTAATAGTTTTTTTTATATACTTTATTTTCGTTTTTCAGTTTTCAACAATTTTACATAACAAGATAATTGAGAAATTCGAATTACATATATGTTAAACAACAGGTCACAATTTGGATGGTCAAGCAATCATAGATCATTAAGAACGTTTCAATAGTGCATAGATTATTGCTGATAGACAGTTACATGTCATAACAAAAAAAAAAGAAACAAAAATGTCAAGTAGGACGATTATAATCAAGAGGGAGTAAGTAAACGTGCGAGTAATTAAAACAGTGTTTAAGTGTAGCCATCTTGGAACCTAGAGAGAGAAAAACTAAAGTGTAAGAAGAAGAAAGAGAGAGGAGAGAGAGAGAAAAAGGGGAGGGGGGGGGGGAATTGTGGGATGAGGTGGGTATGAGGAAATAGTCCTTCAGCCTGGAGGGCCGCTTTGTGTAATAGTTTCCAAGAATCTGTGCCAGGGCGACCAGACTTTCATGAAAAGATCGTCCAGCTAATGATCTCTTCAAACCGGTATATCTGGTGGACAGTCTCGAGCCACAATGTAAGGGGGGGGGGGGGTGTTCTTGTTTGAGGCAAAAAGGCGGGATCAGAGACTTAGCTACCTCTATGAGAAGTGTGGTCAACGAGTGTTTTGAAGGTATATATTGGCCCTGGGGAAGAGACAGTAGTACAAGCATGGGTGTCAGGTCAGGGCAGTCATTAGTTATGAGATCTATCTGTTCTGCTATCTGATGCCAAAAGGGCTTAATTTTCTCACACGTCCACCAAAGGTGGAGATAAGAGCCAGTGTCTTCTCCGCAGCGCCAACATAAATCAGAGTCGGACAAATTATGCTCGTGTAGCCATTTCGGTGTTCTGTGCCACCGAGTAAGTATTTTGAAATGCAATTCCTGTAACCTGACACAGGTCGAAAAACCATGCGACCTAGTTAATATACATTTTGTTTCGTCCTCATCAAATACTACATCCAGCTCTTTCTCCCAGGCTAATAAATAAGTCGGTTTATCCAGCTTAATGGTGGATTCTATCCATTTCCTAAATGGGCCACTCCTGTTTAAGGCTCAATTCAAATGGCGTGAGGCGCCTAGGAGGGTTCCCAATCTTTATCAGACATGTAAGAGATTCCCTTGAATTGGGTATAGTGAAGAAAATTTAAATTCACATGGGGAATCAGAGTCTTCAATTGTGACTCGGTAATAGGTTTCCCGTCCACTATCAGATCCGCTACAGTATATTTCTCTAGGCCTAGCCATATGTCCGCTGCAGTTGGGTTCGACTTACTTATCGCCATTGGGACTAAATTAGCTGGTAGGAGTGGAGAGATAGCTGGGGACAATTTACCTCTCACTTTGTGCCAGGTAGACAAAATCCCGCTGAACAGCGTATCTGTCTTCAGCATGTTTGTGGAGGAAAGATCTGGGAGCCAAATAAGCTTCTGCATATCTGAGCCAAAGTAAGCGCTACATAAAGCTGAAGTCAACCGGGAGGCTTTAGGAAAGGCATAGGAGGTCCAACGAGACAGCTGAATAGCTCTAAAGAAGGATTCCAAATCTGGGACTGCTAGACCACCTTTCTCTTTCTCTTAAGAGGACCCTAGCTATCCTTGGTCGTTTGTTCCGCCACAAAAAAGCTGAAAATAGACGCCTGAAAGCTAAAAAATAAGAGCTTGGTAGGTTAATCGGTAGCATCTGCATAAGGTAAGTCACTTTGGGTATAATATAGGTCTGCAAGAGGTTGCGCCTGCTGATCCACGATATGTATGGAAGGTCATATTGCTTGAGTAAAAGCTTAACTGTACTTAGCATAGGTAAATAATTCAGATAAAAAATGTCGGCTAATGAAGCAGGTAGTTGGACTCCTAAGTACTTCAGGGACCGTGTCTGCCAGTTAAAAGGTAAAGACAATTTCAGTGCATCTTGAGTGCTACGGGCGACCGATATTGGGAGAACCTCAGACTTTGATGCATTAATTGTAACATCTTTGCCCATCCGGGCGTTGGCGCCATCATCCAGCCGCACGCTGCAGCGCAGGAGACGTGTTCGGTTGTAATTTATTCCATTGGTTTCTCCTTGCACTGTCTGAACACTGCCCTATTCTTTACCTTGGTAATTGATTTTCCACCACACCCATCTCCTTCACCTTCAGTTTGCTCTGCTCCTCTAAGGGTTAATCTGGCCGTGCCCTGTGATTGACAGCCGCCTTCCTTTCAACTCCATGGGCGGGTTCTTCCTCCCTATATAGCCTTGGTTCCCATTCAGACCAGTGCTTGCTATTGCCGTGCGCATACCTGCTCTTACTGTCTCTGTTTTGATTACTCTATTATACTTGACCTTTGGCTTTCCTCACTGACTTCTCTTTTTTGGACTCCGATTTGGTACTGTATTGCCCGACTGTTACTGACCCTTGGCTAAGTTGACTTCCCATTGTTGTTGTTCGTCTTGTCTGCGTTTTGTGTGTCACATACTCAGGGAGGGACTGTCTTTGTGGTTGCCGCCTATTACGTAGGATAGGGCCTGGCAATAGGAAGGGACAGTAGGGGGCATAAGCTTAGGGCTCACTGTCTCTTGTGTCCCCGTTCCAGGGTTCCCTAACACTGCCTAACATTAATCTTATAATTTTAAAGCTGACCGTATTCTCTGATGAGGTCATATAGTGCTGGAAGACCTTTATCAGGGTTGGTTATTAGGAATAATATATCATCTGCGAATGCCACAGAATTGAGACATTCGTCTCCTACTCTGAAGCCTGCAATGTCAGGGTGTTGCCTCACCTTTTGAAGGAGGGTCTCTAACACGAGCACAAATAGGGTGGGGGACAAGGGGCAGCCCTGTCGCGTCCCACTTGATATATGGAACTGATCTGATAGAGTACCGTTTACTTTTAATCGCGCATGTGGGCGGTAATACAGGGACAGGATGGCTTTGACGAAAGCGGCGGGGATACCAAACGCGCCTAAGGCGGCCTCCATGTATGACCAATTAACTCTATCAAATGCTTTTTCAGCATCCACACCTAGAAACAATAGAGGAAGATTCCTTTTTCGCGCTATGGACGTAGCGTGTAGTAATTTAGTGGTGTTCTCCTTCCCCTCCCGTCCCTTCACAAAGCCAACCTGTTCCTCATTAAGCAGAGAGGGGAGTAAAGGGCTTAGCCTTAGCGCCAATACTTTCGCCCAGATTTTCAGGTCCAAATTCAAAAGCGAAATTGGCCTATAACTACTACACAACATGGGATCCTTTCCTTCCTTGTGAATCAGGGTTATATGGGCTTCCTGGATCTGCATTTGCATTTGTTGGCCCTGCATTACAAAATCTAGTCAAAAATGGTATAAGTGTAGTCAAATAGTAGAATAGTGGCAGGCCATCAGGACCTGGACTTTTATTTTTGGCAAAGGTCTTTAGCACCGAAGTGAATTCAGCTACAGTAACTGGGGTGAGGAGGGATTCCTTCATATCATCTGATAATGCAGGCAGTTTCAGGGATGACAGAAACCTTTCTGTGAGTACTCGTCTATCACTTGTTTCTGCGGGGGTATCTTTACAATTCAGGTTATAAAGATCTGCATAGTAAGCTTGGAAAGCTCTTGCGATCTGTTTAGTGTCTGTAAGATCCATGCCCTCTGAGGAGCAAATGGACGTAATGTGGGAGGAGGTTCTTTCTTTTTTAAGCATTGATGACATCAGCTTCCCTCCTTTATTACCGTGTGCATAAGTCTAGTTCTAGAGTACAATAGATATTTAGCACCGGAGAAGGTAAGGAGCAATTTCAATTTTTCTCTCAGAGCGTTCAGCTCAAGTAAATTACTTTGCAAATCTTGCAATTTATGTAGGCGCTCTAAAATTGAAATCTGGCATAAAAGTGAGTCTATGTAACATCTCTGCCTGTTCGGGCCCCTGCGCCACCCTCTGCTCGTGTGCTGCGGCGCAGGAGGCGCGTGCAGTTTGATAATCTGCGTAAAGTTTTTAGTTGCACTGTGTGAACACGGCTCTAGTCCTTAATTGGATTTGCACCACACCCGTCTTCTGCCTAGGTTGCCTCTGTCCATTTAGTGGTTAATCTGGCCTTTCCCTTTGATTGACAGCCTGCCTTCCTGTGAACTCCATGGGCGGGTTCTTCCTCCCTATTTAGCCTTGGTTCCCATTCACACCAGTGCTTGTTATTGCCGTGCGCATACCTGCTCTTACTGTACCTGTTGCTTATACTATTATACCTGACCTTTGGCTTTTCTCATTGACTATTCTCTTTACTCCGATTTGGCACTGCATCGCTCTCCTGTTACCGAACCCTAGCTAACTGACCTCCCTTTGTTGTTGTTCGTCTTGTCTGCGTTTTGTGTTTCACGTATTCAGGGAGGGTTTGTCCTCGTGGTTGTCGCCTATTACCTAGGATAGGGCCTGGCAATAGGAAGGGAAAGCGGGGGGCTTCAGCTTAGGGCTCACTGTCTCTTGTGCCCCTCCCAGGGTTTAACCGTTCTGGGAATTGCTGTATTAGCAATTCCATTACAGTCTACTTCTTTCTGGCGCGCTTTTTTCAAAGCAGTCGCTTTAGAGATAAAAATACCACATATAAATGGCTTGTGAGCTTCCCAGAGAAGCGAAGGAGAGATTTCGAGGGTGTCATTGATGGAAAAGTATGTGGCAAGTTCACAGTCAATATTTTTCCTAATTGTAGGATCATCTAGTAAAGATTCATTAAGTTTCCAGTGCCATTGGGGTTTAGGAATATGGGAGATCAGAAAGGTGGTGGTGACCGGGGCATGGTCCGAGAGGCTAATCACTCCAATCTTGGACTCCAAAATCTGCGGCAGTAGGGAGGCAGAGGCAAAAATATAATCAAGTCGTTGGTACGACTGATGGGGTATCGAGAAGAAGGAGAAATCTTTCTCAGTCGTATTGAGTGTTCTCCATGTGTCTCGTAAGCTAATCAACTCTAAATCTTGAGCGATCCGCCGCAATCCCCTTTGCGCTAAAGCAGATTTACCTTTGGAAGAGTCCATGAGAGGGTTGAGGGTTACATTTAGGTCACCACCCACGATCACCTCTCCTTCCGCAAACAAAGATAAATTATGTAAGGCCAAGGCTATCCATGCAACTTGATACTGGTTAGGGGCATATAAAGTGGCAAAGGTCACCAATTTAGCAGCCAAATGACCTTTTACAAATAAGTATCTCCCTTCCGGGTCTGCAAGTTGATGTGTCATCTTAAATGGGTCAGAATTTTTTATAGCTATGGCAACTCCTTTAGATGAGGAGGACATATATGAAGAGTAGAACCACTGTGTATATCCTCCTTTCGGGAAGGAAGGGATTCTGCCCTGTTTGTAATGTGTCTCTTGTAATAGCAAAACATCAGTCTTAAGCTTTTTGGCTAAGCGGAGAATACAGTGTCTCTTATTTGGTGAATTCATACCTTTCACATTGAAAGACGTTACAACTAAAGTGGCTCGATCTGTTTTGTTGTAATAGTTTTCAGAAGCCATGCCTCAATTGCAGAGCCCCCAATGTGTCAAAACAGTGAAAACTCTTAACATATAACCTCATTTTGTAAACTAGACCCATCAAGAAATTTATCAAGGGGTATAGTGAGAATTTGGACCCTATAGGCGATTCACAGAATTGAACAGTAAATTTTGAACGTGATATATTTTTTCAATAAAGTGTTGCTTTGAGGGCTCGTTCACATCTGCGCCCGATCTCAGTCTGTTGGGTTTATGTCTTCTGCAGACAGAAGATGGAAACCTGACAGACAGTGTCCGGCCGTGAGCGACAGGGGGCGTTTTGTTTTCTATGCAGCAAAACCGTTTTTTTTTTAACCGGAGACACTGCATGTCCAACTTTGTGTCTAGTTAAAAAAAACAGTTTTGCCGTGGAGAGCAGAAAATGCTCACTGGCGCTCACGGCCGGGCACTTTCCAAACCCATTCAAATGAATGGGTTTGAAATATGAATGCAGGTTTCCATCTCCTGTCCAGTTTCAGGCAGGAAACTGAAACCTGCATAACGGAGAAAGGGGCGCAGATGTGAACCTGGCCTAACCCTTATTTTTAATATTTACAAAGGGGAATGCACTCACAATTTGTTAAGTATTTCTCTTAACTATGGCAATGTCTGAGTGGTGGATGTAAATTGGTGTATGGGCATATAACAGGACTCAGAAGAGAGCTATATGCAAGGTAGATTTTGCACAAATAGTTTTCAGGCACCATGCTGTATTTGCAGTGTCTCTGAAGAAACAGAAGAGTGAACTCACAGCAAATGACCTTAGTTTGAAATCTAGACCCCTTGACACTTATCAAGGTTATAGTGAGCAGTTAGACTCCACATGTATTCCATTAATATATCAATCATTGTCTTGAAAGTTGTAAATTTAGTGTTGGTGGTAGGGTGTTTAAGATATGGAATTTTAGATTTCACCTCTTTAGCTTTCAGTTGTTGGTCTAGCAGTTTGCTGGCCTTGTTGCTCCGAGAATAATATTTGGTTTTGGATCTCTTGAGCACTTTTTCATAATATTGGTGGAGAATGAGGTGTAGATGATGTCTAGTGTGGAATAATTGGTAAAAAAAAATTGGGAGTGGATTTTGTCTTGTTGGTACATTCCAGAGCAGTCAACTTAAATAAAGTTTCCATGATCACTTTCTTATCTCTATGGGCATGTTCACAGGTTTGTATACCGAGTGGCTCTGAATGAAAGTATTATTCCTCCAAACCCTTGTGGATTGAGGCTGGGATTTTTTCCTCCACCTGAAGTATAATGGCCACATGATCTGAACACTTGATCAGTCTATGGTAGAAGATTTTGTGCATAGGAATACTGACATATCCTCTTGAAACATGTCAATGTATATATGATGAACTGAAGAGAACTGTGTATAATTTCTTTCAGATGTGTGTATTGTGCGTGCCATATATCATATAGATTTTCTTTGAGGGATAGACACAGGGTTGTTATCTTGTAGGATTAGTGGTGTCTCCAGAGGTATCCATGACAGAAAGTACAAGAGCACCCTGTTAGATCTCACTAATATGTTTGTGGACCTTATTAAGAAAGGCAATGGATCGTGATGAGTTGCATAAGCATTAACTATGATATAGTGAATGTTGTTTATAAGGCACATGACTATGTCTGCCCAGTGGATCGGCCTTCTGGGATATCAGGGAGAAGGCTACAACGTTTTTGAAGGCTATGAGTATGTTTCTTTTTTTGTTGTGTAATTGGCATGTAGAATAACTGAGAATGAAGGATGCCTGATTCTGGCTGTGTCTTTTCTTGAAGTGAGAGGGCCTTCTTCCAGAGGAAATACTTTTTAAAATATATTTTTAAACCACAGACATTAAGAAAATCAGGTTAGCCAGAAGGTTCTTCTAGCACCTTATATAGTGCATATGACATCAGAACTACCACTGTCTATTGGCTGTAAGCTGATATCAGGTAGTGCTAGAACGTCACACCCACTGAAAAGACACGTCTCTTCGCTATACATGTGCTGGGGCATTTTAGTTTGTTCAAGATGAATCAGTATTTATTGTTTTTTTGTTAAAAATGGAGCAATTTAGAATATTTGGGTCAAACCTGATTCATAACAAATTGGTTATCTGTAATAGGTACCATCAAAAGCAAGAAAATTCACAGTGACACAGGAGCTTACAGCACATTATATAGTGTGTATGACATCAACACTGTAAGGTGCCTACCTACCACAGTTTATTGTCACTCACATCTCTACTGTAATTATTGCTCAAACGTATGGCAGTGGACCTTATAGCTCACCCAAGATGAATCAGCATTTATACAGTGTCAATAAAAACCAAGTAATTTGTAATTTTTGGGTCAAACCCAGTTTGCGATTGTTCGGTTTGCCCATTTGTATTTTCTAATAATGGTGAGATAGAGTCAGATTTGTGTTGGAAAGTGCCTTTTATGTTTACAGCATGGAACAAGTTAAATTACTGAGCACATCATTTCCAGAAAGAGAAATTTTCGTAAAGAAGTTTCATTATGACCCTTACCAATTTATACAAATGTCCACTTTGGCCATCAACATAAAAATGGAACCCTTGAAATAATGTTTTTAAATATGATTTTTATTGAAAAGAAGAAGACCTTTTACAATATAATAAAAAAGAAACTGTTACAAACAGAAGAAGAATTGGCATAGGTCCAATCAGTAGGACAGGGATTACAAGTTGGAACGTCGGGCTGCAACCCAAATATATGGATGACACAAACATGACCAAACGAGCAAAGACCAAAGGGCCAGACATAAAAACGCTACAAAGACACCAATTCTACGAGAAGACAGGAAAAGAATGAGAAGGGGAACACAACCAGGGAGGAACAGAAAGGGAAAAGGAAAAAGAAAGAATAGGGGAGACGGAATAGGGACAGAAAAGAACAAGAAAATCAAACAGTAACATAAACAACATAACCACATACCTGAATACAATACTGAGGAGACACAAATTACATCCAAAAGAATAAAATAAAATAAAATAAAGCCACCTGGGATAACAACACAGTAGACGGATAGTGATCAAGGGGTCCCCATGGGGGCAACCTGGGGCCGAGGAGAAAAAACACCCTTATTAGACTCTACATACGAGATCCAAAGAGACCACTGGGATCGAAACTTGGCGTAAGTATGGTTTTTGTTGGACAACAGACGTTCCAAGGTGCATGCCAAGTTCACATGGTGAAATAATTCAGTTAAGGTCAAACAAAGGGCAGACTTCCACTGACGAGCGATCATGGCCCGAGCTGCGAGCACGATCTGACCCAGAACGACCTGCATCTCCGAGGGAAAAGTACCAATATCTAAGAAACAAAGGGCGAGACCAGGAGAAGGACTGATATCAAAACCGGCTAGGGTGGACATGAAATAAAATACCGCTATCCAGAAGGCACGAACCGGTGGGCAGTCCCACCATAAATGCAAGAAGGAACCTACTTGGCCGCACCCCCTCCAGCAGAGTCTGGAGCACGAAGAATCAATGTGCGCCATTTGGGTCGGGGTCCTATACCACCTCAACATAATTTTCAAAGCCGTTTCCCAATGTGCCGCCCCCTTAGATACTCCCTTAACAAATCCAGCTGCCGTATACCAGTCCGACAGAGGGATGTATCTGGCAAGATCCGCTTCCCAACAGAGCAGGTGAAGAGGTCCGGGGGGACAGAGAAAAAGCCGTAAAACACAGATAACCCACCTCTAACAGGCGTGGACCTATTCCACAGTTTTAAGGCTAGCCTGGGAAAGGTCAATCTAGAGGGCTCATAGGATTGAAAGAAATGACGCAACTGCAGATATTTAAAGAAGTCTGTTTTAGGGAGCTGGAACTCTTCCTGCAACATGGAGAACGACTTAAGCCCGTCATCAGAATATAGATGGGCCACTTTATAGAGACCCCTAGAGACCCATCCACGAAGTCGCAGCTGGGGGAGAAAAGAGGTCAAATACAATATGGGTAGCTTCGACAAAGGGACCAGGTCTTCCCTGGAGGTATATGACAGAAAATATCGCCAAGCAGAAACCGAGGCCCTAATACTCAGCAAGGGAGAGGAAGCGATGGGCAGGCTCAAATCCTTAGGGCGTAAAATGCTCATAAGCGGGGCATCTAAAAGGCATTCCTCAATTTCGGCCCAACGCCACTTAGAGGTCTCATCCCACCCAACCCTAAGTTGGTCTAAGATAGACGCCATATAATATTTTCTAACATCAGGGACACCCGCACCCCCATGGGACCAAGGGCGTGTCATCACCTTAAGTCGGACCCTGGATCTCTTACCCTCCCAAATGTAGTTGGAAAGGAGAGACTGAAGCTTAGTAAAATATGAGTCAGGGAGGGGGATGGCAACTGTACGGAACATATACAAAATTACAGGTAACACCATCATTCTGACAATGGCGATTCTGCTAGCCCAAGACAACATTGGTCGTGAGAAGGAGGCGAGGAGAGAAGTGATTTTTGTCAGAAGGGGGATATAATTAGCAGAGAACAGATCCGAACTAGGGGCCGTCAGGGAGATGCCAAGGTAAGCTATACGGGAGTCATTCCATTGGTAAGGGAATTGAGAACTGAGTTCCCGTCTCAACGAGGGAGAGATGATAACAGGCAATATCTGTGATTTGGAGGAATTTACCTTATAATAAGAAACTCTACCAAATCTCTGTAGAACCTCCGTAGCAGCATTCAAGGAGGAACCAGGGGAAGTCAGGGCCAGTATAACATCATCAGCATATAGGCCAATCTTATGCTGCTGGCGACCCACAGTAATACCCGCAATATTTTCCGCCGACGGAATGGACTCCGCCAGGGGTTCCATCACCAGCGCAAAGATAATAGGGGAAAGAGGACAACCCTGGCGGGTACCATTCGAGATCCGAAAGGGCTCAGACAAAAAACCTGATGAGAGCACACGAGCCGACGGGTGGGAGTACAGAGCTAGAATAGCAGATTTAAAGACCGACCCCATGCCAAACTTATCCAAAAGGCTATCTAAGTAATCCCAATGGACCCTATCAAAAGCCTTCTCAGCATCCAAGGCCAGAAGCAAGGAAGGCATACCATCTCTTTCGGCTTTCTGGACAAGGTCTATGAACCTCCGTGTACCGTCTGGAGCCTGCCTACCGAATACAAAACCGACCTGGTCAGGACTAACTAACTGGGGGAGAAGGAGGAGCAACCGCTCAGCAAGGATTTTAGCGTACAATTTAATATCTGTGTTCAGAAGGGAAATAGGTCTAAAATTAGCTGGGACAGTGGGAGATTTGCCGGGTTTAGGGATGGTCACTATAGTGGCTGACAACATTTCTTCCAGGAAGCATTGCTCCTCCGCCGCCTTCCTGAACACAGCTAAAAGATGAGGGGATAAAATATCTGCGTGTTTCTTGTAATAAATCCCTGAGAAACCGTCAGGGCCAGGGGATTTTAGCGGTTTCAATGAGGCTATAGCTTCCGTAACCTCAAACAAGGTGATAGGCGAGGCTAGGGAGGTAGACTGCGCAGGGGAAAGGCAGGGCAGGGCCACAGAATCTAAGAATCTATCAATTTCTTCCTTAGACGGTTGGTATGTCTGGGGATCATCTTTAAGATTGTATAGTGACTTATAATATAAGCGAAACTGCTCTGCAATAAGGCGGGGGTCAATTACTTTAGTACCCGAGTCATCTACAAGGTGAGCAATACGGGTTTTGGGGTGCGACTGTTTGACTTTTTTGGCTAAAAAGGCACTAGCCCTACTATTATGCACATAGGCCTGACATTGAAAACGTTTAAAAGCTAAATCCTGTTGGCAAGCCAGAAGGCCCTGCAATCGGAGTTGACATTGCCTAATCTCCGCAGAGACAGTGGGGGTGGGGTTAAGCTTATTAATTGCGGAGAGAGAAGATAGGGAGCGAAGCGTAGCATCTATGTCTTTAGATCGTTCCTTTTTTGCCCTCGCGCACGCCTGAATAAGCATCCCTCGCATATAAGCCTTATGGGCATTCCAGAGCACATGGGGATCTGACACGGAGGGAGAGTTCAGGGAAAAATATTCCCTCAGGGTCTCACGGAGGTGTTCACCATAGGAGGGATGATCTAGGATATACTCATTCAGGCGCCACTGGGTAGGCATAGCAGTGGAGAATTTCTCATGTAGAGAGAGGGACACCGGAGCATGATCAGTCCAGGTGATCAGCCCAATATCAGTAGATTCTGCCTGCATCAGCCCAATTTTATTAGTGAGAATAAAGTCGATACGGGAATAAGAGGAGGACGAAGAGGAGAAATAACTATAATCTCGTTCCCCGCCATGTTGACAACGCCAGACGTCATAAAGACCCTGGTCAATCAAAGACGAAGACATTATAGGGGAACGTCTCTTGGGGTTGGAAGAGTCTAGAGAATTATCTACTAAGCAATTAAAATCCCCACCAATGACCAACATACCAGTAGCAAAAGCTCGGATCTTGGAAAGCACAGATTTCCAATATTGCGCCTGGGAACGATTCGGGAGATAAACAGTTACCAAAGTATACTTAACATTGTTAATAAGACAATTAAGCCCCAGAAACCGACCCCCGGGATCAACTAAAGTGGATTCAAGGGAGAAGGCTACCGAGTCCCGCACAGCAATAAGAACACCCTTACGCTTAGCATTGCAAGAAGCCTGATATACATGAGGGAAAGAGGGGTTAGAGAACTTAGGATTTTTACCAGCACAAAAATGAGTCTCCTGGAGAAAGAGCACATCGCAACGAAGGCGACGGGCCTCCCTCCAGACAGAGCTCCGTTTACAGGGGCTGTTCAGACCCCTAACATTAAGTGAAGATATACGGAGTACCATAAAAACAAACTAAAGAGAAATGGCAAAAGACCCAGGTGGCTGTACAAAAAAAAAACAAGGATGCATAAAGTATGTGTGAGCAGGCATAATAACCATACGACATTTCAGGTATGAAACAAAAACATAGAATGCAAACAAAATAGCATAGTGTCAAAAAACACCGAATAACCAAAAGTAATCAGCTGGGGGGGGGAGAAAAACAGGTCAGCAACACTCAGCGAGAGTGAGTATTAGAAAGGCACACAGGTCACCTAAATCAAACAATAAAGTCATTACATTAGGCAAGGCGAGTCAGACCGCCGAAGCGGGTAACGGATTCACTTACGAACGCCCACCACAGTCCATTCCTTGGTGAGATGGGAAGGCCGCACTGAGGATTCAGGAACAGAGGAGTGAGAGTCAGCAGGGGAAAGCTTCCATTTACGGAGGAGGGACATGCCCGCCTCCACATCAGGGACGGAATGGAAAACCCCATTGCGGGGAATCAGCAGTTTGGTAGGAAAGCCCCAACGATACCACACGCCCCGTTCTCTGAGGATCTTGGTGATGGGAGCCAGTTCACGTCTGGCCTGCATAGTAGCTGCGGATAAATCGGGGAACAGGGAAATGGATGCAAACGGAGCTGGTAAGGTGCCACATTTCCTGGCTTCCGCAAGAATTGAGTCCTTAACTTGATAGAAATGGACCCTCGTTAACACATCTCTAGGGACATCCACAGGAGCAGAGTTCGCTTTTGGAATACGATGGGTCCGATCCAGGGTGAGCTCCAGTTCAGTAAGTTGTGGGAGAATTTTCTTAAAGAGACGCTGGACGTAGGCCACCAAGTCCTCAGATGCCACCTCTTCGGGGACACCACGGATCTTAATATTATTGCGTCTAGACCGGTCCTCAGCGTCAGCAGCTTTAATTTTGAGCCATCTGACCTCCGCTTCCAGGGTGTTGTGAGCGTCAACCAAGTCATTATGAGCAGACGAGAATTCCTCCATTTTATTTTCAAGATGGTCAGTCCGCTCTCCCAAAGCATCGATATCCTGTCGCAATTTGCCCACTGCAGAGGAGACAGTCTTGTTAATCCCCGCCTGTAGAAGAACAAGCATCCCTTTCAATGTATCACACGTTACAGGGTCTGAGGAAGCTGGGAAGTCAGAGATGTCCGAGTGAGCAAAGACAGAGGAAGCATCAGAGGCAGGAAGGACATCAGCGACCCGTTTACACAATGGCTCCTTGCCAGATGGAGAACCCTGAGGAGACACAACGAAACTTCTCTTACCACCATCAACCAGCAGGGGAGGGCGTTCAGCTGGGAGAGAGCCCTCTTCAGGCAAAGAGTCCACCAATTCAGACCGTGGAGGCGACTTCGCCGGGGAGCGGGAACCTGAGGGCGAGGAAGGCAAAGAGTGCGACATGTTGGGCGAGAAAAAGTCAGAAAGCTTCCTAGGAGTTTTGGAGGAGGATGGCTTCTTCCGAGGCATCATAAAAACAACAGGAGAGGTCAGGGACGCAACGGAAGCGGATGGAGCAGGAGGGCAGTCCTATGCGGCAGGAACGAGGATTGCGGAGCAGTGCAGGAGGTCAGATAACAGTAAATTCCAGCAGGGCCGTGGGGGCCGTATAACAAGAAGCCTAACAATCAGCTTTGAGCCGCTAGAGGTGACACTGTTAGCGATTTAATCAAACATGGTGAAGTAGGTGGCCGGCAGTGAGGACACACAGGCAATTACAGTTCCATGGGAGCCCAGTGTGAGGAGCCCCCCCTGGTGGTGGAGTAGGGGCTCAGCACTCACAAAGGGCTCAACCAGAAAAGGCAGGGAGTAGGCCAAGTAATATGCAAAGTCCAGTCCAGGTAGAAAGTGAGGAGCCCCCCCTGATGGTGGTGTAGGGGCTCAGCACTCACTTAAAATCTCCAGGTAATAATAAGCAAGCAGGGGAGCATGAGGCAGTGTCCAGTAAAGTCCAGGGGGAAAGAGAGGAGCCCCCCTGATGGTAGTGTAGGGGCTCAGCACTCTCTCTCAACCCCCCCAGAAGCTGAAGAACACACGTGCGTCACAAAATGGCCGCCGTCACCGCCAGTCCCAATATAGGAATGTACAGGCCGTACAACAGGTTCCACACAGGTAGAAAGCAGCTGCAGGGCACTGGAGGCAGCATGCAGGAGCCAGGAAGGACACCGCTCACCTCTACACACCAGCCGCAGCAACAGGTCGGAGCAGGAGGACGGAGGCCCGCCGCCGCGATCCACAGGAGGGAGCCGGAAGTGAAGATGGCGCGGCAGGACAGGCTGGTGAGTAGGCCGCAAAACTTCCAAGGTCCACAGGTCCGGGGGGAACAAGAAAAAAAACGGCCCAGAACGATCCGCCAGGGTCCAGGTATGCACCGCCGGGTGTCGCCGACCTGAAACTGGCAAGCGAAACTCCGATGCCGAAAGGAGAAGGCCGCTGATGCCGGGAGCTCCAGCAGACGCATCCTCTCTCCTCGCCGGCAAACCACGCCCCAACCCTTGAAATAATGTAATACAATCAATAATAATTTAATAGGGAAAGTTTCATAAATTGACCAGTCTTCCTGATGGTGCACTAAAAACATATGGCAGCTAGTAGGTGTCAGAAAAACTGTAGTACCTAAAGCTGATGCTGCTGATGCTTCTGCTGCTCTATGGACTGTCAAGACAAGATGAAAATGTGTCTTTTCCTGATAACTCTTGTGAAATGGCTTTATTGGCTGGCGTGGCTCCAGCTGACAGGTTTATTAACCAGATACAAACGAAGAGAAAAATTATCGGTCTGCTTATCACAATCACAATCCCTTATCAGACCTGCAAACTCCATCAGTTTTAATCTTCAATTTCCAGGAAATGATTGTAGGAAATGCTGTTATCTTTTTGCCTGTGTCAAGGGAAAATAACCTCTAACCCTTTCAGGACCAAGGGGCATTGATGCCTCAAAGCCTAGGCCAAAAGTAGCACTTTATGTATGCACTGCTTTACACAGCAATATGCATAGCTTAACTATTTTCATGACACATAAGAATAGAAATCAGTAGCCTTATTTGTAAAATAAATTAAATATTTTTGTTAAAAATACAAAAATGTTACAAAATATGAAAAAAATATACATTTTGCTTCTTATTATAAAAATTAAAATATGCGTTTCTATTTCTTCTGATTACAGGGGCTACACATTTATATAGTTTTTAACAAAAAAAATAGATATCATATGGCTTTATATTAATTATAGATTAAAGGGGTTGGCCACTTTCAGGCCAATATTGACAAACAAATGTACAATAAAAAGATATATAATTTTCCAATATACTTTCTGTATCAATTCCTCACAGTTTTCTAGATCTCTGCTTGCTGTCATTCATTCTGTTACTTCTAGAGAATAAAACTCTGACCATGGTCATGTGATTTACGGTCCATGGTCATGTGATTTACGGTCCATGGTCATGTGATTTACGGCCCATGGTCATGTGATGAGTACACAGGTGTCGCTCGTTATAGTCATAGCACAATAATCAGACATCTGCCTGGTAATCAGCTGTGCACCTGTGTGCTCATCACATGACCATGGACCGTAAATCACATGACCATGGTCAGACTTTTATCCACTAGAAGTAACAGAATGAATGACAGCGAGCCAAGATCTAGAAAACCGTGAGGAATTAATACAGAAAGTATATTGGAAAATTGTATATCTTTTTATTGTACATTTGTCTGAAAGTGGCCAACCCCTTTAAGATTAAGATATAGATATGGAGAGAGGACTGTAAAATTGCAGAGCTCAAAGAAGAAGGTGAAGGTAGGTACTGGCAGAAGGAGTAGCTTGTGCTTAACATAATGTGATCCACAAGTTATTTCCACTTCACTATAATCATCATAGAGTAAAATTTTGCTGATCACAGTGATGATAAAGGAACTAAAAGCTTTCCTTATTAAAAAGGAACTCCCAGACTATAAGGGTAAGTTCACACAGGGATTTTTGGTCCAGAACCTGAGGCGGAGGCTGCCTCAGGTTCCGGACCATAAACCGGGTAGCCACGACTGAAAGCCAGTGCACTGCACCAGCATCCAGTTGCGCACTCCGCTCCGGATTAAGCCCAATGAATGGGCCTAGTCGGGAGGAAGGAGTGTCTTCAGGGAGAATCGCGAGGCCACTCTGCCTGAAGAATGAGCATCTGGCTTCTTGAATTCAATGGGAGCCGTCTTTTTGGTCAGGATTTTGAGGCGGATACCATGTAAGTTGTCAGATTAATGACGTCTAGGGGTTGATGGGAATACGCCAGGGCAGTAGTGTTCTTTTCATTAGGTACTGTCATGAAATGTAAATTAAGACGAGAATATGTGTATGCATACATATGGGTCTATATGTCTGAATGTACAGTAGCTTATCACGCTATATGCTAGGTTCACACATGCATTCGGGTTTTCAGGAACAGCAGCGCAGATCAGAATAATAAAAGTGAGAGAATGGCTTTTCTTAAGGCTATTCCTATGTGTATTTAGTTTAGTTTAGTTTATTTAGTGATAGAATCCCTTTAAAAAAGCGGTTACCTTCAGAAACCCTTGGACCCCATAGAGTGTAATGTGATCCACTGGTTTGCCCTAAAAGGGTAGAAAACGCTTAGAGAAAAGCTCTGCTTGTATTTTTTAATGCAAATTAATGTATACTTTACTATACAATGTTTGAAAGAGTTGCAAGTTTTTGCATTTTTATTACTGCTTTAGTCTATATTAATGAATGTGAACTATTTGACAATATTAAGTTTGATTATATTTCATATAAGAGTAATAAACATAAAAATACATTTTAAATCTACAATACATTGTTTGAGTCATTTGTATTTAACTGTCATACTCACTTATATTAAGAATATCAATATTGTGTAACCAAGTAGCCCAACAACAAAAAAGCTTTGTATATATTAATGTAGATACTTATTCACCCACTTCAATATATTAAAAAGAGAGACCACAACAGAAATAGAAACACTTGTTTTGAATGTTACCCATTACTTTGTATGTTAAATGAACTACTCATGTTCAGAAAAAACACAACATAATGCCGTCAACCAATCCAGTCACAGAAAGCATAACAACTGCTCACTATCGCTAAGGATGTGATCATGGACTGCAACTAGGCCCACAGCATGTATCTACACAGGACCACGTGACCTCTTACCGTATATCAAGGTGTAGCAGTATTCCACATTAGAGCCGGTTAACACCACCTCTCTTCACATGGCGCTCCTAATGAAAACTTGTGGGTTTATATTCACATCCATCAGTTCAACAGGATCTCACACCATAAAATATAATATTTATTCATACATTGCTGAGTGCCGTAAAGATGTACAAATCCCAAACATTGCTGTGCACTTCAAAATAAAGTGCAAAAAAATAAAATCTATACAAATCGAGAAATCTAAGTACAATCCAATGGTAGCACCTCAATAAATGGCCACCAGAAAGCGCAATAATGTTCCATGTGTGTGCACAGCACCCAACACAATTCCTAGACCACATGGCTACCCTTCTTAGAATTTATCTGTAGAAGACATACGTAATACTATTAACCCTTTCAATGCCAGGGGTCTCCAGAAATTTTGCACCTCCGGTAGCCAGAGCAATTTTCACAGTTTTGAGATGGATAAATCAAACCTAAATTGCTACATTAAAAAATCATCCAACCCCCCCATACCTATATATTTTCTTAAAGTAGACACCTGAAACATTGTCAGAATGACACTTGTTATTGTATGCGAACAGGCACCTTCATGCAAGTTTGATTTCAAGTGATTTTTTTTAATGCAAATAAATGTATATTAGTTGCTAAAAGTGGAAACCAAGCACCAAACCTCCTAAAAATAAGAGTTTAACATTTGCAGAGTTCATTCATATCACTATGGCCTAGACCCGCATGCACGTGTCCTCAGAAAATCACCAGAACTGGAATGAGCAAAAATTTGCTTTGAAGCTGGAAATATTAAAAAAGTATCATCCTATAAAATGTAGGGATTACACACTGTAGAAAGTAAGAGAACCCCTAAGTACTATATATTTTTGGAAAGTAGACAACATCCACATCCACCTTCATGTGACAAACACAAATAATTTTTAGAAAAAATGCACTAAAACACATATTTGCACCTAAAACATTCACACACAAAATACATTTAAAGTAGCAGATCAAAATGTAGACAATGTGTATATATACTGTATGTACTGCAGACATCAACTACAACAAGAGCTCGGACTCTCAAAAACACTGATACAGAAGACAAGATCTTGCTATTATTCACTAATAAGTTAAAAATCTATATTGTGCATAGCAAACTGCGACACCAAAATCTAACTTTTTTGAGATTGCACAGCATACCGTATATACAAACACAACTTAATATTTCATATACAACCACCTTTATGCAACTTTGCAGCAGAGATTTCAAGCAAAAATTGCACAAAAATTCAAACTTGCCACTAAAGTGTGTTTCTGCAAACAAAATGCACTTTCCCAAAAACTGGTGATAGAGATAAGAGAAGAGTTTGATAAGAGAGAGAGTGACACAGCTCTTTTCCATTCCACACTAAGCATTGTCATGTCAGGCACGGTAGATCTGATGAAGGGTTGCATGCCAGCAATCATACCCTGAAACGCATTATCTGTATATGAATAAAAGCCTGTTGAAACTATTCCAAGGCATGTCACATCAAGTTCTTAAAGAGGAGCGCACCGCCCGGGACATAGGAGCTATGCGCTCCAAATTGGTTCTATCTCTAGTGATAATCGCTATTACTATTATTTTAGCATGTAATGGATATCACTAGAGAGGAGGACATTGTATTTTTCAGGTATGGACAGGGTCAAATGTAAACTTTATTGATGACTTTGTGCATGTTTTGTCTAAGTTATTGGTGTGACTCTTTTGCCACTGCAACCTGGATAATGGTAAACATCTGAATCACAGTGCCAATAAACTTCCTGGTTATGTTCAGAGGGTATTACTTAAGAATACCACTATGATTAGGCTCAGAGGGGTTTTACATTATCTAATATACTGTATATAACAGTCTGAGAGCAGAATGATAGTATGCTCTCTGATAGTAGAGGGGATAACATGGACAAAAGTTCATACTACCCTCCATGAGGTCACATACAGGTTAGGCACACTTGATGATGATCTATCATCTCTGTGCAGTCTTCAGGGCTCCTCCTCCCCATCCGTCTTCCTATCGAACCTCTTAAGATGCTACCTGAGGTAGGAGGGGGGACAATTTATAGTTCTATATCTCAGGATTGGTTAGGGCTGCCATGATGTTTTTGGATTCTTTTTAAAGATGAGAATCTTTATGATAGCACTTTCAGATTCAGAGCGAGTTGGTGTTAAAAACGCTGTCAAGAATTGAGATCTGCAATGGGATCTAAATGCCAAATAACGTATTCAACAGTGAATAGTTCCAGATCTTTAAGGGCTATTATGAAGATCTTGGAATCATTTTAAAGATGAGATTCTCATCTTTAAATGAATCCAAAATCATCTTCATAGCCCCAAGCAATCCAGAGATATTAGCATTAGTAGTAAGGACATATTAGATACATCCTCAGCTACAGAAGTGCCATCCTGGGAGGACATATAGATACGTGGTTGACAGAGAAAGGGTTAAGGTTTATTATGCCAAGTTGGATAGTTCTATGCGTACACATCCCACATTTCAAAAAAATATAGTCATAACAGTGACACAATATCACAAAGCAGCATTATCACAATATTTATTTAATGAAATTGCAATGTCCTACAGGAAAGAATAGTAATAATATGCTCAGTGTACTTCTTCAATCTGTAATAGAAAAGATAAAAAAAAATAGTCATAAAAATAGAATAATATTAGATATAGAACAAAAATGCCTGGCACCAGTAATACTGATTTGACTTTACATTGATGTGTCAAATGTTACCTAATCTTACTGGGATCAAGGAGAACTCACAATAAAGCTTTCAGTGAAAAATCAACTTCATAAACAATTCTGCTTGCCTTTTCTCTAATAATTTATCCTTTAAACTCCATTTTAGTTGGTGAAGTATGAGACCAAATGCTTAAAAAAATACCAAAATATGGGCTCTCCACAGTCAGCAAGAGTGGCAGTCCATTTGATTTGATGTATAGGCTGCCTTATTAAACGTCTCAAGATAACATGTTTTGGAGTAAAAACATCAAAAACCCCTTCATCAGATCATGGTGAATGGCAAATGGACTGGACAAGTACAGCTGTAAATACCATTTTTCCCACCCATATGTGGGGTCAAAGGGTATAACACAGTCAAAAACAAACTACAGTAAAACAAACATCATTTATAACATTACATAAATAGACAAGTATGAATATACAGTATAACCATAAAAAAGGAATGAAAAAAAAAATATGAATAAATATCAGTATATAAACTGTTATGGCAGAAAAAGACACCGGCACAGAGTAGGGAAGATTGGATTGCTCATGAATGCTCTTGGCATAGGTCTTGCATGTGCAGTAATGCTCTGCCAATACAAGAACTACGCCCGATAGTGAAAGTAAATGCCAGCCCTGGCAGATCAGACTCAAACTATGTGCACATACAAAGCCTAGATCTCCAATAAGGACTTTTGGTAAACTCCTTATACTTACAATCAAAAGTTTAACGTTAAAGGAGTTGCCTAAGAATTTATTTTTATGGTTAATCCTTCGAATAGGCCATAAATATCTAATTCATCGGGGCAGACACATGGCCCATGCATGGCTCAGCTGTTCAGGGCCTATTCTAATGCCCTTATTATATAAAAAAGAAAGCACGAAGGAGAAGGGACAATTTGGTATAGTAGCTGGGAACTTGTGCTGAAGCTCAGCCCTATGCTGTGGGCATTGAAAGCAGCCCCGAAAAAGTGATCTGCGTGGAGGCCGACTATCAGTCCCCCATCAATCAGATATTTATGATGTGTCCTGGAAAACTAGACTTGGATATTTAAATGGAAATATACATAGATTTGAATGGCCCAATTGCACTATTTAATATGGCTATTGTTAAAGTGAGTAAGCACTGCAGCTTGTGCCATCAAGAGAAAGCAGCTGGTCTTGGGGGAGCCCAGCTGTCAGACCCCGCCAATCTAAAATTGATGTCCTACTGGATGGATAACCCCTTTAAGCTATGTTGCCACAATTTCGGAAGTAAGCATGGGCTTCAGCTAATTGCAGTTTTCTGATAAAGACCGGTCTGTTACCTCTCTATGTAAAATCACAGATAACACTGAGTCTGTTCTCTACAAGCATGTGAATATTACCGGATCTGCATCAGTATTGTGTGTTCCATTCAGCAAGGAGGGGAAGCGGCGAGGGAAGAGAAATACAGAAAGGAAGAAAAGGAGACAGCAAACTGCTGAAACAAGGAGATGGGGAAATCCCTTTAATTCTAATTTTCCCAAGAAAACGCCAGTTAGGGTGCTTTCACATCACATTTTGTAGGTCCGCCTGACTGACGCTAGGTTCACACCTGCGTTCTTCTTTCCGTTCTGTGCTTGTCCGACTCTGTGTCCGGATTATAAAACCCGGTTTCGCGGCGGAGAGCGCAAAACGCTCACCGCCGCTCACGGCCGGACATCTCTCTCACCCATTCAAATGAATGGGTGAGAGAGACTCCTGCAGGTTTCCGTCTCCTGCCTCTGTTTTAGGCAGGAAACGGAAACCTGCAGTACGGACACCACAACGCAGATGTGAACGAGCCCTGAAATGTTTTTACAGTTGTTTACCTTATAAAAACATGTCAGTCAGCGGACCCATTGACTCCAATGAAAAAAAAAATACTCCGTTGTGGCTTGAAAATGTCCCTCTCCGTTATTTCTAATGAACAGAAAAGCATGTACTACTCCGCTTTTCGGTCCTTTAAACATAACGGATCCGTGACGGTTCAGTGTCCCTTCCCCTAGGTTTCCTATATGAGCGGATGCCAGCACTGTGCATCCGTTTACTACAGTCCATTAGAGCCTCTCACTTCATTCACTGACTAGGAGCTCCTCCCTCATTACCATAACCCCGCCCCTTATCTGCAGGCAGAAACCGCAGGGTCTCGTGGGAAGAAGAAGCTGCAGTTCAGTGTAAAGTAAGTCCAATCCCTTCCTCCCTTCCCTGTTCCCAGCAAGAGTGATAATATCATTGTGCTGCCCTCCTTCCTCCACCTCTGATAGTATAATTGTCTGCAGTATCATACCCATGCTTTCTTCACTTCACTTCACACGTCCCACCCCTCCCCCACCTCATTCAGACGCTGGGACAAGCTAGCAGTGAAGTGCCAGAGAAGAGAAGCATGGACATGATTCTGTAGGCATTCAGGGGCCTAAAAAGTGGTGAGAAATGGGGAAGGGGCAGCAGCAGCCCTTTCTGTAATGGGATTACACATGGCAGGGGGTAGCAGGCTTTAGGGGGCAGCACATGTTGGGGAGACAATAAATCCCTAATGGCTGCCTCCCTCCACATATGCTACCCCTGATGTTGTTGTGAAGCACAAGTGTGTGTGCGTTGCAGACATTACTCTAAGGCAGAGGTTCTCAAACTTATTTTGTCTACCGCCCACTTCGAGAATTAATTATTTTCTAGCGCCTCCCCCAATTTTTTTTTACTTTACTACATCTTAAGAATCACAATCGCAGTCATTATGTTAATAATTAAATTATGTGTGTCATGTAAAAATAAGACTTTCTGATGAGGGTAATGTAAAACACCATTTTGTAATATTAGGAAAACTTTTATTCATGTTATTAAAACAAACATTTCAATTTTAATTTTAAAACTAATCTAATGTGAAGGATGAATTTGATGATTTTTAACAAGTTTGTTAATATCAGGCTCGAATTTACTTAAAAACAGCCGTAAGTCACCGCGTTCGGTAATCTGCAACAGATTTCTCTTTTTAGTTAGCAACGTTGCCACAGCACTAAATCCACGTTCACACAAATACGATGATGGGAATGCTATCAAAAATCGTTGAATGATGGACCACAATCCAGTGTACAATTGCGGGATTGGCTTTTGTAGCCAAAATTCTTGGTATCCATTTTTGAATTTTATTTTTATTTCCTCGTTCGTTATCAGTTCTATTACCTAGTCGCTAAATTCACTTGTTTTCGTAATATCGTTGAATGACATGACTGGCTGTGACATGATGGCGCGTGCGCTTTTATATGAGGCAGAGGGCGGGCCTAGTACTTTCGAGAATGGACTAGAAACTTCTCGCTTCGCATTGGAGCTTACCGCCATCTATGGTACAGTTTGACAACTTTTGGACAGGAAATAGTTACTGTCTAGTCCCCTAGATGGCGTTACACGAGGAAAAGCGCGTTAAGCGTAAAGGAGCGGTAAAGTTTGTGTTAAAAGCAAAAAAACAATTTTAAAGCGGTAGCCTCATGAAGCTTGATCTGCCTTCTAAGCTGCCTAAAAATCTTCTTTCTTCCTGTTTGCTCGCGTCAATTAGCCCCGCCCTCAAATTAGTGTGTAGCTCCGCCCACCACATAGCGTGATCCTATGGGATGACTGAAGGGCCTGTGATGTCATCAAAAGGTCCTGTAGACTTGGATTTACCTTGTACGGAGTTTCCTAAAGGACCTGGCTCCTCTGCTCTATATAATAAAGCTTTATCCTAGTGAACAGAGAGACCAGGTCCTTTAGCCCAGTAGGATTTAGACTGCTTTATATAAGAAAGCAGTACTTATTCCCCCCCCCCCCCTCTATCTCACAGCAGGGAGCTAGGTGATGTGTATGTGATGTGTATGTGAGGTGCAGACACAGGCTGGCTCCGTACACTCAGCCCCCCCCCCCTCTCTCCCCCCACACAGCAGGGAGTTACGTCATGTGGCTCCCTCAGCAATGAGCAGGGGGCCAGGTGCTAGTGTCCATAATGAAGTGAATAAAGTAAAATAGTGGACAAACAAAGCAGTTTTGCTGAAGCAGTGTATTTTGGAAAAACTTACATCCACATTAACAAGCAGTATAGATAGAATCATTGTTATGATACCAACCCTTTAAATTAGCCATCGCCACCCTAAACCGCTTCAATGCCCCCCAATCTTCTCTGTGCCCTTTACTGCCCCCCTATAGGCCTCCAGCGCCCACAAGGGGGCGTTATCGCCCACTTTGAGAAAGACTGCTCTAAGGGGATCACAATTGCAGAATATCTAGTGCCATGCCAGGTGTGAGGGAAGGGGTAGCAGCCATTAGGGGCAGCACATGTGGCTGCTCCTCCCCCACATGTGCTACCCCTAATGGTACTATGTGAAGCACATGTGGGGGGTGGCAGAGGAGCTGCCCCCCAAGCACAAGTCACAGCACGTTTTCTTTTTGTTATTTGTGCTGTGACCTGTAGTGGGGACAGCTCCTCTTTCTATCAACAAACTTTAATTAGTGTTTCACAAGGTAAACATAAAAAATGGATCCGTTTTTTTTTTTAGCAAAAAACTGATGCAAACTGAAGCAAATAGATGCACATCCGTTAACGGATCAGTCTCTTTGATGCCTGAATTGACATCACTTTGCATCCATTTTTTTATTAAAATAACGGATCCGTTTAACTGATCAGTTAAACTGATGTGAAAAACGTGATGTGAAAGGACCCTGAGACTGAATGAATGAATGAATGAATGAAGTGGTTAAACATTTATATGTAAATGTATTACTTCAACTGTTTATAGCATACATTGGCATGGTATAGTAAAATATGGTAAACATGGCAACATAAAGAGCAAAGTAAAGGATACAAGTGCAAGTTCAGTATAGCAGTTATATTGTTTCTGAGGTAGAGTTCATCATTTGGTAAGAGGGTGTCAGACCCAATTTTCAGCTCTCACATAGGCCACAGAGACTTGCCAAACTCCAAGCAAAGAAAAGGGGAAACAAGCAACTACTTTCTCTACATGACTTCCTGCAATGTTGCTACTGGTTCTTAGCATTCTGATACATTTATAACTGGTGAAAAGTGAAATAATCGATGTCTGATTCATTGACTTTTTAAGATAATACTTCCCAGGTGGACACATGGGTCATGCCTGCCTGCACACATGATCACACACTATAACATCCTGCATCCATCTTATTGGCAATCCAGTTATATTATTATTTATTAGGACTACCGTGGCTTGCACAGTGGGACATTTATGGGAGCAATGTAGGGCCTAAAATATGTTTTTCCGTACACTACACAATCCACACTATATTTACATAACTTTTGCATGTTTGGCTACACTAGTAAGATCCTGATATTACAATGGTTCTGGCTGATGTGGCCCCAAAAGAAATTCCTTTTTCTATATTAATGTTGAATTTCTATATGTACCAAAGAAGATGAAGAAAAAATGATGAAAATCATATAAATGGAGTAAAGATTGATTTCTACAGCGGAATGTAAAATATAACATTGAACAAAACAAAAGCACAAATAAAATCAGCATTTCTTTTCGTGTTTTTCTCTGTATGTGAAATCCAAAGCACTGACACAGGCACAAGCTTAAACTATTATCCATTTTCATTTTTCAAGGAACTGCAGCTCTCAGGCGGACTAGCAAACATTGCTGTTTTAACACAGCTTCTGCTGTCAGACAATCCCAAGGCACATTATTTGACACGGATTTTGCTCAGTCCTGTGATTTCTTTGCAGGCTATTAGGTCATTTTGCTGGCTTTGCTGGTAATCCCCTCAGGATCACTAACTGATCTCCCTTCTAGCAGAAGTTGTGACTCTGAGCTTCTTATATAGCTGGCACCAAGGGGGAAAGTAAGGTGTAACCTCGCCAAAGCCCGCTATGCCTCATTTCAGTTCCTTTGGGGTAATATTAAATCAATCTCAATGGTAACCAGGGAAAAAGGCCTTGTCATTTTTAGAATTTTTCAACAAATGATCTAAAGATGGTGAGATGTAACCAGGTTATTGTACACTAGAATAGAAGCTTATAGAGTCCACTCAAAGGTTAATGTATAGTTGTGTAGATAAGTGTCTATTCAGTGAACACACTTCAGAAAAATGAACAAGATTAATTTGTAACATTTTTCATGGGAGTGAAATAAAATTTAAAAACTAAACATATATGTAAATATAACAGTGATATAAAAACTAATCCTTAGAAAACAATTTAACAACAGCCTTGAATTCATGTAAAAATAAAAAAACGAGATGTGTAATTTTCAGGAAGCGTTAATGGATGAATATAATATTGTTCCACCTATGTAAAAGAGTAGCTGAATTTCACCTTACACTAAAAGGGTTGGAAGAGTAATAATTAGAGATGAGCGAACAGTGTTCTATCGAACTCATGTTCGATCGGATATTAGGCTGTTCGGCATGTTCGAATCGAATCGAACACCGCGTGGTAAAGTGCGCCATTACTCGATTCCCCTCCCACCTTCCCTGGCGCCTTTTTTGCTCCAATAACAGCGCAGGGTAGGTGGGACAGGAACTACGACACCGGTGACGTTGAAAAAAGTAGGCAAAACCCATTGGCTGCCGAAAACATGTGACCTCTAATTTAAAAGAACAGCGCCGCCCAGCTTCGCGTCATTCTGAGCTTGCAATTCACCGGGGACGGAGGTTTCCGTCCAGCTAGCTAGGGCTTAGATTCTGGGTAGGCAGGGACAGGCTAGGATAGGAAGGAGAAGACAACCAACAGCTCTTGTAAGAGCTAAATTCCAGGGAGAAGCTTGTCAGTGTAACGTGGCACTGACGGGCTCAATCGCCGCAACCCAGCTTTCCCAGGATCCTGAATGGAATACACTGTCAGTGTATTCCCGTATACCCGATATATACCCCGATACCCGTTCCAACGGTGTGCCCCCCCACCTTCACCCCAGAAATACCCTGCAAGTCCCCTAGCAATAGAATTGGGGCTATATACACCCACAATTTTTACTACTGGTATACAGTGCCATTGTCTGACTGGGAATTCAAAGAATATATTGGGAATACAAATACCCTCATTTCTTGCTACTGCCATATAGTGCCAGTTTCTGACTGGTAATTCAAAGAATATATTGGGGTTACGTGCACCCACAATTTTTACTACTGGTATACAGTGCCATTGTCTGACTGGGAATTCAAAGAATATATTGGGAATACAAATACCCTCATTTCTTGCTACTGCCATATAGTGCCAGTGTCTGACTGGGAATTCAAAGAATATATTGGGGTTACGTGCACCCACAATTTTTACTACTGGTATACAGTGCCATTGTCTGACTGGGAATTCAAAGAGTATATTGGGAATACAAATACCCTCATTTCTTGCTACTGCCATATAGTGCCAGTTTCTGACTGGGAATTCAAAGAATATATTGGGGTTACGTGCACCCCCAATTTTTACTACTGGTATACAGTGCCATTGTCTGACTGGGAATTCAAAGAATATATTGGGGTTATAAATACCCTCATTTCTTGCTACTGCCATATAGTGCCAGTTTCTGACTGGTAATTCAAAGAATATATTGGGGTTACGTGCACCCACAATTTTTACTACTGGTATACAGTGCCATTGTCTGACTGGGAATTCAAAGAGTATATTGGGAATACAAATACCCTCATTTCTTGCTACTGCCATATAGTGCCAGTTTCTGACTGGTAATTCAAAGAATATATTGGGGTTACGTGCACCCACAATTTTTACTACTGGTATACAGTGCCATTGTCTGACTGGGAATTCAAAGAGTATATTGGGAATACAAATACCCTCATTTCTTGCTACTGCCATATAGTGCCAGTTTCTGACTGGGAATTCAAAGAATATATTGGGGTTACGTGCACCCACAATTTTTACTACTGGTATACAGTGCCATTGTCTGACTGGGAATTCAAAGAATATATTGGGAATACAAATACCCTCATTTCTTGCTACTGCCATATAGTGCCAGTGTCTGACTGGTAATTCAAAGAATATATTGGGGTTACGTGCACCCACAATTTTTACTACTGGTATACAGTGCCATTGTCTGACTGGGAATTCAAAGAGTATATTGGGAATACAAATACCCTCATTTCTTGCTACTGCCATATAGTGCCAGTTTCTGACTGGGAATTCAAAGAATATATTGGGGTTACGTGCACCCACAATTTTTACTACTGGTATACAGTGCCATTGTCTGACTGGGAATTCAAAGAGTATATTGGGAATACAAATACCCTCATTTCTTGCTACTGCCATATAGTGCCAGTTTCTGACTGGGAATTCAAAGAATATATTGGGGTTACGTGCACCCACAATTTTTACTACTGGTATACAGTGCCATTGTCTGACTGGGAATTCAAAGAATATATTGGGGTTATAAATACCCTCATTTCTTGCTACTGCCATATAGTGCCAGTTTCTGACTGGTAATTCAAAGAATATATTGGGGTTACGTGCACCCACAATTTTTACTACTGGTATACAGTGCCATTGTCTGACTGGGAATTCAAAGAGTATATTGGGAATACAAATACCCTCATTTCTTGCTACTGCCATATAGTGCCAGTTTCTGACTGGGAATTCAAAGAATATATTGGGGTTACGTGCACCCACAATTTTTACTACTGGTATACAGTGCCATTGTCTGACTGGGAATTCAAAGAGTATATTGGGAATACAAATACCCTCATTTCTTGCTACTGCCATATAGTGCCAGTTTCTGACTGGGAATTCAAAGAATATATTGGGGTTACGTGCACCCACAATTTTTACTACTGGTATACAGTGCCATTGTCTGACTGGGAATTCAAAGAATATATTGGGGTTATAAATACCCTCATTTCTTGCTACTGCCATATAGTGCCAGTTTCTGACTGGTAATTCAAAGAATATATTGGGGTTACGTGCACCCACAATTTTTACTACTGGTATACAGTGCCATTGTCTGACTGGGAATTCAAAGAGTATATTGGGAATACAAATACCCTCATTTCTTGCTACTGCCATATAGTGCCAGTTTCTGACTGGGAATTCAAAGAATATATTGGGGTTACGTGCACCCCCAATTTTTACTACTGGTATACAGTGCCATTGTCTGACTGGGAATTCAAAGAATATATTGGGGTTATAAATACCCTCATTTCTTGCTACTGCCATATAGTGCCAGTTTCTGACTGGTAATTCAAAGAATATATTGGGGTTACGTGCACCCACAATTTTTACTACTGGTATACAGTGCCATTGTCTGACTGGGAATTCAAAGAGTATATTGGGAATACAAATACCCTCATTTCTTGCTACTGCCATATAGTGCCAGTTTCTGACTGGTAATTCAAAGAATATATTGGGGTTACGTGCACCCACAATTTTTACTACTGGTATACAGTGCCATTGTCTGACTGGGAATTCAAAGAGTATATTGGGAATACAAATACCCTCATTTCTTGCTACTGCCATATAGTGCCAGTTTCTGACTGGGAATTCAAAGAATATATTGGGGTTACGTGCACCCCCAATTTTTACTACTGGTATACAGTGCCATTGTCTGACTGGGAATTCAAAGAATATATTGGGGTTATAAATACCCTCATTTCTTGCTACTGCCATATAGTGCCAGTTTCTGACTGGTAATTCAAAGAATATATTGGGGTTACGTGCACCCACAATTTTTACTACTGGTATACAGTGCCATTGTCTGACTGGGAATTCAAAGAGTATATTGGGAATACAAATACCCTCATTTCTTGCTACTGCCATATAGTGCCAGTTTCTGACTGGTAATTCAAAGAATATATTGGGGTTACGTGCACCCACAATTTTTACTACTGGTATACAGTGCCATTGTCTGACTGGGAATTCAAAGAATATATTGGGAATACAAATACCCTCATTTCTTGCTACTGCCATATAGTGCCAGTGTCTGACTGGTAATTCAAAGAATATATTGGGGTTACGTGCACCCACAATTTTTACTACTGGTATACAGTGCCATTGTCTGACTGGGAATTCAAAGAGTATATTGGGAATACAAATACCCTCATTTCTTGCTACTGCCATATAGTGCCAGTTTCTGACTGGTAATTCAAAGAATATATTGGGGTTACGTGCACCCACAATTTTTACTACTGGTATACAGTGCCATTGTCTGACTGGGAATTCAAAGAGTATATTGGGAATACAAATACCCTCATTTCTTGCTACTGCCATATAGTGCCAGTTTCTGACTGGGAATTCAAAGAATATATTGGGGTTACGTGCACCCACAATTTTTACTACTGGTATACAGTGCCATTGTCTGACTGGGAATTCAAAGAATATATTGGGGTTATAAATACCCTCATTTCTTGCTACTGCCATATAGTGCCAGTTTCTGACTGGTAATTCAAAGAATATATTGGGGTTACGTGCACCCACAATTTTTACTACTGGTATACAGTGCCATTGTCTGACTGGGAATTCAAAGAGTATATTGGGAATACAAATACCCTCATTTCTTGCTACTGCCATATAGTGCCAGTTTCTGACTGGGAATTCAAAGAATATATTGGGGTTACGTGCACCCACAATTTTTACTACTGGTATACAGTGCCATTGTCTGACTGGGAATTCAAAGAGTATATTGGGAATACAAATACCCTCATTTCTTGCTACTGCCATATAGTGCCAGTTTCTGACTGGGAATTCAAAGAATATATTGGGGTTACGTGCACCCACAATTTTTACTACTGGTATACAGTGCCATTGTCTGACTGGGAATTCAAAGAATATATTGGGGTTATAAATACCCTCATTTCTTGCTACTGCCATATAGTGCCAGTTTCTGACTGGTAATTCAAAGAATATATTGGGGTTACGTGCACCCACAATTTTTACTACTGGTATACAGTGCCATTGTCTGACTGGGAATTCAAAGAGTATATTGGGAATACAAATACCCTCATTTCTTGCTACTGCCATATAGTGCCAGTTTCTGACTGGGAATTCAAAGAATATATTGGGGTTACGTGCACCCACAATTTTTACTACTGGTATACAGTGCCATTGTCTGACTGGGAATTCAAAGAATATATTGGGAATACAAATACCCTCATTTCTTGCTACTGCCATATAGTGCCAGTGTCTGACTGGTAATTCAAAGAATATATTGGGGTTACGTGCACCCACAATTTTTACTACTGGTATACAGTGCCATTGTCTGACTGGGAATTCAAAGAGTATATTGGGAATACAAATACCCTCATTTCTTGCTACTGCCATATAGTGCCAGTTTCTGACTGGGAATTCAAAGAATATAATGGGGTTACGTGCACCCACAATTTTTACTACTGGTATACAGTGCCAATTTCTAACTAGGAATTCAAAATGCGCAAGGCTCCCGGAAAGGGACGTGGACGAGGCCGTGGGCGAGGTCGGGGGAATGGTTCTGGGGAGCAAGGTAGCAGTGAAGCCACAGGGCGTCCCGTGCCTACTCCTGTGGGGCAGCAAGCATTGCGCCACTCCACAGTGCCAGGGTTGCTTGCCACATTAACTAAACTGCAGGGTACAAACCTTAGTAGGCCCGAGAACCAGGAACAGGTCTTGCAATGGCTGTCAGAGAACGCTTACAGCACATTGTCCAGCAGCCAGTCAGACTCTGCCTCCTCTCCTCCTATTACCCAACAGTCTTGTCTTCCTTCCTCCCAAAATTCCGAAGCTTTACAGAACAATAACCCAAACTGTCCCTGCTCCCCAGAGCTGTTCTCCGCTCCTTTCATTGTCCCTCAACCTGCCTCTCCACGTCACGATTCCACGAACCTAACAGAGGAGCATCTGTGTCCAGATGCTCAAACACTAGAGTCTCCTCCATCTCCGTTCGATTTGGTGGTGGATGACCAGCAACCCACCCTCATCGACGATGATGTGACGCAGTTGCCGTCAGGGCATCCAGTTGACCGGCGCATTGTGCGGGAGGAGGAGATGAGACAGGAGTTGGAAGAGGAAGTGGTGGATGATGAGGACACTGACCCGACCTGGACAGGGGGGATGTCAAGCGGGGAAAGTAGTGTGGATGTTGAGGCAGGTGCAGCACCAAAAAGGGTAGCTAGAGGCAGAGGCAGAGGTCAGCAGCTTAGGCGAAGCCAGGCCACACCCGGAATCTCCCAAGATGTTCCAGTTCGTACCCAGCCCCGAAAAACTCCCACCTCGAGGGCACGTTTCTCGAAGGTGTGGAGTTTTTTCAAGGAATGCGCCGAGGACAGATATAGTGTTGTCTGCACAATTTGCCTCTCGAAATTGATTAGGGGCTCTGAGAAGAGCAACCTGTCCACCACTTCAATGCGCCGTCATTTGGAATCCAAGCACTGGAATCAGTGGCAGGCAGCAACGGCAGGACAAAGGCCGCCTGCCGTTCACGCCACTGCCACTGCCTCTGCCTCTGCCACTGCCACTGCTGACTGTGCTGGCGATGCACTCCAGAGGACGAGCCAGGACACCACTTCATCTGCCTCCGCCACTTTGTTGACTTCTACCTCATCCTCCCCTGGTCCTGTCTTATCTCCTTCTCCTGCACCATCAAAGGCACCATCAGGCGTTTCTTTACAACAACCCACCATCTCTCAGACATTGGAGCGGCGGCAGAAATACACTGCTAACCACCCACACGCGCAAGCCTTGAACGCCAACATCGCTAAACTGCTGGCCCAGGAGATGTTGGCGTTCCGGCTTGTTGAAACTCCCGCCTTCCTGGACCTGATGGCAACTGCGGCACCTCGCTATGCCGTCCCTAGCCGTCACTACTTCTCCCGGTGTGCCGTCCCCGCCTTGCACCAGCACGTGTCACTCAACATCAGGCGGGCCCTTAGTTCCGCGCTTTGCACAAAGGTCCACTTGACCACCGACGCGTGGACAAGTGCATGCGGACAGGGACGCTACATTTCACTGACGGCACACTGGGTGAATGTAGTTGAGGCTGGGACTGCTTCCCAAACTGGCCCGGTGTACCTCGTCTCCCCGCCTAACATTCCTGGCAGGGACACGAGAAGAACACCCCCCTCCTCCTCCTCCTCTACCGCCTCCTCCTCCGCCACCGCCTCCTCCTCCGCCACCGCCTCCTCCTCCGCTGTTAGATTGACCCCAGCTACGAGTTGGAAACGTTGCAGCACTGGCGTTGGTAGACGTCAGCAGGCTGTGCTGAAGCTGATCAGCTTGGGGGACAGACAGCACACTGCCTCCGAGGTGAGGGATGCCCTCCTCGATGAGACGGCAATATGGTTTGAGCCGCTGCACCTGGGCCCAGGCATGGTCGTTTGTGATAACGGCCGGAACCTGGTAGCAGCTCTGGAGCTTGCCGGACTCCAACATGTTCCATGCCTGGCCCACGTCTTCAACCTAGTGGTGCAACGTTTCCTAAAGAGCTACCCCAATGTTCCAGAGCTACTGGTGAAAGTGCGGCGCATGTGCGCCCACTTTCGCAAGTCGACAGTAGCCGCTGCTAGCTTAAAATCTCTCCAGCAACGCCTGCATGTGCCACAACACCGGCTTTTGTGCGACGTCCCCACACGCTGGAACTCAACGTTTCAGATGTTGAATAGAGTGGTTGAGCAGCAGAGACCTTTGATGGAATACCAGCTACAAAACCCTAGGGTGCCACAAAGTCAGCTGCCTCAGTTTCACATCCATGAGTGGCCATGGATGAGAGACCTTTGTGACATCCTACGGGTCTTTGAGGAGTCCACAAGGAGGGTGAGCTCTGAGGATGCGATGGTGAGCCTTACAATCCCGCTCTTGTGTGTTCTGAGAGAATCCCTGATTGACATCAGGGATAACTCAGATCACACAGAGGAGTTAGGGATAGCATCCGATCCGTCACAGCTGGAGAGTAGGTCCACACATCTGTCCGCTTCACTGCGTTTAATGGAGGAGGAGGAGGAGGAGGAGGAGGAAGAAGAGTTGTCCGATGATGTGATGGTGATACAGGAGGCTTCCGGGCAACTTCGAATCGTCCCATTGTTGCAGCGCGGATGGGTAGACATGGAGGATGAGGAGGAAATGGAGATTGAACTTTCCGGTGGGGCCAGAGGAGTCATGCCAACTAACACTGTGGCAGACATGGCTGAGTTCATGTTGGGGTGCTTTACAACCGACAAGCGTATTGTCAAAATCATGGAGGACAACCAGTACTGGATCTTTGCTATCCTTGACCCCCGGTATAAAAACAACATCTCGTCTTTTATTCCGGTAGAGGGGAGGGCCAATCGCATCAATGCTTGCCACAGGCAATTGGTGCAGAATATGATGGAGATGTTTCCAGCATGTGACGTTGGCGGCAGGGAGGGCAGTTCCTCCAGTAGGCAACCAAGTTCTCACCGGTCCACACAAACGAGGGGCACACTGTCTAAGGTCTGGGACACCTTGATGGCACCCCCTCGCCAAAGTGCCGCCACGGAGGGTCCTAGTGTCACCAGGCGTGAGAAGTATAGGCGCATGTTGCGGGAATACCTTTCCGACCACAGCCCTGTCCTCTCCGACCCCTCTGCGCCCTACACGTATTGGGTGTCGAAGTTGGACCTGTGGCTTGAACTTGCCCTATATGCCTTGGAGGTGCTGTCCTGTCCTGCCGCCAGCGTCCTATCTGAGAGGGTGTTCAGTGCAGCCGGTGGCATCATCACTGACAAGCGCACCCGTCTGTCAGCTGAGAGTGCCGACCGGCTCACTTTGATAAAAATGAACCACCACTGGATAGAGCCTTCATTTTTGTGCCCACCTGTGTAAAGCACCCCAACATGAAACTCCATGTCTGTACTCAACCTCTCCAATTCCTCCGCATCCTCATACTCATCCACCATAAGCGTTGCACAATTCTGCTAATACTAGGCTCCCTCCAACATGATTTCCCCCAACTCTGCTGGTTAGAGGCTCCCTCCACCCTGATTTCCACCAACTCTGCTGGTTAGAGGCTCCCTCCACCCTGCTTTCCCACAACTCTGCTGGTTAGAGGCTCCTTCCACCATGAATTTGCCCAAACTGGGCTGTTTAGAGGCTCCCTCCACCATGAATTGGTCCAAACTGGGTTTTTTAGAGGCTCCCTCCACCATGAATTGGTCCAAACTGGGCTGGTTAGAGGCTCCCTCCACCATGAATTGGTCCAAACTGGGCTGGTTAGAGGCTCCCTCCACCATGAATTTGCCCAAACTGGGCTGTTTAGAGGCTCCCTCCACCATGAATTTGCCCAAACTGGGCTGGTTAGAGGCTCCCTCCACCATGAATTGGTCCAAACTGGGCTGGTTAGAGGCTCCCTCCACCATGAATTTGCCCAAACTGGGCTGTTTAGAGGCTCCCTCCACCATGAATTTGCCCAAACTGGGCTGGTTAGAGGCTCCCTCCACCATGAATTGGTCCAAACGGGTTTTTAGAGGCTCCCTTCACCATGAATTGGTCCAAACTTGGCTGTTTAGAGGCTCCCTCCACCATGAATTGGTCCAAACTGGGGTGGTTAGAGGCTCCCTCCACCATGAATTTGCCCAAACTGGGCTGTTTAGAGGCTCCCTCCACCATGAATTTGCCCAAACTGGGCTGGTTAGAGGCTCCCTCCACCATGAATTGGTCCAAACTGGGCTGGTTAGAGGCTCCCTCCACCATGAATTTGCCCAAACTGGGCTGTTTAGAGGCTCCCTCCACCATGAATTTGCCCAAACTGGGCTGGTTAGAGGCTCCCTCCACCATGAATTGGTCCAAACGGGTTTTTAGAGGCTCCCTTCACCATGAATTGGTCCAAACTTGGCTGTTTAGAGGCTCCCTCCACCATGAATTGGTCCAAACTGGGGTGGTTAGAGGCTCCCTCCACCATGAATTTGCCCAAACTGGGCTGTTTAGAGGCTCCCTCCACCATGAATTGGTCCAAACTGGGTTTTTTAGAGGCTCCCTCCACCATGAATTGGCCCAAACTGGGCTGGTTAGAGGCTCCCTCCACCATGAATTGGTCCAAACTGGGCTGGTTAGAGGCTCCCTCCACCATGAATTGGTCCAAACTGGGCTGGTTAGAGGCTCCCTCCACCATGAATTGGTCCAAACTGGGCTGGTTAGAGGCTCCCTCCACCATGAATTTCCCAAAACTTGGCTGTTTAGAGGCTCCCTCCACCATTAATTGGTCCAAACTGGGCTGGTTAGAGGCTCCCTCCACCATGAATTTGCCCAAACTGGGCTGTTTAGAGGCTCCCTCCACCATGAATTTGCCCAAACTGGGCTGGTTAGAGGCTCCCTCCACCATGAATTGGTCCAAACTGGGGTTTTTAGAGGCTCCCTCCACCATGAATTGGTCCAAACTTGGCTGTTTAGAGGCTCCCTCCACCATGAATTGGTCCAAACTGGGGTGGTTAGAGGCTCCCTCCACCATTAATTGGTCCAAACTGGGCTGGTTAGAGGCTCCCTCCACAATTAATTGGTCCAAACTGGGCTAATTAGAGGCTCCCTCCACCATGAATTGGTCCAAACTGGGTTTTTTAGAGGCTCCCTCCACCATGAATTTGCCCAAACTGGGCTGTTTAGAGGCTCCCTCCACCATGAATTGGTCCAAACTGGGCTGGTTAGAGGCTCCCTCCACCATGAATTTCCCAAAACTTGGCTGTTTAGAGGCTCCCTCCACCATTAATTGGTCCAAACTGGGCTGGTTAGAGGCTCCCTCCACCATTAATTGGTCCAAACTGGGCTGGTTAGAGGCTCCCTCCACCATGAATTTCCCAAAACTTGGCTGTTTAGAGGCTCCCTCCACCATTAATTGGTCCAAACTGGGCTGGTTAGAGGCTCCCTCCACCATGAATTTGCCCAAACTGGGCTGTTTAGAGGCTCCCTCCACCATGAATTGGTCCAAACTGGGCTGGTTAGAGGCTCCCTCCACCATGAATTGGTCCAAACTGGGCTGGTTAGAGGCTCCCTCCACCATGAATTTCCCAAAACTTGGCTGTTTAGAGGCTCCCTCCACCATTAATTGGTCCAAACTGGGCTGGTTAGAGGCTCCCTCCACCATGAATTTGCCCAAACTGGGCTGTTTAGAGGCTCCCTCCACCATGAATTTGCCCAAACTGGGCTGGTTAGAGGCTCCCTCCACCATGAATTGGTCCAAACTGGGGTTTTTAGAGGCTCCCTCCACCATGAATTGGTCCAAACTTGGCTGTTTAGAGGCTCCCTCCACCATGAATTGGTCCAAACTGGGGTGGTTAGAGGCTCCCTCCACCATTAATTGGTCCAAACTGGGCTGGTTAGAGGCTCCCTCCACCATGAATTTCCCAAAACTTGGCTGTTTAGAGGCTCCCTCCACCATTAATTGGTCCAAACTGGGCTGGTTAGAGGCTCCCTCCACCATGAATTTGCCCAAACTGGGCTGTTTAGAGGCTCCCTCCACCATGAATTTGCCCAAACTGGGCTGGTTAGAGGCTCCCTCCACCATGAATTGGTCCAAACTGGGCTGGTTAGAGGCTCCCTCCACCATGAATTTGCCCAAACTGGGCTGGTTAGAGGCTCCCTCCACCATGAATTTGCCCAAACTGGGCTGTTTAGAGGCTCCCTCCACCATGAATTGGTCCAAACTGGGTTTTTTAGAGGCTCCCTCCACCATGAATTGGTCCAAACTGGGCTGGTTAGAGGCTCCCTCCACCATGAATTGGTCCAAACTGGGGTGGTTAGAGGCTCCCTCCACCATTAATTGGTCCAAACTGGGCTGGTTAGAGGCTCCCTCCACCATGAATTGGTCCAAACTGGGCTGGTTAGAGGCTCCCTCCACCATTAATTGGTCCAAACTGGGCTGGTTAGAGGCTCCCTCCACCATGAATTTGCCCAAACTGGGCTGTTTAGAGGCTCCCTCCACCATGAATTGGTCCAAACTGGGGTGGTTAGAGGCTCCCTCCACCATTAATTGGTCCAAACTGGGCTGGTTAGAGGCTCCCTCCACCATTAATTGGTCCAAACTGGGCTGGTTAGAGGCTCCCTCCACCATGAATTGGTCCAAACTGGGGTTTTTAGAGGCTCCCTCCACCATGAATTGGTCCAAACTGGGCTGGTTAGAGGCTCCCTCCACCATGAATTTGCCCAAACTGGGCTGTTTAGAGGCTCCCTCCGCCATGAATTGGTCCAAACGGGTTTTTAGAGGCTCCCTTCACCATGAATTGGTCCAAACTTGGCTGTTTAGAGGCTCCCTCCACCATGAATTGGTCCAAACTGGGGTGGTTAGAGGCTCCCTCCACCATGAATTTGCCCAAACTGGGCTGTTTAGAGGCTCCCTCCACCATGAATTGGTCCAAACTGGGTTTTTTAGAGGCTCCCTCCACCATGAATTGGTCCAAACTTGGCTGGTTAGAGGCTCCCTCCACCATGAATTGGTCCAAACTGGGGTGGTTAGAGGCTCCCTCCACCATTAATTGGTCCAAACTGGGCTGGTTAGAGGCTCCCTCCACCATTAATTGGTCCAAACTGGGCTGGTTAGAGGCTCCCTTCACCATGAATTTGCCCAAACTGGGCTGGTTAGAGGCTCCCTCCACCATGAATTGGTCCAAACTGGGGTTTTTAGAGGCTCCCTCCACCATGAATTGGTCCAAACGGGTTTTTAGAGGCTCCCTTCACCATGAATTGGTCCAAACTTGGCTGTTTAGAGGCTCCCTCCACCATGAATTGGTCCAAACTGGGGTGGTTAGAGGCTCCCTCCACCATTAATTGGTCCAAACTGGGCTGGTTAGAGGCTCCCTCCACAATTAATTGGTCCAAACTGGGCTAATTAGAGGCTCCCTCCACCATGAATTGGTCCAAACTGGGTTTTTTAGAGGCTCCCTCCACCATGAATTTGCCCAAACTGGGCTGTTTAGAGGCTCCCTCCACCATGAATTGGTCCAAACTGGGCTGGTTAGAGGCTCCCTCCACCATGAATTGGTCCAAACTGGGGTTTTTAGAGGCTCCCTCCACCATGAATTGGTCCAAACGGGTTTTTAGAGGCTCCCTTCACCATGAATTGGTCCAAACTTGGCTGTTTAGAGGCTCCCTCCACCATGAATTGGTCCAAACTGGGGTGGTTAGAGGCTCCCTCCACCATGAATTTGCCCAAACTGGGCTGTTTAGAGGCTCCCTCCACCATGAATTGGTCCAAACTGGGTTTTTTAGAGGCTCCCTCCACCATGAATTGGTCCAAACTGGGCTGGTTAGAGGCTCCCTCCACCATGAATTGGTCCAAACTGGGGTGGTTAGAGGCTCCCTCCACCATTAATTGGTCCAAACTGGGCTGGTTAGAGGCTCCCTCCACCATTAATTGGTCCAAACTGGGCTGGTTAGAGGCTCCCTCCACCATGAATTTGCCCAAACTGGGCTGGTTAGAGGCTCCCTCCACCATGAATTGGTCCAAACTGGGGTTTTTAGAGGCTCCCTCCACCATGAATTGGTCCAAACTGGGGTTTTTAGAGGCTCCCTCCACCATGAATTGGTCCAAACTGGGGTTTTTAGAGGCTCCCTCCACCATGAATTTGCCCAAACTCTGCTGGTTAGAGGCTCAATCCACCCTGATTTTCAAAACAAATGTTGGTGCCAACCTCAACTTACTACAAGGGCCAAATTCACTGCTGGTGACAAGCTCTCCTCACTGCAAGTGCCAAATACACATGTTTCAAGGTGTTTTCCTACTGTCAGAGAGGTGGTATTGAGTGTGTAAAGTGTGTAGTTGTTAGGCTGTGATGTTGGGGTAATAGAGGGTCTTTGGTGTGTTAGATGCCCCCAGACATGCTTCCCCTGCTGTCCCAGTGTCATTCCAGAGGTGTTGGCATCATTTCCTGGGGTGTCATAGTGGACTTGGTGACCCTCCAGACACGGATTTGGGTTTCCCCCTTAACGAGTATCTGTTCCCCATAGACTATAATGGGGTTCGAAACCCGTTCGAACACACGAACATTGAGCGGCTGTTCGAATCGAATTTCGAACCTCGAACATTTTAGTGTTCGCTCATCTCTAGTAATAATGTATGAAAAAATTTGTTCCCACGCGGCAGATCCATTGCAGGCACTTTTGTGACTGGGAAATTCATTCTACAAATGTTAATGATGTTACTGTATCACACACAGGGATTATTGCAACCGCCACCCATATCTGTAGTATAGCCTTGCCATGACTACCATATTTTCATTTTTTTTTATTTATTTTTTTATGTACATCGTGAGCCCCACATAGAGCTCACAATGTACATTTTTTCCCTATCAGTATGTCTTTTTTTTGGGAATATGGGATGGAAATCTATGCAAAAACAGGGAGAACATACAAACTCCTTGCAGATGGTTTTTTGCCCTTGGCAAGATTTGAACACCAGGACTCCAGTGCTGCAGTGTTAACCACTGAGCTACCGTGTGGCCCCCACCATATTTTCATATTTATACCGGCCTGGTGATCTTTCTAGCTCAGAAAAGCATCACTGTGAAAAAATATCACTTATACTTACATCAACATCAATAATGGTATCGATAGCTTAGGCTAAAGCCACATAAAGAGCCGCTGGGAGAAAAATCATGGCGGCAAGGGATCACAGTTTTTCCTACAGCGCTTTTCACAAAAAGTCTGCAAAGGTTTCCTTTGCAGACTTTCTGCTTCCATAACACCTATAGGAAAGCTGCCAGTGTTTCCATAGGCATAATTGATATGCTGCAATTTTTCTTTTTTGCAAGGTGTGGATGGGATTCACTAGAATTCCATTCACCTTGCAGTGACTGTAAAAAAAGTGCGGTGTTTACGCCACGTGTGGCCTCGGCCTCAAAATGTTTCTATGTGCTTTATCTGTATGAGCAAAAATTATCTGTAAAACCACTGCAAAGAAAAACATTCATGCAAAGAAATTTTTCTTAAATATTGTAATGTGTTGTACATAATCTTAATATAATGTTCATACCAGATGTGTAATATAACAGATAATATTGCTATGGAGTAATATTAACCCTTTCACACATAATCACATTAATTTACGGCATTATACAGGAAGGGATGTATGGAGAGAGCTCAGTAGCTGAGCTCTGTCTATATACGGCAGATCCCGGCTATATAATACAGCCAGCACCCGCCGCTAACAGCATTGATCAGTGATTGCAGTTGTTAACACTTTAGATATTGCAGTTAGACGCAATCGCGGCATCTATAGTGCGCAGCTGCCATGGGTGCCTCCATCTTTGATCGATTGACGCCCTGCGGATTGTAATAAGATGGAGACGATCGTTTGCAATGACAGCCGGGAGCCTATTGAAGGATTTGATTGTTCATTGCAATGTATTAGGATTGTATTGAATAGTATGAGCAATCAGTTCCCCTGGGCTTCAAGATCTGAAAATAAAAGTAAAGGAAAAATAAAGAAGTTTTTAAAAGTATAAAAAAAACTCACAAAAAATATAAAAGTTCAAATTACCCCCCTTTTCCCTAGATCACATATAAAAATAAATAAACAATAATAAACAAACACTTTAGGTATTCCCACGCTCCAAAATGTCCCAACTATTGAAATATAAAAATATTTATTCCATACTTTGAACTGCGTGGTATGGGACAAATGGCCAAATGGTGATTTTTTTTTTTCAACACTTAAAAATGGAATAAAAAGAGATCAGAACTTACTCAAAAAAATTACAGGTGTCAGAACATAGCAACACAATTTTTTTTAAATATTTTGCAATGTTTAAAATTTTTTAAAAAGGTATCTAAACATTAAAAATACTCTAAAAATTTGGCATCACTGTGATTGTACTGACCAGCAGAATACAGATAATATGTCAGTTTTATCATTTGGTGAAAGCCATAAGAATTAAACCCATAAGAAATTAGCACAAATGCATATTTTTTTTTCCAATTTCACCTCATTCAAATTTTTTTCGTGATTCCCAGTACATTGCATAGGATATGAAATGATGTCATTACAAAGTACAATTTGTCCCACAAACAATAAGCTCTCATGTGACTCTGTGAGCTGAAAAATGAAAAAAATATGGAATGGAATGGGGAGACGGAAAAAAGGAAAATGACAAAAATTGACATGAAAGCCTTTCATTGAAAGGGTTAAGCAAAAAAAAGTGCTCGCCATCAGATGATCTCATGGGATATGCACACGCACATTATCACACTGCTGAGTTCCCACATAGAATTATACATCTGTGATTTTGGATGGTCACAATTACAGATGGACAAACCTCTCAAGAATTGTTGTTTATGGTTCACTTGATTTGGTCTAAAGATTTGTTTTGGAACAAACCAGTTTGGTATGAACCATATCTTGAATTGGCTTGAAACATAGTGTATGACATTGCCAGGACTCCAAGATACCAATTTATCTAATTTCTAGCTCTCTGAGGCATACACAGTTGAAGTAATGGGAAAGTGAAAGTGATATGTATGACTGTTAAGCAGTGGGTACAAACTCTAAGTATACATACACCATACACTGCACTGCCACTCGCTTTTATGCATTTTAATATTTAAAATGCTCCAAAAATTAACCTTTTTGGGGGAAAGATGCTTGTGTGTGTTCTTTTTATACACCCATAAATAAAAAAAAAAAAAAAACAGCACCGAGCTGCATATGGTGAAGTACTGTATGGTAATTTGAAAAAATAGGTAAGATAGCCTCTCACCTTGGATGGTTGTATACACAACCACTTATTTAGGCTTTTGAACCACTTAGGGAGGGGGGTTCCGCCCTGGACGATGAGACTGCAGGATCCTGTACCACCCTCAGTTGATGAGTAAAAAAGTCCTTTATTTCGGTAGAAGAAACACGACGCGTTTCAGGCATCTGCACCCTTTCTCAAGTGTATGTAACATTGTGCTTCCCAACGAGTACTGCAATTCTGATGTAGATTCGAGGATCTTCACCGCGTCTTCCAGTTCATCCAGAATCTCACAGACTGATGGACACTTAAATGCTTCGAGCAGTGAGTCCTGTAATGTCTGCCTCTCCAGTGATGTCCTCCTGTGTCTGTGTGCTGGGAAGATCCTCGAATCTGCATCAGAATTGCAGTACTCGTTGGGAAGCACAATGTTACATACACTTGAGAAAGGGCGCAGATGCCCGAAAAGCGTTGTGTTTCTTCTACCGAAATAAAGGACTTTTTTTACTCATCAACTGAGCGCGGTGATCCTCTCTGTATTCTGGTCCTCTTCCAATTTTATACACCCATGGCAGTTATATTGCAAAATGAAATTATTTTATTTAAAAATGAGCCTGTTAGGTGAATTGTAGGTGCTACAGATTTGTTATTTTAAAGAAATATGTTTGGCTGTTTATTTGGTTGAAATGTAAGGAACACAAAAAACTAAATTACCAAAAATTAATAAGAGCACAAGTTGGTATTGGAATTGTGGGGTTGCTTGTCTTGTCAAGTGGCACTGGCAACTACAGACAAATGTGTAGTACACCATCAGAATGCCTAGCCTGCTAGCTGAAAAATCTTCCAAAACTGATCATGATGAGGTAGAAGTTGTTGTTGGTCTTCCTTTCATACCATGTTTCTCCAAAAATAAGACAGGGTCTTATATATGTTTTTTTTTTTTTTTTTGCTCCAGAAAGATCATTTAGGTCTTATTTTCATGGGATTATTTTTTTCCATGAACAACAAGCCACTAAAGAGACCACCTTACACCCAAAACAATTAGAGTCTGCAAGCACCAATGGTGGATCGGCTCTCACACACAGATCTGAGTCAATCCTGTCAAAGGCATGTCACTGTCAGACATTGTGTTCCACTTCAGCTGTGTAGCAGTTGGCTGCCCCTGGTGACCAGAGACAGCCATAATGGAGCGATGCCAGAATGTCTAGTTGATCTGTGTGTGAGAGCTCAGCACTAGCGGTAGTCAACTCTTATTGTTGTGGAGAACGCTCTCACTAGTGCATCCTGTACACTTAAAGTCAATGTCTGAGTCTTTTGAGAGTTCAATATTGGGATGTCTTCTTTCTTTTGGGGGTGTGATTCTTTTCAGGGTGTCCCCTTTTCTTGTTGAAGGGTCTACTGTATCGGTTCTGCTGTATTCTATTTACTTTTTTACATGTATAGCTGCGTGGCCATTTTTCTTTTTTTTAATAAACTGTAACTAGGGCTTATTTTTGGAGTAGGACTTATATTTTAAGCATACTCCAAAAATTCTGTTATTTTAGGAGAAACACAGTAGTTATCGGCTCCATTGTTTCTATGGTTTGTTGCATGCTGTAGTCATTCATTGTGCACTGATGATCAAACTCATGATCCAGCATGTGCCACAGTGCCACTACTTGTGTGCTTCACTTTCATAGCCATGAAATGAGGGAGGAACAGTGTAGTGTAGTTTGCCCTGGTGAAGTTGATAGTGGGAAATGGTCCAGCTGTGGAGGAACTGGTAGGAGGCGGATGGCTGTTGAAATTGATCCTTCACCTATGAGGTAATGTCAGTACTATAAAGCACCTGGCCATGCTATGTTTGTAGACTGGTGGTCACTGATGTTCAAAATATCCCATATGTTGATGGTTGAGTACATCTTTCTACACATGGACATTTACAAGGAGAGACCCACATGGCGATATCAAGCAGACTTGCATTAGCAATATCTTGCACCTTAACATTGATTCATTTGGAAATGTACAAAAATGAAGATGACTGCACATAGCTGCCTCCGCCAACACCAGCAGCAGTGTAAATGTGTCTGAATGACACTACCACCCAAGTTTGCCTTAAATCTAACCTAGGCATGTTTTTTGCATGTTGAGGCTGAACATTTAATGGAACTTTCAATATTGCAAATGCCGCTATTCTCTTCCTCTGATGTCATCCTGATATGGTTGCTAGGTCTTATTTGCAACAGAATCGTCAATAGATTCAGTAATTTCATCATCTTACCCACTTTTTTCTGACTCATGGCAATAGGATTCCTCTATACCCTCACAATTAATAACATATTTTCTCCTAATGCCCCCACCAGCATGAACACCAGTAGTACACCCCCTTCCACTACTACCCACAATACGCATGTCATGTCTTAGGCTGTGAAGTAAATCTCTCTATTAGCAGATGCCATATGACTACTAGAGAATGGGATCTGTGTCTGTGAAAATAATGAAGAAAACATGGTTGACAGGAGAGAAATACAATATGGTAAATTACATGTTACAACATAGGATGAGGAGGAACACACAGAAATTTGTCTCAAGTTTTACCTGCTCTGAAAAAAATATTTATTCTCAGGAAGTAAAACAACATTGCTGCCACTGGCAGGGCTGTCAAGACCAGAAGTATTGTTGCTGTTGCCACCAACATTCTTATTGTTAATACTTGTACAAGTGTTTCCTCCTCTCCCTTCTTTTGCCTGTCCCCTGCCCTGTTTTTTTCCAGTCATTTTGGTGCATGCTGCTTAATTAACATATTAGTATTAGTAATTACAATACTTCTGACACTGTGATTTTTTTTACAGAAAGCTATTTGAAGAAAAATAGAGTATAGCACTAAAAGGTTGACTTCAGTGAGTATTAGATTAACATATACTGCATAAGACAACTTCATGTTTTTCTGTCATTTGTATGTAAATTGGGTAAGAATGAAGTTTAGTTAGCTTGATCAATTACAGGAAGATAGTGAGATAAATCATAGGAGGAAAAAGAAACAAAGATTTTTCAGATTGGTACAGGCAGACTTATTGTTTTCATATGAGAACAGAAGTTTGTATGTAAGTTGGGTAACCAAAAAAAAGAAAAGAAAAAACCCTAAAGAAATTGAATTTCAGAATTTCATATGCAGAGTTTTAGTTAGTAGAAAGGCAATTTTGCTACAAAAAGGTTAACTGTCCAGTGTCTGTACTGCTGCAGCAGTCACAGGCTCACATAATAGTGAAGATATTCTCATTCCCTCCTATGATTTATCTCACTATCTGTCTGTAATTGATTACATCTAACTAAGCTTCATTCCACCTTTCCTATTTCCATGATTCTGTAGTTCTATTTCAAGTTTTGCTCTTGTATTACAGTAGAGAGTGGAGTAATTGCTTTGGATCATGCAGTGATGAATAACACGTTTGTGCTTAACTTTCTCTATCATTGAAATGACTCTTCTTACTGCCCAGAGCATCTTATATACTGTACGTGTCATCAGCACGGTAAGGCGATCACCTACCGCTGAGTATTAGCCGAGAGGCTGTCAGTTGATATCAGGTGATGTCAGGACATCAGACTCGTGTCTCCTCAGTATTCTCACTGCACAATGCATGTCACAGCGGTCATTTTTGTTCGTCTAAAAAAATCGCTAAGTATTAGATTTAATTAAAAAAACAATCAATCTAGAATATTTGGGTCACACCTAGCTCATAATAAATTGGCTCACCCATCACAAGCCAGGATATCTGCCTTTATGTGCACTGGGTGCCATCAATGTCCACAGATCATTCACTGTCCTTAACAGCGAGTGCTTCTGATTGGTTCTTTGGGAGTCAAATGTTGGACACATCTCGCTAATGATTGGTTATAACACCTACATGCATATTATGAGAGTAAAGATGCCAGAGAATCATGAATTTGAACATGTGTATTAAATACTTGGCCTCTCAGGCATGGTGAGTTACTCACCATCTCACCTCTACAATCAGCTGATCACATAATTAAAAACTTACTAATATATGATTATGTAGAAATTGATTTTTAAAATACTGTGTAAGTGGCCATTTTCTTGTGGCTGGCAGGCATGCGCAGCCACCTTTGCCCTAGACCAGAGGCCTAGAAGTTTAAAGCCAACCCCGGAAAGAAGACGCGTGAAGACCCCGTTCCTGAAGAAGATGGAGGCGGCGCTGGAGAGTTCTCTCGCAGCATTGGGGACACCCCCAGTGCTGTTCGAGCGCTGGGGCCCGCCTCCAGTGCTGCGAGAGAACTCATTTGCATACCGGCAAAAAAAGGGATTTTATCCGTACAGCGGCCCAGAGAAGACATCTAAAGGTAGGAGAAGAGTAACCTTTCTTAAGGCTATTCCTATGTGATAGGCAGAAAAAAATGAGTTTAAATGATACAATCCTTTTAACAGTGAACATGGGTTTTTCAGGCAGAGTTAAACTTGACTATTAAAATAGGTGTATTCTATTTAATAGCGATGGAAATAATTTTTTAAAATTTGCATTGTTTTTTTGTATAGGTGTTAAAACAAAAACTATACAAATTTGGGATCGTTGTGATGGTAAGAACCTAAAAAATATAGGTGGTGTGTCATTTTTATCATACGATGAATACCATCAAAACAAAGTCTGTAAGAAAAATATGTATTTGTGCTTTTATTTTCCATTTCAACTCATTCAGATTTTTTTTTCATTTTCCATTGCATCAGAAATTGAAAAATTAAATGGTACCACTATGAAGTTAAATTTGTGCTGCAAAATAAGCCCTCATATGTGAACAAAAAATGTAGAAAAGTGATGACTTTTGTAAAGTGGATAGGAAAAAAGCGAGACACAAAATCGGACAATCAATGTGGCATAAGGCATTAAAATGCATATATATATATATATATATATATATATATATATATATATATATATATATATATAAATATTTTCCTGTGTATAAGACAAGTTTTAAACTCCTGAAAATCTTCAGAAAATTTTGGGGTCATCTAATAGGGTGACCAGGTAAGATACAGGGCCCACGGCCAGCTGGAGATGGTCGGGGACCGGTACCACAGTGACAACAGTCGGGGAAAGCCTGGTTCCCCAACCGCTATACATATTGTAAATGAAAAGAGGCCGCAGAATGTCTCCAGGCTCCTTTTCACTAGCCTGGGGAGGTGATTTAAAATAATTAGTAGGTATGCTCACCTCTCCGGCATCTTCCATCATGGGCCTGAGGCCTGTGATCAGGCCCCAGACCCATGACGTCCGTGCACTCCCATGTGACCATTCAGGACCAATCAAAGGCCTCAGCACAGATGTTGGAAAGATGCTGCAGATGCTGAAGACAGTCGGAGCCAGGATGCCCAGGAAAGGTGAGGCAAGGTGAGTATCAGTGTTTGTTGTTTTTATTTATCTTCCCTGGGCATCCAATTATTATACTCTGGGGTCTGAGAAGATCTCCGAGTATAATAATAGCAGTGGAGGGGGGTTGTTAGGAGCATGTATTGTGGGGGGTGAGGACGAGACACCGCTGGGCATGTAATACTGTGGGGGGGGGGGGGACTCTGCTGAGCATATAATGCTGTGGGGGAGGAATTTGCTGGGTATATAATACTGTGGCGGGTGTGCTGGGTATATAATACTGTGGGGGAACACTGCTGGGCATGCAATACTTTGAGGGGCATTGCTGGGCATGTAATACTGTGGGGGGGACACTGCTGGACATATAATAATGTATGGGGGGCATTGCTGGGCATATAATACTGCTGGGGGGGGACACCGCTGGGCATATAATACTGTGGAGGGAACACTACTTGGTATATAATACTGTGTGGGGGTGCCTTTGCTGGGCGTATAATACTGTGTGGGGGCACTGCTGGGTATATAATACTGTGTGTGGGGAAGGGCACAGCTGGGCATATACTACTGTGTGAGGACCACCGCTGGGGTAGGGGGGTGCTGTGGGGGGAGGGAGCAGCGATGTGGAGGAGAAGGGGCATTGGGAGGGAGATATGGAGCGGGCCCTGGACAAAGTTTGCACCAGGACCCACAAGACACTTAGAATTATCAGAACTTTTCCCAAGGCCCCCTTGTCCTGGTATTCCAGAATGAAATGTTCAAGCTTCAGTGCAGGAAGAGAGCATGTTGTGATGAATCTGTCTTGTGGTGGGCGAAGAAATTATGGCCACATAACCCCACTGTATTACCTATAAGACTCAAGGTCTTGGATTTTCTCCTGCCAGAAGGTGAGAAAATGAGAGAGGACAAAAGAGCCTCCCTCCACCTGTCCCACAACACAGGACAGAAAAAAACACAAGGGAGAGGTCTCTTTTCCCCACTTATAGGGATGTTGTCTTGCAATTTATTATGCTAATTACAATCATCATGATGGTTGAAAAAATAATCCAATCCTGGAAACCCAGATCTTCTTCTCCACCTCCACCTATTCTCTCATGCTCCTCTTCTTTTCGTCCAAAAGTACCAACTGAGCAAGTCCGAACTGGAGAGGCTGCAGGAAAATGGCCGACAGATATATGCAGTCGGCGCTTTTGGACCCAGAGAAAAAGAAGTGCAAGAAAAGAAGGCAGAGGCGAAGAAGAAGACAGAGGCTGAAGCTGGAGTGTTTTCAAGCAGCACTGGGGACGCCACTAGTACTGTTGGAGTGCAGGGGAATGACCCAGTGCTGCGCGGAAACTCATTTACATAAGGAAGAAAGAAGATATTTCTCAGGAACAGTGGCGTGGATCAGAATAATAAAGGTAAGAGAAGAATAGCTTTTCTTAAGGTTATTTGTACGTGTATTCAGTTTAAAAGGGTATTCTAATGATAGAATCCCTTTAATGCACATAAAGATCCAGCACATGCAGTAGGTAGTGAAATACAACATACAGTAAGTAATTTAAAAAGCAAATACCTTCAGATATCATCTATATTCAAATAAATGCTTGATAGCATATAGACCATACAGTGAATAGTAAATAATAGTTTGATCTCATCATCACAGGATAAACAGAGTCATCTTCGTGGCATACAGCAGTGGGACCATTAGTCATCCATCACATCATAGGGAACATCGACCATATATTAGCCCTCACATCCAATACTGATATGTCCCTTTGTCCCTGACCCCTATAGACAACTACTATCTGACCTTACCCTAATGGTTTCAACACCGGTATGTAGTAATTTATCAGGGGATTTAGTAAAAAAGAAAGCCTAGACTACCTTATGTAAGTTATATCAAAAGGATCTGCATGCTAGACTACTCCAAACAACAGTCCAAAATGATGACTGTGGGCCATTCCTTGGCAAAGCTCCATTCTTTGGAAAAACACACGTCGGGTGTCAGTGATGGGTCCTTCATCCATGGTAAAGTAATGTCACTTGGTGTTATGATATCATGTCTGAACTGATTGCCTTTACTTGGCAGTGAGTCACATACACCCTCCATCTTACTACTCCTGAGTAGGTGCATATTCCTGCATTTGCATTATATTTTGTACATTGCCTTTACTTGGTAGTCAGTTACAGTACATACTGTACATCTTCTGTCTCACTACTCCTGAGTAGGTGCATATACTTGCATTTTCATTATATATTGTACTTTGCCATCATTTGATAGTGGGTTATATACACTCCACCATTTTCATTGCACATTGCTTGCGCCTGGTATACTCATTATCAGTAGTATAACTTCATGTGTCCCCCCTTTTTGTCTATGTATGTTCATGTTTTTTCATATTATGCATTTTTTTGTTATTGTTGTATATGTAATTTTTTTATTTTTTTAATCATTCAATAAATTGTACTTTTTATCTCAGTGGGATTATGTTCTTTTCTTTGATTTTCCTCACTCTATAAATTGGCAACACAAATGACTGTCCAACATTTTTGACAATTGCATATAGTCAGCATTACAAACAATGACATCTTTCTAAGCTGGGAACAATTTTATTGGACAAGATATCCCTATCATTGTAATGGCATTTGCTTAGTTATATATAGTAAATATCACTAAGATCAAACTTTTATGATAGCAAAAAATCCATGTCGAATTTTCCCAACTGCTTCATAAAAAATTAAATACAGATATAGCAGATTTCTTAGGAAACCTTCAGTGTGCTACAATGTAAACATTGAGTTCCCTGGTGTAAAGTTGTGTTACACTACTTGCAAAGTTACAGTCCTATGAAAAAGTTTGGGCACCCCTATTAATTGTAATAATTTTTAGTTCTAAATATTTTGGTGTTTGCAGCAGCCATTTCAGTTTGATATATCTAATAACTGATGGACACAGTAATATTTCAGGATTGAAATGAGGTTTATTGTACTAACAGAAAATGTGCAATATGCATTAAACCAAAATTTGACCAGTGCAAAAGTATGGGCACCTCAACAGAAAAGTGACATTAATATTTAGTAGATCCTCCTTTTGCAAAGATAACAGCCTCTAGTCACTTCCTGTAGCTTTTAATCAGTTCCTGGATCCTGGATGAAGGTATTTTGGACCATTCCTCTTTACAAAACAATTCAAGTTCAGTTAAGTTTGATGGTCACCGAGCATGGACAACCCGCTCTCAAATGATCTGAAAACAAAGATTGTTCAACATAGTTGTTCAGGGGAAGGATACAAAAAGTTGTCTCAGAGATTTAACTTGTCAGTTTCCACTGTGAGGAACATAGTAAGGAAATGGAAGACCACAGGGACAGTTCTTGTTAAGTCTAGAAGTGGCAGGCCAAGAAAAATATCAGAAAGGCAGAGAAGAAGAATGGTGAGAACAGTCAAGGACAATCCACAGACCACCTCCAAAGAGCTGCAGCATCATCTTGCTGCAGATGGTGTCACTGTGCATCGGTCAACAATACAGCGCACTTTGAACAAGGAGAAGCTGTATGGGAGAGTGATGAGAAAGAAGCCGTTTCTGCAAGCACGCCACAAACAGAGTCGCCTGAGGTATGCAAAAGCACATTTGGATAAGCCAGCTTCATTTTGGAAGAAGGTCCTGTGGACTGATGAAACAAAGATTGAGTTGTTTGGTCATACAAAAATGTGTTATGCATGGTGTCCAAAAAAAAGCATTCCAAGAAAAACACTTGCTACCCACTGTAAAATTTGGTGGAGGTTCCATCATGCTTTGGGGCTGTGTGGCCAATGCCGGCACCGGGAATTAAAGTTGAGGGTCGCATGGATTCCACTCAGTATCAGCAGATTCTTGAGAATAATGTTCAAGAATCAGTGACGAAGTTGAAGTTACGCCGGGGATGGATATTTCAGCAAGGCAATGATCCAAAACACCGCTCCAAATCGACTCAGGCATTCATGCAGAGGAACAATTACAATGTTCTGGAAACTTAATCAAACTTAACTGAACTTGAATTGTTTTGTAAAGAGGAATGGTCCAAAATACCTTCATCCAGGATCCAGGAACTGATTTAAAGCTACAGGAAGCGACTAGAGGCTGTTATCTTTGCAAAAGGAGGATCTACTAAATATTAATGTCACTTTTCTGTTGAGGTGCCCATACTTTTGCACCAGTCAAATTTTGATTTAATGCATATTGCACATTTTCTGTTAGTACAATAAACCTCATTTCAATCCTGAAATATTACTGTGTCCATCAGTTATTAGATATATCAAACTGAAATGGCTGTTGCAAACACCAAAATATTTAGAACTAAAAATGAGGGGTGCCCAAACTTTTTCATAGGACTGTAGTTGTTGGCTCTCTACACAAATAGAGTAACCATGCAACATTAATGGTGTAACATGTCATACAGTTGATTAAATGATTGCTACATCTGTATCTACCAGTTATAGTCTGTGAAGTCTTTGAAGGCGTTATCTGGTTTCTAAGATTGATGGCCTATCCCTAACCTATATTAGATATGCATGGGTCTGACACCCAGAAGAGTCGAGCTGTTCACTCATCATACAAACTGTAGTGGTAAGTGAAGGTACTTAAAGGGGTTCTATCAGCAAAATTATGCTGATAGAGCCCCACATATGCGTGAATGGCCTTTAAAAAGGCTATTCAGGCATCGGTAAAGTTATATTAAACTACCCCCCCCATTTTAAAATAAAACCCCAAAACAGAATATGTTCAACTTACCGAACATGCACGGGGGGGGGGGGGGGGGGGGGCGGGCGGGCATTCAGGGTCCGACGTCATCTTCAGCCACGTCTCCTCTTCCAGCGATGTCCTCGGGTCCCGTCTAACTAGTGAACTGACATTGATAAAAGATGGCGAGGGTGCATGCGCAGTAGCATGCTGCTTCTACTACTGCGCATGTGCCCGCGCCATTTTTTATCAATGTCAGTTCGCGAGTTAGACGGGACCCAAGGATATCGCAGGAATAGGAGGCATGGCTGAAGATAATTGATAGAGCCCCTTTAAGCACTGCCCTATAGACTTCAATGCACAAGTTTGACACCTGGGACCTCCGCACATCGGTCTTAGAAACTGGATAACATGTTTAATGTTTGGCATTCTGTGTATTGCAAAACCTTCTTTCCTGTTAGATATAGATTTGCCTTTCTTTACCTATCCTCTTGGCTGGGCATGTCCAGATATGTGTCACAAGTTAAGAACCTTCTCTAAAAGCAGCATGATGTCCTAATAAGGCAACACAAATAAAACACAAAAGGCTGAAAAGTTCTACAGTGGTCTCATAGAATGTCTGCATAGAATAGATTGCTGAGAAACAATAGATTTACTCCATTCCCACTACATTTAGGCAAGATCTCACTGAATCTACACTCACCGGCCACTTTATTAGGTACACCATGCTAGTAACGGGTTGGACCCCCTTTTGCCTTCAGAACTGCCTCAATTCTTCGTGGCATAGATTCAACAAGGTGCTGGAAGCATTCCTCAGAGATTTTGGTCCATATTGACATGATGGCATCACACAGTTGCCGCAGATTTGTCGGCTGCACATCCATGATGCGAATCTCCCGTTCCACCACATCCCAAAGATGCTCTATTGGATTGAGATCTGGTGACTGTGGAGGCCATTGGAGTACAGTGAACTCATTGTCATGTTCAAGAAACCAGTCTGAGATGATTCCAGCTTTATGATATGGTGCATTATCCTGCTGAAAGTAGCCATCAGATGTTGGGTACATTGTGGTCATAAAGGGATGGACATGGTCAGCAACAATACTCAGGTAGGCTTTGGCGTTGCAACAATGCTCAATTGGTACCAAGGGGCCCAAAGAGTGCCAAGAAAATATTCCCCACACCATGACACCACCACCACCACCAGCCTGAACCGTTGATACAAGGCAGGATGGATCCATGCTTTCATGTTGTTGACGCCAAATTCTGACCCTACCATCCGAATGTCGCAGCAGAATTCGAGACTCATCAGACCAGGCAACGTTTTTCCAATCTTCAATTGTCCAATTTCGATGAGCTTGTGCAAATTGTAGCCTCAGTTTCCTGTTCTTAGCTGAAAGGAGTGGCACCCGGTGTGGTCTTCTGCTGCTGTAGCCCATCTGCCTCAAAGTTGGACGTACTGTGCGTTCAGAGATGCTCTTCTGGCTACCTTGGTTGTAACGGGTGGCTATTTGAGTCACTGTTGCCTTTCTATCAGCTCGAACCAGTCTGGCCATTCTCCTCTGACCTCTGGCATCAACAACGCATTTCCGCCCACAGAACTGCCGCTCACTGGATGTTTTTTCTTTTTCGGACCATTCTCTGTAAACCCTAGAGATGGTTGTGCGTGAAAATCCCAGTAGATCAGCAGTTTCTGAAATACTCAGACCAGCCCTTCTGGCACCAACAACTATGCCACGTTCAAAGGCACTCAAATCACCTTTCTTCCCCATACTGATGCTCGGTTTGAACTGCAGGAGATTGTCTTGACCATGTCTACATGCCTAAATGCACTGAGTTGCCGCCATGTGATTGGCTGATTAGAAATTAAGTGTTAACGAGCAGTTGGACAGGTGTACCTAATAAAGTGGCCGGTGAGTGTAGGTGTACTTGAATCCGTTCTCCATGTGTAGCAATGACTATCTAAGCCAGGGGTCTCAAACTCGCGGCCCGCGGGCCGCATGCGGCCCCCCGAACAATTTTGTGTGGCCCGCACAAGCCTAGGGACGCCGGATCCGAGTTGAATACATTGCGAGATGATTATATCCACTAGCCGCTACGTTCCGGCTAGTGGACATATAGGCGCGATGTGATGATGTCGCATCATCACATCGCGCCTACAGGTCTATTAGTGAAACTGCAGAGCGCGGCGGGGGAGCGTTGGATGGTGAGTATAAGTGTTTTTTTGTGTGTTAAAGAGGACCTTTCACCATTTTGCCCACAGGCAGTTCTATATACTGCCGGAAAGCTGACAGTGCGCTGACAGTGAGCTTTCCCGATGTGGGCCCAGTGTGAAGAGCTTACGGTCCGGTACCGTATCTCTTCTATGGTCAGAAGGGCGTTTCTGACACTCGCGCTGTACTGTGGAGCGGGGAGGAACTCCCCCCTCCCTCCCTGATAATGCTCGTCTATGGACGAGTACTGCGAGCAGATGGAGGGGGTGTTCCTCCCGGCTCTCACAGTACAGCGCGATTGGCTGTGCTGTGAAGAAGAACGTCTCTGACTGAGTGTCAGAAACGCCCTTCTGACCATAGAAGACGGCATGACACTGGGGCAGAAATGGAGGGGACATGAATCTGGGGGCAGAGATGGAGGGGACATGAATCTGGGGGAAGAGATGGAGGGGACATGAATCTGGGGGCAGAGATGGAGGGGACATGAATCTGGGGGCAGAGATGGAGGGGACATGAATCTGGGGGCAGAGATGGAGGGGACATGAATCTGGGGCAGAGATGGAGGGGACATGAATCTGGGGGCAGAGATGGAGGGGACATGAATCTGGGGGAAGAGATGGAGGGGCATGAATATGGGGGCAGAAATGGAGGGGACATGAATATGGGGTCAGAGATGGAGGGACATGAATCTGGGGGCAGATGAAGGGTGTATATGTAACTGGGGGAAAGATGGAGGGGGGACATATAGTTTACGGCTGACTGTAGGAGGATTATACAGTGTGGGGGCACATGAAAAATGAATGGGCGGAGTCAACATAAAAGTGGGTGGAGCTAAATTTGCCGCGGTGCGGCCCGCCGACTGGCTGGGATCTTGCTCTGCGGCCCACATGCTGAGTTGAGTTTGAGACCCCTGATCTAAGCCATGCTTTATTGTGATACTAGCATAAACAGATTAAGTCAATGCATCTAAACTAGCCCAAGCTGAATATATACATTGGGAACTATGAGTCTAATTACACCCTTGGCAGCTCTGGTCCAGAAGAAAACTTTGCATGAAAACTTTTATTAAAACCAAGCATTTACAACTTTAAAGATGACCTGTCACAAGGGCTAAAAAGACCAATGACATACATCATCTAATGATAATAACTAGAGATGAGCAAACACTGTTCGGATCAGCCGATCCGAACAGCACGCTCCCATAGAAATGAATGGAAGCACCTGTGACGCCGGCCAGCCGCCGGCAAAGTCAGCGTCACAGGTGCTTCCATTCATTTCTATGGAAGCGTGCTGTTTGGATCGGCTGATCCGAACAGTGTTCGCTCATCTCTAGGTAACCCTGAGTATTTTGGTATTTTGTTTATCCAAATCCATTCAGCTATTCCAAACAGTTCTTATATTGTTCATTAGGGGTATACTAGCTAAATTGGCCATAACATTGTGGTTCCTTTGGGGGCAGGGTCTCTTGTTCTGTGTGTCAGTAAAAGGCCTTATATCTTTGGAAGGATTGTCATTGGGACTTTCAGATTAGGTAAGATTACAAGGGTAAAATACACAGAAGGGCCATGCTCCTGGAACCAATAATTTCACTTGGAAAGTCCACAGAAATCTCTGACTCTCAATGTTGGAGATATACACTCTGACCGATAGGTCAGATAGTGTTAGGCATAATAGGATGATGAACGTAATAAAAAATTTGAAGGTCCAGCGTGTCTTGAAATTGTATCTTTCACTTTATTAAATGGCGCATGGCCACATTAAAAGGCATCCCACAGACATAGATGGTATAGAACAAAAAATTAAAAACTAGCACTAGGTCTGACTTTTTTTTCCCAAGTGTGAACATAATAGGATGATTCCCAGATAGAGGGTCATGTTCAACCAGGTGGTCAAAAAGAAACCAAAGCCACAGGTAATCAGCAGAATATACGGAACTACTGAGAGTTCCCGGAAACAGGACTGGGAATCGCACTCCTAACAAAAACACTGGGTGCACCATTAAGTAGAGTACAAAACAGCTTTATTCAAGATAATGCGATGTAAATTGCTATGAATAGCGTGTCCCTTCATCAGATCTGTGTCTAGCTGCTCATTTGCACGCATAGGGATTTTCAGATTAGAATTGTCATTGGAAACAAAAATCAGCAAGAAAATAAATTATTCATAAAAAATGCATAGTGCTTTCTTATAAGTACACTTAGGGTACGTTCACAAGTAAGAACTTGCTGCAGATTTGGAGGGCAGATTCCATCCCTGAATCTCAATTATTCAATCCTATGGATAGGTAACAAGTGTTATCTGCGAGGTAGATAAGGCAGACAAGGCAGATTCTGCCCCAAATCTGTCTTCCATGATTTTTAATGGGAGACAAAGATCGTAGCCGGACACTGAAAAAAATCATCATCCTGCTTGATCTTGCTATGGACTCTGCAACTCATGAGTCCCGTGGTAGAAAATGAGGAATAATAAATAATAATAATAATAATAATAATAATAATAAATTTTATTTATATAGCGCCAACATATCCCGCAGCACTGTACAATAAGTAAGGTTCAAATACAGACAGAAAGATACATTACAAGAAAAGTCATTTCACACAATGGGACTGAGGGACCTGCTCGCAAGAGCTTACAATTAGAGATGAGCGAACAATGTTCGGAACAGCCGTTCCGAACAGCACGTTCCCATAGAAATGAATGGACGTAGCCGGCACGCGGGAGGTTAAGTGACCGACCGCCGGCAAAGTGTACGTGCCAGCTGCTTCCATTCATTTCTATGGGAGCGTGCTGTTCGGAACGGCTGATACTTACAATCTATGAGGTAGAGGGGGTGACACAAGAGGTAGCAGGGGCGGCATTGCTTATACAGTGGTCAGACAATTCTGTAATAGAGGTTACTGTCATTACACAAACATAAAACTTTATGAGCCGTCACCAGTCGTGTCCTTTAACATGTGAATGGTACTTGGACATATAGAGTTATCCTGAAATGGCATCATATCATGTGGGGTAATGTGGGAGCAGGGACAGAGGAGGGTTAAATTTTGGGGATTCTAATGACGGTACAGAAGCGTTTACATTAGGAATTGTGATAGGTCTGTCTGAAAAGATGTGTCTTTAATAAGGAAGAATTTCTCTTCATTTTCCACGGTGTGAACTTAACATTAAAGTGAAACAATCTTTAGGTTGTATGGAAAATGATTAATTGAAGTTCATCCTAAGTAATTTATGAACCTGCATGTCTGGAAAAAAACTATTTTTTGTCTGGTTTTAAATTGGTATTTCATTTCAAATCGCATGTTGTTAGATATGAATAACCCAGCTTTTCTAAAAGGGGATTAAGAAAGCAAGGATAAGCAGAATAATAAAGGCCCAGCCTTAAGTATACTCAATTTAGTACTCCTTTCTGCTATTCTACACAGTAACTGTTCTTCTCAGCATGGTCCTATTTTTTGACTATTCATATCCTTCAACCACTGTTGTCTGCTGTTGTTTTATTGCTGAGCTATTCCTAGACTTTTTGTTTTCTAGTGAAAAGTAAAGTCTGTATGAGATTATATTATTCCATTTTAAAGTTGTTAGTGTGTGCGGCATGTCTTATGCTTTCAGAATAGGAAAAAACCTCTCCTGTTATTTGGAGATTAAAGTGTTTTTTCCTTGTGCTGAATGACACAGTTGGTATGGAAAGATGTAAGCAAAGTCTTCAAAGTCACTTATTAGTAATTCCATTGATTCAAAGTAGAATACACATATAGCTGTGAATGAAGGGGAAAAAGGTTTCATGAAGGTATTTGTTGTTTCTGGTACCTATTGTTTTATAAGCAATGTTTACCAAAATTGGTTATATCATGTACAATATAATGAATTTTTTTTTTATATTGATATTTATGAATCAATCTGCTTTCACATGAGCACGTCACTTAATAGTTAAAATGCTTTCATTATAATACAAATTGTATTAGCTCTCCTTGGTATTGCCATTTTACATTTTTTGTGCTTTTCCGTTTTTCTCTCAGCGTTCCAGGAGCTCTAGCTTTTTTTTTTTAATTTCTTTATTCACATGGTCAAAGGCTTGTTATTTTCAGCCTGGACAATTTGTACTTTCTAATAACAAGTGAATGGGAGCTGAGCTGCAATGTGATGACAGAGCCATTGCACAGTGTATGGAGTCATCTGATTTTTATGGGATGTCATCTCAATGGGGCATTCACTATTCACAAGTAACCCCTTCACTCTAAATGCCCTTTTCAATGCTGTGGTCAGATGTCCATGATTAGAGTCATGAAAACTGTTAGCGCAAGTATGCTGTGAAACAATAGGCAACCCCTAGCTATACTGTTCACTTAGCTTCTAAGATGGTGCCATATGCAAAAACCCAACATATGCCGCATATCAGGAATGCAATTCCCACCAAACTGCTATCGGTGCCACCTGTAGGCATAATATTAAGGAGGAAGTAGATGGGATTGTGGAGTATATAGATCTCTCATTATCTCAGGCCTGGTTCACATCTGCATTTGGTATTTTGTTCGGGGAGTTCATTTGGGGACCCCCTGAATGGAATTACGAACACATTAAAAAGTGGTGAGCAATGAAAGCACATGGATCCCATATATTATAATGGGGTCCATGTGTTTTCTGTGCAGTGTCTTGTGGAGAGGTATTCAAGGGATCTCCAAGAGGACTCCCTGAATGAAATACAGAACTCAGATGTGAACAAGGCCTCAGTGATGATGATGATAGTGACATCATGTTCTTTGCTACACCCACAATAGTTAACAATCTCCTTAGCAGTGTTTCTATTGCCTAATCTCCGTCTTCATCACTGAACCCTGGTGAATGGCCATTTGTCTCAGAAGAGACAGCACTTTAACTTCTGAGGAAGATATTCCTCAGGATAGTATTCCAGCTTCCAAGCTTTGGTGAATTTGATGAGAACAGTCTATGACATGTTCATTATAAAAAGTCCAGCCATGAATGCTGCCATAATTAAAGAAAGAGCATACTGAGAGAGGTACAATATAGATAATGAAGATTAGTATGTTTCAGTGACGAAAATGGATAAATTAGATGTGTTTACAATTCACATCTTAGAAATTGATAGAGAGACTTTAGAGAAAGAGGAATCAGTACCAAAGTCAATATGTTTCAGAGAGTGGAACAGTCAGAGAGGCAGCAGCCATTGTTTCTGGTGTTCCTCATCACAATGAACAATTCTCAATGTATTACCTACATTCAATCAGTCTGTCTCCAAGTGAAGTAACAATTGGCATACTGAGCTATATATTGCATTGTATACAGCATGGCACCCATAATTGCCGTTACTAGAGATGAGTGAACAGCGTTCGATCGAGTACATGTTCGATCGGATATCAGGCTGTTCGAGATGTTCAATTCGAGTCGACATCAGGTGGCAAACTCTATAAAAATTTGATTCCCCTCCCACCTTCCCTGGCATTTTTTTGCACCAATAACTGTGCGGGGGAAGTGGGACAGGAACTACGACACCGGAGGCATCGAAAAAAAAAAAAAAAAACAGAAAAATTAATTGGCTGGCTTATTCAGGTGAACTCCAATTTATATGAAGAGTGGATTTAATGTCCGGTTCATATGAGACTGTGAACTATGTGACTGTGAGACAGGGACAGATGTACAGGCAGGGTGAGCTAAGGATTACCTTTATTTAAGTGGGAATGTCACTCACACAGCTCTTTGGGGCTCTATCTGGTCGGGATCCCTGTAAGCTTGTGATATGCGGGAGCTGACTTTTTCCCATAGGAATGCATTGACCAGAGTTGATTGGCCAAATGCCATACAGAGTACAGCATTCGGCCAATCAATGCTGGTTCTGCCGGAGCCTCATCTGTGAGGAGGTGGAGTCATGATCGGACCAGAATGGAGACTGCTGTGGACCGATCTTAGACTCCGCCTCCTCCGCTGGGTGAGTAACATTCCCCCCTAAATAAAGGTAATCCTTAGCTAACCCTGCCTGTACATCTGTCCCTGTCTCACAGTCACATAGTTCACAGTCTCAAATTAGTCGAATGTTAAATCCACCGTTCTTCTAAATTGGAGGTCACCTGATTTAGCCGGCCAATTCCTTTTTCTGATTTTTTTCCACTGCCTCCGTTGTCGTAGTTCCTGTCCCACCTCCCCTGCACAGTTATTGGTGCAAAAAAAGTGCCAGGGAAGGTGGAAGGGGATAAATTTTTTTACTACGTTTGCCTCGTGGTATTCGATTGTAATCGAATACCTCGAACGGCCTGATATTTGATCGAATATGTATTCGATCAAATGGTGTTCGCTCATCTCTAGTCAAGAACTATTAGAAACATCTGATGTCTATAATTGGAAATAATGGTTTCATTACCAAATATTAGGTTCTGTTTTTCTATTTTATCAAAAACTTGTTTCAAGCACAAAGATGCAAATTAGTTATTTAAAAATCATACAACATGAATTTCTGTGGATCTGTCACAGTTGAAGTACCCCTACAATAAAAATGACTGATCTCTCCATTCTTTGTAGGTGGGAAACTTTGTAAAATCGCCAGTGTGTCAAATACTAATTTTCCTCACTGTATGTGTCTGATATATTTTCAAGAGCCATGGTCCTTTCAGTAAACTGATCTGCTGGGTGTCAGGAGTTGGGTCCCCAACAATCTGATCTTATTAATAAAACATCATCAGCATCAAATTTTTGGGAAACCTCAAGTATAAAATGATTTATCCAGCGCTTCAACAAAACATGTATTACGGCAGAATGTATGTAATGAAGTAGCACATATTATGCTTCCCATATTTATCGGTACTGCCGAGAAAGGGAAAATGTAAGGATTGAAGACTACATAAGAAAAAAGATTGAGATGAAGATATTATGATGTAATATATTAAAAAGAAAGGAACAAAAAACTTTTGTCATTGTAATTCCAGAAAATGGCGTAGTTAGTGCCAGATGGAAATCTAGGCGAATTAATATTAAAATCATTTTTCTATTAGCATTATCTGTAGCAGGGTTACTTTCAATAATCCAGCTTGTAAAATATTGAACGTTTAAAATTCAGAGCATCCACAAATAATGAATCTGTTACCGTTTTGATGAGGTGGTTGTGACCTGGGATAGCTCTGCACAATTTAGTTTTGATTAAATCAGACCCCAAATGCCGCGGCAATTTTTTAGAGAGCTTTAGAGATCAATGTGGATATGACAGGACAGGGAGAGGGAAAGATTATAATAGAAAGTAATGGCTGATGAGAAGATAAGGCACGTTTGGTTTATAACACAATCCAGTGCAGTTTAAACCCTTTATTGCTTAATGTGTCATTATTATTTAATGTGCCTAGAGCATGCATGCATTTATATTATTTTACCAGGAGCTGCAATATCCAAAATTTGCTGTTCCACTGCTCATGGTGCTTTGGAGAAAGTGAACTTTTTTCAGCATTTTGTTAAAATATGTTAAAATCTATTTAAATTAAACTGATTGGATCCTAAGCTACAATTTTATGATAGCATTTTATACCATCTCCAATCTTAGGTTAAGGCCCCACATAGCGAAACACAGAAAAAAAACAGCAGTGAAAATGCATCAACATTTTTTTCCTCAGCATTTTTACATAGAATTTTTATGGAGTTTTCCTCTGCAGACTTTTTGCCCGTATTATACCTTGAGGGGAAGTTAGCTCGGTAGAAGCAGTGGTGCAGATCCAAACAGTCAGGACAGGCACACAAAATATGCAGCAAACTGGTTTAGAAAAAAAAAACAGGAAAATAAATAAACCTTGACTTTGGGTATAAAATGAGCAAAACAAAATACAACCTTAACTTCAGGCAAAAACAAAATAAAATCCTGCTCGTCTGAGCAGCTAACTAAACAGAACAGATAACCTAACTATACGTGTAGCTTACTTCCAGCCACACGAACAAAAAGGAAGCAATATTGTCTCACCAGACTCAGGGTTACAGGACAGAACCATACACCTCCTTTCACCTCATGGAACTGCACTGGAATGCAAGAGCTGCAGCCCTTTTCTGGCCCAGTAATGAGCCAAGGATCTACTCCTGGGCTGAGGCCTACTCCAGATCCGCCCTGGTCCATACATATGGGGCTGATATATATGGGCTATAGCACTCTGCAGGTATGTTCACACGGCAGAATTTGTATTCCATGTGTGAACACTTTTGCATGGCTAGCCGTGACGGGATGCACCAGCATACAGTTGCAGCATTCTGCTCTGGATTAGGCCCGAAGAATAAGCCTCATCGGGATGGAGCCTCGCGCCGCGAACACCGCGGCTGAGTCAGCTGCAGAATCCGCGGCAAGATAGGGCAGCTTACTTCTTTTTTCCGCTACTAGCTAGTGGAAAAAAGAAGCGAGCAGCTCCCATTGAATGGGAATGGAAGCCGTTTTTGGAGCTGGATTTTGAGGCGGATTCCTCGTTAAAATCTGCTCCAAAAAACTTTGTGTGAACATACCCTGCCTGTCACCTTCTAACAACCTATACAGAAAAAAAACTGCTTTTCCACAAGTATAAATGACATGCTGTGATTTTCAAAAACATTTTTGAAAAGGCAGCTTTTCCACTGTGGATTTTTTTCTGCAAAGTACAGATGGTATTTTCCAGAATCCCATTCACTTTGCAAGTACTGTAAAACCCTGCATTTTTGCAATGTCTGGCTTCAGCCTTAGGCTGTGGCCCAATGTGACATAAAAGCAAAGCGAATCCCATCTCCACCTTGCAATAAAATACACAGCGGAAACACGTCAATTATACCTATGGAAACACTGGCAGTTTCCCTATAGGTATAATTAAAGCAGAAAATCTGCCGCATCCCTAGAGTGTTGCTTCACTAGAGTATTGCTAGCAATATTGTATTGACGTGGTTCATTGACCAAATTCAAGTTATTGGAGGGGTGGATAATCTGTATATTTAGAAAATTGTATATAATACATAGCTCCTTTTATTAATACCACATTTACCAAGCAGAACTGTGGTCTCTAAGCATTGGGATCTGTCAATTTTCTATATTGGAGGATGGTGGAAACCATAGCTGACAAGGATGATCTGGCACTTGTGGCCATGCCCAGGATATCTTCAATAGCTCATTTGCCCATTGATTAGAAGCTAGATGAAGGAAGGAGTACAATATTGAAGACAAACATGGAGCAATATGTACTGTACAGTTGCAATAGGATTTACTTTGCCAAAGAGAAAAGCTATAATTTAAAAAATATGTATTGTTCTTAACTGTAAAAGAATATGCAAGTTAAAACTGTATCATTGTAATATTATGTGTCTCAGCTTTTTCAGCACATTTTTTATTAACTGTCTAGCTACATTCTTTTGCCCTTTTCTTTATTGACACTCAATTTCGCTGTCACTGTCCATTGTCATCGGGATCTTTCATGTCTCCTTTGTACTGATAGTCTTTCGTTGGTGTTGCCATTGTCACCTCGGCACTTTCAAGGCATGTTTATGTCTTATTGTCACCATTTCCTTAATAGTTACTGTCTTTTAACTGTCAATGTGCTTAATTTTCCCTCCAGCCTCATGACACATTGATCCTTTCCTGACAATATTAGACACTCTAGTGTTAAGACAAGATGCTTCAATGGGTTAATTTGAAGGGTAGCAGATGATGGTAAAAACCAGCATGACATTACAGATCCTCATCAAAGATATCCTTTATAGCATGACAAAACAAACAATATCATCTAATTATGGCCATAAATCAGCAAAGTTTGATTGTTGTTCCAGAAAATTGGTTTTCCAATTAATCTCCTTATTACCATATGCTCTAATCTGAAGCATTACAATATGGAAAAATTACAATGACATTCAGATAAAGTGATGCTCTGCTTAATCAAATCCAAAATATTTATTTCATGTACCCAACTATACAAACTTGTATAATTAATGCATGAATTTGCAATTAAAATTGCCTGCTACAGACAGGAGGAAAAAAAAAACCTGAAGGATTTTTAATCACAACAAGTTTTATATTGCTCATCCATGACTAGAGAACGATTTTTAACCTCTGATTAGTTATTTATGCTAAATATGGCACGGGCAGTATCATAAATCCTTAAGCAGAGGATAGATGGACACTGGGTTTTGGAGTATTGAGGCAGAAGATGATCTACTTCATCTCCTGTTTGGGGGATTGTCAACTTTTCGGCTCGTTAATCAATAGTGTCATGTTTGACACAGATTGTTCGCTGGAAAATGTCTTCGAAGCTCACCTGAATGAGTTTGTGATGCAGAAAATAGATACAAAAATAATCAATGACGCATTTGATACAGCAACAGCAAACGGAATTAAATCCACTTTTTAAAGCAGAATATGGAACTATTCATGAACAGTCCTTTAACATAATAGTAGCATACAACCCGGTATTACCAATACAAACACATGCACACTCTGACACTCTGCTTGAACTTAACAATCTAAGAATACAGTATTAGTTGAGACAGAAGTGCCTACAGTAACCTAGAGCAACAAGAATGAAATAGGAATATATAGACAATATTTTACTTATTTAAACTTATGGTCTATGTGTAGCAATGTAAAAGTACTAACTACTTACAAATGAATCATGCTCTAGAAACACAGAAAATTTGCAACAGAAGCATAAGGGCAGTAAAACAAGCTGTATAAATCTCACAGAGTGCTTAGAGATAGATCCCGGGTGCCCAAAGGTCTTCTCTAGCACCAGAAGTGAAGCTGAATTTTGGGCCCAAGTTATCAGTACAGAAACTGGTATAAGAAATAAATGATTCACAAACTGATGTCTAATCAGAACTAGAGATGAGCGAACAGTAAAATGTTCGAGGTTCAATATTCGTTTCGAGTAGCCCCTCAATATTCGACTACTCGAATCGAATATCGAACCCTATTATAGTCTATGACTGTATAGCATTTGGCCAATCAATGCTGGTTCTGCATCGAACTTTTACATTCCAATAGCGAGTGGTACTCAATCGAGTACGAGTATTTCAAATACCGTAGTATTCGATCGAATACCTACTCGATCGAGTACTACTCGCTCATCTCTAATCAGAACCCATTATAAACTTACAAGGCAGATCAGAAGAGTGAATGTGTCCAAGACAAAAATTAGTCTGAGAGCTAACATCAGAGCTAAAATCAGAAGACTAGCAGATTTCCAGTAACAAGCCAAAGGTCAATAATAGAGCAGCCCAGCACAAACAATCATATGTATGGGATCCTCACTAAAGTACAACCAAATAGCAGGCATCTGGATGAGCAGGAACAGGGTTTATTGTTTTGTTTTAAATTCTGTTTTTATTAAGTTATAAATATCATACAGTTATAACATCTAGAAATCATTTGTTATATACAGTCAATGACATGTCTGAAACAGCAAACAGTACAAAAGTACAAAAAGTGGTAGGTAAAAACACAAATTACCAAAATGGTAAACATTAAGTATCAATTCAAACACTATATTAGGTATTAAAGTAGGAAAGGAAAATGGTATAGGGATTCGCTAGTGGGCTGTGAAGAATATGTCAGTAGAATTCTGATATTTAATGTGAGTTGAACAAATTATGGTGGAATGGGGTTGATTATATTCTGCCATTACGTGAGTGTATTTCTAAAGGTCAGCCAGGGGGTCCAAGTGTATAGAAAGGTGTTCCTGGACAATGTAGCCCAGTGCACCAACTCCTCCATGCGGCATATGTCATTCACTTTGAAGACCCAATGTGGTAGGGAGAGGGGAAAACTATCCCTCCAGTGGGCTGGTATAAGGAGCTTTGCTGCGGTTATGAGGTGAGTGGCTGTCTCCTCGTATGGGGCAGAAATTAGCATGGGCTAGCTACAATAGAAGATGAGATTTGGTGAGATTTGGACATCACAGACGTTCTTAATAGTCAAAAAAAATTTCATGCCAGCAGGGGCGTATCAGTGGACATTGTCAAAAAAAATTGCCAAAAATCAGAATGAGGTAGAATTGAGAAAAAAATGCAATGCTGATGTATTCTTATGGGTATTGTTTTTATGGCTTCCATTCTGCGGTAAAAATACTATGTTAGCTTTATTCTTCAGGTCGCTACGATCACGGGGATACTAGATTTATATAGTTTTTTGATGCATTAATAACTTTACAAAAATTCTAAATTTGAAAGAAAAAAAAATCTTTGAATCACCATATTCTGATACCTGTAACTTTTTTATATTTCAGTGTATATAACTATTGAAGCCTGCTGCACGCAGGCTTCAGTAGTTACAATATTATGGCAGCGCTGAGAGCCTTCACAGGGCTCCAGGCTGCCATATTAACGGGACACCTCCTGCGATTGTGCTGCGGGGGGGGGGGGGGGTATATACCACTCATATATCGTGGTCGCATTTGACCATGGCATCTGAGTGGTTAAATGCCCGTGATCAGAGTCATCTCTGATCACAGGTGATGCTGCAGAGTAGCTGGCATAGCTGGCAACTAGTGCGACCACTCTGTTTCAAAGTTGTCGCCATGTTTTTTCAGTGCACTAGGACATAACTGTATGTCCTGGTGTGCCTAAGGGTTAAAGGGATTTTCCTATATCTACACACACCTTGAAAAGCCTTGTGCATGAACTAAGATCCCTTCCTGACAAAGTGATCCCTAGCTCCTCCTCTCAACATCTAAGAAATCTGTGGTGGTCATCACTAGACTGAGTCAAGAGAAATATAATCTTGAACAGACCCCTTTCCATTGTGTACTGTTTGTGGTGAGAGATTCACCCAGGATAACAGTTGTTCTGCCCTAAATTTCAATATGCATGTGTTGCATGTCTTAGCAAAATCTCATTGTTGAATAAAATCTCTTAATTCTATCCCTGTCTTTCTTAGCAACCAGGAGGCATTGGGGGTCATGTTCCTGACAAATACCCCTCCTCAGCTACTAATTGGATACACATAGGAGGGCCCGAAAACCTGCAGAATCTTCACAGTTTAGCATGGTTACCTTAAAGCAACAGCAGCTAAACTGAGATTCCTGACACTAAGCCTTTGTAATTATTTTGGATCAGCAAAGGAGAACCCTGAAAACTGTCGAAGCTTCACAGGTTGGCAGATAACCTTAAAGCGAGTCATTTTTATGTGTTTTGTTATATATAGTTATGTTTTGTTTTACTGACTATAGGATGCAGCAAAAAAAGATAGATATAGATTTTGGAACTGATGTATTCTCTTCTTTTATACTGTATCTGAATTATTTGAAACGTGTTGTGAACACTCTAGGAGGAATTAACAAGAAATTTACTTTGATTTTCTGGCCTATTGGGTTCATTGATATTTAATATTATTATTATTGGATTTATCCAAGTTCATAGCAGAGATAATTGAAATGAGGAATTGAGTGTATTCTTATATGTAATATTAGCTTATATTGTGTAACTTATGCATATATACATAATGTCTAACTTTTCAAGGATGGTGTTTGGAGTTCAATGCATTTTATTATTATTATTATTATTATTATTAATTTATATAGCACCATTAATTCCATGGTGCTTTACATTTGGGGGTTACATATAATACACAAAATATATAGGTAGATGTAATACTAACAATGACCGACTGGCATAGTGGGATAGAGGGCCCTGCCCGAGAGGGCTTACAATCTATGAGGGAAGGGGGATAGAGACAGAAGGAGAGGATGTTCAGATGGCAGTGTGGTGATAGTTTTATTGGAGGTTGTAGGCCTTCCTGAATAGGGGAGTCTTCAGGGCCTTCTTGAAGCCTGTGATTGTTGGGTCAGTCTTATGTGTCGTGGTAATGAGTTCCAGAGTATGGGGGATGCATGGGAAAAATCTTGGAGGTGGTTGTGTGAGGAGCGGATGAGAGCAGAGCGGAATAGGAGGTCTTGGAGGATCTGAGGTTATGTGTGGGCAGGTAGCGGGAGATTAGTTCAGAGATATATGGAGGGGACAGGTTGTGGATGGCTTTATATGTTAGCGTTAGTAGCTTGAACTCAAATCACTGGGCTATGGGTAACCAGTGGAGCAACTGACAGAAGGGAGCAGCCGATGAAGATCGGGGGGTGAGGTGGATTAAGCGAGCAGTGCAGTTTAAGGTGGACTGGAGGGGGGCGAGGGTGTTTGGTGGGAGTCCATGGAGAAGGGTGTTGCAGTAGTCTAAGTGGGAGATTATGAGGGCCTGGACGAGCCTCTTAGTGGTTTCAGGGGTGAGGAAGGAGCAAATTCGATGGATGTTCTTGGTTGGAGGCAGCAGGAAGTGTTGAGGGTTTGAACGTGTGACTTGAAGGATAGGTCGGAGTCCAGGGTTACCCCAAGGCATCGGGCCTGTGGGACAGGGGTAATTGTGGTTCCGTTAACTTTGATAGATGGGTCAGGTGGAGGGGCCATACGGGATGGGGTGAAGATGATGAACTCTGTTTTCTCCATGTTGAGTTTGAGAAAGCGGGAGGAGAGGAAGGAGGCTACAGCTGCTAAACAATCTGGAACTCTGGTCAGCAGGGAGGTAATGTCTGGTCCAGAGATCTATATTTGGGTGTCATCAGCATTATTATTATTATTATTAAAATGTCAAATATTTTTGTTTACTACGGTAAATGTTTAGTCAACCTCAGAATCAAATGCAGTGTATGTTCTATTTCATCAATGTAACATTAACACTGTAGTTAATGTTACAGTGCATATACAGGTGCAAAATAGAAAGTGGGTTGCAAAATCTCATGTCAGCACAAAATGAACTTGGTTATGGTGGATATTCAATTGCAATTTTTAAGGACACTGAGAGAAAGTGCAAAACAACAACATAATGTTTGGTTTGGTTTTTTTTAAGCATAACTAAACTTTCGGACGACTTTTGATTTTCTGGCTGTATTTGTTATAAAAATAAATTTTGTAGGACACTTTAATAACAAATTTTGGATACTTTCTGTGAAATCCTGCATTTTTTCACTCTTTCCCTTTCTTCAGTAATGAGAGCTGTTTCTGCCTCTCACTAAATGTTACTGTGTACAAAGTACGGGTTGTGTAAGATTGAGGGTGGAGGAGGGTCACTATAAACAGTTATATATTGGGCGTTATAAAACATACAAATTTGCTTTTGGTTTCATATAAAAAAGGAGATTCTGTTTTCAGGAGAGGTGTCCTATTTGCAGCTATGCCATGTGTCACTACTCCTCATACCATCATGCTCTGAAGCTCACTTTACTACCTTTTTTCTACCTGGATCCTTACTTTCAGCACATCCTGCATGTCTACATGTATACCCTACAATTGCAACTATTTATCTTACTATCCATCCACTCCCACTGAAGAAGGTAGTAAAACACCGAAACGTATGTGAACAACCTATCCAAGTTGCTCGAATTTATATACCAAATACTGCATGACTATTACTATATATTGCTGCCTGAATAACGGCACTCATGTTGCCAATGGTAAAACACCTATAAATTATAGCTTGACTTTGCATCACAAATTGGAATACTTAGATTTATCTCTGTATATGTCCAGGTTAGATCCAATATTTTGGAGTAGAGTTTCTAGGATCAGAACAAAGATTAGGAGGGTGCCGTTCCCAATCAGAAAGGCAGAAGATAGTCCATTGACTTTCATGGAAGCCGACGGATTGGAATACAAAGATAATATCCAGTACCACATAGTTGATCCCAATCCAATGTAGTCCAGAACCGCAAATAAAAAAAAGGTCATCCCACCCTATCAAATGCCTTTTCAGCATCAGCGGAGAGCCTCGAAACGCTGATGCCTCTAAACGTGTATGCTAGCATTTCACTGTGTGCTTTTTTACTGCACTGCCCTGCGAACACGTTGTAAGTTTTGTGTTTTCATTTGTTTTTTGGCTGTAGTCTTGTACACTTATGGACTTTATTTTTTTTGTTTATTAAAAGTTAATTTTTACATAATTTTGGAGTTAATTTTTGGTGCTGGATATATACATTTTTTCTTTGTTCCTTATTTTCTCTACATCTTACATTGCCCAATACAGTAAAATTCAGAGAGACAGGAACAGCTTTCAATACAGATGCAAAGGGAAGAGTGAAAAAATAGAGGATTTATCCAAAATTTGTTAAAAGTGTATACTATAAAATTTATTAATGACAAATACTTCCAGAAAACGAAAAGATGTCCAAAAGTTTAGTTATGCTTTAATAATTACTTTTCCTGTATCATTTGGGTTTTATAAAATAACTCAATGTCTTCTATTTTTTCTGTTTGTAATTAAATCCATTAATTAATTTGTAATATAAAACAAATTCATAGGTTCCACTATTAAAAGTGAAAAATGAACATGTCACATGTACATAAAAAACACAGTTTACAAACCTCTTAGAAATAAAAAAAAGTACCATAGTTAATTACAAATATATAAAATGCCCTGGTCATAATTTAACTCATGTATAAAATTAATCCTTCCAGCTATCTCATACTGAAGGTGAATACATACAGTAGTATGCCGTTAGATTCAGAAATTGGTGATTTCAAACGTCACCTCTAAATTTATTGACATTTAATATTTTGGTAATACAAAATTCTAAGTAAATTGTACACAGTTATATAGCAGAAAAAAATGCAATAATAGTAGTTATGGATAAGAATGCTATTAAATCCTGTTAAGATAGGCCACGCTAGCACGTTGGAGTTCGGATACACTTAGACTGAGCTCCATCCTGAACCCTTATTCTTGGGAGACGTAATTCAGCTGAAATGGGCAAAACTCGGATGAAGACCCAGATAGTTTCCCTCGATTTCCCAGGCATCGGAGGTGGCAATTTACTACAATTTCTTCCGCAGTCTGACAGGAGCAATATTGTCCCCAGTACCATCAGTTACTTCTCAAACTTCTGAATGTCAGGGGCCAACTCTAAACACTCAAGAGACTCTGACTGCAGTGCAAACTCTCCTGTCAAGAAATCCCTATTTTTCTCCTCAACCCTCAAGGGTCACTGCACTGTGCCACATCCAAGGCCTGAGGACTCTGTTCTCTTATGAGGACATCACCACTCTTGCCATCTGCTGGAGAAATAGCCATGGTGTCACATTCTGCCTCCTTCTCTGTCACGGACCTTAGTCTGACTGCTCACTTACCTATGCCACATGCAGCAGCACAAACACTCAAAGGCCATCCTGAACTACCAATTGTGCTAGCACTCCTTCCTATCAACAGGGATCTAGGAGATCTTGCCCCTGACTTAAAATGAGCCTGGTGCCAGTATTGTAAGGTAGTAAAGTCTGACATATCGCACCTGCAACTGAGAGTAGGAGTTCCAGAGTATGGTCTCAGCCTCTATACAATCCATCTAGCAGTCCTTTGCCTCTACTACCACTTAGTGTCGCAGATTTATGTCACACATTGACGATATTGAAAACTGCAACCGGCACAATAAAATTAGAATCTGTGGCTTGCTGAAGCCACATCTTTCACCAATCTCATACCTACTCTCACTGGAATTTTTAATGACCAGTTTGACTGCCCTGCTATCACTCATATTGAATTTGATCAAGCCCACAATACTCTTAGACCTTGCAGCTCAGACCCATCAAAGCCTCAACATCTGCCGGGTTCACTACTATGTCCTCAAAGAAGATATCATGCTCGAAAACAAAGAACTATCGACTTTGACAGTGTCCAGATTTCGGTTATCCTGATCCTGTCCCGCCACACCCTTAGACAGAGGACCTCCCTGAAGCCCCTACTAACACTCCTTCAAGAACATGGCATTTCCTACAGATGAGGCTTCCCTTCACCCTGCAATTGAGACATAATGACAAGATGCTAGTTCTTTCCTCACTAGAAGACCTCCCGGCTTTTATGTATTCCATGTAGTCCTGGGTGACTCTGCACTGCCTGAAGCTCAACCTGCCTCCAGAGACCCTGTTGCACAAGAAGAAAGGTTCCTGATTAGAGATGAGCGAACAGTGTTCTATCGAACACATGTTCGATCGGATATCAGGGTGTTCGCCATGTTCGAATCGAATCGAACACCACGTGGTAAAGTGCGCCAAAATTCGATTCCCCTCCCACCTTCCCTGGCGCCTTTTTTGCACCAATAACAGCGCAGGGGAGGTGGGACAGGAACTACGACACCGGGGGCATTGAAAAAAATTGGAAAAAGTCATTGGCTGCCGAAATCAGGTGACCTCCATTTTAGACGAATAGTGGATTTCAAATCCGGGTCATATGAGAATGTGAACTTTGTGACTATGAGACAGGGATAGCTGTACAGGCAGGGATAGCTAGGGATAACCTTTATTTAGGGGGGAATGTTATTAAAAATAACTTTTTGGGGCTCTATCGGGTGTGTAATTGTGATTTTTGTGAGATAAACTTTTTCCCATAGGGATGCATTGACCAGCGCTGATTGGCCGAATTCCGTACTCTGGCCAATCAGTGCTGGCCAATGCATTCTATTAGCTTGATGAAGCAGAGTGTGCACAAGGGTTCAAGCGCACCCTCGGCTCTGATGTAGCAGAGCCGAGGCTGCACAAGGGTTCAAGCGCACCCTCGGCTCTGATGTAGCGCTGATTGGCCAATGCATTCTATTAGCCCGATCAGCTCTACTTCATCGGGCTAATAGAATGCATTGGCCAGCGCTGATTGTCCAGAGTACGGAATTCGGCCAATCAGCGCTGGCTCTGCTGGAGGAGGCGGAGTCTAAGATCGCTCCACACCAGTCTCCATTCAGGTCCGACCTTAGACTCCGCCTCCTCCAGCAGAGCCAGCGCTGATTGGCCGAATTCCGTACTCTGGCCAATCAGCACTGGCTAATGCATTGTATTGGCATGATGAAGCAGTGCTGAATGTGTGTGCTTAGCACACACATTCAGCTCTACTTCATCGGGCTAATAGAATGCATTGGCCAATCAGCGCTGGCCAATGCATTCTATTAGCGTGAACTGAGTTTGCACAGGGGTTCTAGTGCACCCTCGGCTCTGCTACATCAGATTGCTACATCTGATGTAGCAGTGCCGAGTGTGCATCAGATGTGTAGTTGAGCAAAACTGACTCAGCACTGCTAAGTCTCTGCATTCGCATAGGAATGCATTGGCCAGCCTTCGGCCAATCAGCGCTGGCTCTGCCGGAGGAGGCGGAGTCTAAGGTCGGACCTGAATGGAGATTGGTGTGGAGCGATCTTAGACTCCGCCTCCTCCAGCAGAGCCAGCGCTGATTGGTCGAGTTCCGTACTCTGGCCAATCAGCACTGGCCAATGCATTTCTATGGGGAAAAGTTAGCTTGCGAAAATCGCAAACTGACAGGGATTTCCATGAAATAAAGTGACTTTTATGCCCCCAGACATGCTTCCCCTGCTGTCCCAGTGTCATTCCAGGGTGTTGGTATCATTTCCTGGGGTGTCATAGTGGACTTGGTGACCCTCCAGACACGAATTTGGGTTTCCCCCTTAACGAGTTTATGTTCCCCATAGACTATAATGGGGTTCGAAACCCATTCGAACACTCGAACAGTGAGCGGCTGTTCGAATCGAATTTCGAACCTCAAACATTTTAGTGTTCGCTCATCTCTATTCCTGATCATGACTATCCTAAGTGAAAATCCTCTTGTTAGGTGATATACACACTATGGACTTCCTTTCACTCAGTTCAATTGTGTTTATTTTTTTTCTAGCAATGCTTTGCCTTTATATACTCTAAACATCTCTTTCACACTCCCAAACATACTGTCTCATATTTTTCCTCAGTAATGGGCTAGGACACTGACTAGTTGTACCCAGAGATTAGCGAGTAGTGTTCGATTGAGTAGGTGTTCGATCGAATACTACGGTATCCGAAATACTCGTACTTGATCGAACACTACTAGCTGTTCGAAGTTTAAGGTTCGATGCAGAACCAGCGTTGATTGGCAGAATGCTATACATTCTGCCAATCAACGCTGGTTCTTCTCTTACCTTTAGAAGTCTTCTCTGTGCAGCGTCTCCGCTTCGTCTTCCGGCTGGAATTCGCTCTGCCTAGGCATCCGGCCTAGGCAGAACCGACTGTGCATGCATGGGCATGTCCTCGCATGCGCAGTCGGCTCTGCCTGGGCCCCGATGCCTAGGCATAGTGAATTCCAGCCGGAAGAAGACACAGGGATGCAGCGCCGGGAGAAGACTTCAAGGAGAATCCAGCCCGACCGTCACTCGTGGACTTGGTAAGTATAATTTTATCGAATTGTGCCTACCCCTGAAATGAGCATTTCCCCCCATAGACTATAATGGGGTTTGAAATCCGTTCCAACAGTTGAACAGTGTGCGGCTGTTCGAATCGGATTTCGAACCTTGGACATTTTAGTGTTCGCTCATTTCAACTTGTACCTCTCTATTCATATACCCCTTTCTGTCTTCCCTTAGACTCCACCTGTGTCATCCATGACTCCACATAGTTTGGTGGCAGATAACTCACACCACCCTGAGACTTGTGTTCACCTTTCATAGCGCCTTTCAGCAGGCAACTATATTGCCGCTTTCCCTCTCAATGGTCTTCAACAGACCCACATGACGATTTATACAGATGTTAGATCCATGAGAAACAACACTGTCATGTGAATATAGCCTAAGGCTCATGACACTGAGGAAACCCTGGAGTTTTCTGTATAGTTGTAATAGAGGAATGGAGTCGGCTTAGGAAAACTTTGTAAAAATGCATTTCCTATACTGTTTTTTTCAGAAGAATTTTTTTTGCTGCATTTCCCTATGGGGGTCCTAATCCTTACAGTACAGGCAAAGTGAATGAGATTCTGGTTAATCTCATCCACTCACTGCAGCAAAAAAAATGTAAGAATACAATACATTTTCGCTGCATTTTTTCCCAAGTATTTTTAAGTTGTGTACACGATTATATCCGTGTGATGTCTCTTGTTTTCTGTATCCCAAAGGCTTCTATGAGCTAGTACATGCCACAAACACTGAGCAGAATAGAACATGTTCTGCGATTTGTGGCACGGATTCGCGATCCACATAGCCATGGAAGACACAGTAGCGTGCATATGGCGATTGAAATGAGTGAGTCAATATGTGCTATCCATGAAAAATCAGTATATTACCCTAAAATAGCACTGAAACATATATTAGCATACTGTAATTGTATGGTTTCCATTATTTTTTACAAAGTACATGGAGTAGAGTCATTCTGTGTACAGTAGCATACATTTCTCTTCACATATGGAACCTATAGGCGACACATATTACTCAGTGGCATATTGTAATACATGCATCAGCCCAACATGTACTACTGGAGCTCAACAGTTGCAGCATTAACGCCACTTTTGCCAATTTTACTAGGGCTTCTAGTCATAAATTAACTTATTCTTTCATCTCAAATGTTTCTGCTTCACATGTCTACAATGTTATTCTATAGCTAATGTAAAGCTCACTTGTGCCGCCAGTGTACTTTCTGGACTTCTCTCCTATAGTAATATTAAGGATTTCATTTTTTTGTAACTTTCTGTAAACAACTTCTTAGATATAAATGATAACTTTGACACTTCCTTTTCATGACTTCTTGTTTGCTGAAAATGAGGTTATAAGGGCTAAAATAAAAATCTAAGAAGATTTTAATAATTATTTTCATCCAGCTGATGTCAGATTAATCTTTGCTGGGAACTAATAGAACATGATAAGGTCCGACATAAGCCATCATGAGTACAAGACTTAGGGAGGCCTCTATGAATATTTTATGATGCAATTTGACCATTGCAAATCTGCTTCTGTTTTTCAATGTATTTTCAATAACAAATTCAGGAACCTGTTATAATAGTATGGCATTTTACAGAGTACTTAGAAAATATCCACCTTTACCTTTAGGATATGACGTACATACTGTACATGGTATCCTAAAAAGGCTTCTTATTCACAGAGTCTTAAATAAATAAATAAATAAATAAATAAATAAATATAACATCATTTTGAAATAGAACACAAGGGAAAGACTATCCTAAAATAGCCAGTAGTCTGTAGATATAAAGGCAGGAGATTCAGAGAGAACTCTGAACTTTGATAACTGATTTACTTCCTTTTTATTTTAACTAAATACAGATGTGTTCAAAGATATTTTGTTTTTGTTTGTTTTTTTGCTTCCCCTGGCACTGGGTTCCTTGACTTTCTGCAAGGCATCATGAAATCTTAAGATCACCAAAGTGCAGTGTGAGAAAGCTGAGTTTGCGTCTTAGGTCATGGGTCTTCCAGCCGGACAATGACCTCAAACATACTTCAAAAAGCAGAATTAGATGGAAACAAAGTACTGGAGAGTACTGAAGTGGCTAGCAATGCGTCTGGATCTAAATCTCATTGAAAACCTGTGAAGAAGTCTTAAAATAGCTGTTAGAAGAAGACACCCTTCAAACATGAAAGACCTAGAGCAGTTTGCAAAATGAGAGTAATCCAAAATTCCAGTTGAGAGGTATTTGGATAGTTTCTACCTACATTTCTATGAAAGATGTCAGACATGGTGGCCATCCATCTGGAGCATCCAGGGTTGGTCTTTGTTGTAATAAACAGCAGAGACCCAAGGCTAAAACCCACAATTAAAAAATATATTAAAAGTTCAAATAATTTCCTTTCCCTGGAACATAAATAAAACACACAGTCTGCAAACTTCTAAAAATATTTTTCCCATATAGTAAATTCCATAGCAGAAAAAAAAAAATCAAAAGAGCTTACTTTTTTTTTTTTTTGCTTATTCGACTATAATAAAAAGCAATCAAAGCATTATATTTCCCCAAAATTACATAACGAAAAAATACATCTGGCCCTGTCAAAAAAATTATGCCTTATGCAAAGTTAATGGCCTTTGCCAATGCAGATTATATTGCCCGACTTCAAGGGTTAAAAAGGTTTCCAGGATTATAATATTGATAGCCTATTTTACAGAAAGGTCATCACTAGAGATGAGCGAGTAGTATTCGATCGAGTAGGTATTCAATCGAATATTATGGTATTTGAAATACACGTACTCGATCGAGTACCACTCGCTATTTGAATGGAAAAATTTGTTGCAGAAGCAGCATTGATTGGCCCGAATGCTATACAGTCGGCCAATCAATGCTGGTTCTTCTCCTACCTTTAGAAGTCTTCTCCGTGCTGCGTCCCCGCGGCGTCTTCTGGCTCTGAATTCACTCTGCCAGGCATCGGGCCTGGGCAGAGCCGACTGCGCATGCCCGTGTTACAAGAAAATGGCCGCTTTGACTGTAGGCGGCCATTTTCTTGTAGTGCGGGCATGCGCAGTCGGCTCTGCCCAGGCCCGATGCCTGGCAGAATGAATTCAGAGCCGGAAGACGCCGCGGGGATGCTACACGGAGAAGACTTCTCGGAGAATCCAGTCCGACTTGGTAAGTTCAATTTGATCGAATGTTGCCTACCCCTGAAACGAGCATTTTTTCCCCATAGAGTATAATAGGATTCGATATTTGATTCGAATAGTCGAATATTGAGGGGTTACTCGAAACGAATATCGAATATCGAATATTTAACTACTCGCTCATCTCTAGTCATCACTCATCATTTGGAACCCCACCATCAGCTATTTGAAAAATGTTCAAATGAGCATTGTGTCCTTACCAAGCACTTAGTCATAGCCACTTCAAACACAAGATCACTGGGAGGGTGTTTGACCCTTTCCCCATCTGATATGGATTACCTATCCTATGGAAACACCTTTAACTGAACCATTCTGCTTATATTCACAAATCTAGTAAACTTTTATAACAGCTAACTAGTTTATCCAAAATTACATTACCATTGGTCTATTTCAATAAGAGTCCTGTTAATAGTTTACCTCTATAATGGCAGAACAGCATATATGGTATAAAAAAAATAAGGTACTTCACTGTATTTTTGAAAGTAACAGCACAATTTACATTGAAAAAATACACTTTTCTTTGTTCAATAAGCTTACAGATATGCCACTCCAATATAAAACTTTAACCATCAACCACTCAAATCTAAAAGGTCAAGTGATCAAGTCTTTTACTTTCACAGCAACCCCTTATTTTTACACCTCTGCATACATAACTGTTCAATTTCTATTTAAAGTCCCTCTCCAATTCTATAGTGAAGTATGAATTCTTGAAAGAAAGAGATAAGAGATGTACACAGCATGCTCACACCAGCAACGCACAAAAGAAAGATTAGATGCGGGGATGTAATTTGGGACACCTAAGTGCATCCTGATATTACTTCTTTTACAACTAGGATTAAAAAGAAGTATGCATGGTTCTACAGAGAAGGAACATATGATTAGGTTAACTTGGAAAATACTTATTGAGACACTATATGTAATCACTTAAAAATAGAAAAATAGAAAACCACTGGATGGAAAAGGATGGAGACAAGAGCTTCACAATATTAACTTTCAAGGTCAAAAGTTATTTGATGTACGTTACGAAATGTTTGTGCCATACTGAATCGGTAATAGAAAATCGGATTCCTGTAGCTTCTTATTCATATTGTGATATGGTTCTATGCAATCAAATGATCAAATTTGTACCCAATTATTAAGCCTGCACACAACATTTTACCTATTAGGGTTTTGTAATTGCCCCAAGTGATTTCTAGATTTTCTAGTCTATACGGCTGGAGAGCAGAGGAAAGTCATGTCTTGGTAGGGTTCAAAGCATTTCTGGAGTGTGGTCCATCCAGCTTAAATTTATTATACCTTCAAATGAGTAATACTTAAATCACAATACATTATCATAGAAAGAGGTGAAATATAGGTGTTCCTTATTTTGGTTCCATGTTTCCTTTATAGTAGCTACAGTACTTCTTCTTTTTAGAAGAACATTCTGGAGTAAACAAATTGCATAGCTATCTGGAAAAAAAACATATCACGTTGCCATTCTATTTCTAATTAAAATTGAGACATCTTAAATTAATTATATTGTTACCCCCTTATGCCTCTAATAAATCCCCTCTTTAGTTCAATTTTATATATACCTATTATACCCCTAACACCAGTGAAGCCTTAACTCTTGTGCTCTCTGCCGCATCACTCTTAACCTTCCTCTTTTCATGAATATCCACAACAGACACAGAATTTCATATAGTGCATATTATTCTTGCAACATTTGGAACACTTCCACTTCTGTTCTGTTGTGGAAATGTTTTTCCTTGTTCTTGGAATCCTTCTGGGCAAAAGAGCTTTTTGTGAGTAACTTTAGCATACAAACAATAAAAACTGTTTTTGTATTTTCCTTCCAAAATTCATATATTTTGTATTTTTTGTCAGCATAGCTAAGTGAAGCACCATTTTGGGGTACATATAATGTTTTCATTAGGTTTTATTAATGCTTTTGTGTGGTCCATGTGAAAAACCTACAATTCTATCATTATTATTTGCATTTAGTTTTTTTGTTTTTTGATTGGGGGCTTATATGTACATTGTATTGCTTGGACTGCTGGCTGCCATGGCAACCCCATGGACCCTGCAATTACATAATCTTGTCTCCGGACACGCTGGAAGCCATGATCACTATTAATCACTGCATCGAAAGGGTTTATCCGCTGGAGTTGGAGTATCTTCTGACTCCGGCGGTTAGTCCCAGGCCTTGTCTGTTTAACAAAGCCAAGTGCTGGCGGTAATGCTGCAATGCATAGGTTAGTATCATTGTGGAGTATAAATTGTAATGAAGACAGCATTCACCTGCACACCAGGCTTCCTCCATTCTTTTTTGCTACTCTTTTGTACTCTGCTTCTGCATTGTGCTTAGTAGAGACACATCTGTCGGAGTAGGTACCCCTGTTGTGACACAAAGAGATTGGAACTCTTTGAGTCTGTCTGTCCTGGCATTATCAATGACTTCATGAGTCTGCAATTTTATCACTTTTTGGCAGCTGCAATGCTCTAGAGAGAGTTCTAACAAATTCTACATGCTTTATTGTCTTACCTGCTCTGATGAAATCTCAACTTTTCTAAATCTCCAGAATCATGGGCCACTCCAAAAGCATACTTGTAGTCTGTAAATGTTTTCAGCTTTCCCTTTTGCCATTGTACTGACCAGGTTGGTGGGAACTATATGTTACCCTGGGGAATTCTAGCTTCTTCCAATCTTCTACAATCTATTCTGAAAGCAGCAGTCTGGCTCATTTATCAGTCTAAATATTACAATAATGTCTCTGGTCTGTGCCAGTCACTACGCTGTGTTGATGAGATCCAACAGATCGAAATGTCAAGTCTGAGAACATGAATCAAGATTCTTATACTTTATATTGTAGAAATACTAATTGTTTTCCTTGCTACTAAGTGTCTATAGTATTGAACAAAGGAGTTTGGAATCTAAGATGGAGTTTATGTCTTGTCTTTACCATGCCTCGTGGTGAAGTCTTCAGGTTACAGCAAGGAGGTGTCTGGCTGAACATTGAAGTTTGGAGCCAATGGGAGATGGACAGCAGCTCAGGAATGCCATGGGGCAGTAACCCCTCTTTTCTTTGTCTCTAAAGTGTGTGTACTTTCAATAAAGAGTCAGTTGTGCTGAGCTGGGCTAAGGGGCTAGCATGGCTGATGTGATATGGAACTCAGTGTCTGTGTCATTATTAGTAGTTTAAACATGCTTATTAATTTGGACTGACTGATTGATCCATGATATAGTCAATTCGACTCTGACAATTGGTGCCCCGTGTGAGGACTACGCAGTAGGAGATCCAGAGAGGCTTTTGACCCGCACGCGTGTCACCTTAATTGAACTCCATCATTGTCCTAGGAGGGTCCGGAACCTCAGTTGATCACAGTGAGTTTACTTATATTATATATATGTATCCCCACCTGTGAATCGGGAAGTGATGGATAGTAGATTTGGTGGTTCAGATGGGTCAGATGCCTGGAGCCCATATGGGACAGGCTTTCTGGACCTCTCTTCTGGTAGGTAATTAGAACTCAGCATTACTGCTTTGTCCCATGTAGCTCAATCAGTCAGGATTTTCAGTAGATGGATTGAATCTGAAAGTTGAGAATGTATATGGTCCATGTTTAAGTCAAAAGAGCCTGTCCCTGAGGGACATGAATAACCCCCATGATTTTATTGTGGAAAGAGCAGGCAAGCAGCATGTTACAGGCAATGAAAAGGTTAACAGCACGTGAAGTTGTAGTCAGTCCCAGAGGCGTAGTGAGAGACAATGGAATGTTCACAGCATGGTTTAGAGGCGTGTGCTATAGCAAGAGAGGGATTTTTGGAAGTTGAATGTGAATCCTTGTAAAACCAGTGACAAGTTCAGCTATAATAGACCTCACTGTATACCACTATTATGATGTTTAGAGGATTATATGTTTAAACTTTGGTTGGGATCTAGTAGAGAATATTGTAAAAGTATAGTTTAAGAGGTTCTGAACATCTGTGGTGATTATAAAGTGGGGTTTGCTATGAAAATATTCAAAAGTTGCACGGTGTTCAAAGGAACATGGTTGGGCATACAAAGGGTTAATCTCAGTCAAATGCACTGACTATGTGTATACAAGAATATATCCAAGTATATGATGGTTATGTTATATTGTTTGTCTGTCATTGTCTTTTAAACTGTTGCATCTACAAAAGAGCACAAAGGTGATGATTAAAAGTTTTGAATCCTTATAGCATGGGTATGGGAGATCACGCAGGGGGAACTGGCCACTCCCCTTTCGTCGTCTCCGCAATCCACAAGTTTGGGTTTTATCCCAAGTTGAAATTTTTGTGCAAGAGTTCAGGGCACAAAGGATATTCTAATTTTTCTTTATGTATTTCTGTGTTTATGTATTATTTATGAAGCTTCTTTTGTGTTTTGTCCAATAGTTATGTGTTAAACTTGTGTTGTAACTTTATATTGTGTTCTGTTATGTTAATTATGCTAATCACACCTTTCTTTGTCTCAGCAGTATATATATCCACACCTATACTGTGTAAACATTCACTATCCGCCATTAAGGATTTGGTGTCATTGTTCCACAATGGAATGCAGGAGGAAGGGTGTCGCCCTGGTGTTTCGACGCCATCTTTGATTTTAACACAGGACCCTCTCAGACGTACACAGTATACTCTGCTCTGTTACATTCTGTGTTCTCCTGTAATGAACCATGCTCCTATTAATCAGGATTGTTCCCCATTGTAGGATAACGGTTATGTAAATTTGAAAAGGTGTCCCAAGTTTTGAAATTTACAAACAAAAAAAACAAAACAAAAAGCAACGTGTGTGTGTGTGTGTGTATGCTGTTTGATAAAGAGATGTAGCACAGATTATTTTTGTGATGATGTTTTGGTTTTAGGAAGTAAAAAGAGAGGAAACTTATTTTGTTCTATACTAGGTGAATTAGGAGCCACCTTTATATCTGCTGTGTAATGTTCTTTGTGTGTAATTGTGTTATGTGATCTGGAGACTGATGTGATCCTTTGTTCAGTGTTTCTGCCTTCTCTGCTAATGAGATTGTATGAATGTGTCTCTGTTCCTTTAAGAAGTGTGCCTGGAGCTTTCTGAATCCTGTAGTCCTACGCACACACAGAAATCAGAGGGAGGGGGGCAAGGCCATGTGGGCTGTGAAGCTGCTTGGAGGAGGAGACTCCCAGCACAGGGGGTCGTAGATCTTACATTGTAGACAAAGATAACAGTGACTGGACAAGCTTAGCTACAGTGTGTTTTCTTTATGGCTCCTAATGTAACTTTTCCACCCTGCTCTACAAGTCCTTTCTAACTGGTTACCTGAGTTGTTTCTAAAATTATTTGTTTTCTAGCACGCCCCATCCTGTTTATTACTGTTTGTTGCTGTTAACAATAGGTTCAAGGGGGGAGTAACTGAAATATATAAGTATTTTCTGCTGACAATATAGAATAGAACAACATGATTATGTGTCACAAGAGACTGTTAGTTATTTGAATGATGAACCTATTGTTAACTTTGATTTTTTGAGTTCTTTGCAGATTTGATGTTTCTTGATTTGGGAAAGATGGTGGATCCTGCATCAGATATGCCACAGTCCCCGTATATGAGGTAAATCAAGTGTAAGGAGACCTATTATGGGACTCCACGGGTCTCAGCTGAACTTGAAGCCATCGCTTGAACATGGTACAATGTCTGAGGGTAGGTGTTTGATATAGTAGAATTATGGTCCGATCTGGAGGGCAAGAACATTTTGTGTGATGGAGATTCTGCCGCTGGTCATAGGTGGGTATAGTCAGAAGTCAGGCCACACACCAAGGCTGATAGGAAAGAAAGTAGGGTAACATGTGGGCAGACACTGCCACTAACCCAGCTGCATAAGCCTAGGGGACATGTAACTACAGGGGTCACCCAAACCCTTTTTTTAGCTCTCTTTTCAGGTTTTACGACACTGATGCACCGAAAATGGTCCAGGAGGAAAGGAGACTTGGAAAGAGGAGGTACAAGTCCTGGTGTCTGGTGGTAAGAGAGTATGTACTGAGAACATTGTTCCCACTTATGGCATAAGCAGCTTCTTACTAAGTGTACTGTTTAGAAGAAGCCATGTGTGACCTGGTGAGTGGAGGATGGGCAGCTGCAGGATCTAACATCACTACAGTTAGATATATATGTAAGCCCATATGGCATGCGTTAGGCCAAAGAGTCAGCCCTGAAGCCCTTGTACCTGTTCCAGGGATTGCAGGTTAACTATATACAGTTACTAAAGGTGAGACGGTATGAGTATGTGCTTGTGTGTAGTTGTCTCTCTTCAGGATGGCTTGGGGCATATCTGGTGAAGAAAACCACCACAGACGGGACTGCAGATAGACGGCTACTGAAAGATGTAGTGTAAGTAAGATCCCCGAGAGCATCAAAGTGCTAATGGAACTTACCATACGGGTAATAAGGAAAATACTATGCTATATTATGGGTATATAATAAGTGTTTCACACCCCTATGCAGTTCCCAGAGTATTGGAAAGTATTTGTCGTATGTATTTGTTTTCTGTAAGGTACATTCTAGACAGGAGAAATTAGCTTTAGCCCTATATTTGGATTGTGTTTTTCAAAATTGTCTGAGATGTAATATGATGTGCTGACTGACTATGTGACGAATTATCAAAAACATATGATTAATTTATATTCTTGAGTTTTTCCCTTCCCTCCAGGGATTGAGTCAGTGGAAGGAACTTATAAACTAAAACCCAAAGATTGGATGGAGATAAAGAGATGAGATATGAGATCCTGAGAGGAGAAATATCAAGGACTGTTGGATGAATCTTCACTTATGTTCCTGTTATGTTTTATGCAACATAGAGACTGATCCTTTTAGTGATATCAATCTGTGTAATCTCGGGTTTAAAGGGAATGATAAACGAGGCTGTGGATTTAGACAATGAGACTTGAGGCTGATATGGAGACAATTAAGGTGTATGATGATGTGAGTGAGAAAGTTTAAGTGAAGTGAAATAGCTGGAAGCCGTCTGTTTATTTAGGAAAGGTGTTTGTTTTAATGCCGTAACATAATTACTGGACATAGAGGCTGTCACGTCTGTGGAAGGAATCAGGACAGGTGTCCACGGAACCCTTAAGGTCCAGATCGTCTGCTAGAGGCAAGACACTCCCTGGTGGAGTGTGGGGGATACACGTAGAGCTGCAGTTTTAGGTTTGGGGACCTGGCCATAAGACCCTTGGTGAGAAGTAGGGAATCTTGTGTGCAATTGTAAGCCTACCACCGGTGAGCAGCTGCACCGGTGTAGTATCTCTCATTAGTGATCATGTTATGGTGTTTAAGCGTAAACATACTTTGCCCAGTGAGGCACAGACGGCAGTAAAGTTGGTCGAGACTAGATAGATGGGAAGAAGCATGTTTATGGTCCAATTTCCCCTCGAGAATACACGGAGTTGCTTTAGGGACATCTAGGATCTGACCTTCCTATGTGAAAGCCCTTTAAGTGGGAGCTTATCTACAAGGGATAAGTTGTCATGTAAGAGGTGAAGCGGAGCGAAACACATTGGAACAGATCAGGGTGTTCACGAGCTCAGGAAAAAATTAGTATTAAGGGGGGATTTCAAGTCTGAGAACATGAATCAAGATTCTTATACTTTATATTGTAGAAATACTAATTGTTTTCCTTGCTACTAAGTGTCTATAGTATTGAACAAAGGAGTTTGGAATCTAAGATGGAGTTTATGTCTTGTCTTTACCATGCCTCGTGGTGAAGTCTTCAGGTTACAGCAAGGAGGTGTCTGGCTGGACATTGAAGTTTGGAGCCAATGGGAGATGGACAGCAGCTCAGGAATGCCATGGGGCAGTAACCCCTCTTTTCTTTGTCTCTAAAGTGTGTGTACTTTCAATAAAGAGTCAGTTGTGCTGAGCTGGGCTAAGGGGCTAGCATGGCTGATGTGATATGGAACTCAGTGTCTGTGTCATTATTAGTAGTTTAAACATGCTTATTAATTTGGACTGACTGATTGATCCATGATATAGTCAATTCGACTCTGACAGAAACAGTGCTGTTCACAGCTGGGATTTTGTTTCTTGTGGAATAGATCTACTGGTTTGGCTAAACCGCGCATCATAGCATTAGGCTTGTTGAAAAAGTCATTCATGATGTTTAAGAGGGCTGTCCCTTAAATGAAAATGCAGCATTTTGACTGGTGAAAACCCTGCAGCAAAAAACCCAACAACTTAGTTTTACGTTACCTGCAAAGTGTATGTGATTCTGGCTAATCCCATCCACACATGGGAGAAAAAAACTCCACACCGGAAATGTTTTTGTAATGTTTTTGCAAATCGTAGCATGTCAATTATACCTATGGAAATGCTGACAGAAAGTCCGCAGAGGAAAACTTTTTTTGCAGTAATTCACTGTATAGGGCCTTAGCCTAAGTCTGTACATTTATCTATGCACATTGATCATTGTCACCTTCACTGTCTATTAGGGTTGAGTGATTGGGATCGGAAAAGATCGGATTCCGATCGGCAATCGAGTAAATTTCACAATCGGGATCGAGATCGGATGGAAAATTATCGGAAATTGTATTTTAAAATCGATCCTGAAATCTCAAGATCAGCTGAACCCTACTGTCTATCTGTTCTCTGGTATCCACCCATCTCTTTTGAATCCAGTAGAAGCAATGTAGCAGGGATTAAAACTGTTCATTTTTTGAATTAATATCAGAATCACTGAGTAGGGATAGTTGAGGGGATATCGTCACTCCATAGGGAGAGAACTACCATTTAGGTTTGTGGAGTCTTATTAAGCCATGAGCGCTCTACTGTGCAAAGGAACATGGGAAGAATATGCAAATCTGACTTCCATGATGTAATTAGGATGCCAGCTGATGAGATGCAAATAAATCGAAACAGCTGTCCATGGCTGAAAGACTGTATCTAGTAAAATCCCAACATCATCCCAGCAAACAAAGGCTTCTGAGAAGGTTGGCATGATGTTAAAGGGAGTGCCCTCTATTGGATGTCTTGATTGAGACTCTGTCTTCCTAATTACATCATGGAAGATAGACTTGCACATTCTCAGTCAGCGTGCTCTATTGGTGTGTATACTTGAGGTACTGGCATCCAAATTACATCATGGAAGTCAGATTTGCATATTCTTCCCATAGGGATAGTTGGTCAGCCTCATTGCTGAAAGATGTTTAGTCTTAGCTTGGTTGAAATTTCTGTCACTGAATGAGGTACTTTAATGGTAAGATGGTGTCCTAACTCTGTTGACTTTTCCTTTACTGTATTTCCAAATAGACTCTCCAATTTAAGTAGAACCAGTGGAATCAGGAAAGAGAAAAGAGGGAAATGACTGTTGTTTAGTGTAGTGGACATAATAAAACCTTAATTAAATATCCATAAAATAGAAAAGAATGGCAAAATGAACCTAAACATAGGAAAAGTAGCCCACCGAGGGGGGTGATTCTGCCCTCACCACCCCAAGTAGAAAGGCAAAAAAGGACACTATATGTGGTCCATATATAGTCCATATATGCACCCATGTGTAATTAACTATAAACACATGCAACCTAGTTGGTTGAGAATTAAAATACAGAGTGGTTACATTAGGGCCTAACTTGGAGGCATGCACCAAAAGTGCGTAATGACTATCCACAGAGTATCATTGTGATGCCTAGCCATAGTGGTGCTATGTAACAGTGTGAAGCAAACAGACACAGCGGTTATAAATAAAGTATAATCCAGATAGCATAAACCAAACACAGGGTTCGTTTTAGACAAAGTGTGGCCCTGGGAAAATTAAAATTGGGGTGGGGCAACACAGTGGCTCAGTGGTTATCACTGCCTCCTTGCAGCACTGGAGTCCTGGGTTTGAATCCTGCCAGGAACAACATCTGCAAGGAGTTTGTATGTTCTCCCCGTGTTTGTGTGGATTTCCTCCCATTTTACAAAAAGACGTACTGATAGGGGAAAAAAATGTACATTGTGATCCTTATATGTGGCTCACAATCTACATAAAAAAAAAATTGGGGCTCCATATCCTGAAATAATATTACAACACTGCAGAAAGTTACAGCACTGATCTCAATTGATTCCACAATCACTGCTGATAACCTAAAAAATCAAGGGCACCATTCCCAACATATATCCCCTCTCCCTGCACACACAAAACTGATTCTTATACACACAGTTATGAAATGATAACAATATATACCGGGGTAGATATTACCACAATACAGCAATGAAATATTGACTTCATACTGTTACTGAACAAAACCCACTATATAAAGATCAATATTACCAATGATACGACTACAGCAAGTGAGGCCCCAACAATAGCACCATACCATGGCCATTACTGTTACCACTATTATAAAAACATAGTTCACATAAAGCCTAGATAGAAAACCTGCTACATGTGGCCCAAGCAAAGTACGTTAACACTGTATATATGGAGACATGCTTTTTCATGGCTGAAAAAATAATATGTTTCTTATAAAACCTAAGATATTTGAGAATCAAGAATAGAAATCATCATGGCTGCATAATGCAGTTTCTGTAGGTTGCATAAAAGTAAATAGGAAATATGGAGACGGTAGCACAGCCATACTTAGCTATTTTCAAAACTCAAAGCCTGGAGGACAGGACATCGACCAGACTAACAGATGTGAGACTAACCCATTACATATAATCATTATATATTAGTATACAAATAGTAGGATGCAATGCTCAAGTAACGTGCCAGTGAGCTCTATAAAGAATACAGTATTATATAATATATGCATATACATACAGACTCAGACTCAGTACCAGGAATCAGCTTTTCTGAGTCCCAGAAAATGCTACTCTGTCATTAATATGGCATCAAAGATGTATACTGTTCACATTTACACTAGGTTCACACCTATATTGTTTTATCCATTCCTCTGGTTTTGTGCAGGACCAGAAGAATTGAAAAACGGACTGTCACATGACTGTAACAAATGATCCAGAGGGACCAGTTGACCTGTCTGACAGGTGTCCTTTTTTCTTTTTTCCCGAAAGTGCCAGGCCAGACAAAAAAAGATAGAGCTTTCTGATGGACACTGTGATGGTTTTTGTCAATTTTTTGGAACAAAAAGGGAACTGCCATTGCTTCATAGAGGTAAGTCTGTGGCACTGCAGAGATGTTATGGAAGCCCAGGTTGTATTATGGCAGCCTTCATCTCGTCTGCATTGTTGGGTCTAGTGTCTCTCATCTTTCTCTTGACAATATCCCATTGATTCTCTTTAGGGTTAAGGTCAGGCGAGTTTCCTGGCCAATCAAGCACAGTGATATTGTGGTTATTAAACCAGGTCTTGGTACTTTTGGCAATGTGGACAGGTGCCAAGTCCTGTTGGAAAATGAAAATTCCATCTCCAAAAAGCTTGTCAGCAGAGGGAAGCATGAAGTGCTCTATAATTTCCTGGTAGACTTCTGCATTGACTTTGGTCTTGATCAAACAATGGACCTACACCAGCAGATGGCATGGCTCCCCAAACCATCACTGATTGTGGAAAATTCACACTAGACCTCAAGCAGCTTGGATTGTGTACAGCAGCCTCTCCACTCTTCCTCCAGTCTTTGGGAACCTGATTTCCAAATGAAATCCAAAATTTACTTTCATCTGGAAACAATACCGTTGACCACTGAGCAACAATCCAGTTCTTTTTCTCCTTGGCCCAGATATGTCTGTGTGGTGGCTCATGAAGCACTGACTCCAGCAGCAGTCCACTTCTTGTGAATCTCCCCCAAATTTTTGAATGGCCTTGTCTTAACAATCCTATCAAGGCTGTGGTTATCCCAGTTGCTTATGCACCTTTTCTACCACACTTTTTTCCTTCCACTCAACTTTCCATTAATATGCATTGATACAGCATTCTGTGAACAGACAACTTCTTAAGCAATGACCTTTTGTGGCTTACCCTCCTTGTGGAGTGTGGTAATGACTGGTAATGACATCTCAGGGATCTGGAGCAGTTTGCCAAAGAAGAATGGTCTAAAATTCCAGCAGAGCATTGTAAGAAACTCATTGATGGTTACTGGAAGCGGTTGTTCGCAGTTATTTCGTCATATTTTGCTGGCATGGCAGCTAGCACTGGACCTTCATGTATTAAATGAAGATGAAGCATTCATTCAGTTCTCTGCTAGAGCTGAGGTAAAGGATGCCCCTCCTCTTTTTTTTTAATTCAAAAGTTTATTGAGCAAAATAGCAAAAACCAAAACAGCTGAATTGACATAAAAGCAAAAGAACAAGAACGATCAACACACCTGCCAGTAGGTATGTCGACCGATCATAACATAATAGGACAATTTTGAGAACATGAGCATATAAGTATGTAAAACACTATCTCTATTGATTGGGGCCGGGGGTAGGGGGACAAGGATAAGGGAGGTAAATGGGGAGAAAGACGGGGGAGGAGGGGGGGAGACATGAAATTAGAGTGGGACAGAAGGGCAAGAGAAGGAGATAGGAGAAGAAAGGCATTTGGAGGTCTAAAGAATGAGAGAGAAGCTAAGAAAAAGAAGCAACATTGAAGATAAAGAAAAGAAAAGTACCAAAGTTACATGTCACCATAAAAGTGATTCCACTGAGCAAACTAAGAATTCCTGAGTAGATCACGAAGTAGCCAAGGTGACCACATTTGTCAGTACGCATCTGTAGATCTAAGGGAACAGGCTAGAAGCTCCTCGAAGTGTGCAATCTGGGAGACCTTCTCTTCCCAAACTGTATTCGGGTGAGTCACTTTTTGCAGCCAGTAAAGCGGTATAACCATCCGTGCCGCAGAGAGAAGATGATTGAATAGTTTATCTTTTTTGGGCTTGTATCCCGGTGAAGGCATGTTCAGAAAGATCATTTGAGGTACAATAGTAAAGGATGTGCTATATATAGCACGGATCGTAGATTGGACATGGTCCCAAAACGGTCTAATCAGGGGACAAGTCCACCAGATGTGCATATAGCTGCCCTTCCCTGCAGTACATCTCCAACAATTAGCAGAAGTTGTCAACTGTCTATTAAAGAGCCATTCTGGGGTGCGATACCACCTAGTGAGCAATTTATACTGGCTCTCTTGGATACGCACACACTGTGAAATACCATGAGAGTTAGCTAAAATAAAGTCTACATCTTCCGCGGAAAACTGTATGTTCAATTCCAATTCCCAGGAGGACAGATATGCAGGTTTATAGTGGGATATCGGCGATACATGGTAGTGCAGCATGTGAGATATCTTTCTAAGCATCCTTGTGCGGGAGAGCAAGAGTTTTTCAAATGGTGTGAGATCAGAACGTACATGAAACTTCCCATTGAACTTTGCGAAGACATAGAGCATATGTTGTTTATGCAAGAAGGAAAGGGATAGGTCAGGAAATTTCTGGAGAATATCATCTAGGGGGACTACAGTTCCATCTCTGGAGACGTCACGTAATGTAAGACAGTTGAACGTATTCCATAGGGACCTATAAGCTTCAGCTTCAATTCCCATCAAATCAGGGACTAAACCTAAGGGCAACAGAGGAGATGGAGTGGGTGCCAATTGATCTTGTAAGAGTTTCCAAACTGACAGGGCACTATCGAGTAGTTGATCAGATAAAGATTGTCTAAGGGGAACATTTCTAGGCAACCACAGTTTACGCAAATAGGATGAGCCATACAGTCCAGCAAAAAGCTGAGGCTCCCCCTTCTCTGGCTGCACTCTGCCCACCAATGAGAGGGGGCGAGGAAAGCCTAGGAGGTGGAGCTCTCACTGTACAGCATAAGGATGCTGCTTGGACCCTGTTGCCACACGTGTGGAGCTCCTGCCACCTTCATCCCTACAAAGAAAAGGAGGAGAGCTCCGTTGAGCAAAGTGAAAGTAAAACAACACCAGGTACCTGCTACAGTTACTATTGCTATTAATGTCAGGCATTTGGGGTTATTAATTTAGTTTTAGCAACTCCCTGTGCCTCACATTAATAGGAATTGATCCCATCATGTCCCTCACAGTAACCCCTGTGTGCTTCACATCAGGTTTACAAACATGTGAGACATATGGGAGTACTATAAAGGACCCATATAATGAAGATATTTACTTAATTATCACCTCCATATGTCTCACATATCTGTAACCCTTATGTAAAGCACACAGGGGTTAATGTGAGGGACATGACGGGGTTAACTGCTATTAATATGAGGCACATGAAGTTATTAAATTGTAATGCACATGACCAGACTTTTTATCCACAACTATGGATAAAAGTACAGACCTATACATTTCTATGGACCATGGATATGTGTATCTGGGCCAAATGGTAGAGCTGAAAATTATGGAGCAAGTCCTATATCTGTCCTATACATACCCTATGCAGCTCTGTCAATTCATTTTTAATGTATAGGTCAGTGAAAACCACATCCATTTGTGTGCGGGAGGCTGAGGCCCTACGTTGTGAAAACGCAGTGGTTTTTTTTTTTGCAGATTTTGCTGTGTTTTTTTCCAAAGTTAAGAATGGCTGTAAAAGGAATGGAAAGTATATTGGAAGCTTCTTATACTTCTCCCTTCTGCTCAATCCAATCCTGGCTTGGCTCAGAAAAACACAGCAAATTCTGCAACAAAAAAGCTGAATTCCTACAACATGGGGCCCAACCTTAGACTGAGGCCCCACGTTACAGAAACACAGCTTTTTTTAATTGCAGATTTTGCTGCGTTTTTTTACCCTAAGACAGAGTGAATTGAGCAGAAAATAGAAGTACAAGAGATTCCTATATATTTCTTATTCCTTTAGTACTCACTCTTGGCTTTGGCTAAAAAGAAAAATGTAGCAAAATCAGCAACAAAAAAAGCTGTGTTTTTGGAACGCCTTAGGGTGCATTCACACTGAGTAAACGCTAGCTTATTTTGTAGAGTAAAATTACACTTGTAAATTTTGCTATCCCATTGACTTCAATGACATTTTACAGGCGTATTTTTACAGGCGTATTTTTACAGGCGTATTTTTTACAGGCGTATTTTTACACTTGTAAAAAAATATCATTGAAGTCAATGGGATAGCAAAATTTACAAGTGTAATTTTACTCTACAAAATAAGCTAGCGTTTACTCAGTGTGAATGCACCCTTAGGGTGATTCTTTTTGTGTGGTGACACATTGTGTACCCAACTATAACTGTGTCCAACTGTGCAACTATAGCGAAATCCAGTCCCCTTGCATCAGTGCTGTCACTTTGGGGTAAGTATGACACTCATTAATTCCTGGCTGGGGTTTTACTGTTACAGCTCAGTCAGGAATTAAATGTGGGTGAAATTAATCTGCGTTTCACTTACAGAAAAGTGAAGTTACCGACGACGGAGACTAGATGCATCATCTAGGTACACAGTGTATCACTGCTCTATTACCTCACTCTGCTCCCAATCACATACATTTACCACTAATTGTGGGTTACACATGTATTTCCATTGCTTCTCATGGAAAAATACAGGTGTATCAGGGCAAAATAGCAGAAGGGTATGTGGCTGGGAGCACAGAAGGACAGCACCCCTATGTTACAATTTGTACTATAAGAAGTATAGGGGTTGTCAGCCTTACAATTATTGCGCGGCACTCCGAGGACCTCTTCTTTGATTTTTTTTATTTAAACTGGCAGAGCTCAGCGCACGGCCAGCTCTGCTACATCTCAGATGTTAGCTCAACACTGCTACATTTGAGATCACAGACACAGATGATGAGTCACATAAATAACACTAAGTATCCTATAAAGAAAAGGAACACACATGAAAATGGTTTTCACATGCCAATGAAAATGACTTAACTTAAGTGGTTTTGTAGAGCTAAAAAAACTTTTACTACTTTTGAGATGACCAACCTCCATTCTTGGCATCATGCCAACAACACATACTCCAGGTACATTAAAGTGAAATCTAATATTTTCTGATAATTTGTCTGGCATAAACAAGAACTTTTGTCTGTTTTCATGGTGACTGTGCTTTCAAAATACCAGCATGTTGTAAAATGACAGCAAAGCATGTGCTTTCATTTCTGTGACAGTCATATTATATATTAGCGACATCACAGAACAACTTAGCACCTCGGTTTCTATTTAAAATTTAATTGCTCACACTTCATTGCAGACACTGGTGAAGAAACATCTGTGGATGATTTTCAAGTTCATTACTCTTTTTAGAACATATAGCACATATACTAGTAGGTAAGAGACAGTTATTGGTCGCAGAGGGGAAAAACTAGGATGCTGTAATTTCCCGTAGTCCTATATAAGTACCTGTTCCCACATGTGCTGTATTCAACTTACTACAGCTGGAACATTAACCATCTCTATCATCATCAACTTTATCATTATCATGATATCATATCAGTCAGTATAAAGCTTTGTTATAATGTCGCGGCTGCCGGATGTGACAGCCAATGATTGCACAATGATTGCACAACTATGATGGTTAAACAAATGTATTATCTGCTCACAGGGCCAGCTTTAGCTCAAATTATTATTATTATTATTATTATTATTATTATTATTATTATTATTATTATATATTTATAGAGCACGATTAATTACATGATTCCATGGTGCTGTACATTTGAGGGTTTACATACAGTACACAAAATATGTAAAACAAATGCAATTCTAACAGTGACCAACTGGTACAGTTGGCAAAGGCTTACAATGATGGTGTTAGGGAAGTGCCAGACAGCAGTTCCTGAGTGCTGTAGATGAACCCTGGAGGACAAGAGACAGTGAGCCCTTGTCTGAAACCCCCCACTGTCCCTTCCTGCTTGCCCGTCCTATCCTAGGTAATAGGCGACAACTGGATGACAAAACCCTTCCTAAATATGTGAGACACAAAATGCAGACAAGACAAACAACAACAATGGAGGTCAGCTAGCCAGGAGTCAGTAACAGTCGAGCAATGCAGTGTCAAAATCGATATCCAAAAGAGTAGTCAAAAGGGAAAGCCAGAGGTCAAGAATCAGAATACAAGAATAAACCACAAGAGAAAAGCCAGCACGCACAAGGCAATAACAAGCACCAATGTGAATGTGAGCCAAGAATAAATAGGGAGGAAGAACCTGCCCTGGACTTGATAGGCGGATAGGCTGTCAATCACAGGACAAGGCTAAATTTAACTATTAGAGGAGCAGAGGGAAATGAAGGTGAAGGAAATGGGTGTGGTGGGAAATCAATTACCATGGTGAAAGAATAGGACAGTGTTCAGAGAATGCGAGAAGAACCCAAAAGAAGAAATCACAGCCAAACACGCCTCCTGTGCCGCAGCATCTGGCTGGATGATGACAGATGGATTGTGCAGAATTCCCTTTTGGTGCCCCCTTTTCCATATCCGTCATACAACAGAGGATACAGAAGATGTATGTACCCTTAGGGGGAGTTCACACTACCTCTGCTAATGTCCGTTGCTGTCTTCCATCATAGGATGACAGCAGCGGACATTAAAGTGATGCAGAGAACGGTCACAAATTGTCAGTTCCCATTGACATTAATGTAAACAACAAGCTAGCTACTGTCATTTTTGTTTACCTTTGTAACAGAACTTAAAGCCGTGCATGCAGGACTTTATTTGTTGTATTCTACATGTTCACAGTTACTGTTCATAGCTCATCCACATAGAGAGGCAAGGTTGTTAAAATGTGACCTATTAACACTCTACGAGATTAATTTTCACTCAGAAAAGGGTCCATCCTTTACCAATCCCCCTTCCCACACATTTATAAGGATTCCTGTGTGGCTAAACATAAGGGAGTTCTCATCACTATTAAAGATTCTGTTACCTTCAACTTTGGCTCTGCTTTAGCGGACACACAAGGTCATTATCTGGGTCTTAATTGCACCATAAACAATATTAAGGCTAGCCTAGTTACAGCCTATTTCAATAATAGATCCCAAAGGGCTTATTGGAACTCCCTCTTGCCAAAGCTACAGTCCTTTGCCAAAGGGACTTTGATTATTGGCAGGGACTTTAATTGCTTATTTGATAACGATCCTAAAAGAAAAGTCCCCTATTCTGACTTTCTCCTTATCAAATTTTGGGTTGTATGACTTGTGGAGATGCCAACATGGTGGGGAGAGAAATTACCATTTTTCCTACGCTCCATATTCCACATATTCTAGAATTATGATTACTTTTAGACAAGATAGGCCTGTTACAGTCAATTTCCTCTACTATTGGTTTTATTATATAAATATCTATGAACATTTTAATTCAGCTTACGTTCGCAATGGCACTCATCCACTGATCCATGCAACTTCTGGAATGCTCACAAAGTTCTCATACAGTAGATCCAAGAAACAGAGATGTAGGGAATTTGATACCTTACTCTTTGCTATCTCATTGTTCACTGCTAGAAATAAGTTTAATCCTAGCCCAGCTGTATCTAACGAGATTAGGGGACATCAGATATAATTACAAGGCTTATTGGCTCATTAACAGGATGTCACTTTAAAGAAAGTTTCTTGTGAAGAAAGTTAAAGGGGCTCTATCACTGGGAAAAGTCATTTTTATCTAAACACATGCTTGCATAGGCTTTAGAAATGCTATTCCACACTTACCTTTTGTATGTAGATTGCTTCAGTGGTCTCTGAATAAGTCCGTTTTTATTCATATGCTAATGAGCCTCCAGCCAGTACAGGAAGTTCCCATCAGCCTCCTCTCTCCTATTATCTTCTATGTGTGTGAAGCAAACAGGAAGCGAGTCATCAGCAGCAGCAGGAGCCGTCTCCCATAGAAGACAATAGGAGAGGTGTGCACCATCTATCGTGCACTAGTCTAATTAGCATATGAATATAAACGGACTTATTCAGAAACCAGTGAGGCAATCTACATACAAAAGGTAGGTGTGAAATAGACTTTCTAAGGGCTATGCAAAGGTGTGATTAGTTAAAAATGACTTTTCCTAGTGATAGAGCCCCTTTAAGGAAGTACAACAAAAAGTAATTGACCCTAGGTTGATTGCAGCACAATTACAGAACTACTACAAGGCCCTGTATAACAAGGAGGAGGATCCCAAGGTGTATCAACCTTCCTCAATAGATATAGGTAACTAAAATGGTAACTATCTTCCACAATTTCATACGCAATGGACATCATGGATGAACTATTCCAAATCCAAATAAGGAAATACTCTCACTGCACCCTCTTATTAAGATAATGTGCCTAATTTGTGTGGAAAAAAAAGTTGGTCCACTCAGTCCCTTGAATAAATTATGTCTTACACTGTGCACCCAAATAAAATAATGACCCTAATGTACCCGTGATTATAAAAAAAACAATATCCACACTGTGCCCTTTTAATAAATCTTCGCAAAACACTGCGTCTTGATTTTTTGTACCCCAGTGTACCATCCTCACCTTCAGAGGCATCTGCACTAACACCTATGCCTCGGATCCTGTGGAACAGGACAGAATGATGATATCATAGCATTGCCTATACAACAAAGAAGGTGCCAAGTGATGGTGCAATGCTGATTACCTGGAGGAGTCATGTTCCACTGTGCCTAGTAGTGCTGGTGCCGCAATTATATTAAAGGGAGTCTATCACTGCCCCCAACTTACTTTATACAATATCATCTCATATGGACTGATTCTCAGACATTGCCCAGGCTACCCAGGAAAGGATGGCTTCCTATTTAAGGGTCCTTTCTCATGTTTTCAGTGAGTGGGCCAGCATGCAGGGCAATCTTTTAAGTAGAACACTTGTAGGATCAGAAGCTTGGAGTCTGACTAATTTTGGAGAGCTTGGTAAAGTGTAAAGGGGTTGTCCAGGCAAAAATGGACACAAAAATAATTTTTAAAGTCAGCTGGGGGCTGTGAATTTTTTCTGCCTCCCAGTGCAGTCTGCACCTCCTGGTCCATTGTGGCCATCCAGTGGATTCCCCAACACACATGACTGCTGAGGCTGCGCGTATCACATTGAAAGCAATAGTGAAAAAAGCAGCCCATTCATTTCTATGGGGAGTGCATGTATGCCGGCTCCCATAGAAAGCAATGGGATCTGTTTTAACGCCACTGATTCGGAACGAGTTTACACGTTCAGAATTAGGGAGCATATACTCTGTGTTAAGGGGCTCTAAAAATACTGCTCTCAATATTTCCCTATCCTGTTCCCAAGTACAGTCTCTCCACTCAGTCTTCCCATTCATATGGTCACCCAAAGCCATTAAATATTTAGGAGTCCACCTCACTCACTCCCCTTCTGACTCGTATTCCCTTCTTTTCCATTCTCTGCACCCTAAAATATGATCTAACTCGCTGGGATACTAAAGGATTTTAGTGGCTCAGGTATATAAACCTTTTAAAGGAGCCTTCACACAGAGTTCACACTCCGCCCATTCTGAATGTAAACTCATTCAGAGTGAGCGGCGTAAAAAACAGATCCAATTGACTTCAATGGGTGCCGGCATATGCACGCTACCCATTGAAATCAATGGGAGGCTTTTTTACCTATTGCTTTCAATGTGATACTTGCTCCAAAATCTGGGTTGCCCTGGAGAGGACTTTGAGCCCTCATCCTCTCACAGCTCTTCCGTGGCTACACAAATGCCACTGAGCAGACAGAGCAACTCTGAATCTTCCTTGCATCACGTGCTGAGTCCATGGTGCATGCAGATTTGTACAAGCTCACCTCTCACTTATTCTAAAATGACGGCCCTCTGACTCCTTTCTCGGGTACCAAAGACTTCCCAACTGTCCTCTTACTCTCCATTCCTCTCTTATTCCCCTGGCAACCCGCCAATGAGATTCCACCATATCTTAGCCCCATCCATCCTGCTCCCCTACTCAGAACTCGTACTCCCAGAATGCAAAACTATTAGCTCACAATGGTAATATACTCAACTCCACCACCTGTACCTCCTGCTAAAGAGATCTCATAACATCCAAAGGACTCTCACACCATTTGAGTGCCTCTGCATTCCATCTCCTTCACATATAAACTGTTCCTTGAACTAGTTCCTATAGTGACACATATGCCCCGACACATTTGATTAGTACTTTTGGTACATTTGAGAAATATATACTATATGTCAGTCTTCTAAAAAAAAAGTTAAGCTTTATAGTTAACCCCTTTTTGTGGCAGAGAATTCTATTATTCGGACATTATCTTTTCGGCACTGCACATAGTGTCCTGAGCCCCAATGTGCACATAGCTAACCAACTGCAACTTAGATATGCAAGGATTTGCAGCTGTCTATACCAGATAAACTTGACCCCTGGTTCACACTTAGCATATGTATTCTGTCCATGTGTTCTGTCTGGAATACAATTGCAATTGCAAGCGCTGTGCTGTCAAAGCGCACGGACCCCATAGACTATAATGGGGTCCGTGTACTTGCCGCGCACTACCTGCACAAATGATTTGTGCGAGCAATGCACGGCAAACACACGGATCCCATTATAGTCTATGGGGTCCGTGCGCTTTGACAGCACAGCGCTTGCAATTGCTATTGTATTCCGTCCGGGGGAGGGGTCTCCACATGGACTCTCTCCAGATGGAATACATACGCTAGTGTGAACCAACCCTTACAAAGCACCTTACTACTACTTCAACCACTACCATAAGTGTCTCTTATTGCCACCATTACCACCAACACTCATAAATAACAGGGTTTTTTGTATCAATATTTATGACTGTCTCGTTCAGCTGTGTTTGCCAATCTTTAACAACCTTATACTGTCACACATTCTAGCACTGGTTACATTCAGTAGATGTAGGTCTTGGAAGAATAGGATCAGAAAGTCGACAGTTTTACAGAGAAACTGGCAGCACTGTGGTAGAATATGTAGAAATAAATCGAAATAATTATCATTACAATGAAAGACACATATAAAATGCTGATGATCACTGTGTTTCCTGGAAAGTACCTGTAATGCTAGAACATGCAGACACTGCACAGCGCTTGATATCTGGTAATTGCTCCAGGAATGTGAGTGCACACAATAGGTGCACATGATTTAAGGCATCCCTGCTTTGTTATTATTGCTGAGTGCTGACACCTTTGCTTTGCCTGCTTAATTTTTGTTGAGCAGTGATAGGATTTTAATTAAGAAACAATTGCCGGGAGAGGCGTAATAAATCTACAACTGCTGAAGTGGAACCTCATGAAAATATGCTACCTGTGGAATGGGGATAATAGACACAGTACTAACTACACACTCCATGATGAGTATTGTTCCTATTAAGAGTGTTAATCACATAAAGATTCATTCTTATATCTTTATTCTATGTCAAAGACACTTACATAGTGATTTTCGTCTGCTGTGAATGTGAATGTGACAGGTATTATAATCAGTTGTGAATATGTTAAATAAGCCAAGAAAAAAAAACTAAAGCCACACGATGCATTCTTTAAAATTTTATTGCCAAATGTATCTTCCCAATCATTCCATTAGCTATAGATATGATAGAATACTATGTCTAGATATATATTCATAGAAATTTACAGAACTGTGAGAGAAATCTATATCAAATTAATATTTGCTGTTTAAAACAGAATCAATTGTTCTAGGTACACTTGCACACAGTTTGTGTCCCAAAGTGTTATGCAAAGTGAGGCCATCCCAAAATTTCTGAGTATCCCAGAGGCAACAAAGGGGTTGCCCCATCTCAAGGATCCTATCTATACTGGCAGCTTATGTAAATTGAAGACTTTTTCTAAATATATTGCTTTAGAAATTCTGTTTTCTACTCCTGCTATGTGACCTGTGTCCTTACATTGTTTACACAGTGTTGCTATAACAATGGACCTATAAGATAAATGTTGCCACTTACTCGTTCAACTAATTGCAGTTTGCTGATAAAGCCTGATCTGCTATCTCTCTAAGTAAACACACAGATAACACTGAGCCTGTTCTATACAAGAATCTGCATATTATCTGATCTGTATAAGTATTGTGTGTCCCATTCAGCAGGAGGGGGGGGGGATACAGGAAGTGAGAAGAATAGACTGCAGGCAAAACTGCTAAAACACTGAGATGGGAAAACCCCTTTAATTATGAAATGTTGATAAGTTTTTAGCAAGATATGGATTTTTGTCATTGTTCTTTATTCTAAAGCTGAAATAAAAAAATAGTTTGTACTTTATACTATACAAAATCAAGACATACTTAGTTGCATATAAACAATTTTTTATCTTGCTATTAAACCTTTGATTTTATGCTTGTGTTTTGTTTGTTTTTTTCTTTCTGGAGGTATCCAGTGTCCTGTGGACTTTGATGGTAAATGTCAGACTAGTGTTTTATTTCTTTAATTGAAATAGAATGGTCAAACAGGGTTGTGTGTGGTAGTGCTTATTTCAATAAATGTTAATTTGCTTGTGTGTTTCTTTATGTTCAACTTCCTAACCCTAAATTCACACAACAGTGAAAATCACCTATCACACAAATATATTCATTTCACTAGCTGGTACCCGCGACTTTGTCTGCGGTGATTGTAGAAGTGGGTATATACAGGCGCGGGTAAGGTTTTCGTAGTGTGTATAAGGTATGGGATATGAAATGTAACTTTGTATCTTGTTTTTGCTGTAATTCCGAGAGCACATGAGACTTTTGTGTTGAATGTAATTTGTATTTGAGCTGTTATACGGTGTTGTTATAAACTGTACATAGTGTCTTTGGGACAGAGGTATTTCAAGTTAATATACCTCGATATACGACATTGTATGCTTTGTTATTTTCTGCCAGTAGTGTGTTCACATTTTTTTGTTTTTAAAAGTTGCCATATTCTGACAGCAGTCACTTTTTTATTTGTCTGTGTCGGGGGTTGTGTTTTTTTTGCGGGGCCGGGTGTGGTTTTTAGTTGTTGCATTTTCGGGAAATGCTATTGTTTTGGTCACTTTTGATTGATATTTGTATGATAATGAAAATAGTGAAAAAACAGGGGTTTTGGACTTTTCAGTATGTTTGCGGCTACGGCGTTAAGCGTCCAGGCAAAATATTTGTATAGCTTTGTAGAGCGGGCGATTTCGGACACAGGGATACCTAACATGTATGTGTTTCACAGTATTTAACTACTTTTATATGTGTTCTAGGGAAAGGGGGGGGATTTGAATTTGTAATACTTTTTATTTTGTTTTTTGTTTTTTTTCCTTTTTTTGGGTTTGGTTTTTGCATTTAATAGACCGCCTAGGGGTATTGACATGGGTGGGCGGTGTCGCGGATTGTCAGAGCGGTGGGGGTCGGCAAACATGGCTGCTCCGGAGCGTTAAAGAGGTAGCCTCCTGGAGTATCGTTAAGGTGAGGGGCAAAGTGGTAAAGTATATGTATATGTGATTGTGTGGGGTTAGGGGCTAAGCTGTAGAGGGTAATATGAATTTTGTGGCTTGCTATGGTCCAAAATGTGTGATTGCAGAGATGGTGATGTGAGTTTGGGTTTTGTGGGGGTCCTGGCACAAACGTATGTGCGCTATTGTGACGAAAAGTAGCCTATTGCGCAATCGAGTGTAGTGACTATGCTTGTGGAAAATTTCAGCCAAATCGGTGGAGCGGGTTTTGCGTGATTAAGGAACAAACATCCGAACATCCAAACATCCAAACACACAAAGTCACAAACCCATAAACTCACAGGATTATCGGTGAATGAGGCCTATTCATATGACTGATATTTTGACAATCTGTTATAACAAACAGTAAAGACAACTAGTCATGCTCTATTTTGTCCATTTTCACAGATCCCTGCACTAACCCCACTCACTATTTCTCTAGTACCCACTAGTAGGCACTAGTTAACTTTGGCAACATGAGTAGCAGAGCAGCAGGACATAATATGATGCAATAGGCCGCAGGACATATTAAACAGCACTAAAAGATGTCAGCAACTGGTTAAAATCCACCAAAACACCATGTTACAGAATACTGGGGTGTGGGGGAAGCCACAGGGTACTTGATTCAGCAAATATAGCATGGTAGCTCATGGGAATCTGCTAAGTAAAGTCGCTAGTGCAGGAGCTCTGAAGTCCCACAACTGCTTGTCTTGCCTGCTAGCCACGCCCCTTCCTTACCTGGATTCTTATCCTCCTCCATCAACACTGGGTGATGACATTGACTAAGAAGTGTATATCCTTTAGGATATACAATAGAAGATCCAAGTCATTGATGCTGCAGTCGTCCCTGCTGAAAAATTAATACCTTACCCTGTGTTGTATTGTTTAAACAATAATGACCGCCTTCTGATGCTCTTAAAGACACTCAAGGAGATCCACTGAGATGAATGTCATAGATGAGGCTGTGCAAAGGTTCACTGTTTTGTCACTGCAAATCGAGTTTTTTTTGCAATGTAAGAATGGCTGAAATGGCCATGAGGAAAACCTCTGTTAAGCCACAATAAAAGATAATAAAGTGCCAAGTCACCACATTAACGACATGCACCATCAGTGGCGTAACTAGGAATGGCGGGGCCCCATGGCGAACTTTTGACATGGCCCCCCCCCCACCGACACCGAAGACCTTGACCAACCCCCTCCTCCTCATTCCTGCGCGCTCTATTATGTCCCTTAGTGGCCTCTGCACACATTATAATATCCCTTAGTGGTCTCTGCACACAGTATTATGTCCCTTAGTGGCCCCTGCACACAGTATCATGCCCCTTAGTGGCCCCTGCACACAGTATTATGTCCCTTAGTGGCCCCTGCACACAGTATTATGTCCCTTAGTGGCCCCTGCACACAGTATTATGTTGCTCAGTGGCCCCTGCACACAGTATTATGTCCCACTGTGGACACCCATAAACAATTATTATACTCTGGTGTCTTTTCAGACCCCAGAGTATAATAATTGAATACCCAGGGGAATAAAAACATAAAAAACCACTTTTACCTGTCCCCGGCTCCGCTGCAGTCCTACGCTGTCGGCCTTCTTCAATGACGTCAGACGTCACATGACCCGGGACGCAGGCCACAACTAGGCCGAAACCTGCCCCTAGCCTGGAGAGGTAAGTAACATAGTTTTTTATGTTTCTTACGTCTCCCGGGCCTCCGATCATTATACTCGGGGGTTTGCAAAGACCAGGATGGGTAAGTAAATAAGGCCCATTACCGCTGGAATAACTCCAGCTGGTAACGGCCTATTAAGAAAAAAGAAAAAAAAACGTGGCGGTAGCGGCTGTCACTGGGCCCCTAATGTCCCGGGCCCTATGGCATCTGCCTCCGCTGCTTCCACAGTAGTTACTCCACTATGCACCATACAGGGACAAGGTGTTATTTGTCCTAACTACAGTGCAGCAACAATATTGGTGCCATGGCCAACGGTGCCCATATGGAGTTGGTGAGGGGTACTTGACACAGGATACAGCACATCAGCAAGAGGGTGGAGGAAGAGGAGTGAAAGTGACAGCTTTCCCTGGTGAAGATGGTGGTTGGAAACAGTACCGAGAAGAGGATCCAGAGGAGGTGGATGGCGCCTGTATGGTTTTGGAACAGGTCCTACACAATTGGGGTGATGCTATCTCCTGTCCTTGTTGTGTTTTTGGATTGTGGCCACTGCCACTTAAAACATTGACCCAGTGGGCTATGAAAGCCATGTATTGTCCATAATTGCTGCTCAAGATGTTGATGGTAACCTGCACCTTTCCCCAGATTTATGCATCCAAGGAAAAGCCCACATTCTCAGACTCATGTCGATATAAAGAAAGAATAGCTTGAGTTTGAGCACATGCTGTAGCATGGCAGTGTATGACAACTTAACTAGGTGTGAGTTAAGCCACAAAGAAAAAGGCAAAGAGGCAAAGAACTAACATTGCAGTTAGATAAAACATAAACATATAGACTTGAAAATAAATCCCACTCTCATTAGAAAAAGATTATGTTTATTAAATTGTACTAGTATGATAAATGTGAAAGCTAGTCTGTTTGTTACTCTTTCACGCAAAAACGTCTGAATTTGGCATAGATAGTGTGTAACCTCAATTAAAACATAGTCTACTTTTTATCCTGGTAAATGACATGGCTTCATGACTGTTATGAATTTATGTTCATATACTATAATAAACTACTCTTGCGGCCAGGACTATCACTTTGCTGATAAAACCAGGTCTGTAAACACACAGCTAACCCTGAGTCCATTGTGAACAAGTATTTGCATATTATCTAATCTGCTCCAGGCAGTGCTGACATACTGGATGGGAAAACTCCTTTAATCCAAACTGGCAGTTTGCCAATTTTAAACATGCCCAGGAAAAGAAAATCTAATTTGTTGCAAAATTCTAAAACCACGCAAGCTGTCCCAGCGAGCTGCTGAGATGCCGGAACAATCACAGGCATGGCGAGAGGAACAAGTTCAACAGCAGGACAGTTTGAGAACTGCTGAAACGCTGGAGAAGAACCATTGACAGCAGCAATTTGCTGAATATAGGCGGATTATCAATGCTAAGAACATGCAGATGAAGTTGTACGCAGAGGCTAGTTTATAATAAAATACATAACTGTACATACATATAATAACAAAATACCTACTTGTACATGGGTAAATAGACCAAAAAGGTCATAATGGTCAAAGTACCAGCAGTACCTACAAAAAAGTAGCATAGTGTAAGTGCCATTAGTACAAAAAACATACCAAGAATGCCATGCCCTGTCCAATGCACGTTTCACCCAACCATAAAAATTTAAGAAAAGTATAGGATCATTATATTGGTGGCAACAAGCCATTGCCTTACTAATTTGCTTTATTGTGATAAATGATAAAACAACCAAAACACACCAAAAAGTGATTAGTACCAAGAGATTATAAATACATTAATAAACCAATATTAAGCATAACTCCATAGAAAGTATAGTCCAAAATTTCCCCAGTACTTATTTTGATATAAGCAGCATCCCAGAAACAGTGGAAGAGAAAAGACATCCAAGTGAATGTGCGAAGGCCGTGATGTTTTCATGAGTATCCCACCAGCACAAGGGCATTGTCAAAGAGGCCCTTTCACCAACTCAACCAGCTGAAGATGTATAATAGAAGTGACTCCACTGATTCCATTGTACTAGTAAGGAAAGAGAGGTGTCCCCAAAACGAACAATTAAAATGTCACTTTTATTGGGCTCTTTAAAAACTTGTGTCCCTAAAAAAACATCAGCCACACTGACAATACTATGTGACCCCTCCAGTAGATATGATTGGGAAAACAACAAATCAATATTAAGGAATCAATATCCTCATGCAGTGCGGTCCACCTATATCAACCTTTCAATATCAAAGGGAGTGGTGGAATTCACTCTGGTGTAGGTTTAAATCTCCTCATACACTACACTACACTAGAGATGAGCGAACACTAAAATATCCAAGGTTCGAAATCCGATTCGAACAGCCGCACACTGTTCGACTGTTCGAACGGATTTCAAACCCCATTATAGTCTATGGGAGGTAATGCTCGTTTCAGGGGTACGCAAAATTCGATAACATTATACTTATCAAGTCCACGAGTGATGGTCGGGCTGGATTCTTCTTGAAGTCTTCTCCCGGCGCAGCGCCCCCACGGCGTCTTCCGGCTGGAATTCACTCTGCCCGCGCATGCGCAGTCGGCTCTGCCTAGGCCGGATGCCTAGGCAGAGTGAATTCCACCCGGAAGAAGACGCGGGGACGCAGCGCGGAGAAGACGTCTAAAGGTAAGAGAAGAACCAGCGTTGATTGGCAGAATGTATAGCATTCTAGCATGTATAGCAGCTAGTAGTGTTCGATCGAGTACGAGTATTTCGAATACCGTAGTATTTGATTGAACACCTACTCAATCGAACACTACTCGCTCATCTCTACACTACACCCATAGATAACAAAAGCGATTCATACATTCCCTTTATTAAAACCATTGGCCTTTAAGATATCCAAAGCCTAATAAGGTTGCATTTGGTGTTTGTGTTCGACGCTGCATGCTGGAAGCGCCCTTCTATTTAAAGACCCAGCGCTTGTGGTCTCCGTCTTAGACCGCTCAAGAGGGATGTCGACTCACACTAATTGGTGCAGGCCTATTCACCCCGTCATGTCTGTATCGCTGATTCCAGTGTAGTTGAAAGTGGACAGATGAAAGAGCACTGCACTACACCCAACCATCCCTCCAGCTACTCCTCCTGTGCTAACACGACTAGCTCAGCTTGGCTATTTCTTAGTACTACTAACACGCTCAGCTCGGCTATTCCTTAGTGTAATAGCCGATCTGAGTGTGTTAGTAGTACTAAGGAATAGCCAAGCTGAGCGTGTTAGTCTGTTGCATATCTGCCATATCTGCCATCTCTCCTACATCTCCTACACACTCAGCTGGCTATTCCTTAGTACTACTGACACGCTGGGCTCGGCTATTCCTTAGTGTAATAGCCGATCTGAGCGTGTTAGTAGTACTAAGGAATAGCCAAGCTGAGCGTGTTAGTCTGCTGAATATCTGCCATCTCTCCTACATCTCCTACACACTCAGCTGGCTATTACTTAGTAGTACTGACACGCTCAGCTCAGTTATTCCTTAGTGTAATAGCCCAGCTGAGCATGTTAGTAGTACTAAGGAATAGCCCAGCTGAGCATGTTAGTACTACAAACCCCAAACCCCCCAAACACTATGACAGTTTTGGAAATGGCATTGAGAAGGTGTGTGATGGGTGGAGCTATTGACTTCACCATATTTATCATAACTATGCCAGTTATCTAGTATAAATGATGCCTAAAATTATACACCAGCTATGAGCAGGCATAGCTGCACAACCTACCAAAGGAAATACCTGATTAATCACAATACCTGTGCCTCATCATAAATCTGGCAAATCCATGCATGTTAAGTCTGTGTTATATCCAAACTAGACATACCTCTGGTCCAAGTGTCTACTGTAATAGATTTTGCTCAATTCTGTTAACAGCAACTTAGTCAAGATGGCCACCTTTAAAGAGATTCAATCATTAAAATGGATTTTTTTTCTCCCTAACAAATAGAAATAGCCTTAAGAAAGGCTATTCTTCTCCTGCCTTTAGATATGTTCTCCACGTCGCTGTTCTGTAGATATCCCAGTTTTCTTCCATATGTAAAGAAATCTGTGTTTGGATTCCATCCGGGGGAGTCCACATGGGGACCCCCGAATGGAATACCAAACGCAATTTCAAGCACTGTGCTGTAAAAGCACATGGACCCCATAGACTATAATGGGGTCCGTGTGCTTGCCACCCTCTGCCCGCACGAATCATGCAGACAGAAAAGTAGATTGGGAACCACTTTCCTGTCTGCAAGATCCCTTTGGAGATCTGACGGCAAGCACATGGACCCCATTATAGTCTATGGGGTCCATGTGCGTTTACTGCACCACCGCTTGCAATTGCATTTAGTATTCCATTCGTGGGGGTCCTCATGTGAACTCCCACAGACAGAATCCAAACTCAGATGAGAACGAGGGCTTAGGGAGAACAAAATCCGTTTTAATGATTGAATCCCTTTAAAATAATTTGAAGTCCATAGAAACCAATCACAGAAAAGCTTTAAAGGGGCTCTATCAGCAAAATCATGCTGCTAGAGCCCCACATAAGCTTCTACTACAGCTACTGCGCATGTGCCCAGGCTATCACTGTCCATTCGCGAGCGCTGGAAGAAGACGGGACCGGAGAAAGAAGAGGCGGGGAAGAAGCTGAAGACACACCCTGAATGCCCGCCCAGCATGCACGTTCGGTAAGTAGAGCACATTCTTTTTTAGGTTATTATTTTAAAACGGGGGGGGGGGGGGGGGTAGTTTAATATAACTTTTACGGTGCCTGAATAGCCTTTTTAAAGGCTATGCACGCATATGTGGGGCTCTAGCAGCATGATTTTGCTGATAGAGCCCCTTTAATTTTTCAAGAGGCAAATTTGAAATGTATTACACAGAGGGATAAAATTAAAGCAACAAGCTTTTTGTATGTTGGAATTTACAAGAACAGGGCTTTTTGTACAAAATAAAGAATACAGAATATTTGTGATAAATGTGCTCCACTTAGAAACTGCATTTCACAATGGGTGATGTAGGCTGAAACCCTTGGGTGTTTATGCCGTGGGAAAGTCCGGTAGGAAGAGTCAGTTATTCGGATATGAGCCATGTTTGAGCGTAGTCCTTGAAAGTCGACCAGGCTGACTACAAAACACTGTATTATGTAGCGTATAAAAACATCAGTGTTGTAAGCGAAAGGATAAACTATAAACTACATTAACTTGTTTGGCCAATTGGAAGAGGACACATTTTCTGACAGGCTCTTCAGTGAGAACGTCAATAACCACAATAATAGAATTTGGGGCTCAGAAAACCATGTGCCTTGAGAACATATAAATGTATTCTGTGCTATGATCTGGCCCAATGTTTACAGTCCCTTCTTTTTTTTGCCACTGGCCTCTCCAAGTTGGACGTGTTGAAGGAATGGTTTATGCCACAGGTAGACTATATTTGACCGAATTTCTTCTATCAGCAAGATAGTGCACCTCCACATTTCCATTTCAATCTGCAATTACCTGAATGAAGCTCTACAATTGTACAACAATCCACCAATGCAGTAGCTGTCTTCCATGGTCACCAGAGCGAGAACCCTGTGACTTTTTGGTGGGTCTACACACGGACGCAGTCCATTTGGCTCCCTCAACTTCAGCATCTGAATGGTCTGAGACTACAAATCATTAAATCAGTGGAGTCAGCATCTGAGGATATGCTGTGACAGTTTTGGATAAATGTGGACATCTGCCATGTCACCATTGAAAATCTCTTTTATGTTAATACATTTACCTTATATTCTCTCAGCTATGAATAAGGGAGGTTATAATTTTGCATTGTTCTTTTCGAAATAAACCTGTATGTTAACTTCAGTCTATTATCTGTGTATGGAAAATATTTTTATTATAATCCTTGAATAAATTCATATAGAACTATTTTTCTGTAGAAATAATCTCTCTGGATCTCCAATACAATAAACATTTCTCAGGCAATAAGTGTTGTTTCAGATTTAGGAAACCGATTAAGCAGCCTTACTTGGCAGATGCAGAGCATAAGGAAACAAACAAAAAGGTCACTGTGAGTTACTGTTGCAGTGAGTAAACTTGGTATTTTTATTTGCACAAATTCCTGCCTGCATGTTATAAATGTCTGATAGATTAGAAGTGTTTTCTTGAAGGATAAAGCTAAACATGCGGCAATATTCCTCTTGGGAAAATATACCTAGAGTATAAAAGAGTATTATATTTTCAGAGTATATTTTTTGATTGGTGCAGTGCTAATCAAACGATAAGTACTTTGTGAATTTTACATAAGGAAAGGGTTTTATAATACAGTTCCTTATTTTTACAAGAATGTTTTAAGCGACAATAAAAGAACACTTGTTTCTATTTTGTACTAGAACAGAGTACTGCTGTTCCTTCATTCTTTGAATGCTTTAGTTGAAATGCGTTAGTGTATATGATACTATGAGTATTGTACAGTACATGTAATAAAATGGAGAATTCAGCATTTTCTCTTTTCTTAAGATGCCATTTGCTCTTCCATGTGCTGAGATCTTCTTTGATTTGTAAATCAAAGACTCAGTGATATGTTGTAAAGAATGTAAGTCTGTTTGGAAATTGTTGGACATTTTCATAGCAATTACATCATCAAATGAGAATTCATACAAAATAATACTCAAAAGCCCAGTGGAAAGAAAAATGTGGCAGCAAAGCTAGTAGTGAAAATGAGGAACAAAAGAAATAAGAGCCGTTCCAAGTTCTTTGCAATGAACAAATGCTTTTGCCAAAAATCTTTGCCAAAATTGTAACATATCACAAAGCAATTTCCCAAGCTCAAGTTCACACACAAAAAAGGGTAGGTAAGGTAAGCCAAGAAGTACTAATAGTTAGACGGTGTAATTAGACAGGCCCCAGATTTTTCAGTTGCTAATGCTAGATGAAAAACCTGGTGTATCTTCAGATTGTCTAGTTTATGTTTATACCACCTTTTAGTTTCCTTACTTACTTTACACAATTGTACAATACTTGTCTTTGGCATTTTTGGCGCATTGTGGCGTATTTAAGCCAGGCCTCTTATCTCAGAGAATCCACCCACATGTCTGGCAGGTAACAACATTTTAGCCCAAGCTACATGCACTAGGATGCACCAAAGATGTGCCATATTGTAGTAGAGATGTGGTGCATCTTTGATACGATGTACAGTATCTAATCATAAACACAGTAAATCTGGGCCATAGTCTTCATCTCCAAAGCTTCCGTAATACTAACATAGAACATGTTCCCAACTATACATGTCAGTTCTGAAACATCATGCATCAAGTCCTGGATTTGCCTGTAGTAGCTGCTCTTTGATAAACCCATATGTCTGACCTCCTTCCAATTTATTCAATATTCATACAATATACTAATACACGCAACCTCCAATCCATTCCAATATCTATAAAAAAAACCTTTAGTTTGCCAATGATAAGACATGAAAAATCATGATTTACGTGTGCAAACAAAAGAGCAGACATCAGACTCAATGAACCAGCTGGTCGCATACCTGCCCTATTCATTAGCAAACATTCATTCATTTCCACAGGGTCTGAAGACTAAAATCTGAACAGCAGCTGTACTTCAAGGAAGAATTCATCATGTAGATCTGGAGATCCTTATTTCTTTATCTAATCTCTTCATGACTGAGGGGTGTTGATATTAAATGTGAAGCTTAGATCAATTAATTTTGCAAATATTACTAGAGTAGTCAGGCTTCAAACATAAAGGTATAAAATTTTACATTTTGGGGGAAGAATCAACAAATGGGACAAAATTTATTGGATATTTAAAACTTTTTTAACAAAGAAAAAACTGAAAAATTGAGTGTGCAAAATTATTTGGCCCCAGTGACGTAACTACTGTAGAGGCAGCGGAGGCAGCTGCCACAGGGCCTGGGCCATTAGGGGGCCCGGTGACAGCCGCTACCGCTGCATTTTTTTTTTTTTTTTTTTTAAATAGGCCGTTACGGGCCCTATTCACTTGCTGATCCTGGCTGGGCCGGGATCGGTAAGTGACACCGCGGGCCCCACAAATACTATCATTATACTCGGGGGTCTTTGCAGACCCCCAAGTATAATGATCGGCGGAAAGGGAGAGGAAAGAAACATAAAAAACACTGTTACTTACCTCTCCACGATCCTGCCAGGCCTCCTTCCTGACATCCTTTCTGACATCTCTGACGTCACATGAACCCGGCCTGTGTCCCGGGGTCATGTGACGTCTGACGTCATTTCAGAAGGACGGCAGCGGAGAAGACAGCGTAGGAGCCGGGGACAGGTAAGAAACAGTAATTTTTTATGTTTTTATTCCCTTGGGTCTCCGATTATTATACTCTGGGGTCTGAAAAGACCCCAGAGTATAATAATTATTTATGGGTGTCCACTATGGGGTATAATACTGTGTGCAGGGGCCACTATGGGGAATAATACTGTGCAGGGGACACTTTTGTTGATGATACTGTGTGCAGGGGCCACTAATGGACATAATACTGTGTGCAGGGACCACTATGGGCTATAATACTGTGTGCAGGGGCCACTAATGGACATAATACTGTGTGCAGGGACCACTATGGGCTATAATACTGTGTGCAGGGGCCACTAAGGGACATAATACTTTGTGCAGGGCTTACTAAGGGACATAATAGAGTGCTGAGGAGGGGGTCGGTCGAGGTCTTTGACGTCTGTGTCGGTTGGGGGGGGGGCCATGTCAAAAGTTCGCCACGGGGCCCCGCTATTCCTAGTTATGCCACTGTTTGGCCCCCTTGCGTTCATACTTCGTAGTGCCACCTTTGCTGCGATTACAGCTGCAAGTCGCTTGGGGTATGTCTCTATCAGTTTTGCACATTGAGAGACTGAAATTCTTGCCCATTCTTCCTTGCAAAAAGCTGGAGCTCCATGAGGTTGGATGGAGAGCGTTTTGAACAGCAGTTTTCAGCTCTTTCCACAAATTCTCGATTGGATTCAGGTCTGGACTGTGACTTGGCCATTCTAACACCTGGATACGTTTATTTGTGAACCATTCCATTGTAGATTTTGCTTTATGTTTTGGATCATTGTCTTGTTGGAAGATAAATCTGCGTCCCAGTCTCAGGTCTTTTGCAGACTCCAGCAGGATTTCTTCCAGAATGCTCCTGTAATTGGCTCCATCCATCTTCCGATCAATTTTAACCATCTTCCCTGTCCCTGCTAAAGAAAAGCAGGCCCAAACCATGATGCCACCACCATGTTTGATCGAATGTTTCCTACCCCTGAAACGAGCATTTCCCCCCATAGACTATAATGGGGTTCGAAATCCATTTGAACAGTCGAACAGTGTGCGGCTGTTCAAATCGGATTTCGAACCCCGAATATTTTAGTGTTCGCTCATCTCTAATATTTATGTTTCATGCCTGAAAAGTGACAAAAGGTTGAAAAGTTCAAGGGGCCGAATACTTTCGCAAGGCACGGTAAATTGAATTTCTGAAGCCTATTCCAAACACTATAAGATTAAAAGTAAGCATTAGCTTTGTAACTCTCACAAGGTAAGTTGAAGTGCAGCAATGTTCTACCGCTCTATCAGCATCAGATACAGTTTGAGAGAAACAAGCTCCATTTAGTAAATAGTTACATGCAGTTTTTGCATTCTCCATATTTCCCATGGCATTAGCTATGTCACTGTGATCCATATAGCAAGCACATTTAAGAGTCTTTTTTTTTCCTGTTTACTTCCAGACACTTGTTAGATAGAGATAACTAACATCTTTTTTTCTAAAATGATTTCCACTGAGGCTGGTAAACTGAGAAAATGTAATATGCAACCTGCATCTTTGTATAATTACAAGAATTTCTGCTTTGAGAAGTAACAGCTGCACCATTTTATCTTGGTTGATAATGGGAATAATTTCCTGTAGGGAAAAGAACACTGAAATGTGATTTTTTTTTTTTGCTTTCCTCAAAGCTTGACTGTTTCAGCCCACTATGAAATAAACTATGAAACTTGTTCTTCAGGGCTTCTTGAGAGCAGTACTGCATTGAATATGTAGTTGGCCATGTTGAAGAAAGAAATATTTTTGCCTAGGGAGATTTGTCTACCATATGCCAAACAGTGGAATGTTGGCTAGGAAGGAAAGAGAATGCTAATAAGAATTAACATCTTGGGCACCACAACATTGTGTGATTTTAGAATGAATCTCTTGCCATCTGTGTATATTTTGCTTATAGACATAAGTCTATTCAACTGCATTCCTAAATGTTTCACTGAATTTAGTGACTTCACATACGGGTGTCACAACTTGCCTTTACCAAAATCTGATATACAAAATCGTTGTAAAGTTTGTAAGATCTTTGCACATCCAAATACATTATCTATTATGACAGAGTTTTATATGAGCATCATATTGGGGTGCGTGTGCTGTAGACATGTGCCTATAATAGTAAAATTAAGAGTTCGTTGATTTATATATTTATCTAAAAGCCAAATTATTCCAAGATTTCAAATACAGGTAGAAGAGGAAACTGTAATACAAAGACACATGCAATAACTACATAACCAAGAGAGTAAACAAATGATAAAAAGGGATATGGGTAATGGTGGCACATGTCAGCCTCAGTTTTCCACTTGAGGCCAAACTCACACTTGATCTTGGACATTCTAGTATTTTTAATGTCAAGAATGATATGAAATGTAATAGTGAGTAAGTAAAAGTGTTTTACTCCTTTTCCCCATGATCGTCTTTGTAGGCAGGCCACTTCCTCACCCAGCATATGGGTATCATCATTATCATTGTCATCACCATCACCTCCTCCATGCCAATGCCCGTCATCATCTATATAAAGGAATGTGTGTCCAGTAAACAGCAATCTGCACTCATCTGGCTGGTCTGCAACTGGTGGTGTAGTTATTGCTGTGCCACTTAGTGGAATACACTGTGTTTCTCCAACTGATGGCAGTGCATAGTCTCGATGGAAAATACCTATTTGCCATTATTTCTCTGATGGTGTGCACCAAATTTTTCTCGAAATTATGTCAATTGTCATTGTGGTATGTGTTCCTATACAGGGATAATCAGTAGGATAATCGAGATTCTTTTCTGCCTGTCAAGTGCTGTTCACATATTCAAAGAATCCATTCCATTTAAGAGTATTTTCTTGCTTTTTCAAGTGGAAGGCCAGGCCTGCTGATACTGTGTCACAATTTTTTCTTCAAATCTTATAATTGTTCCTCATTGGTGCTGGATCTGGGTGGCTTTTTTATTAAGTCAATTCTATATTGCTTCACTTTTCAAGTGGCGGGAACGCTGACAGGGTGCCACAAGTTTTTCTTCAAATTTGATAGTTGGCAGTGACACTTTTCTTTGCCACCCTGTTGGCCTAATAACAAGAAAATAGAACAAATACCACCACCAATTTTTCTGTGACATTCTACTGCCATAAAGGTCTAAATAAATAAATAAATATATATATAATTTTTATTTTTTATTTTTTTATTTAAAAAAAACAAGTCAAAATGGGCTGTTTTTTCCTACAAAACCATTATTATTTGTAATATATCCACCATGGGTGTCTAAAAAGAAACACAACAAAGATTTTTAGAGCATTTTAAATGTAGAGAAACAAAGGGAATAACAATATATATGAATATATGGACATATTTGTTCTTCCTCTTTTTGCTCAACAGTCTGGGAATTTCTTAACTGTGGTTTTATTGCAATACTATTGTCTTACTACAATATTATTATCTGTATATTTATTGATACTTACTTTATGTTATTCTCTACTTTTACAGCCTGATAAAGGGTGGGTTAAACTTGAAACGTATTGAGTGTTGCTTTAATAAAAGCGCTGCAGGAAAAAACACAATGCGTTTCTGTCACGGTTAATCACACAGCACTTTTTCTCTGTAGCCCGCTATGTGGAGCCTTAGCCTAAAATAAAGTTTTTTTTCTGCTGCAGAGAAAAAAATACAGCAAAAACTTAATGAGAAACGCAGCAGGAAAGAAACGCAACATGTTTGCGCTGCATTGTTTCTGTGTTTTGCTATGTGGGGTCTTAGTCTTCAGACAGATTTATATACAGGAAGGTATTTATGAAACTATCTTGGCTATGTTACTCATAAAAACCAATTACAGAAAAGCTTTGTGATAGCGCTCTTGTAAAATGAAAGCTGGACTGTGATTGGTTTGTATGAGCAAGCAGGACAGTCTGTCTTTTAGATTTTAGACCACTTTTATGCTTTGCCTTATAGCTACATTGTTCCGCGCTGTTTTTTTCCATTCATTTTTTTTTTCTTTTTGCAAACTGTGTCATAATTTGGGTATGACTTTTCTTGAAGCCTTCTCTAAAGTGAAAAAAAAGAAAAAAAAAAGTCTGTCATAAGATGACTTACCAAGAAGTTCACCACAAAATAACACATTTTTTTAACAGTCTCTAAAGAATGCCACGAAACGATTCTGCTTAAGGGAAGCCTTATTGTGCTATTGAAGGTTAGAATAATTTTATAATTCTAGCTATAATTTGCATGCTGATGTAAACCTACAATGAATGCCACGCTTGGCATACCGTACTATTTTAATACATTACCCCCACAGCTCTTAACAACTTTTGCTTAAAAGAAGCATAGTATTGATGAAAAGCTATTTAGTCATTAAGCTGTTAAATAATATGCATAAAACCATTACTTATACATTTCTAATGTAGCTTTTAAGCATTTTAGGGGTTTTAAACTAATAATATATATTGGTCAATGCATTTTTACAATAGACTACAGGCTCCCTGCTGTTTAATGTACTGACTGCTACAGTGGAAAAGTTTCTAAGAATTGATATTTAGAGACCTTCAAGGAATGGAGGGAAGTATTCAGCTTTAATGTAATTGTACTCACATGCACATAGACTGCAATGGAGTAAAAAGATTTAAGTAGAAAAATCTGACACATGAAATAACATAATGTCACAATGTCAGTTTAACGTCATAAAGTGCCTAAGATGCAAAAGCAAAAAGAAATGTGAAGTTAACAAAAAGTAAGTAAAAAAAAAATAAAATGCATATGTATATCTGTATAAGTATATAAAAGTATCCCTTGGGCTTGGTTGACCTTGCTCGTATGTGTATAGGCACGGTCAGATATTCTATGCTTCTCCATGTGAGGACAGCATAGGATGAAAGGTGAAATGCTGGATATAGATGTTTCCATGATTTAAAGGGATCCTATCATTAGAATCCCTTTTTTTCTAACTAACTTGTAGGAATAGCCTTAACAAAGGCTATTCTTCTCCTACCTTTAGATGTCTTCTCCGCCGCTCGGTAGATATTCCGTTTTCCGTCTTTATGCAAATGAATTCTCTCGCAGCACTGGGGGCGGTCCGCAGCATTCATACAGCACTGGGGGCATCCCCAATGCTGCGAGAGAACTCTCCAGTGTCGCCTCCATCTTCTTCCGGAACCGGCCTCTACGCATCGACTGCCAGCCTGGCTTTCAATCTTATACGCATACACAGTTGGCTCTGCCAGCGGGCCTGGGGCAGAGCCGACTGCACCTGCGTGCAGCCATTTTTTTGTGGCCACTTACTACAGGAGCTTGCGTAAGCAGCCACAAAAAGATGGTCGCACGCAGGTGCAGTCGGATCTGCCCGAGCCGACTGCACATGCTTTGAAGATTGAAAGCCAGGCCGGATGATGACACGTAGAGGCCGGTTCCCAAAGAAGATGGAGGCGGTGCTGGAGAGTTCTCTTGCAGCATTGGTGACGCCCCCAGTGCAGCAACCTCCGGAGTTGGACCATTCATTTGAGCCTACTCCAGAGGGAGAAGCCGCGACTGTCAAAAACTGCGACAGTCGTGGCAGTCAGATTTTGGCCTGAGAGTGACGCGGCTCCCTGCGTCACTGTCGGTGCCAAAATCCGCCCTTCTGTTCCCTGTGTGAACTAACCCTAAAGTATATTCCAAAAACAGCAAATGAAAATGCTTGACATAATAAAGAAGTTTATTATATACAAGATTGTGAGCAATGGTCTATGTTAAGAATACCATTTAGGCACTGTACTGAAGCACTTACATGTTGCTCAGTGTATAATGTAAACTACAATATAAGTGCATTTTATTGTTTTGCTTTTCTTTGAATGGTCATTGTATCTACTCTATGGACTTTCTGCTTCAATTATAGTTATATGGAAACCGCCAGCATTTTCGTAGGTGTAATTGACATGAATCGATTTCCAAAACCGCAACAGTTGTGCAAATCATATCCTGTCCATTGTGCGTATTTTTCCAATGCAGGGACTATAAAACACTGTGTTTTTTTCAACCATGGTCAAAACCCATAGACGCTCCTACATAAAGAGATTTGTCCATCTCCCTGTCTCACCTTTTCTTCTCACTTCCTGTATTCCTCAGTAAACTTGTAGGTGGGCTTTGACTGTTTGATGAACAGGACGCAGTGAAGTACCTCAGTAGACAGACTTTACTTTTATCATGAGATATTATTTATTATGATTACAAGAAATCTAATGGACTCTTTGTGTTATCTTTGTGTTTTTGTAGAGAGATAATAACATTGTCTGATTCTTTATCAGCAAACTGCAATTAGCTGTACTAATTGTCCTGCAGGCAGAGTAGTGGGAATACTCAGCCTTCAGACTGCAATGACTTCTAGATCTGTCCTGACTTATCAGATACACGTCCTGCACCAAGGAAACACTGAATAAACAACAGAAGGAGTAATCTAACATAGCAGGAAAACAAAGCTGCATTGCTAAAGCAGTGTATTTAGGAAAATCTTGAATTTACATAATCTAGCAGAAATTAGATTGCAAGCCTAAGCAAACACAGGTGTAAGTGGATACATGCTGTGTACAGGTTTTCTTGTTGGTACTATACAAACAAATGAATATACAACATGTTTAATATAAAAGTAATTGTTAAAATAAATATTTTGCTATTCTTTTATTAGGTTACTAAAACCAGAGAGCAAACTATATCACTTTTTTCTAGTATGTTTTTATTTTCAGATTTTAGATTTTTTAATTCTATTCTCTGTACATTATTATGGGGTTTCCATCTTGTCTGAGCTTCTCCTCTACTTTGCTCAGTGAATAACAATTAATAATATGCTTCACATCATAGTCATGGCCATAAGCAGCGATATTCTGAAGCCACTTATGGTTAGGATTCTCAGTAGGTGTTTTCTTCACTGCCGTAATGCTTGCTACTGTTGCTTTTAGGTTACCAGGCTGACATTTGAAGCTTCCTCCGACTCTGTAGCTAATAAGAACTCTGTGAGACTGAACCAATCAGCAGCTGAGGAGGGATATTTAAGTCTGTTCAGTATTTCCCATGTACCTGCTATTAGTTATTTGTACTAAATTAGGCTCTAGTGCTCTGTTATACCTGTTTCAGTGCTGTTATACTGACGTTGGCTTGTTTACTGGATGTTTCCTTGTCTTCTGATTTTAGCATTGATTATGTACTATTGGATTAACCTAGTTATTGATATGTTTACTCTTTTGATTTATTTATCTTTCTCTTGTTTTGACCTGCTTTGTGAGTATTGCTTTAGATTCTGGTTTTGATTTAAGATTCTAGAGGCATCTGTTTTGTACACAAATGTTCAGGGGTGATAACCTGGGCCTCAGACCCTGCAAAGACCATGCATCATTGCAGCAGCCTCTGGTGACATCCTCAGAGCAACTTTATATTATATCTTCCAGTGCTGTAGCAGTAGCTTAGGTAGTATTACTGCAATATAATAATAATAATTGAGATATATAGGATATCTTTCTAAGCACTCACTGTGGTGGTGGGATTGGGATCAGATAAGCTGTGACATCACCTATTGTCAGTAGTGAGCGTAATGGGTGTCAAATGTCTATAGAGGCGTTAAATGTAAAAATAAATCATCTAAAGTTTAAAAAATAGATCATTTTTGGTGACACATCCCCTTTAATTCATGTAACATTTAGAATTTGTCATACAAAATTAAGTTCAATCCAATGAAATTCTTGAACTTGAAGGCATGGTTTGCCACATCCAGCCTTTCTGGCGTTCAGATGTATTGCTAAATTGAATCTACACTGTATGGCCAAAGTGATGTATGGGTATAATTCTCTTATAGTGACCCCCACACAGAATAATGTCCTTCATGATATAGTGCTCCTCCCACAGTATAATGCCCCCAAAGTGCCCACCACACAGTGTAATGTCCCAAGAGTGGCTCCAACCTAGTACACCATCTCCATAGTGGTCGCCAAAAGGTATAATGCTTATGTTGTAGCATAATGTTCCATTTTGCCATTAAAAAGCCAGTAATGATGACGTCCTATCACTTCAGTCTCTTGAAACTGAAGGCACAATGTAGTGATGTCCACGTACCTACATCCAAGCAGCTGACAACACTGGCATGTAGTGGATGCTTCTCCATTGCGTTCAACTCTATCTGTGCCCTCAAGAAACAATGTCTATTACCCAGGACATAGTTGTATGCCAGACATAATGGGGTGCACAGCTTCCAAAAAGTTTCACTTTTGTCAGTCCACAAAATATTTTCCCCAAACTCAAGACTTTTTTCGGTCTTTGCGTTGTTTGCGATTTTGTAAAAAGCCACTGCACTCCTATAGAGGTTGGTGCACTGACAGGGTTTCACCCCAATGCAAACAAAAACTTATATCAGACGCTCAGGAATTTGTGCAAAAAGTGAATCCAGCTTTTATTTATACCAAGAATATACAACCCATAAAAAGGGTAAACAGTTTTGGTTTTTCAGTCCTAGCGGTGAATCTTCATCTGACCTGGATTGCCCATAATGATAATAGTAGAGGAGGAGATATGAAAACAAAGTGTCTGTAGAAGTAGCGGGTGTATACTGTACACAGTATAGGGTGCATAGGAGCCAAGTAAAATATCTCTCACTGTAGTTAGCTGGAGTCCCAAAGCCTTATAAATAAATTTGTATCCTTTTCCAGACTGATAGATTTCAATGACAAAGGGGTTATTATTATTTTTTCACATTGAGCCAGGTTGTTTGGAGTAGCTTTTTTAGCACTTAATAAACTACATCTGCAATAAATGATATGCACAACTGTATGAGAAAGAAAGTCACATCATATGGCGAGCATAACCATAAGCCTGATAAGTACCAACCATCTAAAGAAGGTGAAGCTACTACAGAAGTGTCGCTTGGAAAAGGATACTACATTGTCTTATTGCAAAAGAGGTGATGTATTCTACTCGGCCTTCATGACTAGCAGAGTCTCACTAGAATGATTTACAAAAGCATATACATTATACAGGCTTGTATACTGTATATACAGGAGAGTAACTACCAGGGTAGCAATGGTAGCCGCTGCCACAGGGCCTGCGACATTAGGGCGTCCGGTTGGCCCCTGATGTGTGTGTGTGTGTGTGTGTGTGTGTGTGTGTGTGTTTTTAATAGACTGTTACCTGCTGGAGTAACTCCAGCAGGTAATGGGACCTATTTACTTACCAATCCATGCTCCAGCTCACGGCCACCTGCTTTCCCCTTCTGCGGATGCAGCTGTGAGCAGGAGCTGGGATTGGTAGGTGAGGCTATCATTATACTCTGGGGTATTTTCAGACCCCAGAGTATATCAATTGGAGGGCCAGGGGAGGTGAGATAACATAAAAAACACTGTTACTTACCTCTCCAGCAGGCTTCAGGCCTGTTTGGTGATGTCACAGATGTCATGTGACCCAGGTCAGGTCAGCGTTATAATGCTTTGCGACACTGGCCTGAGTCAGGTGACGTCTGGTCCAACAACAAAGAGATCTGCGGGGAGTGCGCCGGAGCCAGGGAGAGGTAAGTAGTAAGTAACTATTTTTTTGTGTTTGTATCCTCCCCTGTGTCTTTGATCATTATACTCTGGAGTCTTAAAAGATAGCCCTTAATAATTATTCATGGGTGGTCCACATTGGGGCATAATACTTTGTGAAGGGGCCACTAAGGGGCATAATAGTGTGTGCAGGAGCCATTACAGGGCATAATAGTTTGTGCAGGAATGCGGCTTGTGCGGTGGGTCAGCGGAGGGTCAGGGGACCCCATGTCAAATGTTAGCTTTATGGCCATGCCATTCCTAGCTACGCCACACAACATAGAATAGCCTAATAGAATAAATGAAAATAACAAAAATGTTTTAGATCAAAAGCTTACTTTTTAGGATTGTATACTACCTTCTTTAGCATCATTTTCAGTTCTCCCTAGTGTGACTCTGTAATGTTGAATGCAGGAGACTGTGATGGCCAGAACTTTCACTTTCATCTACTGCATTCACTGAAGATTTAACTTGGCCCTATGATTGGACAGTCCAATAAGAACAGACAGTTATGTAATGATAACTACCGGACCAATATTTATAAATGGTTAAATGGTGTTCTGCAGAATCCTTCATAGTTTCAAGCAATGTACGCAGATCCAACAACTTTTAACTCAAAGGGGTTTTCTAGGACTATATCAATAATTTCACATGGGACACCTCAAATAGTAGATTGAGGAGGTGAGAGCCATTTCCTCATCTCAGGCCAGCAAACGTCACGTTCACTGGTCACATTGCTTTGCTGCAGCTTAATCTCCTGGAAATTAATGGAATTGAGCTGCATTACCAAGCATATCCACTATAAAACAACATATGGTACTTTGCTTGGCATGCAGGGAAAAGGCAACCACATTTTTTTGATCTCTGTGGTCTCTTCAAACATCTGATTGCTGAGGGTGCTGGAGTCAGAACCCCACTGATCTGATATGTATGACCTAGGTCTATTGTAGTCCTTGCAAACCCTTTTAAGCAGTGGTTAGCTATGTGTTAAAGTTAATGGTTCTTTTTCCCTAGAGAGAAGTTCCATTGAAAGTGAAGGTCTTTTCATACATTTTGTTTTTAAAACTAAATTGTACATTTAGTTATTTATATATGTCAAGTGAGTAGCACATTAAGGGTCCATTCACACGGAGTAACGTGAGGCGATTTTTGTGCTTATTTTTACGGCCGTAAAAAGACGTTTCCATTGAGTTCTATAGTAAAATACAGGCGTTTTTACACCTGTATTTTTTTACATCCGTTATTTTACGTACGTAACAATAAGCACAAAAAACGCCTCGCGTTACTCCGTGTGAATGGACCCTAACACTATGCCTCTCTCAACAATGCCACATTGAGAACAACAGGAACTGGCTAACGTAACTTAAAGTAGCAATACAGGATGACCAATAAAAAGATTTTTTTTTGTCCTCTGACCATTTTTATTCAGATTGACTTGATAATTACGAAGACCTTAAAAATGTGTATTTAACTTGAATAATATGTTGTCTTAAAAAAATCATAAGATTTTGCATAGTCTAACATACTTGCAGTAAAGATATACTAGGTACCATAAAAATGAAAATATTAAGAAAATTCTAAAAATCCCTAGTATTTACAGTCATATCTTACTAGACTAATAAATATATAGAGGACTTGAGTGCAGAAAGTTCTAGGCTAGAAAGCTATAAAGTCCCTTAGTAAACATATACTGTACCTAAAGCGTAACTTTTAATGATGAAAAAGAATATAAAATAAACCAATTCCCATGCGTTTCCCCATAATCTGGTTCATCAGGGAACAATATCTATGCGAGCAACATTCAAGAATCTCCATCCTGATGATGGATCAGGTTGGCAGTGACCATTGAACCATCATCAGAATGGAGCTTCATGAATGTTGCTCCCATAGATATTGTCCCCTGATGAACCAAATTATGGGTAAACACATAGGAACTACTTTATTTTGAAAACATTTTTTTTTTTAGCTGCCTCAGGATTCCGTTCCTATTCTTGGGCCCTATTTATTGACTGAGTAATGCAAATCGACTTTTTCAAGACTGTTTCACTCTTTTTCACAGTCTGCAAACTACTTTGTCTTATTAGACTACATATCTCCCCTAACCTATTAAATCTAATATTACATCTAATAATTAGAGAATGGGACACGAATAATAAGTTGACAAGTTGAGGGATTGGTTCCACGTTATATTTTATCAGTGAACCTTTTTGTTTCTACTTAGGAGCTCTATATATACATATATATATATATATATATATATATATATATATATATATATATAATTTCACTTTAACACTCAACTGTGAATTTATCCATGGGTGGGTGAAAATCAGGACTTTAACTCTTTGTGGCCCCTGCGTTTATTAGATTTCTCTAAATTTACATAACTTTGAGATATCACTAGTAGGCAGTTCTTTCCTGTTTCTTTTCTTGTCCTTCCCATTCAGGATATAGGCAGCTATATTTGGGATATTTGCCTTATATCTAGCAAATATACTCCAATATCAGTTCGTCATTTTGGGATGTAGTTTGTGTTATAGAGTGATGGGTGTGGTCTGGGAACACAGATATGTCCCAGCCAGGCAGCTAAAGGGTGTTTGGTAAAGACCCACACCAGGGAGGTCAGCTGTGTAATCAAGACCTGATATTAGTCTGTGTGTGAAGAGTAGGAGTGTGGCACCACACTGACAGAGCTGACCTGTCCAGACCAAGCCTACAAAGCAGGTACTGTGCCACCCGTTGTTGTTGCCAAGGTGGAAATCTGGTAGCCAGACTCCTGTATAATCAGGGGAAAAGTTTCTTATGTTTAGTTCAGCCGAGAAGGTTTTTGTTTTGTTTGTTTGTGCCTCTGCAAAGGCAGTTTATGCACAAGAATTGAATTAATACTGAACTTAAGTGAAACCCAGTCTCTGTGTTCCTGTTTCCTGCACTGCTACGAGCATCTACCTGAGCGAATCCCCACATTTGTTATTTTATATTCTTTTTCAACAGTAAAACTTACAATTTAGATACATCTTTACTAAGGGACTTTGTAGCTCTCTAGCCTAGAACGTTCTATTTACCGATGATTAGTCCTTATTAATGGTAAGAAGTGCAGTAGGAGAGTGTAACTTCAAAGCATAAAATAAAAGACAACGTGCAAAGAACACTTCCAGGTTTAGAAGTAACGTGAAGAAAAGGTAAAATTGTAGCTGACAGCTTTATTGTCATCTCACAAATATTTTACTGTACTTTCCAGCCGAGAAAGGTCAGACGCCGCTGTAGCATTTATGTGTCTGGTAATGAAAAACTTATACAGAAAAAAATGCTAATTTGTTTTAAATAAACCTTATTCAAATCCTCTATCTTTAAAGTGAAAATTGCAGAAGGATTTGTTACAAAGAGATTAAGATAAAATATTGTGAAGAAAAAGCAATTTATAGAATAAAATGCATTTGAAGTCTCTACATAAAGCAGATAGCAGGAGTAATACCTTCTTAACCTACATTAAAGGGTTTGACTGTCCCCATGTAGCTTTTCAATGTGCTCAAATCAGGCGATAGACATTACAATAAAATGAATGCTTGTGACACCAGGATAAAGGCAATTAAATCTATTCATAAGTGAATAGGAAGAAAAGGAAAGAAGGAAAGGGGGAAAAATCATTTTCTAAAGTGACAGCATGACCTTGTCAGGGGCCATTTTATCTAGGGCCTGACCATTGATTTGACAGCGTTCTGTTGTAATTATTCGGCACTTCAATGAAAAGGTAATTATCATAAGGTAAGCTGGTGCCTGCCAAACCATGCCGTGATTTCTTCACTTCAGACAGCTGCTGGACTGCAGTTAAAATGTACATCATGTAAAGTAGCGACAGCCACTTCTCCATTCTTTCTTTTTGTTACTTTCGCAAATCCTGAGCTAGGAAGCTGTGTCCTGCGACTTACTACTTTATGACTAAAATAAAGAAAAGGTAAAATATAATCGTACTAGTCAACTCTGTCAGTAAAAGGAAACAATGAAAAGTAACACGACAAAGCGTATCTGTGGTTTCCGAAGAAGAGGTAAAGAGACCTATTTGCAATGTAAGAAGAGGGACCTATAATGCGTTCTGAAAAACTTTTTTTGTATTATTGCAGCCTTGTGCTAAAATAAAAATAAGAAAAAAAATCAAATTTTTCCCTATCATACTGCAGTACCTAATACTTCCAAAGTGAAGACAGAATGTTAGAAATATTTGCTAATTTATTGAAACGTAAAAACTAAAATATTGCTTTGGTATATACGTTCAGACCCTCACTACTTAGTTGAAGCATCTTTGACAGCGATTGCAACCTCCAGTCTTCTTGACTATGATGCCACAAGGTTTGCACACCTGGATTTGGAGATTTTCTCCCTTTATTCTCTGCAGATCCCCTCAAGCTCTGTCAGGTTGAATGTGGACTGTTGGAGGACAATCATTTCTAGAAATATTCCATTGGTTTCGAGTCAAGGTTCTAGCAGCTCTGGCTCGGCCACTCAAAGACATTCACAGAATTGGCCCTAAGCCACTCCTGCAAATGTCCTCCTGTCTTGGCTGTGTCTTGACTTTTTGGAAGGTGAACCTTCAGCCCAGTTTGAAGTCAAGAGTGCTACAGTTCAGGTTTTTATGAAGAATATACAGTAAGTCACCATGGGACCTAACCAAACTCCTAAATCAGTATTCATAGAAAAAAATATTGGATGGCACTCTGAAAATTAATCTTCAGATGATGCATTGTGGATAGTCACATCACAGAAGACAGTGTACAATTCAGTTATCCATTAATGCAACTTTTTGGGAAAAAAAATACCTTCATCAGGCTAGAAAAAAGAGAGGAGAGGGGAAAGATACAACAGTAAATCATAAAGGTATATACAAAACATATATACAAGTCTTTCAAAATGTGTCACAAATAATATTCGTTAAGCACATATATGATATCATGTATCACTGAACCAACCGGAACAGATACGGGAACTACTATTTGTTGAGACGGTTGCCGCTGAGTATCAGTTAATAATATCTATCACTCAAGTAGAGACTATATATAAAGTTCCTAGTAGCTATGAAATTATTAAAATGTCACATATGTTTTGCACAAAAATATAAAGAGAAATAAATGACAATTAACAATTGGAATATCAGGCAAAGAAATTTCCAGGGATAAGAACTCTTACAGGTAAATATATAGAGTTTCAGTGGATGAATCTGAAAATCATGAAAAATGAAAATAAATTCAAGGTCAATTAAAAGATGATGCCAATGTAAAGCAGAGATATCATATTATATGATATGATATAATTTTTTATGACTATGATTATGGTATGACTATGTCTGAAAATTTCACTTTAAAAAATTTAAATTTTTTACCAAAATTCATATTTTTTCATAAATAAATTTTCAAGTTATTGACCAATGTTTACCACTAACATGAAGTACAGTGTACAGTCATGAAAAACAATCTCAAAATCACTTGGGTAAGTTATTATCACATAAAGTAACACGTCAGTTTTTAATGATATTTTTAGATTGTATCCAAAAGGGGTTAATTACTGGCTATTTCTCCGTACAGACTGTGTTGGTGCGTGGTGTATTTTTATAACAAGAATGCATGTGGTTTTTATATAAATCGCACTGTGTGATCCCAGCCTAACAAGGCCAGTAATGATAAATAGGCTGTAATTATTCTTTGTTTCACTTACTTATAAGCAAAAGCCCCCGTGGCCCCAGATCTGACTGTAATTATAATTGCATTGGTAAACTGTGGGTCACCATCCTTAGATACTGAACTTCTCAGTGTTAAAGTACTCATAAATCCCTGGTAAACATCAGGCTTTATTTCTTTCTCTCTCATCACCAGGTTCACACTCACATCCCTGCTAAATGTATAAGTATTTTACTCTCCACCATGCAACATGGGTAACTACATTTACATTGTCTTTGTCTGCCATTGCCACATGCCTAAATGTAAATTATTTAGTCTCTTTGGAAGCAATCAAATTAACTCAGAAATGTGCATGACTACTCCACTGCTATATAACTATTTGTAGTTACTGATATATACAGTGCACATCTGGATTTACCCATCAGAGATCAGGTATGCTACAGTCAGTCATCTTCAAGTTTTTACCCTCCCACAGTAGTATATTCCTATTGATATTATTAATACTAACCAAGTGGTGCTTATGATATTCGTGTTCTGTTGATTATTAAACAGGGATAAATTAATTATTCCATTTAAGATTAAAGCCCCATGTTGAAGAAATGCATTTTTTGTGGGCAAATTTTGTTGAATTTTTTTGAGCCAAAGCAGGAGTGGATTGAGCAGAAGGTAGAAGTATAAGGACTTCCTATATAGTTCCTATTCCTGTTATTGCCATTCTTGGCTTTGGCTCGGTGCGACCATGACCAAGCCGTACAGGAGGGGTACAGGCCGTGTGACAAGCTGGAAATGGCCAGGGCCCTGGACCACAGTTGTCAAGCAAAGCCTTGTTCCCTAACCGCTATACATATTGTTAATGGACAGGGGCCTGACTTGGCCCCTTTCCATTAAATTCCAGCTCAGGGGAGGTGTATAAAAATAAAAAAATATTTATACTCACCTGTCCTGGGCTGAGCATCCACTCCGGTGCTCTTCCTGTGGCAAACACTATATTCTAGTGGGCTAAAGGACCTTTGATGATGTCATGACTTCATCAAAGGTCCTTTAGCCATCTAGGATATGATCAGACTCTTGTGTGGGATTTTATTCTGGATTGTACAGGACACTGTGGAAGCTGATGGAGTCTGATGGAAAGTAAGGAGGAGAGAAGAGAACATGCAGGCTGTGTGTGAGCAAGAGAGGGACATGGGGGTTCAGGCTGTGTGTGAACAAGAGGGCGACATGGGGATAAAGGCTGGGTATGAGGAAGAGGAGGATGTGTGGTGCAGGCTGTGTGTGAGTAAGAGGGAGAATTGGGGTGCTGGCTGTGTGTGAGCAAGGGGGAATGGAGTGGCGGCCACTGGTGAGTACATAATACTGTGTGGGGCCATTGTGAGCATATAATTATGTGTTGGGGCCACTATGGAGCATGTAATACTGCGTGGGTTTCCCTGTGGAGCACATAATATTGTATGTGGTGCACTGTGGAGTAAGTAATACTGTCCCAGTATTGTTTGCATGCCGAGTGCTGCGCTGCTCACTCACCGTATTCTTGATAACTGAAGTTGTAGGTACTAAAGCTGTGCCTCCTTCAAGTATCTGAGTTATCACTTTGGCAGCTGTAAACACCACTATCAAGAATTCAATCTAGGAAGGGGGCCCACAAAAGTTTTCAACCGGGCCCACAAGACGTTAGTTACGCCACTGTGCTTGTATGATATATTGTAATATCCTAAAAGACAAAGAAGCAGTTATGAGATGCATGTGCATTACAAATCCCTAAATCTCATCTGCATGTTGTCACTAAACTCCACAGTGCATTGCACATTTTAAAACCACAACATGTGGATTATTGTCGAAGTTTTACCTGCAGCTTTCAAACATGGCAATGCAAATGATTAGAGATGAGCGAACGCGTTCGATCGAATTGATATTCGATCGTTATCAGGCTGCTCGAGATATTCGATTCCAATTGAATACCACGAGGCAAACGCACTAAAAATTCACATCCCCTCCCACCTTCCCTGGCTCTTTTTTTGCACCAATAACTGTGCAGGGGAGGTGGGACAGGAACTACGACAACGTAGGCATGAAAAAAAAAGTTTGAAAAAGTAATTGGCTGGCTAAATCAAGCGACCTCCACTTTATACGAATGGTGGATTTCAGATTCGGTTCATATGAGACTGTGAACTATGTGACTGTGAGACAGGGATAGATGTACTGGCAGGGTTAGCTAGGAATTAGCTTTATTTAGGTAGGAATGTTACTCAAACAGCTCTTTGGGGCTCTATCTCATGGCAGCCCATTATATGCTAAGTGGGATCCCTGTCAGCTTGCGTTATGCGGGAGTTGACTTTTTCTCATAGGAATGCATTAACCAGCATTGATTGGCCAAATGCCATACAATGTACAGCATTCGGCCAATCAACACAGCTAGCTCTGCTGCATCTCAGGTGTAGCAGAGCTCAACGCAAGGCAGACTATGCGGCATCTCAGGTGTAGCAGAGCTCAGAGCATGGCCTGCTCTGCTGCATCTCAGTTGTAGCAGAGCACAGTGCATGGCCAGCTCTGCTGCATCTCAGGTGTAGCAGAGTTCAGCGCACGGCCAGCTCTGCTGCATCTCAGATGTAGAAGAGTTCAGCGCATGGCCAGCTCTGTTGCATCTCAGGTGTAGCAGAGCTCAGTGTACGGACAGCACTGCTGCATCTCAGGTGTAGCAGAGCTCAGCGCATGGGTAGCTCTGCTGCATCTCAGGTGTAGCAAAGCTGTGTCATCTCTGTTATACCTCAGATCGGACCATAATGGAGACTGCTGTGGACCGATCTTAGACTCTGCCTCCTCACAGACGAGCGTCCGGCAGAACCAGTGTTGATTGGCCGAATGCTGTACTCGGTATGGCATTTGGCCAATCAACGATGGTCAATGCATTCCTATGGGAAAAAGTCAGCTCCCACTCAGCTCCCGCTCAACTTTTATTATTGCATTATTAGTGGCGTAATACAGTGACTTGGGCTTGTTAGATGCCCCCAGACATGCTTCCCCTGCTGTCCCAGTTGCATTCCAGAGGTGTTTTCCTCATTTGCTGAGGTGTCATAGTGGACTTGGTGACTCTCCTGAGTCGAAGAATCGTTTCCCCTGAAACAAAACTTTTTTCCCCATAGACTATAATGGGGTTTGATATTCGTTTGAATAGTCGAATATTGAGGGGCTATTCGAAACAAATATTGAATATTGAATATTTCACTATTTGCTCATCTCTACAAAGGATGAAAGCTACAGCAGAGCTACAGGCATTTCTGTAGGTTCTCTGCAGTATAATACAACTATTTTTATTTGGATTTTTACTGATGCTAAGTCCACATTAGCATTGGCCAATCCATTGCTCTAGAGGACCAGAACACCAGACAGATAGTTTCCCTGTCGTCCTCAACAGCGGCACAATGTGGGGTATTTCTGCCCCTGTGTGCTGGTAGGACAGGCGGATATTTAATTAGCCAATAAGATGCGTGGCAGGCCCTATAAGAGGGCACAAGAACCTCCCCTCTGCGTGTTTTTTTCTGTCCTGTGTGGACAGAGGACAGGTGTGAGGACTTGTGTCCTCTTACAGGGCTCAGCTGTTGAGCTTGATGTTTTTGTCAAAATCACCCTCTTCCTATGGAGAGGGTGCTGGTTAGCCTGCGTTGGCTTTTCCCCCTGAATCCTCCTTCTCCTCCCCCGCTTCCTCCCCTCTCCTCCTTACCCTTTCAGCGTCTGTTGAGCGCTGATCCTCAGAGCCACACCACGCCACTGCGTCCGTGGTTACGGCGGGTCCGTACGGCAGCCGGAACTCCTCTGTATGGCTGCATTCGCGGCGGCCGCACTTTGCTTGCACTCACTTCCGGTTTTGACCGGAAGTTCGCGGCGCGGGTTAGAGGTCAGGCCGGCCGACGGCACGGCCAGCTAAACTATCCTTCACTTCACTTCAGGCTCCACTCCCAGTGTTCGGAGCCCTAGCGGAGGAGAGGGTGAGTGTTCCCCTGGCTTGGGGATTGCTGGGGAGGGGAGATAGTAGCCTTTATTAACCCCTGTTTTGGGGTAGTGGATGGGAGCGGTTAGCTCCTCCCATTTCCGGCCGGCCAGGTTAAAGGTCAGGCCGGCCGTGTCACTTGTACCTTCCTGCTGCATCTGGAAGGCTGTGCTATTATTGTGAGTCTGTTATTGGTCTCACTGGCATTGCGTTTGCGTTTGTTAACCTGAGTCTGGTTATTATCTGTCACCTTTACTCATCCGGTCTTCTGAACCTGGTAAGACCTACCCTTTTTAAAAAAAAAAAAAAAAAAAAAAGTGCAATGGTATGATGCATGGTGACAGTTTGCATGGTCTATTATCTCTTTATTGCAGGATATGTCATCCTCTACTACCCCTCCTGGGGATGGTAGGAGGAAATCCTCTGCCAAGAGGAAACACCTTTCCTGTTTTAATTGCGACACACCGCTCCCTGATGGTAGGTAGCGGCTTAAGGGGTTGGTCCCTTTCATGTGTTGTGGTCCTATAACTTGCCTATTATTTTTAGGCTATGAATGGGCCCGTTGTCGCGGGTGTAGAGGTCCTCCACCTGAGGAGCCCTCTCCCAGAGATATGATGGCCTGGGTCAAGGAGATGGTGAGTTTGGGCATCGCTTGGGTAAATAGGTTTTCCCTTGCTTGTTTTCTCCTTTTGTTTTGCAGGATGATTCCCTCAAAGGAATTCATGCCACCTTGTCTCAGCTTACCAAAAGACCATGCCCTGAGCACCGTTCCTCCTCCCTGCCACCTTTGGAATTGCTGCGGGTGGCAGAGGATGATTCTTCTGAGGACGACTCAGTAATTTCCGGCAGACCTGTGTTCCACTATGAACAAACAGGCAGGCTGCTGAAGTCCATCCGGTCTACAGTGGGCCGAGATGTTGACGGGGAAGCCTCCACGTCTGCCTCTGGGGGACATATTGCCTTCCATGCGGACGCCACGCTGTCCGACCTTATGGCGCAGCAGTGGAAACAGCCAGAGAAGGGACACACTCTCTCCAGGATTTTCAAGACTTTGTTTCCTGTTGACACTGCCCAGTGGGATTCCTGGGGGCCTCCCCCGAAGGTGGATTTGGCCGTTGCCAAGCTGTCCCGCAGAACCCTGGTGCCCCTAGAAGATGGTTCCAATCTTCAAGACCCTCTGGATCGCAAGGCGGACTCTGCTCTAAAGAAGATCTACTCCGCTTCCTCTGCACAAGCCTCTGTGGCCATAGCCTCCTCCACGGTTGGCGACTTTCTGCGCAACCGTTTAGCCGCCTTGGAGCGGGATATAGATGCGGGCGTGGATAGAGACGAAATTCTGTCCTCTATGAAGAGAGTTCATAGGGCCGCAGATTATCTGGCGGAAGCTTCCCGCCATCAATTGAAGATCTCCGCCAAATCTATGGCGTTATCCACCGCTGCCCGTAGACCCCTGTGGCTAAAGCCTTGGCATGCAGATTTTGCATCTAAGGCAGCTCTCTGCGCTCTCCCCTTTGAACCGGGAAGAGTGTTTGGCCAAAGTTTGGATGCCATTATGGAGGGTTTAGCTGAAGGTAGGGGAAGGTCCCTACCTCAAGCATCCAGGGGCAGACGTGCTCCCTCTAGAGGCAGAGGTTCTTCCTCTAATTATAGACGCCCGGCTCAGCAGCGGCGTTCTAGATACCGCCCTAGGGGTGCCGGACGTGGCGCTCCCAAGGAGGATGCCAAGAGGAAGCCTGAGTTTTGACGTGGGGCAGCTCCCTGTGGCCCCTCTTCCTGTGGGAGGACGTCTCGCCTCCTTTTTCAAAGCATGGTCCACCCACATTCAAGACCCTTGGGTGTTGAAGATTATACAGCACGGGTATCATATCGATTTTCACCTTCCTCCTCCAGATCGGTTCGTCATCACCCGAATCCTTTCACCTTCTCAGCAGTCCAGTCTGGAAGCCTCGGTCGCCGATTATGTTACCAAGGGCGCCCTGGAGAAGGTACCAACCTCAGATCACGGTCTGGGAGTTTACTCCCCCGTCTTTCTGGTCCCCAAAGTCACCGGGGGCTGGAGAATGATAATAGACCTGAGGTACCTCAACCAGTTTATCAGAAAGAGGTCATTCCGAATGGAGACCATGGATTCCGTAGCTGTTTTTCTTCAACCAGGAGAGGTGATGGTTACCCTCGACTTGAAGGACGCTTATCTACATGTCCCTATTGCTCCTTCCCACAGGAAGTTCCTCAGGATTGCCGTTTCCATGGCAGGCCACAGGGAGCACTATCAGTTCACAGCTCTGCCTTTCGGCATCACATCCGCCCCACTGGTATTCACCAAGGTGATCGCTCCGGTCGCTGCGACCCTCAGACTTCAGGGTCTTTTCATCGTCCCTTATCTAGACGACTGGCTATTGAAAGCTCAGTCCCCTGCTGCCCTCCTCCAGCAGCTCAATCTTGCCATCAACTTCCTACAAGAATTAGGATGGATTATCAATTGGGAGAAGTCCGAAGTCGTTCCATCCACCCGAAGGAAATTCCTCGGTTTTTTAGTGGATTCAGAAGCGATGCAGATCTTCCTCTCCGGTCCGAGAAAAGAAAGGATCCAAGCCAGTGCACGATTCCTATTGCGCACTCGGCAGGTAACTATCCGCACCGCCATGAGAGTTCTGGGCCTAATGTCATCCTCGGCCAGGGCGGTCCCTTGGGCTTTATGGCATTTGCGTCCCCTACAGATGGAAGTGTTGAGAACCTGGAACAGGTCTCCACGGGGACTGCACAAGAAGATCTGCCTTTCTCCCGCTACCCGTCTTTCCCTCAGATGGTGGATACGCCTGAAAGACGGAAGGTCCACGGTCCCGACAGTGTGGACCCTGTTGACAACAGATGCATCCCAGTGGGGATGGGGAGCCCATTGTCAAGACAAAACTGTACAAGGACGATGGAGATGTCCGGAGCTGGGGTCATCCAATCTCAAGGAACTCAGAGCAGTGTACCTGGCCCTAGTACACTTTGCCCCGGAATTGAAAGGCAAGTCAGTCAAGATCCGGTCAGACAATACGACGGTGGTTGTTTATATAAACAAACAAGGGGGCACCAGGTCACCAACCTTGCTGAGAGAGACGAATCTCATTTTCACCTGGGCAGAGAAGAATCTGGTCCAGTTGTCCGCTGTTCACATAAAGGGCTCCCTGAACATAGTAGCGGATCAGCTGAGTCGGGGTATTACCGTATCAGGAGAATGGTCTCTCAATCCAGACGTATTTCAACAGATCGTCCAGAGATGGGGTCTCCCGGAGGTTGATCTTATGGCTACCCGACTCAACGCCAAGGTAGGGACCTTCTGCTCCCTGTACCAGGAGGACAATCCTTTGGCAGTGGATGCCCTGTCCATCCCTTGGAGGTTCAGGCTGTTTTACATTTTCCCTCCAATTCCAATCATACCGAAGGTATTGATAAAAATAAGACAGGACCAAGCCTCGGGAATAGCCATAATCCCGTTCTGGCCAAAAAGGGCTTGGTTTGCTCAGCTCATACAAATGAGTCAGGGCATATATTGGAGGCTTCCCCCACTCCCAGACCTGGTAACCCAAGGAGAGCTGAGATGCCAGGATCTGAGGAGACTCAACCTGACAGCCTGGAGGTTGACCAGTCCCTATTGAGAAATAGAGGACTGTCACAAGCCGTCTTGAAGACCCTATCCAGCGCCAGAGCAGATTCGACTAACAAGAACTACCGTCGAATAAGTAACATCTTTAATGCCTGGTGTCTGCAGCATCAAGTGGACTCCACCGATCCCCCTACGGAGGCGATCCTGGACTTCCTTCAAGACGGACTAGACAGAGGTCTCGCTGTGGCCACACTCAAAGTACACGTTGCGGCCCTGTCCGCCTATCTGGGGAGGCGTTTGTCTCAAGATTCCTTAGTGAGCACCTTTATTAAAGGGGCAACTAGGCTGAGACCGGTGGTAAACACCCCTGTCCACCAATGGGACCTTATTCCAGTCCTAAACGCTCTATGTGTTCATCCATTTGAACCTTTGGAGGAAAGCTCCCTCAAGTCATTAACCGGCAAGATGGCGCTACTATTGGCAGTAACAACTGCCAAACGGGTTGGTGAACTGCAAGCCTTGTCCGCTGAGGAGCCATATACCACCTTTTTCTCTGACCATGTGCAGCTTAGGTTCCTCCCGGGTTTTCGTCCCAAGGTTCCATCCGCTGTAAACAGAAACCAGATAATCTCCCTTCCGGTATTTTTTCCTTTCCCTTCTTCTGCTGAAGAAGAGAGATGGCACAAACTGGACGTGGTCAGATGCCTACAGATTTACTTACAGCGCACTCGCCCTTTTAGGCGAACTGAAAACTTGTTGGTCAGCTACTCGGGGAGAATCAAGGGCGCCAAAGCCGCTAAAGCCACAATATCCCGGTGGGTGACCGAGACTATTAAGATCGCCTATACCACCCAAGGTTTGTCGGCTCCAGCATTTCTTCATGCCCACTCAACCAGGGCAGTGTCCACCTCTCAGGCTGAGAAGAGTGCCTTGCCGGTGGATCAAATCTGTGCAGCGGCCTCCTGGGCGTCGGAATCTACCTTCATCCGGCATTATCGCCTGAAGGACCAAGTGGCAGGTTCCACTGCTTTTGCCCATACCGTTTTAAGTTCGGTTATGGGTTAATCCCACCCATCCTGGGGACCTGCTTGCTATATCCCCACATTGTGCCGCTGTTGAGGACGACAGGGAACGAGTGATTATGAAGATAATCTTGTTTCCCTAAGTCCTAACAGCGGCACAAGATTTCCCACCCTGGGAATCATATCTTATGTCTAAAAGCTGTATATAAATATTATGGAGGTACTTTTGTATTTACACGCAGAGGGGAGGTTCTTGTGCCCTCTTATAGGGCCTGCCACGCATCTTATTGGCTAATTAAATATCCGCCTGTCCTACCAGCACACAGGGGCAGAAATACCCCACATTGTGCCGCTGTTAGGACTTAGGGAAACAAGATTATCTTCATAATCACTCGTTGTTATAATGGCGGCTATACACAGAGCCTGACAGACCCTATTGACTGTAATGGGGTCCGTAGGATGTCAGTAGCTTTAAAACTGAAATTGGTGGAGATAAAAGTCCTCTGTGTAGGAGACCCTGGCAGAGATGTGAACTACAGGTGCCTGAGGTGTTTCTCCTGACAGAATTTCAGCAGTGGGTCCCTCCTGTTTGTTCCCAGCCTAAAAGAAAACTAAATCACAAGCAAAAAGTTTATTTTTGAAGTAATAATTGGCCATTTACCACTGAAAGGAAATTTTATTACCTTTTAATATCCACCAGACATCAATTCATATCCATAAATAAAATATTTAATAATCTCAAAATACTGTAAGAAATTGCAATACTTTTAGCAGTAGTGTGTATGTTCTCTTCTGAGATACCTCCTGTGGAAGAAATGATCTGCTCTGAGGCTTTATTGTCTAATTATCTATGTTCAGTTATATGTCTTACTTGTTTATTTCTAGATAGAAAATTAATATGCTTTAACTTTGCCTCCCCAACATAAATGTAGCGGTAAACAGGGGTCCCAGAGTAGTGTTAACTAGTATAGGTTATTATAGTAACAAAGAGTGTAATAAACCAAAAGAGCAATTATGTAGATTACTCAAAGGAACAAGGCTGACTTATCATTGAGACAAAGGCAACAAATACAACTGGACCTTTGGTCTTAAATGTGCTCATTACTATATATGTTGAATAAATCTGAAATTCCTGCATGCTAAAAACTTCCAAATTACTACACGCCTGGGTCTATTGCTATGCTGCACAGGTGTCTTTTTATACTGATAACAAGTTTAAATAGGTGCCATTACTACAGGTAATGAGTGGAGGAAAGAGGAGACTCTTAAAGAAGAAGTTACAGGTCTGTGAGAGCCAGAAATCTTGATTGTTTGTAGGTGACCAAATACTTATTTTCCACCATAATTTGCAAATAAATTCCTACAAAATCAGACAATGTGATTTTCTGCATTTGTTTTCTCATTTTGTCTCTCATAGTTGAGGTCTACCTATGATGTAAATTACAGACGCCTCTCATCTTTTTAAGTGGTGGAACTTGCACTATTGGTGACTGACTAAATACTTTTTTGCCCCACTGTATGTAAAACACAGCGCTGTGCCATAACCATTGTACAAACAATTGTGGCTTGACTTATATTGAGGTCAGTAATACAGTAGTATTTTTCCATGTGGCAGTATAGAGCTATATTAATGTGATCCGAAACAGAATATTTGAAACATATCCTTAGATGGAGGTCATTCAGATTTCTTTACATAATAAGCACTATGGTTCGGTGCTGTTGTCATACAGTAATCCAGGATTTTGAAAAATAGAAAAAGCAGGGCACTCACATAGCGAATCTTAAAATAAACAACTCTTTATTCAATTTTCTTTAAAATCGTATATACATGGCGAGAAGAGTGGTAGCAGTTGCGGTTTGTTGCCATACAATCAGGGGTCCCAGAATGCACTACTCATCCAGGGAACAGTCAGAATAGTTCTATAGATTCAAGCTACTGTATACACATGTGGACAAAATTGTTGGTACCCTTCGTTTAATGAAAGAAAAACCCACAATAAGCGACTGTTGTATGATTAGGCATTGGCAAGAATAAGGAGAAGAGTCACTGAATGACTGGGTATATTTCCATTTATGGAACATTCCCAAAGTAGCCCTTTATTAATGTTTGCGCAAAACCAATTCTGAATTGTGCTTGCTCATGCAAACTTTCAAAAAATTTTGAACAGACCTGAACATTTTTTGGTTTTATTCAAATGAATCAGCTAAAATGGCGAGAGCAGCTCTAAGTAAGAGGCTGAAACACCTTGAAATACATAAACGGCTACGCAATTTAATCTGGTCAAGCTAGTGCTGGGTATTTGCAAGTTCTAAAATAAAATAAAAAACCTGAGACACAAGGATCACATAATCTCCTAGATCAGGCGAACCTCCTAATAGTTGCTTATTAAGCAACCCTCAAGACGGGACAGAAAATCAAGAGGGACTATAGATCACAGGCTACTGTTGAGTTATAGGCAGCGTAAAAAGCCCAGGCAGAAGTAGAAGGTGTACATGTTGTAGGAGGGAAATTACAGATACCAAGTCTAAGGCTTGGTTCACACATCAGTATGCCATCTGTCCGTTTGAATTCAGTTTGAGACTTTAAAACGGACTGATGCACATACTGATTGTATACTGACACCTTTTTATGCTGATAGCAAACGCTGTCCATCCCCTAGAGGACAGATAAGGGGATTAAAAGTAGAAAATTGTAAACAGAGTAGAGATAAGGACATATAATAATGCATTTTGGGGGTTTTGGGGATTAATGTATTTAGGACTAGTGAGGAAGACTTTGATTTTGATTGATTCACATACATAGCCCCACAAACCCTGTTGTCTATAATTAGGTCCAACAGGTGTCCATTATTTTTCAGTTGAAAGTGCCAGATAACAATTCATGCACTTTTTCATCTTGTAATTTTAGGTGGAAACTGCGACAGAGACTCTGATGTACATGTGAACGTAGCCTAAAGCTATTTTTGCATTAGAGAGATAGAAAGGGCATACATACAGTCCTTGAAGCCTTCATAGTGTCATATACAGCATTTTAAAACTATTTGCTTGCACTTTCAGTTCAGAACCCAAACTTTTGGTCCAAAACAACAAATCCAAACTGAATCTTGAAAGGTTTGTTCATCTCTAATAAGCACATTGAAATCCACCCATACTGTATACGAATACTGTGTACGAATACAAGATACATAATAGGACAGATTATAAAACTGCAGCAGTATTCTCAAATAATTTGCACTGACAGTATCACTTGTCTGGGGGAAATTGTTAACTAGGGACCACTGGGGACAGTGTTGTCTGGGGGCTAAGGGGACATTATTAGCTGCCTATGGCCACTGAAAGGACATTGTTATTTGTAAGGGAGCCACTGGAGAACATTATTGCTTACCTGGAGGCCACTTGAGATTATTATTACTTGTATGAAGGTCAAAGAAGACATTATTACTTGCCTAGGGAGTCACTGAAAATGTTAGCACTTACAAGGGGGCCATTGAGGAATTTACAACTTGACTGGGGCACATTGGGTAGCATTATTAGGTGTCTGAGGACCACTAGATAGCATTACTAGGTGCCTAAAGGCCACTGGGAAGCATTATTTGTGGGAGAACTACTATGGAGCAAGTGCTGTGTGTAGGGAGCAGTACTATGAGGTGGCCACTAAGCGAGCTTGGTGATGGTAAAAGGTGAAGTTTTGCATATGCTAGGTATAAAGTAAAGGACGGTGTCGTTTGAGGGGCATTCACATGAAAATGCATCCAAGAAATTAGTTTTTTCAAAGTTTAGTTTAGTTAATGCACAACAAAAACTATACAAGGCTCGGATCACACCTGCCCCTGAGCTCCACTCAGGAATTCATTTTCCCAGTCTGCTTTAATTTAAAAATGTGGAGAGAAAATTCCTGCAGGCAGCGCTTTTCTCTTTGCATTTTTCCGCCCCTATTGTACTCTATATAACCGTTTTTTTTAAGCAGATTAGGTTTCCAATTGGGGGTCCCCAAGCAGGACCACGTGAACCTAGCATAAACTTGTCATTGCTTTAATCAGCTCAACCTGAAGAATACAAGTAACATGTAATTATGGCTGCACAGTGAATGTCATCAACACAAAGCCCATAAGCAAGCAATAAAGTATTTCTCTAATTTCTCCCCATTCTGAATTTCTTTGTCCGGCTTCCCAGTATATTAAATGATACCATTATGTAGCACAATTTGTCCTGTAAATTTTAAATCTTTATACAGTTCTTTGAACAGAAAGATAAGAAAAGTTATGGCTTTGGAAGGTGAAGAGTAAAACACAAAAATCAAATGGGTTAAAACCGCATTAGACACTTAAGAATATATGGCACAGTTTAAGACCGTCTAGTCTAACTTTGCAATGTCTACAAAAATGCAGTATTACTTTATTTGCCCCAGTATATATAAATCAACAACATTTTTTTGTTTGTAATTTTTTTCCTTATCAGTGCAAGATTTTAGCGTTGATGGGAAAGATATCTAAAGTGTTCAGAATGCTCAACTACAAATGTTTATGCTTCAATTAACAAAATTCCAGCGTTGCAATGACAGATTATGCACCATTAAACGTCACCAATAGTAGCTGGGAGGTAAAATTTAATGAGGCATTCCCATGATTAGCTGTGGTGAATATTGTCTTTTCAACGCTCACTGCACTCGCTGCTTGTAATTTCAGACAGAGAAGCCGTTAACGGCTGTAAACATTAACGAGTTCATTTTGTGGCGGTGTCTTGTTACAATTATGCTGGGTTGTTCAGCACAAAAGCATAGTTTAATAATTCAGGTAAAGAATATCACATGTTGTATGTGAGTAGGTATACATATAACATCCAGAGACTGAAAGTTGTTCTTACGTCATTATAATATCTACTATGTAATATGAATTATTATGCATTTTAAACAATATAATAGAGACCCCTCGTACAACAAGGCAGGCTGATCCTACTTTGCATTTCCATAAACATGCCATATATTTTGGAAAGAATTTATCAGAAACAGGCTTTGATTTAGCCAACAGCAACCAATCAGATTTCAGTTATTTCTCAAAGCACTTTGGACAAACAGTAACCTAAATCATTCCTATAGGCGACAGTTTCTCCGTTCCTTTGCTTTAGCTTTGTTAAATGTTTCCATCTGTGCTCACTGTAGGCGTGTTACGTTATAGAAAGAGAATGTGTCATTAATGTGTCAAATGAATGTGATACAGTGATATAACATCCACAGTAGCACATGCAGAGTGCAGCCATAAAGGATATTACTTTGGATATACCAATGCAATTATATGAGCTTGTAATATTGTATTAAAAATGTGTTAGACTTAACCGAAATATTTATAACATGCACTGGTTACTTTTTCCAACATAAGTGGCAAATACAATGACCAGATGTAGTTTTTCAGTCACTTAGAATGTGACTCATTTATTTAGGTTTACTATTAATGTTCCAACATGGCTTCCCTCAGTAGCTATTTCCCAACAACTTGCCTGGCTTTAGATTTGCAGCACACAGTTGACTAAGTCCATCAAATTAGTGTGCTCATCCCCAATGCCTAAAGAGGGTTGTCATAAAAAACAAACACAGAACATAAATTAGATGAACCAGATAGTACACAATGAGCCAGATATTACACACCCACATTTGCACAATGTGGAGAGCAAGTTGCAAAACAGATGTTGTGGCACATGTTTGGCAAAAGAAAACTGGTGTAGAATGATTGATAAATTCTCCCCAATGTGCACCCCAAAATGGTGCCATTTAAAAATTCAACTGATCACACAAAAAACAAGCCCTCATACAGCTATGTAAAGTGAGATTAAAAAAGAATAAAGCCTCCATGCATTGAAGATTAGAAGACTAGATTAGGCTTTGTCCTGATGGGATTGTCAACCATAATATTTACTTATGGTAAATATTAAAAAGGTTTGATGAAGGTTTATGACTAGATATGAGCGAACACTAAAATGTTTGAGGTTCGAAATTCGATTCGAACAGCCGCTCACTGTTCGAGTGTTCGAACGGGTTTCCAACCCCATTATAGTCTATGGGGAACATATACTCGTTAAGGGGGAAACCCAAATCCGTCTCAGGAGGGTCACCAAGTCCACTATGATACCACAGGAAATGATGCCAACACCTCTGTAATGACACTGGGACAGCAGGGGAAGCATGTCTGGGGGCATCTAACACACCAAAGACCCTCTATTACCCCAACATCACAGCCTAACAACTACACACTTTACACATTCAAAAAAACCTCTATCAAAGTGGGAAAATACCTGGAAACCTTCTGTACTCCCCAAATGGATGGACACAAACCCCAATTTAAGCTCAACAAACAGTAACAACCACCCCTTTAAATCATGTTCCCCATGACAACCACGGATGGAATAGACAATGGGAAATCCAAAAGCCCTCACCCTTAACTGTCATTTTGAGTGTGTGTGTGTGTGATGTGGTAAGACCTTCCAAAATTGACTTTTCTAGCCCTTAACATGAGCCCTTCCAAACAAAGTTACAGGACCTTAAGCTGAGCTAACAGCAGCAGAGATTGAGGCCCTTGGCATGAGTAGAGCCGTGCACCAGCAGTGTTTTTGGCACTTAGGGTGAGTTGAGCCTTGTACCAGCGTGTGTCCCTTAACATCAGGCGGGCCCTAAGATCTGCGCTTTGCACAAAAGTTCCACATTAACTAGGCTGAATGGTACAAACCTTAGTAGGCCCGAGAACCAGGAACAGGTCTTGCAATGGCTGTCGAATAACGCTTAAAGCACATTGTCCACCAGCCAGTCAGCCTCTACCTCCTCTCCTCCTCTTACCCAACAGTCTTGTCCTCCTTCCACCCAAAATTCCCAATCTTCCCAGAACAATAACCCCAACTGTCCCTGCTCCCCAGAGCTGTTCTCCCTTCCTTTGACTGTACTGCAACCTACCCCTACATTTCGCAATTCCACGGACCTAACAGACGAGTATCTGTGTCCAGATGCTCAAACACTAGAGTCTCCTCCATCTCCGGTCGATTTGGTGGCGGATGACCAGCAACCCACCCTCATCGATGCAGCTGCTGTCAGGGCAGCCAGTTGACATGCGCATTGTGCAGGAGGAGGAGGTGAGACAGGAGTTGGAAGAGGAGGTGGTGAACGACGAGGACACTGACCCCACCTGGACAAGGCGGATGTCAAGCTGGGAAAGTAGTGTGGATGTTGAGGCAGGTGCATCACCAAAAAGGGTAGCTAGAGGCAGACGTCAGAAGCTTAGGCAAAGCCAGGCCACACCCGGAATCTCCCAAGATGTTCCAGTTTGTACCCAGCTCCGGAAAACTCCCGCCTCGAGGGTACGTTTCTCGAAGGTGTGGAGTTTCTTCAAGTAATGCGCCGAGGACAGATATTAGTGTCGTCTGCACAATTTGCCTCTCGAAATCGAGTAGGGGCTCTGAGAAGAGCAACCTGTCCACCACTTCAATGCACCGTCATTTGGAATCCAAGCACTGGAATCAGTGGCAGGCAGCAACGGCAGGACAAACGTCGCCCGCCGTTCATGCCAATGCCTCTGCTCACAGTGCTGGCGATGCACTCCAGAGGATGAGCCAGGACATCACTTCATCTGCCTCCGCCACTTTGTTGACTTCTCCCTCATCCTCCCCTGTTCCTGTCTTATCTCCTTCTCCTGCACCAATCAAAGGCACCATCAGGTGCTTCTTTACAATAACCCACCATCTCTCAGACATTGGAGCACCGGCAGAAATACACCGCTAACCACCCACCCACGCAAGCCTTGAACGCCAACATCGCTAAACTGCTGGCCCAGGAGATGTTGGCGTTCCGGCTTGTTGAAACTCCGGCCTTCCCGGACCTGATGGCAACTGTGGCACCTCGCTATGCCGTCCCTAGCCGTCACAACTTCTCCCGGTGTGGTGTCCCCGCCTTGCACCAGCACGTGTCACTCAACATCAGGTGGGCCCTTAGTTCCACGCTTTGCTGCAAGGTCCACTTGACCACCGACACTTGGACAAGCGCCTGTGGTCAGGGATGCTGCTTATCTTTAAGGACAGGCAGGGTGAATGTGGTGGAGTCTGGTCCCGGGGTACAAACTGAGGTACTCCTAGGTCAAAATTCATGGCAGGAGTAGACTGAAACCCTACGACGCTGCAACCTCCACCCCAGCTACTAGCGGCAAACTCTAAAACACTGGCGTGGGGAGACATCAGCAGGCCGTGCTGAAGCTCATCAGCTTAGGGGAAAGACAGCACAGTGCCTCCGAGGTCAGGGATGCCATCCTGGCTGAGATGGCATTTTTTTTCCCCTGCTACACCTGGGGCCTGGCATATTTGCGCCTACCTCCACCCCAGCTACTAGCGGCAAAAGCTAAAACACTGGTGTGGGGAGATGTCAGCAGGCCATGCTGAAGCTCATCAGCTTGGGGGACGGACAGCACACTGCCTCCGAGGTCAGGGATGCCATCCTGGCTGAGATGGCAATGTTTTTTTCCCTGCTACACCTGGGGCCTGGCATTTTTGCGCCTGTGATAATGGCTGGAACCTGGTAGCGGCTCTGGAGCTTGCCAGCCTCCAACACGTTCCATGTTTGGCCCACGTCTAACTTAGTGGTGCAACGTTTTTTGAAAACATACCCAAATGTACCGAAGCTACTGGTGAAAATGCGGCACTTGTGCGCCCACTTTTGCAAGTGTACAGGAGCCGCTGCTAGCCTCAAAACACTCCAGCAAGGCCTACATCTGCCTAATGTCCACACACGCTGAAACGCTACATACCATATCTTGACCAGAGTGTGTGAGCTGCACAGACCTTTGATGGAGTTCCATCTACAAAACCCAAGGGTTCCTCAAAGTCTGCTCCCAAAGTTTCTGCACCATGAGTTTCCAGGGGTGCCAGAGTTATGGTTAGAGGCAGAGGCATGGATAGGGATGATGTCTAGGGGCAAAAGCAGTGTGGATGTGGAGGCAAGCTAAGCAGAAAAAACTGGGGGTACAAGCAGAGGCATGGACTGGGGTGATATCTAGGGGCAAAAGCAGTGTGGATGTGGAGGCAAGCTAAGCAGGGAAAAAGGTGGCTAGAGGCAAAAGGATGTCCAGAGGCAGAAAACAGCTGCATGACAGAAGCAAGACCTGAGCCAGCAAGGCCCAAAATGCCCTCTTTTCTAGCTTCCTTAGAAAAATTCCCCCATCGAGGCCACGTTCCTCGCTGGGGGAGATAATTTCTAAATGTATAGGTCGAGGACAAACTGAGTGTGGTTTACACACTTTGTAATGCGACTCCCCATCTCCCAGGCCTTTCATTCCAGGCTAAAGTACAGCGCAACCCACCCACATGCCCAAGGCTTCAACGGCCTCATCTCAAAAATTCTGGCCCAGGAGATGTTGGGGTCCCAGCTTGTGGACACTCTGCCCTTTTTGGGCCTGCTGGCTACTGCGCCACCTCACTGTGCCGTCCACACCAGCACTTTTCCCCAAACATGAGGCGGTCCCTAAGTTCCGCGCTTTGCCCAAAAGTTCCACGTGACCAGCTACGAATGGACAAGTGCATGCGGACAGGGACGCTACCTTTCAATCCTGGCACAGTGGTTGAATGTACTTGAGGCATGGACCGGGTCGCAAAATGTGGTGGACTGACTTGTCTCCCCACACAACATTCCTGGTAGGAGGGCTGAAACACCACCCTTCTCCTCCGCCGTTAAGTGGACCCCAGCTACGAGCTGGAAACGCTGCAACACTGGTGTGGGGAGACGTCAGCAGGCCGTGCTGAAGCTCATCAGCTTGGGGGACGGACAGCACACTGCCTCTGAGGTCAGGGATGCCATCCTGGATGAGATGGCAATTTGTTTATCCCCTCTGCCCCTGGGGCCAGGCTTTTTTGTCTTGTTGGAGGGCTCTGGAGCTTGCCAGCCTCCAACAGTTCCATGCCTGGCCCACATGTTCAATCTAGTGGTGCAACGATTTTTAAAAACATACCCCAAATTAGCAGAGATAAGGGTGAAAGTGGAGCACTTGGACACCCACTTTCCCAAGTCTACAGTACCTGGAGCTAGCCGTAATACACTCCAGCAAGGCCTACATCTGCCTGAAGCACCTACTGTTGTGCGAGGTCACCACACACTCTAACCCTAGATACCGTATGTTGAGCAGGGTGTGTGAGCAGCAGAGACCTTTGATGGAGTTCCATCTACAAAACCCAAGGGTTCCTCAAAGTGAGCTCCCTCAGTTTCTGCACCATGAGTTTCCAGGGGTGGCAGAGTTATGGCTAGAGGCAGAGGCATGGATAGGGGTGATGTCTAGGGGCAAAAGCAGTGTGGATGTGGAGGCAAGCTAAGCAGCAAAAACTGGGGATACAAGCTGAGGCATGGGCTGGGGTGATGTCTAGGGACAAAAGCAGTGTGGATGTGGAGGCAAGCTAAGCAGGGAAAAAAGGTGGCTAGAGGCAAAGGGATGTCCAGAGGCAGCAAGGGCAAAGATGCAAAACTCTCCCCTGTTTCAAGAATTTTCCCTAGGTATGGGACACTTTAATGGCACCCCCTGGGCAAACTACCGTGGTGGACTGACTTGTCTCCCCACACAAAATTCCTGGGAGGAGGGCTGAAACACCACCCTCCTCCTCCTCCTCTGCCGTTAAGTGGACCCCAGCTACGAGCTGGAAACGCTGCAACACTGGTGTGGGGAGACGTCAGCAGGCCATGCTGAAGCTCATCAGCTTGGGGGACAGACAGCACACTGCCTACAAAGTGAGTCATGCCATCCTCGATGAGACGGCAATGTGGTTTTGGCCACTGCACCTGGGCCCAGGCATGTTGTCCAGACAAGTATAGTCCAGACAAGTATAGTCGCATGTTGTGGGAATACCTGCCCGACCCCAGCTCTGTCCTCTCCGATCCCTATGTGCTCTGTGCACTTATTTTCTCATCTTTTTTTGTGCACTGCACATCTCTTGCCTACTTCCTTTTGGATCTCAGAAGTGGTGGTCCACTTCAAGAAATGGTAACTTCAGTGCTGGAGTTGTCAAGACAGTGTAACGGGATTAGCTGAGGGATCGCTGTTTTAGCCACTTTTTGGCACAAAATTAAATTCCAAAGCCAAGTATGGTGCATGTATATGATGCAAGGACACCTTAACATCTATCTCTGACAGATTGGGGAGTTCACCCTCATGCGCGCTTTTGGCCTGCACCATCATGCGCCTCTTCCGAGCCACTCCACATCTCCCAAGCTTTTCATTGCAGGCAGAAGTACAACACAACCCACCCCCATGCCCAAGCCTTTAACAGCCTCATTGATAAACTGCTGGCCCTGGAGATGTTGGTGTTTGTTTATGCTTCTGGATACCCAGGCTTTCCGTCAGCAGATGGCAGCTGGGGCACCTCCCTATGCTGGGCCTAGCCGTTACTACTTCTCTTGGTGTGCTGTCCCTGCCTTGCACCTGCATGTGTCCCATAACATCAGTCAGGCCCAGAGTTCTGCGCTTTGCTGCAAGGTCCACTTGACCACTGACACATGGACAAGCGCCTGTGGTCAGGGATGCTGCAGTGCTTATCTTTAAGGACAGGCAGGGTGAATGTGGTGGAGTCTGGCCCCCGGGTGCAAACTGGGTTGGCCTATCTCCTCTCCCAGGCCAAAATTCATGGCAGGAGTAGACTGAAACCCTACTACGCTGCAACCTCCACCCCAGCTACTAGCGGCAAATGCTGTAACACTGGCGTGGGGAGATGTCAGCAGGCCGTGCTGAAGCTCATCAGCTTGGGGGACAGACAGCACAGTGCCTCCGAGGTCAGGGATGCCATCCTGGCTGAGATGGCAATGTTTTTTTCCCTGCTACACCTGGAGCCTGGCATTTTTGCGCCTGTGATAATGGCTGGAACCTGGTAGCAGATCTGGAGCTTGCCAGACTCAAACACGGTCGACACATGACCCACGTTTTCAACTTGTTGGTGCCATGTTTCTTTGAAACCTACACCATTGTGCCTGATATACAGGTCAAAGTGGGGCCATTTTCGTAAGTGAGAACTAGCCTCTGCTAGGCAGAAAACATTCAGAGCACACTCCTCTCATCTTCGCACCATTGGCTGGCGGAGGAAGACGAGGGGGATGGAGTGGCATCTGATGTCCCTGTCCCACACAAGGCTAGAGGGTGCACTTCAGTGCATCCCATTGCTTCACCACAAATGGTGTGAAGGGGAGTGGAAAATGGAGGAAATGGAGAGTGACCCTTACAGTTGGGGCCAGCAAAGGCATGCCAAGTAACACATTGGCACACATGGCTGACTTCATGTTGGGTTGCTTTTCAAGAGTCTAACGCATACTTCACATCATGGAGAACAAATAATACTGGATTTTTACAAGCCTCAAACCACGGTCTAGGTCTAATGTCTGTTCCTTTCTTATATTAGGGGAGAGGAACAAAAAATTACTTAAGTGATGCGTTTAGCGTACATAGACTGACTATTAATGTGTATCCCACTTAGTGTTGTTGGGAAATTGCCACTCAGAAACTGGCACTATATGGCAGTAGCAAGAATTGAGGGTATATGTAGGCCCAATATAGTCTTTGAATTCCCAGTCAGAAAATGGCACTATATACCAGTAGCAAAAATTGTGGGTGCACGTAACCTCAATATATTCTTGAATTCCCAGTCAGAAAATGGCACTATATACCAGTAGCAAAAATTGTGGGTGCACGTAACCCCAATATATTCTTTGAATTCCCAGTCAGAAAATGGCACTATATACCAGTAGCAAAAATTGTGGGTGCACGTAACCCCAATATAGTCTTTGAATTCCCAGTCAGAAAATGGCACTATATACCAGTAGCAAAAATTGTCGGTGCACGTAACCCCAATATAGTCTTTGAATTCCCAGTCAGAAAATGGCACTATATACCAGTAGCAAAAATTGTGGGTGCACGTAACCCCAATATAGTCTTTGAATTCCCAGTCAGAAAATCAGAAAATGGCACTATATGGCAGTAGTAACAGTGGGTGTATATAGCCCCAATTGTATTGCTAGGGGACTTCCAGTGTATTTCTGGGGTGAAGGTGGGGTGGCACACCGTTGGAACGTGGATCGGGAGTATATATAGGGTATACGGGAATACACTGTCAGTGTATTCCATTCAGGATCCTGGGAAAGCTGGGTTGCGGCGATTGAGCCCGTCAGTGCCACGTTACACTGACAAGCTTCTCCCTGGAATTGAAGTTATATGTAACTCCAATATATTCTTTAAATTCCCAGTCAGAAAATGGCACTATATACCAGTAGCAAAAATTGTGGGTGCACGTAACCCCAATATAGTCTTTGAATTCCCAGTCAGAAAATGGCACTATATACCAGTAGCAAAAATTGTGGGTGCACGTAACCCCAATATAGTCTTTGAATTCCAAGTCAGAAAATGGCACTATATACCAGTAGCAAAAATTGTGGGTTTATATAGCCCCAATTCTATTGCTAGGGGACTTGCAGGGTATTTCTGGGGTGAAGGTGGGGGGGCACACCGTTGGAACGTGGATCAGAGGTATATATAGGGTATACGGGAATACACTGTCAGTGTATTCCATTCAGGATCTGGGGAAAGCTGGGTTGCGGCGATTGAGCCCGTCAGTGCCACGTTACACTGACAAGCTTCTCCCTGGAATTTAGCTCTTACAAGAGCTGTTGTGGTTGTCTTCTCCTTCCTATCCTAGCCTGTCCCTGCCTACCCAGAATCTAAGCCCTAGCTAACTGGACGGAAACCTCCGTCCCCGGTGAATTGCAAGCTCAGAATGACGCGAACCTGGGCGGCGCTGTTCTTTTAAATTAGAGGTCACATGTTTTCGGCAGCCAATGGGTTTTGCCTACTTTTTTCAACGTCCCCGGTGTCGTAGTTCCTGTCCCACCTACCCTGCGCTGTTATTGGAGCAAAAAAGGCGCCAGGGAAGGTGGGAGGGGAATCGAGTAATGGCGCACTTTACCACGCGGTGTTCAATTCGATTCGAACATGGCGAACAGCCTAATATCCGATCGAACATGAGTTCGATAGAACACTGTTCGCTCATCTCTATTTATGACAGCTTGGGCAAGGGGATTTCAGATCAGAAGAAGGAGCAGAAAATCTAAAGATTGATCCACATTTAATCATGGATTTTAATAGTACAGCCTTTACAGTTAAAAAAAAAATGCGGGAAAGAACTGGTATACTGCTTGGGAAACAAGTATGGGGAGAAAATCCTCTCTTGATTTGTTGCCTAGTGATGGCCAGAAATAGCTTGTTACATCAGAAATGTGTAATTAGTGGGTTGATATTAGAGATGTTAGAGATGAGCAAAGCATTATCAAATTTTTCCAAAAATTTTAACCTGCCATATGTTTATAGACTGGGTGTTTTTGGTCATGGGATTTATATTCTTATGTTTGTTTGGTATAATTATGTACATTTTTTTTTATCTTTTAAAAACTTTTTAAATAACAACTTTATTAACCCCTTAGGGAGGCTTGAACCTGCAATCTTTTGGTTGAATGTTCTATAGACTGCAATACAAGATGAGCCTCAATAGCTTTAAAGGAGTTTCCGAGAAAAAAAAAAAAAAAAAACAACATTATTTTTTTAAAAAAAGGTCAGTTAATGCTATTAATGGGTTAATAACTGCAAGCAAATACCTTTGCAGTGTTTTGAGTGATTTCAGAGTTTCTCTGGGTGCCCTGGCATCTTCTGTATTTGTTTACATGGTTTATCTTCCTGTTCTGTTCTCTTATATTTATACTTTAGGCATGACAGGGCTAGGATACACTTTAAAGACATGGCCCTCCTATATACTATTGCATTTTTCAATTCTAGCCCACTTCCCTTCATCTACCAACTTAAGTGGATAGCCTTTTGCAAAGAAATCTTTTTTAAGATTTTTGATTGTTTATTATTCTCCTTCATCGTTAAACAGTTGCACCTAATCCATCGCATCTGTCAATATGGAATATTAATGTTCCATTTTTTAAAATGGCAGCTCCTGAAGTTTAGGAAGTAATTAGCATCAACCGATTTGAAGTGGGTCTCAGTCTCTATAAAACCCTTTCTTATTTTCAAGTTCACCTCTAAAAGTACTATTTCTTTCAGACTATACTAGACTATGAAGTGTAAGGCCTACAGGTTAGAAATCATCTCTTTTTTAAGAATATGAAGTTCTACATTGCCTGACCAAATGAAAATCAAATCATCAATAAATCTCTTATAAAAAATAATATTTTGAGAAAATGTATTATGTAAAACCAATTCCCATATTTAAAATAATTATGGACCAAGATAAATCAAATATACTCTTGCTGATCCCTAGTTATTTAGGGGTCTTAAGCTAAAAATTCACCCACTACTCTAATTCCAGCCTCATGAGGTATATTGGTATATAATGAACTAACAACCATTGTAACCCACAGCCATCTCTCCTTCCACTACATATTCATGAGTTGGGAGATGCTGGACAAATCTCTGCAGTTGTCTATCTACATAAGCTGATAGTCAATGTCTGAGGTTATGGGTTTCCCCAGGACACTTGGTAAGAAATAAAAATAGGGGGTTGCTGGTTGTACACAAAATATAAAATCTCGCCAAGCTTTTATAGTTATCTGATCTTTGTATGCCTTATTGATTTCTTTCTATAATTTTTCACAAAATACATATTTTTCATAGCCATATAAAATACATCTAGCATTTGTTCCTATTCTTTACTAAATGTTCTATCTTCTGAAAAAGGTTATTATAAAGGATAATCTTAAAGCTTATGAAATACTTTTTTTCTTTAGCAGAGATACTAAGACATACCAATTCGATGGTGTGACTCATAATAATCTCCTTGATAATTTTCCATCCCAATCAAACTAAAATCTGTAACATTTTGTACTGTCTTCACAGTCCACAAACTATCATATCTTCCCATTAATGCTGTATATTCAATTTTCATATTCATCATGTTAGTCAGGAATCCATAGGATCTCTCCACCAAGTGTATAGTTCTCAATATAGTTCATAATGTTTTAGGGGGTAGCTCAATTCACTCGGAAAATCCCAATGAGTCCGATGATAAACCAACTGAAAAAAGAAAAGGAAAAAGAACAAAAATTTCAAGTCATTTCAATGATCAACTCAAGCAATATATACAGTATGTATTAAAAAACTTACCCAATGGGGGGGGGGGGGTATATAGTCTCCCCTGAACCCTTGTAGAATTTCAACAGAGGTTCAATTGGATGTTTTCAAATGTTTAATCAGTGTCTGCTCACTCCCCTGATCCCAGGTACTAAAATACTCAGTTTTACCAATATTTAACTACGCCACTAGTTAAGGTATGAACTATAATGATCCACATTCACTGTTCTCTTGGTGAATTATTTTTACTTTTGTTGGTAATTATTCTCTAAACCTCAATCTTTGCAGCCTTTATTTGTATTTTACACAATTTATTTTTCTCTTTATAATTTTTTAATGTAGCATCCCTACCTTCTTGTTTTAGTACTTAAAACACTTAAAAAAAAAAAAAATACTTACTGTTGTCCTTTCCATTTTAGTTAGCCACATTAGTTTTTTGTTATTTTTAACACTCTTATTTCCATAAAGTATTATGTTTTTCACTGGACTTATTTATGATATTTTTGAAAATATCGCTTTAAGAGCACCACACAAATACGCTCCTCCACCCCTTTGGCAGTCAAAGCTACCATGTAGAAATGGCATATGCCCCACTCTAATAGGGATGACACTATCCCTCGAGTATCTTTCAATACTCCTATAGCAGTTCTCTCACACAAAATTCGCACAGAATAGGTTTGCGGTGAACCACTGGCAAGAAGCAATTAAATGGGCAAAATGCTCTACTACATGTGCCTCCCACAGTATAGTATACTTGGAACAGTATAGTAAACTGCTCTTATGATGGTATTACCCTCCCTTTCGTTTGGCCAAATTCTACACTAACTGTATCTCTTGTTGTTGGAGGGGCTGTGGCAAAATATCTTTTGGAATTGCCCGGTTATTCAGCCTTTCTGGTCATCATCAGTTTTCTCATTGATAAATAAACTTTATTGTGACTGCATTAGCCCCTCTCCTGCTTGGCATCTATCTCAATATGGAAAAAATTGAGTTCATCATCTTCACTTGTTATTTACACTACAAGCGGGCATGCGCAGTCGGCTCTGCCCAGGCCCGATGCCTGGCAGAGTGAATTCAGAGCCGGAAGACGCCGCGGGGAAGCTGCATGGAGAAGACTTCTAAAGGCAGGAGAAGAACCAGCGTTGATTGGCCGACTGTATAGCATTCGGCCAATCAATGCTGGTTCTGCATCGAACTTTTCCATTCGAATAGCGAGTGGTACTCAATCCAGTACGAGTATTTTGAATACCGTAGTATTCAATCGAATACCTACTCGATTGAATACTACTCGCTCATCTCTAGTACTGATTATTGTACAGTAAGTCTGGCCAACACACGGACAAGTTACACAGGTTAAACTCTGTCGTGTAAAGCTTAGTATAGATCATCAATATCAGGTTGGTGGGAGTGTATCACTCAGAACTTCCACTGTAACAGAGGCCACTGGAACTATATATCATACAAAGCTGTATGCAGACAGCCCCTTATATTTTGTAAAAATAAAAACCTGTAAGGCAAATAGGGTATAGTGGTTGCAGATTTGTACCAAGTAGGTAGCTGCAGCAAAAAACGCTGGAGAAAAGCATGACGTTTTTTTCTGCAGTGTTTTTCTCAGAAAGTCTGCAGAGTTTTCCTGTATATACTTTCTGTCCCTATTATACCTATACTGTATGGAAAACACCAGCAATTCTGCAGGGATAATTAACATGCTATGATTTACAAAAATGCTTCCGCTGCAGATATTTTTCTTCAATGTGTGGATGGCATTAGTCAGAACCTCACCCACTTTGCAGGTGCTATAAAACAATGCATTTTTGCTGTGGCATTTCAACCGTGGCCAAATCGCAATGTTTTTTGGTACATGGGGCCCTAGCCCCAGTAGTATTCTCCTGGTCAACCATTTTAACTGGATAAATCACTATTAAAGCAAACCTCCAATTATAAAACAACTTCGACCACATCAATAGTACATGTGATTATAAGAAACTTTGCAATATACCTCATTTAAAAAATCTGTTTCATACTGTATTAGATTGCCCTTTCCTCCTTTACTTAGACTGTTCGTTTATATAAAGTCTGTCTCTGTAATTTAGCTCACACATAGAACTCTATGGAGAAGGTAGGGGGGATGAGGAGTCTAAAATAACTCTATGGAGAAGGGAGGGGGTGAGGAGGCTATTCATTTGTTGATTTATTCTGTTTAGTGGTAGAGTCTTATCTTGAAACATAGCAGTGTTAAAAGAGCTCATTGACTCACAGTGTAGTAGAGTTTATGTGTATATTCCAAACTCAGCAAGATAAGTGGAGGATTAAACATATTTCTTTACTAAGATATAATATACAGTTTCATATATTCATATGTACTGTTTATTTATGAATAGTTGCTATTGTATTTGGAGGTGCACTTTAAAAATGCCCATGTCATTAACATCAGCAAGGTAGATAAGAGCAATGGTGACACCCATGGTGCACCAAACAATCATTAGCATGTCAGGAAAAAAGCTGATATCTTAGCAAAGCTGGTTCAGAAAAACAATGTATGTGTTCCACTGCCTGGCTCTGTAGAAAATGCAAGACTATGAATGTTCTTTGCAGGAGGACTTTGAAATATTCCCAAGAATGAAACCCTTTATTATATAGATCTGAAATGTAACACATGGGTCAGAGCAGAGATGTCACACGTGCTGTTTGAGGACTCATCCAAGTGGAGAGCGATACACAAATTAGAGTCTAAAACTTCCTGTGATAGAGATTCTGTGGCTCGTGATTACAGAAGCAGATCACTTCAGAGAGAGATTAGAAACCATATTCTACATGAAATCAATCCCTTTGCAGCCGCAATCCTTGTATCACCACATCTGTTGTAAGCTCCGGATGCCAAATTTGTGTTGCACAGCAAATTGGCCAACCTCCTTACTATCAAACTTGAGCTCAGATGTTCCATGTTTGGAATTACCAATACTTAATGTTCATCTTTCTGATTTATAAACCTACATTTATCCACTGATTCAGTGTATATGAAAATTTAGCTGTGAATTTTACCTTTACCTGTGAAATTTCTATATCTTTAAAGGGAACCTATGTTTCAAACAAATTTTTTTTATGAGTAACACGTTGGAATAGCCTTAAGAAAGGCTATTCTTCTCCTACCTTTCATTGTCTTCTCTGCGCCGCCCTTCCTTAGAAATCCCGTTTTTTGTCGGTATGCAAATGAGTTCTCTCGCTGCACTGGGGGCGGGTCCCAGCGCTCAAGCAGCACTGGGGGTGTCCCCAATGCTGCGAGAGAACTCTCTCCAGTGCTGCCTCCATTTTCGTTCAGCAACGGCCTCTTCATCCTCTTCTTTCGGGGCAGGTTTCAGGCAGAGCAGACTGCGCATGCCCACAGGCCACGAGAAAATGTCCGCTTACAATACTGTGTGTTTGAAAAATAGGATCCCTTTAAGTAGACTAGAATAAAACCCTACCAGACTAAAAGTGTACTAGAATAAAACACTACAAGAGCACATAAAAATGGTAGTCAATGGGCTTACATTGATAAGTGATATCCTTAGGAAACTATATTTAAATCTGACCTTAGGGTTATGAGATCTGTCCAGTCCACCACCCCTACTGAATGGGCACCACTAACTATTAAAAGTTTTGACATTATTCCTTACCACTGGAATAGGGGATATATTCATGATCTGTAGGGTTCCAACCACTAGGATTATAAGATTACTTTAGCTATTAAGTTGATATTTGGTCACTGTGTGTTTGCATTATTTGAGCACTGTCATTATGTAAAAATGTTATTGCTACATGCTGCAATTCATTTTACTACCACTGGGTGACCATACAGATTATGATGAAAGTAGCCTATTATAAACTTAAACTTTAGTTTAAGTTTGTGTTATCAATCCACCTCAGTGGTATTTGTGTATACATTTGGGGGTCATAGGTGAGATGCATTCTCCTACCTGTGCAGGACCAGATGTCTGTTTTTATTGTTTTAAAATGTACTGGTCAGGCATGCAGAGAAAACGGTGTTGTCATGACCATGAGTTAACCTCAGAGGCCAGTAGAAACAAGGGAAAGAAAGAACATTTATGTTTTCCCACTTCAGGGAGTAAGAGGAAGAAGGGGGTGGGGGGCACCCTGGCAGGGAGGTGTGGCTAAACACAAGTCATAAGAAACTGTGATCACTTACAACTGATGTCACATCTGTGAAAGTCAGCTAATGTGACACACAGGAAAATATATTGTATTTATTTCCTGAGATAAATATATCTGTATGTATCTCCAGAGAGAGCATCACAATGTTATGATTTTTTTTCAAAGCTGATCATCTTGTTGAACATCTTGGGATATGTGCAAGAGGAAAGGTAAGATTGGCATTGGTATATTTGGTAACTATATAAAAATGCTTCTTGGCCAACATATGTCAATGCTTTTTGGGCAAAGTAGTAATTTGGTTTGTATATTTGTACTTTAACTGTATATCTGCACCATATAAGGGTTCATAAACAGAGGAACCTCAGTTGTATTATCCAACATATGGCTAGCTCTGCCTCTAACTACAATAAATATTGTTGTTTTTCAGAATATGAGCAGTCCAGGCAGTGGTGTAACTACCCGGGTAGTAGAGGTAGCAGCTGCCACAGGGCCTGGGAAATTAGGGGGCCCGGTGGGCCTCTGATGTTTTTTTGTTTTAATAGGCCATTACCTGCTGGAATAACCCCAGCAAGTTAGGGAACCTAAAAAGCACTTTACTTACCAATCTCCACTCCTGCTCACCACTGCCTGCGCCAACCCTTCCGCAGATGTAGATGTGTCTGTGAGTAGGAGCAGCGATTGGTAAGTGAGGCCACAAGCCCGCATACCGCACAAACACTGCTTTTCAGATCTCAGAGTGTAATAATCAGAGGGCCAAGGGAGGTGAGGGAACATAAAAAAAACAATGTTACTTACCTCTCCTGCACTCCAACAGGCTTTGGGTCTGTGTGTTGATGCAGGTCTGGCACATGTTACGTCTATCCAACATTGAAGATGGCCAAAATCAGTGGGGAGTGCGCCGGAGCCAGGGATAGGTAAGTAACATTGTTTTTTATGTTTGTATCCTCCACTGGGTCTCTGATCATTATACTGTGGAGTCTGAAAAGATCCCAGAGTATAATGATTGTTCATGGGTGGTCCAAAATGGGGCATAATACTGTGTGCAGGGGTCACTTTGGTACATAATACTGTGTGCGGGGGCCCCTATGGGGTATAATAGTGCATGCAGGGGCCACTATGGGACATAGTGTGTGCAGGGGCCACTATGGAGCAAATTAGTATATGCAGGGGCCCACTACGGGGCATAATTGGGTGTGCAGGAATTGCAGTTTACAGGAGGTGGGGTGGGGTGGGGTGGGGGATCCGTCAGGGGGCCATTCCTAATTATGCCACTGAGTACAGAAGATCTTTTAAGATTCTTAGAGTGAGCTTGTAATTCTCTAAACCCTCTTCCAAAAGTGAGTAATTCACATACATTACGAAAATTGTACTCAATGTCTTCTAAGTTACTTATCCTAGCTACCAGTTCACTGACACTTTTTTTTAAATAAAATCTACCAAAAACTTCCTTCACATAATATTCCACAAGACGACAGATTTTTCACAAATATCATAGGAACATGTACTGAGGATGAAGGTATTATGGTGCTACTGATTCACACCATTATAAGGTTTCTTAGACCTCTCACTTGACAGTAGGGATCAGAATTACCATATCAGGCTCTAAAACTAACTGCACTAATTTCAAAGTGCAAAGTTACACTTCCTTCTTAAAGAGGTTGTCCCATCACAAGGATCCTATCTGTACTGCTAGTTTATGTGGATTTAAGACTTTTCCTAAATGCATTGCTTTATCAAAACTGCTTTGTTTGACCGCTATCTTAATTTAATCACTTCATTGTTTACACTCCATTTCTATGGCGTTCTATGAGTTTATCTGCATATTTGTCAAGAGATGTAGCTGCCTGCTCTCAGGGGAGGGGGGAGGGGCTGGGATTTCTGAGTTTTTATCAGTCGGTTTAATTGAATTTGGCTGATAAGGGCTGAGATAGGGAGTCCGGTTACTCTATATGTAATGCAAGCTGACTCAAATCCAGCTCTGCTACATCAGCTTCACACTGTGGTAATTAATTTACAACCAATCCCATGCAAGTGAAACCCCGCCCACTTATGTGCTGAGAAAAGCAGGAAGTGAAGAGAGCACAACAGCCTGCAGGTTAGTGAACAAGTGTCATGGGAATACCCCTTTAAGAAATTTGTATGCAAAAAATACTTCATGCTTTTTTTTCATACTGAGTGTACAAAATGCATGCTTCCACACCCTGGGGCAAAATTTATAAAACCCTTTCTTGCACAAAACGTGTACCAAAAACCCCGTTCTGTACCTTACTCACTACATTGTGAGAAGATGAGCAAAGTGGAGCGGGACATATTTATTATACCGCATACCACTTGGGAACTGGCATAGATCTTCATTCTGGTGTATGAGTGTGTCTCTGATTTATGAAGAGACTCTAGCTGGCAGGGCCTTTTGTTAAAGGGGTTGTCCAGGATAAACTGATAATTGACCTCTAAACTAAACTCCCTCCCCCACCTAACTTCTAATTTACTTCAATTAAAAAAAGTCTATAATTACCCATATCCCTGGACCGATCATGTGGCCACCCCAAAGACACATTCTGATAATCCAGTGACGTGCCATTTCATCACTTCTAAAACGGAACATTACCATCATTCTCCCCCCTCCTATCCCCAGCAATACTTACCAAGCCTTCCTGTGTCCAGGAACGGCTCCTCTCTGTCTTCTAGTAGTGGTCAGAATAGGCTAGCTAGGAAGACAGGGGAGGTTGGGAGGGCTAGTAATGGGAAGGATCGCTAGTCTTAGTGAGATAGGCAGTGTGAGATGGGCTAGGCTAGTGAGACAGGGAGGATTTCGTAATGGAAGGGGGAGGGCTGAGTGAGAGGGAACTAGTGTAGCAGCTACATAGGAAGATGCACAGCAGGAAGCAACACCAAGTAAACAAAGGTAAAGGATGCAGCAACAACCGGAGACACCCAAAAATCATTCTAAACACTGCTAAAGGTATATTGGTGTACTTATTAACCAATTACTAGCACCAACAGACCTTTCTGAAAAAAAAAAGATTTTCTGCCCGGAAAACCCCTTTAAGACTGGTGTACAAAATGCCAGTCCAAATAAAATTGCCCCATTGTATGTGAAATAACACATAAGGAATATAAAAGCAAGACAAAAATGGAAGAGTTTTTTTGTTTAATGAGATGAGGTTATATTGGATAATCGGTTATAAATTGTTTGTTGTTTTATTCATCCATGTGGGGATTGGCCTTTAGAAAATCTCCAAAAATATTTCCAGCATGAAAAGAGTTTGTGTTTTTACTGATGCCTTCTCAATCCTATACAATGAACACAGAATTACTAACACAAGCAGTGACTTGTAATTCTCATGCCAAAAGCTAGTGGGCATATGGTATTGGCATACAGCCTGGCACTACAGCCAGCTCTGCCATCTGATGTTACAAAACTGTTCCCAACTCCATTAGCTTTATTTGCAAGGAAATAGCAACAAAGGGCCAGCGCAGTTGGCATTGGCTGGCACAGAGCAAACAGCATTAGGGTTCCAGTGGACTGCAAGTGTAATGCCAGCATACAAAAAAGATCACAGAGTAGAAACATTATGTAATCTTTGTATTTCCATAGAAAGCATACTAGAGTCCGTAACGCTATAGGTGTTTTATGTAATAGTCTTTTGTATGAACTGTGCATGTATTATAATTTTCACACACTGCAGAGCTTCACAATAGAATTATAATTCATCTTTTGTCACTGTTTAGCTGTCATCACAATATGGAAACTAATTATGGACATAGCTTATCTGCTCCTTCTTTCTGCACGTCACAGAGCACACAATGTTCTGTCATATAATTTAATAAGTCATTTACTTACTGGGATATCTTATGCAAGACCAGGATAAAGAAATTTGGAGCTCTAGGCAGCTTTGTAGATTGTGCCCTCCCTACCTTCATCTATGATTTGCTTTCCATTATTCTTATCCATCAAAAAATCAAAAATATATCCCATTCAAATTAATGACAAATGGAAACAATTTTTTTTTTGTATCCAACTTGTATTAAATGGGTTTTTAAAGATAACCTGAAAGCCCAGGGTGGTGTAAACTTAAAAAAAAAGCAATTTCCACTTTTTCCTACCCCAGTCCTATGTTCAGCTAATATTGCCTCTATTTCCTACAGTCCTGCGGGTACATGTTTTAAGGTGGGTGGGGGGTTGGCCTACAAAAAAACAGAAAAAAAAACAAAAAACAGAGAAGCCTATGCTATTTTTCTGTTAAAAAGGCTGATTAGAATTGCTAGTAAAAAGACCATTGAATTTAATGAAACACATATACACACACATACACACTCACATACACACACAAGCACTATATTGGGCCAGAATGACAATAATGGGTGAACAAGTAAACACTGACCTTAGGGACAGTCTTTGAGTTAGCCCAATGTGTTTCCTCTAGCAATATTTTTCAGGAGATATAGTATACAGGTATTTGGCTTAGCATGTGGCCCATCGTCATAACCCTCTACATGGCCCCTTGGACCTGCCCAATCCCTTTTAACGCCTAAATCCTCTCACACAATGTAATCCCCCATTAGTTCCCCCATGGAGTATAACACCCCTCAGTAGCATCCACACAATATAATGTTCCCACATGGTGCTCCCACACAATATATTGTCCCTTTAGTATCGCCGTCCAGTATAATGCCCCCCACACAGTATATTTATTGCTTAGTAACCCATATACAGCTAATATATATTACATCTAATGCCCCTTTGCAGCCACCACACAGTATAATGCCCCCTTGAGTCCACAGTATGATGCCCCATTTATGTCTTCCCACAGTATAATGCATAGAAGTCTATGGAGTGAGTAGTGGGTGTGGTTTTTATTACTTACAGTTGTCGAATCCCCAGTCCTTCTTTGCTGCAGGCACCATATGCTGATGTATAGTGTGCACTTGGCACTGGTGTTGTACTGACACAGTGTGTTCTGCCAAAAACATTACCGTGTGGTGCTTGAAGCAGAAAAGATTGTAATGAAGCAAATGGAGAATGAGCACTTCTGTGACTAATGTACTGATGAAACACTAGTTACATACAATTGTGCCCCTTGTCATAGGTGGCAAGGACACCCCCTATGTGTCTTTGCCTCCCTCTAATCCTGGACCTGCTCTTATGTTTATGTTTCTTCTATTAAATAAATGTTCACTATATACAGATGTCCACGGCTCAGAGATACAGCTCAAGTTAGTTGTCTTTTCCTATTATAACGTACAGAAAATAAGACAGAAAACCTACAACCAAGGAATAACAGGCGAGCGAAAACAATACTAGGTATATGATCTTAATCAGTATAAAAATGTTAAAAGTTATTGGAGCAATCTTGGCTGTTTACACTAATATATCCTTTAATAGTCTTACATTGCATCCATTCCATTGAATGTCTCTTATGGTAAGTATAGGATGTTGCTTTTTGCAGTGAAATGAAACAAAACAGATTTGTGATCAATAAAACATTAGCAGCTAATTGTTGTGATGTAGAAATTAATGGTCTTGTTCCTTTGTGGCCCCCTTGACACCTCCATCGACCCAGAGACTCAGAACATCGAGTAACTTTCTACATAACTTTCGATATCTTTAATTATACTTTAAGATATCAAGGAAGAAAATGTTCTTACTGATTATGACCCATTTCTAAGAGGCATTGTACTATAGGAAGATTGGGAACTGAAGAACAAAATGACCCAAAGAATCCTTCACTGTGACATGAAATGTTCAGGTCACTACTGCCCGCAGATTCGCTCAAGAGCATCAGAGGGAATACAAGAAGCCAGTCAGAATTCATGTCAGAACTGGTGCTGTCACATCGCTTTGGGCTAATGATGTGTCACTTGGACTCATTGTCACCAGGACCTCAGATCTTCCTCTGAGGTCATCTTCTTCTCATCCTAAGCCAAGTGTCATCTTATCACTTTGAAGGGACACAGTTACAATGCTAGAGGGCCTGTAATGTCAATTATTTTACTATGTGCAGTGCTGGGCAAATGGTGCGGTCAGTGTAATGAAGCATTGACAAGATATTTTCTTGAGAAAAGCCATCAAAAAAATATCATTGCTGATGTGTTTCGCTAAACTGGGTTGCTATTCTGTTATAATATATTGCTGATGTTTATAAGACCAAACAATTTGAGTTAATTTTTCTTATTACTTTACCAAAGGAAATATAAGCTATGAGAGGATACATTAGGATTTGCCATGAACGTAGACCTCAATTAATTCTGCTCCTGTTTTCAACCTTCATATTTCAGCATCTTATAAGAAATTCAATGAGAATACACAGTTTCACACAGTTAACTATTGGTCCTAGAGATATGCCAGGACAAATCATCATCTGAATGTAGCCATAGTGCAGATTTGGATAGTGCCTGGTAATGAATAAGGAAACTATAGATTAATCTATATTACTATTAGACATAAGATAATCCTTTAATAGTCCCACAGTGGGGAAATTTCAGTATATGTATACTAAATACTATATGTACTACATTGCTATTTAACATGTAATAATTCAAGTTATATCTATATTGTTCGATAAATTAAACATGGATTATTCAGCCTGTATTTTCAATTTGCAGTATATTAAATTATTATGGAATATCATTAGGATATGTTGGTTTTGGTCTGATCTCTGGGATGACGGCTGCCAATTTAGAGAATAAAGGGACCAATGCCTTTATCTTGTATAGTAAGTAGAGATGAGTAGGTGTTCGATCGAATACTACATTATTCGAAATACTCGTACTCGATCGAACACTACTAGCTGTTCGAAGTTTAAGGTTCGATGCAGAACCAGCGTTGATTGGCCGAATGCTACACATTCTGCCAATCAACGCTGGTTCTTCTCTTACCTTTCCGAAGTCTTCTCCGTGCTGCGTCCCCGCGTCTTCTTCTGGGTGGAATTCACTCTGCCTAGGCATCAGGCCTAGGCAGAGCTGACTGTGCATGCACGGGCATGCCCTCGCATGCGCAGTCGGCTCTGCTCAGGCGTCGGGCCGGGCAGAGCCGACCGCGCATGCGCAGTCGGCTCTGCCTAGGCCCCGATGCCTAGGCATAGTGAATTACAGCCGGAAGACGCCGCCCAGGGGCATGCGTCGAGAGAAGACTTTAAGGGGACCATCACTCATGGACTTGGTAAGTATAATTGTATCGAATTTTGCCTACCCCTGAAACGAGCATTTCCCCCCATAGACTATAATGGGGTTCGAAATCCGTTCGAACAGCCGAACAGTGTGCGGCTGTTCGAATCGGATTTTTAACCTTGGACATTTTAGTGTTCGCTCATCTCTAATAGTAAGCTCTTTTCCTATACTGCAGGTATTATTCCTAGGTGTGCTGTATTGATATCTGCCTATACTATATGTACTGTACAGTTACCTCCCCATAAGAGGGTGAGCTACATCTTTGGACACCAGGTGACGACAGCAACATTTTATTATTATTGCATATCTTGTGTGCTTTACAGGACCATAATAAGGCCCCTATTCCATACACATATATTCTTCTTTATTCCCTCCATTACTAATTCTAGGTTATTGACATTTTAAACCTTTCCAAACCAATTATCAGTTTTCCAAGAAATAATAAACTTATGTCACAATATTTCTGAGTTACCACTCTATGTGTCTATAAACCTATATCTTTACATGACACATTCTTCTAGTGAAATGTTGCATTCTTTTTATGTAAATTTCGCTTGTAACAATTTCTGAATAATCATTATTAGGATGCATTGTTTTATGGAGCGCAGAAGTTAATTACAAGGTATTATTTCCTCATGGCATATTCATAAACACAGTGGTAATGAATGACTACAAATACATTATTAACATTGCTTTCATATTATACAATAGCAGTAACTGCAAAACCCAGTGTCATGTGTCAATTGTAAATCAGGATAACAAGATAAAATAACATCATTGAAAATGTCATATAGACAATGATCATCAGCATAAGACACTCTGAAGTGTTTGCATTAACTACTAGACTTTTTTTATGGCATGATTGCATTAATATAACAATGTTAGAGATGGGCGAACCACTATGTCAAAAACCAGAATCAACCTGAATATTCCAAAGTATTTGCTTTTCAATGAAACTAAACAAATAGCTATTCATCTTAGATTAACTAACGCTGGGGTCACACCAGCATTCGGGTCTCCGCTTTCAGTTTCAGTTTTCTGCATACAGAAGACAGAAACCTGTCATGGCGAGTCTGGCCGTGAGCGCCGGTGAGCGTTTTATACTCTCCAAGGCGAAACCGTTTTTATTATACTGGACGGCATCATACAGAGAATATGTCTGAAAAGCAATAGGAATTCAAGCAATTGCACTGCCTTCCTGCTCTGATACTGATTATCTCATGGGAGGATATTGCATCTGAGAGTGATGTGATCTTGAGTCAGGCTTCTGTGTGTTTCTCCTCCTCCTACATGACACACAACTTACAGCATGGCCTTTCTGCACTCAACCATGTCTACCTCACAGTCTTCAATGACGTAGATCCCTGGTAGTAATGTGGCACCTGCTGAGAAGTCTCGTTCTCCTGGTAAGAGAAGTTTTCCTTTTACATGTATTACATATGTGTTAAATATATGTTTTTTAAGAAGTGATATTGAAAATTTTTTCCTATATGATACGGTTGCATCAAAATAAATTGCCATGTCTTGAAGAACAAAAAATGAACAGGTAGTATTTGCATGTAACCTCATATTCGAGCATAAAACTAATGAAGGGAAGAGAGGGAGCTATCCTCCGCAACCAATCTTGCAATATTTATATATATATATATATATATATATATATATATATATATATATATATATATATATATATATATTCTGCAACTGAAAAACAAAAGCTGAGATTGGAAGGACAGTCCATGTCTAGAACAGCTGGAAAAAATGAAATGGGTGGTAAATTCTGAAGTCCCAAAATTTTGCTAGCTTTCCAGTTTCTATGCCTGAACCAAAGGAATGTCAACGTATCACTATTTTTTAGAATTTACTAGTTTCTGCCCCTGACTTCTCTGCGGGTTGTTGCCATTGATGATCCACCTATATTCAGCAAATTGCTGGTGTCGATGATTTGCCTGCTCCGGCATATTGGCAGCTCATAAGCTGTCCTGCTGCTGACCTTGTTCCTCACACTGTGCCTGTGATTGTTTCGGCATCTCAGCACCTTGCTGGAATGTCATTTAATGAGCGTGTTGTTGGTGTTGATGATCCGAAAGGATAGGATAGGATAGGATTAGAACCAGCTAGTGAAATATATCTTTATTTTATTATTTATATTATAGAATATTGATAAAAGCAAGGAGGCACTCACCAAGATGAGTCTTAAAATGAAAATATCTTTAGTCCGTCATTTCCAAGTAAAAACTCAATATCAGAGTTTGAAAATCTGTATGTTGGAGAGACCGGTCAGAAACTCAGAATGAGAATTAATTCACATCGCCATACAATCAAACAACAGAGAACTGATCTTCCCGTGCCAAAACACTTCTGCCAGGAAGATCACAACATCATCAATGACATGAAAATCTTGATCTTAAAAGGGAACTTTAAATCAAGGAAACAGCGACTGATTTATGAGTACAAGGACATGACCCTATTCCAGACATTGGACAATGGGATGAACATCTCACTTGGGTTTATGTCTTTTTATACAGATCATTAAGACAGCCATTAAGATAAGAACCAGGGATCTGGCAATTGATTGTTTGTTGTTATAAGTATATAGTAACTAGAGGGAGGACCCGGCTTCACACGGGTATATTACATTTTATGTTTGTGTAGTGGCCCCATAAGAATTGTCCACTTTTGCACTGGTGTATTTTGTATGTGGTTTGTGTGTATGTCCATAAGCATCATGTGATTATGTGTATTTCATTTTGGATATCAGTGAAAAACCTGTGATCAGTTGTTATGGATACCTGGAGTAAAGCTGTATCTAATCCTTCCCCGTGTAGTACTGTGTTTAGACTCAAGTATCTAATCCTTGTTGGTGTGGTACTGCTTGCAGATGCACATATCTAATCCTCCTGCGTGTGGTACTGTGTGCAGATGTGTGTATCTAATCCTCCCCTGTGTGGCATTGTGTGAAGAGGCACGTATCTAATCCTCAGGTAAGTGAAACTGTGTGCAGACGTGCATATCTAATCTTACGGCATGTGGTACTATGTGCAGATGCGCGTATCTAATCTTCTGGTGTTGTGGTACCGTGTGCAGACAGGTGTATCTAATCCTCTGGCGTGAGGTACTTTGTGCAGATGCGCGTATCTAATCCTCCCCAGTGTGGTACTGTGTGCTGAGACGCGTATCTAATTATCTGGCATGTGGTACTGTGTGCAGAGGCATGTATCTAATCCTCCAAAGTGTGGTACTGTGTGAAGAGGCGCGTATCTAATCCTACAACATGTGGTACAGTATGCAGACGCATGTATCTAATCCCATAGCGTGCACAACTGTGTGAAGACGTGCGTATCTCATCGTCTGGCATGTGGAACTGTAAGCAGGCGCGTGTATCTAATCCTACGACATGTAGTACTGTGTGCAGGCGTGCTTATCTAATCCTCTGGTGTGTGGAACTGTGTGCAGATGTGCGTATCTAATCCTCCCTTGTGTGGTATTGTGTGAAAAGGCGCATATCTAACCCTACGGCGTGTGTAACAGTGTGTAGACGCGTGTATCTAATCCTACAGCATGTGGTACTGTGTGCAGATGCGTGTATCTAATCCTCTGGCGTGTGGTACTGAGTGCTGAGACGCATATCTAATTCTCTGGCTTGTGGTACTGTGTGCAGAGGCATATATCTAATCCTCCAAAGTGTGGTACTGTGTGCAGACACACATATCTAATCCTCCCCTGTGTGGTATTGTGTGAAGAGGCACATATCTAATCCTGAGGCATGTGGTACTTTGTGCAGACGCGCGTATCTAATCCTCCCTGTGTTGTACTGTGTGCTTAGACACGTATCTAATTCTCTGGCTTGTGGTACTGTGTGCAGACACACGTATCTAATCCTCACCTGTGTGGTATTGTGTTAAGAGGCACGTATCTAATCCTGCGGCATGTGGAACTGTGTGTAGACGCGCATATCTAATCCTACGGCATGTGTTACTGTGTGCAGACGCGTATATCTAATCCTCTGGCGTGGGGTACTGTGTGCAGACGCACGTATCTAATCCTCCCTGTGTGGTACTGTGTGCTGAGACGCGTATCTAATTCTCTGGCTTGTGGTACTGTGTGCAGAGGCATGTATCTAATCCTCCAAAGTGTGGTACTGTATTCAGGCACACGTATCTAATCCTCCAAAGTGTGGTATTGTGTGAAGAGGCGTGTATCTAATCCTATTGCGTGTGGAACTGTGTGTAGACGCGCGTATCTAATCCTACGGCATGTGGTACTGTGTGCAGACGCGCGTATCTAATCCTCTGGCGTGTGGTACTGTTTGCAGATGTGTGTATCTAATCCTCTGGCATGTGGTACTGTGTGCAGATGTGCGTATCTAATCCTCTCCTGTATGGTACTGTGTGCAGATGCGCGTATCTAATCCTCTGGCATGTGGTACTATGTGCAGATGAGCGTATCTAATCCTCCCCCGTGTGGTACTGTGTGCTGAGACGCACATCTAATTCTCTGACTTGTGGTACTGTGTGCAGAGGCATGTATCTAATCCTCCAAAGTGTGGTACTGTGTGCAGACACACGTATCTAATCCTCCCCTGTGTGGTATTGTGTGAAGAGGCGCGTATCTAATCCTACGGCGTGGGGAACTGTGTGTAGACACACATATCTAATCCTGCGGCATGTGGTACTGTGTGCAGATGTGCATATCTTATGCTCTGGTGTGTGGAACTGTGTGTAGACACGTGTATCTAATCCTATGGCGTGTACAACTGTCTGCAGACGCGCGTATCTAATCCTCTGGAGTGTGGAACTGTGTGTAGACGCGCGTATCTAATCCGACGACATGTGGTACTGTGTGCAGACGTGCATATCTTATGCTCTGGTGTGTGGAACTGTGTGCAGATGCGTGTATCCAATCCTTTGGCATGTGGTACTGTGTGTAGACGCATGTATCCAATCCCCCGGGGTGTGGTACTTTGTGCAGACGCGTGTATCTAATCCTTCGGCATGTGGAACTGTGTGCAGACGCACGTATCAAATCCTTCAGTGTGTGGAACTGTGTGCAGAAGTGCCTATTTAATTCTCTGGTTTGTGGGACTGTGTGCAGACGCGTGTATCTAATCTTCTGGAGTGTGATACAGTTTGCTGATCTGTGTATCTAATCCTCTGATGTGTGTATCTCAGTTTGGATATCAGTGTTGTATTGTGCATGTGGAGTGACCATGTGTATTGCAGTTGGAATATGAGTGAAAGACTTGCAGGTTTGTATTGGCTAAGGGGGGGGGCACTGTGTTTGGATTGCTGTATCTCAGCAACGGTACGTCCGAGCGAGTTGGAGTCTCGTCTTAAGCCTTCCCGGATACCTGAAGTATCTCTGTACCAAATTTGGTGAAGATCGGTCCAGTCGTTTGGTTCGCATTAGAGCACAGACAGACAGACAGACAGAAATTCATTTTTATAATATAGGGAGATAACCACTGGCTAACATGGTACCAAAACAAACATTTTCCTTTTAACAAATATTTTATGCATGGTAATAGCAATAATTTGCCTGTCCAAGTTGTTGCCTAGAAATACTTGAGCACTGACAACCAAAACACATGATGGGAGAAAATAACATGGGGAAATAGTGGTATTCTTCACTGAAACCTCTTTAAACCCTTGAATAAGAATATTTAGCTCTATTTAATATAAGATTAGAATTGCTGTCTCAGTAAACTGTTTCCTTAGCTGTTCTTGAGGTGATGTGTTATAGACTTGACAGTAACTAAACTTTGTACTATTGAATGAGTTACTTATCTTGACCTTTGGGCATCCTGCTATTGGCAGCCATACTCAAGCTGATCTTGCATTACAGTGTAATTAGGAGAAGTGTCTCAGCTTCACCTGATTAACAGTTCATTTTAGACGCAACCCCCTGGAGAAAGACAAAGGTAAGTAATTTTATGTCAGCTCTAAGAATTTCCTCTGTGATACCAAATTACTACGTGGTGAAAATGAACACACATCTTAAATAGGGTAGTCCTTTAAATAAATTGAGCAGAACACAAGAGACTGCATTTTTTTAATTTTAACTGATAATGATTAAAATACTATAATCATATGTAAATGATGTAGTTCAGTAAATTAAATTTACATTTTTTTTATTTCATTAATTAATTAATTAATTAATTTTATTTTCCAGAAAATTGATGAGAAACAACTACAGTGTCTCATCAGTTCATAAACAAAAATATTTTTGTGTTACATTATTATTATTTTTTAATTCCACAGGTTCTCCGCTTGACTGATGGAGGACTTTTCAACAGGTCTGAAAAGCCCATTGAGATACATCTTATATTAAAAAAAAAAAAAAAAAAAATGACACCTATTCTAACAGACATTAACGGACACTAACTGATGTATAATGTGTCTATTTTTTTTAACTGATCCATTTATTGGAACAATTAAAAAAAGGACACACTAGCATCAGTTACTGTCAGTTAGTGTCTGTTTTTTTATAGCGTCCATTTTTTGTTTGTTTGTACTTTCTGAGCTTGCGCAGAAAAAAATGGACACAGACTAATGGAAAGTAACTGATGGTTATCAGTTACTGTCTATTACAAGTCCATTGCCCGTAGATTTCAATGTTAAAAAAATAACGGACACTTGCTGTCCGTCAAGAATCTATTTTTTTCAAATGGACACAAAAGTCTTGCATGTAGGATTTCTTGTCTGCTGGAAAAAAACGGACTTCTGATAGGGTGTAAACAGACTCAAAAGGACACTAAAGGACACACTAAAGGACACAAGATAAAATCCCATTGAAATGAATGGAAATTTTAACAATTTACCGATATAAACTAGTCTACATTGCTCAAATCTTGTAATGACTGCTAACGGTCACCAATGGTAGTGTGAACACCCCTGTGAAGTATCTGCACCCACCTTGCCTAGCCGCTGGCACACCTGCGGTCGCCCTCCTTGTCTTTACTAACTACCCTCGTCCTGAGAGATGCCGGGTCTCATAGGATAATACGAAACAAGCTTTATACATTTTATATATTTATTAACCCCAAGTGGGTTGATACTAGCCACCAATATATATATAGAGACAATATATTAGCAAGATACAATCAAATATGGTTACAACAGCATGGTACAGTACAATCAGAGAAAAAAGAGAAGAGAATTAGAAAAAGAAATATACCCAGTTTGGTCGCTGGAGTTTCTTCTCATAAAATTCACGGCACATTGCTTAGAGTCTTTAAGTAATCCTCAGGTTGTTGGGGTCACATTCCCCATCAGTAGAACAGTTCAGGGCACATGGCATTTCCACAACCAATAAGGGATCACAGTCTGGGGGGCTCTCTATAGTATCCAGGGAAACAGCCCACTCGGCAGTACCACAGAGCACAGAGAGACAAGAAGAAGACCAAGAACACATGGTTGCAATAGAGAGAGTTTTTAGTCCATAACAGTTCATCAGTCCATAAGAGTTCATCGGTCCCATCAAATGGCTTCTAGTCCTTTTGTTGTCGCCCCCCCTCCCCCCCCCCCAGGGGGGAAGCAGCCAAAGAGCATGTGTTGCTCACATGGTGTCCAAGATAGTAGAGCAAGTGAAAGACCACAGAGAGAGAGCTTCCCCCAGGTCAGATCATATATTGGCCTGGTCTCCTCCCTCCTCATCAGGGCTATACACCCGCCCTCCATCCTTGCAACCAAATAACTATAAACGGTCATAATTCCTCATCAGGTGATCATACTGTCAAGCTAGGGGCATGATGAGGTTCATAGCAAGATTCCCATCAGGTAGACACAAAGGATGACACCCCAACCCCCTTTTGGGTAATGAGTTCAGTGTCTGTGCCTCTCCCTCGCCCCTAACCGGGTAATACTTGGGCTTGGAACGTGCACTTTTGCACTGCGCACCTGATGAATTTATTGGGGTAACTGTAACATACTCTCCTGGGGCAATATCACCATAAAAACCATATCACTTTGAAGAAGGCTTGGCTCTGAAGCATCTGGAGCTATGGCCCTAGGTTTTCTGCTACACAGGACAACCCCTGTAGAGATAACGAAGATTAGCATAGGTATGGTAATAGTGTTGGTCAGGATATAACAATAGGGCTTTGATCAAAAGTTTTTCGGCCACTTCTAACAATTAATTAGCCTTGAACATTTGACACCTACCCCCACATCCTGTAATCAAGAAGGGTGAATATGCATGTGGTAAATCACATAAGATAAATCCAAATACAATACATATATACACATACACATACACGGCTGAAAATAGATACATGAGGGTTGGTTCATCACACCCCCTTAGCTGCATATTTGGAATCACTGAATAGATGTGGAAAACAAAACACGGAAATGCTCAGGGTGACATCACGAATCAGATGAAGTGTGCTATTGGGCTATACAGACCTGGCGACAAGTCTTCTCTAATGTGCACTGATCATACAGAACACAAGAGGACCATGTAAAAGCATACCATGCAAAGTGCTAGGCAACCATTCACTATACATGATACGTACTGTAGGTCTTTGCTATCTTCTGCCATACAAAATGCATGATGTAAGACATACACTGTATATATTGCCATATGTATAAAGCATTTCAAACCACTGTTCTTTCTCTCCAAAGAATGTCACCATTATTAGTAAGATGTGATTGTCAATCAGATCTCTGAATTAAGGAATACTGGTATTATTAATGTTATGTAAAACAATCACCTTTTATCACTTTAGAGTATGTATTATTTTGGTCAATCCTTAGTTCTTTGCTAAGAAGCAGACTTAAAGGCAGGTCTGTGTATAAAGCAGAGATAACCTGTCTTACTGGGTATAGGGCTAATTCTCAGGTACTGCTCTTCCCATTATGTCCTGCAAAGCCGCCTCATCACAAAAGCCCATGTTTAGAGCTTTGTCACCCTTTACTGAAGCAGTCTCCGCAATAATCTGTGCTTGAATTATGTTCTGTGTACAAAACAGATTTAAATGGTTGTTTGAAAGACATAATTACAGTAATGAAGCTCGCTGAATGGGAAGGCTACAGCAGTGCGAGAGAGGTTTTCTGGCTGCGCCTTCCAATCACTCAAAATGTTCATGGTGGCTTCTGCCAAGCACAGCTTTCCTACAATAACTTCCTCGAGCATTTAAGAGGTTACACAAGCAATCTCTATACCTTACAGAGTTTGCCCTCTGCCTTAATTCATTTAGAATTTAAAGTATACAGTTCAGGGGCTTTATGAAATCTTTGCTGATAGTAGCACTTAAAGATGCACTACACAAGATGGTAGAATTGACTAGGTAAAATCTATTTACTATCAAAACTTTTTTTTAGGCTGAGGCCCCATGTTGCGGAAATGCTGCAGATTTTTGACCCAAAGCCAAGAATGGCCACAAAATTAATGGGAAATATATAACAAGTCCTTATCCTTCTACCTTCTGCTCAATCCAAAAACACACAGCAATATCTGCAACAAAAAAAGCTCTGTTTCTGCAACATGGATTTTCTCCTGTGAGCTGGCCAACTCTTGACCGGCCGTGCTATCTACTTTTGGCTCCCCCTCCCTTCCCAGCTGCCGGCCTTGTCATTTGCCGGCTTCCAGGAGAAGGCGGGGCCAAGAGGTATTTAGACGTCGGTGCCGAACGGGGACTTCCTCTTGGATCCCCGCCAGTGCTGATGCAGGCTGTTCCCGCCCTCCCAGCCCATTTGTTTTTGTTCAGTTTGTGTTTGCATTATTTGTGATTGTGTTATTTATTTCTTCTCTCATTGTTTTCAGTTGTCACACCTGGCATATCGGCAGGACCTTGTCCCCCTTTCAGCAGTAGCGAAGAGGACAGACGCGTCACCTGTGGAACATCTGAAACATGCACCCCGCAAGTGGTGGCGGACATTTGGTGACATGTCGTACAAGAGGTCATGGGGTAGCAAGGTTCTGCTCATATGTTCATCTTTATTTTAATAAAGCTGTGGCCGACCCCCACAATTTACCCCACACTTGGTTTTGTTTTCCCTTATAGTTGTTAAGGCTAGGCTGCGGGAGAGAGGATATATTCGGTCACAGTATGGTTGGTCATATAAAACAATGCTGGAGCATCTTTTCTTTCTGTGTTCTCTGGTGTACCTCTGTTATTCTTCCTGGAAGTCTAGCAATGAATTAACAACTGAATGATGACAATGTACTTGTAAAAAGGGATGTGTCTCTATAATGTATAATTATTATCCCACACATATATAGTGTATATATAGTGGAAACGGTTTTATCTGCAATGGAGGGACCAATTGTGTTTTAATGGATTTAGAATAGGATAAAAGTTCCTGTAGGTGTAACGTAGTGTACTTGCTAAACAAACATGTCAGGGGGTGTTCATACTTGCGCCTGGTGTCTGTCCGTCATGAATCCACCGAAACTGCAGAAAAACAAATTGGGAACAATTTGCAAACGGTCCGTTTAAAAAACCCATTCACTTGAATGGGTTTGTAAAGCAATCCACAGGTGTCCATTTGCTGCCTCTCTGCCATGAATACGCTTTTTTTGGACGGACACAAAGTCCTCCGTGTCCAACTTTGTGTCCTTCCAAAAAAAGAGGACTGTTTGCAGTGGAGAGACTGCAAACAAACACATGTGGATTGCTTTAAAACCCGTTGCAAACCATTCCCAATCTGTTTTTCTGCAATTTCGGCAGACTCACGATGTACGGAAAGCAGGTCCAAGTGTGAATGAGGCATCAGAGAAACTGATATTCTTGGATACTTCCTATAACAAGTCGGTTTTGAAGATTGTTGAGATTGTACTTGTTTGTATCTAATAGGCACCAAACATCTGATCTGATTGATTCATCTCTTAGTCAAATCTCCTTCACAGTCAGAAGCTGACTGCGTTTTTGACTGTTAGGGCTCGTTCACATGGGGCAAGAGGGGGTGGAATTTGGCGCTGGATCCTCCTCAGTGATATCTTTATTTGCAAGTTGTAATTTTAATGGTGCCAATTTTTCTATGTATGATTTATTTGATTACTTTTTATTGCTATTTTCCGTGGAGAAGCAAGGTGAGCAAAATACATTTATGCAGTGCAGTATATTTTTTTACACTTCAGACCCTGGGATCTCACTGCAGGGGATTCGTAGGATGGCAAGGAGGGGCAATCTTTCCTTCAAGACACCTACATGCTGTGATTGCTATTGAAGGGTTAAGCTGTCAGAGTATTTTCGTAGTTAGTCCGACCCAGAAGTTATGCCGCAGAATGGGAAGGGGTTAAGAGGGGGAGAGAAAACCCACAATATATATATATATATATATATATATATATATATATATATATATTTTATGAGCCCTATATAGGGATTATAGTGTACTTTTTTTATGTTAAAGGGGTTGTCCCATCACAAGGATCCTATCTATACTGCTGGTAAATGTGGATGTAAGACTTTTCCTAAATACACTGCTTCAGCAAAACTGCTTTGTTTGTCCACTATCTTACTTTATTCAATTCATTGTTGACACAGCCCTTGACTTATCTGCTCAAAAGTCAAGTGATGTAGCTGCCTGCTCTCAGGGGGGAGGGAGGAGGGGCTAAGTGCACAGGAGCGAGCCTGGAGGGGGGTAGTTTACACTTTGGGGAGAGGGTAGGGGCCACCAATACAGACCTGGCATCCACTGTAATAGAGAGGCAGATGCCGGGGAGTGTAGACGCTGGCACAGGTGAAGTCAGCAGCGGCAGGAGCGATGCTGCTATTCCGGAGGGGAGGGGGGGGGGCGGAGGAGCGGAATAGCAGCATCGGTCCTGCCGCTGCTGGCTTCACCTGTGTCGGCGTCTACACTCCCCGGCATCCGCCTCTCTATTACAGCGGATGCCGGGTCTGTATTACATTGTGAAGGCTGTACGCCTGATGCCTAGTGCATCAGCAGAGCACACGCAGGGCCAGCGGCATAGAAGCGACGACTTCTTGCCGCTGGCTTTGCTATGTAACCCCCCCCCCACCAATGACGCAACAAAACCGGAAGACAGAAGAATTTACTGCAGCGAAGACTAGCGAGTAGCGACGTGGGACAACCCCTTTAATTAAGTATGTCTTTGTAGAATGGGAGGAAATCCACGCAAACACAGGGAGAACATACAAACTTCTTACAGATGTTGTTCCTAGTGTGATTCAAACCCAGGACTCCAGCGCTGCAAGGCTGCAGTGCCAACCACTGAGCCACTGTATTGCCCCACCCACCATATTTTTTAGCTGTATTTCCCCACATAGAGCCTTAACCCTAAACTTGCCTGTACCTAACCCACTGGAATCTATAGTAGCCGCATGGTGGATAAGATTTACATAAATCTCATTTTTAGTCCCATGCTGCAACTAAAACCTGCAGTGTAAAGTGATCGACACTGTGGGTTGTCAGTCTGTCAAACACAGCAAGACCCATCTCATCATTGACCTTTTTTAACTAATAAAAAACAGACTTCAAATGGTCTTTGTGAATGTAGCCATATATATCTGATATAAATCCATGTTGCTCAGCACAGGGTCTGAGAAAAATGAAATGTCCCTGAAGGCTACTGCCGGCAGCCACAAATTTACCATTAACGCATTGAAACATGCACACTCTACATATACGGGGTTTCAAAGGGGGTTTCCCTCAAACAACTTTATTTACATTTTTAGACAGTTAAAAGATGAAATTTCCTTAAGGACATGTCAATTTTTATGGCAATAACTTTGATACGCTTCAATTTGCAGAAGTGATTTTGAGACTTTTTTTTGGGACACATTGTACCCTGTTAGTCGTAAACATTGATCAATATTTCTGTATATATATATATATATATATATATATATATATATATATATATATATATGAAAATTTGAAAAAAAAATAGCAATTTTATCATAACTATACACATTTTTTTGTCATATACTTAAAATATAATGATGGAGCTGAATGAAATGAACAGATATGAAACTTACTCCTGTAATCCACTTAAACAGATCTGTTAAGGGTTGTCTTCAGTAAGCACATTGTTGTACAGTATCTGTGACACCAAGTAGAGAATTTATACTCATGCTTATAAGCAGTGGCGTAACTAGGAATGGCGGGGCCCCGTGGCGAACTTTTGACATGGGGCCCCCCCCAACTGACGCCGAAGACCTCGACCGACCCCCTCCTCCGCACTCTATTATGTCCCTTAGTAAGCCCTGAACACAATATTATGTCCCTTAGTGGCCCCTGCACACAATATTATACCCCAAAGTGGCCCCTGCATACAGTATTATGTCCCTTACTGGCCCCTGCAAACAGTATTATCCTCATAGTGGCCCCTGCACACACTATTATCCCCAATAGTGTCCCCTGCAAACAGTATTATCCCCAATAGTGTCCCCTGCACACAGTATTATCCCCAATAGTGTCCCATGCACACAGTATTATCCCCAATAGTCTCCCCTGTACACAGTATTATCCCCAATAGTGTCCCTGCACACAGTATTATCCCCCATAGTGGCCCCTGTACACACTATTATGTCCCACTGTGGACACACATAAACAATTATTATACTCTGGGGTCTTTTCAGACCCCAGAGTATAATAATCGGAGACCCAGGGAATAAAAACATTAAAAAAAAAAACACTGTTGCTTACCTGTACCCCGGCTCCTATACTGTCGACCGCCGATCACGTCCTTCTTTAATGACGTCGGACGTCACATGACCCGGGAAGCATGCCAGGTTCATGTGACGTCAGAGACATCAGACAAAGTAGGACGGAGGCCTGGCAGGATCGTGGAGAGGTAAGTAACACTGTTTGTTATGTTCCTTTACCTTTCCGATCTGCAAAGACCCCCGAGTATAATGATAGTCTTTGTGGGGCCCATGGTGTCACTTGCCGATCCCGGCCCTGCCAGGTTCGGCAAGTGAATAGGGCCTCTAATGGCCCGGGCCCTGTGGCAGCCACCTCCGCTGCTCTATGGTAGTTACGCCCCTGCTTATAAGTTGTCTCTGTTCTCCTTCTTCATCCCCTCTTTCCACAGGCTGAATGCTGACTATATCTTCAGAACAATAGCTATAATTGTCTCTATTAGAGAGATAAGATAAGATAATCCTTTAATAGTCCCACAGTGGGGAAATTTCAGTATGTTACAGCAGCGAAGTAATACAGGTACAGGATAATACACAGTAATATAATACAGACGTAGACACACATATGCTGAGAAGAGAAGATATACTAGGAGTCCATAGCAGCTAAGGAACGGAAGAGAAAGAAGGAAGACTTCATGGTCATCGTCATAATCATTAGTTCTCTGTGAGGAGTGATCTTCGCTTGGTTTGATGTAGTTTATACAGCCTGGTCGCAGTTGGAAGGAAGGACCTGTGATAGTGCTCCTTCTCACACTTGGGGTGAAGCAGACGGTCACTTTCAGTGCTGCCAAGTCCCATCAAGGTCCCATACTTGGGGTGGGATTTGTTCTCCCGCATGGAGGTCACCACAGACAGTATCCTTCTGTCACCCACCACCTGTACTGGGTCCAAGAGGCTACCCAGGACAGAGCTGGCCCTCCTGATCAGCCTGTCAAGTCTATTTCTGTCCCTGGTTGATATCCTGCTCCCCTAGCAGGCCACACCGAAAAAGATGGCTGAAGCAACCACAGAGTTGAAGAAGGCCCTAAGAAGTGTCCCCTGGACTCCGAAGGCCCTCAGCCTCCTGAGCAGGTCGAGTCTGCTGTGGCCCTTTCTGTGCAGCGCCCCCAGGTGATCAGCCCAGTCTAGTTTATTATTGAGGAGCACGTCCAGATACTTATAGGTCGTGACTATCTCAATACATGTTCCTTGGATCTCCACCGGGGTCAGAGCACCTCTCCGTTTACTAAAGTCCACCACCATCTCCTTGGTCTTCCCAGCATTAATCCTGAGCTGGTTCCACTGGCACCATTCAACAAAATCCCGGTTTAAGTCTCTGTATTCCCTATCGTCACCATCAGTGATAGAACCTACTATAGCAGAGTCATCGGAGTACTTCTGTAAGTACCAGCTGGATGAGTTGTGCCTAAAGCCAGAAGTGTACTGTGTGAAGAGAAATAGGGCAAGAACTGTACCTTGTGGTGCCCCCGTACTACAGATCACAGTGTCAGACACACAGTCCTGGGCTCTCACATGCTGAGGGCGGTTTGTAAGGTAGTCTAGTATCCAGTTGGACAGGTGATGGTCCACACCATCAAGGTTCAGCTTTTCACTCAGTAGCCCTGGCTGAATGATGTTGAACGCACTGGAGAAGTCAAAGAACATTATTCTCACAGTGTTCCCAGGTTTCTCTAGGTGAGAGAGAGCTCTGTGAAGAAGGTGGATGATGGCGTCATCTACCCCAATGCCCGGCCGATAGGCAAACTAGAGGGGGTCCAGAGCGGGGCTCACTAGGGGGCGTAGGTGTGTCAGGACCAGTCTCTCTAGGACCTTCATCAGGTGGGATGTCAGTGCTATGGGTCGGTAGTCATTGTAGCCCATCTGTAGTTCCATCTTCCGCCAGTAGTTGGCTTTCCCTTCTCTGATCAATTGTCTTAGCTGTTTCTGCACCGCCCCATGCTATTTTTGTCCCCAGACCTAAAAATCCTCTTTTTTTACTTGAGAAGAGTTTTAATTTCAGAGTTGATCCATGGTTTGTTATTGGAGAAGCACCTCACCTTCCTAGTTGGTACCGTGCTGTCCACGCAGAAATGTATGTAATCTGTTATGCAGTGTGTGAGTCCCTCAATGTCCTCTGGAAATGAGTCTTGAAACACTTCCCATAATGTTATATTAAAACAGTCCCTTAGAGACTCAACACTTCCCTCTGACCAAATTTTCACTGTACGGATAACCGCCGGTTCTCTGTGCACCAGTGGAATTTAAGTGGGTTGCAGATGTACCAGGTTGTGATCTGTTCTGCCTAGGGGCGGTAGGGCAGATGAGTTATATGCATCCCTTACATTTGCAAAGAGCAAATTCAGTGTTTTGTTATTAATCACATTACAGTATTTTATTCTGTAAATATTGGGTCCAGACACATACTGTTAGAGTTAAGTCCTCCATCTTTGCATTTTGGCAGTCATCTTGTACTCTTTCACATATAAACTGTATAAGTATGTATTTTTCTGCTTAAGTCAAGGAGGCCCCTTGTTAGACTTTAAGGAATGTGATAATGAACGTTAATGCATAGGTTGCTAATCCTTATCTCTCAAGGGCCTCATTTTGAGAAGATGCAGCTGACTTTGTATATCTCTTACCTCCTTTACACGATGTATGGACACATAACCAACAAAAGTATTAATCTTATGGTATCTGGGCACTCTGTCATATTTTATGGTATATGAAGGTCACTTAGTGTGTGTATAGACACAGAGTCTATGGAACGTGTCATCTTATCTCTTTTGCCATGATATATACATATAGACATAGTCTGGGATGTTAGCTCACACATAAGTATTTTGAATCCTTCTTTGTTTCATGGGAAAGTCCATCCCAGTGTGGAAAGCTATAATGAGATGCAGATTATAATGAGCCTCAGCCAATAGCCATGTGCCAGGCTTGTCTTATATCTCTATAACCAATCATGATTGTACTGATTAGAATAGCCAAGCCAGCTCTTTGTCTGTAATGTATTTAAACTACCTTTTTCTTACAATAAAATCAGAACTCTTTTGACACTACCATCTTGTGTCTTTAATCAGTTCTCCAGGCCTAAAAGAAGATGGCTGCAGTCCATCTAGGCCTGTTAATTAATTATCTAATTAGGACCTCTACAACATACGGAGGGATCCATATGTCCCTATCAATATGAAGCTGTAAGTATAAAATGCTGCTCTTAAAGGGGTTATCAAAAATCAGATATTGATGATTTATCCTTATAGGCCATCAATATAACTTTATTATCATTTTTGTTTTATTACATTCTAATGTAACTTTTCACCCATCATTTTTTTCATATGAAGTCTTACTATGTACATATGGACTATTTCCCCCACACACACAAAAGGAATATTATACTGTATACTGTCTTACATCTAGCACACTGCTTCTACATGGATCCTCATTGTACTGGTTACTTTTTCTTCACTCTTTTCCCTTTCTCAACATTTTCTGTGATTAATGTTCTGTACTAATCCATATAAAATTAGCTATAAAATAAAATATAAGAAGATTATAAATTTATACTGTATCCTCACAGAGAGACAAAACTAGACCATTCACACAATCCAACAATATCAAAGAGACATCATACAAAGTCATTACAACATGGTGCCTAAGGGCGCGTTCACACAATGTAATGTGCTGCGTGATGTGGCACGTATACGGTGTGTGAGAGTTTGCGCGCCGTAAACGCTCCCATTGACTTCAATGGGAGTTAGGATCATATACGCCGTGTTATTTTGCGGCTGTGATTTTGCGGCCTCATTATATTTTGTACCAACAAGCTGCTGAGATGCCGGAACAATCACGGGCACAGTGCAAGAAACGGGTTCAGTGGCAGGCCAGCTTAACAGCTGCCAAAACACCAACAACACGCTCATTATATGGTGTCCCAGCGAGCTGCTAAGATGCCGGAACAATCACAGACACGACTTGAGGAACAAGTTTAGCAGCAGGATAGCTTAAGAGCTGCTGAACGCCGGAGCAGGCAAATCATTGACGGCAGCAATTTGCTGAATATAGGTGGATCATCGCCACCAACAACATGCAGAAAAAGTCGCGGGCAAAGGCTAGTGCTTAAATAATTGAGTTATACTGTAGAAGAATAAGAAGAATTTCTTTGATATTACAGTTAAAGGGATCCTATCACTCAGACACAATTTTTTCTAGGTACCACGTTGGAATAGCCTTAAGAAAGGCTATTCTTCTCCTACCTTTCGCTGTCTTCGCCTACAATCACGGTTTCTTGTGATATGTAAATTAGCTCTCTCGCAGCACTGGGGACGGGCCCCAGTGCTCAAACAGCAATGGGGGCGTCCCCAATGCTGCGAGAGAGCTCTCTCCACCGCCGCCTCCATCATCCTTCGTCAGGGGCGTCCTCTTCCTCTCCTTCTTCTAGCGGTGGCTTGTAACTTGTAACAGTATTGTAAGCAGGCAATTTCTCGTGGCCTGTGGACATGTGCAGTCTGTTCTGCCCAAGGCCCGAGGCCTAGAAGTTACAAGCCACCGCTGGAAGAAGGAGAGGACACTCCTGACGAAGATGGAGGCGGCGCTGGAGAGAGCTCTCTCGCAGTATTAGGAACGCCCCCAGTGCTGTTTGAGAGAGCTAATTTGCATACCAAAAGAAACCGGGATTGTAGGTGAACGGTGGTGCGGAGAAGACGGCGAAAGGTAGAAGACGAATAGCCTTTCTTAAAGGCTATTCCAATGTGGTACCTAAAAAAACCTTAATATCTCATCATGGTCTCCCCCCATTACTATCCCTTTCCATCCCCACCCCACCCTACCCTTTCATTATCCCCTACTTCCTCTTGTATTATCACAATGTATTTCTTCTACAAACAATAAATTAAATAAAAAAATTTAAAAAAAAATCAAGCAAGATGAGTTTTATAGTAATACAAATAGGTAAGGAGGTGGCCTGAAATAAAGTACTTGTGCCATCACATATGCTACACTGGAGCCTCCTTAAAGTCCATGTACCGTACATTGTACAGTATTAAAATTCAGAATGTGTGTGCAAGGGTCTATTTGTGACCTTTAAGTGCCTATATATGAAAATGCTAATGATGGCTTGACAATTTATAGGTTAACCCCCCCCCCCCCCTTCATTCCTTAACACTTTCATTCCGCCTGCTTTGCTTTGAGCTTCTGTCAAAGTGACTTTGACATTAACTGGGATGCGCTGGAGGGAGCTGGGTGCAAATTAACAAACCCTCAGTAGCCTAATTATGGGACACATGTTTCTAATCACAGCTAAGAACGCGGATGAGTGATTGAGGCATTGATTGCGAACTTCACAAAAGCGTCAATGTCAGAGAAGGAATTCTACATGGCGGATGCAGGAAAATAAAACATGAGATGTGTTTCTTTAAATGATTTTATCTCAGCCTTATTAGAAGTCATTCAGTTCTTCAGATCGGTGTGAATACTGTTTTTTGACAAGCCCTTACATGCTTCAGTTAATTCATTATAGCATATTTGTCGTAAAATTGATGCTCTCAAAATCACACTTTCTTTGTGACATCGGGCGTCAATTAAGAAGATCTTTGATCCATGTTCTTCTTGAAGCCATTTCTCAAATATCTATAGAAAACATTACACTTTAACTCAAGAAAAATGGACTAGTCAGACCACTTTCCAGTATCATCAGTGTTATCTGAAAAAAAGCTGTCACCAGGTAGCTCTCATTAAAGGGGTTGTCCCATCACAAAGATCCTATCTACACTGCTAGTTTATGTGAATTTAAGACTTTTCCCAAATACATTGCTTTATCAAAACGGCTTTGTTTGGCCGCTATCTTAATTTATTCACTTCATTGTTTACACTCCGTTTCTATGGTCCTTGGGATTATCTGCTCATTTGTCAAGTGATGTAGCTGCCTGCTCTCAGGGGGGAGGGAGGGGCTGGGAGAAGCTCTGAGCTGTTTGTGTCTGATAAGTAGCGGAGCTTCTCAGATAGGGGAGGTGAGAGCTCTGTGATTTCTGAGCTCTTATCAGTCGGTTTCATTGTATTTGGCTGATAAGGGCTGAGATAGCGAGTCCGTTACCTCTGCATGTAATGCAAACTGACTCAAATCCAGCTCTGCTACATCAGCTTCACGCTGTGGTAATTCTTTTACAACCTATCCCGTGCAAGTGAAACCCCGCCCACCAATGTGCCTAGAAAAGCAGGAAGTGAATAGAGCACAACAGCCTGCAGGTTGTGGAACAAGCATCATGAGTATACCCCTTTAACGTTTCCACTGCCAGGATTTTGTAGAATTTCACACATCTGGTTGCAAGGAAAATGTTCATGCTTTTGATTAGAGATGACCGAATAGTGAAATATTTGATATTCATTATTCGTTTTGAATAGCCCCTCAATATTCAACTATTCGAATGAATATCGAACCCCATTATAGTCTATGGGGAAAACCGTTTGTTTCAGGGGAATCCACAATTCGACTCAGAAGGGTCACCAAGTCCACTATGACCTCAGGAAATGATGCCAACACCTCTGGAATGGAACTGGGACAGCAGGGGAAGCATGTCTGGGGGCATCTAACAAGCCCAAGTCACAGTTTTATCCCACCATCACAGCCTATCAACTACACACTTTCCACACTCAAAAAAACCACTATGAAAGTGAAAAAATACCTGGAAACCTTCTTTCCTTCCCAATTGGATGGACAGAAACCCAAATTTTAAGCTAAATAAACATTACCAAGCACCCCTTTAAATCACGTTGCCCATGACAACCACAGATGCAATAGGATATGGGAAATCCAACAGTACCCACCCTTAACTGTCATTGTGGATATGTGTGTGTGTGTGTGTGATGTGGTAAGACCTTCAAAAATTCACTTTTCTGGCCCTTAACGTGAGCCTTTCCAAATTAAGTTAGAGGCTCTTAAGCTGAGCTACCAGTAGAGATTGAGGCCCTTTAGGTGACTTCAGCCTTTTACCAGCAGAGTTTTAGGCCCTTTAACTTAGTTCAGCCTTGCACCAGCATTCAAATGTATTCAAGTGTATTGCCATCTATGGGAGATTCTATACATTACTATTGCGGCTGGTCATAGACCATCTGCAACAGTAATATTACTATGATAGGCCTGGCCGTAACAGGTCAGCTCCCGTGACCTCGCCGCTCAGGAGCCGACCTGCAACTCTAAAGGTATGGGGCCGGTGGGGACTGGCCCCAGGGCTAATTGTAAAAAAAAATTATTTTTTTTTGGGGGGGCTGCATCTCCGATTGCTATGGTGACCGCCCTGCAGCAGAGCAGTCGCCATTATACTTACAGACCCAGCATCCGCTGTAATAGAACGGCTCGTGTGTCTAATAGACTCGTGTGTCGGCAAGACACCTGTGGACCCTTTCAACCTGCATCGCCAAGCTCCTGATGTCGCTGGTTTTCTGCAGCGGCAGGAGCGCAGCGATGCTGTGGGCCCCGACACTGCGCCGGCGGCCAAAACCCTCCCCGCTATCTGCCGTTCTATTAGAGCAGATGCCTGCTCTGTAAGTATAATGGCGCTGCTCTGCGATCTGTGATTGCAGGCTTCAAAGACCTCCCTCCCACCCAAAAAAAATCTCGACTCGAGTATAAGCCGAGGGGGGCATTTTCAGCACAAAAACTGTGCTGAAGAACTCAGCTTATACTCAAGTATACACAGTATATATTTTCATTCTCTGTTCTTCTTCTTCTTCTTCTTCTTCTTCTTCTTCTTCTTCTTCTTCTTCTTCTTCTTCTTCTTCTTCTTCTTCTTCCTCTTCTTCTTCTTCTTCTTCTTCTTCTTCTTCTTCTTCTTCTTCTTCTTCTTCTTCCTCTTCTTCCTCTTCTTCTTCTTCTTCTTCTTCTTCTTCTTCTTCTTCTAAATTTTATAAATCTATGTACATTTTATTAATGATTTTCAAATCATGTTAGCCATCTTATGAAGTATATGTATTAACTTTATATGGAAAAACAGATAGCCTAGAATGCATATTGATATTCTTTCAAATCCTGTGACAATTTAGTTTGAAGATACAGTGGATAGCTTCCTTCATGGAAGCAGTGCTGCGAGATGAAATCATCACGCAAGCGCAATTGGCCTTCTATACCACTCTAAGAAGAGCGTACAGTGTTCTAAAGGTCTGCAACCATGCATGCGCACAGTGGATGTCCGGACGCCGCCAGTTACATCTACATGCACCTAGTTAGCTCAGTGCACATGCGTGCAGCGGTGATTTTGCCCGTGAATGAGCGGAGCTTATTTAAGGGCTCATTCACACGTGGGCAAAGGGGCGGACTTTGACAGCGGATTTCGCTTCAAAATCCGCCCCTTTACAATGGTGGTCTATGCAGACCGCCGAGCTTCTTTTTTTCGCTAGCGGCGGGCTGCTGCTAGCGGAGAAAAGAAGCGACATGTCCTATCTTCAGGTGGAACCTGCAGCGCGCTGGGCCGCGGCTTCCGCCTAGCGGCAGCACCCTCCTATGTCGGCTCATTCATTTGAGCCGATATAGGAGGGGAAAGCCGCGACCGCGATGGTCGCGGCAGGCGGGTTTTGACCAGAGAGAGACGCAGCTCGCCGCGTCTCTCTCTGTGTCAAAACCCGCGCGGACGGCCAACGTGTGAACTAACCCTAAAGGTCCATGGCTCAAACGGAGCTTGAGCAATATATTGAAATTAACTGCCATATAGGTAAGAAACATGAAAGTTTCATTAAATATGATATACTATTTTACTGTGGCCACTATGATTGAGCTTATTGGGCTAACAATGATTATCAATTTGCTAAACTAAGGATGTTTGCTATTGGATTAGTTGATTGTTGGTTTTCACCATTAGAATGAATATTGAAATCAGTACTTGCCCATATGGTATATGATATATGCATTATGTATTAGAGCTTTCTTTTAGGTGGATATAATAATTTAATATGAAAATATAAGAGAACGACAACATCTACTTGAACTAGATGTAATGATTTTAATGAATTTTTCTGGCTAATTATGAAATTTATATGCTATGTTTTAATATGTTGCTACTATATTGGACTGTTTTTTGGTTGTGCACGCTTACTCCCTACCTCTCCATTCCTGCTAGGGTCACCCTGAGGAACTGCTGTATAAAATAGGCTAGGCATCTATAGGCATAGATATACAGAAATTACCAATATAATGGACAAATAAGGAAGCACAGGGAAGGGATAGGGGACAAAACAGAAAAAAGATATGAGAAAGAGGTGGGGGCAGTCCTCTGTCCTCAGCTTTACTTTGGCTGCTTTTTGTGAATGTACTTTGGCTACCATTCTTAGGCTAAGTTCACACAGGGTTTTTTGGTCCAGAACTTGAGGTGGAGGCCCCCTTGGGTTCCGGACCAAAATACGGGTAGCTGCAACTAGATGCCGGTGCAGTGTAATGGCATCCAGTCACGCACTCCTTTCCGGATTAGGCCCAAATGAATGGGCCTAGTTGGGAGGGAGTGTCTTCAGGCAGATGTCGCATGGCGACTCCACCTGAAAGAATGAACATCTCGCTTTTTTTGTGGGAGCTGGAACAAACGGCTCCTGGAAAAAAGAACTGACCGGCTCCCATTGATTTCAATGGGAGCCATCTTTTTGGTCAGGATTTTGAGGCGTATACGGCCTCAAAATCCTGACCAAAAACCCCATGTGAACTTACCCTTAGAGTCAGGATAAAAGGATAGAGAACTTGGGGGACTCCTGGCACAATACCCATGGCTGCCAAATTGTTTTAAATCGGGAGAATCCTCTGCTATCAGAGCCACTATCTTCTGGATATAGAGAAGCTCGTGTAGAAATTTGACAAGGGAAGGCACAACAGTATGACCATTCTGGGGCCTTAAGGTAAAGGACCTTCTTGACCACTGATATCTTGCCAGGGATGATGGAAGGGATGGAAGGGAGAGTCAACTCAGGAGAGGGAGTGAAAAGGCAACAACTAACTTTAGTTAGAGGTCAAATACTAAGTCCTAGAAGGGCTTAATTGCTCTGTAGTCCCACTGAATATGGAGGAGCGTTGCCTTCTTAGAACCACAGTATCAACACCAATCTAAAACTCCAGAATAAAATTTATGCAGAAGGTCAGAATAATGGTACCATTAGGTCAACATCTTAAAACTATTATCCTGTGCACTGCAGGGCATCAGCAGCTTATGGGCAAATAAGAACAACTTGACCCAAGAAGCACATGTAGTTCAGTTCCCTGGACCCCGTGTAGGTGGGGCTGCCAGGAATTGCCACTCAGATACTACACACTTTTACATTTTAAATTTGGTACAGACAGGATAGGGACATTTTAAAGTGCAAACTATATGATTGTCTGTGGTTTGAATGTCTGATGTGTTTTTTTTTAGATACTATGCCTGGTACAAGTCATTAAAAGTAAGATCACTATCCACTAAAATCCCCAAGTCTTTTCAGTGGCAGTCTTACCTAGTAATTTACTATTAAGTATTTATTCATTTTATTTCTTTGACCAAAATGTATGATCTTAAATTTGTCTACATTAAACTTCATTTGCCAAGTCTCCGCCCATGCTTCCAGCTTCCCTATTCTACTATCCTCCTCATTTTTGATTACTTTATAGAATTTTATATCTTTTGCAAGTATGGAAACCCTGTTCTGTAAACCCTTTACCATTAATAAACATATTGAAAAGTAGAGGATCTAACATTGACCACTGTGGTACGCCACTGGTGACTGTGGCCTAGTCAAAGTATTTCCCATAACAAATACCCTCTATTTCACTAAGCCAGTTGTGAACCCTAATGCATATGTTTTCCCTCAGTCTCAACATTCTTATATTGTATAACAACCTTTTATGTGGTACAGCATCAAAAGCATTTAAAAAGTCCAGATACACCACGTCCACTGCATTACCCATGTCCAGAAGCTGATCAGATTAGTCTGACAGGACTAACTTCTCATAAACCCATGCTGATTGGGTGTTATAAGATTATTTACATTGAGATACTCCAGGATAGCATCTCTTAGGAAACACTCAAATATCTTATCCACCGCTGAAGTTAAACTTGACAGCTTATAGTTTCAAGGTTCACTTTTTGAATATGGGCAGCATGTTTGCTATGCACCAATCCTGTGTAAGAGACCCGGTCAATACTGAATTCTAAAAGGGCTTTCCAGGATAAACTAAAAATTAACCCCTAAACTAAACCCCCTCTCCCCACCTAATTTTTATTTAATTCAATTAAAAAATAAATAAATCTATAATTACCCATGTGACAGTTCCAGGGACCCATTCTGATAATCCAGTGATGTTCCATTTCACCGCATCCAAAACATCACCATTACTCTTCCCCCTCCCCTATCCCCATCAATACTTACCAAGACTTTCTGTGTCTGGGATGGCTCTTTCCCTCTTCCTGTCTTCTAGTAGTTGGCGGAATAGGTTAACTAGGTAGACGTGGGAGGGGCTAATAATGAGCAGGATCACTAGGCTAAAGAGAGGCAGGAGAGGGTGAGAGGGACTAGTAATGGGCAGGATTGCTAGGTTAGTGAGACAGGGAGGGGGAGTGTAGGAGTGAGAGAGGAGGGGGGCTAAGTGAGAGGGAACTAATGTAGCAGCCATACAGGAAGCTGCACGGCAGGATGCAAACACCATTAAACAAAGGCAGAGAATGCCAACAGCAACCAGAGACTTCCAGAAATCACTCCAAACACTACCTTTATAAAAAAAAAAAAAGCTGCCTGGAAAACACCTTTAAGTATTAGGTGCAAGGGTTTCTCTATCACCGTACATAATTCCCTTAGAACTCACCGTACATAATTCCCTTAGAACTTGGGGGTGTTAGAAAAAGACCAAGGACCTCTACAGTTGTGACTGTGAGGTTGCCAATCTTTTATTTATACTTTCTGCTTTTTATGTGCGTTGACCTTTTTAGAACTGCTCATCTGTCTTTCCCGAACCTTTATTAGGCCACTTCCATTTTTTCCTTACTGCTGGCTATTCAGTATTCCTGGTGTTTAAGCTGTTTGTACTTGAAGCCCCTTTGTTATTTGTATCTGACCCTTGGCTTCATAATCTGGCTACGTCCCTGCCTTCCAAATCTGCCTTTTACATCCCTCTCTGTTACAATCCCTGCTTGTCTCCTAAACTTCTCTTCACTGAACTGATTTTGTACCATGCTGCCAACTGAACTGTCAGCTATTCTCCTGACTGATCCTTATGTATTCCTCTGACCTGATGATTGTTACTCTGCCTCTAGCCTTGCAGCTGAAGCTGCTTTTGTACAACTATGGATGCTTTCAGACCATTTTTCAGGTCCAACACAATCCTGCTGAGTTTTATTATCTTCTGAGTCTGCTGTTACTTGTGGTGTGCCAAGCCTGTTGTACCCTCTCAATAGCTGCTAACGCTGGCTGAAGGAATCTGCCAAGTCCAACCCCACCACTATGGGCTCTGGTGAATACATCCCGAGGTTGGAATTGGCTCTGTTGTGAAGTACAGGGTGTTTGGAAGTGCTAGACCATAGTTTGTAGTGGAACCTGGTTTCTGGAACTAACTTTGTCCGAGTTTTGAACTGTATTTGCTCATAACAGGCAGTTTCCAAATGCCAATTTTAAATTCGCACCTTACTGAGACATGCTTCAGGTATCTAATCTAAAATCTGTATGATGCCCAAAAGAAAGCACTTCATGGTTCAGCATAGAAAATATTCTAAAATGACAAAGAAACAAATTCATTGCAAGGTTAGAAGCAGTCAGTCAATGTGCGATGGCTGATTTTTCATTGCTAACTGGAGTAGTCTTCTAAGATAATATGTGCTATAATGTATGTCAACATGGGACACTCTTGCCTGACCTTGATTACACAGTATGGGGTGAAATATGTATAAATATTATACTGGCTGTTGTAACAATACCATAGATGAGTATACTGCTTACAATATATTGACTCCTATGAGACATGTGCATGACTCTATTGACCTACATTATATCTATCTACAGCAATAAAAGCATCAAGGAAATGCAAAATGCCTTGAGAAACATTTTTATTACATAGCAATGCTGTATACGGTTTGTACCATGAAGTACACCTTACTTTCACACCATAAAAACAAAAACTGACAAAAAACAAGAATTTTTAAATGAATATAGAAAATAATGGCCATTTAGTATGTTACAAAACACCAATTTTGAAACTTTCACATGTGATTATATTAATATGTATACCAATGTATCATTGGGCTTAGAATATCATGCAATATGAGTAAACATGAAATGTATAAAGCTTCCAACAATGCTTATAGTATATTTTGCATAGTGAGTAGAGATGAGCGAACAGTAAAATGTTCGAGATTCGATATTCGTTTCGAGTAGCCCCTCAATATTCGACTACTCGAATCGAATATTGAACCCTATTATAGTCTATGGGGGGAAAATGCTCATTTCAGGGGTAGGCAACGTTCGATCAAATTATACTTACCAAGTCCACGAGTGAGGGTCGGGCTGGATCCTCCGTGCAGTCTTCTCCTTGCAGCATCCCCGCGGCGTCTTCCAGCTCTTCATTCACTCTGCCCGGCATTGGGCCTGGGCAGAGCCGACTGCACATGTCCGCACTACAAGCGGGCATGCGCAGTCGGCTTTGCCCAGGCCTGATGCCTGGCAGAGTGAATTCAGAGCTGGAAGACGCCGCGGGGAAGCTGCACGGAGAAGACTTCTAAAGGTAGGAGAAGAACCAGCGTTGATTGGCCGACTGTATAGCATTCGGCCAATGCTGGTTCTGCATCAAACTTTTACATTCGAATAGCGAGTGGTACTCGATCGAGTACGAGTATTTCGAATACCGTAGTATTCGATCAAATACCTACTCGATCGAGTACTACTCGCTCATCTCAAATAGTGAGTAAAGAAGTATAGTACAGCAAGTCACATGAAGGGGAGCTCTAAATAGCATTTGTCACTTTCTAGTTTCCCTGGTTTAGAACATTTTTGGTTTTTTTTGTACCTGCATTTTTGAAGGCTATAACATGTTTTACCTTAGGGTTATTCAAAAAATGTTTGTCTTTTGTTGGTGATAAATAGACATTTATTTTTATGTTTTTATTTTTCCATGTTTTTTTAACTTTAATATCCAAGAAAATGTAAATAAAAAAGGAGGGGAAATGTCTTATTTTTCACATATCTTTTTAAATTTAAATACCATCATTTTTACTTTAGGTACACTTATTGTTGTGTCACTATGAGCAGGGCTAGAACATGTCACTGGGGCATGATAGTTGTGAAGGGGTTTCACTTTATTTTGTATTTTTTTTATTTTACACATTTTACCCCCTTATTAAGCTAGACTAGACCTTTTTATTATTTCTCCTGTAATTGGAGTTGATACATAAAGTCCCAGTTACAGCCTCCTATACTGTACCTCTAGGACCCAGCAGCTCAAGGAGTTCTCAGCCCCCTTGAATAGCAGCTGTAGTAACATCTGGTATCCCATTCTCACTGGGGGCGTCCTCAATGCTGCGAGAGAACTCTCCAGCGCTGCCTCTGTCTTCGCCTGGAACGTCCTCTCCCTGCGTCTTCTTCCGGTGCTGGCTTGAAATTTCTAGGGCTGACTGTGCATGCCTGCGGCAAACTTCCTGTGGCTACTTACACAGTAATCTGGTGTAAGTGGTCATTTTCTTGTGGCTGCTTACACAGTGAGCTGGGGTAAGCAACCACAAGAAAATGGCCGCGGGCATGTGCAGTCAGCTCTGCCCGAGGCCCGACGGCAGTGCCGACTGCACATGCATAGAAATTTGAAGCCAGCGCCGGAAGAAGACGCAGAGAGAGGCCATTCTAGGTGAAGATAAAGGCGGTGCTGGAGAGTTCTCTTGTAGCATTGGGGATGCCCCCAGTGCTGTAAGAGAACTCATTTGCATACAGAAGAAAACCGGGATTTCTACCGAACGGCGGCAAGGAGAAGACATCTAATGCTAGGAGAAGAATAGCCTTTCTTAAGGCTATTCCTACGTGTTAGGGAGAAGAAATAGAATTTTAATGATTGAATCCCTTTAAAGCTGCACGATTTTGTGCTGCAAGCAACATTGCAAAGATAAAGTCTATGGGACTATCTCCGGAACTGTTTAAATCAAAATGAAATGATACAGTTTGCTTTTTAACTGTTCTGTAGAATTAATTTGTCTATGCTATATGAAAAACTTCTCTTGATCCGTATGAACACAGTGGATCATTTCCAATGAGTATGGCAGCTGTGGGTATCCACCTCCTACTCACACGATTCTGGTTATTATATTGCTCTGCAATAATAATGCTTTCTTATTGCTCTTCCTTTTGATAAGGTTAGGATTGGTCATTACAGATCAAGAGGGATCTGAGATTTAAGCTCCTGGCTGTACAGTTATTTGAAAGGGCTTCAGTGCTCATGCAAATGTTCCCCAGTACTTACCAGTACTTACCTCTTCAGTACTTATCAAGCACAGCACTATACATTTGTACAGCGGCTGTACCTGGTATCACAGCTCAGCCCATTCAGTATATAAAACTATAATATTGTTCTTCATTTTTGTGCCATGATGTATAAGAAAATGATAATTATATAGAATAGCAAAATAATTAATAATTTATGAAAAAATTGTATTTACTAATTAGTGAGAATTCATGCAATTTTGGCTTCTCTATATAATAGTGGTATGTTATAAAGTAATCATATAACCGGAAAAAAAAATGAGATAAATAAGGAGATTCTTTGAAGTGAATAGTAATTTTTGTTAAATCTGATGTAAAACAGAGGAAGTATACTTTGTTGTACAGTTGTTTAGATTCTCTCCATGTTCAAATCCCCTATTCTAATGTCTACTGCTAAAATTTGACAATATTACTGACAATCCTGCATGGTTAATTGGATCACATAAGACGTTAACTGAATGAAAAATCTTGGTTTTAATATATACAGTCTGTATCTGCTTTGTTGTCCTTATTCAAGGTCTTAGTGCTTGTCAGCTTTATTGTGTTTCATAAAAATGGGACATCTGAAAAAATTTGACAGATGTCACAAACACCAGAAATCTACCAGGCAGACATGCAAGTTCTTTCTGTTCTCTTAAAATGACAATGACAGAATCAGTGACCTTTATGACATTGTCACCTCATTTAAAATATAGGGTGTCTTGTTTAAAAGAATATTTCAAGCTTTAAATGAGACAAAACCTGTAAAACAGTAATAGGAGGCATTCATACATCTCCACAATAGAATAGAGTAGAATATGTATTTAGCCATTCATCAACACATGCAAATAATGGATGCATTAGGTAACCAAACAGAACTTATAAGCTTTAAGCTTTAGCCATAACACAAAAATCCCCTGGGATTTTGTACTGTAAAGAAGTAGGGTTTTGTATTGGCATCTGTTTGATATTCCGGTCTGTGATGTATGTTTGGAATATACTCCTGCTAAATATACATCTTTTGGATTCTTAAGGCGGTAAAGTACTATACAGTGCTATAGTACTGTGTAAAAAAGTGTATGGGTGCTATATGCATCATGTCTGTTCTTTTCTTGCATGCAGTGGTTTGGTATCACAGGATTTGTGTCTGCTTGCTTCAGTAATAATATCAGTTTATTTCTACAGTGTAAAATATATTGTATAGCACTTTACAAATCAAAGGCTTATACAAACAAAATAAGATTTTACTGAGTAATACATTAATGACAAATTTACACAATACGAGTGAGAACTCTGCTCATTAGAACTTAAAGTCTATGAGGTAGGAGGGGTGACACAAAAGGTGAAAATGCTTATACAGTGGTCCCGCTAATATTATAAGATAGGGTAACATAAATAATCGTGTATGAGAAATCCTAAGCCAGTGTTTTTGTATATACAGAACCAAAGTGCTTGGGTATGTCCTGTGGATAAAGTAGAGGCAAAGGAGTGAACAGACAATAGAAAGTTTGCAGAGAGTAAGTCTAAAAGTTTTATACTAAGAAGTTATATACTGCTAAGAGATGTTTTATTAGATCACGTTGTGAACATTAGGTGTTAATCTGAGGTAGTGCATTCTAGAGAACTCGTGCATTTTGAGAAAAGTCTTGAAGATGAGATTGGGAGACTTTGATTACAGAAGAGTAGTTAGTCAGAGTTCATTGGCCAAGCACGAGTGAGGAAGTAGACAGAAATGAGGGGGGAGGTAGGAAGGCACAGCAGTGTAAAGGACTTTGTATTACATAGTAAACAGAAAACTAGTACAGAAACTACAGGCTGTAAGGGTTTGAAGATTAAGTTTTAGGGAAAACCTGATATTAAAGATAGCAGAGAGACATTTCCTGGTGTTCTGTAAGAGTGAAGGTGATGCCACAGGAGGTGTCATATAGTTTGGTGTCATCAACTTCTACTTCTCCCTGTCCCTCCCTGTTCCTGTGTCAAGGAATAATAATAAGGTAGTCAGTGTAATCACCTATAATGTATTTGCTTATTTCATTTTTGTGTTTCTATTGTAATTTTCCAAGTTTAAACAAGCCATTAAGACCTATTATTGGCATGGTCAGTCATTATAGGGCTTCCTTATAGAGGCAGAATAACCACCCTAATAAGAGTGACCCACACAAAATCCTTTTCCTGGATCTTCATGACTAATGAAAAAAGGAGATGATGCATATTGACAAGTACAGGATCTCTAGACATAACCTAGTTCATAAAAAATAAATGAACAGGGGTAAGAGACAGGGGAGTGGGGTAGGTAAAACGATACAGTAATTAACAAGCGAGACTCAAAGGGCCCCTTCACATGGAGTAAACGTGCGTGTATTTTGGCAAAATGCACGTGTAAAAAATACACATGTAAAATAAGACTCCCATTGACTTGAATGACATTTTTTTACACGTGTAAAAATATACGTCAAAATACACATCAAAATACACATCAAAATACATGTGTAAAATGTCATTGAGGGCCCCTTCACACGGAGTAAACACGCGTGTATTTTGGCAAAATATTTTTGTAAAAATACATGTGTAAAAATAAGACTCCCATTGACTTCAATGACATTTTACACATGTATTTTGAAGTGTATTTTGATGTGTATTTTGACGTGTATTTTTACACGTGTAAAAAAATGTCATTGAAGTCAATGGGAGTCTTATTTTACATGTGTATTTTTTACATGTGTATTTTGCCAAAATACACGGGGGTTTACTCCGTGTGAAGGGGCCCAAAGATGGTAATGCAACCCAAACAGTATGGTAATGTCCATATGGATGGATGCTATGCTGTACATAACATACTTGATGTCCACAAATACAGTACAACCATCTACATCTCTATATTGGTTAGTGATAATATATTCAGAATATCATTCTTGGATACAACTTGTACACATCACCACTTTATTATTGTATATATGAGCTTCAGCAGCAGTCATATTGTAGTGCATTGAGTTTGTATGTGTTCTAGACTTGGATGCCGAGTGTACCATAATGAATGTTCTGCTTTATACTCCCTGTATTCCCTATTTTTGATGTTGAAAGGCAGGTAACATTTTAACTTGCCATCACATAGCCAGAGGTTATGTAATCAAAGGTGCAAAAGAGAGTGAAAATCTTGGAGGAGACAGTGTGAGGATTCTTTAAAGTGAAGATGAGTGAGCTGTTCTTGCCAGCAACAGATCAGATGTAATATGTTAGAAGTTCTTGAAGTAGGTGGTTTCCAGGGTGATCAACAGGCTCAGGATAACGAAATTGATCACTGAATAGTTGACGTAGCCTTATAATGCTTGTTCACACTGCTGTGTCTATGTAGGATGCTTTTGCGAATATATATTCCATTCTAGGGAAGGTATCTTCATTTCCAGTTATTAATGCTCTGTAATTGAGTGTTTACAGTTTAGACTATTATTGGATTAATTATTTATATTTTATACATTTCTTAGAATGTATTCTTACTGTATTATTAAATTGATTCTGTCACCATTATATACTGCCCCAGTGCATTTTTTGTCTCCTCAATTTCCTTCTGGACAGACGATTAGTCACAAAGGATTACTTCACGCGCACCCACACCCTTCCCTATCAGAAGCTTCTGGATTTGCCAGATATTTCATTTCTTGTGCTCCAAAAACACAAATAAAACAGTAATTCAAGCTACTAATTTTGAATGGCTTGAAATTGGACTTTATAGTATCCTGGGAAAGAGACCTCGAGAATACATTGACCTTAGTCCAGTGGCAAGACTGCTACACATTTATTAGCAAAGATGGCTGGCAGGTCATCCTTATGGAATCATCTCTACATAAGATCTATATACCCCTGACTAAGTTGCATCTTATATATCCTTCACTCTCTTCTATGTGTTTTAAAGGCAGTCAAACCAGAGGAGATACCCTCCATGTCTGGTGGACCTGTGCAATTCTACTCTGATTCTGGCAGTCCATTCCAGTTTAACTAAGAGACTTCTAAGCCAATTAGTTCCACTATCAGTTCCAGTTTTCCTACTAGGCCTGAAACCAGCTGGTATTCCCTATGCTTCATATAAACTTCTGCACTATATCAAGCTGTCTGAAAGTCTGGTGACTTCATATTGCATTCAAATGGAGGTCACTGAGACTTTCGACAGTGCAAGTTGTAAAACGCGTGAACTCGATTATGCTTTTTGAACAGATCAAACCATGGCTGACTCTCAAAAACAACTTGATAAGATGTGGTCACCTTGGACCAATAAAGCTAATATCCCAGGCTTGTCCTATTGTCTCCAATTGTAAAACTAAGAAGGAGAGTTCTGTGCTTAATATTCACACTTTGGGTAGAGGCCCCTGTTATGCGAGACAGCGCTATCCCCAGATTATTAGTACTTTTCTTCTCTGATACAAACATTTTCAGTCTTATATCTTGCTGCTTTTGTATTATGTTTAAAACTTTTACTCTGAATTTGTAAGTTCTGTTTCTGACACCATTTGATTGATGTTTTTTTCTTTGTATCTATCGTTATATTGCTTATCTACTGTATCTGCTGTTTCATACAATAAGTGCCTTTTTAACAAAAGGGCTGCATTTTGTGGGGACAGATCCATTTTTTATTAACCGAAGCAGCAAAGTTCAATATTTTACTTTTTGGCTAATAGAGCATAGGCTGTTTTTGCAAATATATATCTGCTTTTACCAATATATATCCCTTTCTTGCAAGGTTTCTTCTATTCAAGTTATATAATCTCTGAAATTGAGTGCTTATAATTTAGATTATTATTAGATTTTTTATTATAATTAATTAATCAATTATATACTGCAGCCTTTATCCCTTTGACTACCAGGGGTTTCCGGATATTTTGCACCTCTAGTAGACAAAGTAATTTTCACAGTGTTGAGATGGACAAATGAAACCTAAAATCAAAACTTTAAAAAAAATCATACTAGCTTCTAAAACCTTTATATTTTCTGAAAGTAGACACCTGCATTAATGTAAAAATGCTATTTGGTACTGTATGCGAACAGGCACCTTCATGCAATTTTGAGTTAAGGTGTATGATTTAAAGTGTATCAACAAAAATGCTTATAAATTTATATAAGTTGCTAAAAGTAAAAATCAAACAAATAGTTCAACATGGGAAAAGTTCACTTATATCACTAAGACCAACACCTGTCTGCACATAGCTTCATAAAATTACCAGAACTGGAAGTAACAAAAATCTGCTTTGAAGCTTGAAATGTTAGAAGACTATCATCCTGTAAAATGTAGGGATTACAAACTGTGAAAAGTGCATGCCTAAACGCTACATTTTTATGGAGAGTAGACAACATGAATATTACATCTGTCCCAATGGGTTATCAATAACTATGCCCAACTTCATGTAACTATCAAAAACACATTTTTTTTTAAATGCATTAAAAGTATATATTTGCACCAAAAACTCACATTAAGTCATACGTTCACACACAAAACACATATTAAAAAATAGATTGAGGTGTACACCATTTATATATACTACAAACATCAACTACAATAAGAGCTCGTACAAAAACACTAATACAGAAGACAGTTATTCACTAATATGCATGTGGCAAACTGTGACTGATACCAAAATCTAACTTTTTTGAGATTGTACTGCAAACTGTATATAAAACCATAAATTAATATTTCATATATACACCCACCTTTATGAAACTTTGCAGCAAATGATTGCAAGGAAAAAGTGCACAGAAAATGTAAAGTGCATTCTCAAGCAATCCATTTCTGTAAACAAGATGCACTTTCAAAAAACTGCAAGATGTGAGCAATTCACAAACAAACACACACAAACACACACAAACACACGTGCAGGTGTTAAAGAAACATCAAAATCATAGAAATTTGGCAATTCATTTTGTGTGTGCATAAGAATATCATTTTCTATCCCCTATAAAAATTGTAATTCTAACAGACAATTATAATCTCTATACCTAACTAATGTGATAACAAAGGCCAGTTTCAGATTGGCGTAACATGGCCGCTTTATTGCTCACATTATGGATGCAACTTCTGAAGTTCCAGCGGTTCAGCTTACTGGTGTTAGAGAACCATAATTCTAGATCAGATGACCCACTGAAAATTCAGGTGTTTTGTACTGTGGGTTCAAAAGAAAAAAAAAAATTAAAGCATAACTAAACTTTCGAACAACTTTTGATTTTCTGGCAGTATTTGCGTCATATATAAATGTTGTAATATACTTTAACAATTTTTTTTATCTTTTCTCTGAAATCCAGAATATTTTCACATGACACTAAGGATATAGTACTATCTAAACACAATCAGGATTAGGATATTTACTGCATATGCAGCTGTATAATATATATGATATAAAAATCCCAATCCAACTGTGTTTTTAACCGGTGATATCTCTGGAAGTAACTTAGCTAGCACTAAAATCCCCTCTTTATTCTCATTTTCTCTACATCTTACAAAGCCCTGTACTCCCTTACACAATAACTTTCAGTTAGAGGTAGGAATAGCTCTGAGTTATGGTTGGCAGGCTTGTTAAAAAAAAACAAACTAATAAAAGCCTGCGGAGCCCACTGGGCTCTGAATCCCAGGGCACCCTGGTGTGAACAAGACCTCACAGTTAACTTCACTGCAAGGTTTTACCACCAACTGGGTGCTTCTCTGATACCTCCTCAGACAAAGCCCTTATAGTTCAGAGCAGCCACATATGAATTCTTAAATTCTTAGCAGTTTTTGCACTGCAAGACAAACACAATGTAACAAACTAAGATAGTGTACACCCAGTAGCTCACTGGGCTGCACCCACACCACTGCCACCTGCAGCTGTAGTACCACAGGTAGCAGACTAGCCAGGTAGGAGATTCCACAATTCTAGCTAAGGGAAATACTCCCTACCTGCCTAACTAAGGCAGAACTCTGCCAACTAATGTCTACACAGACTTATACACAATTGAAGTTTGAAGCTAGCTAGGTGGGAGTTCCTTGGGCAATACTAGGGCATCAATACAAACTAAAGCCCTACCTAGCTAAGTCAGCTTACTGCCAAACTAAGTCTTGCACAGACATGTACAATATGGAAATTGAGACTAGAGCACCCGACGGCCCAAAACAGCCTCCTTAAAGGGATTGGCCACTTTATAGCTAACAGTCTGCAATGTGCAGCACAAAGATAAATAATAAACTTACTCATAGACATTCATTTTTATTTCTACTTCTGTCTCTTTATTTTGAAGCCACGCCCCCTGCTGAACTGGCTTTGCCAGCTCTCTGACACTCCTCCTCTGACCACTGAGCTCATGACATGGAGGGGCATGTGACACAGCTTGACCATGTCATGTGTCTGTGCCTGCTCTGCTCTTCTGCCTGGTCTTTCACTACTCAGAAAGGACCTTATGACGTCACAGTCACATGACTCTCTAGTCTTGTTACTAGGTAGGCATGTCTGTGCTTGCAATAAGGTCCTTGAACATGTAGAAAGTTGTATCCCATTGCAGTGGAGGAACATGCAGGGATGTGAGATGCCTCATGTACTGTGGGGATGTGAAAGATGTGGGGTGTAGTGTGGATGAGAGATGTAGGGTGCATAGTGTACTGTGAAGGGGAGGACAAATCTAGGGGATAGATCTGGGGTGCAAGGTGTACTGGGACTGAGAGATGTAGGTGCATGGTGTACTGGGGGGATATCTCAGGTGCATGGTGTACTATGGGGTAAGAGTTGTAGGGTGCATGTTGTAGTGTGGGGGTGGAGAGATATGTGGTGCATTGTCTAATGGGGGGAGAGATATGGTATGCTGTGGGGGTGAGAGATGGGGTGCACAGTGTACTGTGGGGGGAAGATCTGGGGTGCATTGTGTAGTGGGGGTGAGAGATGTAGGGTGCATGAAATACTGTGGGGGGATAGATCTTGGGTGCATGGTGTACCATGGGGTAAGAGTTATTGGGTGCATGTTGTAGTGTGGAGGTGGAGAGATGTTGGGTGCATTGTATAATGTTGGGGGGAAATGTGGAGTGTAGTGTGTACTGTGGGGGGAGAGATGTGGGGTGTATGGTGTACTATGGAGGAGCGATGTGGGGGGGGCACTTGGAGTGCTGGTGGGTGCTTGTGTGTGCTCCTTGCACTGAAGGTACATTCAGGAAGGGGGGGTTTGGTGATGGACAAGAGGCTCATGAAGAATTGAGGAATCTTTCATATCTGTGTTAGGTTTGTATGAGAGGCACGAAGAAACTCTAGAATATGCTGCAGTTTTTACCGTAGTATTACCATCACATTAGGCTTTGACCATAAAAGACACATGGGGAGCTGTGTGAAACATGTTTGGAGTGTTCTGAGCTGTGGAGTGCTTATTAACACTATGGGGGTGCACTAGAGAGATATAGAATGCTTGTTTAGGGGTGCACAGGAAATATATGGCTATTGGTGAAATAACTGCTAGCAGTGCGGGTATAATCTTACAGGGGCTATCTGCGACAAGTTATACTCTCCCCTGTGGGTATCTTGCAAGGGGGTCATAAGAATTTTAACGTTTCTCTGGAACTTGTACTGGTGAGGACCCTGCTGTGTGTGTGTGTGTATATGTATATATATATATATATATATATATATATATATATATATATATGTATATATATATAGTCACTGGTGGGGACCTGGTCATTTTGGAGTAAGGAATTTAGCCATTTCACTGTTAGCTGGCTAAATACTACTTCATTTCAAGACCTGACCACTAGGGGGCACAAGGTCCTGACCAGTAATGGAAAATAGATCACACTGAGGTGGCTAATACTATAACTGATAAGGAGCAGGTCCTTACCGAGTATAGTCACATTCCTATTGTAATCAAAGGTGTCGGTTGGCGTTTACTCCATTTGAATTTAGAGCTAAAGCAGGTGTTTTGGGGCTCTATTCAAATTGGATGAATCATAGTGGCCCTTAGCGGCTATTAGTTGCTGAGGTGAATGAAGCTGTGTGATCACATCCTATGTGTGGGCAGCTCTGTGATGTCCCTCAGCCTGGAATGCAGGCCAGGAGTTTCACTTTCAATTTGTTGAAGTCCTGCTCATACAGGCCGACTGAGCTTATACTGCAAAATTTTAATGGGGAACAGGTAAGATAAATTTGATTTTTACAGCACATTTGTCATATAACCATCTTTCTGAGTTGCCTGGGGCACAGTGGTTTTTTCAGCTTAAGGGTGGCCAACCCCTTTAAATGGAGGATAGGTGGGACCAATCAGCAGCCCAGGTGCTTCAAGCCAGATGCAGATAGGCTGACACCAGTGTCAGTCAGCAAACTGACCACGCCTATCGGCTGCAAGGGGATTAACCCCATGCATGCTGGACTGAACAGAACCAGCGGAACAGGCTGCGACCCTAATGCCAAGGCTGCACCTGTCGAACAGTCCTAACACTCTGTATACAGAAACAAGGGGAATAGTTAAAAAATGCAGGATTTCACAGAAAGGTCCAACATTTGTTAATAAAGTATATTACAAAATGTGTTAATGACACAAATAGTGAAAATCAAAAGTTGTCTGAAATTTTTTTTGCGCTTTAAGATTTAAGAGTTAATGTTTAAGCTTAAGAGTTAATGGATATGTGCATATGTAAATTATCTATCAATTGGTGAAGGATTCCAGTTTGCCTTGAAACCGATTTTTCATAATACAGTATTATAACATGCTAACAAATGCCTGAGGCAGTGCAATTCATCCTCTTCCACTGGGCGGTCTATCACTTCACAAAAAACCATGTTATATTTAGAAAATGTTGTGATTTACAGATGAGAAAACTGTTTTTTAATTAATTATCTTTGACCTTAATTTTGCAAATACTTAACAATTAAACAAATCGAAACTCCAAAATCCAAATTCTTGCAGTTTGATTCGCATGTAAAAGTCAAATACAAATCTGTGGCAAGATTTGTAAACAGAGAATAAGTTGTGGTCACCCTGACACAAATGCTGAAACTACAGCTCTCCATCTATACATATTGCAGCATTAAAATGTGTCAAAAACAAATTGGTAATGGGTGTTGCTCTATACTCCATATGGTTGAAGTGGGCCACTCTTTACAATTTTTACTGTGCAGAAAGATGCATACCACCACCAGGAACAGTACATCTTTTTCAAGACTCAGTGGGTGAATGGTGGTAGTGATGACAGTGTACTGCCAAGTAGTGACCCTTCCACATTTGTGCAATTTGCGATGCTGCTTAGAAGTCTCCTGACATTAGGCTTTTCCTATCCACAATCTCCACTTCTTCCTCAAGCAATAGCTTTACATCCCTACCCACAACAGCAATAGGACAGATATATGTGTAAGCGGAATTACTGCCATGCATGTCTTACAGACAGTGAGCCTGGGTGAAAAAAGTGACGCAGCAGAGCAGTTGCTCATCTGCATTGACTAGCAAATTTCTTATTGTATGTCTCCCCTCTAACTCCAAATAGGGAACATAATGAGCGAAAATGGTGCAAACATTGTAAATCCACTGCAGTTGCATAACATTGAAAATTGACCCTGCATAGTATATATCATAAATTTGTTATCATGTTTAGTGGCTTTTTGGTGTTGCACATGACCAGGAAAGTGTCTAGGCATTTCAGTCAGTTTAATGTGGCTAAGAATGCCCTCTTGCACTTGGAACTACGGAATAGTTTGTGTTTGACCTGCTTGATGTATAACATTCCAACTCTTTACAATTTTACTTTGCATAGGCTGGATTGTTTAAATGAGTCTTGAGGACAATGTTGTGTGTGTGGGAGAGCAGAGCCAAATAATCTCCTTGGGCATGCTGGCGGGCATAGTAAAATGTATGCTCTATTACACTGGCATACTGATAAGCGTATCATTAGCATCAAGCAAAGGGATGACAATTGGATAGTCATGTCGCAAAAGAAACATAAAGGAATTTTTCCTGCTACCAAAAGGAAGTCAAAATTGGTGTATTACAAGGAAATGCTCTGTAGCTGAGGGACATAATACTGTGTGCAGGGGCCACTATTGGGGATAATAGAACACACAGGAATGCGTAGGAGGGGGTCAGTCGAGGTCTTCGGTGTCGGTCGGGGGGGAGCCCCATGTCAAAAGTTTGCCACGGGGCCCCGCCATTCCTAGTTACGCCACTGATAGCCACTGAAATAATCCCCTAATTCATCCCTTATTGGCCATTCTATTAAAAATTTTAAAAAAACAATCATTGTGTTTACAAAATCCTACACATTCAAAAATTTTCCTAGAAACCTGCAACAAACAGAACAAAACACAATAAACTATGCTACTCATTTGCATTGTTAGGCAGTGCCTGCAATAAATATTGTATAGTGATTTGAAAATAAGTCCACAAATCTATTCCCTTCAAAGTTGATTCATAAAATTGTAATATTTTGTCATGTTTTCTTATTAGCTTATGACAAAGTAGCAAAAATTGACTTACAGATCGATTCATATAAATATGTTCTAGTATGAATATAGTCATTTTGGGGATCCGACCATTTGAAGACATACAATTTACTTTATTCATGGATGAGTGACCGTTCTTTGATTAAATGTGCGGTAAAATTAAGTTGCTCTTTTGACCTGAATATTAATTTGGGTCATTTCAATTTGCCATAGGTTTAAAAGTTGCTTTTTATGGAAACATTTGAACTTCATATGTGTTGAATAATCTTGAAACATTATCATGGTTCATAAGCATTACTGTAGATTGATGAATATTTCATCTAGGTGATATAATTGCGCTGAACCATGAAAAACAATCATCAAATAGAATTTACTTTTATAAGGACTTCTATTGACTGATTGGTTGTTATTTTGTAATGCTATTTTATCAACGTGATGCAAAGTTCTTAGATGGGTTAAGGCTAAGAAATTACAAAATGTATTTCCTATTTAAACCTAGTGTGAGAGATATTCCTAAATATTTGTATTTTTATTTTACATTTATATTTTTATTTAAAAATGTAGAATTATATTTTTATGATAAAAGATACAGAAGGATATTGCAAGAAGGGGGAGTTGGAAGGCCATGTGCTCTATGTGCTAGGCAAGAGTAGAGCACCAGCAAGTTACATTGGCAAGAGTATTTGTTAGCAGGGTTAGTGCACAAACAATATAATTTGTTTCACTAGATATTCAATTCCCTTATATGATTTTTCCAAGTACACACTAAACAGTCTGTTTGTCAATTTCCTTCATCAACATGACATTATGAACAAAGAATGTATTCATACATCACTGTTCTATTTTAGTATTTGTAAGATAAGCCATAAGTGGAGACCGCAAAGAGATAAGGTTTAACCCCTTCCCATTGCAAGCATTTTTTGAGTTTCATTTTGGATTCCCTGCCTTCAAAACTCCATAACTTTTTTTTTTCATTCACATAGTATTAAGAGGGCTTAATTTTCATGGGACAAAATGTTCTTCATAATGGTAACATTTAAAATTTAGAAAAGGGAATTGAAGAAAAAAGTGCATTTATGTGACTTTCTTACAAGAATCGTTTTTATAGTGTTCAATATGCAGTAAAATGACATATCACCTGTGTTCTATGGATTGTTACGATTTCGGGTTACTAATTTATATAGTCTTATTTACATTTTAAGCCGTTCCTAAAATGGCAGTGCCAATGTGTTGATGGGAAAATGGCACCTCAGTCTGCTTGCTGCAGATTACAGCAGAGACCTGGCGGCTATGACGACCACTCAGCTCTTGAGCGGCAACCATATTTAAATACCAGAAATCGCCTTTCGCGCTCCTTTCGGTGGAATGAAATGCTGGTACGCTGATGTAACAACAATGTGATTTATTTAAGATAACGCATTTTGGGGTCCCTTGGTACTCCACAGGCACCACCCCTTCATCAGATCTTTAGTGTTCAGTGTTCAGAAGTGTACATTCGATTATTAACAATGCTGCCAGAAGGTATCAACATTAAGCCAAGACTCTTGTCTTATAGAACATACAAAATCCACCACCTTAACTAAAACTAGAAACAATTTTATAACTACCTTCAACTCAGAACACAAGAAAATCAGAACAATTTGAAACAATCATTGGAAAACTCTTCTTAGCGACCAGTATTTGAATAACATCCAGCCAAACCCACTGTCACTCTCCGTAGGTCTACTACACTCTGTAACCTTCTGGCCCCTAGCAGACTCCGTCTTATATCTACACCCATCACTAAAACCCCCCCACTTACCCTGGGGCTTACAAATGTAGCCACCTTATGTGTTTATGCTGCCTTAACATCAACCACGGTGCAACATCATTTAAATCAGATGTAACAAATGAAACATTCTCCATGAAATCACACCTTAACTGCTCCTTGGAGTATGTTATCTATCTTCTGGAGTGTCCATGCAAGCTCCAGTATGTGCGGCAAACCATTCAACCATTCCACTGCACAATTTTATGGACACTGTACCAATGTTTCTAAAGGTAACCAGAAATACAACCTATCATTACATTGTGCCACTAATCATAGCTACAATTTCCATTGTCTAAAGCTAATGCCTATTGAACAAATCCCCACATCCACTCCTAACCGCTTCCTGAGACTATGTCAGAATGCAGTATACTGGATTTATAAACTAACCACCCTGTGTCTTAACAGACTCAATGATGTGATTGAATTTGCATTCCAGTTCCTCCTTTTTTCCTTCACCCTTTTCTTTCTTCTTTTTTCATCTTTATTTCTCCTTATGCTTTTTGTTACATTTGCGTATATGACCAGACACAAAATACGGACTGCAGAATGCACCGCTAAGGGAACAGGGGTGGGAGACTTTCCCTGACGCTACAGTGGCTAGCTAGGCCCTCCCTGAGGGTGGTGGTCAACTGTTTCCAAGCTAGCCTTGGCCCCGACAACTCCTGGCTCTCTAACACGAAGACCTAGCCGAAAGATAGGGGAAGAGCTAAAGAGAGCTAGGGACTGGGGATGCTAAGTTGGTCACCCCTACAGAAACCAAGGTGCAGCTGCAGACAAAACAAACGGGATGGGATGTGCTAGACAACAGACACGTAGCACAACACAATATGCAACAAGAGAATGAGGAGAGGGATAGTGGAAGGGTGAAAAAAGCATTAACACAGGACTGGGCCAAAACAAACTGGAACCCAAACTTCCTCACAAACACCAAGATAGTGACAGGCAACCAGAACTGAAGGACAGGGCAGTGTAGAATCGGATTTTAAAAACGATCCTGAAATCTCAAGATCGGCTCATCCCTACTAGTACCCCTTTTACATATTTCCATTATTGTTCACTCTTATCTACATTTGTTTTGTTATTTTTGATGTGGCAATATAAAATTTTAATTAACTAATGTGCACGTAGCGGTTTAGCTATGTATGCTTTTATGTATTTACTTTTTCATTTATATGTTCTAATCTATGTACCAAGTATACTTTTAGCATATAATGAAGAAAGAAGTACGTATCCACAACCCGGCTTCTAAAATTTAACTTTTAATCCATGGTTTTTTTAAAAAAAATATAAGGTGAAAAAAGTAGGAAAAAACATACAAAGTGGAAAAGTATAGAAAGCTGGTAAAATACGCAACTCTTAGTATGTATGTTTTTTCCTACTTTTTTCACCTTATATTTTTTTAAAAAAACCATGGATTAAAAGTTACATTTTAGAAGCCGGGTTGTGGATACGTACTTCTTTCTTCATTATATGTTACCCAGCTCCGTTGAGTCCCGGAGCACGGATCGCACACCCCGAAGCCTTCCCAGGTGTATATGGTGAGTGGCAACTGATTTTTCTATTCTTTTGAAATACTTTTAGCATACCATTCTTTATTGATTGATTTATTTACTTATACTTCTTTCCATTTTTATAGGATATAGATACTTATTTTATATACATATTTTATATTTATTTATTTATTTATCTGTTTATGTACACAGTCCCTCTAAAGTGTATCTTCTTCATACTACTTTGTAGACACTACTTTAGTTGTTGTGATTTTGAATTATATTTGTTTGAGCTGTTTTATCGATTGTGTTTATTGTGCATCATGTTTCTATCTGTTATGTATATATATATATTTTTTTTTAATTCAAAGATTTTTATTGGGTTTTTCATGTACAGGGAAATAAGAACAGAAAGGGGAACAGCGTAAAAGCATTGTACAAATATAATCGTGAGGGTAACAGAGATGTTCGAAGACTTAGTACAAGAAATTGCTGTAGGGAAAATAATAGAAATGCACATTAGCAATCAATGCATACAATAAAAGTAAAGATCGAAACAAAATATCTAGGAATAGCACGTTAAAGAGAGGAAAGAAAGAAAAAAGGGGGGGGGGAGGGGCCGGGAAAGGGATTCTGTCAGTGATCCAGGGTAGCGTCGGACTTCACAATTGGTGCTTCTTCCTCCAATAAAGGTGCCAGGGACTCCATGTTTTTGCGTATCTATCATGTGTTCTCCAGGTCCAGCTCAGTAGTTCTTCTAGCCTGGCGATTTTGTTGACTGTGTTTTCCCAGAGGCTCAGGGGAGGCGCTACAGTCTGTAGGACTGGGGACAAGTAGTTTCGCCGCAGCTAGCAGGTGAGTGATGAGTAGGTCTTTCGTCGGTTTGTAAGTAGAGTTTGGCTGGGCCAAGAAGAGGGCCTCAGGTGTTAATTTCACAGAAACGCCCGTGATTTGCTTGATCCGGCAGGTAATCTCTCTCCAGAAGTCTTCAATCACCGGACAGCTCCACCACAAGTGTAGGAATGTTCCTGTGTGTGCAGAACATCTCCAGCAAGTCGGGTCGGTACTAATTCCACGTCGGGCCATCCATTCAGGAGTTTTGTACCATCGGGACAAAATTTTAAATGCGTTCTCTTTCAGGCGTATGCAGGTGGAGAATCCCTGTGAAAACTTCAGGGTGTGGTCAGCCTCTTCCTGCGATAGCTGAATATTCAGGTCTTTCTCCGAAGTGGTCAGGTAAGCCGGTTTGTAGCTGGTCAGCGGAGATACAAATCGGTGTAGGAGCGCCAAGGTCTTTCTCAACATCCGTGTCTTTGATATCAATAGCTTCTTAAAAGGTGTCAGCTGGAGTCGCAAGTTGTTATGTATATATATTTGACTGATGAAGACACCAGATCGGCGTTGAAACACGTTCCCTCGTCTTTGTCGCTTTGGAACTTATTCTTTAATCCGGAGCTTTGTTCTACCTGCAGCAGTAGCGCTTACCAATTATTCCTAGTTTGTTTTTTTTAATCTATTTCTGTGTCTACTCCCACCTACTTTGTAGAGTGGTCTCTTGGTAAGAGCTGCAACTGTTTGTTATTTCTACTACTTGCTTATTTTAGCTACAGGTGCCAGATACACATATTTTTTTTCCTACATTGCAAGAGCCACAAAAGTTTGACTAAAGATTACATCACTCTCGGATCCTCCCATGACTGAATTGAGGCAGCTAAGTAATCAAAAACACCATGCATATTCCCAGGAAATACAAGAATCCTGCAGCTACTGGTGGTGCCACCAAAACCAGAATTAGTGGTGCTGTTGCCACCCACATATTTATCATTAGTACGTATCAAAAGTAAAATGTCACTTTTATTAATTATCCCTAAAATGTACACTTAAGCAGATAATTAACATAAAATATAACAAGTGAAATGACCCCCTACTATTCACTCAGCAGGGTAAATTCTTGTGTAGTCATTTTATTCCAATGTACCTGTGCCACTGCTTATGTTGTTACTTGATAATCTGATTAGGCTCTATTGCTAACAGTTAGCAAATATGTCCATAGACTGATTGGTTTACTCAGCAGTGAATAATCTCTTTGAGTATGATGGCTATAGTCAAACCAGTAGTAATATAATTAGCCTACTGTTGTCACTGTTGTCAAGATCAATGCCTAGCGGCCAAGTGTAACCAAGTATTGAGGGCATTTACTGTACATACTTTTCATTTGGTAACATTTCTCCGTTAAATAATCTTTTTACAGTTGGGCCATAATCAACAACATTAACAGAAATAAACACTTGGAAATGTTCACTCTGTAATGACTCAATATAATATATGTGTTTCACTTTTTCAATTGAATTACTAAAAAAAATAACTCTTTGATGATATTATAATTTTTGAAAGTAGTTCTAGCATCAACCTAGGCCTTTGTCTCTGCTTCTGTCTCCTGTCCCCTTCAGCTCCTGTTCATTCACCCCTCACCCTTCTCCATAGACATAGTCTAATACATGTGAACATGTCCATATGAAAATTATATAACCAGTATTTCAGATTTAGCTTAGGGGATAGGGGGCAGTATTTTTTTTTCTGACTAGATAAAATACAAAGCTTTTTATTCAAATGATTTATGCAAAGTTTTGTGAAATGACAGTAACTGCTTAAGGAGTTAAATTATATCTAAATGCATATTGCAAATATCTAAAACATAGAAATGTTTCTGGGTGGAAATACATTGTCATGTCTGATATTAAACCAGGGATTTACATTTACACAGAGGAATGCTTTTCCAAGCTTATGAGGATCAAATTGAAATCTGTATTTTTTCCTCTCTATAAATATAACATTAAAATATGCTTGTTAACAAAATTAATATTTAATTATTATGGACTTGAATGTAATTTTATATTTAGAAATAAAATGCTCCAGAACACAAGCAGCTTGGCTGACATACTATAGCATTGGTTCTTAGTCAAAATCATTTGCAAGGTCACTTTCCTGTATATGTCATAGGGGATAAATGCCTGACGGCTGGAGGAGGGGTGACTTCTGGGAACCCAAGACATCAAGACAAGGAGGGCTTGCAAGTTGTTCTGAGTGCATTATGTTGTGGTGACAGCTCCATTCACTCATATGGTACTGCTGAAGGTCACTGCTCTGGTAGCTCAACAGAAGTTCATAAAGCAGTGGCCACAAATATGCACCAGGCATTGATCTATAGGGAGCTACCTTCCAAAACCTGGTGCTAGAGCACGTTCTTCCTTTCTTCCGAGGAGGACTTATTTTCACATTCATTTTACCTATCTCACACTGCTCTCTTGCAGATTCCAGCTGTCAGACTCCCCATTGATCAGACATGTATGTCATTGAAGTGAATACTCTTTTAGGCTGAGCCCACATGGCATAAACTCTATGGTTTGGCTGTGGAAGAAACACCATTTCAAAAACTGTAACGTTTTACAGTAACTGCAAAGTGGCCAAACTGCAATTCTAGCGAACCCCAGCCACACATTTGCAGAAAAATATGCGCAACACAAATACTGCAATTTCCAAAACTGTTATGTCAATGTTAAGTCAATTATACATAAGGAAATGCTGGCAGTTTCCCTAAAGGTATAATTGAAGCCGAAAGTGAAAAAGTGCTGTGAAGAGTGTTGCTGGAAAGAACACAATGCATTTCCACTGCGGTTTTTCCAGCAGCGCTTTTTTGCTGTGGCCCGCTATGTAGGACCTTAGCCTTAAGACTAAAGCCACATGTTGTGGAAATGCAGCATTTTTGCTGCTGCAGAAAAACCATGGATATAAACGTAACGTTTTACAGTACCTGCAAAGTGAATGAGATTCTAGCTAATCCCATCTACACACTGCAGAAAAAACAAACACTGTGGAAAAAAAGCATTTTCAAAAATGTCCCCAACATGTTCAATATACCTGTGGAAATGCTTGCATTTTCGGTTTAAGTATAATAAGGGTAGAAAATTTGCAGAGAAAAACTCAGAAAAAATGTAATGAAAAATGCTGCGGAAATAAAAGAGATGCTTTTGCACAGCATTTTGTAGCTGCTTTTCACTACATGGAGCCTTAGCTTACAGCAATCTGACTTTTTTTAAGGACATTTCATCTGCCATTTGGCTAATGAAACTTAATAGTTATTAATGTATTACAACTTAATTCTTACAATTATTTGAATCTACATTTCCTGCTACATTTTTGTTGTTGCTTTATTCCTTAAGCTATTTACTGTTAGGAAAAATTATAATGCAGTAACATTGAAAAGGTGCGATAAGGGAAGTATTGTTACAATAACAGCTTGCGCAGCAACATTCTGCAGCCAAGAACACAGGGTCTTCATCAAAGTGTCAGACGGGACAATTGTGCGAAAAAGCTAAAAGAACATAAACAGTAAGCCACAAAAACACATTTTTTGCTCTGTCATATACTGTACATAAAGCTTCACATACCCGTTAGACAAAGTACAGTATATTAACCCTTTATGAATGTAGCCTATGAGGACATTAACCCTCAGCTACTTTTTTCAAAATGTTTTATCTGACCTGCCAAAATTCATAATATTATTTTTCTATCGACATCTTCTTTGTAAGATTAGTTGCATGATCATTTTGGGATGCATATATTGCTTTTATTCAATTTTTATGTTTTTGCTACAGTTCACCATTTTCCGGTGTTCATAACATCTTCTTATTTTTTCGTTGATGGGTCTCTTTTATGGGGCAAGCTGAAGTTTTTATTGGTACCATTTTTTGATATATGCAACTGATCACTTTTTATTGCTGTTTTTGGGAGAAATGAGAGGACTAAAATACATTAATTTGCACATTAATTTGGTATATATAGTATGTATACGGCATTCACCTTATAGGATAAATAATGTTATTTTTAGATTATGCAAACATATACGCATACAGCAATATGTTTATTTTTTATTCATGTTATAAATATATTTATTTTTGTTTACAAAAAAGGTTTTTTCCCCCTATTTCCAAAATAGACAATATTTTGGAAATAGGGAGAAAAAACCTTTTTATTAAGTGGGGCGTTTATAAAGATGGATTGTCATTACCACATCTTTAAGGGAGCCTTCACACGGAGTAAATGCGCGTGTATTTTTGCAAAATACATGTGTAAAAATACACGTGTAAAAATAAGAATCCCATTGACTTCAATGATATTTTTTACACATGTAAAAATACGCCTGTAAAATGTCATTGAAGTCAATGGGAGTCTTATTTTTACACGTGTATTTTTACACGTGTATTTTGCAAAATTACATGTGCGGTTACTCCGTGTGAAGGCTCCCTTAAGCTGTATTTTTGTCCTGTCAGGTACAACTTTTGGTGAACTGGAACTATTCAAGTGCTAATAGGACTACATTTGAGAGAGGGGGCTATGTACAACTTATTTTAGTTTTTGGAGACAGAATTATTTTTGAATTTTCCAGCACATTTCAAAAGCTCTACAATATTTTTTTTTTTTTTTTTTTAAACGTAGAGCTCACAATGTACATTTTTCCGTATCAGTATGTCTTTTTTTGGAATATGGGATGGAAATCCATGCAAACACGGGGAGAACATACAAACTCCTTGCAGATGTTTTTTTGCCCATGGTGGGATTTGAACACCAGGACTCCAGCGCTGCAAGGCTGCAGTGCTAACCACTGAGCCACCGTGTGGCCCCTAGCTCTACAATATTTTAAGGAGAAGTTAGGAGTCTCTCAATCTGTACCTTTTATACCATTATGGGGCAATCGGTATATCCCACATTTTAAGACATTGCAAGATATACGGATAAATTGAGGAATTATACAAGAGTGTCACTTATGCTAGGGGACACATAGAAACAGAGTACGATGCACCCCATTACATAATAGGGTTCATCTGGTGTCCAATACTATAAAGTTGAAACCGGTGGAGAAAAAATTCCTCTGTGCAGGACTTTTTCCTCTGCCTATTTCAGTGAATATTGTGATGGAGGCTTCAACAGAGCTTTTCAGACAATAGTTTGATATAGCTACACAAAGTCTTCTTAATAATTTTCATGCTTAGGCCGTGACAATTGATAAGCTAAAATGTATCACTATGAAAAGAAAAGGGATTATATCTGTGGTGTACGAGGTATAAGCATTTGATCTCAAATAAGAGACAATTCTAAATATAAATCAAAACTAGATATTAATGTATTAAGGGATTAACATTAGAGATGAGCGAACACTAAAATGTTCGAGGTTCGAATCGAACCTCATTATAGTCTATGGGGGGAAATGCTCGTTTCAGGGGTATGCAACATTCAATCAAATTCTACTTACCAAGTCCATGAGTGAGGGTCGGGCTGGATTCTTCTCCCTGCGCAGCGTCCCCGCGTCCTCTTCCGGCCTTGAATTCACTCTGCTAGGCATCGGGCCTAGGCAGAGCCGACTGCGCATGCGCGGGCATGCGCTGCGCAGGGAGAAGACTTCAAAAGGTAAGAGAAGAACCACCGTTGATTGGCAATGTATAGCATTCTGCCAATCAACGCTGGTTCTGCATTGAATCCTAACTTTGAACAGCTAGTAGTGTTCAATCGAGTGCAAGTATTTCGAATACTGCAGTATTCGATCGAATACCTACTATATCGAATACTACTCGCTCATCTCTGATTAACATGGTTAGTTGAAACTTTGCATATTTTCTTTTTTTACAATTTTTGTTAATTCATTCTTTACATTATACTTTAAAACAATTATACTTTATGGGTCAAAGAGAAAACTCATGATGTACCAAGTGCTATATGACTGAGGCAGTCTGAACTGGAAGGAACATGTGTATGGGGGTCCTTATTTTTCGAGAGGATTTATTATCAAACAAATGGCAAATTTTTAACAATTGAAAATGCTGAATTGATCAGTTGAGTATCCTACTGCTATATAAGAGTAGTCCTTTAGAGTTCTCCCCTGGCTTGTTGTGTACAGCCCTGGGAACTGACTGGAATGCTGTTAGCAGTACTTAATATTATGGGTTAAGAGAAAATATTGTCTTAAATATATTACAGACAAACGTGGCTCTAATGAAAATACCCTGAACCAAGCTTGGGGTTTCAGTTACATTTAAGATTATACTCTATTTTTGAGCATGCACACCTTAGTTAATATATTTTTTATTTGTTGATTTATTAAGAGTTAGATTTTATCTTCATTAGTTTTTGGACCAGTAATAAATTTTAGTTTTGTTGTTTAGTTTTGTTGCTTCCTGTAGCTTTTAATCAGTTCCTGGATCCTGGATGAAGGTATTTTGGACCATTCCTCTTTACAAAACAATTGAAGTTCAGTTAAGTCTGATGGTCACCGAGCATGGACAGCCCGCTCTCAAATGATCTGAAAACAAAGATTGTTCAGTTGTTCAGGGGAAGGATACAAAAGGTTGTCTCAGAGATTTAACCTGTCAGTTTCCACTGTGAGGAACATAGTAAGGAAATGGAAGACCACAGGGGCAGTTCTTGTTAAGGCCAGAATTGGCAGGCCAAGAAAAATATCAGAAAGGCAGAGAAGAAGAATGGTGAGAACAGCCAAGGACAATCCACAGACCACCTCCAAAGAGCTGCAGCATCATCTTGCTGCAGATGGTGTCACTGTGCATCGGTCAACAATACAGTGCACTTTGCAGAAGGAGAAGCTGTATGGGAGAGTGATGAGAAAGAAGCGTTTCTGCAAGCACGCCACAAACAGAGTCGCCTGAGGTATGCAAAAGCACATTTGGACAAGCCAGCTTCATTTTGGAAGAAGGTCCTGTGGACTGATGAAACAAAGATTAAGTTGTTTGGTCATACAAAAAGGCGTTATGCATGGCGTCCAAAAAAAGCAGCATTCCAAGAAAAACACTTGCTACCCACTGTAAAATTTGGTGGAGGTTCCATCATGCTTTGGGACTGTGTGGCCAATGCCGGCACCGGGAATCTTGTTAAAGTTGAGGGTCGCATGGATTCCACTCAGTATCAGCAGATTCTTGAGAATAATGTTCAAGAATCAGTAACAAAGTTGAAGTTACGCCGGGTTGGATATGTCAGCAAGACAATGATCCAAAACACCGCTCCAAATCGACTCAGGCATTCATGCAGAGAAACAATTACAATGTTCTGGAATGGCCATCCCAGTCCCCAGATTTGAATATCATTGAACATCTGTGGGACGATTTGAAGCGGGCTGTCCATGCTCGGCGACCATCAAACTTACCTAAACTTGAACTGTTTTGTAAAGAGGAATGGTCCAAAATACCTTCATCCAGGATCCAGGAACTGATTAAAAGCTACAGGAAGCGACTAGAGGCTGTTATCTTTGCAAAAGGAGGATCTACTAAATATTAATGTCACTTTTCTGTTGAGGTGCCCATACTTTTGCACCGCTCAAATTTTGGTTTAATGCATATTACACATTTTCTGTTAGTACAATAAACCTCATTTCAATGCAGAAATATTACTGTGTCCATCAGTTATTAGATACTAGCTTCTACCCGCGACTTCGTCTGCGGTGATTTGAGAATTGGGCGGACACAGGCGTGTGAAACTGTAAAAGTGCTTCAAAAAGTTTGGTGGGATAGCAAATGTGATGTGTTATATTGTGTATGTAGTGATACAGACAATGTGATGTGTTATATTGTGTATGTAGTGATACAGACAATGTGATGTGTTATATTGTGTATGTAGTGATACAGCCAATGTGATGTGTTATATTGTGTATGTAGTGATACAGACAATGTGATGTGTTATATTGTGTATGTAGTGATACAGACAATGTGATGTGTTATATTGTGATGTGAGTGAGTAGAGTGAGGGCTACTCCTGAGGTGACAGTAAGAAGTGTGAAGGCAGGTTGAGGCAGGAAATGCCAGGCAGTGTGTTTGAGTCTATAGCTGATGTGTTATATTGTGTATGTAGTGATACAGACAATGTGAATGTGATGTGTTATATTGTGTATGTAGTGATACAGACAATGTGATGTGTTATATTGTGTATGTAGTGATACAGACAATGTGAATGTGATGTGTTTATATTGTGTATGTAGTGATACAGACAATGTGATGTGTTATATAGTGGAAAGCTATATGTAAATGTGAGTGAGTAGAGTGAGGGCTACTCCTGAGGTGACAGTAAGGAGTCTGCAGGCAGGTTGAGGCAGGAAATGCCAGGCAGTGTGTGTGAGTCTATAGCTGGGGCTAGGAGTCCTGCTTTTGTGAGTCTCCTGCTAGGAAGCCATGTTGTTTAGTGGCACCAAAAGTAGCCTGTGACTCAATCCTAAGGGAAAACTATGTTTGTGGAAAATTGCACGCAAATCCGTGCAGGCGTTTTAGCGTGATTGAGGAACAAACATCCAAACTCACAAACATCCAAACACACAAACTTTCACACTTATAATATTAGTAGGATATCAAACTGAAATGGCTGTTGCAAACACCAAAATATTTGGAACTAAAAATGATTAAGATTAATAGGGGTGCCCAAACTTTTTCATAGGACTGTACATAAATCATATTTTAGAGCTATTTGTTCATTTTCACAATACAGTATATTGCCTATAGGTTTTCATTTCATGAGCATAATTGTACAATTTAGGGGCTTCCTGATAATTTTTACAATATGGTGTGAAATATAGTCGAACCATAGCCAACAGCACTTCTCTGATAAATATTCCAATATAGGAAATGATTCTACCTACATAATTACATTTAATTTCATTAGTTCATTTAGCAAAAGGATATTCTTTAGCATGCACCCTTAGCCTTATTTCCATAAATTACTGAGCTCTGTGTTGTTTCATGGACACATTTTCATGGCTCAGCAGAGCGGTGTCAGAGGCCCAATCTTCTCTGATATTGGATCCATGTACATAGTTTCTTTCAGCCTTTTAATTAACTCCTACATTCAGATGGGTGTCACATAAGCCTGGCTTTTCCACATAGGGGCTGCTTCAAATTAGCAGATTTCACTAATGCAAATTACAGGAAGTTATCATTAGAAACAGCGTGTGCCTGCTGATTACTTCATCATTTAGGCGTAAAGTGGGCTCAGTCTGCCACTGCGTTAAGACAGAAAGGACAAATGGCACACTTAGGATATGACAGCCTGCTTACGTTGCAAGATGTTTTCTAGATAAGGATAAATGTGTTAAAAAAGGGTGTGAAAAATGAGAAATATAAAAATGACAAAGCACAGAATAAATGAGAAATGATCTTATCCTATATCTTCGAATGTTAATGTTACATATTGCTATAATAGATCAGGCAATATGCTAATTGTAACCATCAAAATAGATAAATAAAAGAATGAAACATACAATGTACAGTTTCTGAAGTACTCGTAAAATTCACTTTACTTTGTTCACTTTAAAAAAACGTTCAAAAGATTTAACTTTGATGACTTATCTTTGAGGGTTTGTTACTTGAGATCCCTGAGTTTGGCAGCAGTAGAGGAGCTTCACACCTTTGAAGATTTATATCAAGTTCAGGTGGTTGAGTCTAAAGATTAGTTTCACATTGAATAAGTTAATCATTTATCAGAATTTATATTGACTTTAAATGTAGTGTATGACACTGTCTAGGCTCCTAAGACTCTAGCTCATTTCTAGCTCTTCAAAAAGGTTGTCCAATTATGGACATTTACTCCCTATTCATAGGAGAGGGGGAAGTGTCTGATTGACGGGGGCTCGATCGCTGGGTATGGAAGGAGTTGAAGGAGAAGCAGAAGTATATGGCGATTACGGTAATGATGTCCTAAGCTAGGATGTGGCCTGCCCACAAGGAAGATTAAAGGGAGGAACAGTAGAATCATCATGCATTTTATTTGAGTACAGAGACCTAATCCCTACATTTGTGCGTGCTGTGCATGAATTATTTTCTGATTGCACATATTGCATATTTCCATGGTTTTATCATTTGATAATGTAGAAAAAAATCTGTAACCATTGTTGCCAATACTAGCTGACCAAATGCCATTCAGTTCAGTGCCACCAGCACCACTATCAGAACCACTGTCACAGTCACCAACACCTATCATGCTTTAGACTTTTTTTTTATGTAGATTGTGAGCCCCATATAGGGTTCACAATATACATTTCTTTTTTTTTTTTTGCCTATCAGTATTTCTTTGTAGAATGGGAGGAAATCCACACAAACACAGGGAGAAAATACAACCTCCTTGCAGATGTTCCTGGCAGGATTTGAACCCAGGACTCCAGCACTGCAAGGCTGCAGTGCTAACCTCTGAGCCACTGTGTTGGCCCGATCATGGCTTAGGCTTGTCACGGGCAGGGTTCTTTAATGTTGAGGCTGCACATCGAATGGTTACTTGAATTGTTAATATACCAGCTGTTACCATCCTCTCCTTCTGAAGTATGCCTGCCACGTCTGACCCAGTTGTCTAGTCCTATCGAATTTTTTTTTTTTTTTAAATGTAGATTGTGAGCCCCACATAGGGCTCACAATGTACATTTTTCCCTATCAGTATGTCTTTTTTGGAATATGGGATGGAAATCCATGCAAACACGGGGAGAACATACAAACTCCTTGCAGATGTGTTTTTGCCCTTGGTGGGATTTGAACACCAGGACCCAGTGCTGCAAGGCTGCAGTGCTAACCACTGAGCCACCATGTGGCCCCCAGTCCTATCGAATTTGCCAACATCTTTCTCACTTTTCTGATTTATGGCAATGATATTTTTGTACACCCTCATTATTCCAACCTAAAGATTTCCTCCAATGACCCCTTCAGCATGACTTCCACCAGTACACCACCTCCAGCCACTACTATCTCCACCACCATTCAGTCTTGACAACAGTCATGTCTTCCACCTCTTCCTCCTCTATATCCAAAAAGACTGACTATTCTCTTTAAGATATGGAAGAAGAAGAAAACTCAGACCAGGCGGAATATCTCTCTTAGCAAATGCCACATCACTACTAGGTATTGAGATCTGTAGGGATGAAGATGAAGAAGACATGGTTGACAATGCAATTAAGTTGTGTGCTTTATTACATGCTGCAACAGCAGAAGAGAAGAAACACAGAATTTTGACTCAAAATTTGTGTTTCATTGCTGTCAGATGTCATATCCTTCTGTTACTGAGATGAGTGAGCAATGTAATAAAAATGTAATCTTCATTCTCAGGCAGTATAAAAACTCTACACTTACCGGAGGTGTAACTTACGTTCTTATTATGAGTACTTGATGTGGTGGATTGCATGAGTGTAGCAGAAGTGTTTTCTCCTCCTCTTCCTTCTCCTCTTCTGAGTCCTTTGCCTCAGTGCGAGGCAACCAAGCATCATAGATAATGCCACAGGCACAGCTCTTGTGCCCGTGACATTACAGCATGGTACTATTATGGCACTGAGCATTAACTATATACTCAGCGTGACGTAACAGTACTGCGCTGAGTGGAAAGAGGTTAAATATGTTAAAATTTGGCTAAAGAGCATGAGTCTTGAATTCGTGATTAAGTGGTAAACCGTCAAAAAGCTCATCTTATCAAGGATTTTTTTTTGTTCAAGTGCCATCAACGCTATAAAAGGAGAAGAAAAAAAACAAGCTCATTGACATACTAAGTGTGTTACAGTGTGTTCCCATTCCCTAGTCACCATGTGGCATCTACCCATAGAGATATTCCTCATAGCCCAATTCTTCCTCTTTGTTATGAATTGGATGAGAACCGACAGTGTTTAGAAGGAGCAGAGGTAGACAAGACTGATGGTGGTAGTGGAGTTAGTGATGGCAGGTTGTCTGATACTGGAAGTCATACTAATAGGGACACTAGAGGGATATCTGTTGATGACATGACATGATTAAAAAAAAAGTCCCAAAAGTGATGAAAGTACTGAATCCAATGCTGATTCTATTGCAGATAAGAACTGAAAAATGGATCAGGATTTCATCCAAAGTGCAGCCCCAACATCCAAAAAAACCTGTCAGGTGCTAATCGAATGCAAACACAGTGGTGGCAGCAGCAGCAGCTATGTGTGGTCATTTCCCATATGGGAAACTTTTTTTTACATTACAAAACGTTAAATTCATAACAAGGTGCAATATTGGGAAGCAGAAACATGGAGGAGCAATTACGGATGCTCTGCCAATGATATGGTGCTGTGGTATTTTCTGCCATAAAAGGATAACAGGTAGGATAATCCAGGTTCTCTTCTGGCTCTCCAGTGCTGTTCTCATGGTCATAGAATTCATTCCTTTTTAGAAGATATTCTAGATCTCTCAGCTGGCAGACCAACACATAATTTTGTCTTGCCATACTTTTGTCTTGAAATTCTGTTATAATTGTGACTCTTTGGGGGCAACACAGTGGCTCAGTGGTTAACACTGCAGCCTTGCAGCACTGTAGCTCTAGGTTCAAATCCTGCCAGGAACAACATCTGCAAGGAGTTTGTATGTTCTCCCTGTGTTTGCGTGGGTTTCCTCCCATTCGATAAAGACTTACTGATAGGGAAAAAAAATGTACATTGTGATCCCCATATGGGGCTCACAATCTACATTAAAAAAAAAAAAAAAAAAAAAAAAAATTGTGACTCCTTGAAGCTACATGTGCTCCCACAAAAGGGATAATTTATAGTATCTGTTTTAAAATGGAAGTAATGCTGACAGGGTATGACTGCCACATAGTTGGCATAATAGCAACAAAATAAAACAAAACAAAAAAATACCATTGCTTCTCCCGAAAAAAGTGGCATGTTGGTGTGACATTCTGTGCCTATTAAGGAATCATTTTTGCTGGCTTTTTTTTTTAATTCAATGGTTCAAGAACTACTTTACTCTCCACATGACTCGTGCGGACACAAAACGGAAAACACAGAGACCCCATTATAGTCTAAGGGGTCTGTGTGCTTTCATTGCTCACTGCTTGTCAATGCATTCGGTATTCCATTTGGGGGGCTAAATAGGTTCCTAGGAGCCCTGGTAGTGGGTTTTAAGCAAATTTAAGCTTTGGTTTGTACCAAACTTATTCAACCTGAAACAAATTTTTGGACCGGACAACATAAACCGGAAACAAAACGAATCTTCAGCGGTCCCCTGATCTCTATTACATACTTTAATACATCTAAAGGATAGTTAAGACTAGAGAAGCCTGTCCTTATGGAAGTTTTTCCCTTCAGCTGTCATATAGTATTGCGTGTTGTTCAAACAAAGAAATTGCACAAAGCTGTATGATTCTATGCATACGTTATTTTAATTGGTTTTCTCCAGGATGTCAAATTAATTTGCGGAACAAATGGTGAAAAGCTGACTAATTTTTACTAGAGGGTATGTTCTGTAATTATCCATTATTTTATGTGTAAATCAAGAGCTTTGTAGTTTGTGAATACATGGATGAGACATGCTGTGACTCGTACATGTTTCTCTGTATGTATGCTCTTATTAACAAAGGCAGGCCATAGAGTTTAGTAAAGGACTTTGATTGTAATGAAAGGAATGGCATACAATACTTTAATAGTAAATATTAACTCTTAACAATTATAATCCAAAAACAGTTTACTCAAATGTAATAGATGGGGAAATAGATGTCCTTTGTATAATCATATACACAATGCGTCACATACATATTATATGCACAATACAGTAATTTGTACTGCGACTAGCATCGAAAGGGAGGCAAAAAGATTCAGCTAAACACAATTTATTACAGGTAAAAATGAACAGGATGTTGTACAACAGAAACAAAGTTTTCTACAGCAGAACAAATCAAATACTATATATCCTCTTACTCTAGATAATTCAGTTTTTACTTAAAAAGAGGATGACACATAAAGATATTAAGTATTTATTACTGTTCTCTTCCAACCTGTGTTTGATCAATGACAACAAGACCTTTTTCTTCCAGGATCCAAAAGATCTAGCTTTTGAGTGACTGGACTCATAATGAATTCAGGCATAAATTTGCCTAGAATTCTGGATGGTTAAGGGTTCTAGAGAAGAAACACATAATAATGGAAACACCAGTACAGTATGGTCTGATGGGCGACAGAAAGGTAAATGGAAGACAATGGGTGAGGGGAGGCATTTTGCTAATCCTTTTAATATGTTCAAATTGTTTATGTCTTCTCTATCACTCAGGTGGATGTATCTTTGACATGCAATGATCAAGAAGATTCAGGTTTGGCTCACAGTTTTCTGGTTGATTAAAAGTCATACGCCAGGGATAGTCTGTTCACTAGAAACACATTGAACAGAGGCAAAAAGGTATTTTCTGTCTTGCAAGTGGCTTGGAACAGAGTAGTGTTAAATACACACAAGTTTAAGAGGGTTAAGTATGGTAGTTGTAGATCATTAAAATATTCTATTTTGGCTCAGGAAAAAATAGTAGATAAGGGGGCAGATGTATCTTTAACCATTTACAAGTGTCAGAACAATAGTTAGTGTTGGCCTTTATCTAACTTCCACTCCAGTTTTCATTGAATGTTCTAGGTACACTATATAAATATATACAAATCAGAGGTTCAGTAAAGGATGGAAAGAGTGATGGAATTAAGCCTGAAAATAGAAAGCCCATGTTGTTTTTTTGTCACCTTGTGAAAATGTGCTTAACAGAAGCAGGGTGGGTCAACATGTACCCCAAATTATAACAGTATTCTTAATTAGGGTTGAGTGATTGGGATCGGAAAAGATCAGATACCGATCGGCGATTGAGTAAATTTCACAATCGCGATCGGAATTCCGACCCAATCTTTTCCAGCGGGATTGAGATCGGAGGTTATCTCAAGATCGGCTCAACCCTAAAAGTGACTTTTCCCATAGAGAAGCATTGACTAGGGTTGAGGATCGGGATTGGAAATATTGGATTACGATCGGCGATCGAGCAAATTTCACTATTGAGATCGGGATCGAGATCAGCTGGAAAATGATCGGAAAACTGATTTTAAAATCGATCTTGAAATCTCAAGATCGGCTCAACCATAGTCTTAATAAATCTAGTGATACCTTCTTTAGATTAGACCATCTTTTAAGAGTTCTAAGGCCATTGTTACAGTTCTGTGTAAATATATAAAAATAATATTTTAAACGACAGAACCGGTAGTCTGAAAGATACTGCAGCGAGGTCCACAGGCCCAGATGGGTGGCTGTATGTCTGAACAGCGCACTACCAGTTAAACTGCACTGGCAGTGATGTGGCGCGGCACTCAATGTGAAAAGGGTGCAACCAAACCTTGCCAGTTAACCTCACTGGAAAGGAGCACCTGTATACAGCTGACACAGCAAGGCTGCCAAGGGTTAACCCTCACCCCTGGTCAGCAACAAAACATGCTCCTGCAACAGCTAGGAGTACAAAGGGAATAGACAGTTCAAATAGGCTAACTAAGAGACCAAACCTGCTGTCAGTGCCACAGGCTAGAACAGAGACCACTGCTCCTAGCCTAGGTGTAGGGCTGACAGTTCAGGATTTACTGGTTCTACCTAATCTGGCAACCTGCTTGACTACTGGATCCCATCCCCGAACTACTGTCATTAATGAATTCCAAGTGAAAGTGTGAGCATCCGGCAGGCGTCAGCTCACACTAAAGGGAAGTTCCCGCCCAGCAGGGGTGGTGGCCATGACCTCACTGGTCATGCTCCCTACGGCCAAAATGGGACTTCGCCTCTGAGCGGCTCGAAAATGTCTGCGCATTCTCAGTAGGGGGTAAACTGGACTTAGACTCCAGTCGCTTAACTGACTGCATGAGACCGAGGGTGGGAGTCGGACTGCCCCACAGGTGGCACTGTGCGCCACATATCCACTTTGACAGTCTATATCATTTAACCATTCTCCTCTGTTTATGACTTTAGAGGTGAATTTGGTCCTGAGTAGATCAACACTGGTTGTGGTTGTATATTTCTGAGACTAATAATCTCTTATGACACTACCGCCTGTACTGTTAAAACACAACATAATTACATAGTAGATGAGGTTGTATGAAGACTAGAGATGAGTGAGTAGTGAAATACTCAATATTCAATTCGACTATTCGATTGTATATCGAATCCCATTATAGTCTATGGGAAAAAAATGCTTGTTTCAGGGAAACCAAAATACAACCAATTGGAGTCACCAAGTCCACAATGACACCTCAGGAAATGATGCCAACACCTCTGGAATGCAACTGGGACAGCAGAGGAAGCATGCTTGGGTGCATCTAACACACGGAAGTCCCAGTGTTACTATCACAGCCTATCAACTAGACACTCCAAACTCAATATAACCTCTATGGAAAGTGGAAAAATACTTGGGAACCTTCTTTCCTCTACATTCATATGTACAGAAAGACAGATTTTAAGCTAAAGAAACATTAACATGCACCCCTTTAAATCTCGTTGCAAATGAAAACCAAAGATGGCAAGGGGGAAATCAAACAGCACCCACCCTTAACTGTCATTGTGTAATTGTGTATGTGTGTGTACCTCTGTATACCTCTGTATGTTACAAGTATATACTGAGTTTAAAACAAGAACTGGAGATAGGAAAGGTATATTGGGGAAAACGGTGGTACGTAATTGGAACCCTAACAAGGGCTTTTGGGAAAATTATTTGCAAAAAGATTGTATATACAGATGGTGTATATACAATCTTCAAGCAGTGGTAGATCTCAGTTTAGCTCTTATAAGAGCTGTTGGAGTAAGATTCCTGCCTAAATAATTCTAATTCCTAGCTAACCCTGGCAGAACGTCTATCCCTGTCTAATTCACAGTTGCATCTGAACCGAATCTGAAATCTACTATTTTTATAAAGTGGAGGTCACCTGATTTAGCCAGCCAATGACTTTTTCCTTTTTTTATCGATGCCTACATTGTCCTACTTCCTGACCCACCTCCTCTGCACAGTTATTGGTATAACAAAAAGCACCAGGGAAGGTGGGGGGGAATCAAATTTTTACTACGGAACTCTCTTCCCCAGGAAGTGGTGATGGTGGATTCATTAAATAAGTTCAAAGAGGGCCTAGATGCCTTTCTTGAAGAGAACAATATTATGGGTTATGGATTCTAGATTTTAAGGAAACTTTGATCCAAGGTTTTTATGCTTACTGCCAGATTGGAATTGGAAAGGAATTTTTTCCCCTGAAATTGGGCAATTGGCATGAGCCTCATGTTTTTTTTTCTGCCTTCCTCTGGATCAACACTGTAGGAGACTGTAGGGTTATAGGTTGGACTTGATGGGTTGATGTCTTCATTAGAGATGAGCGAGTAGTATTCGATCAAGTAGGTATTCGATCAAATATTACAGTATTTGAAATATTTGTACTCTATCGAATACCACGCAGTAAAAAAAAGCACCTGGGAAGGTGGGAGGGGGCACAAATTTTTAGTGTGTTTGCCGCGTGGTATTCGATTGGAATCAAATACCTCGAACAGCCTGATATTCGATCGAATACCAATTTGATCAAATATTGTTCACTCACCTCTAGTTATCACTATTATGTGCCACTCTGTTATTAGTTCAGGCCTCAGACTGTGTCTTTGTATTAGTAGGGGTGCTTCTGCTTTATTGATGATGCTGATGATGATGTGGTACCCAGAGATTGACCCAGGTTTCTATAATTTGATCAAGCTGGAGAATGCCTATGTCATCCATGATGACACTGATCTTAGACAAATACTCAGCCAACATTTTGCTCCAAACTGGACCTTGATCATAATCTGTTATGTTATGAAGTCAGACCATGACTGGAATCACTAATAGAGGTGTGAAAGAGCCAAAGCTGGATTTATGTATCTATTCTATAAGTTTATGGTTTAGAGCAGGGGTCAGTAACTTTCGGCACTCCAGCTGCTCCACTACAATTTGCAACATGCTCCATTCACTTCCAAGGGAGTTCCAAGAAAAGAAAAGCAAGTATGCATGCCAGGAGTTGTAGTTTTACAACAACTGGAGTGTTTAAGGTTGCTTACCCATGGTTTAGAGGTTTTGGCCCATTGTGATTTACACAAAATTAGTTCATGATATTGATAATCCTAATTTCCCTGCTACATGACTATATGTGATTTTATACAAGCAAACCATAAAAATTAAAAATGTTTTTTTCAAGTATGTTTTTTAATAGCGAATGTATGCATGTTGATTGAATGGATGGGAACCATTCTCAAGACTATGAACTAAGTTTTTTCACAAGCTATAGGGGTTTACAAATGAAAACAGTTTTGGGCCCACAAGGCCACAAGGTTGTTAAATACTTGGAAGAGTGTGAAATAGGTCTACTGAAGTATATATGAGATGGTAAGTTTCTTTCTTTATTTCTATTTTGTGCCAGGGGATGGGGAGTCTTTTGTAAGGATAATCTTGATATTTGTCAATTGGGTAGCACTCATTGATTCAAATAAGATTTCTTTATTACATCCTTTACAACGCATATTAACAGGTAAGACTGGTACAGCAGCAAATGTAGCAATAGTCATTTTCAGTGCTACCTCTGCCCACATGTGACTCTTAAATAAGTATATCTATATAAACCATTCCTTACACAGCAACCACATAAATCATATCCTTAATAGATGTGCTGACATTCGATTTCCACAATTCACACAATTTACCTACTGTTGGACATCACAAAAGAATTATACCAAAAACTCATCCTAACCTACCATAAATTTAAGGCAGTAGTTTATTTTCATTTTCAGAATGACTCTGTTTTTGATCTTTCTTAATTAATGACAGCTTTTAATTAATGGACTCCAGTGTACCATTTCTAAAATCTGCACCCTATAATTCAATAAACTCATACATTTAGCAATTGAATGTCTCTTTGTTCTAGTGATATGTCTGTAATGTCTCTGCATGCTCGGGTCACTGTGCCACCCTCTGCTCGCATGCAGTGATGCAGAAGGCGTGTGCAGTTTGATTCCTTGCGTAGAGTTTTTGTGTGAACACGGCTCTAGTTTGGTAATTGATTTTCCACCCCAACCATCTGCTTTCACCTTCATTTCCCTCTGCTCTTCTAATGGATAAAATTTAGTCTTGCCCTGTAATTGACAGCTGGCCTTCCTATCAGGTCCAGGGCGGGTTCATCCTTCCTGTTTATTCTTTGCTCACATTCACATTGGTGCTTGCTATTGCCTTGTGCGTGCTGGCTTTTCTCTTGCTATTCATTCTTGTATTCTGATTCTCGACCTCTGGCTTTCCCTATTGACTACTCTTTTGGATATCAATTTTGACACTACATTGCTCGACTGTTACCGAACCCTTGGCTAACTGACCTCCCTTGTTGTTGTTTGTCTTGTCCACGTTTTGTGTGTCACATATTTAGGAAGGGTTTTGTCGTTCAGTTGTTGTCTACTACCTAGGATAGGACTGGCAAGCAGGAAGGGACAGTGGGGGGTTTCAGACCAGGGCTCACTGTCTCTTGTGCCCCTTCCTCCAGGGTTCATCTACAGCACTGGGGAACTGCTGTCTGGCACTTCCCTTACAATATCCCACTGAGAGAAGTCTCAGTTGCATGTACTTACTATCTAGTAGTTTCCCAATTGGGTGCTTACAGTAAACATATCTCAATATATTAGAAAGAGTGGATAATTATAATACCACAAACTTTTTTTTATAAAGAAAAAAATATTAGGCCTTGTAAGGGGTTCAGCTCACCCGGTTGGGAACGGCAATGACACCATGCAGACAGGTAGTACGATAAACAAGTCCAGTGTTTTATTTGGGTTTTAGGCATAAAACACTGTGCCAGCAAAGTAACAAAACAACAAAGAAAACCTAAGCCTTGTCCGGCTCTACCTAAACAGCAGGTTACCTCTCTGACCTAGAGCAGGTTGAGTCACCATATAAGCAGGTCCAAATCCACACAATACCTGTCCGTCTCAGGAGTGTTTTGCTCACACTCTCCATGTGTGTATCAGGCTCCTAACTGAGCTTCCTTCCCCAGTAAATAGCCCTAAGGAAGCTCACCTGTGAATGCCCCGGACTCAGGGCAAAACCTGTGGTGGAGTAAGGGTGTGGACTGGAAGGCTCCCACTACCAACCTGCCCTCCAGTCCAGAAAAGCCAGCCCATGTAAGGAACAAGAGCTCTAGCAGACTATGCTCTGCTAGAACATGATTACCCTGGCTTTCCTTTATCTCACCTGGCTGAGGAAATCAGGCGAGATATACACTCCGTCCACCACCTTACCGTACACTTTACCACAGCCTCCAACAGAATTTTTTAAAATAATGAATGTATGTTGACATTAATTTTACACACTCTTATGTGCTGTAAAGAGGTTGTTACCATTCATATTTTTATGTCCTATAGTCATACTGTACATACTATAGCCCAGTGAGGGTGAACCTTTTTGACACCAAGTGCCAACATTGCAACCCCAAACCCACTAAATTATCGTAAATTGCCAACAAGGCAATTTAACCTTAATACTGTGCGGATCCACAATTGTGGACAGTTACAGACCCGCAAAATACAGTCATGTAAATGAAGCTTCCATTTTCCTCCATATGAACATACCCTAAAAGAGATAGAAAAATGTATGTAATTTACAAGGCTTGATAGTTTCTTCATTATAATATTCTAAAACAATTGAAAATAATTCATTTTAAGTCTAAAAAAAACCTTACTTTAGAACAAAAAACACCAATGCAATAACTTTCTTGATTCATGATCTGAAATAAATTAAAAATATAAGTATTCCTGAATATCAGTGTAGTAAGATTACGATGCAAAAAATTTCCCCTGACAGTTAATCTGAATGTGTTGATTCTTACCATAAAATTCTACTTATAAATTATATCATAGCGTCTTTTTGTGACAAGAGAATATATAAACCTTATCATTTCAAGATGTATGAACCAAATTATCTTGAGGAAGTATATTAAATGTTAGTTTAGAAATGAAATTTCAACAGGCATTTGTAGATTTCAAATAAGAGAACTTCTTTAAGATGTGTTGCTCTTTAACATTAGGCATTAACATTTAAATATCCTACACAGTATTTTCTAGTTAAAAAAAAAAAATTACCCTTGAATTTTTTTTTAAATTGTTGAGACAATTTATTATTTATAATTCATCATATGTGACAACCGTCTCGGCAGAGAAGCATTTACCAGAATTATCATGTTAGAAAAATGTTTAACGTGTTAGTTCTTTAATTAGGTTGTACAATTTTAAAGGGCTGTTCTTTTACTATCAAATATGGCACAGACTTTAAATATAGCATCAGTGGCGTAACTAGGAATGGCGGGGCCCCATGGCGAACTTTTGACATGCCCCCCCCCCCCCCGACCTACACCGAAGACTGACCTCCTCCTACGGATTCCTGCACACTCTATTATGCCCCATAGAGGCCCCTGCACACAGTATTATACCCCATAGTGAACCCTGCACACAGTAATATCCCCCATAGTGGCCCTTGAACACAGTATTATCCCCTATAGTGGCCCCTCCACAAAGTACTATCCCCCATAATGGCCTCTGCACACAGTATTGTACCCCATAGTAGCCCCTGCACACAGTATTATCCCCCATAGTTGCCTCTGCACACAGTATTATGCCCCACTGTGGACACCCATAAACAATTATTATACTCTGGGGCCTTGTCAGACCCTAGAGTATAATAATCGGAGACCCATGGGGAGAAAAACATAAAAAAAACCTGTTGCTCACCTATCTCCGGGCTCCTACGCTGTCGGTCTCCGCTGTAGTCCATCTTCAATGACGTCAGACGTCACATGATCTGGGACGCAGGCCAGGGTCATGAGATGTCAAACGACTAGGCCTGAAGCCTGCCCAGATCGTGGAGAGGTAAATAACAGTGTTTTTTACATTTCTAACCTCTCCCGGGCCTCCAATCATTATACTCGGGGGTCTGAAAAGACCCCCGAGTATAATGATAGTGTTTGTGGGGCCCGCGGTGTCACTTACTGATCCCGGCCCTGCCAGGATCGGTAAGTAAATAGGGCCCGTTACCAGCTGGAGTAACTCCAGCTAGTAATGACCTATTAAGAAAACATAAAAAACCGCAGCAGTAGCAGCTATCACTGGGCCGCTAATGTCCCAGGCCCTGTGGCAGCTGCCTCTGTTGCTATGGCGGTAGTTATGCCACTGTATAGCATCCATTCTTCATCTATCTAGCAGACAAAAAGTGTAAATGGCATAATGAATTTCCCCCAAAATATCCAGACCTAAAACTAGCAGGTAGTTTATGAAAATTTTCGAATCAATCTAAATAAAAGTAGTTTTGCTGAGACAGCCTAAAGCATTGCCTATTTATGGATACTCATGGTACTACTGGTTATATAAAATATGTTGGTAGGTCGTTTCTAAACAGAGTTTGACAAAAAGTGGAAACAAAGAAAAATGACTAATATTGCATAGTAAAAAAGTTAGGTACACTACCAGCAAACCAAATATTCTGTTGCCTATAAACACGTGTGTCAGGCCGGTGAGTTAGGGTCCATTCACACAGAGTAACGTGCCGCGTGATGTGTCACGTATACGGTGTGTGAGACTTTGTGAGCCGTAAAAGCTCCCATTGATTTCAATGGGAGCCTGGATAGTATACGCCGCATTATTTTGCGGCCGTGATTTTGCGGACGCAAAATCACGGCCGCAAAATAACGCGGCGTATACGATCCTACCTCCCATTGAAATCAACAGGAGCGTTTACGGCATGCAAAGTAACACACGCCGTATACGTGCCACATCACGTGGCACGTTACATCGTGTGAATGCACCCTAAGGGTGCATTCACACTGAGTAAACGCTAGCTTATTCTGAACGTAAAACACGTTCAGAATAAGCGGCGTCTAAAGCAGCTCCATTCATTTCTATGGGAGCGGGGATACGAGCGCTCCCCATAGAAATGAATGGGCTGCTTCTTTCACTCCGTGCAGTCCCATTGAAGTGAATGGGGAGTGCCGGCGTGTACGCTCCGGCATGAGCAGAGCTTGCCGTATACGCCGGCACTCCCCATTCACTTCAATGGGACTGCACGGAGTGAAAGAAGCAGCCCATTCATTTCTATGGGGAGCGCTCGTATGCCGGCTCCCATAGAAATGAATGGAGCTGCTTTAGACGCCGCTTATTCTGAACGTGTTTTACGTTCAGAATAAGCTAGCGTTTACTCAGTGTGAATTCACCCTAAAAAAGTATCTTTTGGCTGACATGTTTCAAGACTGAAAGCCTTGAAAACCTTGAATTAAAAGTTATTTTTTATCTTGACCTTGGAGAGATGCTGGCTTTTATTTCTCATTGAAATTTGCTGTTCCACTCTTTCAAGTCCAGAGAGACTCCATGCACCCTGAGGTTCGTCTTGTCTTGATACTCATTTCATCCATGGGGAGCTAAAAACATCTTTTCTTAGAAACTGGAAGTGGTGTGAATTAGCAATGGGGCGTGTTGCTATGGCCGCATGACAGTACAGGGGAGCGCTGTCTTACGGTACAAGGCAAAACCCACAAAGTTGGCTAGTGAGGTTATAGTTCAGCTGTGAGAAATGCTTCTGTGGTGGGAAAATCTGTGGATTTAAGTATTGAATAGAGGTATATGCAGGTGGAAGTAGGCAATAATAAAGTTTATGTGGAGGATTGCACTTCGCTAGTATAGTGGAACCATATATTAACTACACATACGCAATCTATATAGTAGGAAACTAAGTTATATTACAGAAAACTGTGGTAACTCCTATCACCACAAGGTGATGGTTTGTATTGTTTAATGCTACAGAACTGTGAAACTCTTTGCTGGGATTCCACCCCTTCTCTTTGTACTGAGCTAAGGTAATTGGTCAATACAGCCCATCAAGATGGGATTATCTCCGCAAAACTCCTAGACTATATGCTGCCATCCCACCCATGTATACCTTTGATCTCTATTCTAAGCCAACAGACAAGAACAGCCTCCTCCAGTATGACAGCGTCCACAATCCTGGGCTTATTCAATCACTACAAAATCACGTGGGTTAAGAGAATTGTCTCTGATGAAGTCTGCTCCCAAGCGGAAATTCATTATGCTACTTACACCAGCTTTCTGGCATAGATCAATGATAATGTAAACATTTGGAGCAAGGCCCAAACATAATTCTCATCCCCCATTCTGCACCTTACTCACCACTCTTGGGCAGAGCAGGGAGGAAAGTGGGTTGGGCAGAGAAGCCTCATAAACCTATTTATTATTACGCATGCCAGTTTATACATGCCTATGTGCAAAATTTCCATTCTCACACATAGGCACATGCCTGATTTATTAAGAGGCCAGAAAATTTTGATATTTCAGATATACCATGTGTTTGTGTGAAACTCTAGTCTTAATGAATCTGCCTCTTCGAGGCTTCAATTAAAGAAAAAAGATATAATTTTTTTTTAATCAATTTTTTATTACATTTAAAGTTTATAAACAGATAACAAGATGTCGAGATTAGAATTCCTTCAATGTATCAAATATGAAGATTTAAGCAAGGATTACTGATTATGAAAAAATGATAAAACTTAACTTTTACTAAATAAACAATCAAAAGAGAGTTCCACAACCACATAGTTGGATCTATCCAGTGTTCAAATAATGGTGCACAATTAGTGGTGTAGACCCCCAAGTATAATAATAGTATTTGTGGGGCCCGCGGCATAACTTACTGATTCCAGCCCCTGCCAGGATCGGTAAGTAAATAAGGCCCATTACCATCTGGAGTAACTCCATCCGGTAACGGCCTATTAAGAAAAAAAAAAAAAAAAAAGGCAGTAGCGGCTGTTGCCGGGCCCCTAATGTTCCAGACCCTGTGGAAGCTGCAACCGCTGCTACGCTGGTAGTTACGCCCCTGTGCACAATAAACAAACTGTACTCATAAACAGGAACGGTCTTAACCGGTCCTGTTGGGATGTAATGGGAAAAACTTGGAATGTGTTTACAAGTATTATGTTTGTTTGGTTATGGATTTTTGCATCTTAGTATTTACACAGTTAACATGAATAAACTATTGCTAATTTAGAGCCATGTTTTATCTTCTCTCAAGTTGTTTTTCAGTTCCATTACTATTGTATTGTACATTGTATTGAAAATTACATTTAAGTCATCACACTAGTGTCAACCTTTAAATTTCTTACAGCTTACACTATATAAACTATTGATTCCCTTGACACAAGACCAGGGCCTCAGGTCAATGGCTTTTCCTTCGTATATCTAAGACAATGTCTACAGTAAATGAGCTGCTGAAAAGACTTGCAATACACATCTTCTGTAAAATGACACTACTAAAGTGATTGATACAGGATCAATAACCCTTTATCTCAATCCGAACTTTAAAATAGACTCCTCAACATTGAAATTGCAACACCAATTATGGAAATCACAGGATCGATAGAGACATGAATGATATAAAAGATATTAAACAATTGGAAACACAATATTTAACACATTTACATTTATTCAGTAATATGAGAGTCCCACACAAAATACATGCATTTTATATGAGGGCTATCATTGAGATTACTGGTGTAATGTTTGCCTGAGGAATGTTATGCCATGCTGAGTGAACTTGGTCATACAAATCATCTAGACTGGCAACTGCCTTTGCAATTGCTGATGAATGTCATCACAGATGTGCTTGATGGGAGGTCATGGTAGTACACTTAGTCCACACAGACTGCTCACAGTAGCATCCCAAATATGTGGCCTGGTATTGTCCTGTAGAAAAATGGTTATTGTGACATTTTGAAGAAATGGCTAGACCACTGGTTCCACAACCAAATCAATATAATGGTGACTTGTTAGGGTACCTGAAATGAAGACTAGATTGGTCCAGCTACCATACATTATGCCACGCCATTATGCCTGAGAGGAGGACTGATATGAAATTCCCTTGCAAAAGCTTTTTCAAGGCATTTCCCAAGTGTTTTCCAGATGAGTCTTCTGCCAGAAATGGATCTGAGACCAAAGCAGGACTTATTGCTGGAGAAGATAGACCTGCATGGTAATCTCCTTTGCCATCTTGCTGTCCACTATGTTTTAGGAACCTGACGCAACAATAATCATTGTAAGTACTGGCAACTAGAATCCTCAGACACAGAGGCAGAAATAGTCCTGCTTGTACTAAGCTCTCCTAACCGGAACGGAACCAGACCCCGGAGTTCTTCACCAGAGCTCCTGATGGTGAAGTTGAAAAATCCGGGGCCCAGATCCGCAGCTGCCCAGAGAGTGCCGCACACCCAGCGAACCACAAGTAAGAAGGACCCAGAAAAACCCAGACACTAACCTCAGTGGATGAAGGCTCAGGAGAGCATGAAACAGACGTACAGTCAAAGCAGGTAATCCAGAAGTCAAAGCAGGTTCCAGGGGAAGCCAAAGCGTAGTCAATCAAACGGAGTCGGTAACAGGAGGTCATGTGGAAGCAGAGGGAAGAGGCAGAAGCATAGTCAGGAGCACTGGGTCATACACAGAAGGTTTCGGAGTAGGCAAAACAGGATCCAAATAGGGGAGGTCAGGAGAAAGCCAAATGTCATACACAGGAGGTCAGGAAGATGCCAAATCAGGAGATCAAGAAGATGTCTGTCTGTTAAGCAAGCCAAGGTCATACGCATGCTGAGGAGGTGATCAGGAACAGCAAGGACAAGAATACAGGGCAGGGTGAGTCGCAGGAAGCTGATGCCATAAAAACAAATAATCGCTGACCTCCCCGACCCTGGAAGTGCTGGTACCGGCACTAGGGAGAAAATTCGCAGACTCAAGTGGAGTCTTTCGGCCTACTCTGCATCAGGATCAGCCGCCATTCCGGCGCAGGATAGAGAGCAGGCCAGGAGCTTCCTGCAGCACAGCAGAGGCCCCAACCTGTCCTGACACAAATGACAGCATTTTAGAACAACCATATGTAGTCAGTAGTACACCTTTAGTAGGATATCTGACTTGTAGCCCAGTGTTGTGCAAACACCTTCAGATGGTTTGTGTTGACACTGTTTACCACTCCAGGCTTGGGATGTGATGTTCCATTTCACTTGCAGTACAGAATGGTCCACCACATGTCATTCTTCCAATCAGACAATCGATCCCTGTAGAATTTTGCATCCATGCACCTCTTGTTCTCATTCCAGTTCACCATTGTTCTTCCAACCACTGGGACAACATTGACCAGGCCTGACATCTCAACCTAGGTGTGTAGTGATCTGCCAGTATATCATGGTCTCTCAGTTCAAGAATTCTGTCCCTCTCAATGGCATTAACTAACACATAAATGAACATGAGCCATCACACAATTATCCAACTCGATCTTTTTTATATGTTAAAATTAATGTTATCAAGAGAATGAAAAATAACATACTTGAGAAAAATCATCCATTACAATACATTTAAAAGAACAATGAGAGATTAAAGATAAAAGAGAGATAAAGATGAATATAATTCATGACATTCAAAAGTGAGGAAGTCTATACATGTACAATAGACCAAATATATGCTAATTAGAGATGAGCGAGTAGTGTTCGATCGAGTAGGTGTTCGATCGAATACTACGGTATTCGAAATACTCGTACTCGATCGAACACTACTAGCTGTTCGAAGTTTAAGGTTTGATGCAGAACCAGCGTTGATTGGCAGAATGATATACATTCTGCCAATCAATGCTGGTTCGTCTCTTACCTTTAGAAGTCTTCTCCGTGCAGCGTCCCCACGGCGTCTTCTGGCTGGAATTCACTCTGCCTAGGCATCCGACCTAGGCAGAGCTGACTGCGCATGCGCGGGAATGCCCTCGCATGCGCAGTCGGCTCTGCTCAGGCATCGAGCCGGGCATGCCCTCGCATGTGCAGTCGGCTCTGCCTAGGCCCCGATGCCTAGGCAGAGTGAATTCCAGCTGGAAGAAGACGCGGGGACACTGCGCCGGGAGAAGACTTCAAGGAGAATCCAGCCCGACCGTCACTCGTGGACTTGGTAAGTATAATGTTATCAAATTTTGCATACCCCTGAAATGAGAATTTCCCCCCATAGACTATAATGGGGTTTGAAATCCGTTCCAACAGTCGTACAGTGTGCGGCTGTTCGAATCGGATTTCGAACCTCGGACATTTTAGTGTTCTCTCATCTCTAATGCTAATATCAAAACATATGGACACAAAAAACTAAAGTACATAAAAACTAATTTTTTTTTATCTATTTAATGTCATTTATTGCTACTTCTTTTTCATTTTTCATTTCATGCTTGTCTGATGCATGTTTCTATTTTAGAACATATGCTTTACTCTGGTCTAAATGTGCCAAAAAATAGTGGAATGAAAACTAGGCTATTGGTAATCCTTGGAAAAGATATTGATTACTAATTGCATTTTACAGATATCTCCTTAATTGAACAATATAAGTTGTGTTAACAGTATACAAGGTAAGTAGAAAATATTCTTAATAATTTAATTTTTTTCAGTGAAGATAAAGTTAGGAAACTATAACAGCTGATAAAAGATGGAATAACCTAGAAGTCCTGACATACAGATACACCTTGGATTTTTTTCAAACCATTAGTAAAGTAATGGGGCCTAAAGAAATCTGGTCACACTTTCTATTTAAAATAAAAGGGTTATGATTCTGTGTGACCTTCTTGAATCGCATTTGCTAAGCTGTATTTATCTCATGTGGCATTTCACAAACTTGGATTTCATACAAAATTTGTAGCACAAAAGAGTTTCATTTAAAAACAAAAAAGGGGAATTTATGATGGAAATAAATTTCACATTAACCATGTTACAGTTTCGTGACATGTAGTCCACTTCTATAACTGATCTTTATTACATGCACTGACTAATATTGTGACTTAAGGATGGGCGAACCGATTTAAACGCAAAACTTTAGCAATTTTTTTTTATTTTAAATGTAGATTGTGAGCCCCATATAGGGATCACAATGTATATTTTTTTCCTCTCCTATCAGTATGTCTTTTTTTTTTATAGAATGGGAGGAAATCCACGCAAACATGGGTAGAACATACAAACTCCTTGCAGAGGTTGCTCCTAGCAGGATTTGAATCCAGGACTCCAGCGCTGCAAGGCTGCAGTGCTAACCCCTGAGTCACCGTGATGCCCCCATAAAACTTTTGCAATTTCTCATCTATAAAACACTATCTCCTCAAACCCCAGTGTATAGTAAGCGGAGTTCTGGGAGAGGTGAGGAAGAATAAGAAACACTTATACTCACCTTGCATCGCCAGTCTTCGGTGTCTGACATCACACACACTTGTGTTACTGATGATGCCTGGTGATGCCTGGCTCTCCGTGGTCACTTGGAGAAGTTATGATACTGGGTCTTAGCATTATGAGATCAATATGCTCCACACAATAGCTAAAGCCCAATGACAGTGGTGATCCCAGGGCTTGTGACATCACCTGGAAGCCAAAAGAGAATGTCGAAGGAACATTGGATGCCAAAAAGATGTTCAGGAGATTACAGGTAAGAAGAGTAGAAGTGTTTGTAATTTTCCCTCACCTCTTCTGGCCCTCCATTTATTACAATCTGAGTAAAATAACAGCCTTTCGGGTTCTATCCAAACAAGTGTGGCCCGAACCTTACAGGAGAGCCAAACCTCACGAATATTAGGTTCATTCATCTCTGTGACAAACACACAAATAACGCCATCATCTATACCTTAAAGACGTATACCATAAACATTATGCCATAAATGTGTGATTGATGAAGTTCCCAACTTCAGAACCTGCACATATGTAGACGATAGGAGTTTCTCTTACTACTTACTACTTACTACTTCTAACAAAAAAAGCTGTGTTTCCGCAATGTGGGACCTTAGCCTAAGCCACTGAATCCAGGCTAAAAACCAGTAGAGAAGTATCAGAGCATGTGTGCTGCTCTCCGTATTGTTCACATGCAATCCACTAATGGCAGAACACCCTGGGTTTTAATTTGTTTTTCTGTATGCACTTTCTATCCCCATCATCCAGGGTTAATAGTCTTCAAAAACTCCAAAAATAAACCACATACATGAGAAATAGTTTTCATCATTACACTTTTACTTCAGATAATGTATACATAACAAGAAACAGAATTCAATCTAGTTAGCTGAAGGACAGAATCAATGTAATGAAATAACAATGCTTCTGATGTTTTGATTCCTAAGATCCTTCATTGGGCTGAAGATGAAAGTAAAGAATAATTAGAAAAAGGTAAGTTCACCAATAGGATCAATGAATCAAGCACGTGCTGCGTGTCCTCTGCATTCAGCTACTGGAGCTCTGGAATGTTATGTTTTTACTCTTATAATCTGGGCATTACATCACTCTCTGCTCTAGGTAACTACCTGTAACTATCTGCCCAGCTATTTCTCCCATTGTTTGAGTGACGTCTCCCACTTTGTAACACTTTGTCTGCAGTTAGAGGTGGTTAGCTAGAGAAAAGAGCAAAGCCCCAGCAGGAGAAGACCATCCTCTAAAGCCTCAGCAGGAGAAGACCATCCTCTAAAGCCTCAGCAGGAGAAGACTGGCCTCTAAAACCCCAACAAGAGAAGACGGGCCTCTAAAGCCCCAGCAGAACAAGACACACCTCTACAGCCCCAGCAGGAGAAGACATGACTCTAAAGCCATTTTCAATAAATCTGCATGAAAATAAAATCCTGACTTTCATGAAAATGGAACTAGGGTTCAAAATGAGAGAGACATCTTTGGAAAGTGTAGAAACCACCCTAAAAGGTACTGCCATTAGTTTGATACCAATATCCCTGCTGACAGACTCCCTTACAGTATGTATTAGCTCGATTAAAGGTACTATTTTGAAGACATCATGTTAAGAGGAGCTGAGCAGATTTATATATAGTTTTGTTGGTATATATTCCATATAGCCTATCATTTATTCATTTATAGCTTTTTGTAGCTACTTTACTATACATGTTGCAGATACTTTTGATTAATTGTTTAATGGTTTTGGCTGATATATCTTATCATCTCGATGAAAGCTGAACAAGGCACCATTTTGCAGAGATCCAAGGCCGGCATCCCATTGGCATGACAGCCGGGAGCCTATTGAGAGCTTCCAGGTTTGTCTGCCATTCATTTGTATGGCAGGTTGATTTCTGAAACTCCTCCAGGTGTCTCATATTTGAAGGGCGTCTTCTCCTAACAGCAATTTTAAGATTTCTCCACAGGTGTTCAATGGGATTTAGATCCAGACTTATTGCTGTCCAATTCAGAAATCTCCAGCACTTTGTTTCCATTCTTTTCTGAGTGCTTTTTGAAGTATGTTTGGAGTCATTATCCTGCTGGAAGATTCAAAATAGGATGCAAAATTCTCAGATTTCATGATGTTTTGCATGGAATCAAGGCAACCATTGACAAAGGTAGCAAAATAAACCTAAAACATTTTTGAACCTCCACCATATGTTCAAGGTTCGATATTCGTTTCGAGTAGCCCCTCAATATTCGACTACTCGAATCGAATATCAAACCCTATTATAGTCTATGGGGGGAAAATGCTCGTTTCAGGGCTAGGCAACGTTCAATCAAATTATAATTACCAAGTCCACGAGTGAGGGTCAGGCTGGATCCTCCGCTTAGTCTTCTCCTTGCAGCGTCCCCGCGGCATCTTCCAGCTCTGAATTCACTCTGCCAGGCATCGGGCCTGGGCAGAGCCGACTGTGCATGCCCGCGCTACAAGCGGACATGCGCAGTCGACTCTGCCCAGGCCCGATGCCTGGCAGAGTGAATGAAGAGCCGGAAGACGCCATGGGGAAGCTGCACGGAGAATACTTCTAAAGGTAGGAGAAGAACCAGCTTTGATTGGCCGACTGTATAGCATTCGGCCAATCAATGCTGGTTCTGCATCGAACTTTTACATTCGAATAGCAAGTACGAGTATTTCGAATACCGTAGTATTAGATCGAATACCTACTCGATCAAGTACTACTCGCTCATCTCTATTCTTTACTAAAAAAACCCCTCTATCTTAGTCTCATCTGTTCACAAGACATTTTCTCGTAAAGATTTTGGCTTACTCATGTACATTTTGTTAAAAAGCAGTCTACCTTTTTTATGTCTCTGTGTCAGCAGTGGGGTCCTCCTGGATCTCCCTCCATAGTGTTTCATTTCATTCAAATTTTGACAGATAGCTTGCACTGACATTGATGCACTTTGAGCCAGCAGGACAGCTTGAAGGTCTTTGAAACTTGTTTGGGGCTGTTTTTTCACCAACCAGATTATCTTGCATTTCAATCTTTCATCATTTTTTCTCTTCTGTCTATGTCCAAGGAGATTAGCGTTGTAAACTTCTTGATTATGTTGTGTAACATAGAGAAAGGAACAGCCAGATATCTGGAAATGGATTTGAGATTGTTGATATTTTTCCACAATTTTGGTTCCCAAGTCCACAATTTTGAAAAGGTGCCAACAATTTTGTCCTCATTTTGGCTCATTTTTGGAGTTTTGTATGAAATTATGTCCAATTTGCCTTTTTTTCTCAGTTTTTTTTGTGCTATTTCAATACACAAAAAGAAAATAAACATGTGTATAACGAAACGTGTAATTGCAATAAATAATTGCAGCAGAAAAACATGGGATATGTTTCCTCCACAACGCTTTTATGGCCGAAGCTCACTAGAGATGAGCGAACAGTAAAATGTTTGAGATTCAATATTCGTTTCGAGTAGCCCCTCAATATCCGCACTACAAGCGGACATGCGCAGTCAGCTCTGCCCAGGCCCGATGCCTGGCAGAGTGAATGAAGAGCCGGAAGACGCCGCGGGGAAGCTGCACACAGAAGACTTCTAAAGGTAGGAGAAGAACCAGCGTTGATTGGCCGACTGTATAGCATTCAGCCAATCAATGCTGGTTCTGCATCAAACATTTCCATTTGAATAGCGAGTGGTACGAGTACGAGTATTTCGAATACCGTAGTATTCGATCGAATACCTACTTGATCGAGTACTACTCGCTCATCTCTAAAGCTCACTACATGGGGCCTTAGCCAAAAATATTTGGGGAGATTTATCAACAAGGCCTTCTTGATTTCCCCTGTGCTAGAGGTTAGTGTTTGTTAATAAATTAGGTACATCTTCTGTACTCTGTGTTTCAAAATCTCAGTTTCTACTATAAATTGTAATAAATTGGCCTGGCCATGTGTAGTCACCGACATCTCCTTATTAAGCCCTGGCACACTCAATTTTTAGAAAAGTAGAAAGTAGGTTGCAAATGAACCAAAAGCCACTATTTTGGCTGTGCATGAAAATTTATTAGCTTTATCATACATTTTACACTAGAAAGTCGTGTGAATAGTATGATAAATCCCCCCACCCCCACTTAATGTTAAATTACTCTGTATAAAATATTTACTATTGGCCTATTATCAGTTTCAGGTGAAAAAGAGCTGCTGATTTTCTAACTTTTCCTAGATAGAAAAGGCTTTAAAGTTTACAGCATGTTCGACAATAAAATTCTAAAGCAAAAATTCTTAAATCACCCCATAAATTGTTGCAAATTTGCTCTTTTCCAAGACTAACACATATAGCAGAGTGCGCAGTGCAGCTCATCAAATCAAATTTTATTTTCATGCATACTTAGAGTTTATTAATTAAGATCCAGGAAAGTATATTTCAGAAAGCGCAAACCAAACCTGGCAAGTTTCTCAGATTTATATCACGCATATAAGTTTGCTATGCATTGCAGCCTCCTCCGCTGTAAAAGAGTTTAAAATAGTAACACCTCATTAACTGGAGGAAAAAGACACATTTCTCTATTTAACAGGCAGATCTCATATGTATAGAGCGTAGAATAGTGTGTTTTTTAAAGCGTTTTTAGTAACGATCCCTTATAGAAGCTGAAAGTCAACTTATTGCAATATCTGTTGAAATTTTTTTCAGATTCGGAATTTATGGAGTTAAAAACTTTGCCAATATTTTATGCTAATTTCTAATAAGAGAATCCTGTATTTTTATTACGTGAAGATGCATCGGTACTTAAGAATGAATTTTATAATGCAATGTAGCATAAAACTAGTAAAATAGAGACTATACTTGAAGAGCATAGTGCAATAAAAGGGCACCCTGTCAGTGTTAGCGAATTTAACTGTTAGAGATAAATCGATCCTTGCCGTAAATATTCCAGCATTTGCTTGCCTGAGATGGCCACAGTGGCATTAATCTATTGAGAGACTTGCAGATTTTCACATACTGTACGGTAGAGAACTTTTTCTGCTGTCTAGAAAAGTTGGCAAACTTGCATTGAAGATCCTGTCATTTTTTGCAACTCTTCAGGGAACAAAATGTATTTACAAAATGTGTAAAAGTTTATATTTCTAGAAACAGTGAATATATAAATATTTCATGCAACATGGTATTGAATTTTATGTTGGGTATTTTATTTATTGCCTAGATACAGCTGATATTAACAATTAACATCCCACATCGTTTATACATTTCTCTCTGTAGGAAAGGATATATAAGCTTATTGAACAAATGTATAGTTCGTTTAATAATTAAATGCAAATTCCTTCTATAAACAGAGTATAGTCACCTCTAGGAAACGGAAATTTGATAATTTTCAGCCCCCTAGAAGAGTAGGGAAATACATTTTAAAAGGCTTTCTATTGTCAAAGCTACTGTATATTATATAGCATCTACTGTATATTATATAGCATCTACTGTATATTATATAGCATGTTTATGGTGTATTGATTTGAAGCCTCACAAAACAGTCAGGGAAGAAGGCAGGCAGGATAGTTTCAGACCAGATTTTGTATGTCTGGCATATACCTATTGTTAGCCAGACATGTGATTAAAAAGTCCAGGAAAAGCAGTTGTAGCAATAGCATGCGTATTTGATATTACATCTTGATTGGTTAAGGGATATGAAGAAAAAATGATGATGTCTTGACACCCAGTTACAACATATTCTGTGGCACTTTACAAAGCAGAGGGGAAATGAACATTACAGTGTAACAAAATAATTAACAATTGCAAATAATAGGAGTGAGTGCTTTGCTCACAAGAGCTTACATTCTACCCATAAAAATGGAATATTGAATAGGAATTCTCTGACTCCAATTTCTAGATTTTAATGTTAAGCATAAAATCATAATAAGCATATAAACATGCATCCATTATGGTTCAATAGTCAGTGCTGCTCTTCACACGTTACTCCAGATTTGTTATGAGTAGCCTTTTGCCATACATTTAATACATATGTACCACCCACTAGGACCTACCACTACCTTCATTGACCACTTATGTTATCTTATTTCTATAACAAAATTCAGAGATCAAAAATCAGAGAAAGCCTGTACCTATACCCGTTACAACTCTACTCAACTTTTTGCGGTGCTCTACCGCCATGACCCATGTGTCCACCTACACCAAAGAAAAGCTTTCCACCCTAATTTCAAAATTGCTCCTCTCCACCTGTGTACTTAACGTGATTCAATCACATTTCATCCACCACCTCACTGGAGTCTTTAATCCTGCTGTAACCCACCCCTTCAACCTATCTCTAAGCAGTAGTACTTTTCCTTCTGCAACACGCTACTGGCATACCCATCCTCAAGAAACCATCACTTGACCCGTTGTCTCCAGACAATTGTCATCACATCTCACATCTCCTGTTTGCCTCAAAGCTGAACAACATGTGAACTTTGAACTGTTCTCATATCTCTCATTAAACTCATCCTACAGTCATAAATGATCTACTAACTGCCAAAACTACTAACTCTGTTCTCCTGCTCCTAGACCTTCACTTTGCCTTTGACATTCCACATAAAGCGAAAAATGGTGAGGAATTTGGTGTGGAATTTCAGCACTGAAAAAAAGCGCCTCCCATTGACTTCAATGGGTTCCTTTTTCTGCTAGTTTCCAAAATGAGGGTCCCTTTTTGGGTGTTTCATTGTTTTGATACTTTAGGGTTTCTGCAGATGTGACATGACACCTGAAAACTATTCCAGCAAAATCTGCCCTCCAAAAGCCAAATAGTGGTCTTTCGTTCCGAGCACCACTATGTACCCATACAATAGATTACAACCACGTTTGAGGTATCGCTGTGCTAAGAAGAAATTGCGTAACAAACTGTGGGGTGATTTTTCTCCTTTTAACCCCATGTTGAAATTAAATTTGTGGTTAAATTGATATTTTATTGCAAAAATAGTAATTTTTTCACATGCTGATAATGTTAATGTTCATAAAACCTGTGAAAAGGCTGTGTGGTCAAACGTGCACATTATGCCCCTTGTAGACAGGGCCACCTTCCTTGTAGACAGGGCACCTTTACACCTAGCACAAGGTTATCATTGTTATAATCATCATCACCAATTGTTTCTCTTACTCCTCCTCCTCTTCTTTGTCAATGTCAATCGTCCATAAGAGAATGTGTAGCCAGGATACAACAACATGTGCCCAGTCATCTGACCGTTGCGCAACGTAACTCGCACTTGCCAGGCAGCTGGTGGTGCAGTCGCTGCACCACTACTTAGTAGATTCAACTGCGTTTCTCTAACTGATGGCATGTGCTCAACCTTGATAAAGGACTGTCTCTGCATGTATTGGAGAATAGGGCCTTTCCTTAAATACGTGAGTCTGGGTAAAGGCGTAGCAGAAATTATGGAAAAGGACAATACATGCCCAGTCGGTCAATGTTTTGAGTAGCAGTGGTCACAATCCAGAAATGCATAAAGGTTGGGTATTAATTTCATCAAGATTGTGCAGGCCCAGTTACAACACCATGCAGAGCTAATCCACCTCCTCTGGATCATAATCTTTGGACTGTTTCCTGCCACCATCTTCACTAGTACTGTTGCTGCACTGCAGTTAGTATGAATAACATATTGCCCCTATATAGCACATGTGTAACATCTTTTCCCGTCCAGGCTTTGGTGTCATCATCAGGCCACATGCTGCGGCGCAGGAAATGTGTTCGGTAGTGATTTATTCCTTTGGGTTCTTCTTTTTTTTTTTTTAAATGTAGATTGTGAGCCCCACGTAGAGCTCACAATGTACATTTTTCCCTATCAGTATGTCTTTTTTTTTGGAATATGGGATGGAAATCCATGCAAACACGGGGAGAACATACAAACTCCTTGCAGATGGTTTTCTGTCCTTGGCGGGATTTGAACACCAGGACTCCAGCGCTGCAAGGCTGCAGTGCTAACCACTGAGCCACCGTGTGGCCCGGGTTCTTCTTGTACTGTCTGAACACTGCCCTATTCCTTCACCTTGGTAATTGGTTTTCCACCACACACATCTCCTTTACCTTCATTTCTCTCTTCTCCTCTAATGGTTAACCTGACCTTGCCCTGTTATTGACAGCTTGCCTTCCTGTCAACTCCAGGGACAGGTTCTTCATCCCTATTAAGTCGTGGCTCTCATTCACACCAGTACTTGCTATTGCTTTGTGCGTACTTGCTTTTTGCTGTCACTATCCTTGCTTGCATTCTAATCCTTGACCTCTGGCTTTCCCTGTGACTATTCTTTTGGACTTCGATTTGGCACTGCATCGCTCGACTGTTTACTGACCCTTGGCTAGCTTACCTCCCTTTGTTGTTGTCCGTCTTGTCTGCATTTTGTGTATCACATATACAGGAAGGGACCATCTTCGTGGTTGTCTCCTATTACGTAGGATAGGGCCTGGCAATAGGAAGGGACAGTTGGGGGCTTCAGCTTAGGGCTCACTTTCTCTTGTGTCCCGCCCCAGGGTTTTCAACAGCTACTGGGGAATTGCTGCCCTAGCAATTTCCTAACAACATTTCCTTAATATGGTGGTTCGCCACTTTATTAACCTGTATAGTGGCTTAAAAGAGGTACTCCTCATGGCCAGAAAAATCTCTGCACAGTTCAGCCATTCTTACATTGAAAAAACTGAACTGCTTTTTCACCACGTTATCTGTGACATTACAACTAGGTAAAACTCCACCTAAAACATGCTGAAGCATCTGTGTGAGCATCAGAAGGCAGTGAACAATTTTTGCATGCAGCAGACCACAGTGCCAATTTGGTACTTCGAAATACGTCATTGGATGCTCATGAAGGAAGTGTTCTTCCTTCTTAAGCCCTTTGAAAAAGCCACCAAATTTGACTGCAGCATCAGTAATGTCATCCTTCTATTGTACTTCTTACAGGAAACCCTAGCGATGGAAGAGAAGGAACAGTTTCCAACTCTTAGTCAATGTCATCACCTTGTGTTGATGGAGGAAGAAAAGGATTCAGATAAGAGTCATTATGGTAGAGGAAATAAGATTCCTAGAATGGAAAAGGAGGAAGACTCTCTTTTAGGCCCCTGATATGTCAGCCGCAGCCAAAGGAGCATGCTGACCCTCATTTGCTTCAAGATGATGATGATGACAACACTGGACAAGAACACCAGCCATGACAGGCTCCAAGGTCTGTGCATTTGCTGGCAAGAATGGCAGGCTGTATTTTTCATTAATTCAATTTACTATATAGCTGTTGATGCTGGCTGGTACTCCTAAAAAGCTTCCACCACTGCCACCACTCAGGTACACATGTCCTGTGGCCTTGTTCATCATATTATGCCCTGCTGCACTGCCACACATGCTGCCATAGCTGCCTAGTGCCTACCACCACTACCACCTCACACATGTCCTGTGGCCTAGCCTAGACATGTCCTGCAGCCTGATCCATCACATCCACTATAGTGTTTGGTGAGTTTTTTGTTTTTGTTTTTTGAAACGCCAATCACTTTTCAACATGGCTAACAGCCACACATTTGTCTCCTAAATGACAATAAGCATGTAACATTTTCAAACTATCAAAATGGGTAAGTTTTTCTAGAAAACCATTATTTTTTAGCAATATAACTGTCACGTTGTCTCAAAAGCCATGATTACCCAACTTTTCCCCCCAAAAAAGGATAATTTTTGTAGTGTTTTAAATGTTGAAACCTGGAAAAGTGAGTGTCAGTGCAGTTTATGGTTAAAGTCAGAGTTTCTATCCACTGCTTAAAGGGGTTGGCCACTTTCAGACCAATATTGACAAACAAATGTACAATAAAAAGATATACAATTTTCCAATATACTTTCTGTATCAATTCCTTTCGGTTTTCTAGATTTCGGCTGGCTGTCATTCATTCTGTTACTTCTAGAAGATAAAAGCCTGACCATGGTCATGTGATTTACGGTCCATGGTCATGTGATGAGCACACAGGTGCACAGCTGATTACCAGGCAGATGTCTGATTACTATGCTGTGACTATAACGAGCGGCACCTGTGTGCTCATCACATGACCATGGACCGTAAATCACATGACCATGGTCAGAGTTTTATCCACTAGAAGTAACAGAATGAATGACAGCAAGCAGAGATCTAGAGAACTGGGAGGAATTGATACAGAAAGTATATTGGAAAATTGTATATCTTTTTATTGTACATTTGTTTGTCAATATTGGTCTGAAAGTGACCAACCCCTTTAAGGTTCGTTTTCAATAGATATACATGTCACTTTCACTTTGAGATAACAGAATGCCTCACTTAAAGAGCTAGAAATTAGATTGATAGGTGCCTAGGAGCCGTAAGAGTGTTCTACACTATGTTTTAAGCCAATATAAAATGCGGTTCGTGTGGAACTTGTTCGATCCAAAATGAATCTTTGTCCCGATTCACCCGAACCTGGAACATATCTTTAGCAGTTCGCTCATCTCTATTAATAACTTCTGTTTTATTTTTCTTATAGTAGGTCATTGGGTTCTAACAGTTATGCAATTTGAGTAATTGCATGTTTAAAGTTTTTTTTTTTTTTTTTTTGAGAAATTAAGTTTCAAGGTCTATTTCTTTACAGACACTGCTATACAATTTTACCAATCTTGAATTAGACTACAAACAGGAAAAAATATAATGAGCTAATTATGGGCCTTTTATCATAAAGATATAATTTTATAGCACTTTGCCTTCATATTTCCAGAATTTAGATTTAATAACAGTACTTTTGTTTACTACATACATTTCATTTCAATAATTACTAAAATATTGCATTCCCACTCACACTGGTCTTTTTACAATTTGTGTAGTCATTTATTCATCAATTCTTATTACAACCACACTTAAATTAACCTAGGGATAAGTAATGTCCATTCATCAGTTAAAGATAACGCGTTTGTGAGATGTGAGATTTATTCATGCTCTGCTTTGAAGAAAAACGTTTTAATTTCATGATCTGAAAAGGAAAATTGTTGCGGTATCACTATAATAAATGTGTTTATTTATATTTTTCTACTTTATTAATTGAAAAAAAATTTATGCTTTTATGGCAAGTTTCAAATGTCATAGTAGCATAGTAAAATAACCTTACTGATGGATGTTAATCCAGAGAAAGGTAAAAAAGCCCTCATCAGATGGATGTGGATTTTTCTATATGAATCGGGAAAAATTCTTTCCCAACTCCAAATACGGCAATTGGACTAAATCTCTGGATCAACATCCAATCCCAAAAATTCTTATTTTCATAACAAAAAACACCCAGACTAGTGATGAGCAAACCCAAACCACATAGTTTGGGACCATGCCGAAAATTGTAGTTTCGGGTAACTGAACCCGAACTTCAGCGGGTTTGGCTCATCTCTAAAGCTGGTTAATTGCTAAACCACAGTTTTTTAACCGCCTAAGAAGTACACCTTCATGAAAAAGGTGCAATGATTTATTACAGAAGCAAGAAGCATTACAGTTGTTATGCCATGAACATAAGGCAAAATTGGTATGTGAAAAAAAACTAGATCAGAGGAACGTTTCGGTCATACGACCTTCGTCAGTGATCTAGTGATAGGCAGCCTCGGGTGTGGTGTTCATAGCATGTGGTTACACTGTAACTTAGCATGTAGCTTACACTGTAAGCGGCCATTTTCTTGTAGCGCGGGCATGCGCAGTCGGCTTTGCCTAGGCCCGATGCCTAGCAGAGTGAATTCAAGGCCGGAAGAGGACGCGGGGACGCTGCGCAGGGAGAAGAATCCAGCCCGACCCTCACTCATGGACTTGGTAAGTAGAATTTGATCGAATGTTGCGTACCCCTGAAACGAGCATTTCCCCCCATAGACTATAATAGGGTTCGAAACCCGTTCGAACAGTTGAACAGTGTGCGGCTGTTCAAATCGGATTTCGAACCTCAAACACTTTAGTGTTCGCTCATCTCTAATTTTTAACATTCTTAATATCTCTATTTCATCATGTTATTATTTTTGTAGTAACAAGTCTGCATGAATACCTCTGAAAGCTGAATGTATACACTGTATACACTAGGATGAGCTTAATAAATGTCATTAGTTTATTTTTAAGCAGTAGGACTTAATTGTAGGTGTATAAGCAGGGTCTTGAACTCATGACTCTAGCAGTATCCACAGGCTGTGGAGTCTTTATAGTAATTGTCTAGTTGTATGGCAGGCTATCTCTGCTGCCAATACAGTACGGAGTATTTCCGTGCTAGAGAGAAATTGCATAACAGACAATGAGATGCATTTTCTCCTTCAGCCTCTTGTGAATGTGTTAATTCTAGGGCTAAATGAACATATTATTGAAAAAAATGAAATGTCTAATTTTTACCTCCATATTGTTTGATACATACCTTGAAATACTTGAAAAAAAAAAAAACCTTCCCAAATACTGTTTTGAATTATTTGAGGGTGCAGTTTTGAAAATGGGGGGATTTATGGAGTCTCTAATATAAAGGCCTTTATAATATCGTGCAGACCTGAAGTGATCCTTAAAATATGAATGTGGAAAATTTTCTTGTAAATCTGGAAAATTGCTGTCACACTTAAAAGCTTTATAATGTGCAAAATTAATTAAAGGATGATTAAAAGATGATGCCAATATAAATCAAAGATATGTTAGATAATAATTATTAATGTATTTGGGTGGTGTAACTATCTTTCAGAAAAACAGTTCATTCCACAATTTGAAAATTGCAAATATTTCCACATTTCCATTAAATTTCCTATTTTTTTTATAAATAAAAACATTCACACAAAAAATATTTATCAGTGTTTACCACTATCATGAAGTACAATGTGTCATGAAAAAACGTCTTGATTAGAGATGAGCGAACACTAAAATGTCCGAGGTTCAAAATCCGATTCGAACAGCCGCACACTGTTCGACTGTTCGAATGGATTTCAAACCCCATTATAGTCTATGGGGGGAAATGCTCATTTCAGGGGTACGCAAAATTCGATAACATTATACTTACCAAGTCCATGAGTGACAGTCGGGCTGGATTCTCCTTGAAGTCTTCTCCCGGCGCAGCGCCTCCCGCGGCATCTTCCGGCTGGAATTCACTCTGCCTATGCATCGGGGCCTAGGCAGAGTCGACTGCGCATGCGTGGTCGGCTCTACCTGGCCCGACACCTGAGCAGAACCGACTGCGCATGCGAGGGCAGAGTGAATTCCAGCCGGAAGACACCGCGGGGACGCTGCACGGAGAAGACTTCTAAAGGTAAAAGAAGAACCAATGTTGATTGGCAGAATGTATAGCATTCTGCCAATCAACGCTGGTTCTGTATCGAACCTTAAACTTCGAACAGCTGTTCGATCGAGTATGAGTATTTCAAATACCATAGTATTCGATCGAACACCTACTCGATCGAACACTACTCTCTCATCTCTAGTCTCGATCACTTGTTTACTTTAAAGTTATTGCCATAAAATGACACATCAGTTTGTAAAAAATGAGCCCTTAAGGTAGTTTTAGTTTGTGTCCCTAGGGGGTTAAACCCGGAGTTTGTTTCCACTGTTTGCCATTCATTTTTTCCATAGACATACATGTTACTTTCACTTTGACATAGCTTCAGCTGTGTCTGCCTTAGAGAGTTAGAAATTGGATAGATAGGTTCCTAGGAGCCCTAAGAGCATTCTACAATATGTTTTATCCAATTTAAGGTGTGGTTTATACCAAACTTGTTCAATGCGTGAGATCATTGTACAGGGGCATTCCCTCTGTACTTAGAAAGCACAGAGGATGTTCCCCCTGTGCTCTGAGCACACCGTTATCATCCATCCAGTGATGCTTTTTTTCTGCTCCATCGGCCATTCTCCTCCTCTTCTTACAGTAGACCACCACAAAATGGCCGACGGACATGTGCAGTCAGCTGTTCCATCGGCTATTTTGTGATAGTCTCCTGTAAGAAGAGGAGGAGAACGCTGTGCTCAGAGCTCAGGGGGAATGTCCCATGTGCTTTCTGAGTACAGAGTGAACGCTCCATATGCTTTCTGTGCACAATGAAGAATGAAAAAAAATTAAAAAACGGTGGTGTGGACTGTCAAGTTAAAGGTAAAAAGAAGAATATCCATTATAAAGGCTATTACTATGTGCTTTTAGTTTAAAACATGTTTTTTAATTATATAATCCATTTAACTTAGTCTGGTCCTCTAAAATCATTCCAATTTCTCATGTGGCCCCATGGGAAAATTAATTGCCCACACCTGAACTATGACAATGGTGAAACATTTTTTTTCACTAGACATAGAGGAGAATTACAAGACTAGATCTAAAGAGACAATTAGAAAAATATCAGCGTATTGTTGACTCTTTTCTATTTGTATGTTTCCTCTAAGTAAATTGTAACTATATGTTAAAGGTCCAGTCATAGTTAGAGATGAGCCACGAGCTCGACTATCACCGCTATGTCATATTTCACTTATAATATTATCAGTTGTAATTCCTCGTGTCATTTGGTTTCTAGCATTGGAATATAATGTATTTTATGTATTTTTCGTAATTTTTCTACTAAGATGTAACTACATTCCAAATTCTGCAGCAATAACTAATAATAAATAAACTTATACTCGAGTATATCAAACAACAGGAGTGAGGGCCCTACGCGTAAGAGCTTACAATCTATGAGGAAATAGGTCTAGCCATCTTTTTATAAAAAAAGGTCATATAACTGGAGCTGTATGGGTCTGTCACCAACTGGTACCTGTGAATATACAGATATTAAGTGCATGGAGTGCAGGGTAACTTCTAGATGGAGGTGTCAGTTTCTAAGGAATAGAGTTGAAAGAATAGCTTGGGGTCATACTATATCTAAAAGGATGGGCAGTACTCTATTAGATATGATGAATGAAAGGTGAATAAAATGGATTTATGTACAATGTTTCAGCTCCCATAACAGGAGCCTTTCTCAAAATGTGTAAGTGCAATATATCAAGTGCTTATAACAAAATCCATAATTGAGAAATGCAAAATTCATATTGTACAATAAAAACATTCACTTTACAATACATATAAATTCATTCAGGTAACCATATCATAGTATAATTCATCAATGGAACATAAGTGTATACTAAATATCTAAAAAAAATGCTCAATAGGTGATTCAGAGCATAATAAGTATAGGTTCACTTTCACCACCCCAAGAGCCTCTTTCATCCACATAATGAAGCCACAGAACTCAGTGCCTTCCCATTTTAACTGTGCATGCCCAGCACATGGAACAATGTAATAGCAACTAATCAACACCTAACTTCAACACATTGAATTATTGAACTATCCTGAGAATTCCTTCAATCTCTCACATGAGCAATACTGATTGTATAGCACTGTGTGTCATACAGTATATGACCTGTCACTCAGGAAAATGGGGTGTCGTCTGCCATCTTAAGTAAGGGCAACATGCCTTAAAAAAGAGGTAAAATACAGTTAGGCTGTATTCACACAGAGTAACGCCAGGCGTTTTTTGTGTGTTTTTTGCACATAGCGCCGCGTTAACGCCGCGTATACGCCGTGTTAACGCCGGGCAACGCCACCGCTAAATAGCGCGGTGTTAATGCTGCGTATACGCGGCGTTAACGCGGCGCTACGCGGCGTAAACGCGGCGCTATGTGCAAAAAACACACAAAAAACGCCTGGCGTTACTCTGTGTGAATACAGCCTAAGGGTGCATGCACACTACGTAACGCCGGGCGTGTATGAGAGCCGTACACGCCGGCGGTACAGCAGGGCTGCCGAACACTTCCCATTCACTTCAATGGGAGCGCTCGTAAACGCCGCTGTTACGAGCGCTCCCATTGAAGTGAATGGGAAGTGTTCGGCAGTCTGCTGTAATGCCGGCGTGTACGGCTCTAATACACGCCCGGCGTTACTCAGTGTGCATGCACCCTTAGACTGCTATATAGTCATACAAATCACTACCAGCCAAGTCTAGTCCTGTGCACATTCCTCCTGAACTAACATGGTCTGGTACATCCGATATATACTAGGATGCCCATAGGACACCCCAAGTCATGGTGGAAGCATCCCTACAACTAATGGCATTATGTGTATATCTAGACAATCTCATCTGTCTAGATATACACAAACCTAGTCTCAAATATATAAGCTCAAATTAAGTGCAGATACCCAATCATATGTTATAACCACATGCCCATACAATCCCCATAAACATTATATCTTTAGATCTTTGGAAAAAAAAAATATATCTCTTCAAACATACCGTATATTGTTCTCCATGGTGAGATATAACAGTCACAAAAAATATTTTATGTCAACGTATAGGACTGAAAAAAAAATACCAATAAGAAAAAAATCAATACATTTTCTAAAAAATAAAATAAAATTTTTTAGACACTATCCTACAATAATTTAGAGCACACCAATAATTGTATGGAATAAGGACAAAAAATACTCCCATAATCTTGAAATCTATGTTTAAACCATGTGGCTTCATTATATTCAACCTATGTATCAATTATAATTCCTTTTTCTTAAGGAGCTTCACCCTCTCACCCCCTCGTTGTAATGGGGATACCCCGTCTATTATTATGAATTTCAGTTGCCATTTTGACACGATAAACAGGGGAAACTGCCCTTGCGTATATGACCTGTAATGGAGGTTTGTAAAATCAATTCCTGTATGTATGTATGTTCTGTATGTACTGTATGTCAATAAATGTTTAATAAGGTGTAGTAAAATGGAGTTGTTGTTTTTTTCAGCTACTTTGGCAAAAATAAAAGTATATAGCAATTACTAGATACACTGCTCAAAAAAATAAAGCAACTTAAGCAACACAATGTAACTCCAAGCAACACTGATTGACAATTTCACATGCTGTTGTGCAAATGGAATGCTTTCTGGCTGATGTTTTGGTCACTTTCGAATGTCAGTTGTGCTTTCACACTCGTGGTAGCATGAGACAGACTCTACAACCCACACAAGTGGCTCAGGTAGTGCAGCTCATCCAGGATGGCACATCAATGCAAGCTGTGGCAAGGTTTGCTGTGTCTGTCAGCGTATTGTCCAGAGGCTGGAGGCGCTACCAGGAGATAGGCCAGTACACCAGGAGATGTGGAAGGCGCCGTAGGAGGGCAACAACCCAGCAGCAGGACCGCTACCTCCGCCTTTGTGCAAGGAGGAACAGGAGGAGCACTGCCAGAGCCCTGGACAATGACCTCCAGCAGGCCACAAATATGCATGTGTCTGCAAAAACTGTTAGAAACCGTCTCCATGAGGATTGTATGAGGGCCCGATATCCACAAATGGTGGTTGTGCTCACAGCCCAACACCGTTCAGGACGCTTGGCATTTGCCACAGAACACCAGGATTGGCAACTTCGCCACTGGCGCCCTCTGCTCTTCACAGATGAAAGCAGGTTCACACTGAGCACATGTGACAGATGTGACAGAATCTGTAGATGCCGTGGACAGTGATCTGCTGCCTGCAACATACTTCAGCATGACCGGTTTGGCAGTGGGTCCGTAATGGTGTGAGGAGACATTTCTTTTGAGGGCCGCACATGTGCTCGCCAGAGGTAGCCTGCCTGCCATTAGGTACCGAGATGAGATCTCAGACCCCTTGTGGGACCATATACTGGTGTAGTTGCCCCTGGGGATCCTCCTAATGCAGGACAATGCCAGACCTCATGTGACTGGAGCGTGTCAGCAGTTCCTGAAGGATGAAGACATTGAAGCTATGGACTGGCCCGCCCTTTCCCAGACCTGAATCTGATTGAGCACATCTGGGATATCATGTCTTGCTCCATTCACCAACGTCATGTTGCACCACAAACTGTCCAGCAGTTGGCAGATGCTTTAGTCCAGGTCTGGGAGGAGATCTCTCAGGAGATCATCCGCAACCTCATCAGGAGCATGTCCAGGCATTGTAGGGAGGTCATACAGGCACATGGAGGCCACACACACTACTGAGCCTCATTTTGACATGTTTTAAGGACATTGTATCAAAGTTGGATCAGCCTGTAGTGTGTTTTTCCACTTTAATTTCGGGGCTGACTCCAAAGCCAGGCCTCTATTGGTTAATAAATTTGATTTCCATTGATGATTTTTGTGTGATTTTGTTGTCATCACATTCATTTTTGTACAGAACAAAGTATTCAATGAGAATATTTCATTCATTCAGATCTAGGATGTGTTATTTGAGTGTTCCCTTTATTTTTTGAGCAGTTTATAATAGTTTATATCTCTTTTTTTCTATGCCCTATGCAAATGTACCAAATATTAATTATCATTTTATTTTAAATCAAAAGATGTATGTTTTTTTCATTTTGGGAAACTGACCCTCAAAAGTTAACCCAGCACAAACAGAAACATCTGAGAATTTTTTGACAGAGCCAACATCAAAAGAAATTAATTTATCCCCTATACTATCTAGTAAGCGACCATCAAACTTAACTGAACTTGAATTGTTTTGTAAAGAGAAATGGTCCAAAATACCTTCATCCAGGATCCAGGAACTGATTAAAAAGGAATCCAGGAACTGATTAAAAGCTACAGGAAGCGACTAGAGGCTGCTATCGTTGCAAAAGGAGGATCTACAAAATATTAATGTCACTTTTCTGTTGAGGTGCCCATACTTTTGCACCGGTCAAATTTTGGTTTAATGCATATTGCACATTTTCTGTTAGTACAATAAACCTCATTTCAATCCTGAAATATTACTGTGTCCATCAGTTATTAGATATATCAAACTGAAATGGCTGCTGCAAACCAAAATATTTAGAACTAAAAATGATTAAGATTAATAGGGGTGCCCAAACTTTTTCATAGGACTGTATTAAAAAATGATGAATTTTTAAATTCTATAATATCCGGACAACAAGCCAACATACACCAGTGTTTCCAGACTATTTTGGCAATGTCACCATTGTTATCATTATACATGGTAAGTAAAGGTATCATATAACCTAACATATAACCTAACATATTTTTACATTTAATTTGCAAGAGTTCCTGTCTCTAGGATCATACTAGAGATGGGAGAACCTCGCAAGATTAATTTCGACAAATATTCATAAAGGTTCAGCTTGCTGGTTTGCTTCATGCTGACACAAATGCTATTCTTGTACTCTGAGGACATAAGAGGTGGAGGCACAGGAGAGGTTAGTAAAAATAACAAAACAATATGCTTGCCTTGCCTCACCTTTCCTGGGCATCCTTTGGCATCTAGCAGTCCTCTGGTGTCCTTGTCAGACCTCTTCTAGCCTCTGACTAATATCACATGCCCTTGGGTTTCAGCTGAGGGCGTTCCCATATCATGACACTGCATCAAATCATCATGACGTTGGAGCGATCCAGATTACTGTAGTCATATGATATCATCCAGAGGGTAAAAGAGGCCTGAAGTGGATGTTGAGGAACTGTTGGACACCCAGGAGAAGTGAGGCAGGGTGAGTATACCTATTTGTTATGTTTACTCACCTCTTCTGGGTCTACACTTATACACTAGTGTCTGAGCAGATCCTAACATTTAATAGTGTTTTTCATTGGTGTTGGACCCGAAAGATTCCATTTTGGGTCAAACCTGAAACTTTTGAAAAATTAAATTTGAATCGAGTTCTATCCGAATCAGTTTCCTCATCCCTGAATTCTACATTGCTATGTGAGTGTGTTATTTTTGCATGTCACTCCTTGTTATCTGCCATTTTAAATTATTATTTTCCTAACAATTGAATCCTTTCCCATGCATGGTATGCCACATATATAGATTTATAGTAACGCATTTTTACAGATGACAAGTGATATCTGAACACACAAATGCTAATTAACTTGGACAGTTTGTTCCAGAGCTGCCTCAGTATGTACAACAATTTTCACATTATCTCCACAAGTTATTTTGTCCAGAAATAACTTTTCTATTTTACAGCATAATTTACATTTTTTCAGGACAAACTGTATTTATTTTGTTAGCGTATGTAGATATAAATATAGGTTGATCCAATTTGTGTTATGCAAAGAAAATTATGAAGTTGGTAAAACAACGTCTTAATGGCAATGATAACATATTGTAGATTGAAATTGCATGTTGCAATGAGCTGTAAAGATTATGAAACAGACATATATATATATATATATATATATATATATATATATATATATATATATTCTGCAGTGATGCAAACATAAAGCTTAACTTTTATTCAAGAGTTAGTTGAAAATAAATACTTGTAAAGAGTAAATTTAAATACAGACATATCACATAAACCCAATATACAGCAGGCAGGTAAACAAACACAATGTCGGCACATATATCACATTACCAATTGGATAGATAGTGGTTCAGTCTTACCAACAAGAAGATCAGATCAAAAGAGTCATTGTTGAAGACAGAGGTCCATCCATGACACATGCTGTTCCGTTTAGTGCCCCTATTCAGGCTGGCCTTAGCCCCGAAAAAGACTCCTGCCCTTACAAGGACAGTCCCATAGAACTGTCCTTCAGATTACTCTCCCTGGATGTCCCTACGCATTAAATGGTCCTCAGTGCCAATCCTCAAGTAACATCTATCCAAAATGTAAAAGGTTAGGGGGCGTTCACACTACCGTCGGTGTCCGACATGTAGTGTCCGCTCCTAGTGTCCGCTCAAAATCTGTCACGGACACTAGGAGCGGACACTAGATGTGTCCGTGACACCTGTCATTCACTTTAATGGGCATCGGGTGCGTTCTTTTGCACTCCGTGCCCGTCCTTCTCTGTCCGCAAGAGAAGATGTCCGACTTCTCAAGCGGACAGAGGAACCCTGCATGCAGGGTTTTTCTGTCCGCTTGAGAAGTCGGACATCTTCTCTTGCGGACAGGAAAGGACGGGCACGGAGTGCAAAAGAACGCACCCGATACCCATTGAAATAAATGACAGGTGTCACGGACACAGCTAGTGTCCGCTCCTAGTGTCCGTGACAGATTTTGAGCGGACACTAGGAGCGGACACTACATGTCGGACACCGATGGTAGTGTGAACGCTCCCTTAGAAGGGCAAAGATACTGGCCTAAACCCATAGTGGTAAAGAGCATCCTGCAGTGGTTCGGGCCAAGTTGTATTAAGTTGATGATATATGTTTTCAATGTGTGGTGTGTATAATAATGGCAGTGATTAAAAAAGGCCACAGGTAGTTGCTGAAACTTGTGAAAAAATTCTGAAGGTCAAATAAATAATCTTAGATTTTATTTTTTTTTATCTGATGGGATTTTGCATGTGAAAGTTAAACTTAAATAATTCAAAATTCAAAAAAACAAAAAAAACAAAAACAGGTTCTCTTTACATTTAGGGTAAATGTATCACTTGGTATAGTTTTGTACTCCTAATTCAACTTTTGTGGCCTCTTAATAAAAGTTAATGTAAAGATTGAGAATTCTCAGCAATTGATACCTTTTTTAATGGCTAACAAAAAATGATGACATATTGTAAGTAGGGTTGAGCCGATCTTGACTTTTCAGGATCGATTTTAAAATCCGATTTCCGATCATTTTTCATTCGAACCTGATCTTGATCCCAATGCAAATCAATCTCAAAAACAAAAGGGAATATGGACACCGAGCAGACCGTAGTGTAGTATTTTTATAAGCGTTTAGAACGTTAAACAGAGGAATGACGCTCCCCTTGTAGGGTTGTGAGCCCAAGTCACAACTCTGAAATCGCAATACAAGGAGACTGAAGGGTTAATCTTCGGATTGAAGCAGCATGTTCCTAACACCACATGGGTGTATATTCGTATACACAAAGGACCAATCCGGATGAATCCGGCAAAAAAGGAACTGCGCTCTTCTTATTGGCAAATACAGATTTATTGGCATCAAACTCACACACAACGCGTTTCGGGCGTATAACCACGCCCTTCTTCAGGTACAATAGTTTCTACAATCAAATCGTAAATAAAATATAATGTAACATCAACAAACAAACAAGAAAAGTATACCCAGCATCTATATGCATATTTGCTCCACAGAACACATTTAAACGTTCAAAAAGTCATAGACCCATGATATACACACGATAGTATTAGGAGATAACAATCTCTTTCTTTTAAGTAGATGTCAAAAATACACTGGCCTTCAAAAAATTCTTTTATGTGGTTAGCACATAAAAGAATTTTTTGAAGGCCAGTGTATTTTTGACATCTACTTAAAAGAAAGAGATTGTTATCTCCTAATACTATCGTGTGTATATCATGGGTCTATGACTTTTTGAACGTTTAAATGTGTTCTGTGGCGCAAATATGCATATAGATGCTGGGTATACTTTTCTTGTTTGTTTGTTGATGTTACATTATATTTTATTTACGATTTGATTGTAGAAACTATTGCACCTGAAGAAGGGCGTGGTTATGCGCCCGAAACACGTTGTGTGTGAGTTTGATGCCAATAAATCTGTATTTGCCAATAAGAAGAGCGCAGTTCCTTTTTTGCCGCAATGCAAATCAATGGGATTTTTTTATTAATCGGAGATCGGATTTTAAAAGCAATCCTACCCCCTGGTGTCCACTTACCTCCAGAGATGGCTGGTCCTGTGCCCCGTGCCTTCATTCTTCGCCTCGCTGCTGCTCCATGCTGCTCTTCTCTCTTCACTACCCCCTCCCTGCCAGGTTAGGAGAGTGTGGGCGGGTTAGGAGAGTGTGGGCGGGTACTGGGAGGGGAGACGTCACGTCTCCCCGCCCTGTACCCACCCACACTAAGCCACAAGCCCCGCCTACCTAGCGCTTTAAACACTAACCTGGGAGGCAGGGCAGCGAGGCAAGAAGAAGGAGGGCACTGGAGCAGCCATCTCTAGAGGTAAGTAGCTGCTAGAGATTTAGTTTAGCCTTCCATTCGAAATGAATGAAGGCAGCCGGCGTGCAGGGGATTAAGGCTGTGTGTCGGCTGCTTCCATTCATTCCTATGGAACTGCAGCGGAGCCTTCACACTGAATATACATCGTATACTTAGTGTGAAAGCTAAGCAATGCATTGTGGGAAAAATCACCGATCTCGATCCCACATAAAAAGATCGTGTTCAGAATTCCGATGGCGATCGTGAAATTTTCTCGATCGCCGATCGGAATCCGATCTTTTCCGAACACGATCGCTCAACCCTAATTGTAAGCTTTCAGAACTGCTATATGGTTCCTTCATCAGGCTGGTATAACACAATATCTGAAGGCAGGCACATTTGTACAGGAATAGAGTGTTTGATGCACAGTTGATGGAAAGCAGTACAAGCAAATAAACACATAAGTCCAAAAAATATGACAGTTCACAGGAAGGCTCTCTGAGTTTTATGATTCCCTTGATCAGTGACATGGTGACTAGTTGTTGTAAAAGGACATAATACCATGTGACTGGTTTAACCCCCCTTGGAGTATGTCAAAAGTCGTCATTAGCTTATATTCACACACCCGTCGATCTTTTTTGCTTTTGAAATTTCCTCTTAAAACCAGGATCTTCATGTCGTAGATGATATTATGATTCTGATTGATGGTCCACGATGTGAGGTTGAGGTTTAACTTTGGAAAAGCAAGGCATGAACACTGAAGCTGTGGTGAAACTCTCAAAATTCATCCTCACCCATATTTACTTTTCCTTTGGTGACTGCATCTATTTACAGTCGACTGGCACCGCAATGGGGAGCAAAATGATTACACCACCTAATATTATATACCAAGTGTCCCACTGGAGGCCTGTATGTAGGAGAGACAGGCCAGACACTTAGGATGAGGATGAACTCGCACCGCCACACGATCATAGAGCAAAGAATGGACCTCTCTATGCCAAAACACTTTTGCAATCACAAAAGCCTCATTAAAATGACATGCATAAATGACAGACATATACACGTTGATCACCAGTGGGTGCTAGTGCAAGTAGTCAAACACATTTCTGAAAATTTTCTTTTTAATAACAATACTTTAGGGAATTACTCTATAATGCAAATTCAGTTACTAATTTTATTTTGCATTAATATCACAACCACTTTACAGTTTTCTATGTACTTCAAATGCTATTAATTTAGTAAAAAATTATTTATTTATTTATTTATTTATTTATTTATTTAATGAGTTACTATTATAGATGTTCTCACATGTCTGGTGGACAGTCTGAGATTGATAGGCTTAGCATTAACTTTGGTTCATTGGCAGTATGTATTGTAGGACTACCCACCAACTCAAATGTCAAAACTTTGAGATGGGTATGGGGCACAAGATATTGAACCATGTCAACAAAACCAATACCAATACCCAAAATTTCTGCAAACCTAATTTAAATGTATAGAGTAGTCCCAGAAATTTCTGCAACAAAATTGCTGCATGTAAAAATTATGTAAAAAAGTTAAGTATAAATGGAAAAAAAAATTAAAACAAGTATAAAAATAAAAACTTTATACTATACAGTGGTATTTCTTCATATGTATGTGTACAGTGTGAAATTGACCTAAATTTACAGAAACCTATTACCAGCAAGTCCACATAATTGATAATTAACCAATTTCTCCCTATATAAACAGGACTCCCATAGTCACCCTTTTGATGCTATCAGCAAAACAGCACCCGCATTCAGTTGATGACGACAAATATAGTGATTTCATTTTCATTGTTCTATTACCTAAATTGCTCCACTGAGAGAGTAGCTATAGAAGTACCTGGATTAAAGTAATTTTTAGTGTTTAGAGGAAAGATCATCAAATTTGCTCTTATTAGTCTCCGCAAATACCATATCCAATAAATCCACATTATCTCCTAGCCTTAATTTACTGGAAGGAAGGACAGCAAGAAAAATAGCAGCATATACACTCACCGGCCACTTTATTAGGTACACCTGTCCAACTGCTCGTTAACACTTAATTTCTAATCAGCCAATCACATGACGGCAACTCAGTGCATTTAGGCATGTAGACATGGTCAAGACAATCTCCTGCAGTTCAAACCGAGCATCAGTATGGGGAAGAAAGGTGATTTGAGTGCCTTTGAACGTGGCATGGTTGTTGGTGCCAGAAGGGCTGGTCTGAGTATTTCAGAAACTGCTGATCTACTGGGATTTTCACGCACAACCATCTCTAGGGTTTACAGAGAATGGTCCGAAAAAGAAAAAACATCCAGTGAGCGGCAGTTCTGTGGGCGGAAATGCGTTGTTGATGCCAGAGGTCAGAGGAGAATGGCCAGACTGGTTCGAGCTGATAGAAAGGCAACAGTGACTCAAATAGCCACCCGTTACAACCAAGGTAGCCAGAAGAGCATCTCTGAACGCACAGTACGTCCAACTTTGAGGCAGATGGGCTACAGCAGCAGAAGACCACACCGGGTGCCACTCCTTTCAGCTAAGAACAGGAAACTGAGGCTACAATTTGCACAAGCTCATCGAAATTGGACAATTGAAGATTGGAAAAACATTGCCTGGTCTGATGAGTCTCGATTTCTGCTGCGACATTCGGATGGTAGGGTCAGAATTTGGCGTCAACAACATGAAAGCATGGATCCATCCTGCCTTGTATCGGTAACGGTTCAGGCTGCTGGTGGTGGTGTCATGGTGTGGGGAATATTTCCTTGGCACTCTTTGGGCCCCTTGGTACCAATTGAGCATCGTTGCAACGCCAAAGCCTACCTGAGTATTGTTGCTGACCATGTCCATCCCTTTATGACCACAATGTACCCAACATCTGATGGCTACTTTCAGCAGGATAATGCACCATGTCATAAAGCTGGAATAATCTCAGACTGGTTTCTAGAACATGACAATGAGTTCACTGTACTCCAATGGCCTCCACAGTCACCAGATCTCAATCCAATAGAGCATCTTTGGGATGTGGTGGAACGGGAGATTCGCATCATGGATGTGCAGCCGACAAATCTGCGGCAACTGTGTGATGCCATCATGTCAATATGGACCAAAATCTCTGAGGAATGCTTCCAGCACCTTGTTGAATCTATGCCACGAAGAATTGAGGCAGTTCTGAAGGCAAAAGGGGGTCCAACCCGTTACTAGCATGGTGTACCTAATAAAGTGGCCGGTGAGTGTATATCATCCATTGTTTCATTGTGAAGTGCACTGTGCCTTTTTTCACTGTACAGGAATCCTCATGATTTCGGTGTATGGCAAGTCTTCAACCATGTGCAGTACATTTGGTTTACTTATCCGAATAACTGAGCTTGCATCATTGTGCCTGCGGATCATACACAATGAGCATCATGGGATATGGAGGGTATTATAGGATATGTACTGTAGTTTTCACAGTAATTGCTGCAAAGCCCTTTTCCAAGAAGTCAAGTCTTATATGTGCATATTTCTATCAAATGAATCATTTTCCTATAACCCTTCTGTTTACACCCTTTGTGACGCCTTTGCTTTTCCGTTTTTTTCATCTTCAGTTAAAAATAGCAAATTAACAGCAATTCATAAAAACCAACGTTCAAATACGTCCTAATGTGCAAATACATACAGTATTCCCAGCAAATACTAACAATAATAAAACTTTAATTTTATTTTAAGGTATATTAAAAATACCATAACAAATAAAAATACCTAAACAAATAAATTAATCGTACACATCAGAACACAGATGATATTCTGTTAGGCTCAGGTATGGTGCACATCACATGACCAAAATTGTGCTATAACCATGCATTAAAGGTCTGTTTGTACACCCTGGGTTAAATGCACACAAATAAACAAAAGGAGTGATGTTAGCATATACCACAGGAATGCATAACATCAATCATTTAAAGGGGCATCACCCACAAAGAAGTGCCACTATGTGCCGAATTAGGTTGTCACTTCAAATCACAACATATCACCAAAATATAAAGGAAACCATCGAACATGCAAACAGGAAGATAACACTTTCTAGGTATTAGATAGTATCTCTGACCCTGTTAGACCCTTTTTGTCTGAAGCCTAACAGCCAATATTAGCTCCTTCCCTAACATGGACAGTCCCAAGCTTGCCCGGAAAATTGTCATTTTGTGTCCCTATGTACATTATATCCTGTGGACGTCCAGGATTCTTCAAGGGACTGTTGTAAATCGTATATGCGGATTAAAGAAGCCCTGTAGGGCACAACACTGAACTAAAACAGCTTACTCTGTCAGAGTAACTGGCTGAAATAAGTAGGATGTGGTTAGTTTAGGAAAGCTCTTACCTGTCTTAAAGGGGTATTCCCACATCGCATACTCAGCAGTCTTCACTGCTGTAAAATCTTCTTTCTTCCTGGTTTCTTGCATCATTTGGTGGGCGGGGTTTCACATGCAACCTGCCGTTTAGCTCCACCCCCAAATTCTCATGTAGCTCCGCCCACCCATATTGGACTATGAAGTACAGGCAGCAGCAACTCCATTATTCTGTGTTACATACAGACACTGCCTGTCTCTGCCATAATGAATACAATTGAATTAGCTAGCCTGATAACTGGGAGAACAGAAGAAATGAAAGCAGCTCCTCTCCCCTATCTGATAGCAGGAAGCTAGGTCAGGTGGTGTAGACACAGGAATAGCTAGAAACACAGGCTCGCTCCCTGCACTTAACCCTTCCTCCCTCCCCCCTGAGAGCAGCAGATACATCACTTGACTCATGAGCAGCTAAGTCAGGGCAATCACAAAATAAAGAAAAAAAAAAAAAAAATGTAACCCCCCTAAAAAACGCAGACGCGTTGCGGAACCATCGTTCCTTCCTCAGTGCATGCAGGGGTTTACTTTTTTTTTTTTTTCTTTATTTTGTGATTGACATCAAATTTTTTGTCATTTTATGATGTTTTCTGATTAAAAGTTATATTTTATCATCGGAGAGTTGCCGGAGAAATTTGTTTTTGCTGTGGAGATATTACACTCAAGGAATAGAGTGTGTTGCCGTGCACCCCGAAGAATTCAACCATTGAAAAGCCGATGTCTGATATCAACCTGTGGGTGAGCTGAACCTTTTTGTACCTTTTTTTGCTGTAATTCGCCCTGCCTAGGCATCTGGCCTAGGCAGAGCTGACTGCGCATGCGTGTGCATGCACGCGCGTACACGCGCATGTGCAGTCGGCTCTGCCTAGACCAGATGCCTAGGCAGAGTGAATTCCACCCGGAAGAGGACGCAGCGACCCTGTGCCGGGAGAAGACTTCAAGCAGAAACCAGCCCAACCGTCACTCGTGGACTTGGTAAGTAGAATTTGATCGAATGCTGCCTACTCCTGAAACGAGCATTTCCCCCCATAGACTATAATGGGGTTCGAAATCCGTTCGAACAGTCGAACAGTGAGCAGCTGTTCGAATCGGACTTCGAACCTCGGACATTTTAGTGTTCGCTCATCTCTAATAATTATATTATTATTATTATTATTATTATTATTATTATTATTATTATTATTATTAATATAAGATTTCTATGTAACCCTATTACTATAGCTTAAGGTCTCAAATTGCTTATGTAGAAGCAAGACTGATCCTTGTTTCTCAAGTAGTGTTTGTGTTGAAAAGACATTTAGCAATAAAACATTGTCAGTGGAATAATGTGGTTGTCAAATCTCACTTTTTCTCTCATCACAAGTTCTCAAATGGCTTAGACTGTCCTTGTTTCCATTATACTTGATCAATAAAGTAATTTGTTGTTTTAATTCCTCCAAGGCATCTAGAAGTAGTAGGTTGAAGTGTGCTGCCTCTGCTGTGGACCATTGGGATCGTGTACACATTAGCAAACCTTACAGTCATTGGAGACCAGGGCTAGACGATTCCACCCATTTCTTAGTGTTGGGTCAGTTCTCGGTTTCACTATGTTTCTTGCTTATTATAGCGTCCATTGTAGACATAATACATTCTTATGGGATTATTTTCTTTTATAAATAACACCTAGCTCTTACGATCCAGAAAATGTGATCATACTGTTGTAAACCTATAAATCAGAATTCCCCACGCGGTACAAATCACCATGTATAACAGGTTTACAGTACACTGATATCTGACGCTATAGCAATTACACTGGTTATGGGTTGTGCTGCTACTGACTTGGCTACAAATCAGATTTGAACATAATATGTAGCATTGAAGCTTAGGAAATAGTTTAGCAAGCATCCCCCATCCTCTTCCACATAATCTGCCCCCTTTTCCTGCTGTATAAACTGTATTTTTCACAGCTGTGAATTGAAGCAGCAGGAGTTTTACAAGTGGAAAATAAACTTGTAACATCCCTGCGCTATAGCCTTGCAGTGAAATGAGAAGTGATGTTTTGTCAGGCACGATCATTGCACTGTTTCATGGTAAGAGACATCACGTCGATTTAAAATGCAACATGGGGAAGAAGGAATGAAAATGCCACTCCCCCGTCACAAAAAAATCAATTATTGCAGCTTAACCGTCTGAGAAATAGCAGTGAGAAAGCACAGACTGGAGATTCATGGCCCATAAACTGCCTCCTGCTCCTTGCAAATGGAATATAGAATGGAGCAATAAAAAGGTCTTACTTATTTGTTGTTTAATGGAGAGATAGTATCAGCATTTTTTGTATAACCGACAAACACAGTGACCCAGAGACAGGAACCATATGTTTTCAAGGAAATCCAGTTACTGAGTACTTTTTGATGACCTGTAGTCCTGGAAAATGGTGCTGTAAGTACCCCAAGCTTTCTCAATAATCAGAAGAGAAAGGGGAAATGATTTTGAAACAGGATTAGCCAGGTTATTATATTATACTACAGTATATACACGGAGGAATTATAATTTTATATATCAAATAAATATCAAGAATAGGCAAGAAACAGTAGTGAACTTACAACCAGACTGTGGGATGTCTACACTTATCATATCAGATGCATCTATCCTTAGCTTACCTATAATTTGGTTAAAGGGAGTGAAGTGGCAGGAACACAGACTAGGTAGAGCTATACAACCACACACAGTCACTACCAGTCAGTGAATGGGTCAGTCAGACAGTGGCAGAGAGGGAATGAAGCTGCAGGAGAGTGGAGGCAGAGCCCCTCAGTTATACGCCATCACTGTCCATAAGTGGGCAGTAGGGTTGAGCCAATTTTGAGATTTCAGGATCGATTTCAAAATCCGATTTCCAATCATTTTCCAGCCGATCCAGATCCCGATTGTAAAATTTGCTCGATCGCCGATTGGGATCCAATCTTTTCCGATCCCGATCCTCAACCCTAGTCAATGCTTCTCTATAGGAAAAGTCACTTGAGCCAATCTTGAAATAATCTCCGATCTCGATCCTGCTGGAAAATATCGGGTCGGAATTCCGATCACGATCGTGAAATGTACTCGATCGTCGATCGGAATCCGATCTTTTCCGATCCCGATCCTCAACCCTAGTCAATGCTTCTCTATGGGAAAAGTCACTTGAGGTTTGAGCCGATCTTGAAATAATCTCCGACCTCGATCCCGCTGGAAAATATCGGGTCGGAATTCTGATCGCGATCGTGAAATTTACTTGATCGTAGATCGGAATCTGATCTTTTCCGATCCTGATCGCTCAACCCTAGTGAGCAGTTTTCTCATTAGCTCATTAGCAGTCATGGGAAAACCAGACACACAATTACACTCTGCAACCGATATATACATTATGAACATTTCTATAGGGAATTAAAGTGTTGATGATCCAATTAGAAGCACACATTTCTATTCCCAATAGAACACCATCACCTTCATCACTATATATATATATATATATATATATATATTCACAATTAAAAAGAAAATTACAAAAAACTATTAATAATAAAAATGTATGCCTCTAGATGAGGGATGGAACCTGACTGACTGCTTCTTTGTGAGCTTCCACTCTTCAGATCCCACGTTGTTGTTTTATAGCGAGTTCAGCTCAGTAAAATAGTAAAACCTACTAAAGACAAAGTGTGGGTTCACATGGACACTCTGAAACCTATGAAGAAGAAGCAAGGTGCGAATAAAGAAATACTCCTGAACGAAAATAATGCCCAGCTAGGGTGCAGAAGAAGGAGGTACAGCTGCAATACAATTCTGAAGGGCTGGAAAAATCTAATGCAGATAGCATGCCCAAATCAGTAAGTGTTGCTGCCAATGCAAAGTAAGCCCCAGGTCCTTCTAGAAGAAAATATCTTTGTATCCAATAATCATCTACTCATGAACTCGGGCTCTATGTTTATATAATATATATAGATAATTCTATATTCATTCTGATATTTATTATCAAGTGCTTTTCGTGTAAGCATTTGCATATCTTACATCATGTGGGGATTGGGTATGGGCCCTACTGGGGTTAATTTCTTCATTAGTATATTGTGTATTATTATAATTTTAGTGTTAATATAGATGTGGTTTATTTCTGACTGTATTGAGTGTACTCTAGGTTGAATGTTCTTTTTCTTTCTGTTAATCTTGTTATTCCATTTTGATCAGATTACATTGTGTGGTTATTTACATAGATCTCTTTGTCTATTCTTTTTTTCCTCCTTCCGTCCTACTTTCCCTTTATATTCTGTTTTATTCCTTCCACTATCTGCTCTTTCCCACCATCCCTGTTGTCTATTATACTCGCATATGATTGAAGTATTGATTACTTATGCTGCTGCTTTCAGCTGTATCTTGGTTTTCCGATGTCTTGTTTTGGTTGTATCATAAAATTAAGGAAAAGATCGATGGAAAAAATGTTTGTTGATAAGTAGAAACATTCTTATTGTTGAATTACATTCCCTTGTAAGCCTAGTGCTATCCATTACTGTAAGAGCGTAGAGAAGTGTAGGTCATCCTATCCAGCTAGCAAACATAGGTGGGTGACTGTTGACAGCCATACAATTTGTCCCTACCCAAGGCAGGTTAGCAACCTATTTAGATATGTATACTCTGTGTTACCCTTGTTTCATTGACTGATGTTTTATTATTGTATGTTGGGGCTCTAAAATACTTTGTTATTGCTTAGTAATGTAATGTATCATGTTTATTTCTGTTTTCTCTTGAAGGTACAAATTAGAACAGTGGTTATGCTGAAGTGTTTTACCACAGTAGGAGTTATTTAGTATGGCCATTGGTACAATCCTGTGCTGGCTGTTGTTTGACATTTAAGCAATGATGGGGTAAGATCAGTGGGAATCTAACACCTGGCAACCTCAGTGATCAGCTTTTCTCAAATTATACACCAAGAATGGAGAAGGAAGTGAACAACATTGTTCTCTTGTAGTAATCAGAACAAGTTACTGGGGATCAATTCCCATTCTCTTTCATAGAAGGTAAATTGTGGTGACTCAGTTCAGCCACTTCAAAGAGAACAGAGATGTCTGCTTCATGTTCCATTCTTTGTGTATCAGTTTCTGTAAATAGCTGATCAGAGGTGGATGTTGTCTGTCAAACCCCTCAACAATCGGAAATTGAAGATCTATACATAGGATAGGTCATCAATTTTTTTAGACCAGAAAATCCCTTTTTCGGGAGCCTATCACCATGAAAACACTGTGTAATCTGCAAGCAGCATATCATAGAGCAGGAGCAGATTGATATATAGATTTGTGGGGAAAAAATCTGTAAACCTTGCCTTGTATTCATTTATTTATCTGTTCTTGCTTTGCTTGGAAGGAGTAATTGAGTGCAATGGGCGGTCGTAACAGTGATTGACAGCTATCTCACTATTCAATGGACTCAATCACTCCTTCCAAGAAAGAACAGAGACACAAATAAAGTACAGGTTACACCAAATCTTTTCCCCAAAAATGATATATGAATCTGCTTGGCTCCCCCTTCTCTATAATATAATGTCTTCTGATAAACTGCATTTTCATACTGACAGGTTCAATTTAAGGCCTGAGGGTTCCTTTGTATATCACACATTTGCTCTTCTGCTGTTTAGAACCCACATTCTATTTCTTCTTAGGGCCCCTTCACATGGAGGATACTCTGGCTGATTCGGAATGTGTAAACGTTCCGAATCAGCAGCGTTTAAAGCAGGTCCCATTGCTTTCTATGGGAGCCGGCATACGCGCGCTCCCCATAGAAATGAATGGGAAAAAGCATCCCATTCATTTCTATGTGGAGCGCATATATGCCGGCTCCCATAGAAAGCAATGGGACCTGCTTTAAACTCTGCTGATTCGGAACGTTTACATGTTCCGAATCAGCCAGAGTATCCTCCATGTGAAGGGGCCCTTAAAGGTGATGTGCTGGTTTTACAGGCTTGCCTCTTTTTTTTTAGCAAATGTATGCATTCATATTTAAAATTTTGGATCATCTTTTCCATAACTCTGCATTGTGTTGATAAATTGACTACTGGGTATGTTGCCATTCATTGGATAGTGTCAGAGTATGTAGGCATATTTCCTGTTTGCTCCCAAACGCGTAGGCTTTAAGACCACTCATCGCTGGATTTTTAAATGAAGCTGTAACTTCACCAGCATAAAGTTAATGTTTTAATCTTCAACTGGACGTGGCACGATTGATGGGAATACATATACTTGTCTTTGCTTTCCATATTTCCTTCAAATACTCCCTTTGGTTCATTGATGTAAATTCATTGGTTCATTCAAAGATGTAATTCACACATTTCTTATCTCTTATATGTATAAAAATTAGTTTCTGTCTGTATGTTCTTTATGTGCGACCAATCAACTCGACTGATCCTCACCAAATTTGGCGCACAGATACATCAGGTGTCTGTCAAGGTTTTAGACCATGTTCCAGCTCTCTAGGACGTACCATTCCTGAAATACAGTATTCCCAAAAGATGACCTGCATTAGCCAATAGAAGCCTGCAAGATGTACTATCAGAAGTAGAAGCCAATCAGATTGCAGCTGACAGGTAACTGAAAAATTAACAAGTGTGAATGTTTAATGCTATGCTGTTGTAGACAATGCTTTAACTAGATGTGTGATTCTATATCCCTTTATGAGGATCTGGTTTCAGTGTTTTCAAGTTTTAAGGTATAGGATTAAACAATTCATCTATAATTTCTAGGGAATACAAGTATTTACTAAAACAGACATGTTACTTGCACTCATAGTCACAATACACATTGCATTAAAAAGCACCAAGGTAGAGTTAGGCTTTTAGCAGAACATTTTTGCTGGATTCTTTTCTTGGTACCTTTTGTAGAATGCATTGAGTTTTAATGTGACTGTAAATCTTGAGGAGGGGAATTCAGTTCTGGATAACTTATTGTTGATTCACTTTCATAAATGTCAGTATTTCACATTTCATGGCAATAAATACCTTCAATTGTACAGGCAGAAGGAAGACATACTTTGACAATATAAGACAGACATTCACAGATTTGTTCCCTTGGGACATTGAATGATCATTTGCCCATGCATTACACATTTGGCCACTGGCATAACGTCTGTATCTTCATTACTAAAAATGTAGGTTACTAATGTACTAATGACGGGTTTCCAGATCTTCAGCTACCTTTCTGCTAGACTTTTACGGTGGTCATAGTTGTACAAAACAATAGATAAAAAAAATGTAAAAATTGTTACAAAGCAGTTGTCTAATTCCATAACTTTCATATAATTAATTATACTATAATGAATAATATAACAGGACTAGGATTGAGCCGATCTTGAGATTGCAGGATCGATTTTAAAATCCGATTTCCGATCATTTTCCAGACAATCCTGATCCCGATCGTGAAATTTGCTCAATTGCCGATCGGAATCCAATCTTTTCCGATCCCGATCCTCAACACTAGTTAATGCTTCTCTATGGGAAAAGTCACTTTTAGGGTTGAGCCCATCTTAAGATAACCTCCGACCTCGATCCCGCTGGAAAAGTTCGGGATCGGAATTCCGATCGCGATCGTGAAATTTACTCGATTGCCGATGGGAATCCAATCTTTTCAGATCCCGATTGCTCAACCCTAAACAGGACCTCTCACTTGCCATATATTGTTTCTAATGCTGGTACTATGTGGTAGAATATTGTTCTTCTTATGTATGAGAGGGGCCTTTGACCCCCTCAGATTCAAGGATCTGTGTATAACTGATACCTTGGTACCCCATAGTCATGTCTCTGTGTGGCCACAGATTATACTTTTACAATAACGTTCAATCCATTTATTAATGTATCATCAATATAGCCAGATATTTGGAATTCAGACAAATTATCATAGAAAAACTTGCTTGTAACTTGCCGTTTGGCCAATATGAGCCTTCTACAGCATATTTCTATATAGGTCAGAAAGCATGTGCCTCAGCTTCTAGCGACTTACATGCTGCTACCAACATATTATAGAAATTTTAACCACCCACACAGGTTCTTCATTTGTACCCCTTATTCCTCCAAGGATCCACGATACCAATTAACCAAAGTCATTTTTTTCGGTTTATTTATGATTATAGACTTCACCCATTGAAATTGTATTTTCTGTCATTAAACCTCACTTTTGAACTTTGCTTTTAAGCTGAACAATTATTTGAAAATACAGTATTCTTCTATTTGCTGTGGGATTTTTGCTGTCAGCGGGGAAAAAGTGAAAACAAAGTCCTAGTCTTGATTCTTTGTTTTCATGTTGATTAGCAGATTTATGCTTCCTATTTGATAAATTTCAGCTCCACTGGTGCATTGCTCAACATCTGTTTCTCCTATTACCTTGCAGACTCAGTGACAGGTGTACTCATGTTTTGCTTTACTTGGAAATTGACAGATGGACCATCAGCCATAAATAAAGTGTAAGAATGCCCACTGGGCAATAGAAAAGAAGGAAGGATTCAAGATATTGCTCTTTCAATTATCTCACCTGTTTTTCATGTTAACCCCTTTTTAATACATTATTTGTTACCTAAAATACCAATTTTCCTTTTTAGTTATAAAAAGTGAATATAAATATTTAATTTTCAGATTATTAAATTTGTCAGTTGCCAACACAAGTATTTTGTGGATACAGACACATGACACACATGGTACAAATAATGATAACCAGTAAAAAACATGCACCAAATTGACTATGCTTTATAACACCGCTAAAAATACAGATACCAATATATGATGACTAAAAATATACCCAAAAGCCACTCTGTAGATAAAAAGGTACAGAAATCTTGGGTAATGAAAGGACACGGAGAAAACTAAGAAAATTGTGTGTACGGACATATCATTCGAGGGAGTCCGCATGGGGACCCAGCCGAATGGACTACTGAACGCATTGGCAAGCGGTGTGCAGTGAAAGCACACAGACCCCATAGACTATAATGTGGACAGAAAAGTAGTTCACGATCTACTTTCCTGTCTGTATGACTCGTGCGGAGATGGTGTGGAAAACACACAGACGCCATTATAGTCTTTGGGGTCCCTATATTTTCACTTCACACCATTTGCCAATGCGTTTGGTGGTCCATTCGTGTGTGTCCCCATGCGGACTTCCCGAACGGATTACTGAAGCAGATGTAAACCAGGCCTCAGATAGGATTACAGAGACATCCCATATATTTGAATGGAAAATATGAAATGTCTAATGCTGGGGCCCAACATGGCATAAACATCGCACTTTGTCTGTGGAAAAAAATGGGGTATTTTATAGTCACAGCAAAGTCCCATAGTCACAGCAAATCCCATCCTCACTTTGTGATAAAATACACCCAGAGGACACAATGAAATTTCCAATACTGTCACAACTGGACATCACAGCATGTCAATTATACCCAAGCAAATATTGGCGGTTCCCCAATAGGTATAATTGAAGCAGAAAGCCTGTAGAAGAAACCTCTGCAAACTTTCTGTGAAAAGTTTTGCAGGATGACATGTGGGCCTTAGGCTCCGTTCTCACGGAGTAATGCGCCGCTCATTTAGATACGTAAACACTTGGCAGAGCGCGGTGCTTCAAAACAGATCCCATTGACTTCAATGGGTGCCAGCTTACACACGCTACACATTGAAATCAATGGGTTACAAAGCCTCCTATTGATTTCAAAGTGTAGCGCACGTAAGCCGGCACTCATTGAAGTCAATGGGATCTGTTTTGAAGCGCCGTGCTCTGACACATGTTTACGTGTATAAATGAGCGGCACATTACTCCGTGAGAATGGAGTCTTAGCCTAAAGGGGTTTACCAAATTAGTGATCACCTATCCTAAGGATGGTGATCAATATCAGATTGGTGAAGGTCTGATAAAGGATAATATAGAAAGCTGCCAACCACTTAACAAAAATGAAAAACATACTGGAAATCAGAGATTAAAAAGCAATGAACCATTTATTTTAGCTATGCACTATTCACTTTATGTATAATTTGTTTTGTGAAACAGTGGTTTGTTATATTGGTGCAATACTCTTTCTACTCTTTCTTGCTACAAAAGAGTATGCTAATGCGATATATTTGAAGACACAAATCATGTATGACAGTCCAAATGCTTATAAGTACTTAGCTGTACAAAAATAGTCAAATACAGAAAAAAAACTCCCTTAAAAGTCAATGGAATCCCAAAACCAATTAATGCAAAAAATGACTTAAATAAATTCATCAAATAGTTCTCACCCAGCTTTTGAAGGACTTTGTCCCTTTGTCTGGACTTCATCTTAATTGGAGCAAATCGGCCCTAATGTCTCTTTGGAACTCTGGGTGGCCCACTGACTATTATAATCTGCAAGTGGTTGACAATTTCAAGTACATGGGTTTATACATTACTAAAATAGGTAATAAGTCTCATGAAAAGAACCTCTACTGCCTTCTGAGTTACATAAAATCTAAGATTAAAGTATGGGGAACTCTCCCTCTTTCCATTCCAGACGATATAAAATTAATTAAAATGATGCTACTTACCAAAAGCTTAAACCTATTAAAACATGCTGCAGCCGCATTGTCTAAATCCTTTTTTAAGAAAATATATTCTATTATAACTTCTTTCATATAGTGAAATTCTAGACATAAATTGAGTATAATTACTTTCAAAAGTTCTACTAGACCTTCACATATATTTATTAGTCGACCAGTACTGCTACTTTGACATCTGAATCCAAACCCTCACCTCTGTTTCTGCAGACCACTACTTAACTTTCCATTAAGGCATTTGTACACTGTGGATGATACAACAAAAAACAGCCCTGTTCCCCCAGTACCTGTTGCTGTTCCACAAGTTGGTGTCACAGGTATGAAGGGCAACCAAGGAGATATCTTAGTATCATGCTCTTAGCCCGCTCCAGAGATCCTTTATAGCACCAAACCCATGTTTCCTTCAGACAATGGAAGCGGTCAAAATCTGGATGTCACATAATGATCTTACTCTTTGTTACTACCTACCTCCTTCTATAGATACCTTCAGCTGACACAACAAAGTCAATTCCCGGATGTTAATTTCCACCACATTACAGAGCACATTACAGTGATAAAAATGTGTTTCATATGGGTAATAGGAAGGATTGTTTTCCATTGTACTAGGTAGCACAGGCAGGAAATGGTAGAGGTCCGAATGGCAAGATTAGTACAGCTGAAGCTCTTCCTGGTGCAATACTTTTTCCATTCAAACCTCTACCATTGTGTGCCTGTACCACACAGAGCAGTAGAAGATGATCCTTTCCATCACCCATGCTACTTTAGCAGCAAGAGCAGAGCTACCAGTGATGAAAGCACCCCCCCCCCCCCGTGCACAAATGCCTCATTTGTTTAAGACTTCAAAGTTGTTTTTCTCCAAATCTACAAAAATGACATAGATAAGAAAAGTATAATGTTTGTAAGTGCAATTAATCATTTATCACAGTGACAGCAGTTGGATATGCTACGGGATATGGTAATCTCCCTTTAAAGCCATCACTATCACTTTGGACTGGATCAATCATCACTCTCAAGGAGGGAACAAGACTAGAGATGAGCGAACACTAAAATGTTCGAGGTTCGAAATTCGATTCGAACAGCCGCTCAATGTTCGTGTGTTCGAACGGGTTTCGAACCCCATTATAGTCTATGGGGAACAGATACTCGTTAAGGGGGAAACCCAAATCCGTGTCTGGAGGGTCACCAAGTCCACTATGACACCCCAGGAAATGATGCCAACACCTCTGGAATGACACTGGGACAGCAGGGGAAGCATGTCTGGGGGCATCTAACACACCAAAGACCCTCTATTACCCCAACATCACAGCCTAACAACTACACACTTTACACACTCAATACCACCTCTCTGACAGTAGGAAAACACCTTGAAACATGTGTATTTGGCACTTGCAGTGAGGAGAGCTTGTCACCAGCAGTGAATTTGGCCCTTGTAGTAAGTTGAGGTTGGCACCAACATTTGTTTTGAAAATCAGGGTGGATTGAGCCTCTAACCAGCAGAGTTTGGGCAAATTCATGGTGGAGGGAGCCTCTAAACACCCCAGTTTGGGCAAATTCATGGTGGAGGGAGCCTCTAAAAACCCCAGTTTGGACCAATTCATGGTGGAGGGAGCCTCTAACCAGCCCAGTGTGGGCAAATTCATGGTGGAGGGAGCCTCTAAAAAACCCAGTTTGGACCAATTCATGGTGGAGGGAGCCTCTAACCAGCCCAGTTTGGGCAAATTCATGGTGGAGGGAGCCTCTAAACAGCCCAGTTTGGACCAATTAATGGTGGAGGGAGCCTCTAACCAGCCCAGTTTGGACCAATTCATGGTGGAGGGAGCCTCTAAAAAAGCCCAGTTTGGACCAATTCATGGTGGAGGGAGCCTCTAACCAGCCCAGTTTGGACCAATTAATGGTGGAGGGAGCCTCTAAACAGCCAAGTTTGGACCAATTCATGGTGGAGGGAGCCTCTAAAAACCCCAGTTTGGACCAATTCATGGTGGAGGGAGCCTCTAACCAGCCCAGTTTGGGCAAATTCATGGTGGAGGGAGCCTCTAAACAGCCCAGTTTGGGCACATTCATGGTGGAGGGAGCCTCTAACCAGCCCAGTTTGGACCAATTAATGGTGGAGGGAGCCGCTAAACAGCCCAGTTTGGACCAATTCATGGTGGAGGGAGCCTCTAAAAACCCCAGTTTGGACCAATTCATGGTGGAGGGAGCCTCTAAACAGCCCAGTTTGGGCAAATTCATGGTGGAGGGAGCCTCTAACCAGCCCAGTTTGGACCAATTAATGGTGGAGGGAGCCGCTAAACAGCCCAGTTTGGACCAATTCATGGTGGAGGGAGCCTCTAACCAGCCCAGTTTGGGCAAATTCATGGTGGAGGGAGCCTCTAAACAGCCCAGTTTGGGCAAATTCATGGTGGAGGGAGCCTCTAACCAGCCCAGTTTGGACCAATTAATGGTGGAGGGAGCCGCTAAACAGCCCAGTTTGGACCAATTCATGGTGGAGGGAGCCTCTAAAAACCCCAGTTTGGACCAATTCATGGTGGAGGGAGCCTCTAAAAAACCCAGTTTGGACCAATTCATGGTGGAGGGAGCCTCTAACCAGCCCAGTTTGGACCAATTAATGGTGGAGGGAGCCTCTAAACAGCCAAGTTTGGACCAATTCATGGTGGAGGGAGCCTCTAAAAACCCCAGTTTGGACCAATTCATGGTGGAGGGAGCCTCTAACCAGCCCAGTTTGGGCAAATTCATGGTGGAGGGAGCCTCTAACCAGCCCAGTTTGGACCAATTAATGGTGGAGGGAGCCTCTAAACAGCCAAGTTTGGACCAATTCATGGTGGAGGGAGCCTCTAAAAACCCCAGTTTGGACCAATTCATGGTGGAGGGAGCCTCTAACCAGCCCAGTTTGGGCAAATTCATGGTGGAGGGAGCCTCTAAACAGCCCAGTTTGGGCACATTCATGGTGGAGGGAGCCTCTAACCAGCCCAGTTTGGACCAATTAATGGTAGAGGGAGCCGCTAAACAGCCCAGTTTGGACCAATTCATGGTGGAGGGAGCCTCTAAAAACCCCAGTTTGGACCAATTCATGGTGGAGGGAGCCTCTAAACAGCCCAGTTTGGGCAAATTCATGGTGGAGGGAGCCTCTAACCAGCCCAGTTTGGACCAATTAATGGTGGAGGGAGCCGCTAAACAGCCCAGTTTGGACCAATTCATGGTGGAGGGAGCCTCTAACCAGCCCAGTTTGGGCAAATTCATGGTGGAGGGAGCCTCTAAAAAACCCAGTTTGGACCAATTCATGGTGGAGGGAGCCTCTAACCAGCCCAGTTTGGACCAATTAATGGTGGAGGGAGCCTCTAAACAGCCAAGTTTGGACCAATTAATGGTGGAGGGAGCCGCTAAACAGCCCAGTTTGGACCAATTCATGGTGGAGGGAGCCTCTAAAAACCCCAGTTTGGACCAATTCATGGTGGAGGGAGCCTCTAAACAGCCCAGTTTGGGCAAATTCATGGTGGAGGGAGCCTCTAACCAGCAGAGTTGGTGGAAATCAGGGTGGAGGGAGCCTCTAACCAGCAGAGTTGGGGGAAATCAGGGTGGAGGGAGCCTAGTATTAGCAGAATTGTGCAACGCTTATGGTGGATGAGTATGAGGATGCGGAGGAATTGGAGAGGTTGAGTACAGACATGGAGTTTCATGTTGGGGTGCTTTACACAGGTGGGCACAAAAATGACGGCTCTACCCAGTGGTGGTTCATTTTTATCAAAGTGAGCCGGTCGGCACTTTCAGCTGACAGACGGGTGCGCTTGTCAGTGATGATGCCACCGGCTGCACTGAACACCCTCTCAGATAGGACGCTGGCGGCAGGACAGGACAGCACCTCCAAGGCATATAGGGCAAGTTCAAGCCACAGGTCCAACTTCGACACCCAATACGTGTAGGGCGCAGAGGGGTCGGAGAGGACAGGGCTGTGGTCGGAAAGGTATTCCCGCAACATGCGCCTATACTTCTCACGCCTGGTGACACTAGGACCCTCCGTGGCGGCACTTTGGCGAGGGGGTGCCATCAAGGTGTCCCAGACCTTAGACAGTGTGCCCCTCGTTTGTGTGGACCGGTGAGAACTTGGTTGCCTACTGGAGGAACTGCCCTCCCTGCCGCCAACGTCACATGCTGGAAACATCTCCATCATATTCTGCACCAATTGCCTGTGGCAAGCATTGATGCGATTGGCCCTCCCCTCTACCGGAATAAAAGACGAGATGTTGTTTTTATACCGGGGGTCAAGGATAGCAAAGATCCAGTACTGGTTGTCCTCCATGATTTTGACAATACGCTTGTCGGTTGTAAAGCACCCCAACATGAACTCAGCCATGTCTGCCACAGTGTTAGTTGGCATGACTCCTCTGGCCCCACCGGAAAGTTCAATCTCCATTTCCTCCTCATCCTCCATGTCTACCCATCCGCGCTGCAACAATGGGACGATTCGAAGTTGCCCGGAAGCCTCCTGTATCACCATCACATCATCGGACAACTCTTCTTCCTCCTCCTCCTCCTCCTCCTCCTCCTCCATTAAACGCAGTGAAGCGGACAGATGTGTGGACCTACTCTCCAGCTGTGACGGATCGGATGCTATCCCTAACTCCTCTGTGTGATCTGAGTTATCCCTGATGTCAATCAGGGATTCTCTCAGAACACACAAGAGCGGGATTGTAAGGCTCACCATCGCATCCTCAGAGCTCACCCTCCTTGTGGACTCCTCAAAGACCCGTAGGATGTCACAAAGGTCTCTCATCCATGGCCACTCATGGATGAGAAACTGAGGCAGCTGACTTTGTGGCACCCTAGGGTTTTGTAGCTGGTATTCCATCAAAGGTCTCTGCTGCTCAACCACTCTATTCAACATCTGAAACGTTGAGTTCCAGCGTGTGGGGACGTCGCACAAAAGCCGGTGTTGTGGCACATGCAGGCGTTGCTGGAGAGATTTTAAGCTAGCAGCGGCTACTGTCGACTTGCGAAAGTGGGCGCACATGCGCCGCACTTTCACCAGTAGCTCTGGAACATTGGGGTAGCTCTTTAGGAAACGTTGCACCACTAGGTTGAAGACGTGGGCCAGGCATGGAACATGTTGGAGTCCGGCAAGCTCCAGAGCTGCTACCAGGTTCCGGCCGTTATCACAAACGACCATGCCTGGGCCCAGGTGCAGCGGCTCAAACCATATTGCCGTCTCATCGAGGAGGGCATCCCTCACCTCGGAGGCAGTGTGCTGTCTGTCCCCCAAGCTGATCAGCTTCAGCACAGCCTGCTGACGTCTACCAACGCCAGTGCTGCAACGTTTCCAACTCGTAGCTGGGGTCAATCTAACAGCGGAGGAGGAGGCGGTGGCGGAGGAGGAGGCGGTGGCGGAGGAGGAGGAGGAGGAGGGGGGTGTTCTTCTCGTGTCCCTGCCAGGAATGTTAGGCGGGGAGACGAGGTACACCGGGCCAGTTTGGGAAGCAGTCCCAGCCTCAACTACATTCACCCAGTGTGCCGTCAGTGAAATGTAGCGTCCCTGTCCGCATGCACTTGTCCACGCGTCGATGGTCAAGTGGACCTTTGTGCAAAGCGCGGAACTAAGGGCCCGCCTGATGTTGAGTGACACGTGCTGGTGCAAGGCGGGGACGGCACACCGGGAGAAGTAGTGACGGCTAGGGACGGCATAGCGAGGTGCCGCAGTTGCCATCAGGTCCAGGAAGGCGGGAGTTTCAACAAGCCGGAACGCCAACATCTCCTGGGCCAGCAGTTTAGCGATGTTGGCGTTCAAGGCTTGCACGTGTGGGTGGTTAGCAGTGTATTTCTGCCGCCGCTCCAATGTCTGAGAGATGGTGGGTTGTTGTAAAGAAACGCCTGATGGTGCCTTTGATGGTGCAGGAGAAGGAGATAAGACAGGACCAGGGGAGGATGAGGTAGAAGTCAACAAAGTGGCGGAGGCAGATGAAGTGGTGTCCTGGCTCGTCCTCTGGAGTGCATCGCCAGCACAGTCAGCAGTGGAAGTGGCAGAGGCAGAGGCAGTGGCAGAGGCAGTGGCAGTGGCGTGAACGGCAGGCGGCCTTTGTCCTGCCGTTGCTGCCTGCCACTGATTCCAGTGCTTGGATTCCAAATGACGGCGCATTGAAGTGGTGGACAGGTTGCTCTTCTCAGAGCCCCTAATCAATTTCGAGAGGCAAATTGTGCAGACAACACTATATCTGTCCTCGGCGCATTCCTTGAAAAAACTCCACACCTTCGAGAAACGTGCCCTCGAGGTGGGAGTTTTTTGGGGCTGGGTACGAACTGGAACATCTTGGGAGATTCCGGGTGTGGCCTGGCTTCGCCTAAGCTGCTGACCTCTGCCTCTGCCTCTAGCTACCCTTTTTGGTGCTGCACCTGCCTCAACATCCACACTACTTTCCCCGCTTGACATCCCCCCTGTCCAGGTCGGGTCAGTGTCCTCATCATCCACCACTTCCTCTTCCAACTCCTGTCTCATCTCCTCCTCCCGCACAATGCGCCGGTCAACTGGATGCCCTGACGGCAACTGCGTCACATCATCGTCGATGAGGGTGGGTTGCTGGTCATCCACCACCAAATCGAACGGAGATGGAGGAGACTCTAGTGTTTGAGCATCTGGACACAGATGCTCCTCTGTTAGGTTCGTGGAATCGTGACGTGGAGAGGCAGGTTGAGGGACAATGAAAGGAGCGGAGAACAGCTCTGGGGAGCAGGGACAGTTTGGGTTATTGTTCTGTAAAGCTTCGGAATTTTGGGAGGAAGGAAGACAAGACTGTTGGGTAATAGGAGGAGAGGAGGCAGAGTCTGACTGGCTGCTGGACAATGTGCTGTAAGCGTTCTCTGACAGCCATTGCAAGACCTGTTCCTGGTTCTCGGGCCTACTAAGGTTTGTACCCTGCAGTTTAGTTAATGTGGCAAGCAACCCTGGCACTGTGGAGTGGCGCAATGCTTGCTGCCCCACAGGAGTAGGCACGGGACGCCCTGTGGCTTCACTGCTACCTTGCTCCCCAGAACCATTCCCCCGACCTCGCCCACGGCCTCGTCCACGTCCCTTTCCGGGAGCCTTGCGCATTTTGAATTCCTAGTTAGAAATTGGCACTGTATACCAGTAGTAAAAATTGTGGGTGCACGTAACCCCAATATATTCTTTGAATTACCAGTCAGAAACTGGCACTATATGGCAGTAGCAAGAAATGAGGGTATTTGTATTCCCAATATATTCTTTGAATTCCCAGTCAGACAATGGCACTGTATACCAGTAGTAAAAATTGTGGGTGCACGTAACCACAATATATTCTTTGAATTACCAGTCAGAAACTGGCACTATATGGCAGTAGCAAGAAATGAGGGTATTTATAACCCCAATATATTCTTTGAATTCCCAGTCAGACAATGGCACTGTATACCAGTAGTAAAAATTGTGGGTGCACGTAACCACAATATATTCTTTGAATTACCAGTCAGAAACTGGCACTATATGGCAGTAGCAAGAAATGAGGGTATTTATAACCCCAATATATTCTTTGAATTCCCAGTCAGACAATGGCACTGTATACCAGTAGTAAAAATTGTGGGTGCACGTAACCACAATATATTCTTTGAATTACCAGTCAGACACTGGCACTATATGGCAGTAGCAAGAAATGAGGGTATTTGTATTCCCAATATATTCTTTGAATTCCCAGTCAGACAATGGCACTGTATACCAGTAGTAAAAATTGTGGGTGCACGTAACCACAATATATTCTTTGAATTACCAGTCAGAAACTGGCACTATATGGCAGTAGCAAGAAATGAGGGTATTTGTATTCCCAATATATTCTTTGAATTCCCAGTCAGACAATGGCACTGTATACCGGTAGTAAAAATTGTGGTTGCACGTAACCACAATATATTCTTTGAATTACCAGTCAGAAACTGGCACTATATGGCAGTAGCAAGAAATGAGGGTATTTATAACCCCAATATATTCTTTGAATTCCCAGTCAGACAATGGCACTGTATACCAGTAGTAAAAATTGTGGGTGCACGTAACCCCAATATATTCTTTGAATTCCCAGTCAGACAATGGCACTATATACCAGTAGCAAGAAATGAGGGTATTTGTATTCCCAATATATTCTTTGAATTCCCAGTCAGACAATGGCACTGTATACCAGTAGTAAAAATTGTGGGTGCACGTAACCCCAATATATTCTTTGAATTCCCAGTCAGACACTGGCACTATATGGCAGTAGCAAGAAATGAGGGTATTTGTATTCCCAATATATTCTTTGAATTCCCAGTCAGACAATGGCACTGTATACCAGTAGTAAAAATTGTGGGTGCACGTAACCACAATATATTCTTTGAATTACCAGTCAGAAACTGGCACTATATGGCAGTAGCAAGAAATGAGGGTATTTGTATTCCCAATATATTCTTTGAATTCCCAGTCAGACAATGGCACTGTATACCAGTAGTAAAAATTGTGGGTGCACGTAACCACAATATATTCTTTGAATTACCAGTCAGAAACTGGCACTATATGGCAGTAGCAAGAAATGAGGGTATTTATAACCCCAATATATTCTTTGAATTCCCAGTCAGACAATGGCACTGTATACCAGTAGTAAAAATTGTGGGTGCACGTAACCACAATATATTCTTTGAATTCCCAGTCAGACACTGGCACTATATGGCAGTAGCAAGAAATGAGGGTATTTGTATTCCCAATATATTCTTTGAATTCCCAGTCAGACAATGGCACTGTATACCAGTAGTAAAAATTGTGGGTGCACGTAACCCCAATATATTCTTTGAATTCCCAGTCAGACAATGGCACTATATACCAGTAGCAAGAAATGAGGGTATTTGTATTCCCAATATATTCTTTGAATTCCCAGTCAGACAATGGCACTGTATACCAGTAGTAAAAATTGTGGGTGCACGTAACCACAATATATTCTTTGAATTACCAGTCAGAAACTGGCACTATATGGCAGTAGCAAGAAATGAGGGTATTTGTAGTCCCAATATATTCTTTGAATTCCCAGTCAGACAATGGCACTGTATACCAGTAGTAAAAATTGTGGGTGCACGTAACCACAATATATTCTTTGAATTACCAGTCAGAAACTGGCACTATATGGCAGTAGCAAGAAATGAGGGTATTTGTATTCCCAATATATTCTTTGAATTCCCAGTCAGACAATGGCACTGTATACCAGTAGTAAAAATTGTGGGTGCACGTAACCCCAATATATTCTTTGAATTCCCAGTCAGACAATGGCACTGTATACCAGTAGTAAAAATTGTGGGTGCACGTAACCACAATATATTCTTTGAATTACCAGTCAGAAACTGGCACTATATGGCAGTAGCAAAAATAGTGGGTGTATATAGCCCCAATTCTATTGCTAGGGGACTTGCAGGGTATTTCTGGGGTGAAGGTGGGGGGGCACACCGTTGGAACGGGTATCGGGGGTATATATCGGGTATACGGGAATACACTGACAGTGTATTCCATTCAGGATCCTGGGAAAGCTGGGTTGCGGCGATTGAGCCCATCAGTGCCACGTTACACTGACAAGCTTCTCCCTGGAATTTAGCTCTTACAAGAGCTGTTGGTTGTCTTCTCCTTCCTATCCTAGCCTGTCCCTGCCTACCCAGAATCTAAGCCCTAGCTAACTGGACGGAAACCTCCGTCCTCGGTGAATTGCAAGCTCAGAATGACGCGAACCTGGGCGGCGCTGTTCTTTTAAATTAGAGGTCACATGTTTTCAGCAGCCAATGGGTTTTGCCTACTTTTCTCAACGTCACCGGTGTCGTAGTTCCTGTCCCACCTACCCTGCGCTGTTATTGGAGCAAAAAAGGCGCCAGGGAAGGTGGGAGGGGAATCGAGTAATGGCGCACTTTACCACGCGGTGTTCGATTCGATTCGAACATGCCGAACAGCCTAATATCCGATCGAACATGAGTTCGATAGAACACTGTTCGCTCATCTCTAAACAAGACCAAATAGCAAGGGGAGCACTGGAAACCCAGATCTAGTCACACACTACCATGAAGCATGCCAGAAGATGTATTAACTGGCTTTGACAATCTTCTAGCAAACTGTGGATCTCCATACAAGAAGATATATACACACTGTAAGCTGATGACTGGCTAAATAATGGAGGGGATGTACATCTCACCCAGACTACTAAGAAAACTCCAGAAAGAATGTTTCTCAGCAGACAACTATTGTCCACTGAGGGTTATTTCAAAGTTCCAGTAACTGGGCTCGATTTTTAGGAATGGCAGGTAGGTTGGCATTGGGACCTGTCATTCCACCCTCCTCCAGTCCACACTTTGGGGATGTTCCGGCAGCGACTCATCTGCAGGGAATCTGCTCATCAAGGGAGCTTAAGAAGTCAGCTCCAACAGCAGACTTTGAGCAGACTTTGGGCAGACTTTGACCTGAATGATTCTACTGGCTTTTGGATTTCTGTTATTCTAGGTGAGGTAACCTATTCTATGTTTAGTTAAAGCCTAGCCGGGCAAGTATTTATTTTTGCATTGTTTCTTTTTGTTGCTGTACTATATTTTTGAGTGAAAATAAAACTCTACCTTTGTTTTGGACTAAAGAAACTGGACTTGTGTGTCACTTAAATGCTGTCTAAATGGTCGACGAGGAAACTGTTGAAGGTGCTTGCTTGTCCATGCCAGCAGGTCAAACAATCCTCACTACTGGTGGTCTGTATGGTCTGTTTTCAGTGTGTGCATGCCCTCATGTATTGACTGCCCCAGCACCTCCTATTTGCTAGATCAAAACAGCCTAGATGGTGGGCAATTTTTCAAAATGACCATCCTGCTTCTCTCAGTTTAATGATGTGCCCCTCTCAAAGTCTGTCAAATGGCAAACTGTATTTGAGTGAATCATAGATTCACATCTATTGGTCAGCAGTATCTCACCAAGAGGTATATTTCCCAAAAGTAACATCTAAGAGCCTTTTTGTTGAGCAGCAGGGGAAGCACCTTTATGCCTCTTGTGGCAATACCCAGTGTTTCATCAGACTACACCTGCAATCAATTATATACAGTCATGGACAAAAGTGTTGGCACCCCAGAAAGTTAAGTATTTCTGTCAGAAAATTATTGCAATTACACATGTTTTGTTATACACATTGTATTTCTTTACTAGTGTGTAATCCTTTGAAAAAAAAAAAAAACTGAGAAAAAAAGCAAAAAATAAATAAATAAATTTGACACAAAACTCCTAAAATGGACCTGATAAAATTACTGGCATCCTCAACTTAATATTTGTTTGCATATGTATGTAAAAAATAATTTAAATCAATAACTTCATATAACCATCAACAAGACTTTTGCACCTCTCAAATGGAATTTTGGAGCACTCTTCCTTTGCAAACCACTTCAGGTTGCTCATATTTGAGCAGCAATTTTAAGATCTCTCCACAAGTGAATATTGGGATAGATCCAGACTCATTGCTGGCCACTTCAGAACTCTTCAGCGCTTTGTTTGCATTTGTTTCTGGGTGCTTTTTGAAGTATATTTGGGGTCATTGTCCTGCTGGAAGACCCATGACCTAGGACGCTTTCTGATACTAGGTCCTACATTGTAAACCAAGATCCTTTGGTAATCATCAGATTTCAACATAATGCCTTGCACACAGAGGCAGCAAAACAACCCCAAACATCTTTGAACCTCTGCCATATTTGACTGTAGGTACTGTGCTCTGATTTTTTTGTAGGCCTTATTCCATTTTCAGTAAATAGTAGAATGATGTTCTTTACCATAAAGCTCTATCCTGGTCTCATCTGTCCATAAGACATTTTACCTGAAGGATTTTGGCTTACTTCACATACATTTCAGTGAACTACAGTCTAGCTTTTTATGTCTCTGTGCCAGCAGTAAGGTCCTCCATAGCGTTTCATTTCATTCCAATGTTCATTCCAAAGCGCAGATGTGAATAAAGTTATGTCAAAGTGAAAGTGACATGAATGTCTATTGAAAAATGGCTGGAAAGCAAGGGATATAAATGCCACTTTAACAATACCTTACGCTTTTCCACGCTTTTTTTTTTTTTTTTTACATTTTTTACATTTAAAAAGCTCCAAAAATTAAAACATTAAACAGTTTTTGGGAAAATGCGCTTGTCCATAGTTTTTTAGACACACATAGTGGCAGTGGTGTAGCTATGGCAACATGAGAGGCAATGTGACATGAAATAAGAGATGATGTCTGACTGCTTAGGGTTAGCAGGCAACATGAGCAATACAGTAAATGGAACACAGGTAAGATAGTGGCACTTCTATTCGGAGGTGTTAGCCATACTTTGAGAAAAGTAATTTTATTCATTCTAAGGATGAGTAGTAGTGGATGGGATAGCTAGTAGTGATAGTAGAGCTAGTAGTGGACAGGATGGCTAGTAGAGATAGTAGAGCTAGTAGTGGAGGGGAGAGCTAGTAGAGATAGTAGAGCTAGTAGTTGAAGGGAGAGCTAGTAGAGATAGTAGAGCTAGTAGTGGAGGGGAGAGCTAGTAGAGATAGTAGAGCTAGTAGTGGAGGGGAGAGCTAGTAGAGATAGTAGAGCTAGTAGTGGATGGGAGAGCTAGTAGAGATAGTAGAGCTAGTAGTGGAGGGGATAGCTAGTAGAGATAGTAGAGATAGTAGTGGACATGATAGCTAGTAGAGCTAGTAGTGGACAGGATAGCTAGTAGAGATAGTAGAGCTAGTAGTGGATGGGAGAGATAGTAGAGCTAGTAGTGGACATGATAGCTAGTAGAGCTAGTAGTGGACAGGATAGCTAGTAGAGATAGTAGAGCTAGTAGTGGATGGGAGAGATAGTAGAGCTAGTAGTGGACATGATAGCTAGTAGAGCTAGTAGTGGACAGGATAGCTAGTAGAGATAGTAGAGCTAGTAGTGGATGGGAGAGCTAGTAGAGATAGTAGAGCTAGTAGTGGAGGGGATAGCTAGTAGAGATAGTAGAGCTAGTAGTAGACCGGATAGCTAAGGAGATAGGGAGGGGGTGTGACAGAGTGTGAGAGGAGGGGATGCAGTGAGAGTGAGGTAGTGTGGAAAGCTACACAGGAAGCTGCACAGCAGGAAGCTACCCATGTAAACAAATGTAGAAGATTACAGGAACTCTCAGAGACACCCAGAAAACACTGCTGGGTGTACTTATTAAACCAGTAATAGCATTAATAGACCTTTTAAAAATATATATGCTTTGTCTGGAAAACACCTTTAAGCCCCCATACGGCTATGTGAATGGAAAAATTAAAAAGTTATGGAGTTTGGAATGCAGGGAGCCAAAAACGATAATCGAAAAATGACACCGACAGGAAGGGGTTAATGGAATGTGTTACTGACCTTTAATGTTTAGTAGAGTATTAGTAGAATATTTTAATTTCAGATAACACATTTCATTTTAAGATAAAAAAAATAGTGTTTATTGTCATGTGAATGCCGCTAATCTTTCACTTCTTCCTATGTATATTGTAATTAATATTTAATCCTTGCAGGCTTTTTTCATTTCTGCTCATGGGCGTTCATCTACAAATCTGATCAATTAAATCTCATGTCTTCTTAATAAATAAAGATCCTCAAACTGGAACTTTTGTGCATCGTAGTTAAGATTAAAGCAGGAAGAAATGGCTGTGCAGAAAATCTTACAAATTCTTGGCACCCAGAAGAGCCTTTAAGGCTGCTCTGAATTTAATACCCCTTACAAATCTAATATAGAACATGCCGTTAATAATTAATGCCGAGTAATAGCTGAATTCTAGAGAGACTGCCTCTTGGCTGTGCTACGTTGCATGGTATGTTTTCTGCTTTTCTGTATTATGAACTAAAAGGCTCATACATGGCTTTTAACTCTTCTCTGTTCCTTTGCTTGCTTTGTGTAGATAAACATGCAGGACGATAGATAGATAGATAGATAGATAGATAGATAGATAGATAGATAGATAGATAACTAGATAGACAGATACATAGATAGATGATAGATAGATAGATAGATAGATAGATAGATAGATAGATAGATAGATAGATAGATACATAGATAGATACATAGATAGAGCGATACATAGATAAATGATTGATTGATAGATAGATAGAATTAGATAGAGAGATAGATAGATAGATAGATAGATAGATAGATAGATAGATAACTAGAGCGATACATAGATAAATGATAGATAGATAGATAGATATATAGATAGATAATAGAGATGATAGATAGATAGATAGATAGATAGATAGATAAAGAAAGAGATAGATAGATAGATAAATAGATAGATATAATTAGATAGATAGAGAGAAACATAGATGATAGATAGATAGATAGATAGATAGATAGATAGATAGATAGATAGATAGATAGATAGATATCACTATGTAAATATGTACAGTGGGTGGAAGTCCTCAGTCAGTGGCAAGATGCCCAAAATAGTAAAGTAAAAAAGAGGCAGCACTCTAAAATGAATGCAAAAAACTGACTTTATCCCGCTAGTGACATGATTGTATACTGTTAAACTGAAGCCCAGGATAACACTTTATATCACATCACAGATTAGACTAGGCTGTGTTTTCAATCCATTTAAAATGGTAAAAATGAAAACTTTAACAAGAAGATTTTATGTTTTACAGCTCAACATAATGAATGTTCTAAGACGTGGCCATAAAGGTTAAATGAGTTATCCAAGATATTTTTGTCCAGCAGCAGAGGAAGTCGTTAAAATAAAAAAAGAATGTATAGTAGAGATGAGCAAATAGCGTTCGATCGAGAACATGTTCGATCGGACATCATGCTGTTCGCAATGTTCGATTCGATACAAACACCGCGTTGAAAATGCACTTAAACTTCGATTCCCCTCCCACGTTCCCTGGCGTTTTTTCTGCACCAATAACAGCGCAGGGGAGGTGGGACAGGAACAATGACAACGGAGGCATTGAAAAAACTAGGAAAAAGCCATTGGCTGCTGAGGACATGTGACCTCAAATTAAAACGAACAGGCGGCATCATCTCCGATTCATTTGTGCTTGCACTTCGTTAGAGACAGACATCTGCTGAGGGCTAGTTAGGTTTTTAGATTCTGCTAGGCAGGAATAGCAAAGAAGAAGAACCACAACAACTCTACACTAAAGGGAGAAGCTGAAACAAATTTGGCACAGTGTCTACCCACAAACGCTAGTCGGATTCACAGCAATTAAGCCAGTCTGTATCTGCGCAACCCAGCTATCCGCGGTGGTGATTTAGCTAAGTGGGATACACTGAAATTGTATGCCCATATACCCTATATACACTTAATTCAGGGTTCAACAGTGTGTGTCCCCCCCCCCCACGAAAGTAAGGAGTATACACTGAAATTCTCAGCCCATATACACTATATACTATGTACAACCCAAAAAACAGTGGGATATGCATTCAAATTTTCAGGCTATAGACACTTCATTCAGGTTGTCACGGTGTGTACCTACAAAAAAAGCAGTGGGATATACATTCTAATTATCAGGCTATAGACACTTCATCCAGGTTGTCACAGTGTGTACCCACAAAAAAGCAGTCAGATATACATTCTAATTATCAGGCTATAGACACTTCATCCAGGTTGTCAAGGCGTGTACCCCCAAAAAAGCAGTGGGATATACATTCAAATTATCAGGCTATAGACGTTTCATCCAGGTTGTCACGGTGTGTACCCACCAAACCATCAAAACCATCTAAAAATGCGCAAGGCGGTAAGGGACGTGGACAAGGCCATGGAGGAGGCCAGGGGCGTGGGAATGCTGCTGGGGAGCAAGGTCACGGTGAAGCCACAGCGCATTCCGTGCCTATTCCTCAGGGGCAGCAAGCATTGCGCTTCTCCACAGTCCCCAACTTGCTGGCCACATTAAGTAGGGTGCAGGGCACAAACCTAAGTAGGCCTGAGCACCAGGAACATGTGTTACAATGGCTGGTGGATAATGCTTCCACCGCATTATTCACCAGCCAGTCAGCCTCTACCTCAACTCCTCCTCCTACACAACATTCTGGTCAGCCTTCCTCCCAAAATGCTCAATCTTCCCAGCAGTGTAATCCCAACTTTCCCTGATCCCAGGAGCTGTTATCTGGTCCTTTAACTGTCCCTCACCCTGTCCCTCCATTTCCCAATTCCACAGAGCTACCAGATGACTTTCTGTGTCCAGATGCCCAAGCACTGGAGTCTTCTCCATCTCCTATTGATTTTGTGGTTGACTAGCAACCCATCCTCAGTGATGATGATGAGACACAGTTGCCATCAGGGTAGCCTGTTGCCATGTGCGGTGTGCAGGAGGAGGAGGCGAGAGAGGAATTGGCAGAGGAGGTGGTGGACGATGAGGACACTGACCCGAACTGGACAAGGGAGATGTCAAGCGGGGAAAGCAGTGTCGATGTTGAGGGAGGTGCAGCACCAAAGAGGGTAGCTAGAGGCAGAGGCATGTCCAGAGGCAGAGGTCAGCTGTTTTGCCAAAGCCAGGCCACACCCAGAATGGCCCAAGATGTTCCCTATCATAGCCAGCCCAGAAAAACTCTCCCATCGAAGGCACGTTCCTCAATGGTGTGGAGATTTTCAAGGAATGCGCGGAGGACAAATATAGTGCGGTTTGCACAATTTCTCACTCAAAACTGAGTAGGGGCTTTGAAAAGAGCAATGTTTTGACCACTTCTATGAGCCGTCATTTGGAATCCAAGCACTGGGCTCAGTGGGAGAGAGCAAACACAGGACAATTATCGTCCAGCGTTGCCGCCACTTCCTCTCCCACTGTTGCCAGTGCTGGCCAGTGCTAGCGCTGCAGTCCAGAGCACCAGCCAGGACACCACAACATCTGGCTCCGCCACTTTGGGGACTTCTCCTTCATCCTCCCCTGTTCCTGTCTCAGCTCCTTCTCCTGCACCATCATGCGCCTCCTCCCAGCAACCCACCATCTCTCAGACATTTTAGAGCAGGCAAAAATACAGCGCTAACCACCCACATGCGCAAGCCTTGAACGCACACATCTCTCAACTCCTGGTCCAGCAGATATTGCCTTTCTGGCTTGTGCAAACTCCGGCCTTTCGGGACCTGATGGCAAGTGCGGCACCTCGCTATGCCATCCCTAGCCGTCACTACTTCTCCCGGTGTGCCGTCCCCGCCTTGCACCAGCACGTGTCACGCTTCATCAGGCGGGCCCTAAGTTCCGTGCTTTGCACAAAGGTTCACTTGACCACCGACGCGTGGACAAGTGCATGCGGACAGGGACGCTACATTTCACTGACGGCACACTGGGTGAATGTAGTTGAGGCTGGGACTGGGTCACAAACTGGGCCGGTGTACCTCGTCTCCCCGCCTATCATTCCTGGCAGGGGCTCTGAAACAATACCCTCCTCCTCTTCTGCCGCCGTTAAATTCATTCTAGCTATGAGCTGGAAATGTTGAAGCACTGGCATGGGTAGACGTCAGCAGGCCGTGCTGAAGCTCATCAGCTTGGGGGACAGACAGCACACTACCTCCGAGGAGAGGGATTCCATCCTTGATGAGACAGCAATATGGTTTGAGCCGCTGCACCTGGGCCCAGGCATGGTCGTGTCTGATAACAGCAGGAACCTGGTAGCAGCTCTGGAGCTTGCCAGCCTCCAACATGTTCCATGCCTGGCCCACATCTTTAACCTAGTGGTGCAATGTTTTTTAAAGACATACCCTAATGTGCACGAGCTACTGGTGAAAGTGCAGCACTTGTGCGCCCACTTTCGCAAGTCTACAGTAGCCGCTGCTAGCCTCAAAAAACTCCAGCAACACCTACAAATGCCCGAACACCGGCTGTTGTGCAATGTCCCCGCACGCTGGAACTCAACATATCATATGTTGAGTAGAGTGGTTGAGCAGCAGAGACCTTTGATGGAGTACCATCTCCAAAACCCTAGGGTGCCACAAAGTCAGCTCCCTCAGTTTCTCAACCATGAATGGGCATGGATGGGAGACCTATGTGAAATCCTACGAGTGTTTGAGGAATCCACCAAGAGGGTCAGCTGTGACGACGCACTAGTGAGCGTAACAATCCCGCTTTTGTGTGTGATCCAAGAATCCCTCATTGCTATCAGGGATAATGCAGATCACACTGAGGAGTCAGGGATAGCAGCAGAACCGTCACAGCAGGAGAGTAGTTCCATGCACCTGTCCGCTTCACAGCATTTAATGACGAAGGAGGAGGAGGATGAAGACTTGGCAGATGATATAATTGTGACACAGGAGGCTACTGGGGAAGTTCAATGTGTCCCATTCTTGCAGTGCGGATGGGGCGAAAGGGAAGAGGAGGAAGAGGAGGAAATGGAGAGTGACCATTCGGGTGAGGGCAGCGAAGTCATGCCAAGTAACACTCTGGCACACATGGCTGAATCATGTTGGGGTGCTTTTCAAGTGACAGGTGCGTAGTCAAAAAAATGGAGAGCAAGCAATACTGGATATTTGCAATCCTTGACCCCCGATATAAAAATAACATCTCGTCTTTTATTTCGGTAGAGGGGAGGGCCAATTGCATTAATGACTGCCACAAGCAATTGGTGCAGAACATGATGGAGATGTTTCCATCAAGTGTCGTTGGCGGCAGAGAGGACAGTTCCTCCATGAGGTGAACAAGTGCCGTCCAGTCCACACCCACAAGGGGTACGCTGTCTAAGCTCTGGGACACATTAATGTCACCCCCCCCCCAAACTCCCGCCACTGAGGGGTCTAATGTCACCAGGCGGGAAAAGTATAGGTGCATGTTGCGGGAATACCTGTCCGACCACAGCCCTGTCCTCTCCGATCCCTCTGCGCCCTACACGTATTGGGTGTCGAAGTTGGACCTGTGGCTTGAACTTGCCCTATATGCCTTGGAGGTGCTGCCCTGTCCTGCCGCCAGCGTGCTGTCAGCTGAGAGTGCCGACCGGCTGACTTTCATCAAAATGAACAGCCACTGGATAGACCCATCATTTTCATGCCCACCAGTGTCAAGCACCCCAACATGAATTGTCATGTCTGTGCTCAACCTCTACAATTCCTCCTCATATTCCTCAACCATCTGCATTGCACAATTCTGATCCTTCTAGGCTGAATCCACCCTGATTTTCCCAAACTGTGCTGGTTAGAGGCTGAATCCACCCTGATTTCCCCAAACTCTGCTGGTTAGAGGCTGAATCCACCCTGATTTCACCAAACTCTGCTGGTTGGAGGCTAAATACACCCTGATTTCCCCAAACTCTGCTGGTTAGAGTCTCAATCCACCCTGATTTCTCTAAACTCTACTGTTAGAGGCTGAATCCATCCTGATTTCCCCAAACTCTGCTGGTTAGAGGCTGAATCCACCCTGATTTCACCAAGCTCTGCTGGTTAGAGGCTGAATCCATCCTGATTTTCCCAAACTCTGCCGGTTAGAGGCTGAATCCACGCTGATTTCCCCAAACTCTGCTGGTTAGAGGCTCAACTAACCCCCAGGGCCAAAAACACTGCTGTTTCAAGGCTTAACTAAGTTAAAGGGCCTAAAACTCTGCTGGTAAGAGGCTGAAGTCACCTAAAGGGCCTCAATCTCTGCTGGTGTCTCAGCTTATGGGCCTCTAACTTAATTTGGAAGGGTTCACGTTAAGGGCCAGAAAAGTGAATTTTGGAAGGTCTTACCACATCACACACACACACACACACACACACACACACACACACACACACACACACATCCACAATGACAGTTAAGGGTGGGTACTGTTGGATTTCCCATTGCCTATTCCATCTGTGGTTGTCATGGGCAGGTTTCACTAGAGTAAATTTTGGGTTTCTGTCCATCCAATTGGGGAGGAAAAAAGGTTTCCAGGTATTTTTCCACTTTCATAGTGTGGTTTTTGAGTGTGAAAAGTGTGTAGTTGATAGGCTGTGATGTTGGGGTAAAACTGTGACTTGGGCTTGTTAGATGCCCCCAGGCATGCTTCCCCTGCTGTCTCAGTTGCATTCCAGAGGTGTTGGCATCATTTGCTGAGGTGTCATAGTGGACTTGGTGACCTTCCTGAGTCGAACATTGGTTTCCCTCTAAACGAGCATTTTTACCCATAGACTATAATGGGGTTTGATGTTCGATCAAACAGTCGAGTATTGAGTGGCTACTCGAATCGAACTTCGAACATTTCACTGTTCTCTCATCTCTAATGTATAGCCTTTGTATACAGGGAAGATGCAGTAGTGATGCTGCATTAAGGGGTTTTGTGTAGCCTATCAATGCCCCAGAGGTATTTGGTTTAAGTCAGAGATAGACTGCAATGTGACATATCTCAGTATGCAGGCGGTGTTGGGGATGGGAGCTGCAGTATAGGAATGACTGGGAGAAGAACGGTAAATATATATTCCTTTTTTGACGTAAGGCAAGCCTTGCTACTGGAAAAATATATACAGTATAGTACAACTACCTAAAATGAGCAAAGTGGTAAGATACAGTGAGTGCTACTTACTTGTCCTTTCAGAAGAAACACATGAATTAAATAGCCACAACATACTGCAAAATATATACTTATATTTACTCAGTCTAAAAAAATATTTAATTTTAAAAATGAATTTGGCTTCAGATGCTTTTATAAAATAGGGGTTCTGGGGAAAATACCCTTGTTTTGTAGCTACACATTCTCATAGTCCATCAGATTCTTTTAGTAACATGTTTGCTAGGAGGCCACAAATCCTTTCGGCAGCGCTCCTCCGGTGGGGTTATAGTATATCTGCATTTCACACTCTCTTAACTCATTTTCATGGTCATTTGAGATTTAATAAGCAATGTCATTTCCTTAGGTAATTCGGTGGCACTGTGAAAGCCATGGTTCAGGAGAAAGATGTTACCACAAAATCTTTCATAAAAAGCAGTAACACCGACTCATGGAAATGTTTAACTCTGTCATCTCATGACACATGATATTTTATTTGATGTAGTTCAGAATTTATACACAATGAGAGGAAATTATTAAGTCAAGTATTTCTTACTGACTTCTTAAAGGGGTTATCCCATTAAAGACACGTATCTGCTATCTTGTATAAGTGTCACATCTGTGCAGATCTGATCAATGTAGAGAATAGACTGAAAGTACCCCATGTCTCCTTCATGTGAATGAAGCACCAGTGTGATCCTATCACATCATACTTCCTCCAGTCTTTGTCCCCTGCTATTATAACTCACCTTTTAACCTCTCTCTCTCTCTCTCTCTCTCTCTCTCTGGAATCTTTCTCTCCTCCTTCATACATGCTGTTATAACCTCACTCTGAAAAAAACCCTCCCTCGATTCATCCTGTGCTGCTATTGACCCATCTCTAATCTCTCCTTCATCTCTAAACTCCTAGAATGTTTGGTCTATTCCCACCTAATGCGCTGTCTCTCTGCTAACTCTCTTTTGGAGCCCTTACAATCGATTCCTCGTGCAATGCGCTTTACAGAAAGGGCCATTACAAAGTCTCCAATGATCGCCTGACTGCTAAATCTAAAGGGAACTATTCACTATTTATTCCTCTGGATCTCTCAGCAGCAACTGACATAGTGGACCACCAACTCCTCCACCCTATGCTCCATTCTATTGCCCTCTCACTTGTTTTTTTCCATATCTTTTCTTAAACTGATCTTATACCCGCCATCTACTAATTGACCTAACTCTGATATCTCCATTTCAGTTGTCTGTGGTCAGAATGCCCTCTGTTTTGGGGTTGTATATGACTTGAATCTCACCTTCACCCCACGTATTTAGACACTTGCATGCACTTGTTAAAGCACCTCTAGAATTCGCCCTTTTCTCACTGTGGAAATATCCAATACCCTTATTGGCTATTGCAATTTTCTTCTAATTGGTATTCTTCTTACTAAACTTTCCCTTCTACAATCTGTCCTGAATACAGATGACAAACTCATCTTTCTATCAAACTGGCACAATGATGCATCTTCTTTGTACACAAAATTCAATATAAAATGATCTCACTCACCAATATACCCATCCATAGTGCTGCACCTCCCTACACCTCCTTCCTCGTTGCTGTCTACTGCTCAAATCATCCTCTCTCTGTTCTGCCAATGACCTTAGACTTAGATCCTGTGTTATTTGAACATCCCACTCCCATCTCCAAGACTTTTATTGCACTGCACTGGTGCTCTGGAATGCTCTACCCTACTCAATTAAATTATCACTCAACTATGGCAGCTTTAAAACTGTCTACAAATCACATCTGTTTAGACAGTCTTATTACATGACCTGACCACATTGTTCTACATCTCTGCTCACTAAGCTAACATTTCTTATCCTAAACTATTAGAGATGAGCGAACAGTAAAATGTTCGAGATTCAATATTCATTTCGAGCAGCCCCTCAATATTCGACTCGAATCGAATATCGAACCCTATTATACTCTATGGGGGGAAAATGCTAGTTTCAGGGGTAGGCAACATTCTATCAAATTATACTTACCAAGTCCACGAGTGAGGGTCGGGCTGGATCCTCCGAGAAGTCTTCTCCGTGCAGTGTCCCCGCGGCGTCTTCCGGCTCTGAATTCACTCTGCCAGGCATCAGGCCTGGGCAGAGCTGACTGCGCATGCCCGCACTACAAGTACAATAATAATAATAATAATAATAATAATAATAATAATAATAATAATAATAATAATAATAAATTATTGTTTGCTGGAATTTTATGTGTTGTTTTTTTTCTTACAAAATTCTATATATTTTTTTTAGGGTGTACATATAGTGAAATATCTAACATCTCAGTAAGGTCAAAAAGAATGTCATGATTATGTCACGATGGTATGATGAGATTGCTCAGCAGCCAAGCTTCTTTGGGAATTACTGTAAAATGTCAGTGAGTCTGGTATTACATTTTTCTTTCTGGATAACAGCTACGGTGAAAAAAATATTATAAAAAAAAAAAAAAAAAAAAAAACAGAAAAAGTCAGAAAAGCAAAAGAAAGAAAAAATATAAATAGCCTAGCTTAGTACAGCTGTACAATCTATACATTCTAATACACAGGATAATGGCCTGATCTTAGAAACAGCAAAGTGCAAATGGACCCCTGAGAAGTTAACAGCCCACCTCTATCAATGTCTAGAAGAGTGATTACAACATTGTGGAAATATGAGGTGTCTATACTGATGAGCTGGAGAAGATGTTGCATTTTATCCAGCTGATGAAATGAACATTCTGAGCCTCAGGAAAAGGGGAAACAATTTGCCAGCTTTTCTAGGGCCGGGGTATAATAAATCAAGTGTTGTCACTGCCATCCAAAAATGTGAGATCTCAGCAGAAACAGCTGCGCTTGTTATAACTAGTACATTGAAGCTAACACTGGTTGGGATATAACCAGCAGGTAAATCTTTGAGAATCTGATAGAAAAGAAATGTCTATAAATTTAAAGGAGAAATCGTATTATCTGCATCAAGTTTCTATGTTCTCTCCGTGTTTGCGTAAGTTTCCGCCAGGTACTCAAGTTTCCTCCCACATTCCAAAGACATACTGATAGGGAATTTGTGAAATGCTGTGGAATATGATGGCATTATATAAGTAAGCAAAATGAATAATAATATTTTAATAGATTAAAAAGTCTTCCTATTTATTAAAAACTTTGACATTTTAAATATAGCATTGCCAGAGAAAAAATAAATGTTGTTTCGTCTGTGAAGTTAATTATAGGGGAAGTCCATAATTTATGTCTATTGCCAAGAAAATTATCTTCATAATGAGCAAATTAAAAAATATGTCACACAATAAGACACTTAAAATAAGGACATAAGTGTGATACCACAAAATAGCTCCCTAAAGTATAAAACGAGCTGAAAACAAGTAAATCTAAGTTTGTAAATTCAAATGTAGTTGCATCTAAGGATACATTCAGATGACCGAGGTGCAAAATGGTTGTGGAAAACATAAATTATAGGTTTGTCATAGATTCAAACTCTCTCTAACCCATTCCTGCTCCATGGTGTAATATTATGTCACACTGAGCATATAGTTAATGCTCAGCGTTGTAATAGGAATGGGCTTATATGCCGTGGGCAAAGTAGCTGTATCTGTGGCATGAGTTTTGGGTCTGTTAGCTATACCCCTCAAATACTGTGATCACAATATCTGAATGGTTAGGCGGATGAAATTGCAGATTCCAAGGGGCTCCAATGGAAGCCAGGGGAAATTATCAACACCCCCTGGCTTCCTATCTCTATTGCGTATAGGGAACCTAAGTGCAATGTACTGGGAATACGCAACTCTAAGGTTCAAGTCCTCTTGTCAGACAGAAAAAAATTACAAAAAGTATAATAAAAAGTTAAAAAACAACAAAAACTTTTAACCTCTTGGGACACATCCTAAATGTACCTTAAGAACCAAGCTTCATTTTTCAAAACTGACATGTGTCACGTTATATGACAATCACTTTGAGATGCTTTACACAACTTACTTACACAAGTGATTTTGTGATTGTTTTTTCATGACGTACTTCATGTTAGTAGTAAACATGAATCAATATTTTTATTTATATAAAAAATGGGAAATTTTATAGAAATTTGGAAAATAAATCACAATTTTCAAAATGTGAAATGCTCTGTTTTTCAGATAGATAGTAGATATAATCAGATAGTCACCACCCAAATACATTAAAAGATATTATCTAATTATCTTATACAAGAAAATTCCCCAAATTAATTTTTTAGAGGCCACTTCAGTTCTGCAGGGGAATACAGATATTAGAAATTTCCAATATTTAATATTAATATATTCACAAGGGATTAAAGGAGAAAAGGGAGCCACGTCACTCTCGGGTCAAAACCCCGCCTGCCATGACTGTTTGTTGTGGCTTTCCCCTCTGGAGCTGGCTCAAATGAATGAGCCGACCCTGGGGGTTGCTGCCGCTAGGCGGAAGCCGCGGCTCAGCGAGGAGCGGAATCCGCCTGAAGAAAGGCCAACTCGCTTCTTTTTTCACCTAGCGTTAAAAAACGCTAGCGAAAAAAAAAACTAGTCCTCTACATAGACTATCATTGTATGGAGGCGGATTATGACGTGGATTCCGCTGTCAAAATCCACCTCCATGTCCCTAGCCCTAACACTGAGTCCAATACAGCAGACCCAATGTTAGTAGTTTGTGTGTTGTATTGGAGTTCTATGGGTGAAAGGGGATCTCCTTTTAGGGAATCATACTAACTAGGATCCAGGCAATGGATTCACCAAAGTGATAGGAGGTTACCTAGTACCCAAGATATTTCCTAAACCACTAATTTAGTATAGCAGCTCGTTTGTCACACATGCAGTTTAGCCCTTTTCCTACCATTTTTATCATATGGATAGCTAGCTTTTAATGAACATTAATAAAAGTGAAATTTTAGTTCACTTTTTTTTTCTTTTTTTGTTTTGTATACCCATGGGTGCATTACTGATCTATTCAATTATTTGTGTTCGTTTGTTCAGTTTTCATATAGGTATAATTGAAGCAGAAAGTTCAGAGCTTTTCCCTACAATGTGTGTTTCTGCCACGATTTTCCCTGCAGCACTTTTTGCCTGGGCCCTATGCCCAGGTACACAGCCTTCCTACCCTATGTTCACAGCAAGATTTATTTAACGAATTATTCAACACTTTGCTTTTTCCAGATATGTGCTATAAAGAATATATTTTATAAAGGAACACGAGTATAAATAAGCTTCAGGACTGGTTGTTTCAGAAATATGACAACTGACAACAGTGTATCTTATACAGTATGTACTTCTTAATTTGTAGGCTTAGAGTGTTCATTTGCAGAACTGATGGAATGAAGGATTGGCGAGGTATTAAACAGAATAATATAAAAATAGGGGGATAAATAGTGTTATCATAAGTACTCTAATGCACCAAATGAACCTTTACTTTAGTATTCAAGATGTATGCCCTTATCTAAATGTATTCTATCCCATTGTGAAGTCTGCTTATCAACTTATTATGATGGGCTATAAAATTCTGGTACTCAGACTTTTGGCTTAGACAGACGACAAGAGCTAATGCTTGAAATTAATGTGATCCTGCAGTGAAGTAAAGACATTTATATAGACAGAATCCTTAATCTCATTGCATTCCCCATCTCTGTTCCACAGCTGAAATGTTTAAGCTCCTGGTAATGCTGTGTCAACACCTCACTGTCACCAGAGTCTTAACGCATATAAGACTAGTGATAGAGACACTAGGCACCCAAGAGAAATGATTTAATTAGGAAGGCTGTGTACCTGGGCATTCGGTGACCTTGGGGAAATTGCTGAGCTCTGAGCAAAGTTGAAAAAGGAAGACTAGTAGTCAAGAATGGGAGCAATAAAAATAATAAGTGTCAGCAGTAAACAAAGTTTATACAGAAAGTGCTACTTTAACATTGCTCTCAAATACTCTCAATTGCTCTTTTCGAAGTAAAAGTCCATAAACCGGTATAAAAGTCTATAACTCATGCACAAAGGTATACATCTACTGCATATGCAATGTTTACAACCTTTCAATATCTCTGTAATACAGCATGTGTTACAGATTTGGGATCTGTGAGAAAAGAAGGACACTTATATAATGTTTAGATACACTTATATATAAATATTAGAGATGAGCGAACAGTGTTCTATCGAACTCATGTTCGATCGGATATTAGGCTGTTCGGCATGTTCGAATCGAATCGAACACCGCGTGGTAAAGTGCGCCATTACTCGATTCCCCTCCCACCTTCCCTGGCGCCTTTTTTGCTCCAATAACAGCGCAGGGTAGGTGGGACAGGAACTACGACACCGGTGACGTTGAAAAAAGTAGGCAAAACCCATTGGCTGCCGAAAACATGTGACCTCTAATTTAAAAGAACAGCGCCGCCCAGCTTCGCGTCATTCTGAGCTTGCAATTCACCGGGGACGGAGGTTTCCGTACAGTTAGCTAGGGGTTAGATTCTGGGTAGGCAGGGACAGGCTAGGATAGGAAGGAGAAGACAACCAACAGTTCTTATAAGAGCTAAATTCCAGGGAGAAGCTTGTCAGTGTAACGTGGCACTGACGGGCTCAATCGCCGCAACCCAGCTTTCCCAGGATCCTGAATGGAATACACTGTCAGTGTATTCCCGTATACCCGATATATACCCCCGATACCCGTTCCAACGGTGTGCCCCCCCACCTTCACCCCAGAAATACCCTGCAAGTCCCCTAGCAATAGGATTGGGGCTATATACACCCACTATTTTTGCTACTGCCATATAGTGCCATTGTCTCACTGGGAATTCAAAGAATATATTGGGCTTACATATAACTTCAATTCCAGGGAGAAGCTTGTCAGTGTAACGTGGCACTGACGGGCTCAATCGTCGCAACCCAGCTTTCCCAGGATCCTGAATGGAACACACTGACAGTGTATTCCCGTATACCCCATATATACACCCCAAATCCCCGTTCCAACGGTGTGCCCCCCCACCTTCACCTCAGAAATACCCTGCAAGTCCCCTAGCAATAGAATTGGGGCTATATACACCCACAATTTTTGCTACTGGTATATAGTGCCATTGTCTGACTGGGAATTCAAAGAATATATTGGGGTGACGTGCACCCACAATTTTTGCTACTGCTATACAGTGCCATTGTCTCACTGGGAATTCAAAGAATATATGGGGGTTATGTGCACCCACAATTTTTAATACTGGTATACAGTGCCATTGTCTGACTGGGAATTCAAAGAATATATGGGGGTTACGTGCACCCACAATTTTTAATACTGCTATACAGTTCCATTGTCTCACTGGGAATTCAAAGAATATATGGGGGTTATGTGCACCCACAATTTTTAATACTGGTATACAGTGCCATTGTCTGACTGGGAATTCAAAGAATATATGGGGGTTACGTGCACCCACAATTTTTAATACTGCTATACAGTTCCATTGTCTCACTGGGAATTCAAAGAATATATGGGGGTTATGTGCACCCACAATTTTTAATACTGGTATACAGTGCCATTGTCTGACTGGGAATTCAAAGAATATATGGGGGTTATGTGCACCCACAATTTTTAATACTGGTATACAGTGCCATTGTCTGACTGGGAATTCAAAGAATATATTGGGGTTATGTGCACCCACAATTTTTACTACTGGTATACAGTGCCATTGTCTGACTGGGAATTCAAAGAATATATGGGGGTTATGTGCACCCACAATTTTTAATACTGGTATATAGTGCCATTGTCTGACTGGGAATTCAAAGAATATATGGGGGTTACGTGCACCCACAATTTTTGCTACTGCTATACAGTTCCATTGTCTCACTGGGAATTCAAAGAATATATGGGGGTTATGTGCACCCACAATTTTTAATACTGGTATACAGTGCCATTGTCTGACTGGGAATTCAAAGAATATATGGGGGTTATGTGCACCCACAATTTTTACTACTGGTATACAGTGCCATTGTCTGACTGGGAATTCAAAGAATATATTGGGGTGACGTGCACCCACAATTTTTGCTACTGCTATACAGTGCCATTGTCTCACTGGGAATTCAAAGAATATATGGGGGTTATGTGCACCCACAATTTTTAATACTGGTATACAGTGCCATTGTCTGACTGGGAATTCAAAGAATATATTGGGGTTATGTGCACCCACAATTTTTAATACTGGTATATAGTGCCATTGTCTGACTGGGAATTCAAAGAATATATGGGGGTTATGTGCACCCACAATTTTTAATACTGGTATACAGTGCCATTGTCTGACTGGGAATTCAAAGAATATATTGGGGTTATGTGCACCCACAATTTTTACTACTGGTATACAGTGCCATTGTCTCACTGGGAATTCAAAGAATATATTGGGGTTATGTGCACCCACAATTTTTACTACTGGTATATAGTGCCATTGTCTGACTGGGAATTCAAAGAATATATGGGGGTTACGTGCACCCACAATTTTTGCTACTGCTATACAGTTCCATTGTCTCACTGGGAATTCAAAGAATATATGGGGGTTATGTGCACCCACAATTTTTAATACTGGTATATAGTGCCATTGTCTGACTGGGAATTCAAAGAATATATGGGGGTTACGTGCACCCACAATTTTTGCTACTGCTATACAGTTCCATTGTCTCACTGGGAATTCAAAGAATATATGGGGGTTATGTGCACCCACAATTTTTAATACTGGTATACAGTGCCATTGTCTGACTGGGAATTCAAAGAATATATGGGGGTTATGTGCACCCACAATTTTTACTACTGGTATACAGTGCCATTGTCTGACTGGGAATTCAAAGAATATATTGGGGTGACGTGCACCCACAATTTTTGCTACTGCTATACAGTGCCATTGTCTCACTGGGAATTCAAAGAATATATGGGGGTTATGTGCACCCACAATTTTTAATACTGGTATACAGTGCCATTGTCTGACTGGGAATTCAAAGAATATATTGGGGTTATGTGCACCCACAATTTTTAATACTGGTATACAGTGCCATTGTCTGACTGGGAATTCAAAGAATATATGGGGGTTATGTGCACCCACAATTTTTAATACTGGTATACAGTGCCATTGTCTGACTGGGAATTCAAAGAATATATTGGGGTTATGTGCACCCACAATTTTTACTACTGGTATACAGTGCCATTGTCTGACTGGGAATTCAAAGAATATATGGGGGTTATGTGCACCCACAATTTTTAATACTGGTATACAGTGCCATTGTCTGACTGGGAATTCAAAGAATATATGGGGGTTACGTGCACCCACAATTTTTGCTACTGCTATACAGTTCCATTGTCTCACTGGGAATTCAAAGAATATATGGGGGTTATGTGCACCCACAATTTTTAATACTGGTATACAGTGCCATTGTCTGACTGGGAATTCAAAGAATATATGGGGGTTACGTGCACCCACAATTTTTAATACTGCTTTACAGTTCCATTGTCTCACTGGGAATTCAAAGAATATATGGGGGTTATGTGCACCCACAATTTTTAATACTGGTATACAGTGCCATTGTCTGACTGGGAATTCAAAGAATATATGGGGGTTACGTGCACCCACAATTTTTAATACTGCTATACAGTTCCATTGTCTCACTGGGAATTCAAAGAATATATGGGGGTTATGTGCACCCACAATTTTTAATACTGGTATACAGTGCCATTGTCTGACTGGGAATTCAAAGAATATATGGGGGTTATGTGCACCCACAATTTTTAATACTGGTATATAGTGCCATTGTCTGACTGGGAATTCAAAGAATATATGGGGGTTACGTGCACCCACAATTTTTGCTACTGCTATACAGTTCCATTGTCTCACTGGGAATTCAAAGAATATATGGGGGTTATGTGCACCCACAATTTTTAATACTGGTATACAGTGCCATTGTCTCACTGGGAATTCCACAAATAATTTGGGGATTCATTCACCCTACATCTCAGGCTCTTGCCATATTCACCCAGGTTGTCAGTGCTGCACCAGCTCGTTCCCAGACAGCTCGGCCCGAAAAACACGTTACCTATATAGAGGATTTGGACAATGAAGACAACATGTTCTAAATCTAATGTCTGCACCTTCTCCAGAATTAAAATAAAGGCAGCGTTTAACTTTCAAATAGCACTGCACAAAGGAAGAGCTTATCAGCTTGTCTCATGACATGCTACTGAAAAGTTTCATTTGTGTATCTTAATGTAAATATAGTTGTATAAGCTTTTTGGGTTTTAGGCACTGCCAAGTTATTTATTACCACCCGCTCCCTTATAATGATGATGACGCCAAAGTCACTGTGGGTGTTCAGAGCTCACAGCTTTGGGTGACATTTGTCTTGCTCTCTGTCGGTACCAGCTGTCTTTTTGGATACCGTAAAGTTATGTTGACTTTATTAACAGCTATAGAAGCTTTAGCCAGGTTGTGACGGTGTGTAACCCTAACAACACTAAGTGGGATACACATTAATAGTCAGTCTATGTACGCTAAACGTATCACTGAAGTAATTTTTTTTCCCTCTCCCCTAATATAAGAAAGGAACAGACATTAGACCTAGACCGGGGTTCGAGGCTTGAAAAAAATCCAGTATTATTTGTTCTTCATGATGTGAAATATGTGTTGAAAAGCAACCCAAGATGAAGTCAGCCATGTGTGCCAGTGTGTTACTTGGCATGCCTTTGCTGGCCCCAACTGTAAGGGTCACTCTCCATTTCCTCCATTTTCCACTCCCCTTCACACCATTTGTGGTGAAGCAATGGGATGCACTGAAGTGCACCCTCTAGCCTCGTGTGGGATAGGGACATCAGATGCCACTCCAACCCCCTCGTCTTCCTCCGCCAGCCAACGGTGCGAAGATGAGAGGAGTGTGCTCTGAATGTTTTCTGCCTAGCAGAGGCTAGTTCTCACTTACGAAAATGGCCCCACTTTGACCTGTATATCAGGCACAATGGTGTAGGTTTCAAAGAAACATGGCACCAACAAGTTGGAAAACGTGGGCCATGCGTGGACCGTGTTTGAGTCTGGCAAGCTCCAGATCTGCTACCAGGTTCCAACTATTATCACAGGCGCAAAAATGCCAGGCCCCAGGTGTAGCAGGGAAAAAAAAATGCCATCTCAGCCAGGATGGCATCCCTGACCTCGGAGGCACTGTGCTGTCTGTCCCCCAAGCTGATCAGTTTCAGCACGGCCTGCTGACATCTCCATATGCCAGTGTTACAGTGTTTTCCGCTAGTAGCTGGGGTGGAGGTTGCAGCTTCGTAGGGTTTCAGTCTACTCCTGCCATGAATTTTGGCCTGGGAGAGGAGATAGGCCACCCCAGTTTGCACCCGGGGAACAGACTCCACCACATTCACCCTGCCTGTCATTAAAGATAAGCACTGCAGCATCCCTGACCACAGGCGCTTGTCCATGTGTCGGTGGTCAAGTGGACCTTGCAGCAAAGCGCAGAGCTCTGGGCCCGACTGATGTTATGGGACACATGCAGGCGCAAGGCAGAGACAGCACACCAAGAGAAGTAGTAACGGCTAGGCCCAGCATAGGGAGGTGCCCCAGCTGCCATCTGCTGACGGAAGGCCTGGGTCTCCAGAAGCATAAACAAACACCAACATCTCCAGGGCCAGCAGTTTATCGATGAGGCTGTTACAGGCTTGGGCATGGGGGTGGGTTGTATTGTACTTCTGCCTGCAATGAAAAGCTTGGGAAATGTGGAGTGGCTGGGAAGAGGCGCATGATGGTGCAGGCCAAAAGGGCGCATGAGGGTGAACTCCCCAATGTGTCAGAGATAGGTGTGTAGGTGTCCTTGCATCATATACTTGCACCATATTTGGCTTTGGAAGTTAATTTTGTGCCAAAAAGTGGTTAAGACAGCGATCCCTCAGCTACTCCCGTTACACTGTCTATTGAAGTTACCATCTGTGGAAGTGGACCACCATTTCTAAGATCCCAAAGGAAGCAGGCAAGAGATGTGCAGTTCAGAAAAAAAGATGAGAAAATAAGTTTAGGCTGTAGAGCACAGAGGGATCGGAGAGGACAGAGCTGGTGTCGGCCAGGTATTCCCACAACATGCGCCTATACTTGTCCCTCCTGGTGACACTAGGCCCCTGAGTGGCAGTAATTTGTCCAGGGGGGCCATTAACGTGTTCCAGACCTAGGAATAAGTCTTCCAACAGGGTAGAGTTTTGCATGCCTTTGCTTCTACCCACTGTTTTTGCTGCTTAGCTTCCCTCCACATCTACTCTGCTTTCACCCCTAAACATCACCCCAGTTTATGCCTTTGCTTCTACCCAGGTTTTTTGTTGATTTAGCTTCCCTCTACATCTACACTGCTTTAGCCCCTAGACATCACCCCTGTCCATGTGGGGTCGGTGGCCTCGTCATCCACCAACTCCTCTTCCAATTGCGCACTGCCCCCTTACTGCAAACCGCACATGACCACAGCTTGCCTTGATGGCAACTGTGTCTCATGATCCCCACTTAGGTCCAGACAAGTCGGTGGCGGGTCCAAAACCCCAAAATTGGAAGGAAATGGCAGATGCTGCAGTATTTCTAACACCTGTTCCTGGTGCTCGGGCCTGGTCTGTGTTGTACCCTGCACCCTGCTTAACGCATCTGCCATATCCGAAGTTGTGCTGAGCGCATGCTAATGTTTCGTGTCCAGTGCAATGGATGGGATGGGATTTCACATAAGTCTGCCACCCATGGCCACTCATGGTTGAGCAACTGAGGGAGTTGACTTTGACGAACCCGAGGGTTTTGGAGTTGGAACTACATCAAAGGTCTGTGCTGCTCACACACTCTGCTCAACACATGATATGTTTAGTGCCAGCAGTGTGGAGACGTCGCACAATAGCCGTTGTTCCAGCAGGTACAGGCGTTGTAGGAGTGCATAGAGGCTAGCAGCGGCAACTATACACTTTAAAAACTATCCGCACAAGCGCCACACTTTCACCAGTAGCTCAGGAACATTGGGGTACCTTTTTCAAAAGATTAGCAGCAATGAGTTAAAAACGTGGCCCAGGCATGGAATATGTTGCAGGCTGCCAAGCTACAGAGCCAATCCCAGGTTACGGCCATTATCACACATGACAACATGCCTGGGCCCAGGTGCAGTGGCAAAAACCACATTGCCGTCTCATCGAGGATGGCATGACTCACTTTGTAGGCAGTGTGCTGTCTGGCCCCCAAGCTGATGAGCTTCAGCACGGCCCGCTGACGTCTCCCCACACCAGTGTTGCAGCGTTTCCAGCTCGTAGCTGGGGTCAATTTAACAGCGGAGGAGGGTGGTGTTTCAGCCCTCCTCCCAGGAATGTTGTGTGGGGAGACAAGTCAGGCCACCACATTTTGCGACCCGGTCCACGCCTCAACTACATTCAACCACTGTGCCCAAATTGAAAGGTAGCATCCCTGTCCGCATGCACTTGTCCATTCGTAACTGGTCACATGGAACTTTAGGGCTAAGCGCTGAATTTAGGGACCGCCTCATGTTTGGGGGAAAGTGCTGGTGTGGACGGCACAGTGCGGTGGCGCAGTAGACACTCTGCCCAAAAAGGGCAGAGTGTCCCCCAGCCGGGATTCCAACATCTCCTGGGCCAGATTTCTTGAGATGAGGCCGTTGAAGCCTTGGGCATGTGGGTGGGTTGCGCTGTACTTTAGCATGAAATGAAAGGCTTGGGAGATGGGGAGTTGCTGGGAAGAGGCGCATGATGGCGCGGGCAAAAGGAGAAATGGCAGGAAAAGGTGAGGATAAGGGTGAACTCCCCAAAGTGTCAGAGGCAGATGTGGAGGTGTCCTGGCTCCTGGTCTGGACTGCAGCGCCAGCCCTGTCAACAGTGGAAGAGGCAGTGGCCGCCAGGCCAAACGACGATTATCCTGCGCTTGCTCTCACCCACTGAGCCCAGGGCTTGCCTTCCAAATGATGGCACCCGCAAGAGGTGGTGAGATTCCTCTCCGCAGATCTCCAAACCATCTTGGACTTGCAAATTGCACTAAATTTGTCATGTAACTGACATGTATATGATGAGTCTATCCATTGTCTGTTCATTTTGGTGAAAGTCAGCCTGTCAGCTGACAGACAGCTGTGCTTGTCAGTGATGATGTCACCGGCTGCTTGTACCCCCAGTTTTTGCTGCTTAGCTTGCCTCCACATCCACACTGCTTTTGCCCCTACACATCACCCCTATCCATGCCTGTGCCTCTAGCCATAAGTCTGCCACCCATGGAAACTCATGGTGCAGAAAGTGAGGGAGCTGACTCTGAGGAACCCTTGGGTTTTGTAGCTGGTACTCCATCAAAGGTCTCTGCTGCTCACACACCCTGCTGAACATACGGTATCTAGGGTTAGAGCGTGTGGTGACCTCGCACAACAGTAGGTGCTTCAGGCAGATGTAGGCCTTGCTGGAGTGTATTGCGGCTAGCTCCAGGTACTGTAGACTTGGGAAAGTGGGTGTCCAAGTGCCGCACTTTCACCCTTAGCTCAGCTAATTTGGGGTATGTTTTTAAAAATCATTGCACCACTACATTGAACATGTGGGCCAGGCATGGAACGTGTTGGAGGCTGGCAAGCTCCAGAGCCCTCCAACAAGCTAAAAAACCTGGCCCCAGGGGCAGCGGGGATAAACAAATTGCCATCTCATCCAGGATGGCATCCCTGACCTCAGAGGCAGTGTGCTGTCCGTCTCCCAAGCTGATGAGCTTCAGCCCAGCCTGCTGACGTCTCCCCACACCAGTGTTGCAGCGTTTTCAGCTCGTAGCTGGGGTAAATCTAACAGCGGAGGAGGAGGAGGGTGGTGTTTCAGCCCTCCTCCCAGGAATGTTTTGTGGGGAAACAAGTCAGGAAAATTCTTGAAACGGGAGAGTTTTGCATCTTTGCCCTTGCTGCCTATGGACATCCCTTTGCCTCTAGCCACCATTTTCCCTGCTTTGCTTGCCTCCACATCCACACTGCTTTTGCCCCTAGACATCACCCCAGTCCATGCCTTAGCTTGTACCCCCAGTTTTTCCTGCTTAGCTTGCCTCCACATCCACACTGCTTTTGCCCCTAGACATCACCCCAGTCCATGCCTTAGCTTGTACCCCCAGTTTTTCCTGCTTAGCTTGTCTCCACATCCACACTGCTTTTGCCCCTAGACATCACCCCAGTCCATGCCTTAGCTTGTACCCCCAGTTTTTCCTGCTTAGCTTGCCTCCACATCCACACTGCTTTTGCCCCTAGACATCACCCCAGTCCATGCCTTAGCTTGTACCCCCAGTTTTTCCTGCTTAGCTTGCCTCCACATCCACACTGCTTTTGCCCCTAGACATCATCCCTATCCATGCCTCTTCCCCTAGCCATAACTCTGCCACCCCTGGAAACTCATGGTGCAGAAACTTTGGTTGCTGACTTTGAGGAACCCTTGGGTTTTGTAGATGGAACTCCATCAAAGGTCTGTGCAGCTCACACACCCTGCTCAAGATATGGTATTGTAGGGTTTCAGCGTGTGTGAATGACGGACAACAGCCTGTGTTTGGACAGATGTAGGCCTTGCTAGAGTGTTTTTAGGCTAGCAGCGACTCCTGTGCACTTGCAAAAGTGGGCGCACAAGCGCCGCATTTTCAACAGTAGCTTCGGTACATTTGGGTATGTTTTTAAAAAACTTTGCACCACTAGGTTAGACGTGGGCCAAACATGGAACGTGTTGGAGGCTGGCAAGCTCCAGAGCCGCTACCAGGTTCCAGCCATTATCACAGGCGTAAAAATGCCAGGCCCCAGGTGTAGCAGGGAAAAAAAAATGCCATCTCAGCCAGGATGGCATCCCTGACCTCGGAGGCACTGTGCTGTCTGTCCCCCAAGCTGATGAGCTTCAGCACCGCCTGCTGACGTCTCCCCACACCAGTGTTTTAGCGTTTGCCGCTAGTAGCTGTGGTGGAGGTTGCAGCGTCGTAGGGTTTCAGTCTACTCCTGCCATGAATTTTGGCCTGGGAGAGGAGATAGGCCACCCCAGTTTGCACCCGGGGAACAGACTCCACCACATTCACCCTGCCTGTCATTAAAGATAAGCACTGCAGCATCCCTGACCACAGGCGCTTGTCCAAGTGTCGGTGGTCAAGTGGACCTTGCAGCAAAGCGCGGAACTAAGGGCCCACCTGATGTTGAGTGACACGTGCTGGTGCAAGGCGGGGACGCCACACCGGGAGAAGTTGAGACGGCTAGGGACGGCATAGTGAGGTGCCACAGTTGCCATCAGGTCCGGGAAGGCGGGAGTTTCAACAAGCCGGAACGCCAACCTCTCCTGGGCCAGCAGTTTAGCGATGTTGGCATTCTAGGCTTGCGTGGGTGGGTGGTTAGCGGTGTATTTCTGCCGGCGCTCCAATGTCTGAGAGATGGTGGGTTGTTGTAAAGAAGCGCCTGATGGTGCCTTTGATGGTGCAGGAGAAGGAGATAAGACAGAAACAGGGGAGGATGAGGGAGAAGTCAACAAAGTGGCGGAGGCAGATGAAGTGATGTCCTGGCTCGTCCTCTGGAGTGCATCGCCAGCACTGTGAGCAGAGGCAGTGGCATGAACGGCGGGCGACGTTTGTCCTGCCGTTGCTGCCTGCCACTGATTCCATTGCTTGGATTCCAAATGACGGTGCATTGAAGTGGTGGACAGGTTGCTCTTCTCAGGGCCCCTACTCGATTTCGAGAGGCAAATTGTGTAGACGACACTATATCTGTCCTCGGCGCATTCCTTGAAAAAACTCTACACCTTCAAGAAACGTGCCCTCGATGGGGGAGTTTTTCTGGGCTGGGTACAAAAGGGAACATCTTCGGACATTCCGGGTCTGGCCTGGCTTCGGCAAAGCAGCTGACCTCTGCCTCTGGACATGTCTCTGCCTCTAGCTACCCTTTTTGGTGCTGCACCTGCCTCAACATCCACACTACTTTCCCAGCTTGACATCTGCCTTGTCCAGGTGGGGTCGGTGTCCTCGTCGTCCACCACCTCCTCTTCCAACTCCTGTCTCGCCTCCTCCTCCTGCACAATGCGCATGTCAACTGGCTGCCCTGACAGCAACTGCGTCTCATCGTCGTCGATGAGGGTGGGTTGCTGGTCATCCGCCACCAAATCGACCGGAGATGGAATGGAGGAGACTCTAGTGTTTGAGCATCTGGACACAGATACTCGTCTGTTAGGTCCGTGGAATCGCGAAATGGAGGGGCAGGTTGCGGTACAGTCAAAGGAAGGGAGAACAGCTCTGGGGAGCAGGGACAGTTGGGGTTATTGTTCTGGGAAGATTGGGAATTTTGGGTGGAAGGAGGACAAGACTGTTGGGTAAGAGGAGGTAGAGGCTGACTGGCTGGTGGACAATGTGCTTTAAGCGTTATCCGACAGCCATTGCAAGACCTGTTCCTGGTTCTCGGGCCTACTAATCTTTGTACCATTCAGCCTAGTTAATGTGGAACTTTTGTGCAAAGCGCAGAACTTAGGGCCCGCCTGATGTTAAGGGACACACGCTGGTACAAGGCTCAACTCACCCTAAGTGCCAAAAACACTGCTGGTGCAAGGCTCTACTCATGCCAAGGGCCTCAATCTCTGCTGGTAGCTCAGCTTAAGGTCATGTAACTTTGTTTGGAAGGGCTCATGTTAAGGGCTAGAAAAGTGAATTTTGGAAGGTCTTACCACATCACACACACACACACACACACACACACTCAAAATGACAGTTAAGGGTGAGGGCTTTTGGAATTCCCATTGCCTATTCCATTTGTGGTTGTCATGGGGAACGTGATTTAAAGGGGTGGTTGTTACTGTTTGTTGAGCTTAAATTGGGGTTTGTGTCCATCCATTTGGGGAGTAAAGAAGGTTTCCAGGTATTTTCCCACTTTGATAGAGGTTTTTTTGAATGTGGAAAGTGTGTAGTTGTTAGGCAGTGATGTTGGGGTAATAGAGGGTCTTTGGTGTGTTAGATGCCCCCAGACATGCTTCCCCTGCTGTCCCAGTGTCATTCCAGAGGTGTTGGCATCATTTCCTGGGGTGTCATAGTGGACTTGGTGACCCTCCAGACACGGATTTGGGTTTCCCCCTTAACGAGTATCTGTTCCCCATAGACTATAATGGGGTTCGAAACCCGTTCGAACACACGAACATTGAGCGGCTGTTCGAATCGAATTTCGAACCTCGAACATTTTAGTGTTCGCTCATCTCTAATAAATATAGCTTAAAGGGGTATTCCCACGTTGCATACTCACCAGTCTTCGTTGCTGTAAAATCTTCTGTCTTCCTGCTTTGTTACGTCATTGGTGGGCGGGGTTACATATGCAAAGCCAGCGGCGAGATGCCGCTGGTCCTGCGTGCATGCTCACAATGCGAATACAGACCCGGAATCTGCTGTAATAGAGAGGCGGATGCCGGGTAGTGTAGACGCCGGCACAGATGCCTGAAACATCGCTATGTGCCTGCCCTGCATGAAGCCAGCAACGGCAGGAGCTCCTGTTATTCCGCTCCTCCGCCCCCCCCCCCCCTCCCCTCTGGAATAGCAGCATCGCTCCCGCCGCTGCTGGCTTCATGCAGGGCAGAGAGCATAGCGATGTTGCAGGCATCTGTGCCGGCGTCTACACTCTCCGGCATCCGCTGTAATAGAGAGGCGGATGCAGGGGAATGTAGACGCCGGCACAGTCTGTATTGGCGGTCCCTTCCCCCAAAGGGTAAACTGCCCCCACCCTCCAGGCTCGCTCCCGTGCAATTAGCCCCTCCTCCCTCCCCCCCTCAGAGCAGCAAATACATCACTTGACTTATGAGTCAAGGGATGTGTAAAAAAAAGAAAAATGAATAAAGTAATATTGTGGACAAACAAAGCAGTTTTGCTGAAGCAATGTATTTAGGAAAAGTCTTACATCCACATTATCAAGCAGTATAGATAGGATCCTTGTGATGGGACAACCCCTTTAAGGCTGGGGCTTCACAGGACAGAAACGCCACAAATTGTTCGCGGTAGAAACGCCGCAATTTTACAGTACGGGCAAAGTAGATGGGATTCTCGCGAATCCCATGCCCACTTTGTGGTAAAAAACGCTGTGTGGACATGCCGCGATTTCCAAAACCTGCGCGGTTTTGGAAATCACAGCATGTCAATTATACCTACAGAAACGCCAGTGGTTTCTCCATAGGTATAATTGTAACAGAAAACTCTGCAAACTTTTTGTTTAAAGCGCTGCGGGAAGAACCACAATGCGTTGTCGCTATGTTTTTTTTCCCATGGGGACTTAGCCTTACAGTATGTTCACACGGTGAAATATACAGCTGATTTGGCCCTGATTTGTAAGTCAGAGATCACAGTAGGATGCTGAAAAATTAAGTATCCTGTTTCATCTTGCTGCAGATTCCACGGCTGATGCAGCATGAGACTACTCTCTGGTTAGGCCCATTTATCTGGGCTTAATCTGTGGCAGAAAGACGCAATGGAATGACGATCCTTTGTGGGAAACACCGCTGGGGGGATGGAAAATGAAGAAGAATCTGAGTCGGATGTCCACTTCAAATTCGTCTTCATTTTCTGTTGCATGAACATATTCAATTTTAAGCAAAGACAGATGTAACCTCCCTTAGCTATCCTCTTGGCTGAACATGTCCAAATTTGTATATCACAAGTTTAGCTGCTTTTCTCAACCCCTAAAGTGCCAAGCGGACCTTTACACTTAGCTGTAATGCATGGCCATGGGGTTATGAGCATTGGACTCAGTAAATAAAGCCCTATGATGGTCCCTAGCTAGGATGTGCCCAATCTCAAAGGGTATCCACCCACTGTTAACGTAAGTTATCTCTGCCAACACCTGGCTGACAGATAGCCCCTGACCTGACTATTAGAAAAATGTCAGCATCACATGGGAACAATGCCCAACCTGCCCCAATACCAGGATAATGTGTAAGAAAACATAGGAAGCAACTGACCAGATGAATTGGCCCAATATAAAAGGATAACTGAAGGGATAAGGCCCCACCTTCAATGGGGGAACTCCCAAAAACATGTATACAGGACACCACTGGATTTCATAGTCAATATGATTCCTATGTTACCATCTCTGGCCAGTGAGAGAAAAATCCTTAAAAAAGCTAAATGAAATCAATACAAAGACAAATGACTAGGTTTGAGCCGATCTTGAGATTTCAGGATTAATTAAATCTGATTTCTGATCATTTTCCAGCCGATCCCGATCATGATCGTGAATTCTGCCTGATCCCGATTGCTCAACCCTATTAATGATATATACATGAATAGGGATGAGCCGATCTTGAGATAACCTCTGACCTCGATCGCCTCGTGAAATTTACTCGATTGCCGATCGGAATCCGATCCCAGGTGCTCAACCTTACAAATGACTGACAAGATTATGTTAAAAAGTTTTAAGATAGTAAATTATTAAACCATCAAAATGTAAAGAACAGAAAAAAAACGAAAAAAAAAAAATGATTTCTGAAACTTTATTTTAAGTTTACAAAATGTTGCAACTATTATATGTGCAACTAATGTTTATGGTCCATATGGTCCTGCTCTTTGTAGACGCTAAGCATAAAGCAATGTGGACAAAGCCTGTTCTCCAGCATATAGGGAGCCTCAGTTCTCTTCCTATTGTACCAAAGACATGTGGATCATGTACCGCTTTTCTATGGCACAGTATTTATAAGGGTTTCTGTCAAGAAGAAATGGTTCTAAAATGTTTCTCAATGCCAGAGAATTTAAGAGAACATGCTATAGTTTTGCTTTTGTTAAATTCTCTACTTCTTAAAGCAACTCTGATAATAAAAGGCAGAATATTACCACTTACCATATATAATGCACTTTTTTCTGAATACTACATGTTGTTTTTGAATATATATAATATATTCTATATAATTTAACATAACAGGATATATCAGCATGCTGTTATGATTGCTCATTTGATATTCAGAATTGTCAAGGTCCTCAAGTTGGTTTGGAGTCCAGTGGCTGAGACAGTCTGGATACATGTTGTTTATTGGATCAACTGTCATCGAAACAATCCATAGAAGACAGAAAAACTTAAACAGTTTGTAGAATGAGGCAGAGGGAAATTCAGGTAGCGATCTAACTTCAGCACACAAATTTGTGGCAAGAGTTGAAAGCATGAGGCATACGCGGAGTCAAGTAGTAATCCAATTTGGGTACACAAATGGCAGAAGAAATTAGCTCGGCTAAAGGAAGGAAAAAACAATCACCTGGCAAGAAGGAAGTGGCAAGTCTTGGCTTATAGAGTAAATCCAAAACTATGTCTGATATCCAACCAGGAATAAAAAAAAACAAAAACCTTGACTTAATATTAGTCTCATATTCCGATAAAATACACCAATTTTTTAATGGAAATTTTGTGTTATAATTTTGGCATCTTAAAGTACTTAATCACAAAAATAGGTATCTTCATAACTCATCCTTCACTCATTTTTGTGTTTTTGAATGAATTTCAATAGCTTTTTTTAAAAGCTTTAGTGATGTTTTTAGCTCACACATTTTTTTTACATTCATAGTCATGCTGTGTCTAAAAATATACCAAAAACAGTAAAAATGCACAAAAACACTACTGTTTGTAGCGAGTTTTATAACTCCCTATTGCCAAACAAATAACATTATGGTGGTTTTTGCTTGGTGGCTTTTGCAAAGCAACACAGCAAAAAAGCCAAGAAAATTAGTATTTTTTCTAAAAACTACTCCAACATATTATATGATTTCTCCACTACAAATGAAAGGATATCTAAGACAATGTTTTGTTAGTATTTTCATTTGGCATTATGTGTAGTCTTTTTTTTATTAACATAGATCAGTAAGAAACAGAGAACATAATGCAGAACTAAAAAGAACACCCATTATTTATAGCCTTACAAGTGGCCAAGTGTAACATTGCATTATGCCAAAGAAGCTGTGTTCTCAAACAAGATTTGCACAGAGCCTTATCCAATATGTCAACTTTACAATGCGATTCCAGCTTACCCTACGGATGCCGTGCTGATTCTCAATGTAAATACAATTTCAGATTAACATCACAAGCATTTTAAGACTTGATTTGTATTCATGAATGTAAATTCCAGTGCCCAGTTCACACTGGTCTTTTTATATAATAACTGAGCTTAATTGCAGAGAAAAGTATAACCAAGCCTTGTAAATAACAGTACAACTAGGACGCATCAGGTTACTAAACGTTTGGTATGTTAAAAGCGTTGGCAAGGAATGAAAGTAACTATTTTGTTTCACCTTAGATCACTGGTGAGTTTTAATCAAACTGAATGCGGTTAAGTAAAAGACGTTTTCATGGTGTTTATCACGATAGATAACAGCAGTATCATTGCAACGCACCATGCTTCTGCTCGAATATAATGCACTGGCCAATACTTTGAGTCAACACAAGTTAATCTACCCATCAAGTCCTCAGACACCGAGCTAGCTAATGTAATACTGATGACCATATAATCATCTTACTGCCCAGAGACTGAGGGCTAAACCCTGAGACAACTCTTCGCAACACAGTATTATTTGGCAATGTGTGATCCAAAATAAAGGCAAGAATTCTTTTCTTGTCCCAAATGGAAAACCAAGGATCTGTTCCTGCAGCTGTTACATTTGGAAAATTTCCCAGAAAAAAGACGGATTGGCTTGGTACCCTGTAATATTGTCCTCTCTGTGCAAAACTGGGGAACTTCAGAGTGTATTGATGCTAATGTACTAGATGCTAGATGCTAATGTTTAATGTTTTTCAATTAGTTGAGTTACAATTGTATGCTAAGAACTGGATTTATGGAAAGATTAGAGTGCTGTGCATGTTTGTCTCTGTGCATTTTGTAGCCTCTTGAAATGCATTTTCTCCTACAATTATATCTTTACTAGTTATTAAAAAAATAATACACTATGTTATGAACAGGATATTGAACTTATATGTAATATGTTACTGTATGGATAATTACACTAGGAGAATTAATACAAATGTATTAAAAATGAACTGCCCTAAATATAGTATTTGGAAATTTATTAAAAATTACTTAAATGGGTATTCTGAGGCTAAAATAGTGATGACCCATCCATTGAACACAGCATCAGTATTAAATTGTTGAAGTCTGATGACATGTCAGCTGATCAAAGCAGTGGTGGTACTCCAGGGAGCACCACTTCCATTTCACAGGCCATATGAGATCACACTTATTAAACACATGGCCTAGGTTTTGGATGTCCATCGATCTGAAGTTGATAACTTATCCTAATGATAGGGATTTTGTTTAGGTTTTTAAAAGCTACTTTATTGCAGAATGTGGTTAAGTTGTTGGTCTTCTGTCACACACTACCCCTTGCCATTGTGTAAGAGAATCATAGTAATTATATGTGTGGGAGCCCTCCATAGGCCCCCAACTGTGATGAAAACCAAGTGATGTTCTGGCGGTGCCAATAATTCATAAAACTGCACTGGCACAAACTTCTTCAGTTTAGTCTGTTAATTACTTTGGACCATTTCTGTCCTGTGGTTTTCCCAGTAACCTGCTGACTTGTTCTTTTCTAGGGCCCATTTAACTCAGTGGTTAAGATGATTGGTGATGGGGGACCAGCTGTGACAATAATAAGACAGGATTCAGGAGGGGATAGTGGTCAATGTACCTATGTGCCTTGGTGTCATCTCAGCCATCTAATGCATCTATACATAATAAACTGGGTAGTTTGTTAAAATTTTCTACCCAGTTTATTGTCGGGGCTCATAGGCTGTGCAGTTGACTATCTGAATGTAAAAATGTATGTGCAAATAAGGTCTCCTTGATGGAAAAAAGAAAACTCTTAAACACTCCAATGCCACCTTTTTATCTGAGTTTTCCTTTTTCCTATCAATGAGAACTTATTCGCATACTCCTTTCTCCGAATTCCTAGTGGTGCATTCATGATCTATTAGACTCCACACACACCAAGAGGTGGCCTGCAAAAATGACATCTTTGTCCTTCTGTACTTATATGTGAGTTTATGTTACATTAAAGGGGTTGTCAGGGATAAAAGCTAATTTCTACACTAATCTAAACATTCTCCCTGCCTACTTTCTAAATTACATATGGTAATTTATCAAAAATGTATATTTATCTATATCCCTGGGTGTGGTCATGTGACCGACCGAGGGACATTTTCTGGTTATCCGGTGACAGACTCAAGATCACATCACTTTTGGATGCAAAATCCTCCTATGACTGAAATTAACTAAATAATTAAAAACGTCATTAATAATCCTGCAGCTACTGTTATTACCACCAAATCTAGAAGCAGTGTTGTTCTTGCTACCCACATTTGTATTGTCACCTGCCCTGTTTTTTTACATTCATTCATTCATTCATTCATTGTTTTCAATGCACATAAACAGTGCTTAATTATTAACCCCAAAAAACACTAAAATACTGGAGGGTTTTTTTTTAATTAGTGAAGGATGCGCTACTAGTACCATTGGCACCACTACTACTGTATTACTGTGTGGTATATATATATCTATAATTATTTATCCATACTTAAGCATACAGCGAAACACTTAAAATATTTTGTTGTTAATAACAATGCTCCTTCACATTGTGTATGGGTCAAGTACCAGAATAGAATAAAAACAAAAAAACATGAAATTCCTACATTTTTTTTAAGAATTCTTTTTCAAGATTTGCAAAGGCTAGAATTTATATTAGATTAACATTAAAACAACCAAAAACTGTTTGTATATAAGTTATTTATTTAAGGTTTGTTCAGGGCTGTGTAATGGAAGAACAACCAAATATATCTTTTTTTTTAGACATGCACAGTTAAAGGGATCCTGTCACTCAGACACAATTTTTTCTAGTTACCACGTCGGAATAGCCTTAAGAAAGGCTATTCATCTCCTACCTTTTGACGTCTTCTCTGCGTCGCCATTCACCTACAATCCCGGTTCTTGTCAGTATGCAAATGAGCTCTCTCGCAGCACTGGGGAAGGGCCACAAAAAAATGGCCTCTTGACAGTATTGTAAGCAACCATTTTCTCATGGCCTGTGGGCATGCACAGTCTGCTCTGCCCAAGGCCCCAGGCCTAGAAGCTACAAGCCACCACCGGAAGAAAAGGCTGAAGATGACGCTGCTGAAGAAGATGGAGGCAGTGCTGGAGAGAGTTCTCTCACAGCATTGTGGACGCCCCCAGTGCTGTCTGAGTGCTGGACTCTGGACTCCAAGGAGAGGTGAGTAAAAATGTTTGTAATTTTTACAGACCTTCCCTAGGCAGGTTTCTATTGTAAAGGGGCCATACAGCACATGAAGGAGGACATTCACCTTAATAGGCAAGCGGATGTCAGGAAGGAGGTTAACCACTTCAGTACCAGGCCAATTTGTGGTCCAGGACCAGACACATTTTAGGTTTATTTTGTATGTGCAGTTTTGAGGTCTGTAACATTTTTCTCGTATGTCTCCCTATGTGTATGGGACACATAGGGTTTTATTTTTATGTTATTTTTATTTTCAAATGTGTTTTAATTTTTTTTATAACCAGGAAAATATAAACAAAATAGGAGGGAAATTGTGTCTGGTTTTCAATTTATTATTTTTTTTATTTAATATCACAAAGTGTCACTGAAAAACTTTACAATATAGTTTTTCCTCTCCGTTATGGTAATTTTTATTTTGTATGGTGTCGTCGGGGGTGGGGCTATAACCTCTAATAACGGAGTTTTATTAGCGTATTATATTTTTATTATTATTATTTTATTTACATTTTTTAAAAACTTTTTTATTATATTTTTATTTTATTTTTTTTTCTAGATTGTGTCCCCATAAGGTGATAAGAGACTTTTGGGGACATCTGATCACTTTTTTTTTGTACTTGAGGCTGATTTCTCCTATAACTTGGGCTGGTACATTTAGCCATTTTGCAAGACTCTGCTCCTGGCGGATCACGTGACCGCCGGGTCAGAGGGCGGCTGAATTATGGCAGCGTCCATAGCTGTGTATACGGCGCTCATTGAGCGCCGTATACACAGCGATCGAGAAGGCAGGGGAGGTAATAAATCTTCCCTGTCTTCTTTCTGGGAGCTCCGGCTGAAGTTACAGCCGGCTCCCATTGAAAGCAGCTGCACGATCTCCGCGCAGCTGCTGTGTTCTGACTGGATGTACCAGTACGTCCTGTGAGAACAAGGCAACCACTTCCCAGACGTATATAGTCTATGGGCGGTCCGGAATTGGTTAAAGAACGTGTATAGAGTAGAATCTGTCTATTTCCAGTCAATACTGTCAGACAATATAGATTAATTCTTGGCAATTAAAGGGTTTACTGACTGCAGCAGCAGAGATTCCACGCAACAATTTCTCACTGAAACTGTCCTATCTCTGTCCATTCACTTCTATTCTGGCATTACTAATCTGCCTATGTATAACTATTGCTTGAGTCCTCCTATAACAACTGCTCGGTTTTCTGACTTGTGCTGCCTATAGCTCAGCTAATAGCTATGAGATGCAATGAAATAGAACACAAATATGTTTTCTTTGTCAGCCCAATACAAAAGCTAAAGGCTGAACAACATGTCTGAGCTATTTATACACCACATGACATCATCACTGAAAGGTCCATCTACGACTGTCTATTGGCTATAGAGGCTGCCAGATGTCGCTATCAGGTGATATGTGACTCACTACACACATGACATCATCATTTTAAGGTTCACCTACTAGTTGTTATTGGATATAGAGGCTGTCAGATGTCGCTATCACGTGATGTGTGAGTCTCTGCACACATGACATCATTGCTGTAAGGCCCATGTACCACTGTATATTGGCTGAGAGTCTGTCATATGTTTGTATCAGGTGATGTGTGAGTCTCTGCACACATGACATCATTGCTGTAAGGTCCACCTACCACTGCCTATTGTCTGAGAGTCTGTCAGATGTCGCTATCATGTGATGTGTGAGTCTCTGCACACATGACATCATTGCTGTAAGGTCCACCTACCACTGCCTATTGGCTGAGAGTCTGTCAGATGTCGCTATCACATGATGTCGGACTCACTGCACACATGACATTGTCTGCTCTGTATTTCCTGTTCAAACACGTGGCCATTTTTGTTCATTCAAAGTGAATTGTCTTTTATTCGGTTAAAAACCGAACAATTTGGAATTTTCAGGCTGATCCTGGCTCATCACAAATCCATTCACCCATCTCTATTCCTGACATAGTGAATACAACTTCAAAGTGCAATCCTGTCCACAGAAAAATTAACCTCTGAGCTGCTGTACTCCACACCTTCAATATGACAAATAATGTTTTGTTCTTGTAGCTAAAGTAGCATTCCAGATGTGCGCCTTTGTTTACCAGCCTACAGATGTAGCAAAGTTAACAACCACTACTGGTGTTTTGCTAGAGTAAAATGTTGTGCCAGCAATGCTCTACAATTCATAGCAGCATCTGCCTCCTTCCTCCCTGCATCCCCTAATACTGAAAAAATCCCATTTATGGCACCGTGATATTTCCCTGTACTGTGTAAGAAGAAGAGGCAGATATATGTACATGAGATATACATGAGTAAATAACAGTGCTATTAGTGCTAATTTACAATTCCACAGATGTCGACACAGTGTTAAAAGAGGAGAAGAGGAAAGGTCAATTGGAAGAGTTTGTTTTTCTTGAAGTCTATTTCATTTGCACATTTTACATATAAATATGAGTTTGTTAGTGCACATGTCAGCCGCTCAGCGGCATAGTTATCCATGATGCATAAACCCAGTACGCTCGGTACGCACTGCATTAAACCTGCAATGGTATTTTCCTGGCCTCAGGCCCTTTCATCTCTCAACAAACAAAATTCTACTTCAAAGCTCATAGGGGCCTGAAGAAATAAACCATTTTTTATTTGTTTTACCCGAGAATATGTGGAATTCTCGAGCTTTCATTGTAAGCTTTCATTGTAGGCTTATTCTGCTGAGATTGCAGTGTACAATGACAATTCTTTAACCCATTCCTATTAATGACAGGAGGCATACACACGCCTTCATACTAGAACACTAGTATTTCATACCTTGCTTTTTCACATTTCAGTTGCTTTTTACATGTATTTTTATCTACTTACAATACCTGTAAAATAGTTGATTTCTACAGAGACTAGCCCTTAGAATAGAACAAATTACACATGTGCCCTTGAGGTTTTCTACTAGAGATGAGCGAGTACTGTTCGGATCAGCCGATCTGAACAGCACGCACGCATTGAAATGAATGGACGTAGCCGGCACGCGGGGGGTTAAGCGGCCGGCTGGCGTCAAAGCGGAAGTACCAGGTGCATCCATTCATTTCAATGCGTGTGTGCTGTTCGGATCGGCTGATCCAAACAGTACTCGCTCATCTCTATTTTCTGCCATTAAGGTAACACATGGGACACATTATTGTAGTAGATTGTCTTAGAATCTGTAGACTTATAGATAATGCAAAGCTTAAAGGGGCTCTATCATTGGGAAAGTCATTTTTAGATTTGCACATCCTTTCATAGCCTTTAGAAAGGCTATTACACACCTACCTTTAGTATGTAAATTGTCTCAGTAGATTTTGAATAAGTCTGTTTTTAGTCATATGTTAATGAGCTTTCACCGTGCACCGGAAGTGTCTGTGATCACAGTCTGCTCTATGTGTATGTACAGCAGAGATGAGTCATCAGCACAGCAGCCTCTGCTATATATACACATACAGCAGACAGTGCACAGAGACACTTCCGAAGGTCATTAGCATATGGATAAAAACGGACTTATTCAGAATCTACTGAGGCAATTTACATACTTAGGGTGCATTCACACAGAATAACGTGCCGCGTGACCTGGCACGTATACGCCGTGTGAGATTTTGAGCGTCGTATACGCTCCCATTGATTTCAATGGGAGCCTGGATCGTATACGCCGCGTTATTTTGCGGCCGTGATTTTGTGGCTGCAAAATCACGGCCGCAAAATAACGCGGTGTGTACGAGACTAACTCCCATTGAAATCAATGGGAGCGTATACGGCGCTCAAAATCTCACACGGCGTATACATGCCAGGTCACGCGGCACGTTACACCGTGTGAATGCAGCCTAAAGGTAAGTGTAAAATAGCCTTTCTAAAGGCTATGCAAGGATGTGCAAAAATGACTTTCCCAGTGATAGAGCCCCTTTAATAAGGAAACTATTGATTTTTTTAATGTTTAAAATTATGTTTTTCCAGGGTCCAGGGTTAGAGAAACTAGATGCCAGAATCAACAGCTAGGGTGAATATACATTGTATAAAAAACACAAAGCATGATGGTTGATATGTTAACGCAAAGGGATATGTTAGCTAAATGTGCGACTGTCCTGTGAATAGAGGGAGGTCGGGGGTGCAGGTTTTGAGGTTTTTGTTGGCTTGTGATACTGTATTAAATTGCTTTAATGAACATTTGTTAAACAAGATAGAGATCAGCTAAGTGTGGAGGCATATTATATAACTGCCAATATATATGGGGTTATTCTCTGAACAACTGATTATGATAGTTTATTTATGAAGTTTATAGTCATTGCACAACAAAACCTTTACTCTTTTTTTTGTAGAAACATGTCTGCAATATATGAACAATACAAAATAGTAAGGCTTACATATCATTCAAAGAAAAGGATCTTACATACTTTTCTGAGAAGAAAAAAAAAGTGCCTATAAATAAGCGTGTCTGCTGGAGGAGTATTGCTGTGATACGAAAACCTTGTTCTGTGAAGAGGGACGTGTTTCTTTTTTAAAGTAATTACTGAGCACGTAGCCTAGAGAGGGCATGAAATATGACAGGCAACCAAAGCAATGACTTGGAAGAATGAAAAGACAGGGGACCAGGCAAGTTTTTATGAGAGTACTCGGAAACCGAAGATGGGCAAGACAAAAAGACAAAAAAAAAAATGAAATATGGTAAACTTGCAGCTGTTTAATACAGGAATGCTTTATAGTAGTTTATATAAAAATACACTAATTTCCCATAGTGTAATGGCCATTTGGGTAGGAAGCTGCCCTAGCATTAACTTATCTATTGGATCACTCTTAGATGAGAAAAGCAAATGACAAGAAATGATTTAATTTTACATTAAAGAATCAATGTTCTGAAGGAATCGATAAGGGCTGTTGGTTGTTCACCAATACTCATACGTTTATATGCAATGACACTGAGAGATTCTAATTTTCCTAAGTAAAGTCATTGACTCCATTCAGAAGATTGGATGTTGGACATTTTCTCCTAAATTTTTCTGCATTGAGGACATTCTCTTACTGTACATGCATTCACCTATGGGGCCAGTGAGCTGGCCTTATTGTGTTCTTTACTATTCTTAATGGGGCTCTATCATTAGATTTTTGGCATTTCAGATAAACATATGACTGAATAGCCTTTAAAAAATCAGGTGCTGCTGATCACTTTAGAACCCCCCCCCCCGACCCAGTTTGTATGATTCACCAATAAAACGGACATGGTAATGAGTGCCCCGTGGGCGTTCTGTGCACCCCCCAGCGTCATACCTGCCTCACGCCCACCTCCGTTGCTTGTGCTCTAACTCCTCCTCCCTGCAAGTAACTGCCTTCAGCTTGTGCATTCTTGGCGGTAACAAATTGAAATCTTGCGCATGTGCAGTACGCATGGCCGAGTGCCATTTTCTTGTGGAGAACATGCGCTAGATTTCAATTCACTACCGCCAAGAATACACACGCTGGAGGTGGTTACTCGCAGGGAGTCTTTTCTAAAACTGTTAGCAGCACCTGAATAGCCTTTTTAAAGGCTATTCAGGCATATGTTTATCTCAAATGCTGAAAATCTATTGATAGAGCCCCTTTAACAGTTATGATAAGGAACAAAGCTAAGTTTCTTAATTTTCCTTTGCTCACATGCATAAATGGATTTGAAGATCATTGACTCAATCTTAGCACTGCAGATAATGGGTTGTCACTAGAATTAAGCAATGGCGATTACTCACAAGTGCTGACACAGGGGTCCATTGCAGCTCTTGGGGGCAGCAACATGGAAGAACAACAAATAACCTCTCCATTCATCCCTTCAAATGCAGCAGGCTAACATGTTTAAGTTGCATGACTGCAAACCCACTTTTCCATCATACATAGTTATTACTATATATTATTATCAATGATTATTTGTAGAGATGAGCGAACAGTAAAATGTTCGAGGTTCGATATTCATTTCGAGTAGCCCCTCAATATTCCACTACTCGAATCGAATATCGAACCCTATTACAGTCTATGGGGGGAAAATGCTCGTTTCAGGGGTAGGAAACGTTCGATCAAATTATACTTACCAAGTCCACGAGTGAGGGTCGGGCTGGATCCTCCGAGCAGTCTTCTCCGTGCAGCGTCCCCGCGGCGTCTTCCAGCTCTTCATTCACTCTGCCACGCATTGGGCCTGGGCAGAGCCGAATGCGCATGCCCGCACTACAAGCGGACATGCGCAGTCGGCTCTGCCCAGGCCCGATGTCTGGCAGAGTGAATGAAGAGCCGGAAGACGCCGCGGGGAAGCTGCACGGAGAAGACTTCTAAAGGTAGGATTCTGTATAGCATTCGGCCAATCAATGCTGGTTCTGCATTGAACTTTTACATTCGAATAGCGAGTGGTATTCGATCGAGTACGAGTATTTTGAATACCGTAGTATTCGATCGAATACCTACTCGATCGAGTACTACTCGCTCATCTCTAATCATTTGTTATAATTTGATTTTACTGCTGCTGTCAGTTATGTTTCTCCACACCAAACATTTAGTATAGATTCTCTACCACTCCACTGACCCATTTTATAAAGTATTGTTTAATATACATACAGTACAGTATTGTTTAATACCTCCTAATACCTCCTGTCACCTCCTGAGGAAGCCAGTGGTTTGGTGAAACGCGTAGGGGTGGTCCTACTTGTCAGTGATCCTTTGGGCATTCTGCTGATGGTCTCTATATTCATTTGTCACTATGACTACAGGTAATCAATAATACAGATGTAATTAGTTGGCTTTGCGTTGTACCATGGTTACCCTGTGATTTATTAATTGTACTATTGAAATGGGAATTATTTCCATGGTCCTTCTCTATCCTTCATATTATAGTCATCTTTTGATGTAGTCCCTAGTGTGTTTTGGATTATTGCTACTATAGCATAATTATTAGCTGACATATGTGGGATTTTTCATCTGAGATTACTCGTGTATCTTTAGGTGCATGCTATATGTTGCAGCACAGTATTTTTTCCATCTGTTATTAGGATTACTCAGCCAAGATATGTGACATGCTAGTTACCTGTAGTTGTCAATATAATTGATATGACTTTTTGACTATCTAGCTGTATGCCTTATATTTTCTAGTCTTTTGTGTCATTTGTGTTTCTTTTGGCTATATCCATCTGCCCTGCTGTATTATTTGTTTTTATGGTATTTTGTTTACCTGATACAATAAAATATTTTTGATATTTTTATAGATATGGTGTGATTATGATTTAATTTATTGGTTTATGCTTTTTCCGTGTTATATGCTGAGTTGTACATTTAAGCCAATATTGTTGATATTATGAGGAAAAATTGTGTTTCAGTATTGTTTAATATACATTCAACTACATAAAAAACCCTATGGCTTTGATTTCCTGATTAAGGCAGATTGAGACCAAGGTTACGCTGTGACGCTTGTAGAACTACCTATTGATTTCAACTACTGAGCTATAGCAGCATTCTAAATGAATACTCTGAGTTATATGCAATCCTCTGAACTATAGCTGTAATCCATTAGTAAAAGTAAATTAGTAGTCTACAAAAAGTCACACTGCGCCCCTGGCCTTTGGAAAGTTCTCAGACCCTTTCATTTTTTTTTACACTTTGTTATGTTGAAACCTTGGACTAAAATGTTAATAAAAAAATGTTTTCCCCCATTAAAATCTGCACTAAATGCCCCATAATGAGAATGCAAAAACAGTATTTAAATTTTCATTTTTACAAATATATTAAAAATAGCAAACTAAGATTTTGCATGGACATAAGTGTTCTGACCTTTTACTATGCCAATTCAAATTTATCTCTGGGGGTCTCACATCTCTCTTGATCATCTTTGAGATCTTTCTACATATTGAGTCCACCTGTGGTAAAATCAGTTGATTGGACAGAATTTGGAAAGACACCCCCCACCTGTAAGGTCTCATAGATGTCTATGCATATCAGAACAAAAATCAACCATGAGAAGTAAAGCACTGCCTGTAGAGTTCTGAGACGGAAGGCTCAGATCTTAAAGGGATTTTATCATTTGAAAACATGTTTTAAATTAAAAGCACGTAGGAATAGCCTTTATAAAGGTTATTCATCTCTTACCTTTATCTTGACGGTTCTACACAAGATCACCACAAAATGGCAGACGGACATGCACAGCCAGCTGTTCCATCGGCCATTTTGCAGTAGTCTCCTGTAAGAAGAGAAGAAGAATGGCCGAAGGAGCAGAAGAAAGGTGGCACTGAATAGATGACAACACTGTGCTCAGAGCGCTGGAGGAACGCACCCTGTGCTTTCTGAGCACAATGAGGATGAAGAAGAAAATTACAAAATGGTGGCGCAGACCTTCAAGATAAAGGCAAGAGATGAATAACCTTTATAAAGGCTATTCCAGCATGCTTAACCCCTTCCCGCCGATGGCATTTTTTGATTTTCATTTTTTGTTTTTGACTCCCCTCCTTCTAAACCCCATAACTTTTTTATTTCTCCACTCCCAGAGCCATATGAGGTCTTAATTTTTGTGGGACAAATTTTTCTTCATGATGCTACTATTAATTATTCTATATAATGTACTGGGAAGCAGGAAAAAAATTCAGAATGGGGTGGATTTGAAGAAAAAATGCATTTCTGCGACTTTCTTACGGGCTTTGGTTTTACGGCGTTCACTGTGCAGCCAAAATGACATGTCCCCTATATTCTGTGTTTCGGTACGGTTCCAGGGATACCAAATTTATATGGTTTTATTTACATTTTGACCCCTAAAAAAAATTCCAAAACTGTGTTAAAAATTTTTTTTTCTAAAAGTTGCCATATTCCGACGGCCGTAACTTTTTTATACGTAAGTGTACGGGGATGCATAGGGCATCTTTTTTTGCGGGGTTGGGTGTAATTTTTAGTTCTACAATTTTTGGGAAATGTTATTGCTTTGATCACTTTTTATTCAAATTTTTATCAGAATCAAAACAGTGAAAAAACAGCGGTTTGGCACTTTCGACTATTTTTCCCGCTACGGCGTTTACCAAACAAAATATTTTTATAGATTTGTAGAGCGGGCGATTTTGGACGCGGGGATACCTAACATGTATATGTTTCACAGTTTTTAACTACTTTTATATGTGTTCTAGGGAAAGGGGGGTGATTTGAACTTTTAATTCTTTTTATATTTTTTTATATTTTTTTTTAACTTTTTTTTATTTTTATTTTTATATGTACACATATATAACATGTACATATATATATATATATATATATATATATATATATATATATATGTGTACATGATTATGTGTGATCTGTCTGTGACTCATCTGTGTATGAGTCATTGGTTTCTATAAGCTTCAATGTTTGGTATTGAAAAGATTTTACGTATATATGGGTTCAACCATCTGACATTTTAGTGTAATATTTATCCTTTTGTCTATATTTTTTTCTACTTATTGTTGTATTTGTGTAATTTTAAGGTTATCTATATGCACTTGAGAAAGAGCAAGATTGGCTCGAAACGTGTTGTGCTGTTACCAAATAAAGTCTTTTTGGGTGAGCGCTGCCTCTGTACTTCTCTTTGGAGAGTCTGGTCCTAATTTGCAGGATTTCTTAAATGGAATACATTTGGAAGAACCAGGACTCTTCCTAGAGCTATCTACTCCACCAAACTATGCAACCAGGAAAAAGTGCATTGTTAAGAGAGATGATCAAGAACTTATTAGTCACTCTGGCTCCAAAGATCCTTCTACAATTCCAATTTAATGGGAAATTTAAGCAGCTATTTTACTTTCCTTATTATTTATACAACAGAGTTGTTCAGAAATGTTTACCAATATTTTGTATTTGGGAAAGATCATCCCCAAATTATACCTTTTTATGCAATGAATACTTTATGAATACACATTTGTAAATGTAACCATTTAAGTAGCTTTTCTGCTTTTACCAGGATTAATACATTCTCTTTGCTATGTATAAATAATTTGCATTCTTCACACAATTTCTCAGCAAAACTCTCATTTTTTGGGGAAAATTTTAATCTGCTTTTTTCCTAAGCGAGTTTGATGGCGCTCTGGATAATTGTTAAGAACCCACAGTAGATTATCAGTACAAGATGAACAAAATGAACATCTGTAAGATATCAAAAAGGCAACACTGCGGTCTCTAATGAGGGATATACCGTGCTACAGTAACAAAAGGTCTTCATATCAAACACTAGTAATAAGACCTAATCAGATTCGGCATTAATAAGGGAAAGCGTCCAGATAATAAACAGCAAGGCTTGTCTCCAGAACACATACCCATTAAATCTCATATATATTTAATGAGTGGTGGAGCAGAACCTTGTGTTAAAGAACCCAGCTGAGGCTGTTTGATCCAGGCGCTGAGTTATCCTCCAAAGTGCTGAATGAACCACATGCACAATCCAACTGGGCTGAAATCACGCTTTTTGTTTGTTGGAGAATTTCAAATAGACTTCCTGCATGAAAACATCTTGGAATGAAATAGTTGATGTTCCAGTCACTCTAAGCCTACTTATTTTCTCCTGTTCCAACTAAATAAGTTAAATACCCGACTGTTCACTTATTGTATAATATCTTACACCTTTCATCTATATTATGCCCTTTAATTTTCAGTCATTTCATTATTTTAATTGGTATGTGTATTTTTTTTTAAACTCACTTCATTTTATTTCCTCTATCTTTATTCAGTTGCCTATTCATTAGTAATGACACCCAGCGACACTACACATGGCTAGGGTATGTGCGACTACTTGCACATTCCACAGTGATATCAACTGACAGGTTAGGATACAAAAAAAATTAATCAACAAACAATTATGTTCGTATTTTTTTAAGTTACGGTATATGTAATTTATTTAATATCAGTTTGACTGTCTACTAGAACAACATGCATGAGTCTTTCATGAACCAACCAAGGGTCAAAAAAAAAGTTCACAGCAAGGTACAGTAGATGAAAGAAATTATTCAACTTTACATGAGTTTAAAACCTATCCGAAATAAAAGTAAAAAACCAAAGGTATAGAAACCAGGTGTAGAAAGGAAATACTTTTTGTAAGGGAACAAAAAGTATCTCCTTCATCTATTGTTTATGGATGCTGTGGGGAAGTTAGCTCGGTAGAAGCAGTGGTGCGAACCCAAACAGTTAAGACAGGGACACAAAATATGCAGCAAACTGGTTTTATTTAGAAAAGAAACAGGAAAATAAATAAACCTTGGCTACAGGCAAATAATAGCAAAACAAAATGCAGCCTTAACTTCAGGCATATAAAATAAATAAAAAACCTGCTTGTCTGAGCAAATAACTAAACAGAACTTCCAGCCACACGAACAAAACAAGCGCAATCTTGTCTCAACGGACTCATGGTTGCAGGACAGAACCATACACCACCTTTCACCTCATGGAACTGCCTGGAATGCAGGATCTGCAGTCTTTTTCTGGCCCAGTAATGAGCCAAGGATCTACACCTGGGCTGAGGCCTACTCCAGATCCGCCCTGGACCACACACATATGTCAGAAACCTGGGGCTGATATATCTGGACTCCAGCACTCTGCCTGTCACCTTCTCACAATGCATATAGTATGTACTTCAGTCATGTTTTAAGTGTCACTTCATAAACTTTAGGATTTCTTTAGTAGACTGTCTGTTACACTATTCTTTCAGGTAACTTAACTTTTTGCATAGTGATATCTGTTATTAGTCTTGTATCTGTGAACAGAGACTGTTGATCACTATTGAAATGTATTCAATAAAATAGTCATGCAAAGTAAATACACATATTGTTACTGTACATTTTCTTCTCTAGATCCATATGACTTCTTGAGACTTGACAAAAGCAATGCCCTTTCTTGGTCCTTGTTAGTATACTCCTAGTTCAGCCACTGTTCTTAATCATTAATATGTGTTAGGTGGTTGAAAGAGTGAATGCTTTCTCCTTCATGGATACAAAGCACAGGGGCTGACTCTTCCATCTCCTCCTTATTCCGAGTCATCATTTTACTTGATATCATGTTGAGCTGTCCAGGTGCTGAAATCTAATGAACAATGAAGAGAGATCATTTATTCCTTGCATTCCCTTCAATAGAGAACACTCAGCGTGACGGCGGCACAATCAGTGCTATAAAGGAATAGTTTGAGGAGGCAAATAATAAAATCTGAACATTTGTCAGATAAGGAAGAACATCTTGACACAGCTGAAGATAAAAATCAAGTGACAGTTGAAGTTTAACATGTCAAATATTTTACAGAAATACTGTACCTCTTGTAACAAGTAAATATAAATATGTTTTTCAGCTGTAACATTTTAGCTAGACATCATGTTTATTATTAAAAAGACTTTCTGCAACCTGTCATCATCTCAATTTGTTTTATTCATAAAGAAGTCATGAATTTTGACAGAGAAGCTGTACAAAGAGTTGCTAAAAGATTCACCTGCAAATAGTCTATGAAATGTATCCATAAACATTTATTGGACATAGTATCTTACAAATGGGTCCTAAAGGGGTATTCCTGTGAACATAATCATATCTATATATGTAGATAATTAAAAGTTAAGCATTTTTGCAAATATAAGTAAAATATAAGATTTTCTCTAGCTATCTTAATGGTGACGTCTGTTGTTTTGATCAGTTGGCAATGGATACGACAACAAATGCAGAAACTTTCTATGGTCTGGGACTTGTCAGTCATGATTTTCTTAACTGGGTTATCAGGCAGGGACAGTACATGTAATAGAAGATATCCTGGCCATGATAAGGAAATAATTGCTGATTTTCTGACTTTAGAAATATTTTACATTCATGGTCATATCCATTGGCAACCGATCAAGTGAACAAGACTGTGGCCACAAGATATTTAGAGAAAATTTTTAAAACTCTGGAAAATCAATTACTTATATTTGCAAAAATGTTTAACTTTTAATTATCTACAAATTTAAAAATGGTTATTTTTATTGGAATACCCCTTTAACCATACTTTTGCCTGTTTCAAGATATCCCAAGATCAGCAACAGTTGTTGTACTCTTACAAAGCAATCCTTTAAAGTTGATCATCTTGCCCTACTTGTCTTGGGACATCTTGAATCAGGTAAAAAGGTAGATACATACATACACACACACACACTTGCAATGTTTTATTTAAGACTTTAAAGATTCCTTCTATCTGATGTTGTCCAATGTGGTTCTGCCTTAAAGAAGGAACATATGATCTTTACATGCTACCTTGCATATACCTGTGTGCTAACATTTCTAGTATCAACTTTTTTATATTCAGCAGTCCCAAGGATCAATGAAAACATATAACTTATTGAACATACATAAAACACATCAACTTCACTTGATCAGATAGCAGAAGATTTCCTATAGATGCAGCCAATAACAGTGGTAGGTGATGTAGCTAAATATGGATATAGTCCGGCTTATGATATACCTGATGAGGCCGAGAGAAATAAGAATAATCTTTGCGGTCTTGATGTAGAGTTCGCCATGTCTCAATCAACTGGAGTCTAGACAGTTTACTACTAGAATCAAGTAAGGGATTAAGCAGTTCATTAAAGTCTCCTCCAACTCTAGAGATTCTGTCTTTAAATACATCAAATTTTGTCCATACACGTCATAGTGTAGGCTGTCATTGGGAAGGGGGGGGTACAAACAAGCTATAGATAGGTTGTTTCCCCCTTAACAAATATGAATCATCCATCAAGTGTGCAGTAGCCTGGAAAGGAAAATCTCTATGAAAGAGAATACTAGCTCCTCTAGAAGCTGAGGAAAACACACTATGAAATCCCTGTGAAAAAAAGTTTTCAATAGATAAAGGTGATTTTAATATGTTTGAAATGTGGTTTCTGTAAGAGAGCAACAGTAGCTATCAGCTTCGGCAATTGTCGTACAATCTGGGAACGTTTACATGGCAACAGTAATTTCAGCTATAGCAAAGGCAAGAGTTATTAAAGACCAAGGCCTAAGGGTCAGGTGGTGGGAAGAGAGGTATAGATAATGGGGAGAGCAGATACATTACAAATTACAAATAAAGCAGCAAGGTTCTAAAGGTGACCCATGTGTCTACAGCAAAAGGCTTGTGTGTGTGTGTGTGTGTGTGTGTGTGTGTGTGTGTGTGTGTGTGTGTGTGTGTGTGTATGTGTGTAGGTAGGGGGACGGGGGTATCTCAGATATGTCAGAAACTGAGAAAATGGCCTTTTAACCAACAATCAGCCAGAATCATACATTTAAGTTTGTGGTTGTAAGGTGGCAAGTTGTAAGGCTGTATGTGAAAAAGTTGAAGAAGTATAAATGCTTATGCAAGGCACTGTATACAATATAATCTAGGGGTAATGCAATACAAAATAGAGGTCCAGCACTTTTTAAAGGAGATTTATATCTCGTGCATCATATGCCTACATCATGGTGATATAGATGTAAGAACAGAGTAATCTGAACATTAAAGGTGCATACAGAATATACTAACAACTATTGAGAAAATCACGGTAACAGCATAGAACGTTCTCACATGAAATTCCAATATAAAGATTAGCGTTTCCACTACAGACCATCCATCCATTGCAATGAGGAATGGTAGATCCTGCGCTGAGTGTAGAGGTAGCTATGATGAGATGTTCATGGGATGAACCCATGCAGCATCTAAGTCCTCTGGATTAATAATGATGATTTGTTTGCCTCTTAATGTGATGCTAAGGCTGCAGAGGTAGAGCCATCTAAATGCTGTTTTTTTAGTTCTTGTAATATTCAGTAACTGTATGAAAAGTCACCTCTTACCCAAGGTAGAGACAGAAATAACTAAGGAGGCAGCATAACTTAGTAGGCCACAGATTATGTCTCATGGTGGTTTATTTGGTTGTTTCGCCCATAGTGCATGACTAGTAAAACAGTCTAGCTGAGCTGTGCCTATCCATCCAACCCCCTTACCTTTCTGGTACCCCAATAAACACACAGACACCAGACTGGAAGTAAAGGCCACAGTGGCATTTTATTAACACATTACAATCAGATAAATAATAACATAAATCTACATGACCATCAATATCCCATAAATGGGTTAAAAATATGCAAATCTATTCTCCTGGATGGAATTAGGAGAACAGAGTGCACTCTGTACACCACCCTATAGAGGGCAGCATCCTTAACATCATGAACGACTCAGTTATAAAGTCTTTTAATCATGATGTGGATTTAATTGCCAAATCAGTATTTCTGTCCCAAAAGGAACAGATTCCCAGCTATGGACAGCGCTGTTTGGGCCTATGTAGGCACACACTCTCCCTGATGTGGACGAGTGTCCCCCAACCCTGGTCTATAGTCTCTCACTCTGCCAAATCAGTATCCCTACGCTATGCTAAGGATGGCCCAATAGGCTGAAACAGCGCTGTCCATAGCTTGGAATCTTTTCCTTTTGGTACAGAAATACTGATTTGGCAATTAAATCCACATCATGATTAAAAGACTTTATAACTGAGTCGTTCATGATGTTAAGGATGCTGCCCTCTATAGGGTGGTGTACAGAGTGCACTCTGTTCTCCTAATTCCATCCAGGAGAATAGATTTGCATATTTTTTACCCATAATCCCTAGCGGAGCAGGAATGACTTGTAAGTCTCCGTACTGCCTATGTAGGCACACACTCTCCCTGATGTGGACGAGTGTCCCCCGACCCTATCCCATAAATAACATAGCAATAAATAGCATTTAAAAGAAAAACAAACCTCATGTACTTATATCTATATAACTACATGTCCCCATCTATAAACACCAGCTACACCTAGAAGGGGTCCCTGAAGGCACCAATTCCAGATTTCTGAATTTCCCCCTAGCTGTAACCACCGGGCCCAGGGGCATCAACATTGGAGGAAATCTCCATCCTGGGTACCCACGACTGCAGGACATATAAAAACCATTCTGGTTCCCCAACCAGCATCCACCTTGTGATCCACTTCATTTTTCCACGAAAGCCTCCAAAAGATTCCTCTTTAGTACACCACCATGACAAAGACACATTAAGGGAGGGTGGGCGAGACAACCTTCCTGTCTCAGCTCCTATTCTGATTGTGCCCCCCACTCCCCCCCCTTTTATATAAATTTTAAATAATTCCCACCTCTTGTCCCTTTGCTGACCTATTAAACTTCCCATAAGCTGTCTAGCTCCTCGTCCTCTTTACTGTCATGTGCCCTCTCCACTACCCCTTTAACTCTGCTTTGTGGGGCTTTCTTGATGGATGCGCTCAATTTTGACTGCAACAGCACATTTAGGGTCCATAAAGTAATTCAAGTGCCATTGCAGGCAGTGCTTCAAGTTGGAACATTCAGGTAGGCTGCACAGTTCAATATTCTTGCAGCAACTGCGATTCTCTCGAGCTTCCACCCAAATTAATGCATTATTGATTTGGTCCTACTGTTGGTGGAAGACCCTTAGAACTTCTGGTTAAAAGAGAATAGATCCCCCTTGCACAGGTCACCTCTAATGGCTGACAAATCTTTAGCATATGGGGATAACGTCTATCCTTAGGGAGAGACCACCTGCTCAGGTGTGTGGAGACTTATACCGTCATAGTTGCTCCACTACAAGGGAACATGGGAAGAATATGCAAATCTGTCTCCCAAGATGTAAACAGGGAGACAGTGCCTCTGTTATGCTGCCCTATATAGCAAGCACCCTGAACAACATGCCCGTTTACATCTTGGGAGACAGATTTGCATATGCTTCCCATGTTCCGTTGCAGTGGAGCAACTATGGCTGTATAAGTCTCCACACACCTGAGAAGGTGGTCTCTCCCTAAGGATAGACGTTATCCCCATAATCTGCTCTCAGCCTCTCACTTAAACCAAATCAATTCTCTCTAGGCTGCGCTGATGAAGTCCAAAGAGACAGAAACGGTGCCGTCCATAGCTGAGAAATTGATTTGGTTATAACCTCGCATAATGCAGTGAAGACTTCTGGGAAGTCGGGCATGTTGTTCAGGGTGCTTGCTAAAGAGGGCAGCATAACAGAGGCACTGTCTCTCTGTTTACATCTTGGGAGACAGATTTGCATATTCTTCCCATGTTCACTATGACTTGGTATAGAGTTTTCTCCTCAGCCCCTTTGTCAGAGTAGTCAACCACACTCTGACAAGGGCCTGCAGTTTACAAGACAACAAGACCAGATAAAACACATCTGCTCTCATAGACGTCATAGCATCGCACCTCCTGCACCAAGATGCAGACGTCCTATGCTTGGACCCTGCACATAGAGAGTGTAGGGCCAATAAGAGGAGACAGCAGCTCCATTCACCAAAGGATTGTTGGTAGGTGAATATAACTTTTTTTTTAATAGACTTGTAGGTGTTTTAATCGAAAAAAGGGTTAATTGATTGTTAGGAGGGGGAAATATAACAATAAGGGAAGATTCATTAGGGGGAATTACGACGATAGGGGGTTCATTTATATAAGGGGGTATTGTGAACATAAGGGGGGTCATTTAAGAGGTTATTGGGAGCTCAATATTTATGTCAGGGAGAATCAGGGGCCTAACATAAGGGTGCAATGAATTAAATTAAGGTTTTCTCTGCAGACCTTCTTCTTCCATTATACCTATAAGGAAACAGAGAGAGAGAGAGAGAGAGAGAGAGAGAGAGAGAGAGAGAGAGAGAGAGAGAGAGAGAGAGAGAGAGAGAGAGATTAGATGTACGGTATATGTTTTAAGACATATCTGTAAAAAAATGCCACTTATGTGCATATGTGTGTGTATGTGCACATATTTCTAGATACGGTGCAAGGAAATTATTAATACTGATGTTCTGGTATGACATGTGCCTGAATTATTCAAAGGTACAGAATTTACTAGAATTGAACTCTAAGCCAGTCAGGAACTGGTGTAAATTTAAGGTATGACCAATGTCAACCTTCTGTAGTTAATAGTTATGGTATATTTGTCAGGCTAAGCCATAGTACTAGATGAGTTTGGCTTTGGGTCAGGCTCAGACTGGCCCACAAGGGTAGCGGTGGGAGCAGTGGGGTGGGAAAACCGAGTAATTTCCAAGGGCCCCTTTCTCCAAAGAGGCCATCCAAGATCCAGAGCTTGATTACTCTGGATTCTGAATTCAGGCCTGGCCACATTGATAATGAAAAGGGGCCGGGCGCCATGTACCGCAGGGCGCCTTTATAATATAAGCCTGCACAAAGGGGGTCTGTAAAAATAAGAAACATTGTTGCTCACCTCTCCTGGGCCACTGGCAGTCCAGCGAGACAGTGTGGGGCCAGTGTGGGGAGCATATTATATTATATTTTCCCTCAACTCTCCTGGGCCTTTAATTACGTTACTCTGGGGGTTGAAGAGACACCAGAGACAGTGTGGGTCCTCTGTGGGGAGCATATTATACTGAGAGAACCTTCAGGTAGATTATTATAATGTGTGGGGACATTGTGGAGCATTATACTGGGGGGCATTATACTAGGTGGGTCCTCTGTGGAGAATATTATACTTAGTGGGGTCACTGTGGGGAGTATATTATCTTGGAGAGCTTCTGGGTAGAATATCATAATGTGTGGGGCCTCTAGGGAGCATATTATATTGTGTGGAGCATTTTGCTTACATTTTAAAATTTGTTGAACATATTGTTTTGTATTGTATATGTGTGTGACTGCTGGGGAGACGATACTGTGTGGGGGGCACCGTGGAGCATTATACTATGTTGGAGCTCTGGGGAGCGTTACATGCCAAAAGTTCACACTACTAGTGGTTCCCCTCATTCCTAATTTTCTGTTCTCTCCCTGTGAAGGACAAAGAAGCAGGTTTCTCTTCACAGCCTCTGCATGCTTACACACAGTTTTGCTGCTCTGCTTTCCCTTACGCTATACTGCTCAGAGAAAAGTCTGCAGTTATTCTCAGCTCAATGTGTGAAGGTAGACCATGTCCATTCTTATTTTTATACATGCTTTATACTGCTTAAGAAATTATATTTTTCTTTGTGCAACGTTTATACATTAAGATGGCGCCTGTATCCAGTACCGCACCCAGATGCTGACGCACATGATCGTCATGTGGTTTACAAGAAAGACAGTATCATTTCTCGGGAAATCGAAAGCTAAGAGATGTTGAAATTTAAGAGCCAATGACTGATCGCCAGTGTATTCGGATACAAGACGTATATGCTTACAGCCTGCCTACTACCTTATCTCTTGCATTCCTGTATAAAAACTGTAACTTCCTCAATAAACCTCAGTACTGTGTGAGCAGCCAGAGTGCCCAGTTGCATGGACTGAGATTGAAACTGCATCAACGTCAGTGTTTATCTTTGTCAGCGCGCACATGCATGATTGATTTGGAGCAGGTGACTGACCACTGGAAGTGACCCGTATTCTGGCGGAGGTCACTACCTCAACAAATGTAAGCGGAATGAGAGTTAACATACTTCTGACTAGCTGCCTTTGTTATTGCTGAAGAGATGTTACCCGGATAGCTTTCCTAATCGTGGTTTATCTTTTCCTATGTCATTGATATTTTTAGCTGCAGCTTAACCTAGGTTTGAATTTATTACTGACTGAATGGATGGTTAAAAATTATATTTTAGTAGTACATTATTTAAAAGCCAAAGTCCCCTTGGATTAACTATCATGCTTAGAACTGGGGGCAGAAATCACTTATTAAAGGGGCTCTATCACTAGGAAAAGTCATTTTTAACTAATCACACCTTTGCATAGCCTTTAGAAAGTCTATTCCACACCTACCTTTAGTATGTAAATTGTCTCAGTGGTTTCTGAATAAGTCCGTTTTTATTCATATGCTAATTAGACTGGTGCACGATAGATCGTGCACACCTCTCCCTGCTGTTTTCTATGGGAGACTGCTGCTGCTGATGATGATGATGACTCAGCTTCCTGTTTGCTTCACACATATAGGAGATAAGAGCAGAGAGGAGGCTGCTGGGAACTTCTTGAGCTGGCTGGAAGCTCATTAGCATATGAATAAAAACGGATTTATTCAGACACCACTGAGGCAATCTACATACTATAGGTGAGTGTGGAATAGACTTTCTAAAGCCTATGCAAGCATGTGTTTAGATAAAAATGACTTTTCCGAATGATAGAGCTCCTTTAAATTCTCTATGGAAGAGATGCTATGTGAGATCATTCCCTTCTCAGGTTACATTATGCTTGTCTCTTTTAGCCCCACTATTCTCTGCTTCCACCTTCAATCAAAACTAAACCTTATGTATTTCTGTTGTATTACATATTTGCTACATCTTCATCTGGGTTAGATTGATAATATCCGATACATGTTTTTTGTTTCATTTGAAATTGCACAGCAAAACAACGTGGTAGCAGGACACATATGAGGATTTACACAGCCATACAACTGATTGCCAGCTAGATCTTGTAGATATTTCAACTTCAGCTGAAAACTCAGATACCCTTCAAGATATGATGCACAGTTTTTTCATCTGAAATATGGACTAAATATTACACTACCTAGTAGGTAGATGCAGTAGTTTGGAGCACAGGATAGCCTATCATAACACCTACATTTTGAAAAACTACATTTCCAATAGTATGTTACTTAGAATTATATGCACCGTTGCTTTTATATTTCCAAGCCAACTGAATCCAGCTCAACCAGCTTGTACAAACTACTTTGAGCAGAGAAAATGTTAGTCATAAGATGAGGGATTCTGAAGTTTATATAGTCTTGCTTATTGCATTAGTGCAGGAGTACAATCTTCCCAAGTGAACCGTACATCAAAAGCAATAAAACACTAATTTGATTCCTTCTGCAGAGTATGCAACATGTTTTTTTTTTTTTCATTTTCTCTACCATATTCCTTAGCAAATCTTTACTCCAGCACAACAGGCTTCAGTCTAGCTTATCTAATATCCTGGTCATATGTGCTTTGCAGCTACAGCAATATTCTCCTGTTCTCTTTTTTAATTAAGTTATTTGCTGCTAGAAAGTGAGCGCGCTGAACCAGTAGCCAATTGACCATAAAGCTCCCAAAAGATCAAAAAAATTGTTATTGGCTGATCATTAAAAAAAATAACAAAAAATGACATATTATGTAAATACTATTTACAGTACACACAGCATTGTGCTCTTATATTGGCATTTTTATGGCTTTTATGACAGTTTAGGTAAATAAAATACTGTATCACATCACGCTGACCTTAAAAGCAAAATAAAATACCTTTTTGTAGTTCACAAGAAAATTTGTAAAGTTGACAATTTTATTGAGATCTGAAAGGCACAAAATCTAGCCTCTTAATGACAAAGTCAATTTTGGTTTTCAGGACACAGCAAATTTTTTTTGTTCGTTGTCACATTCTGAAAGCTGTAACCTTTATTTTTTTATTCCTATAAAACAATACGCTTTTGGTTCTGTTTGTATCATGTTCACCAATTCTGAATTAAATAGAAATGAATCAATGAGTCTCTAGTAGCACAATGGGGACCTTTCCCACAGCTCAAGTACACAAAACATGAGTTGTGATAAAACCACACTCTAGCCAATAAACTTTTGTCATGTGCCCTTAGAATGACAGAATAAGGGGAAATAGCTTGGTAGCAGTACCCAAATAGTCAGAGACAGGGACACAATGTCTGTTGAAAACAGATTTTACCCTGTTGTATTTATTTTGAAAAACAGCAAAATAAAACAAAAACCTCACTTCAGGCAAAAATGTCACACAAAAACCCTGCTCATCTGAGCACTAACTAAACAGAATGCAACTAACTACACATGTGGCTTGCTTCAGCCACACAAATAAAGAAAAAAAAAATCCAATAGTTATAACCATCAGGTCTCACCAGACCTTTATTGACAGATCCAGACAGATCCACTCTCTCCCAGGATCTAATCTGAAGTACATGCTCTGCAACCTTTTTAAAGGGGCTCTATCAGCAAAATCATGCTAATAGAACCCCACATATGCGTGAATAGCCTTTAAAAAAAATGGCCTGGACGCATGCGCAGTAGCATGCTGCTTCTACTACGGCTACTGTGCATGCGCCCAGGCCATTTTTTTAAAGCGATGTCAGTTCGCAAGCGCCGGAGGAGGACGGGACCCGAGGACATTGGAGGAAGAGGAGGTGTGGATGAAGAAGACGGCGCACCCTGAATGCCCGCCCAGTGTGCACGTTCTGTAAGTTTATCACATTCTGTTTTAGGGTTTTATTTTAAAACTGGGGTGTAGTTTAATATAACTTTTACGGTGCCTGAATAGCCTAAAGCCTAAAGGCTATTCACGCATATGTGGGGCTCTATCAGCATGATTTTGCTGATAGAGCCCCTTTAAAGGCCAGTAACAAGCCCAAGTTCTCACACCTGAGCTGAGACATTCCCAATAGCAGCCCTGAACCATACGTATGTGAGGAATCTGGGGGAGATATACCGGCCCTCCAACATCCTGCCTGTCAAGTTCTCACTATATACAGGAGAGTGAGAAAATTCAAAACTAATATTATTAGGGGAAATAAATATGGAAGTCATATTAGTTGACTTTGCAGTATCTGGCATTATTGAGGGGTGTTTGCTTGTAGGTGGTAATGAGGACAGGCAATGTTAAAGGTGTTAATACACACTTCTGTTGTGGAGGTAGCATTCAGGAGGTAGCACTTTAGCAGAGAAACAGAGGTTAAAGATTACACATCCAGGAATGGAGATACAGTTCTTTTTCCAATCAGTTACAGTTTGCAGCTTAGCATGAGGTGCAAGGAAAGGGGCATTCTACGCCAACCATGACCTAAAAAAACTTTTAATTTTGACTCTCAAGAGTGATGTTGGCCATCTCCAAAATCTCCTAGGACGTCTATGGCCTCCGGTACTACAGTGTACAAATCCAAAGCTTAGGTCCTTTTTTAGGCCTTGTCTCAAGCACCTCAATATGTAGCAAAACTTCAGACAGGTTGCTAAAAGCCAGTGCAAGGAACCGCATGGATAAATGTACAATATTCAGCTTTTCTTCTGTGAATTTAGTGCTGATGCAGCAGCAATGGTTCACTGTTGACTGAAAGCATGATATCTATCACAACTTAGCTTCAACTGCCAGCTAAGAATTGGCTCTGACTAGACATGAGTAAAGCTTTTTTTATTTATAGCTTTAGTTACACTCACATTTTGAAAAAAGAGTCTGGCTGTGATAAAATGACTGTGAGCAGAACGATGTGGATTAATGTGGGTCTCATGGGGTCTCACTTTAGGTGACTTGAGATGAGCAAACATTTTAACATTTGTTTAGTTTCTCATTAGGCCAAATTAGAACCTAAAACTTTGTCTTAGTTCAAATAAATTTTTCCAAATTGAAATTTCAAATTTCGATGTTGGTTCAAATACACTGCTGTTTTGGATTTTTCATGTGTTTTAAATTTGAAAAAAAGTCCAAAAGTAGCATCAATGGCAGTACAGTATGGAAGATGACAGACAAGACAGAATATGTTCAGGTGCATGGTGTTTTGTTTTTAACAGTGGCATTAACAACTTCAGTACAACTGAAATGTCTAATTTCAGTTTTGAGATTTTGCCAAATAGCCCCCCATTCTGTGCACTTCGGTATTGAGAAGTATGTACTTTCAGACTTTCACTGACAAATTCCAACAAAGTTTCCAGATCTAATAGCTTCAGAAAAGGTCAAGTGACTCCCTCTTACTTAGCGCTGGGTAATCAATGTTGTTAATCAGTAGCTTTAGAAATCTCTAATGTTATTTATTTAGCAAAATCAGAATAGACAACACAATATAAGAATAGATACTGAAAGTAAAGAAATGTGCTTTGGTGCCAGATAAATGGTAAACATGCACCAGCATAGACTGATGAAGCAAAATATGAAATTACATGACTATTATTGTGCAGGTACCTTTTACCACAAAAATAGATCTGTGATGTAATGAAGTATGGAGTCCACAAGGCCTGGAATTGTGTCCTGTTTAGGATTGAGCCGATTTTGACTTTTCAGGATCGATTTTAAAATCTGATTTCCGTTCATTTTTCATTCGAACCCGATCTCGATCCCAATTCCGATCCCAATGCAAGTCAATGGGATTTTTTTATTAATCGGAGATCGGATTTTAAAAGCAATCCTACCCCCTGGTGTCCACTTACCTCCAGAGATGGCTGGTCCTGTGCCCCATGCCTTCATTCTTCGCCTCGCTGCTGCTCCACGCTGCTTTTCTTCCTTCGCTACCCCCTCTCTGCCAGGTTAGGAGAGTGTGGGCAGGTTAGGAGAGTGTGGGCGGGTACTGGGAGGGGAGACGTCACATCTCCCCGCCCTGTACCCGCCCACACTCTAAGCCACAAGCCCCGCCAACCTAGCGCTTTAAACACTAACATGGGAGGCGGGGCAGCGAAGCAAGAAGAAGGAGGGCACCAGAGCAGCCATCTCTAGAGGTGAGTAGCTGCTAGAGATTTAGTTTAGCCTTCCATTCGAATGAATGGAGGCAGCTGGAGCGCAGGGGGTTAAGGCTGTGTGTCGGCTGCTTCCATTCATTCCAATGGAACTGCAGCGGAGCCTTCACACTGAATATACATCATATACTCAGTGTGAAGGCTAAGCAATGCATTGTGGGAAAAATCACCGATCTCGATCCCACATAAAAAGATTGTGTTCGGAATTCCGATGGCGATGAAATTTTTTCGATCGCCGATCGGAATCCGATCTTTTCCGAACACGATCACTCAACCCTAGTCCTGTTATACCCAGAGCCAAAACTTTGCAGCTATACACTCTTTAAGTCTTGTAAGTCATGAAGTGGACCCTCCATGGATCCTGCTTGTTTTTCAACACAATCTTCATAACCTCGGCTTCAGTGGAATCTCTGCAGGGCTGAAATCTATACAATGTTATATATATATATATATATATATATATATATATATATATATATACATATATATATATATATATATATATATATATATATAAAGGATTGAGAGTTCTCAGTAGTTGATACCTTTTTAAATGGCTAACAAAATATGATGACATATTGCGAGCTTTCGGAATAACTTAATTCCTTCATCAGGCTGGTATAACACAATATCTAAAGGCAAGCACATTTATACAGGAATACAGTGTTTGATGCACCATTGATGGAAATCAGTACACGCAAATAAACCAATGTGTGGTGTATATAGTAGTGGCAGTGATTAAAAAAGGCCACAGGTATAGTTGTTGAAGCTTGTGAAAAATTCAGAAGGTCAAATAAATAATCTTAGATTTTTTTTTTTTTATCTGATGGGATTTTGCGTGTGAAAGTTTAACTTAAATAGTTCAAAATTAAAAAAAAAAAAAATGCAATGAGAACCTGACAGGTTCTCTTTACATTTAGGGTAAATGTATCACTTGGTATCATTTTATACTCCTAATTCAACTTTTGTGGCCTCTTAATAAAAGTTAATGTAAAGATTCTCAGCAGTTGATACCTTTTTTAATGGCTAACAAAAAATGATGACATATTGTAAGCTTTCAGAACTGCTATACGGTTCCTTCATCAGGCTGGTATAACACAATATCTGAAGGCAGGCACATTTATACAGGAATACAGTGTTTGATGCACAGTTGATGGAAAGCAGTACAAGCAAATAAACACATAAGTCCAAAGAAATGTCAGTTCACAGGATGGGTCTCTGAGTTTTATGATTCCCTTGATCAGTGACTCGGTGTCTACTTGTTGTAAAACAAGATAAAACCCTGTGACTGGTTTAACCCCCCCTTCCAGTGTGTCAAAGGTCATCATTCGCTGGTATTCACACACATGCCGATCTTTTTTGTTTCTGAAATTTTCTCATAAAACCAGGATCTTCAAATCATTCCTGGATCTCCTCATACCTCACCGACATTCAGTGTCTCCCACTCGCACACCACCTCCTCACCTCGCCCTCTCTCTGTAGGTGTCCCCCAGGGCTCCGTCCTAGGACCCCTCCTGTTCTCCATCTACACCCTTGGCCTGGGCCAACTCATAGAATCTCACGGCTTTCAGTACCACTGCTATGCCGACGACACCCAAATCTACATCTCTGGACCAGACATTACCTCCCTGCTGGCCAGAATTCCAGATTGTTTAGCAGCCGTAGCCTCCTTCCTCTCCTACCGCTTTCTCAAACTCAACATGGAGAAAACAGAGTTTATCATCTTCAGCCCATCCTGTATGGCCCCACCACCTGACCCATCTATCAAAGTTAATGGAACCACAATTACCCCTGTCCCACAGGCCCGATGCCTTGGGGTAACCCTGGACTCTGAACTATCCTTCAAGCCACATATTCAAGCACTCAACATCTCCTGCCGCCTCCAACTCAAGAACATCCACCGAATTCGCCCCTTCCTCACCCAGGAAACTACCAAGATGCTCGTCCAGGCCCTCATAATCTCCCACCTAGACTACTGCAACACCCTTCTCCATGGACTCCCAGCTAACACCCTCGCCCCCCTCCAGTCCACCCTAAACTGCGCTGCTCGCTTAATACACATCACCCCCCGATCTTCATCAGCTGCTCCCCTCTGCCATTCCCTCCACTGGCTACCAATAGCCCAGCGAATTGAGTTCAAGCTACTAACACTAACATACTAAGCCATCCACAACCTGTCCCCTCCGTATATCTCTGACCTCATCTCCCGCTACCTGCCCACACGTAACCTCAGATCCTCCAATGACTTCCTTCTCCGCTCTGCCCTCATCCGCTCCTCACACAACCGTCTCCAAGATTTCTCTCGTGCATCCCCCATACTCTGGAACTCCTTACCGCGACACATAAGACTGACCCCCACAATCACAGGATTCAAGAAGGTGCTGAAGACTCACCTATTCAGGAAGGCCTACAACCTCCAATAACACTAGCACCGCACCCCCATCTGTACAGTCTCCCCCTCTCCTTCTGTCTCTACCCCCTTCCCTCATAGATTGTAAGCCCTCGCGTGCAGGGCCCTCTACCCCACTGTGCCAGTCAGTCATTGTTAGTATTATATCTACCTGTATATTCTGTGTATTGTCTGTAACCCCCAAATGTAAAGCACCATGGAATTAATGGTGCTATATAAATAATAATAATAATAATAATAATAATAATAATAATAATAATAATAATAATTAATGATATTATGATTTTGATTGCAGAAGTGTTTTGGCACAGGGAGGTCAATTCTCTGCTCTCTAATCGTATGTCTGTGTGAGTTCATCCTCATCCTAAGTGTCTGGCCTGTATCTGCTACATACAGGCCCCCAGGACACTTGGTACACATTAATAAATACACCACATTAGGTGTGCTGCAGGTGAAGGTACCTGGGATTTTGTAGTTCTGATCAGATTTCGGCATCTTTATTTTATCTGTGGTCAGTAGTGTGTTCAGGCAGGTCTTGCACTTTTTCTGTCCACACAGAAATGTTCCTTTGTTAGTTGGAGGTGACAGTGAACTGCTAATAATCATATTCCTGAGATTTGGTGTCTGTCTATAGCACAGGAGAGGGGGGTCTGGAAATATGGATTTTAGACGGTGGTCTTTTTTCAGTAGTGGATGTAATTTGCATGTGATTCCTCTCAGCGTCTCCAGGTGCGAGTTGTATGTGGTGACCAGGGGCGCCCGATTATTTTCCTGTTTGGTATTGTATTTTAATAAATCCGATCTTGGTATTCTGGTAGCCCTGGATATTTGGTTTTCGACTGTTCTTGGATGGTACCCCTACCTCAAGAATGTGTTTTTGAGGTCACCCAAGTGTTTGTCCATACCTACAGGGTCTGAACATATGCGATGGTATCTGGTAGCCTGGCTGTAGACAATGGAGTTCTACCAGCCTGATGAAGGAATCAAGTTATTCCGAAAGCTCACAATATGTCATAATTTTTTGTTAGCCATTAAAAAAGGTATCAACTACTGAGAACTCTCAATCTTTATATTTCATATCCTCTGGCTAATATGGTACAAAGATAAATTCATGTATTCTAGATGGCATAGATTTCTGCGATCATTTGTGCCAGTAAACTGGCATAAATTATATTACATGTAGCATAACTCCCACACCACATTCACTTCCATGAAAGTGGTGTGAAAGGCTCAAAAATGCCATTTGCAGCAATGTTTGTCACATCTAGCATTTTAAAGGTTGCAAACCTGAGGTCTACAACTTATTTTTATGCTATATATCTGGTGTCAGGGTCTGGGGTTGCTATGTGGGGTGGCATAGACACACAAGTCCAGTTTCTTTAGTCCAAAAGAAAGGTAGAGTTTTATTTTCACTCAAAAATATAGTGCAGCAACAAAAGGAAACAATACAAAAATAAATACCTGCCCGGTTAGGCTTTAAATAAACATAGAATAGGTTACCTCACCTAGAATAACAGAAATCCAAAAGCCAGTAGAATCATTCAGGACACAGCTCCAAAAATATGGCCTCTTACTTTGGCTCTCCAGCAAAGCTCTGCCCAAGGTCTGCTGCTGGAGCTGGCTTCTTAAGCTCCCTTGATGAGCAGATTCTCTGCAGCTGAGTTGCTGCCGGAACATCCCCGATGTGTGGAGGGTGGAATGACAGGTCCCACTGCCAACCTACCTGCCATTCCTAAAAATCCAGCCCAGTAACTGAAACTTTGAAATAATCCTCAACAGACAATAGTTATCTGCTGAGACACATTTTCTCTGGAGTTTTCTCATCTCACCCACCTTAGTAGTCTGGGTGAGATGTACACCCCCTCCATTACCTGACCAGCCATCGGCTTACACTGGTGTAAAGTAAATAATAAATCTTCACCAATGAGCTCAAACCATTTGGCACTAGTTTTTGCTATGTGATGGTAGGGCAGGATTACCACTATCATCGGGTTTGAAAAAGTCTTTAGGACAGTAGGTGATACAAGTCAAAGTAACACCATAAACTAACTATATTATGGTAAAAACAGTTTACACATTTTTTTATGTAGATTGTGAGCCCCATATAGGGCTCACAATGTACATTTTTTCCTATCAGTATGTCTTTGGAATATGGGAGGAACTCCATGCAAACGCGGGAAGAATATACAAACTCCTTGCAGATGGTTGTCCTTGGCAGTATTTGAACCCAGGACACCAGTGCTGCAAGGATAACCACTGAGCCACCTTGTTGCCCCCAGTTTACACATTTTAAAGGGAATGTGTCAAGTGTTTTTTCACCATAAACTGGCACTGCCATGTGTAGAATGAAGTAAGCACCTTTCCAATGCTGTCTCTCTGTAACTTTTTTGTTGCTGCAAAATGAAGTGTATAAGGGTTTGAAAGCATAAAAAATTTTATGCAAAGCTTAGCCATGTTGTCCCCTTGTGAATCACACCCTCTATGCCTCATGGACATCTTCCTCACAGTCCCCTCATTCCCTGGCATTACAAGGAAGATGTCCATCATGCTAAAGAAATGGTGTTGTAAAAGAAGAGAATCCAGCACGGATGTAGCCAAATCTAGAGTTGTGTGCACAACACTAGAAAAGCATACTATGCCAACCACCCGCTAGTGGAACCCCTCTGATAGTATTATTATAAACTGAAGCGTGCAGTTCGAAATACATCAGAGGGGTCCTGCTAGAAGGCGGTTGGCATAGTATGCTTTTTTAGTGTTGTGCATGGCAGGTTTTTAACTTTTTAAAATGTATAGCATTCTGCCAATCAACGCTGGTTCTGCATCGAATCTTAACTTCGAACAACTAGTAGTATTCGATCGAGTATGAGTATTTCGAATACTGTAGTATTCGATCGAATACCTACTTGATCGAATACTACTCGCTCATCTCTATTCATCATCATTTTATATAACAATTTCAAATATCAATCCCATGTAGTTCATAATAGCACTAAGGCCTGGTTCCCATCTGTGTTCAAGCGATTCCGTTCCCCTCTCCACATGAACAATGTGGAGAGAAAAGCACTTTTCTCTCCGTATTTTTCATGCGGAGAACGAGTGGAAACCACAAAGACCCCATTATAGTCTATGGGGTCAGCTGGTTTCCTAAGGTAACTGCTTTTTTATGAGGATTGGGTTTCCATTTGGGAGGTTCCCAAGAGTACTCCCGGAATGGAAACCCATGCTCAGATGTGAACCGGGCCTAAGACAAATAGCAAGCATAAATCCAAATCGTCACAAGTAAAAATGGTCACACCCAATAGTTGAAAAGACATAGCACTCTCATGGATTCTTACCATTTAGACACTATGATGGATCTTTTGCGATTTCAGAGAGTGATGAACACATCCTAGGTTGAAGATGGGTCCATGAGTTCATCCTTAGTGATGTGAATCAAAAGACTTGTGGGCCTGCCTTATGGAGTAATAAGATTAGATTGAGCCCCACATTTCTATATTTTCACACTTTTAAATCCACTGAAGATAGAATTGAATCATTGTCAAACATTCTGTAATAATAATTGTCAAACTATATTTTTATGGAAAACAATAATGGACTATACTGTCGGTTAACTACATTGTAGCAAATGCCTGCAGGAGATTATGTATAAATATTTAATCAGGACCTTAATGTTGGCACAATTCTGTAGAAAAACGAGACGTCTTGGTCTTATAATGATATTAAATATACAATAAATTTTCTGAATCTAAAAAAGTGATACAATACATAGTGAAAAAGCTATTTGACAGGATTGTACTTGTATAAGAAATCCTTCTTCCACACATTAATAATTAAGGGCAGATATGAGGGAGTCTACATCTGCTGCTTCATTAATGATGAAATTGCAACTTGCAAGCTTTCCAATTCACATGACGATGCAAATGTGAGCCTGGAAAATGTAATAATGCAATTAGAAGAGTCTAAAGTGTCAGCCATTCTCATGCCTTGTGGGGAGCCGGCTTTAATTAAGGAAAGAATTACACGTTTTTACCCGAGTGTTAGGAAGCTCCATCCACAGGGAGTAATAATTGGAGGATATTTGTTTGTCACTAATATTTGGCATGTGGCCTCGTGAAGTGTGAACAACATTTTGTGTAACAGAATGCCCTGTTAAGTGAAATTACACTTTTTAAGCACAGTCTTAGGTCCTTAGTAGCACAATGGAAACTGTCAGCGGGACCCAATTACAAGATATATCGGCTTTCTTATAGCAGCTGATACTGCAACTTCTACATATACAAACTCCCTCCCTTACAAACTCAAGCATGATGGTGACACCGCATGTGCTAGATATCGCTTGTAACCTCGGAGATAATAGCTGTAACATCAACTTCATAAACTTCAGCTGAAAAATAAAGGGACACAATACTTAGAATGTTTAAGGTTCACATGTCACAGCAAATTCAAGTTTTCATGCATATTTGTATTATTTCTGTTATTTAGCAAGCTTTTTTAATATGCTTCATCCCTTTTTCACTGATTTCCACTGCCATGTCTTTTAAGTCAGACTAGAGGATGCTGCTCGTTGATAAGAGGGATTGACCCACTAGTTGTATTCCTTCATACCTGTAACAATGGGTATTGGTTTAGCCCTACTGTGTAAGGCTACTGCTTGGCGATGCTTTATCTGCTGCCAGACTTTTTTTGGTTTACTATATCCATCAGATTAGAACTAGGTCCCCTGATGATAGGCGCATAAGTGCCTTGAAATGTGTAGGACATGATAGGGCTAATAATTGTGGTTGAGATATAGTTTGGTACTACCCCTATAAGGGTGGGAGTTCTGTGGGTTCACAGAGAAAGAGGGAAAGTTCCCTAGAGTAAGACTAGGGACACTTAAATTACCCTGCGACCACATGAAGAGGTCTGAGGGGTAAGACTGTACAATTTATGCATCCCAGGAAGCCGTTTGTTACCAACTGGACTATATATATATATATATATATATATATATATATATATATATATATTTATATATATATATATATATATATATATATATATATATATATATGTGTGAATTATCATATCAATAGGGCACGCTCATCCCGGGGTAATTATCTGATTTGTATATGTTTTAGGGGTATTTACTATTATAGGTTAATTTTTATTAGTTCATCGGTGCGGATATATGATCTTGTACAAAAGTTGCCTAAGTAGTGGCATACAATGTAGTAATGGTCAACCAGGAGGTCAGGTAGGGGATAACACATATTTTCTTTACTTAATTAAAGGAGAATAGCAAACCATAACATTGTCTTATATACAGTACATGTGTATACATACATTTTCTTACTTAGTTCCACAAAAAGGACATGTAAGTTGAGTGAGATCTTCAGAAACCTATGTTGTCACTCAGACTGAATTCTCCACCAATGTGTTTGCATTTTAGTATCCTTATTACATCCACAACTAATGATCCAAACTAGTAACATCACTAGGATTGTACTGTAAATTCAGGTTATATTTATTGGTATTTCCAATCTTTGGAACCGTAAATGGGATGCTAAAATGCAGACTGCCTGAATGCAGCCGAAGGAAACAAAACATCTGCCTTGATTCTCCTATCATGAGAATGTCTGAAGGCTTAAGAATGATATAGTCCTGAAAATCCCTGCACCAGCAGAGCTCTCTGACATCATCTTGCCTAAAACTGAAAGAGCTGGTCTCTTGAGAATAATCTGTGTAATGATAGAAGAGATTGAGTTAAAGGCCAATCTATTAAATGTCTTTTTCTCTACTGTATTTACACAGGAAAATCCAATGAACTTTGACATGATGACAGATAACAAAGTCTCCAATAAATGTTACCTGTTTATCTCAGCCTGAAATATAGCTCAGGTGTAAAAACACTGAAATACTGTAGACAAATCACTGTGTCCAGAGGTCATAGCTGGTCAGTAAACGTAAAGGAAGTCTATCCCCCCCATCATATTCAACTGCTAGCACCATGTGACGTGGCTCATTACAGTGATTAAAAAAAACTTATCTTTGTTTTGGGATAAAACAATTTTGAATACAAATAAGGCAGCTGGTGCACTGGAGGCGGGCCTTAAACCCTTTGAATACTGATTTTGCTGGTCAAGTAGGATGGGTGATGTCATAGCAGTGAGAGTCTCAACTCTCATTGCATGCGGTGGCACAGGCAGGAGATGGCAGGAGTCTGAGAGGCAATATCAGCGGTCCAGGGAGTTGAAGATCAAACCCCCAAGTGCAGCATTTGCCTCATTTGTATAGCATTCCAAAATATTTTTTTCCAAATATGCAAATGTGACATTATAAAAGTATGTTATTTATCTCTATAATTTCTTCTGTTACACGGTGGTGATAGTTGGGAGAGGTAGTAGAAACCATTTAACTTTAAGAACCAGTGACAAGCAGTTGCTGCCAAAACATGAACAATCATTGGTTTAATCAACGAGACATGCATGGCCATGACTGTTAGTTTTGTCTCTATACATATCACTAGTCAGACAACACATGGAAAATCGTTTAGAATTTTGGTCACCTGTGATTAAGAATGACATAGCTAACAAGAATGGGTGGAGAGAAGAGAGAACAGGATATTTAGGGAATGGGTGGAGTTCAGTTACCAAGCTTTTAAACTTAAGCTATTCCATTTGGAATAAGAGACATATAGATGTCATATAGTTACAATGTACAAATATTTCAATGACCAATAAAGGGATATTTCTAATTATCTTTTCATATCAAAGCTGTAAATGACATGGTGTCATCTTCAGAGGAGAAGAAGGTTTTACCATCATTATAGACAGGCGTATGTACTGTAGGAGCATTGACACTTTGCGCTCTCTGCCACACACGTTTGTGATAGTCTATGGGTACTCGATTGCCTTCCTCTGTATTAGTGTTATGGATTAGAATTAGTGTGCATGTGTCTTTTTTTCAACCTTATCAACTATGAAACTGTTTCATCTCCAGTTTAAAGGAATATATAGAATTGTTGGGCACTCAGTTTATATCTAGATTAGTGAAGTAAGAGTAAAAGAAGGAAAATATGTCATGTGACCGAACTAATGCTCTGAATTTTTTCAATTTCATCTTGCCATTCAGTGAATATTGTCTGTTATGTATTTTGTATACCCTGCCAAACAAATTTGGAAAAGGAACTGCCAAAAGCAGATTAAAGAAAGTAGCCATTACTTTCAAAACTTATTCAACCATTGGCCTAAGAAACTGTGTTGAATGTCCAGCACCAAATACCAATTTTAGGTCTCAGTATAGACAACTAAATGGAGGAAATTTTAAAAAAATTGGAAAACAGAAAAATAGTTTAGTCATTTCTACTATCTAAACATGCCGAACATCTGTTGTATCGAGTTACTTTTTCCTGATGTAGAGTTGAGCTGGACTTGAAATTCCTTAAATGGTTTCACTTAAGAAATATAATAAAAACACAATGTAAGCATCCAGGTATAGAAAAAGTAATCAGAAAATTGCCTTTACAGCAGAACTGTCATCTGAGTAGAAGACTGTCTTTATCATACTGAGCTGTACACTTAAAGTGAATTCATTGTATATATTAAATCAATAACTACACAGTTTTGAAATTCTATGTCGTTGCATAGCACTAGTTTTAAACATTACTATTTTCAATTCAGTCAATAATATTTTTTACAATTTATACTGTATTTCTAAATTACATTTTGAAAACAGAAAATATGAAAACTGTAACGCTTCTGTAAAATGTATGTATTCCTTCCTGGGGGTAAAGGAGAAAACTTTTAGGCAACTAATTTCTATTTAAATCAGTGGAAACATGGGTAATGTCTCTTGTAACACATACAGATGTTATTATAATAAAATAATCACAAATTTATATTGTCAAGTTTAAGATTTACTTCTTTTACATTTAAAGGAGTTGTTCAAAAAGATAAAAAAATACTTGCCCTTTCAAACAAGAAAAACACTATAAATCATAAGATCCCGGTCTTCCCAATGCAACTTAATGGAAATAAGTTTCATAGTAGACGCAGACTAGGAAAAAGAGTAGATTTGTTTCTAGAAAAAAAAAAAAAAGCCCATTTTTATGATCTCTGATCTCACCATTAACTCCTTCTCCAAGAAGCCATTTTCATTGTATACTACCTATCTTTCGAAATACTTAAAGGGGTTTTCCCATCTCAGTGTTTTGGCTTCTGCCAACAGAAGACGGAGACCTGGCAGACAGTGTCTGGCTGAGAACGCCTGTGAGCGTTTTGTGGTCTCCACCGCGAAACCGAGTTATTTTAACCTGATACAAAGTCCTACATGTCCGAGTTTGTGTCCGGCTAAAAAAAAGGTTTCACCGCAAAGAGCACAAAACCCTACAGGTTTCCATCTACTGTCCAGTTTCTTGGGCAGGAAACAGAAAGCTGCAAAACGGAGATCGGGTGCTGGTGTGAACCCGCCCTCAAGTGTGTGAGTGGATGTTTTATAAGTGTGGCCTTTTTCTGTTATATTTTCTGCTCTAATTCTGCCTCTGAACAGCAAACAAAAAAAAAATAAAAAATCTCCCCTATAGCACCTTCCTCACACCCTTTACTGAAAGGAATTGTACTATTATGAACACTGATGTGACATGTATTAAGTGACTAGATTGATTAGAAAAATAATTATAATACATGAACAAAACCAAACATAAACAAACTAGGTATCCCCACATTCCAAAATGTCTAAACTACAAGAATATAAAAGTATTTTTCACATACAAGAACGTTATAACATGAACAAAACAGGCAGGTGTATTTTTGCCATTTAGCCTTCCAAAAAATGTAAATAAAAAGCAAACAAATCATCTGATATTACAAAAAATTGTACACATAAAAGGTACAATTGGCCCTGCATTATACAGTCCTATACCTGAAAATATAAAAAGTTATGGGTGTCAGAAAATGGCAATTTTTTATTCAAAGTGTTGGATTTTTTAGGTGTTAAAACATAACTGCAGCTCTATAAATTTATTTTCATAATATCCAGCGATTAAAACTTTTGTTCAGATAATCTTTCAAGAACTAGAAAAAATGAAACTGAAAATTCTGATAAATTCTGAAAAAAAATTCTTAGAAAGAATCACAGACTTTAGAAGAAATGTGAAAGTTATTTTGATTCCTATTCAACTGGATGCAAAATCTATGCACCAGAAGACATGCTTGAGATCCTCTATGAGTGGGTCATACTCATGTGGTTCATGCTCTTTTTGGCATTTCCTACCATAGTCTTATTTCTTTTCTTCCTAGCTGCTATGGATTCCTAGTATTCTTCTCAGCATATGTGTGTCTCCTTCTGTAATATATTATTGTTTATTATCCTATATCTTTATTACCATGCTTCTGTAACACTGAAATTTTGCCACGGTGGGACTATTAAAGGATTATATTATCTTATCTTAAAGGGATTCTACCACTAAAACACTTTTTTTTCTAGTTACCACGTCGGAATAGCCTTTAAAAAGGCTATTCGTCTCTTACCTGTGGAAGTGCTCTCCGCCGCGCCGTTCGTTCAAAATACCGGTTTGTACCGGTATGCTAATGAGTTCTCTCGCAGCGATGGGGGCGTCCCCATCGCAGGAGCAGCGATGGGGGCGTCCCCATCGCAGGAGCAGCGATGGGGGCGTCCCCATTGCAGCTCGAAAACTCACCGCAGCGCCGCCTCTCTGGTCTTCGGTGTCCTCCCTTTGCTTCTTCAGCGTACTGTCGGACGCCTGCGCAGTACGCTCTGTTCGACGAAGATTGCCGAACGTACTGCACATGCGCGAAATTGCGATCCCAGCCATAGTGCGGGAATCGAACTTTCGCGCATGCGCAGTACGTTCAGCAATCTTCGCCGAACAGAGAGCATACTGCGCAGGCGTCCGACAGACGCTGAAGAGGCAAGGGGAGGACACCGAAGACCAGAGAGGCGGCGCTGCGGTGAGTTTTCGAGCTGCAATCGGGACGCCCCCATCGCTGCTCCTGCGATGGGGACGCCCCCATCGCTGCGAGAGAACTCATTAGCATACCGGTACAAACCGGTATTTTGAACGAACGGCGCGGCGGAGAGCACTTCTACAGGTAAGAGATGAATAGCCTTTTTAAAGGCTATTCCGACGTGGTAACTAGAAAAAAAAGTGTTTTAGTGGTAGAATCCCTTTAACATATAAAGATACTCTACTTACATGACGTGCAAATTATCACAACGCAGTTCTGCTGAGGGTCCTAGACAAACGAATCACAACAAAACACTTCTTCAATTGGAAGCATAGTAGATATATAAACCTCAAAGATTCAACCCTCAAGGCATTGATCAATGATCTACACATTCTGCCATTTTTGTAGATAACTATTAAAATTAATAAGGTGGAATTTTTAACTGTAAAGTATAACTATGAGTAGTATAAATAGTCATACAGTGTATAGACTACTCACTTTTGAAGTTAAATCTGATCTGCTAAACTGAATAAAATACATCACTATTATTGACTACCTTCTTAGTAAATCTATAACAGAACACATCTTTATGCCTTAATTAGTTTCTGCTCCTTTTTCCTTTGCCCCCACCCCTTTTTGGTCCTCTAGAGAGATATAGATTTATTAGCATCTTAATGCAAGGCATCTCTAAACATGAAAAGCGACTAAGTGTATAGATGCTTTAAAATCTGATAATAGCATAAATGACCATGAATATGCACAAAGATACCAGCTAAGAATAGATATGCATCATTTGAAAACATGTATGGACAGGCATACTAGCATCCTATAATTGAATGAATAAGTATGGGAGTAGGTGCGACAGTTTCTGATTGTATTATGAGCAGCTAAGTCCATGAGCATTATGTCAAGATGCCAGAAGACACACCAGATCATATTGCTCATGAGGTATGTCAGTCAGTCAGTACAGCTACATGCGCCTCTGAGGACACCAAGGATGGGCTAAAAATTTGGGTGGCTAGGGGGGTTGTTTTGGATGGTGGGATAAACATATCATTTATAGTAAGGAGATGGAGACCTAGATGTAATTGGTGTTGCTATGGCTCAGGTATAGCGATGACATTCAAAATGGTAGTTTCGATTAGCACACTCCCAAAGGAATGAATGGATGTAGCCGGCACGCAGTCGAGGCTGGCGTCCTGCTGCTTAACCCCCGCACCGGCCGCTCCCATTCATTCCTATGGGAGTGTGCTATTTGAAACTACCGTTTCAAATAGTACTTGCTCATCTCTATTCAGGATCAATCCTCCAGAAGGCACAAGAATTTGTTTGGTCACAAGAAAGCCCGAGTCGTTTGCTTCATAAGAAACAAAGATGAGATGAATCTCTAATGCATATTATGATCATTTCAACAACCAAGTAATTGATATTTTAGATTTTTAAGATCTTACCGGGGTATTGTAAATTTAGACTTTGATCTGAGAAGACTAATTAACATCTACCACCGATGACCTTTTAGAGTGGAAGGAAACTGAGTGATCATCTTGTGCACAGTCATCTGTCCCCCATGATTAACACAGGAGTATAGTTTAATAGTAATAACCTCCATGGCATCTTCAAGTGTGGTTCCTGCTAGTCGTGTCAATATTTTAATAAAAGTATTAAATTTAGTAGCGTTACAACAGGCAGGTTGTAGAAAAATTGGGAATTTATTAATTGTTGCACCATGGAAGTAATCTATTTAGCCACATGTCCGTGCCTGCTGAAATATGTTGGAAAAAGCAAAAAGGAATTTGGATGATGAATGCTAGGTCATGTAGTAAAGATGCTATTGCAAGAATATTGTCTCCTAGGTAAACACATGTGGAAGACACACTGAGAGTCTAACCTTTCAGGATATTGAAAAAGTCCATCCATCGATTCAGAGGGGCAACTGGGACCTTAAGATTCTCCATGTAAAATCTCAGTGGACTTTTAGGCTACAGTGTTGCAAAACCCTGGGCCTAAATGACAATATTTCTTTTACATAATTTATCTAAGTATGTGATATGTTAGGGAATCTTAATATTTGATTCACCTGTTGGGCCTTTATAACGTTTATCATTTTTACCAGGCTTACCTGTTTCACCACTGTTTCAGACTTTTTCAGTGGATCAAAACCACTTTTGTAATGGGGTGCTGCTACTGGTAGAATATGGGTGGGCTGTATTCTGCGATTGTTTTTGGGCAATATATCTGGTATTGTGAAGACACTGCAACAAAAATGAAGAGAGATATAAATCTTCTTTATATTTATTATTCTAATTAATTATATTTATATCTTTGCCTGAAAAAAAGCTTGTAAAACAAACACAAAAACTGCAAGGTTTTTTCTAAGGAATTCAAGTTTTTTTTTTACACTTTAGTTTTGTGTATTGAAAGTCTATTGGCACTGTACAAACTGATTTACATTGTTGGTACTATGTTTGCAAGGTTTGTGCTACTGTATATATGTAACACAGGTGTTGCACCTTAGTTGAGCTGTTCCATTGGGCATTGGAAGCTAAGAACAGCTGGTTTATTTTATCCAGTTTAAGGACACAATCTGATAAGGGGGGAGTGGAGAGAGTGGGATATATACATTCAAACCATAGCGCAGGCTTCTCAAAGCACCCTGCACCTACAGTGAACTTCTAAGTAAGACCTGTACATCCATCATTATAGAATTGTTGTTCTGCACCACCATCCAGGAAAGTTGTGTAAAGTATTTCCTTACATCCACATGTCTCCTAAGTTATTTTCATGCATCTACCATAATGGGCACTCTGGCTCAGACGGGCAATAGACCATTAGATCATGCCTTGGGGGAAGACACTCAATACCAGTAGGTACACTGCATGCTCCCTCAGCTCTGCACTAGAACTGGAGAAGAGCTGAGGAATTAGTATGCAAGCCAGCATGACCATTGCTGTTTAAACAACTACGAACCTAGCCTTCTGATTCCCACTAATGGGTATATTCCTATATATTTCATGGTATGTGACCAATTCCTGTCATCCTAAAACATCTAATGTTACCTCTGTTGTCTCTGTAGTTTTAACCTTTACTAACTTTATTATGGTTCAAGCCCTGCAAGTCTTTTTTTCTGTGCATAGTCTTCTTAGCCCATGTGTTTATTCTAATTGATCAATTGCTTTACAAACTAGTTTAGCACTACATCTAAACATATTCATTCTAGAAATGTAGATGTTGTATTTGGGAGCACAAGTGCAGTGGTTAGACACATGGCAGTTCAACTCTGTGGCAATTCATTTACAAGTGTTCTGCAGTTAGGCTAGAAGATTCGAAGATTCACCTCCTGTCGCCTCCAGCTCAAGAACATCCACTGAATCCGCTCCTTCCTCACCCTGGAAACTACCAAGATGCTCGTCCAGGCCCTCATAATCTCCCACTTAGACTACTGCAACACCCTTCTCCATGCACTCCCAGCTAACACCCTCACCCCCCTCCAGTCCACCCTAAACTGCGCTGCTCGCTTAATCCACCTCACCCCCCGATCCTCATCGGCTGTTCCCCTCTGCCAGTCCCTCAACTGGCTACCTATAGCCCAGCGAATTGAGTTCAAGCTACTAACGTTAACATACAAAGCGATCCACAACCTGTCCCCTCCATATATCTCTGACCTAATCTCCCGCTACCTGCCCACACGTAACCTCAGATCCTCCAATGACCTCCTAATCCGCTCTGCTCTCATCCGCTCCTCACACAACAGCCTCCAAGATCTCTCCCGTGCATCCCCCATACTCTGGAACTCCTTACCAAGACACATAAGACTGACCCCCACAATCACAGGCTTCAAGAAGGCCCTGAAGACTCACCTATTCAGGAAGGCCTACAACCTCCAATAACACTATCACCACACTGCCATCTGTACAGTCTCCCCCTCTCCTTCTGTCTCTACCCCCTTCCCTCATAGATTGTAAGCCCTCGCGGGACAGGCCCTCCACCCCACTGTGCCAGCCGATCACTGTTAGTATTATATCTACCTGTATATTTTGTGTATTGTATGTAAACCCCAAATGTAAAGCACCATGGAATTAATGGTGTTATATAAATAAATAATAATAATAATAATAATAATAATAATAATAATAATAATAATAATAATTCACTAGCGGCTAAATCCTCTACATGTGTAACGTTTAAGGAGGGAAAGTTTAAACTCCTGAAGCAATCCCACAATAACCTCAGTCTGTTGGAGGCAGAACTTAGCTAAGGGTATGCTTTACCATGTGTTCTGGGACTTCCCGCTGGTAAGAGGTTTCTGGACTGGGGTCAAGGACATCACAATTGATCTTTTTCTACAGGAAGTCCCCCTTGACCCTTTCACCCATCTACTTAACCTCCCACCAAGGCAGATGGGTACAAAATCCTCTAAACTCTTTCTCTACCTCAACGGCTAAGTCCCTAATAGCTCTTTGGTGGAAGTCCACCTACCTCCCGTCCAGTACTAGTCTTGCTTGTGTCAAAGATATTTGAAATTTGGAATATGTGACAGCCAATATGAACAATACTGTAGCTGCTTTTGACTCAGTTTGGTCCCCATGGGATACTTACACTACCCCTCAAGGTCTCTGATCCCTCCCCCTACATTACTCTCCCTTATGCGTTTCCCATTTCTCTCTATGCCAGATTCTTGCATATTATTTTTTCATGTTTTATTTGTGCCTTCGTTTGTACAATTGTTGTATTTTGTTTATTACATTGAAAATATCTTAATAAATATTACAGTGGGGGAAAAAGACAGGGCAGAAGACAGCACAGCAGAATAATCCTACCAAAAAACATGAACATTTCTTAAAATCAACATGTTTTCTTCATTTCTCTTAATTCCATTCATTGCCTTTTTTCAAGCGTACCTCCCATTCCTACCACCTGTGATATCTATTCACATCAGTCCCTCTCTCCTTCCCTCACCAATGTGTTGTTCCCATTCTCTTTTCCTCTTCATCAACTACACTAAAACCACATTGTTCTTCCATGCTTCAAATTAGACGCTCTCACAAATCATCTACTGTCTCCTCCATCTACTGTCTCCTCCATCTACTGTCTCCTCCATCTACTATCTCCTCCATCTACTGTCTCTCTCCAGCTATTGTCTCTCTCCATTCTCTTGCTCTCTAAACCCTAGTCCTCCTTCTTCTGCTAAACTACCTGTCTAGTTAAGAAATTCTACTATCATTATTAATATTCACTGTCTACCTTGTCTTTCTCCTCCATCTGTCTCTTTTTCTTATTCTCATTCAGTCTGCAACAAAATTGACATTATTCATGATCTCTTCATTTCAAAATCTTTTAACCTGCTATCTATCCCAGAAACCTCACAGGAGGGAGTAACAAAAAGAAAGAAAAATATAACTTAAACCAAATTAAATATAATACCAATTTACTATCAGGGGATGAGGGGGTGAAGTATTCAACCAACTTAAACTGTGTATCCTTCTAAATGCTTCCTCTTCAACTAGGAGCCAGCAGAATACTCCGATATAGGAATCACCAAACTATGAAAAGGTGATGGACTGTTCCAATGTCTGGACTGTTCTTATCATTGCTGCAGCCATTAGTAATTCTGCATTGCATTCTGTTATTTAGGAGTACAAACTGTCACCTGGACTATGATGGCATATGTGTGCTGACTATCATCTGTGGGTCACTATCTTTACCCTGTGCTATTCCCTATAGTGTATTATACCCACCAGGCCTGGCATATAGTCCATTCCCACCACTAGGGGGGTTTAATACTATAGCATGTATCTGTGCATAGTCATGTGAATCACTGAAATACTTTTCTGTTTGCATTTTATCATGTTTGTCCTGTTTACCCTTCCCATAATTAATTGGTTAAGTAGTTTTACCCCCAACATTTGTGAGTGTAATACTGAGCTTACGTGGGGGTTTGCCGAATAGACCCCTTTCAGAATTCCTACAGAGCTCCTAGCAAGATTTGGGTGGAGGCACTGCGCCATAGTGAGGTGAGAACTACTACACACCCTGCCTACAAATGTCAGCCCAAAGAGGTGTTACATACCAAATAAGCCCACTTAGCTCTTGTGTAAGCTCTCAGAGCAGGACACTCACTCCTAATGTTTGATATGTTAATTTGTTGTTACTAGAGATGAGCGAACAGTGTTCTATCGAACTCATGTTCGATCGGATATTAGGCTGTTCGGCATGTTCGAATCGAATCGAACACCGCGTGGTAAAGTGCGCCATTACTCGATTCCCCTCCCACCTTCCCTGGCGCCTTTTTTGCTCCAATAACAGCGCTGGGTAGGTGGGACAGGAACTACGACACCGGTGACGTTGAAAAAAGTAGGCAAAACCCATTGGCTGCCGAAAACATGTGACCTCTAATTTAAAAGAACAGCGACGCCCAGCTTCGCGTCATTCTGAGCTTGCAATTCACCGAGGACGGAGGTTTCCGTCCAGCTAGCTAGGGCTTAGATTCTGGGTAGGCAGGGACAGGCTAGGATAGGAAGGAGAAGACAACCAACAGCTCTTGTAAGAGCTAAATTCCAGGGAGAAGCTTGTCAGTGTAACGTGGCACTGACGGGCTCAATCGCCGCAACCCAGCTTTCCCAGGATCCTGAATGGAATACACTGTCAGTGTATTCCCGTATACCCGATATATACCCCGATACCCGTTCCAACGGTGTGCCCCCCCACCTTCACCCCAGAAATACCCTGCAAGTCCCCTAGCAATAGAATTGGGGCTATATACACCCACAATTTTTACTACTGGTATACAGTGCCATTGTCTGACTGGGAATTCAAAGAATATATTGGGAATACAAATACCCTCATTTCTTGCTACTGCCATATAGTGCCAGTTTCTGACTGGTAATTCAAAGAATATATTGGGGTTACGTGCACCCACAATTTTTACTACTGGTATACAGTGCCATTGTCTGACTGGGAATTCAAAGAATATATTGGGAATACAAATACCCTCATTTCTTGCTACTGCCATATAGTGCCAGTGTCTGACTGGGAATTCAAAGAATATATTGGGGTTACGTGCACCCACAATTTTTACTACTGGTATACAGTGCCATTGTCTGACTGGGAATTCAAAGAGTATATTGGGAATACAAATACCCTCATTTCTTGCTACTGCCATATAGTGCCAGTTTCTGACTGGGAATTCAAAGAATATATTGGGGTTACGTGCACCCACAATTTTTACTACTGGTATACAGTGCCATTGTCTGACTGGGAATTCAAAGAATATATTGGGGTTATAAATACCCTCATTTCTTGCTACTGCCATATAGTGCCAGTTTCTGACTGGTAATTCAAAGAGTATATTGGGGTTACGTGCACCCACAATTTTTACTACTGGTATACAGTGCCATTGTCTGACTGGGAATTCAAAGAGTATATTGGGAATACAAATACCCTCATTTCTTGCTACTGCCATATAGTGCCAGTGTCTGACTGGGAATTCAAAGAATATATTGGGGTTACGTGCACCCACAATTTTTACTACTGGTATACAGTGCCATTGTCTGACTGGGAATTCAAAGAGTATATTGGGAATACAAATACCCTCATTTCTTGCTACTGCCATATAGTGCCAGTTTCTGACTGGGAATTCAAAGAATATATTGGGGTTACGTGCACCCACAATTTTTACTACTGGTATACAGTGCCATTGTCTGACTGGGAATTCAAAGAATATATTGGGGTTATAAATACCCTCATTTCTTGCTACTGCCATATAGTGCCAGTTTCTGACTGGTAATTCAAAGAATATATTGGGGTTACGTGCACCCACAATTTTTACTACTGGTATACAGTGCCATTGTCTGACTGGGAATTCAAAGAGTATATTGGGAATACAAATACCCTCATTTCTTGCTACTGCCATATAGTGCCAGTGTCTGACTGGGAATTCAAAGAATATATTGGGGTTACGTGCACCCACAATTTTTACTACTGGTATACAGTGCCATTGTCTGACTGGGAATTCAAAGAGTATATTGGGAATACAAATACCCTCATTTCTTGCTACTGCCATATAGTGCCAGTTTCTGACTGGGAATTCAAAGAATATATTGGGGTTACGTGCACCCACAATTTTTACTACTGGTATACAGTGCCATTGTCTGACTGGGAATTCAAAGAGTATATTGGGAATACAAATACCCTCATTTCTTGCTACTGCCATATAGTGCCAGTTTCTGACTGGGAATTCAAAGAATATATTGGGGTTACGTGCACCCACAATTTTTACTACTGGTATACAGTGCCATTGTCTGACTGGGAATTCAAAGAATATATTGGGGTTATAAATACCCTCATTTCTTGCTACTGCCATATAGTGCCAGTTTCTGACTGGTAATTCAAAGAATATATTGGGGTTACGTGCACCCACAATTTTTACTACTGGTATACAGTGCCATTGTCTGACTGGGAATTCAAAGAGTATATTGGGAATACAAATACCCTCATTTCTTGCTACTGCCATATAGTGCCAGTGTCTGACTGGGAATTCAAAGAATATATTGGGGTTACGTGCACCCACAATTTTTACTACTGGTATACAGTGCCATTGTCTGACTGGGAATTCAAAGAGTATATTGGGAATACAAATACCCTCATTTCTTGCTACTGCCATATAGTGCCAGTGTCTGACTGGGAATTCAAAGAATATATTGGGGTTACGTGCACCCACAATTTTTACTACTGGTATACAGTGCCATTGTCTGACTGGGAATTCAAAGAATATATTGGGGTTATAAATACCCTCATTTCTTGCTACTGCCATATAGTGCCAGTTTCTGACTGGTAATTCAAAGAATATATTGGGGTTACGTGCACCCACAATTTTTACTACTGGTATACAGTGCCATTGTCTGACTGGGAATTCAAAGAGTATATTGGGAATACAAATACCCTCATTTCTTGCTACTGCCATATAGTGCCAGTGTCTGACTGGGAATTCAAAGAATATATTGGGGTTACGTGCACCCACAATTTTTACTACTGGTATACAGTGCCATTGTCTGACTGGGAATTCAAAGAGTATATTGGGAATACAAATACCCTCATTTCTTGCTACTGCCATATAGTGCCAGTTTCTGACTGGGAATTCAAAGAATATATTGGGGTTACGTGCACCCACAATTTTTACTACTGGTATACAGTGCCATTGTCTGACTGGGAATTCAAAGAATATATTGGGGTTATAAATACCCTCATTTCTTGCTACTGCCATATAGTGCCAGTTTCTGACTGGGAATTCAAAGAATATATTGGGGTTACGTGCACCCACAATTTTTACTACTGGTATACAGTGCCATTGTCTGACTGGGAATTCAAAGAATATATTGGGGTTATAAATACCCTCATTTCTTGCTACTGCCATATAGTGCCAGTTTCTGACTGGTAATTCAAAGAATATATTGGGGTTACGTGCACCCACAATTTTTACTACTGGTATACAGTGCCATTGTCTGACTGGGAATTCAAAGAATATATTGGGAATACAAATACCCTCATTTCTTGCTACTGCCATATAGTGCCAGTGTCTGACTGGGAATTCAAAGAATATATTGGGGTTACGTGCACCCACAATTTTTACTACTGGTATACAGTGCCATTGTCTGACTGGGAATTCAAAGAGTATATTGGGAATACAAATACCCTCATTTCTTGCTACTGCCATATAGTGCCAGTTTCTGACTGGGAATTCAAAGAATATATTGGGGTTACGTGCACCCACAATTTTTACTACTGGTATACAGTGCCAATTTCTAACTAGGAATTCAAAATGCGCAAGGCTCCCGGAAAGGGACGTGGACGAGGCCGTGGGCGAGGTCGGGGGAATGGTTCTGGGGAGCAAGGTAGCAGTGAAGCCACAGGGCGTCCCGTGCCTACTCCTGTGGGGCAGCAAGCATTGCGCCACTCCACAGTGCCAGGGTTGCTTGCCACATTAACTAAACTGCAGGGTACAAACCTTAGTAGGCCCGAGAACCAGGAACAGGTCTTGCAATGGCTGTCAGAGAACGCTTACAGCACATTGTCCAGCAGCCAGTCAGACTCTGCCTCCTCTCCTCCTATTACCCAACAGTCTTGTCTTCCTTCCTCCCAAAATTCCGAAGCTTTACAGAACAATAACCCAAACTGTCCCTGCTCCCCAGAGCTGTTCTCCGCTCCTTTCATTGTCCCTCAACCTGCCTCTCCACGTCACGATTCCACGAACCTAACAGAGGAGCATCTGTATCCAGATGCTCAAACACTAGAGTCTCCTCCATCTCCGTTCGATTTGGTGGTGGATGACCAGCAACCCACCCTCATCGACGATGATGTGACGCAGTTGCCGTCAGGGCATCCAGTTGACCGGCGCATTGTGCGGGAGGAGGAGATGAGACAGGAGTTGGAAGAGGAAGTGGTGGATGATGAGGACACTGACCCGACCTGGACAGGGGGGATGTCAAGCGGGGAAAGTAGTGTGGATGTTGAGGCAGGTGCAGCACCAAAAAGGGTAGCTAGAGGCAGAGGCAGAGGTCAGCAGCTTAGGCGAAGCCAGGCCACACCCGGAATCTCCCAAGATGTTCCAGTTCGTACCCAGCCCCGAAAAACTCCCACCTCGAGGGCACGTTTCTCGAAGGTGTGGAGTTTTTTCAAGGAATGCGCCGAGGACAGATATAGTGTTGTCTGCACAATTTGCCTCTCGAAATTGATTAGGGGCTCTGAGAAGAGCAACCTGTCCACCACTTCAATGCGCCGTCATTTGGAATCCAAGCACTGGAATCAGTGGCAGGCAGCAACGGCAGGACAAAGGCCGACTGCCGTTCACGCCACTGCCACTGCCTCTGCCTCTGCCTCTGCCACTGCCACTGCTGACTGTGCTGGCGATGCACTCCAGAGGACGAGCCAGGACACCACTTCATCTGCCTCCGCCACTTTGTTGACTTCTACCTCATCCTCCCCTGGTCCTGTCTTATCTCCTTCTCCTGCACCATCAAAGGCACCATCAGGCGTTTCTTTACAACAACCCACCATCTCTCAGACATTGGAGCGGCGGCAGAAATACACTGCTAACCACCCACACGCGCAAGCCTTGAACGCCAACATCGCTAAACTGCTGGCCCAGGAGATGTTGGCGTTCCGGCTTGTTGAAACTCCCGCCTTCCTGGACCTGATGGCAACTGCGGCACCTCGCTATGCCGTCCCTAGCCGTCACTACTTCTCCCGGTGTGCCGTCCCCGCCTTGCACCAGCACGTGTCACTCAACATCAGGCGGGCCCTTAGTTCCGCGCTTTGCACAAAGGTCCACTTGACCACCGACGCGTGGACAAGTGCATGCGGACAGGGACGCTACATTTCACTGACGGCACACTGGGTGAATGTAGTTGAGGCTGGGACTGCTTCCCAAACTGGCCCGGTGTACCTCGTCTCCCCGCCTAACATTCCTGGCAGGGACACGAGAAGAACACCCCCCTCCTCCTCCTCCTCCTCTACCGCCTCCTCCTCCGCCACCGCCTCCTCCTCCGCCACCGCCTCCTCCTCCGCTGTTAGATTGACCCCAGCTACGAGTTGGAAACGTTGCAGCACTGGCGTTGGTAGACGTCAGCAGGCTGTGCTGAAGCTGATCAGCTTGGGGGACAGACAGCACACTGCCTCCGAGGTGAGGGATGCCCTCCTCGATGAGACGGCAATATGGTTTGAGCCGCTGCACCTGGGCCCAGGCATGGTCGTTTGTGATAACGGCCGGAACCTGGTAGCAGCTCTGGAGCTTGCCGGACTCCAACATGTTCCATGCCTGGCCCACGTCTTCAACCTAGTGGTGCAACGTTTCCTAAAGAGCTACCCCAATGTTCCAGAGCTACTGGTGAAAGTGCGGCGCATGTGCGCCCACTTTCGCAAGTCGACAGTAGCCGCTGCTAGCTTAAAATCTCTCCAGCAACGCCTGCATGTGCCACAACACCGGCTTTTGTGCGACGTCCCCACACGCTGGAACTCAACGTTTCAGATGTTGAATAGAGTGGTTGAGCAGCAGAGACCTTTGATGGAATACCAGCTACAAAACCCTAGGGTGCCACAAAGTCAGCTGCCTCAGTTTCACATCCATGAGTGGCCATGGATGAGAGACCTTTGTGACATCCTACGGGTCTTTGAGGAGTCCACAAGGAGGGTGAGCTCTGAGGATGCGATGGTGAGCCTTACAATCCCGCTCTTGTGTGTTCTGAGAGAATCCCTGATTGACATCAGGGATAACTCAGATCACACAGAGGAGTTAGGGATAGCATCCGATCCGTCACAGCTGGAGAGTAGGTCCACACATCTGTCCGCTTCACTGCGTTTAATGGAGGAGGAGGAGGAGGAGGAGGAGGAGGAAGAAGAGTTGTCCGATGATGTGATGGTGATACAGGAGGCTTCCGGGCAACTTCGAATCGTCCCATTGTTGCAGCGCGGATGGGTAGACATGGAGGATGAGGAGGAAATGGAGATTGAACTTTCCGGTGGGGCCAGAGGAGTCATGCCAACTAACACTGTGGCAGACATGGCTGAGTTCATGTTGGGGTGCTTTACAACCGACAAGCGTATTGTCAAAATCATGGAGGACAACCAGTACTGGATCTTTGCTATCCTTGACCCCCGGTATAAAAACAACATCTCGTCTTTTATTCCGGTAGAGGGGAGGGCCAATCGCATCAATGCTTGCCACAGGCAATTGGTGCAGAATATGATGGAGATGTTTCCAGCATGTGACGTTGGCGGCAGGGAGGGCAGTTCCTCCAGTAGGCAACCAAGTTCTCACCGGTCCACACAAACGAGGGGCACACTGTCTAAGGTCTGGGACACCTTGATGGCACCCCCTCGCCAAAGTGCCGCCACGGAGGGTCCTAGTGTCACCAGGCGTGAGAAGTATAGGCGCATGTTGCGGGAATACCTTTCCGACCACAGCCCTGTCCTCTCCGACCCCTCTGCGCCCTACACGTATTGGGTGTCGAAGTTGGACCTGTGGCTTGAACTTGCCCTATATGCCTTGGAGGTGCTGTCCTGTCCTGCCGCCAGCGTCCTATCTGAGAGGGTGTTCAGTGCAGCCGGTGGCATCATCACTGACAAGCGCACCCGTCTGTCAGCTGAGAGTGCCGACCGGCTCACTTTGATAAAAATGAACCACCACTGGGTAGAGCCGTCATTTTTGTGCCCACCTGTGTAAAGCACCCCAACATGAAACTCCATGTCTGTACTCAACCTCTCCAATTCCTCCGCATCCTCATACTCATCCACCATAAGCGTTGCACAATTCTGCTAATACTAGGCTCCCTCCACCCTGATTTCCCCCAACTCTGCTGGTTAGAGGCTCCCTCCACCATGAATTTGCCCAAACTGGGCTGTTTAGAGGCTCCCTCCACCATGAATTGGTCCAAACTGGGGTGGTTAGAGGCTCCCTCCACCATGAATTGGTCCAAACTGGGGTGGTTAGAGGCTCCCTCCACCATTAATTGGTCCAAACTGGGCTGGTTAGAGGCTCCCTCCACAATTAATTGGTCCAAACTGGGCTAATTAGAGGCTCCCTCCACCATGAATTGGTCCAAACTGGGTTTTTTAGAGGCTCCCTCCACCATTAATTGGTCCAAACTGGGCTGGTTAGAGGCTCCCTCCACAATTAATTGGTCCAAACTGGGCTAATTAGAGGCTCCCTCCACCATGAATTGGTCCAAACTGGGTTTTTTAGAGGCTCCCTCCACCATTAATTGGTCCAAACTGGGCTGGTTAGAGGCTCCCTCCACAATTAATTGGTCCAAACTGGGCTAATTAGAGGCTCCCTCCACCATGAATTGGTCCAAACTGGGCTGGTTAGAGGCTCCCTCCACAATTAATTGGTCCAAACTGGGCTAATTAGAGGCTCCCTCCACCATTAATTGGTCCAAACTGGGCTGGTTAGAGGCTCCCTCCACCATTAATTGGTCCAAACTGGGCTGGTTAGAGGCTCCCTCCACCATGAATTTGCCCAAACTGGGGTGGTTAGAGGCTCCCTCCACCATTAATTGGTCCAAACTGGGCTGGTTAGAGGCTCCCTCCACAATTAATTGGTCCAAACTGGGCTAATTAGAGGCTCCCTCCACCATGAATTGGTCCAAACTGGGTTTTTTAGAGGCTCCCTCCACCATGAATTTGCCCAAACTGGGCTGTTTAGAGGCTCCCTCCACCATGAATTGGTCCAAACTGGGCTGGTTAGAGGCTCCCTCCACCATGAATTTCCCAAAACTTGGCTGTTTAGAGGCTCCCTCCACCATTAATTGGTCCAAACTGGGCTGGTTAGAGGCTCCCTCCACCATTAATTGGTCCAAACTGGGCTGGTTAGAGGCTCCCTCCACCATTAATTGGTCCAAACTGGGCTGGTTAGAGGCTCCCTCCACCATTAATTGGTCCAAACTGGGCTGTTTAGAGGCTCCCTCCACCATTAATTGGTCCAAACTGGGCTGGTTAGAGGCTCCCTCCACCATGAATTTGCCCAAACTGGGCTGTTTAGAGGCTCCCTCCACCATGAATTGGTCCAAACTGGGCTGGTTAGAGGCTCCCTCCACCATGAATTTCCCAAAACTTGGCTGTTTAGAGGCTCCCTCCACCATTAATTGGTCCAAACTGGGCTGGTTAGAGGCTCCCTCCACCATGAATTGGTCCAAACTGGGGTTTTTAGAGGCTCCCTCCACCATGAATTGGTCCAAACTGGGGTTTTTAGAGTCTCCCTCCACCATGAATTGGTCCAAACTGGGGTTTTTAGAGTCTCCCTCCACCATGAATTGGTCCAAACTGGGGTTTTTAGAGGCTCCCTCCACCATGAATTTGCCCAAACTCTGCTGGTTAGAGGCTCAATCCACCCTGATTTTCAAAACAAATGTTGGTGCCAACCTCAACTTACTACAAGGGCCAAATTCACTGCTGGTGACAAGCTCTCCTCACTGCAAGTGCCAAATACACATGTTTCAAGGTGTTTTCCTACTGTCAGAGAGGTGGTATTGAGTGTGTAAAGTGTGTAGTTGTTAGGCTGTGATGTTGGGGTAATAGAGGGTCTTTGGTGTGTTAGATGCCCCCAGACATGCTTCCCCTGCTGTCCCAGTGTCATTCCAGAGGTGTTGGCATCATTTCCTGGGGTGTCATAGTGGACTTGGTGACCCTCCAGACACGGATTTGGGTTTCCCCCTTAACGAGTATCTGTTCCCCATAGACTATAATGGGGTTCGAAACCCGTTCGAACACACGAACATTGAGCGGCTGTTCGAATCGAATTTCGAACCTCGAACATTTTAGTGTTCGCTCATCTCTAGTTGTTACATTGTTATGTCAAATATTGACTGTTTATATACTCTCTGATTTGTAAAGTGCTTGAAAATACATTGGAACTATATAAATAAAATTATTATTATGCAATAGGGGCAACACGGTGGCTCAGTGGTTAGCACTTCCAGCTTGCAGCACTGGAGTCCTGGGTTCAAATTCTGCCAGGAACAACATCTGCAAGGAGTTTGTATGTTCTCCCTGTGTTCACGTGGATTTCCTTCAATACTTCAATGACATACTGATAGGAAAAAATGTACATTGTGATCCATATATGGGGCTTGCAATCTACGTAAAGAATAAAAAAATTATTATAAAATGAATCAGATCCATTACAAAACTATGCACAAAAAGAAAATAGAAAAATCTCTGAAGAACGTGTTGCCTTTGAATAGATAAAACATGACATTAACTTCTACATACGTAAAGTGAAGCACCTTGAACATTGTTTCCTTAAGCTCAGTGATTTTGTTTTACTGATTTATTATACAATATTTCTTTACAATAGTTAGAGCTCAATTTTTCTGATACAAAGCTCTTAGTTTCCTGCACAGACGCATAGTATATAGATAATGATTGCCTGCAGTCACAACCAGAGGGAGCTTAGGATCTTACTGAATAACTGTTTTATACTGAATTACATAATAAAACAGAATGCAGACCCCAAAAATGTATCTATTAACCCCTTTCTGTCTGTGACATTTTTCAATTTTGTTTTTTGACTCCACACCTTCCAAACCCTGTAACTTTTTTATTTTTCCGTTGACAGAGCCATATGAGGGCTTAATGATTGCAGACCAAATTGTTCTTCATGATGGTACTATTTATTATCCTGTAACGTACTGAGAAGCTGGAATAAAATTCAGAATAGAAGAAAAGAGCATTTATGTGACTTTCTTATGAGCTTTGTTGTTAATGCATTCACTCTGCAGCCAAAATGACATGTCACCTCTATTCTGTATTTCGGTACAATTCTGGGGATCCAAATTTATATAGTTTTAATTACTTTTTAACCCATTAAAAAATCTAAAACTTAGCAAAAAAATTTAGTTTTTTTTCTTAAAGTCACCATATTCCGACAGGTATCCTTTTTTTCATTTTCATGTACGGGGATGTACAAGGCGTCTTTTTTTGCGGGGTCAGGTGTACTTTTTAGTTATGCCATATATAATAATATATAATAGGGAACATCTATTGCTTTAATCAATCTTTATTGAAATTTTCATCAGAGGTGAAACAGCAAAAAAACATCAGTTTGGTACTTTTGATTATTTTTCCCTCTACAGCGTTCATTATATGGAAATAATTATTTTATACGTTTTTTGGAGCGTTTTAAATATTAAATGTGTAAAAGTGTCAGTGCAGTATGTGGTTAAAGTGGGAGGTTTTTTTCTGATTTTAAAGCATTATGTATGTCCTGCCTGAAACTAAAATCCACTCTGAACAGAGTATCGCCCTTTCCACTCCAAACTCCACTATTAAAAACCATAGTTAAACACTCTTTAGGCCCTAAAGATATATCCAGGAATCCATAGGACAGAACAACAACCCTGATACACAAACAATTCTCCTGATGCCTGCTCCCATTCTGGTCATGTCCAAAACATCCTTGCACATATTTGCATATCTCATGGGATTGATAGACAATCAAGACCTCTTGGTTTCAAATTCAACATATCTTCATCCTTACTTGTGGCTAACTACCCGTATTTCCCCAAAAGTAAGACAGTGTCCTACATTCTTTTTACCCCCAAAAGTCCCACTATGTCTTACTTTCGGGGTATGTCTTATATTAGAAAAAAAATGACAGGGGTTGATGGATTGAAGCGGCGGCACGTGAGGAGTTAAGCGGCGGCCGCCGGCCCCTTCCATACATTGCAATGGGAGTGTGCTATTCAAATAGTATTCGTTCATCTCTAACTTCAATTGTAACTTCTTACAATTGAAGTTAGAGATGTGCGAATACTATTTGAATAGCGCGCTCCCATTGCAATGTATGGAAGCGGCAGGCAGACTTTGCCGACGACCGCCGCTTAAAGGGATTCTACCATTAAAAGAAGTTCTTTCCTCTGACCACGTCGGAATAGCCGTAAAAAAGGCTATTCGTCTCCTACCTTTTGCCATAGCCAGCGCCGCCTTCTTCCTGAGCTGCGTCTGCCCCTTCTGTGTTGTCTTCTTTGGGCGTTATGGATGACGCATGCGCAGTCGGCTCTGGCTGCGAGAGCCTGTTAGAGCCGACTGCGCATGCGTCATCCATGAGGCCCAAAGAAGACAACACAGAAGGGATGGACGCAGCTCAGGAAGAAGGCGGCGCTGGCTATGGCAAAAGGTAGGAGACGAATAGCCTTTTTTAAGGCTATTCCGACGTGAGGAAAGAACTTCTTTTAATGGTAGAAACCCTTTAACTCCTCGCGTGCCGAGCGCTTCCATTCATTTCAATGGAAGCGTGCCATTGAAATGAATAGAAGCGGCTGGCACGCAGGGGGTTAAGCGGCTGCCGGCAAAGTCGGCGTGCCGCCGCTTTCAATCACATATAAGGCACACCGGACAGCGCTGCGCCTTATAGTCCAGTGCGCCTTATATATGAACCTGGACAGGACTATAAGGCGCTCATGGGTAATGTGCCTTATAGTCCTGCCTAGGTTCATATATAAGGCGCACCGGACTATAAGGTGCACTGAACTATAAGGTGCAGCGCTGTCCGGCGCCTTATGTTTACTACGGTATGTCTTACTTTTACTTTTAGACATTTACTATGTCTTACTTTCGGGGTACGTCTTACATTAGCTTACCCTCCAAAAGTCCCACTACGTCTTACTATCGGGGGTGTCTTACTATCGGGGAAACACTAGTACCCCTTTCCCTATCTATCACATTTCTAAAGCTCTGGCCTATGCCCCCTAAAGACATTCCTAAACAACTGGTTTCAACTGCTATTAGTGACTAAAGCTCTCATCCCCCTGTATTGGGCCTCTGTCTCTTCACCCCATATTCCACATCTACTGTCCTAACTTTTGTGCATAGAAGAGCTTTTGCACCTTGAATTGCGCTCTTACCACAAATACAAATCATGGATGCCATGGAATACCTTCATCAGAAAACAAACCTGGATGCATTTGTGAGTAGATCTTTCTTAATGAAAATTATTTTAATCCTGTTTCATAAACTTATAGCCCTTCAATTAACATAATACTCTATTGGATTGAGCCCCTGCTGCCAAGGAGTATTAGTATTAGAACCATGTTTGAGTTTTCTGATTCAGTGCTATATTGTTCATAGACTCTCACGATCCTATTGTGGATACCATTGCCATATGTTCTATTGATATAACTTATTTGTTCTATTTACTTACTATGAAAATTTAATAGAAAGATATTTGAAAAGGAGAATCATTTGTCCTTCAAAAACTAAGCTCTCATCTTTGAACAGAAAAATAAAAGTAAAAACAAAGATTAAGAAATGGTTGCAGTGGGAAGGGGTAAAATACATTATATGCATGTTAAGTATCAAGGAATCAAAGTATCAAAGGTTCTATTGCCAAACACACTCAACAGGATAGGGGAATGATGTCAAGTAACTAGAAGCCTGCTGGGGGTCCAATATGTCAGGAAAATGGGAGACCAAAGTTCCCCTGTATGATCCATGCGAATGGAGCTCTGGTGTGCTTGCCTGATCAGTGGTCCATTTCATTCTATGGGGTTACTGATAATAAACCTCCCTATACTCTTCATGTCTAGGTCTTTAAACATTACAACCATCCATTCTTCATTCCTAATAGCATACCCACCCCTATATCAGTCATTTCAGGACGCAAAGTATATTCCAGTGCCCTGAAATGGTCTTAATGGTTGTCATACTGTCAAACAATATATTTACTTGGGGAAACATTGACACAAAACAAATAAATATATAAAACAAAATAAAAAAGCACACATATATACACCGCCTGTACAATTATTAGGCAATTACTGTTTCTCAAGACAGTTTTATTGTTAACTGGGTACACCATTATAGTTGAATCGAAAACTTTGCTTTGCATCAAAATTGAATGTTTAACAAAGAATAATGCGCTTCTTTCAAGTGAGGGTTTTGCTTTTGTCAGTTTAAAATACTAAATACTATATTTTCTGAAATATTATTGTGTAAAATTACAAGTAAACAAGATTACATGTTTTTCACTTAAAACTTAATAAACAAGTAGGTTGACTAAAAAATACCAAGTGATAGTTAAAATGTAAGAATGTATATTCATCAAATAGAGAGCATGCACACCAAATTTCCCAACATGCTGGAATTGGGGCAGGCTTGATTCTTGTATAGTATATATAGTATAATTATTAACAAGTTTTTGAGTTAATGGGGAAGGGGGAGTCTGTCAGTGATGCATTGCAGTATTGCTGTCCTTACCAAGAAAAGAACCTTCTGCAGGAATATTTTCATTGTGAGTCCAATGATCCTCTGTGAGAAGACCCAGGAGGCAAACGTTGGGCATACAGGAGACGCCTCTGACCAGAAGTCAAAAATATGAAAACGGAGTTAGATAAGATAAAGGTCAACTCTTTCTACTGCACACCAGTGGCAGACTAATAGAACTCCCCCATATAGTGAAGCCTTAGTAGGGTTAAGTAACATTAATGAATACTATAAAGCTAGATAAGTGTGCTGTTAGCCGGTGACATTAACAGGAGAGAGGCCATCACATCTACCCAGTCCTCCCTTGACAGTGTGGAAATTAGGTCTTTCCACTTGGTGTCAGACAATAACAGAACCTAAGTCAATTTGGACAAAGACAGAGGAGTATAAATAGGATCAAGAGCTAGCGCTCCAATAGCCACTCTTCTATAAATCAGGATGGAGCTAAATAGTAATGGGAGTTGTCAGGCAGTGCTGCCCCAACATTCTCCTTCTGCCGCTGCAAAGTGGTCAATAATAATTTTGGATCTACCACTTCCATAGAGAATTAGTCAGTAGAAAAACAGGCTTAGGAACCATATTATTCACATGCTCAAGGATAGGCAACATCTTTAGTAAATCATCATCTTAATTATGTTAATCTTTCCAGCCACTGATAAAGATAAGACTCTGGACACTGTAACATTTCTTGCAGACAGGACAAAGGGAGATACACATGAAGGTATTAGAACATAGGAGAGTTTTGAGCAATATTTTAACTGATGCATTGTATGTACACCTTGAACTGATACCCCTAACCACAGTTATTGACACAAGGAGGCATTACATATGACTTTTATTAACTAGGAGACCAGAGTACATTCCAAAGGAATTAATCATGGCTCTTGGCCACATGTAGCCCAGTGTGGCTCTTGACCACATATAGCTCAGTGTGGTCTTTTTGGGGTTCGCTCGTATGTCCAGAAAGCCATTGTCTTGCCTTATGCAAAGAACTAAGGATTCAATTTCCACAGAAAATAGCAAAGGCAAAAGGAAGTTGAAAGCAGCACATTCATCAACACCCAGGCAGAAGGTGACTTATAGAACAGAAACATTTATAAAGTTTTCCCCCAAACCAAACTTTCCTAACATGGCCAACAGTAATTGTCACTCTACGGTAAGTTCTATAGTTCCCTGTTTAACCTCTGTGAAATCTCCCACACTATAACCTATGGATATCCAAAAAAATGTTAAGTTGGTCTGATATGTGATCAATAATATGAATTATCTGTAACCTCCTATATCTTACAGGTGCCCCTATTACCTTCTGCAGGTTTTGTCTACTTAAAGGATATCTAAACTTTAATAATTCCCTGTATATAATTGTTCTTGTATGTTATATGAAAAATAAATTTAAAAGCTGTGTATTCTTCTCCATGTTCGCAGCCATGTCCCCTCACTCTTCACACAAGATCAGATGCCATATCCTAGGGGGTAAGGTTCAGGCTGAATACTTTTGGTCTATACAGTGAATGAAGCCATTATGTTGAAAGGAATTCCCCAAGTAACAGAAAGTATGAAATAGATATGATAAAAGTGTCAGCACTAACAGTTACAGCAGTAGTTGTACCAATAGCACTAGCAGCAGTGTTCACACAGAGACACCAGCTGGCTACATGCAAAGTGACATAAAAAAAAACAACCCAATATAGCTCAAGAGAAAATCACCACACTTTTTCAAACTGCTGAATGGCAATTATTAGAGATGAGCGAGTAATGTTTGATCGAGTAGGTGTTCGATCGAATAGTACGGTATTCGAAATACTTGTACTCAATCGTACACTACTAGCTGTTCCAAGTTTAAGGTTCGATACAGAACCAGTGTTGATTGGCAGAATGCTATACATTCGCCAATCAACGCTGGTTCTTCTCTTACCTTTCCGAAGTCTTCTCCGCGCTGCATCCCCGCGTCTTCTTCTGGGTGGAATTCACTCTGCCTAGGCATCCGGCCTAGGCAGAGCCGACTGCACATGCGCGGGCATGCACGCACATACACGTGCATGCGCAGTCGGCTCTGCTCAGGCGTTGGCTCTGCCTAGACCAGATGCCTAGGCAGAGTGAATTCCACATGGAAGAGGACGCGGGGACCCTGCGCCGGGAGAAGATTTCAAGCAGAATCCAGCCGACTGTCACTCGTGGACTTGGTAAGTATGATTTTATCGAATGTTGCCTTCCCCTGAAACGAGCATTTCCCCCCATAAACTGTAATGGGGTTAGAAATCCGTTCGAACAGTCGAACAGTGTGCGGCTGTTCGAATCGGATTTCGAACCTCGGACATTTTAGTGTTCGCTCATCTCTAGCAATTATGTTTAGTTTAGTTTTGATAATGTCCCTATTTCTTATACCTCTGCAATATTATGTGTAATTACCTTTCATGAGCATTGGAAAGCTCAGTAAATACTAATGGATATGTATAGTCGGGAAAAAAAGTATTTAGTCAGCCACCAATTGTGTAAATTCTCCCACTTAAAAACGATGAGGTCGGCCTGTAATTGACATCATAGGTAGACGTCAACTATGATAGACAAAATGAGAAAACAAATCCAGAAATTCACATTGATTTTGAAACAAATTATTTGCAAATGATGGTGGAAAAAAAGTTTTTGGTCAATAACCAAAGTTCATCCCATAATGTTTTATAAGCAACCTTCTTGACAGGGAATAGCCAATCAGAGGGACTATAGGTCAAAGGTCTTTGATCACTCTTAGAAGTGTAAAATGGCAAGGCTGGTAGAGATGTTTTCCATTTTTTTTATAGGGTGATTATTGTGAGTTATTGCAATAATACACAGATAATAAAATGTGGGGCTTATGTGTCAGTGCCCTTAGGAAAACTGGAGAAGAAGATTTTGAATTAAGAAAAAAGAGATTAGAAGACTAAAGTTCACTGTTTCTGTCCCCAAACCCGCTTAAAAAATACGGAGAGAAAAGTCCTGCAAGCAGGATTTCTCTCTACATTTTTCTGCATTTTTCTGGCGTAAACCCGGCAGATCCCATTATAGTCTATATACAGTGGTACGGAAAGTATTTAAACCCCTTTACATTTTTCACTCTTTGTTTCATTGCAACCATTTGCTAAAATCAAAAAAGTTCATTTTATTTCTCCATAACGTACACTTTATCTTTACAAATAAAAACCAGAAATGTAGATATTTTTGCAAATTTATTAAAAAAGTAGGAGCCTTGAGTGCTTCAGAAATTCTTTTGTAACCTTGGCCAGATCTGTGCCTTGTCATAATTCTGTCTATGAACTCTTTGAGCAGTTCCTTTGAGGTCTGACGGAACTGGAGAAGATCTGCAAGGAAGAATGGCAGAGGATCCCCAAATTCCGATGTGAAAAACTTGTTGCATCATTCCCAAGAAGACTCATGGCTATACTAGCTCAAAAGGGAGCAAATACTTAAAGGGGCTCTATCAGCAAAATCATGCTGATAGAGCCCCACATATGTGTGAATAGCCTTTAAAAAGGCTATTCAGGCACCACTAAAGTTATATTAAACTACCCCCAGTTTTAAAATAATACCCTAAAAAAGAATGTGATCAACTTACCCATCATGCACGGTGGGCGGGCATTCAGGGTGCACCGTCTTCTTCATCCACGCCTCCTCTTCCTGCGATGTCCTCGTGTCCTGTTTTCCTCCGGTGCTCGCGAACTGACATTTCTAAAAAAAAAAATGGCCTGGGCGCATGCGCAGTAGCCGTAGTAGAAGCCGCATGCTACTGCGCATGCGCCCAGGCCATTTTTTTTTTTTATCAATGTCAGTTCACGAGCGCTGGAGGAAGACGGGATCCGAGGACAAGGGAAAAAACCCCTTGAAAAAGGGGTCTGAATACTTTCTGTACCCACTGTATGTAGTCTAGTTTATGTGGGTAACAGCTGTTTAAGTGGGTTGGGTTTCCATTCTTCGTGTCCGTAAGCGAAACAGAAGAACAGAAACCCAGGTGCAGGTATATACCTAGCGTAAGGTCTTCCATGTGTCTTATCAGTTTAGTGGCTCTGCTTTTAGTCTTTTCTAACATCATGGCATCCTTTCTATGAACTGATGCTCAGAACTGAATTACATGTTCGAGATAAAGGCGGGGACAACAATTTGTAAAGTGGTAATATTACATCTCTGTCCTGCACGTCCATACCACTTGTAACAATTAAATTTGTCAAATAGCAGTACATTCTTTTATTCAAGCCTGCACTTCTTGATGTTAAAAGTTGCCTACACATTAACAGACAGTAAGCGTTTTCAGCTAGGCTAAATGTACTTCCAAATCTTTGGATATTTTTTCAGTCCATTAGTCCAAAGCTTTAGATCTTTAGCTGCATTGAATATAAAAACTCAAAAATTCACTTGGTTTGTCTAACATTAATATACTCTCCTCTTGTGCATTGTATGGGAAGGGCTGTGTGGGACTAAGTGTTTTGCGTGGGTTAACAACATTTTAGTTATATTTTTGAGAACTATCTTACCAAGGTCCTTTTGCCTTTGTCAGCTTAGCACATAGCACTGATTCTCAACACACTACAAGCACCTACAAGTGAAATCTTGAATTAAGTAAAATATATTCATTAACAAATGACTCATTCTTTAATTGTATCTGTACTGTATTGTGCTGAATAATTTAGAAATATGCATATTGATCTTAAATAGAGATGAGCGAACACTAAAATGTTCGAGGTTCGAAATTCGATTCGAACAGCCGCTCAATGTTCGTGTGTTCGAACGGGTTTCGAACCCCATTATAGTCTATGGGGAACAGATACTCGTTAAGGGGGAAACCCAAATCCGTGTCTGGAGGGTCACCAAGTCCACTATGACACCCCAGGAAATGATGCCAACACCTCTGGAATGACACTGGGACAGCAGGGGAAGCATGTCTGGGGGCATCTAACACACCAAAGACCCTCTATTACCCCAACATCACAGCCTAACAACTACACACTTTACACACTCAATACCACCTCTCTGACAGTAGGAAAACACCTTGAAACATGTATATTTGGCACTTGCAGTGAGGAGAGCTTGTCACCAGCAGTGAATTTGGCCCTTGTAGTAAGTTGAGGTTGGCACCAACATTTGTTTTGAAAATCAGGGTGGATTGAGCCTCTAACCAGCAGAGTTTGGGCAAATTCATGGTGGAGGGAGCCTCTAAAAACCCCAGTTTGGACCAATTCATGGTGGAGGGAGACTCTAAAAACCCCAGTTTGGACCAATTCATGGTGGAGGGAGCCTCTAAAAACCCCAGTTTGGACCAATTCATGGTGGAGGGAGCCTCTAACCAGCCCAGTTTGGGCAAATTCATGGTGGAGGGAGCCTCTAACCAGCCCAGTTTGGACCAATTAATGGTGGAGGGAGCCTCTAACCAGCCCAGTTTGGACCAATTAATGGTGGAGGGAGCCTCTAACCACCCCAGTTTGGACCAATTCATGGTGGAGGGAGCCTCTAACCAGCCCAGTTTGGACCAATTCATGGTGGAGGGAGCCTCTAAAAAACCCAGTTTGGACCAATTCATGGTGGAGGGAGCCTCTAAACAGCCCAGTTTGGGCAAATTCATGGTGGAGGGAGCCTCTAACCACCCCAGTTTGGACCAATTCATGGTGGAGGGAGCCTCTAAACAGCCAAGTTTGGACCAATTCATGGTGAAGGGAGCCTCTAAAAACCCGTTTGGACCAATTCATGGTGGAGGGAGCCTCTAACCAGCCCAGTTTGGGCAAATTCATGGTGGAGGGAGCCTCTAAACAGCCCAGTTTGGGCAAATTCATGGTGGAGGGAGCCTCTAACCAGCCCAGTTTGGACCAATTCATGGTGGAGGGAGCCTCTAACCAGCCCAGTTTGGGCAAATTCATGGTGGAGGGAGCCTCTAAACAGCCCAGTTTGGGCAAATTCATGGTGGAGGGAGCCTCTAAACAGCCAAGTTTGGACCAATTCATGGTGAAGGGAGCCTCTAAAAACCCGTTTGGACCAATTCATGGTGGAGGGAGCCTCTAACCAGCCCAGTTTGGGCAAATTCATGGTGGAGGGAGCCTCTAAACAGCCCAGTTTGGGCAAATTCATGGTGGAGGGAGCCTCTAACCAGCCCAGTTTGGACCAATTCATGGTGGAGGGAGCCTCTAACCAGCCCAGTTTGGGCAAATTCATGGTGGAGGGAGCCTCTAAACAGCCCAGTTTGGGCAAATTCATGGTGGAGGGAGCCTCTAACCAGCCCAGTTTGGACCAATTAATGGTGGAGGGAGCCTCTAAACAGCCAAGTTTTGTGAAATTCATGGTGGAGGGAGCCTCTAACCAGCCCAGTTTGGGCAAATTCATGGTGGAGGGAGCCTCTAACCAGCCCAGTTTGGACCAATTCATGGTGGAGGGAGCCTCTAAACAGCCCAGTTTGGGCAAATTCATGGTGGAGGGAGCCTCTAAAAAACCCAGTTTGGACCAATTCATGGTGGAGGGAGCCTCTAATTAGCCCAGTTTGGACCAATTAATTGTGGAGGGAGCCTCTAACCAGCCCAGTTTGGACCAATTAATGGTGGAGGGAGCCTCTAACCACCCCAGTTTGGGCAAATTCATGGTGGAGGGAGCCTCTAACCAGCCCAGTTTGGACCAATTAATGGTGGAGGGAGCCTCTAAACAGCCAAGTTTTGGGAAATTCATGGTGGAGGGAGCCTCTAACCAGCCCAGTTTGGACCAATTCATGGTGGAGGGAGCCTCTAAACAGCCCAGTTTGGGCAAATTCATGGTGGAGGGAGCCTCTAACCAGCCAAGTTTGGACCAATTCATGGTGAAGGGAGCCTCTAAAAACCCGTTTGGACCAATTCATGGTGGAGGGAGCCTCTAACCAGCCCAGTTTGGGCAAATTCATGGTGGAGGGAGCCTCTAAACAGCCCAGTTTGGGCAAATTCATGGTGGAGGGAGCCTCTAACCAGCCCAGTTTGGACCAATTCATGGTGGAGGGAGCCTCTAACCAGCCCAGTTTGGGCAAATTCATGGTGGAGGGAGCCTCTAAACAGCCCAGTTTGGGCAAATTCATGGTGGAGGGAGCCTCTAACCAGCCCAGTTTGGACCAATTAATGGTGGAGGGAGCCTCTAACCAGCCCAGTTTGGGCAAATTCATGGTGGAGGGAGCCTCTAAACAGCCCAGTTTGGGCAAATTCATGGTGGAGGGAGCCTCTAACCAGCCCAGTTTGGACCAATTCATGGTGGAGGGAGCCTCTAACCAGCCCAGTTTGGGCAAATTCATGGTGGAGGGAGCCTCTAAACAGCCCAGTTTGGGCAAATTCATGGTGGAGGGAGCCTCTAACCAGCCCAGTTTGGACCAATTAATGGTGGAGGGAGCCTCTAACCAGCCCAGTTTGGACCAATTAATGGTGGAGGGAGCCTCTAACCACCCCAGTTTGGACCAATTCATGGTGGAGGGAGCCTCTAACCAGCCCAGTTTGGACCAATTCATGGTGGAGGGAGCCTCTAAAAAACCCAGTTTGGACCAATTCATGGTGGAGGGAGCCTCTAAACAGCCCAGTTTGGGCAAATTCATGGTGGAGGGAGCCTCTAACCACCCCAGTTTGGACCAATTCATGGTGGAGGGAGCCTCTAACCAGCCCAGTTTGGGCAAATTCATGGTGGAGGGAGCCTCTAAACAGCCCAGTTTGGGCAAATTCATGGTGGAGGGAGCCTCTAACCAGCCCAGTTTGGACCAATTCATGGTGGAGGGAGCCTCTAACCAGCCCAGTTTGGGCAAATTCATGGTGGAGGGAGCCTCTAAACAGCCCAGTTTGGGCAAATTCATGGTGGAGGGAGCCTCTAAACAGCCAAGTTTGGACCAATTCATGGTGAAGGGAGCCTCTAAAAACCCGTTTGGACCAATTCATGGTGGAGGGAGCCTCTAACCAGCCCAGTTTGGGCAAATTCATGGTGGAGGGAGCCTCTAAACAGCCCAGTTTGGGCAAATTCATGGTGGAGGGAGCCTCTAACCAGCCCAGTTTGGACCAATTCATGGTGGAGGGAGCCTCTAACCAGCCCAGTTTGGGCAAATTCATGGTGGAGGGAGCCTCTAAACAGCCCAGTTTGGGCAAATTCATGGTGGAGGGAGCCTCTAACCAGCCCAGTTTGGACCAATTAATGGTGGAGGGAGCCTCTAAACAGCCAAGTTTTGGGAAATTCATGGTGGAGGGAGCCTCTAACCAGCCCAGTTTGGACCAATTCATGGTGGAGGGAGCCTCTAACCAGCCCAGTTTGGACCAATTCATGGTGGAGGGAGCCTCTAAACAGCCCAGTTTGGGCAAATTCATGGTGGAGGGAGCCTCTAAAAAACCCAGTTTGGACCAATTCATGGTGGAGGGAGCCTCTAATTAGCCCAGTTTGGACCAATTAATTGTGGAGGGAGCCTCTAACCAGCCCAGTTTGGACCAATTAATGGTGGAGGGAGCCTCTAACCACCCCAGTTTGGGCAAATTCATGGTGGAGGGAGCCTCTAACCAGCCCAGTTTGGACCAATTAATGGTGGAGGGAGCCTCTAAACAGCCAAGTTTTGGGAAATTCATGGTGGAGGGAGCCTCTAACCAGCCCAGTTTGGACCAATTCATGGTGGAGGGAGCCTCTAAACAGCCCAGTTTGGGCAAATTCATGGTGGAGGGAGCCTCTAACCAGCCAAGTTTGGACCAATTCATGGTGAAGGGAGCCTCTAAAAACCCGTTTGGACCAATTCATGGTGGAGGGAGCCTCTAACCAGCCCAGTTTGGGCAAATTCATGGTGGAGGGAGCCTCTAAACAGCCCAGTTTGGGCAAATTCATGGTGGAGGGAGCCTCTAACCAGCCCAGTTTGGACCAATTCATGGTGGAGGGAGCCTCTAACCAGCCCAGTTTGGGCAAATTCATGGTGGAGGGAGCCTCTAAACAGCCCAGTTTGGGCAAATTCATGGTGGAGGGAGCCTCTAACCAGCCCAGTTTGGACCAATTAATGGTGGAGGGAGCCTCTAACCAGCCCAGTTTGGGCAAATTCATGGTGGAGGGAGCCTCTAAACAGCCCAGTTTGGGCAAATTCATGGTGGAGGGAGCCTCTAACCAGCCCAGTTTGGACCAATTCATGGTGGAGGGAGCCTCTAACCAGCCCAGTTTGGGCAAATTCATGGTGGAGGGAGCCTCTAAACAGCCCAGTTTGGGCAAATTCATGGTGGAGGGAGCCTCTAACCAGCCCAGTTTGGACCAATTAATGGTGGAGGGAGCCTCTAAACAGCCAAGTTTTGGGAAATTCATGGTGGAGGGAGCCTCTAACCAGCCCAGTTTGGACCAATTCATGGTGGAGGGAGCCTCTAAACAGCCCAGTTTGGGCAAATTCATGGTGGAGGGAGCCTCTAAACAGCCAAGTTTGGACCAATTCATGGTGAAGGGAGCCTCTAAAAACCCGTTTGGACCAATTCGTGGTGGAGGGAGCCTCTAACCAGCCCAGTTTGGGCAAATTCATGGTGGAGGGAGCCTCTAAACAGCCCAGTTTGGGCAAATTCATGGTGGAGGGAGCCTCTAACCAGCCCAGTTTGGACCAATTCATGGTGGAGGGAGCCTCTAACCAGCCCAGTTTGGGCAAATTCATGGTGGAGGGAGCCTCTAAACAGCCCAGTTTGGGCAAATTCATGGTGGAGGGAGCCTCTAACCAGCCCAGTTTGGACCAATTAATGGTGGAGGGAGCCTCTAAACAGCCAAGTTTTGGGAAATTCATGGTGGAGGGAGCCTCTAACCAGCCCAGTTTGGACCAATTCATGGTGGAGGGAGCCTCTAACCAGCCCAGTTTGGACCAATTCATGGTGGAGGGAGCCTCTAAACAGCCCAGTTTGGGCAAATTCATGGTGGAGGGAGCCTCTAAAAAACCCAGTTTGGACCAATTCATGGTGGAGGGAGCCTCTAATTAGCCCAGTTTGGACCAATTAATTGTGGAGGGAGCCTCTAACCAGCCCAGTTTGGACCAATTAATGGTGGAGGGAGCCTCTAACCACCCCAGTTTGGGCAAATTCATGGTGGAGGGAGCCTCTAACCAGCCCAGTTTGGACCAATTAATGGTGGAGGGAGCCTCTAAACAGCCAAGTTTTGGGAAATTCATGGTGGAGGGAGCCTCTAACCAGCCCAGTTTGGACCAATTCATGGTGGAGGGAGCCTCTAAACAGCCCAGTTTGGGCAAATTCATGGTGGAGGGAGCCTCTAAAAAACCCAGTTTGGACCAATTCATGGTGGAGGGAGCCTCTAATTAGCCCAGTTTGGACCAATTAATTGTGGAGGGAGCCTCTAACCAGCCCAGTTTGGACCAATTCATGGTGGAGGGAGCCTCTAACCAGCCCAGTTTGGGCAAATTCATGGTGGAGGGAGCCTCTAAACAGCCCAGTTTGGGCAAATTCATGGTGGAGGGAGCCTCTAACCAGCCCAGTTTGGACCAATTAATGGTGGAGGGAGCCTCTAAACAGCCAAGTTTTGGGAAATTCATGGTGGAGGGAGCCTCTAACCAGCCCAGTTTGGACCAATTCATGGTGGAGGGAGCCTCTAACCAGCCCAGTTTGGACCAATTCATGGTGGAGGGAGCCTCTAAACAGCCCAGTTTGGGCAAATTCATGGTGGAGGGAGCCTCTAAAAAACCCAGTTTGGACCAATTCATGGTGGAGGGAGCCTCTAATTAGCCCAGTTTGGACCAATTAATTGTGGAGGGAGCCTCTAACCAGCCCAGTTTGGACCAATTAATGGTGGAGGGAGCCTCTAACCACCCCAGTTTGGGCAAATTCATGGTGGAGGGAGCCTCTAACCAGCCCAGTTTGGACCAATTAATGGTGGAGGGAGCCTCTAAACAGCCAAGTTTTGGGAAATTCATGGTGGAGGGAGCCTCTAACCAGCCCAGTTTGGACCAATTCATGGTGGAGGGAGCCTCTAAACAGCCCAGTTTGGGCAAATTCATGGTGGAGGGAGCCTCTAAAAAACCCAGTTTGGACCAATTCATGGTGGAGGGAGCCTCTAATTAGCCCAGTTTGGACCAATTAATTGTGGAGGGAGCCTCTAACCAGCCCAGTTTGGACCAATTCATGGTGGAGGGAGCCTCTAACCAGCCCAGTTTGGGCAAATTCATGGTGGAGGGAGCCTCTAAACAGCCCAGTTTGGGCAAATTCATGGTGGAGGGAGCCTCTAACCAGCCCAGTTTGGACCAATTCATGGTGGAGGGAGCCTCTAACCAGCCCAGTTTGGGCAAATTCATGGTGGAGGGAGCCTCTAAACAGCCCAGTTTGGGCAAATTCATGGTGGAGGGAGCCTCTAACCAGCCCAGTTTGGACCAATTAATGGTGGAGGGAGCCTCTAAACAGCCAAGTTTTGGGAAATTCATGGTGGAGGGAGCCTCTAACCAGCCCAGTTTGGACCAATTCATGGTGGAGGGAGCCTCTAACCAGCCCAGTTTGGACCAATTCATGGTGGAGGGAGCCTCTAAACAGCCCAGTTTGGGCAAATTCATGGTGGAGGGAGCCTCTAAAAAACCCAGTTTGGACCAATTCATGGTGGAGGGAGCCTCTAATTAGCCCAGTTTGGACCAATTAATTGTGGAGGGAGCCTCTAACCAGCCCAGTTTGGACCAATTCATGGTGGAGGGAGCCTCTAACCAGCCCAGTTTGGGCAAATTCATGGTGGAGGGAGCCTCTAAACAGCCCAGTTTGGGCAAATTCATGGTGGAGGGAGCCTCTAACCAGCCCAGTTTGGACCAATTAATGGTGGAGGGAGCCTCTAACCAGCCCAGTTTGGGCAAATTCATGGTGGAGGGAGCCTCTAAACAGCCCAGTTTGGGCAAATTCATGGTGGAGGGAGCCTCTAACCAGCCCAGTTTGGACCAATTCATGGTGGAGGGAGCCTCTAACCAGCCCAGTTTGGGCAAATTCATGGTGGAGGGAGCCTCTAAACAGCCCAGTTTGGGCAAATTCATGGTGGAGGGAGCCTCTAACCAGCCCAGTTTGGACCAATTCATGGTGGAGGGAGCCTCTAACCAGCCCAGTTTGGGCAAATTCATGGTGGAGGGAGCCTCTAAACAGCCCAGTTTGGGCAAATTCATGGTGGAGGGAGCCTCTAACCAGCCCAGTTTGGACCAATTAATGGTGGAGGGAGCCTCTAAACAGCCAAGTTTTGGGAAATTCATGGTGGAGGGAGCCTCTAACCAGCCCAGTTTGGACCAATTCATGGTGGAGGGAGCCTCTAACCAGCCCAGTTTGGACCAATTCATGGTGGAGGGAGCCTCTAAACAGCCCAGTTTGGGCAAATTCATGGTGGAGGGAGCCTCTAAAAACCCCAGTTTGGACCAATTCATGGTGGAGGGAGCCTCTAATTAGCCCAGTTTGGACCAATTAATTGTGGAGGGAGCCTCTAACCAGCCCAGTTTGGACCAATTAATGGTGGAGGGAGCCTCTAACCACCCCAGTTTGGGCAAATTCATGGTGGAGGGAGCCTCTAACCAGCCCAGTTTGGACCAATTAATGGTGGAGGGAGCCTCTAAACAGCCAAGTTTTGGGAAATTCATGGTGGAGGGAGCCTCTAACCAGCCCAGTTTGGACCAATTCATGGTGGAGGGAGCCTCTAAACAGCCCAGTTTGGGCAAATTCATGGTGGAGGGAGCCTCTAAAAAACCCAGTTTGGACCAATTCATGGTGGAGGGAGCCTCTAATTAGCCCAGTTTGGACCAATTAATTGTGGAGGGAGCCTCTAACCAGCCCAGTTTGGGCAAATTCATGGTGGAGGGAGCCTCTAACCAGCCCAGTTTGGACCAATTCATGGTGGAGGGAGCCTCTAAAAAACCCAGTTTGGACCAATTCATGGTGGAGGGAGCCTCTAAACAGCCCAGTTTGGGCAAATTCATGGTGGAAGGAGCCTCTAACCAGCAGAGTTGTGGGAAAGCAGGGTGGAGGGAGCCTCTAACCAGCAGAGTTGGTGGAAATCAGGGTGGAGGGAGCCTCTAACCAGCAGAGTTGGGGGAAATCATGTTGGAGGGAGCCTAGTATTAGCAGAATTGTGCAACGCTTATGGTGGATGAGTATGAGGATGCGGAGGAATTGGAGAGGTTGAGTACAGACATGGAGTTTCATGTTGGGGTGCTTTACACAGGTGGGCACAAAAATGAAGGCTCTATCCAGTGGTGGTTCATTTTTATCAAAGTGAGCCGGTCGGCACTCTCAGCTGACAGACGGGTGCGCTTGTCAGTGATGATGCCACCGGCTGCACTGAATACCCTCTCAGATAGGACGCTGGCGGCAGGACAGGACAGCACCTCCAAGGCATATAGGGCAAGTTCAAGCCACAGGTCCAACTTCGACACCTAATACGTGTAGGGCGCAGAGGGGTCGGAGAGGACAGGGCTGTGGTCGGAAAGGTATTCCCGCAACATGCGCCTATACTTCTCACGCCTGGTGACACTAGGACCCTCCGTGGCGGCACTTTGGCGAGGGGGTGCCATCAAGGTGTCCCAGACCTTAGACAGTGTGCCCCTCGTTTGTGTGGACCGGTGAGAACTTGGTTGCCTACTGGAGGAACTGCCCTCCCTGCCGCCAACGTCACATGCTGGAAACATCTCCATCATATTCTGCACCAATTGCCTGTGGCAAGCATTGATGCGATTGGCCCTCCCCTCTACCGGAATAAAAGACGAGATGTTGTTTTTATACCGGGGGTCAAGGATAGCAAAGATCCAGTACTGGTTGTCCTCCATGATTTTGACAATACGCTTGTCGGTTGTAAAGCACCCCAACATGAACTCAGCCATGTCTGCCACAGTGTTAGTTGGCATGACTCCTCTGGCCCCACCGGAAAGTTCAATCTCCATTTCCTCCTCATCCTCCATGTCTACCCATCCGCGCTGCAACAATGGGACGATTCGAAGTTGCCCGGAAGCCTCCTGTATCACCATCACATCATCGGACAACTCTTCTTCCTCCTCCTCCTCCTCCTCCTCCTCCATTAAACGCAGTGAAGCGGACAGATGTGTGGACCTACTCTCCAGCTGTGACGGATCGGATGCTATCCCTAACTCCTCTGTGTGATCTGAGTTATCCCTGATGTCAATCAGGGATTCTCTCAGAACACACAAGAGCGGGATTGTAAGGCTCACCATCGCATCCTCAGAGCTCACCCTCCTTGTGGACTCCTCAAAGACCCGTAGGATGTCACAAAGGTCTCTCATCCATGGCCACTCATGGATGTGAAACTGAGGCAGCTGACTTTGTGGCACCCTAGGGTTTTGTAGCTGGTATTCCATCAAAGGTCTCTGCTGCTCAACCACTCTATTCAACATCTGAAACGTTGAGTTCCAGCGTGTGGGGACGTCGCACAAAAGCCGGTGTTGTGGCACATGCAGGCGTTGCTGGAGAGATTTTAAGCTAGCAGCGGCTACTGTCGACTTGCGAAAGTGGGCGCACATGCGCCGCACTTTCACCAGTAGCTCTGGAACATTGGGGTAGCTCTTTAGGAAACGTTGCACCACTAGGTTGAAGACGTGGGCCAGGCATGGAACATGTTGGAGTCCGGCAAGCTCCAGAGCTGCTACCAGGTTCCGGCCGTTATCACAAACGACCATGCCTGGGCCCAGGTGCAGCGGCTCAAACCATATTGCCGTCTCATCGAGGAGGGCATCCCTCACCTCGGAGGCAGTGTGCTGTCTGTCCCCCAAGCTGATCAGCTTCAGCACAGCCTGCTGACGTCTACCAACGCCAGTGCTGCAACGTTTCCAACTCGTAGCTGGGGTCAATCTAACAGCGGAGGAGGAGGCGGTGGCGGAGGAGGAGGCGGTGGCGGAGGAGGAGGCGGTAGAGGAGGAGGAGGAGGGGGGTGTTCTTCTCGTGTCCCTGCCAGGAATGTTAGGCGGGGAGACGAGGTACACCGGGCCAGTTTGGGAAGCAGTCCCAGCCTCAACTACATTCACCCAGTGTGCCGTCAGTGAAATGTAGCGTCCCTGTCCGCATGCACTTGTCCACGCGTCGGTGGTCAAGTGGACCTTTGTGCAAAGCGCGGAACTAAGGGCCCGCCTGATGTTGAGTGACACGTGCTGGTGCAAGGCGGGGACGGCACACCGGGAGAAGTAGTGACGGCTAGGGACGGCATAGCGAGGTGCCGCAGTTGCCATCAGGTCCAGGAAGGCGGGAGTTTCAACAAGCCGGAACGCCAACATCTCCTGGGCCAGCAGTTTAGCGATGTTGGCGTTCAAGGCTTGCGCGTGTGGGTGGTTAGCAGTGTATTTCTGCCGCCGCTCCAATGTCTGAGAGATGGTGGGTTGTTGTAAAGAAACGCCTGATGGTGCCTTTGATGGTGCAGGAGAAGGAGATAAGACAGGACCAGGGGAGGATGAGGTAGAAGTCAACAAAGTGGCGGAGGCAGATGAAGTGGTGTCCTGGCTCGTCCTCTGGAGTGCATCGCCAGCACAGTCAGCAGTGGCAGTGGCAGAGGCAGAGGCAGAGGCAGTGGCAGTGGCGTGAACGGCAGGCGGCCTTTGTCCTGCCGTTGCTGCCTGCCACTGATTCCAGTGCTTGGATTCCAAATGACGGCGCATTGAAGTGGTGGACAGGTTGCTCTTCTCAGAGCCCCTAATCAATTTCGAGAGGCAAATTGTGCAGACAACACTATATCTGTCCTCGGCGCATTCCTTGAAAAAACTCCACACCTTCGAGAAACGTGCCCTCGAGGTGGGAGTTTTTCGGGGCTGGGTACGAACTGGAACATCTTGGGAGATTCCGGGTGTGGCCTGGCTTCGCCTAAGCTGCTGACCTCTGCCTCTGCCTCTAGCTACCCTTTTTGGTGCTGCACCTGCCTCAACATCCACACTACTTTCCCCGCTTGACATCCCCCCTGTCCAGGTCGGGTCAGTGTCCTCATCATCCACCACTTCCTCTTCCAACTCCTGTCTCATCTCCTCCTCCCGCACAATGCGCCGGTCAACTGGATGCCCTGACGGCAACTGCGTCACATCATCGTCGATGAGGGTGGGTTGCTGGTCATCCACCACCAAATCGAACGGAGATGGAGGAGACTCTAGTGTTTGAGCATCTGGACACAGATGCTCCTCTGTTAGGTTCGTGGAATCGTGACGTGGAGAGGCAGGTTGAGGGACAATGAAAGGAGCGGAGAACAGCTCTGGGGAGCAGGGACAGTTTGGGTTATTGTTCTGTAAAGCTTCGGAATTTTGGGAGGAAGGAAGACAAGACTGTTGGGTAATAGGAGGAGAGGAGGCAGAGTCTGACTGGCTGCTGGACAATGTGCTGTAAGCGTTCTCTGACAGCCATTGCAAGACCTGTTCCTGGTTCTCGGGCCTACTAAGGTTTGTACCCTGCAGTTTAGTTAATGTGGCAAGCAACCCTGGCACTGTGGAGTGGCGCAATGCTTGCTGCCCCACAGGAGTAGGCACGGGACGCCCTGTGGCTTCACTGCTACCTTGCTCCCCAGAACCATTCCCCCGACCTCGCCCACGGCCTCGTCCACGTCCCTTTCCGGGAGCCTTGCGCATTTTGAATTCCTAGTTAGAAATTGGCACTGTATACCAGTAGTAAAAATTGTGGGTGCACGTAACCCCAATATATTCTTTGAATTCCCAGTCAGACAATGGCACTGTATACCAGTAGTAAAAATTGTGGGTGCACGTAACCCCAATATATTCTTTGAATTCCCAGTCAGAAACTGGCACTATATGGCAGTAGCAAGAAATGAGGGTATTTGTATTCCCAATATACTCTTTGAATTCCCAGTCAGACAATGGCACTGTATACCAGTAGTAAAAATTGTGGGTGCACGTAACCCCAATATATTCTTTGAATTCCCAGTCAGAAACTGGCACTATATGGCAGTAGCAAGAAATGAGGGTATTTGTATTCCCAATATACTCTTTGAATTCCCAGTCAGACAATGGCACTGTATACCAGTAGTAAAAATTGTGGGTGCACGTAACCCCAATATATTCTTTGAATTCCCAGTCAGAAACTGGCACTATATGGCAGTAGCAAGAAATGAGGGTATTTGTATTCCCAATATACTCTTTGAATTCCCAGTCAGACAATGGCACTGTATACCAGTAGTAAAAATTGTGGGTGCATGTAACCCCAATATATTCTTTGAATTCCCAGTCAGAAACTGGCACTATATGGCAGTAGCAAGAAATGAGGGTATTTGTATTCCCAATATACTCTTTGAATTCCCAGTCAGACAATGGCACTGTATACCAGTAGTAAAAATTGTGGGTGCACGTAACCCCAATATATTCTTTGAATTCCCAGTCAGAAACTGGCACTATATGGCAGTAGCAAGAAATGAGGGTATTTGTATTCCCAATATACTCTTTGAATTCCCAGTCAGACAATGGCACTGTATACCAGTAGTAAAAATTGTGGGTGCACGTAACCCCAATATATTCTTTGAATTCCCAGTCAGAAACTGGCACTATATGGCAGTAGCAAGAAATGAGGGTATTTGTATTCCCAATATACTCTTTGAATTCCCAGTCAGACAATGGCACTGTATACCAGTAGTAAAAATTGTGGGTGCACGTAACCCCAATATATTCTTTGAATTCCCAGTCAGAAACTGGCGCTATATGGCAGTAGCAAGAAATGAGGGTATTTGTATTCCCAATATACTCTTTGAATTCCCAGTCAGACAATGGCACTGTATACCAGTAGTAAAAATTGTGGGTGCACGTAACCCCAATATATTCTTTGAATTCCCAGTCAGAAACTGGCACTATATGGCAGTAGCAAGAAATGAGGGTATTTGTATTCCCAATATACTCTTTGAATTCCCAGTCAGACAATGGCACTGTATACCAGTAGTAAAAATTGTGGGTGCACGTAACCCCAATATATTCTTTGAATTACCAGTCAGAAACTGGCACTATATGGCAGTAGCAAGAAATGAGGGTATTTATAACCCCAATATATTCTTTGAATTCCCAGTCAGACAATGGCACTGTATACCAGTAGTAAAAATTGTGGGTGCACGTAACCCCAATATATTCTTTGAATTCCCAGTCAGAAACTGGCACTATATGGCAGTAGCAAGAAATGAGGGTATTTGTATTCCCAATATACTCTTTGAATTCCCAGTCAGACAATGGCACTGTATACCAGTAGTAAAAATTGTGGGTGCACGTAACCCCAATATATTCTTTGAATTCCCAGTCAGAAACTGGCACTATATGGCAGTAGCAAGAAATGAGGGTATTTGTATTCCCAATATACTCTTTGAATTCCCAGTCAGACAATGGCACTGTATACCAGTAGTAAAAATTGTGGGTGCACGTAACCCCAATATATTCTTTGAATTCCCAGTCAGAAACTGGCACTATATGGCAGTAGCAAGAAATGAGGGTATTTGTATTCCCAATATACTCTTTGAATTCCCAGTCAGACAATGGCACTGTATACCAGTAGTAAAAATTGTGGGTGCATGTAACCCCAATATATTCTTTGAATTCCCAGTCAGAAACTGGCACTATATGGCAGTAGCAAGAAATGAGGGTATTTGTATTCCCAATATACTCTTTGAATTCCCAGTCAGACAATGGCACTGTATACCAGTAGTAAAAATTGTGGGTGCACGTAACCCCAATATATTCTTTGAATTCCCAGTCAGAAACTGGCACTATATGGCAGTAGCAAGAAATGAGGGTATTTGTATTCCCAATATACTCTTTGAATTCCCAGTCAGACAATGGCACTGTATACCAGTAGTAAAAATTGTGGGTGCACGTAACCCCAATATATTCTTTGAATTCCCAGTCAGAAACTGGCACTATATGGCAGTAGCAAGAAATGAGGGTATTTGTATTCCCAATATACTCTTTGAATTCCCAGTCAGACAATGGCACTGTATACCAGTAGTAAAAATTGTGGGTGCACGTAACCCCAATATATTCTTTGAATTCCCAGTCAGAAACTGGCACTATATGGCAGTAGCAAGAAATGAGGGTATTTGTATTCCCAATATACTCTTTGAATTCCCAGTCAGACAATGGCACTGTATACCAGTAGTAAAAATTGTGGGTGCACGTAACCCCAATATATTCTTTGAATTCCCAGTCAGAAACTGGCACTATATGGCAGTAGCAAGAAATGAGGGTATTTGTATTCCCAATATACTCTTTGAATTCCCAGTCAGACAATGGCACTGTATACCAGTAGTAAAAATTGTGGGTGCACGTAACCCCAATATATTCTTTGAATTCCCAGTCAGAAACTGGCACTATATGGCAGTAGCAAGAAATGAGGGTATTTGTATTCCCAATATACTCTTTGAATTCCCAGTCAGACAATGGCACTGTATACCAGTAGTAAAAATTGTGGGTGCACGTAACCCCAATATATTCTTTGAATTCCCAGTCAGAAACTGGCACTATATGGCAGTAGCAAGAAATGAGGGTATTTGTATTCCCAATATACTCTTTGAATTCCCAGTCAGACAATGGCACTGTATACCAGTAGTAAAAATTGTGGGTGCACGTAACCCCAATATATTCTTTGAATTCCCAGTCAGAAACTGGCACTATATGGCAGTAGCAAGAAATGAGGGTATTTGTATTCCCAATATACTCTTTGAATTCCCAGTCAGACAATGGCACTGTATACCAGTAGTAAAAATTGTGGGTGCACGTAACCCCAATATATTCTTTGAATTACCAGTCAGAAACTGGCACTATATGGCAGTAGCAAGAAATGAGGGTATTTGTATTCCCAATATACTCTTTGAATTCCCAGTCAGACAATGGCACTGTATACCAGTAGTAAAAATTGTGGGTGCACGTAACCCCAATATATTCTTTGAATTCCCAGTCAGAAACTGGCACTATATGGCAGTAGCAAGAAATGAGGGTATTTGTATTCCCAATATACTCTTTGAATTCCCAGTCAGACAATGGCACTGTATACCAGTAGTAAAAATTGTGGGTGCACGTAACCCCAATATATTCTTTGAATTCCCAGTCAGAAACTGGCACTATATGGCAGTAGCAAGAAATGAGGGTATTTGTATTCCCAATATACTCTTTGAATTCCCAGTCAGACAATGGCACTGTATACCAGTAGTAAAAATTGTGGGTGCACGTAACCCCAATATATTCTTTGAATTACCAGTCAGAAACTGGCACTATATGGCAGTAGCAAGAAATGAGGGTATTTATAACCCCAATATATTCTTTGAATTCCCAGTCAGACAATGGCACTGTATACCAGTAGTAAAAATTGTGGGTGCACGTAACCCCAATATATTCTTTGAATTCCCAGTCAGAAACTGGCACTATATGGCAGTAGCAAGAAATGAGGGTATTTGTATTCCCAATATACTCTTTGAATTCCCAGTCAGACAATGGCACTGTATACCAGTAGTAAAAATTGTGGGTGCACGTAACCCCAATATATTCTTTGAATTCCCAGTCAGAAACTGGCACTATATGGCAGTAGCAAGAAATGAGGGTATTTGTATTCCCAATATACTCTTTGAATTCCCAGTCAGACAATGGCACTGTATACCAGTAGTAAAAATTGTGGGTGCACGTAACCCCAATATATTCTTTGAATTCCCAGTCAGAAACTGGCACTATATGGCAGTAGCAAGAAATGAGGGTATTTGTATTCCCAATATACTCTTTGAATTCCCAGTCAGACAATGGCACTGTATACCAGTAGTAAAAATTGTGGGTGCACGTAACCCCAATATATTCTTTGAATTACCAGTCAGAAACTGGCACTATATGGCAGTAGCAAGAAATGAGGGTATTTGTATTCCCAATATACTCTTTGAATTCCCAGTCAGACAATGGCACTGTATACCAGTAGTAAAAATTGTGGGTGCACGTAACCCCAATATATTCTTTGAATTCCCAGTCAGAAACTGGCACTATATGGCAGTAGCAAGAAATGAGGGTATTTGTATTCCCAATATACTCTTTGAATTCCCAGTCAGACAATGGCACTGTATACCAGTAGTAAAAATTGTGGGTGCACGTAACCCCAATATATTCTTTGAATTCCCAGTCAGAAACTGGCACTATATGGCAGTAGCAAGAAATGAGGGTATTTGTATTCCCAATATACTCTTTGAATTCCCAGTCAGACAATGGCACTGTATACCAGTAGTAAAAATTGTGGGTGCACGTAACCCCAATATATTCTTTGAATTACCAGTCAGAAACTGGCACTATATGGCAGTAGCAAGAAATGAGGGTATTTATAACCCCAATATATTCTTTGAATTCCCAGTCAGACAATGGCACTGTATACCAGTAGTAAAAATTGTGGGTGCACGTAACCCCAATATATTCTTTGAATTCCCAGTCAGAAACTGGCACTATATGGCAGTAGCAAGAAATGAGGGTATTTGTATTCCCAATATACTCTTTGAATTCCCAGTCAGACAATGGCACTGTATACCAGTAGTAAAAATTGTGGGTGCACGTAACCCCAATATATTCTTTGAATTCCCAGTCAGAAACTGGCACTATATGGCAGTAGCAAGAAATGAGGGTATTTGTATTCCCAATATACTCTTTGAATTCCCAGTCAGACAATGGCACTGTATACCAGTAGTAAAAATTGTGGGTGCACGTAACCCCAATATATTCTTTGAATTCCCAGTCAGAAACTGGCACTATATGGCAGTAGCAAGAAATGAGGGTATTTGTATTCCCAATATACTCTTTGAATTCCCAGTCAGACAATGGCACTGTATACCAGTAGTAAAAATTGTGGGTGCACGTAACCCCAATATATTCTTTGAATTCCCAGTCAGAAACTGGCACTATATGGCAGTAGCAAGAAATGAGGGTATTTGTATTCCCAATATACTCTTTGAATTCCCAGTCAGACAATGGCACTGTATACCAGTAGTAAAAATTGTGGGTGCACGTAACCCCAATATATTCTTTGAATTCCCAGTCAGAAACTGGCACTATATGGCAGTAGCAAGAAATGAGGGTATTTGTATTCCCAATATACTCTTTGAATTCCCAGTCAGACAATGGCACTGTATACCAGTAGTAAAAATTGTGGGTGCACGTAACCCCAATATATTCTTTGAATTCCCAGTCAGAAACTGGCACTATATGGCAGTAGCAAGAAATGAGGGTATTTGTATTCCCAATATACTCTTTGAATTCCCAGTCAGACAATGGCACTGTATACCAGTAGTAAAAATTGTGGGTGCACGTAACCCCAATATATTCTTTGAATTCCCAGTCAGAAACTGGCACTATATGGCAGTAGCAAGAAATGAGGGTATTTGTATTCCCAATATACTCTTTGAATTCCCAGTCAGACAATGGCACTGTATACCAGTAGTAAAAATTGTGGGTGCACGTAACCCCAATATATTCTTTGAATTCCCAGTCAGAAACTGGCACTATATGGCAGTAGCAAGAAATGAGGGTATTTGTATTCCCAATATACTCTTTGAATTCCCAGTCAGACAATGGCACTGTATACCAGTAGTAAAAATTGTGGGTGCACGTAACCCCAATATATTCTTTGAATTCCCAGTCAGAAACTGGCACTATATGGCAGTAGCAAGAAATGAGGGTATTTGTATTCCCAATATACTCTTTGAATTCCCAGTCAGACAATGGCACTGTATACCAGTAGTAAAAATTGTGGGTGCACGTAACCCCAATATATTCTTTGAATTACCAGTCAGAAACTGGCACTATATGGCAGTAGCAAGAAATGAGGGTATTTATAACCCCAATATATTCTTTGAATTCCCAGTCAGACAATGGCACTGTATACCAGTAGTAAAAATTGTGGGTGCACGTAACCCCAATATATTCTTTGAATTCCCAGTCAGAAACTGGCACTATATGGCAGTAGCAAGAAATGAGGGTATTTGTATTCCCAATATACTCTTTGAATTCCCAGTCAGACAATGGCACTGTATACCAGTAGTAAAAATTGTGGGTGCACGTAACCCCAATATATTCTTTGAATTACCAGTCAGAAACTGGCACTATATGGCAGTAGCAAGAAATGAGGGTATTTATAACCCCAATATATTCTTTGAATTCCCAGTCAGACAATGGCACTGTATACCAGTAGTAAAAATTGTGGGTGCACGTAACCCCAATATATTCTTTGAATTCCCAGTCAGACACTGGCACTATATGGCAGTAGCAAGAAATGAGGGTATTTGTATTCCCAATATATTCTTTGAATTCCCAGTCAGACAATGGCACTGTATACCAGTAGTAAAAATTGTGGGTGCACGTAACCCCAATATATTCTTTGAATTACCAGTCAGAAACTGGCACTATATGGCAGTAGCAAGAAATGAGGGTATTTGTATTCCCAATATATTCTTTGAATTCCCAGTCAGACAATGGCACTGTATACCAGTAGTAAAAATTGTGGGTGTATATAGCCCCAATTCTATTGCTAGGGGACTTGCAGGGTATTTCTGGGGTGAAGGTGGGGGGGCACACCGTTGGAACGGGTATCGGGGTATATATCGGGTATACGGGAATACACTGACAGTGTATTCCATTCAGGATCCTGGGAAAGCTGGGTTGCGGCGATTGAGCCCGTCAGTGCCACGTTACACTGACAAGCTTCTCCCTGGAATTTAGCTCTTACAAGAGCTGTTGGTTGTCTTCTCCTTCCTATCCTAGCCTGTCCCTGCCTACCCAGAATCTAAGCCCTAGCTAGCTGGACGGAAACCTCCGTCCTCGGTGAATTGCAAGCTCAGAATGACGCGAACCTGGGCGGCGCTGTTCTTTTAAATTAGAGGTCACATGTTTTCGGCAGCCAATGGGTTTTGCCTACTTTTTTCAACGTCACCGGTGTCGTAGTTCCTGTCCCACCTACCCTGCGCTGTTATTGGAGCAAAAAAGGCGCCAGGGAAGGTGGGAGGGGAATCGAGTAATGGCGCACTTTACCACGCGGTGTTCGATTCGATTCGAACATGCCGAACAGCCTAATATCCGATCGAACATGAGTTCGATAGAACACTGTTCGCTCATCTCTAATCTTAAATAAAGAGTGGTGTATATTAGTAAAAGTAGTATTAACTATACAAAGTTATACTGGATTCCAATGAGTTAGTAAAAAAGAAAAGTTCAGTTTGTTACAAGATAAATTTAATACCTTAGCTATTTTTTTAAGCACACTTCCAATTCTAAAAAATCTTTTCACTAAGTAGTGCATGTGAATATAAGAAACTTTTAATATATCTTTTTGTGGAAATCTATTTCCTACTCCACCTATCAGACTGAGCTCCTTTTTACATAGACTTCTATAGAAAGGTGAGGGCGAGAAGGGAGTTGTTGACGAAAACATACAAATAACTGCTGAACTCAGCTACACTGTGAGCCACGGAGCTCTTTGAAGGGTGATGACACCTGTTGTACTGGATGCGACAATAGCTGATGGTCGTCGAGCTGCTAATACATTCTCTGTAATTGAAAGTACCGAGTAATTTCAGCAGCATTTAGCTACTAGTTATATGTTTTTTCTTGTTACATTACAACTAGAGATGAGTGAACAGTAAAATGTTCGAGGTTCGATATTCGTTTCAAGTAGCCCCTCAATATTCGACTACTCGAATCGAATATCGAACCCTATTATAGTCTATGGGGGAAAATGCTCGTTTCAGGGGTAGGCAACATTCGATCAAATTATACTTACCAAGTCCACGAGAGAGGGTCGGGCTGGATCCTCCGAGAAGTCTTCTCCGTGCAGCGTCCCCGCGGCGTCTTCCGGCTCACTACAAGTGGACATGCGCAGTCGGCTCTGCCCAGGCCCGATGCCTGGCAGAGTGAACTCAGAGCCGGAAGACACCGCAGGGAAGCTGCACGGAGAAGACTTCTAAAGGTAGCAGAAGAACCAGCGTTGATTGGCCAACTATATAGCATTCGGCCAATCAATGCTGGTTCTGCATCGAACTTTTCCATTTGAATAGCGAGTGGTACTAGATCGGGTACAAGTATTTCGAATACCATAGTATTTGATCGAATACCTACTCGATCGAGTACTACTCGCTCATCTCTAATTACAACCAGTAATAAAATGCAGCTGAAATTAGTTGCTACTTTCATTTACAGAGGACTCAAAGCCTCGGTAAACCAAAATCTGGATGCCTCTATTCCATAGTCCAGTGCATAGTGTTGAGCTACCATAACATTGCTATTTTTCAAGATAAGACTCACTGCACAAAATACAATAATATATCAATTACCGGCCCCTACTCCCCCGACCCTCTCTATAAAGTTCTGTGTGTGAGATGAAAACAGAGACAGCCTCAACATAAACAGCCTGAGTAAAGATCAGAAAAAGTGGAGCAGATTAATAAGTGGAGGAGGAAACTGTTTTATTTAACCCTTCTATTTCTTGATTTTTTTTTTTATTACCCAATTTCCAAAAGTCATAACTATTTTATTTTTCCATTCACAATACCAGTGGCGTAACAAGGGCCTTGTGGGCCGGGTGCAAACTTTTGTCCATCATATTTTCACTGTTTTGCCTCCCATATCAAAAGACATTCTTCAAATTTGAATAAATATAAAGTGCATCTGTCCCCGCAAAAATTTTTTAACTTATGCATATATGGAAATAGAAAAATAGTGTCAGAATATGGCAATTTTTTTTTTTTTTTTTTAAAGAGGTAAAAACATAAATTAAAATGATATGACTTTGGTATCTCTGAAATCATACCAACGCATAGAATAGAATGCCAACGCATACCAATGAGCTCAATGAGCGCTGTATACACAGCTAATGGATGCCACCATGATGTGGTCGCTCTCTGACACGGCGGTCACATTATCACTGGGATCAGCGTCTAACAAGAGCTGCTGGATCCTATGGGACCCAAATCAGCTCTATAAGCTGAATAATAGCATGCAGGAGACTCTATTCCTCCTGCAACTGGGGCTAAATATACCAGCCCCAGGTGCAGGGGAAATCAGTCTTCAATAATTGAACAAATAAACAAAATAATACAACAATAAAATGCTTTTATTAAAGGTTATAGCCCCACCCTTTTGATGTTTTGCTGACGCAGCTGACCTTTAGATGTTTTCTCCGCGCAGCCATTCCGGTGATATTCACGGTTTTCACGGTCATCGTATGCAAATAAGGTTTTCCAATCAGCACTGGGGACGGTTCCCCTGCGCTCAAACAGCAATGGGGGCGTCCCCTGTGCTGTCTGCTGACTCTCCAGGGACGCCTTCCATCTTTCTCGCAACCACCTCTTCTCCGTGTCTTCAAACGAAAAAACCGTGCGGCGGCCATTTTCCTGTGGCCGAATGGACAATTGAGTAAAAGACCACAGAAAAATGATCGCCGCACATGTGCACATGTGCAGTCAATGAGATACAGGGTAGAGCACATAGCTAACAAAAAACCCAGGATGATGCGCTCCTTTCCAACAAAACAACAGGAGCACCTTGGAATAATTAAATGCAGTCTTTATTGAAAACAGATAACGCATTTAGTATCTATGCGTACAAACAGAACCCACCCCTTCATTGGATCTAGGTGGCCTGAGAGAAGGTAAATGTCTGGCTTGAAAACCTCCCTACCCATGCACATGTGCAGTCGGCGCATTCGATTGAAGACGCAGAGAAGAGGCGATTGTGAGCAGAAGAAGGTGGAGCGTGTCACTGGAAAGTCAGCAAGCAGCACAGGGGATGGCCCCAGTGCTGTCTGGAGACTCATTTGCATACAGTGAAAACCGTGAATATCACTGGAACAGCGGCGCAGAGAAGACATCTAAAGGTAGGGGAAGAATAGCCTTTCTTGAAGCTATTTCGACGTGGTAGGCCTGAAAAAAAAGCATTCTAATGATAGAATCCCTTTAGGATGATTTTATATTGTCAATGGTACTACACTTGCTGTTTCAGTGGTGCTCTATGGAAGATTTTTTCATCCCATAGAAGCATATAGTAGAAAACCACAGCACTTCTTTAGAGATACTTGAGATACATGAAAGCTATTGAAGCATACTCAATGCACATAAACGATCAGAGATCACATATAGGTAATCCATCCAAGTAATAACAGATACAGATGATTTTAGTCTGTGTCCTTAAGGGGTTTTTGTGTTTTGTGTTCTGCCAGTCCCTACTCAGTCTCTAAAATTAAAAATAAGTGTACAGCAATTACTGGACAAAGTTCTTTAAGCCCTCATACATGTAATCCATCTGAACCCAGAGCCTTTAGAGCCTATTACTTGATGTATTACCAGTATTGGTCACACCTGTATCAACTTCTCTCTTTTCTTCTGTATATAAAGAGCTAACAGACCCAAATAGTAGTCCAAATGGTGATCAACTCACCATTACCTTTATTTATAGTCCCTGCCAGTTCTGCTCTTGTGTTTTTGTTTTTTTACATTAACATATCTAAATAATTTTGGCAGATTTGTTTTCTTTTACTAAGCCATGTAGCCATGTTCATAGCTGTTTTATTTCACCTTTAGTTTCCACTTTATTGCGTTTAGCAATTGTCAAAGGCTACAGTTGATCCTCCAGATTTGTATTTTTATTGTCCTTTATATTTCAGGTGTAAGCCATGTGGGGTTAATGTAAAATGTAAAATAATATAGTAAGTGATAAGGAAATTAACATGATAAGATGGCCATTTAAATGTAGAATTGAGGTTTTTTTTCACAGATCATAAATCAAAAATTGTGTTTAGACTTCATCCAAATATAAACATGATCTTTCTCTTTGTTATGAAGCATTGATAAATGCGCTGATTTACAAGACAAGTAACAATAGCATCACACGGGCATGGATTATGCCTTTCTTTCTTCTATTCAAGAAACTTTTCAAATTAATGTTGTATACCAATCCATGAATTCTTTTTCTAAGTGCTTAGAAATGTTTATTACCCATGGGGAAACGAAACCACAAAAACATATTATTGAAAATGCACCAGCACTAATTGGCATTAACATGGCCAAATAACACCAAGCATAATTAAGCGACTCTGTAATTGATTTGCTAAGGATTTCACCATTGTGCACTGGTTAGACATTTCCCTCAGTAACGTACCAAGTCTCTAATATTCATCCTTGTGCCATATCATCAATTCCAAAAGGCTTGGTTTCATTATATTCCTCCCTGCATTTATCCATCGGGCTGTTTACTTTAAGGAATTAGATTTTGAGAAGGCTTTGCTCCCCGAGGCAAGCAGGAAATTCTAATAAATATGTAAATAGTAAATATCTTGGCTTCTGCTTTTGGCAGAACGTCTCTCTGCCACCTTATGCTGTAGTTACAATGCAGCCGCTCGCTAAAGCTTTGTTTTAGTCTTTATTTAACCATTTACTTGGTAGCCTGCTAAAATATGTTAAACATTTTATGAAATACAGTATATTCATATCATTTATGTAATGTGCAATAAATGAGCTTATGGCGGCCTTGTGAATGAACAAAATATAAAAGGCGAAAACTGGCATCAGATGCCATCCTGATAGATGTATCAATAAATATATAATTCTTGTGCATGGGACTCAATAGGGCCAGACTAGATAGCAGATCTATATCTAAAAGACAAGGTCATTAATAGGTATATATATATTTTTTAGAAGATGCGTGTTAAATGCCCTCATTGTTATAAAATATTCTGACTGTAGAATGAATCTGACTAAGGAAAACCTTTGTTCCTATAGTCATAAGGCTTATTACTAGAGATGAGCGAGTAGTATTCGCTCGAGTAGGTATTCGATCGAATACTATGGTATTCGAAATACTCGTACTCGATCGAATACTTCTCGCTATTTGAATGGAAAAATTTGATGCAGAACCAGCGTTGATTGGCCGAATGCTATACAGTCGCCCAATCAACGCCGGTTCTTCTCCTACCTTTAGAAGTCTTCTCCGCGCAGCGTCCCCGCGGCGTCTTCTGGCTCTGAATTCACTTTGCCAGGCATCGGGCCTGGGCAGAGCCGACTGCACATGCCCGCGCTACAAGAAAATGGCCGCTTTGACTGTAATCAGCCATTTTATTGTAGTGCGAGCATGCACAGTCAGCTCTGCCCAGGCCCAATGCCTGGAAGAGTGAATTCAGAGCCGGAAGACACCGCGGGGACGCTGCACAGAGAAGACTTCTCGGAGAATCCAGCCCGACCCTTACTCATGGACTTGGTAAGTTTGATTTGATCGAATGTTGCCTACCCCTGAAAAAAGCATTTTTACCCCATAGAGTATAATATTCGATATTCGATTCGATATTCGATTTCAGTAGTCGAATATTGAGGGGCTACTCGAAACGAATATCAAATATCGAGTATTTAACTACTCGCTCATCTCTACTTATTACATCACATTTACAATATCTCCACTGCATTTAAATTAATAGTCCAGGCAAAACTGATTTACTTGTACACATTTATACATTTACAGTTTTTACACAAGTCTAAGAAAGATATTGCTGCTGAGTTTCACAGCAAACCTTTTAAGAATAAAAATGAATTGAGGCAAACTTTAAGCTATTTTCAGGCTTTCTTTTAAATAAATCTTCCAGGGAAAAATATTGTAGTACCATGTTAGTCAGAAAAAAAATAAAAAATCATTGACTATTTGATAAGTATTGTGAGTATTGTAAGTGTTGTAAATATGATACCTTTACAGGCCAACCAGAAAAAAAATCAATTGTAAGTTTTCAGCGCACAGAGACTCCTTCTTCAGATATTTCCAAATGAATGACTCTAGGTATCATACACACAACTCTTAAGTCTTTTTAACACAAAAGTATCAAATAGTGCATTGAAGAAATCAGTCTAAAGCTCAGAGACCATTCCCATTCCACAAAGACCATTGCCAGTTTTCTAGCCACTTTTAAAATTTGGTGAGTGCTTGAAAAAAAAAAAAATCACTTGTTTAGGGGGCGTTCCCATTACCATTGGTATTCGCTCAGCAGTGTCCATGTCTATTGTCCATACAAGATTTTAGCAATGGACACTAGCTGGTCCGTTTGCAATTTCCATTCATTTCAATGGAATTTATCTTGTGTCCTTTAGTGTCCGTTTATAACCATGTCTGTTTTTTTCAAGCGGACAAAAAAAATCCTACATGTAGGACTTTTCTGTCCGTTTGAAAAAACGGACAGTAAGTGTCCTTTTTTTAACATTGAAGTCTATGGGCAATGGACATATAATGGACAGTAACTGATAGCCATCATGGAGAATATGCAAATCTGTTTCCCAGGATGTAATTAGGAAAACAGTGCCTCTGTATGCTGCCTCTTAGGACAGCCCCTTTAACATTATGCATGACTTTTACAATAAGCCTAATAACATGATGCAGGGTTATTGACAAACTAGTATATCCATTCCAAAAGGAAAAGAATCCCAGCTGTGAACAGTGCTGTTTCAATCTGGTTGGATCTCATCAACACAGCGTAGGGAAACTGGTTTGGCTGGGTGAGAGACTTTAGACCAGGGTCAGGGGATAATAACACACAGAGCTATTGTTTTCCTAATTACATCCTGGGAAACAGATTTGCATATTCCCCATAATCCCTTAGTGAAGCAAAAATGGCTTTGTAAGTCTCCATACGCCTACAAAGGTGCCCACTCCTCAAGAAGTGTTATTATCCCCTGACCCTGAGAGCCATCAGTTACTGTCCATTTGTTTCCGTTATAACAGGTGTCTGTTTTTTTGTTTTTTGAGCGGACACCAATGGTAGTGTGAACCCAACCTTACTTTCAATGTTTAATGGTGCAGATTATATCAGAAAATTTTGGCTATTGTATTATGATACAGTGTCTACATTTTTTTTTTTTCCAAAAGCAAACCAATGCATACAGTACCATGGAACATTAAGTCATAAAGTACCATCACCTTTTGTCATTCACTAATAAGCTCTTGTTAAATCCATATAGGCCACTAGTATTATCTAATAAAATGTTCAACACTATTTTGCAGTTCTAAACATACTGTATTCTGACATGTGATGTGATGTGACAATGCATTTAAATAAACAAAGAAATTAAGGTATTATCTGTATCAAAGCCAGTCATGGATCCATACATGGAATACATATTAACAGAAATAATGTCCTTGTGATCCATAAGTAGAGATGTATCCACAAATAAAATATTGTTGGAAGCGTATACAATAGAGATGAGCGAGTAGTACTCGATCGAGTAGGTATTCGATCGAATACTACGGTATTCGAAATACTTGTACGCGATTGAGTACCACTCGTTATTCGAATGGAAAAGTTTGATGCAGAACCAGCATTGATTGGCCGAATGCTATACAGTCGACCAATCAATGCTGGTTCTTCTTCTACCTTTAGAAGTCTTCTCCGTGCAGCTTCCCCGCGGCGTCTTCTGACTCTGAATTCACTCTGCCAGGCATCGGGCCTGGGCAGAGCTGATTGTGCATGCCCGCTTGTAGTGCGGACATGCGCAGTCGGTTCTGCCCAGACCCGATGCCTGGCAGAGTGAATGACGAGCCGGAAGACGCCGCGGGGAAGCTGCACGGAGAAGACTTCTCGGAGGATCCAGCCCGACCCTCACTCGTGGACTTGGTAAGTGTAATTTGAATCGAACATTGCCTACCACTGAAGCGAGCATTTTTCCCCCATAGACTATAATAGGGTTCGATATTTGATTCGAGTAGTCAAATATTGAGGGGCTACTCGAAACGAATATCGAATCTTGAACATTTTACTGTTCACTCATCTCTAATATACATATATATATATATATATATATATATATATATATATATATATATATATATAGATATACCTAGTATATCTTATACTAGGCTGTAAACTTTTCTAATACTGTCTCAGCATGCACAATAAGGAGATAGAAACCATAGAGTTGGCAGGAAAAAAACAAAACAATGCTGCAACAATGCCATAAAATAGCTGCTTATTATGAAATCTGTAAACAAAAACTAAAAGCAGAGAATACAGAAAATATCTGATGCACAATAACATTGGATGAGGAGGACAAAATTAATCTATAGGGTGACAAACATAAGTACTATGTTTCACGCCTGTATCATGCTGCTTTGTAAGATAAAGTTGACCCTTCAGTGATGGAGTAAAAGAAACTGAAGGTTCTGGAATAGCCAACAATGTCTCCTGATTTCTCCTTCTTTCAGCAGCTTTAGGGAGAACAGAAGTATATAGTTTCTACAAGACGACCAAAGAAATTACAGCATCTGAAGGGTTTCTGCCTAGGACAATGAGCAAGTTTATTACATGACAAAATAAGGAGCCCAATTCACAACTAAGACTTAGTTCACAATGTCCGCCTGAAATCTGCAAACAAAAGAGTCCTGCACGGAGCCTAATATTATTATCTGTAATGCTAAGGGTATGATGTGCTATTCTATGATATATAACAGTATATAATTTGCATATACAATTCTTATAAAAGGTTAGATAGATGATTGATAGATTGCTTAAGCCTACAATTTATCATTTTTAATTTCTTCATATAATAAACCACAATGACCATTTTTTCGAGCGGTTTATATACAGTATAATGCATAATGTATAAGGACATCACTGATATGATTCTTATAGTTGACTGTAAAAGCCTATTATTTCTATCATTTATATGTAATAACGCAATACGTAATAATATGGCTTTTCAGGCATTATAATATGGAAGATTGCTTTGCTTTGCGCTTACACTTGCAAGTCTAATGTTCTCACTGGAGGTAATCAAAAAAAGCGGCAGCTCCCTCAATATCATTAATGTGTCACTCAGACAACAAAAGAATGTAATAAGATTACTGAGCCTTTCTTTTTACCAAAAGATATTTAGACAGAAGATGTTTTCTTCTTAGCATCTGGAACAATACATGATGTAGTGCTCACATAGAAAGCTGTATGTACCAGAACACAATGTGAGCTCTACACATTGCCTGAGATAAACTTAAGGTGAGTTACCTGACACTCAGGCATTTGCTGGCATTTGCAGACTCTTACATCTTTTTCCAGGGTCCTGTCATAATAAACTGATTAATTGCACTAATCATGGGAAATATATATTTGTTCTTTGTTTCTCTGCACATTGTGTGGCAACTAGCTCCCAATGATAATTATATGTGGCATTTTACAATCTAATTTGGGGATTTGGAAATACCAATACTTTGCAGATAGTATATTTAGCTTGTTTCAAACAAATAGAAAATATAAGCCATATTCAGCAACTCTTTTGCAGTCATATGCTTGTATGTTACAGTCTATTGGCTGAGCATTTATTGAGAAATACACGTTAACTGCTGTAACGACTATTGTTGCTGTTACAATTGTGTAATTTAACTAACACTTGGCCAAGCTGCTGGTGGTGCAGTTACTGACGTACCACTTGCAGCGGGTTCATATCTGCACCCAGTCTCCACTATAGCCAATCTGGCAGGTTTCCCTCTTCTGCCCCAAGAAACTGGACAGGGGACAGCAACCTGGTGGTCAGTTTTCAAACCCATTCACTTTCTCTTTTTCATTCTTTTGCCTGTCCACAGTGAAACCATTTTTTTAGTCAGACACAATGTCGGACATGCAGGACTTTGTGTCTGGTCAAAAAAAAAAAAAAAAAAACAGTTTCGCCATGGACAGCCAGAAGATGCAAATGGGTGGTCACTTTGCAAACCCATTCGAGTGAATGGGTTTGAAAACTGACCACCAGGTTTCCATCCCCTTTCCAGTTTCTCAGGAAAGAGGAGGGAAACCCGCTGGATTGGCTAAAGCGGAGACCGGGCACAAATGTGAACCCGCCCTTAGAGAATTCTAGAATCTACTTCGCTATATCCTGCAGCAAGTATCTCACTGCTCCTTGCCAGCACCAAGTGCCATCAACAATGGCACCAATATTGTTCCTCTGCCGCCGTTAGAAATAACAAAATGACCCTATATGGTGGTTAACCAATATAGTGGCTTTAAGGAGGTGTTCCAAATGGCCAGAAAAAATTTTGTGCATTTCAGTCTCTTACATTGCAAACAAAAAACCATCCTGCATAATTTGTAGTGACAAAATGGTCTGCTTTTGCACTACCTTATTTGTGAACTTATGTGCTAGCGCATCTGTGTGAGTAGCAGGAGGCGATAATAATGCTTGCAGCAGAAATGGGAACAACATATTACTTTGACATATGTTATTAGAGGCTTCTGAAGGAATTGTGCCAGCTTCTCAAGACCTTTGAATAAGCCACCAAATTCGTCAGCAGGGATGACTGCAGCATCACCAATGTGATCCCTCTATTGTATAACTTACAAGAAAAACTATACACTCATACAAAGAGGGATGGAAGAGGAGGAATGGTTTTGTCATTGCCCTGTGTTCATAGTGAGGGATGAGGATCGGAGTCAGGATAATTATGGTAAAGGAGTCAGGATAATTATGGTAGAGGAGTTAGGGCTCCTAGACTGAATGAGGCGGAAGAGGAGTTAGAGGAGGAAAACTTTCTCTTATTTGCAGAGGGGGCCCTTGATATGTCACAGCCTTAGCCAGGTGAGGAGGCTTACTCTTATCTATTTCAAGTTGATGGTGACGATCATACTGGCCAAGAACACCAACCATAGCAGGTCTCTGAGTCTGTGCATATGTTGCCAAGCATTACAGGTTGTGTGCTCGACTGCTTACACAGCAACAAGTGTATTATTAGCATAAAGCAGAGGGATGAGTACTGGATGGCAGTGCTCTTAGACCCTTGTTATAAAGACAAAATGGAGGAAATCTTCCCTTATTCTCAAAGGTTTGCAGTGTTTAGGGAGACCACTACAACTGCCAGTTGCACTTGTACCCAGGTGACCTCTGCCCACTCTCAGCCCACCTCACTCGGCCAGCACTCCTCCTCCTCTGCCTGTGCAAAAAGTGTCAGCAGGAGTAAAAGTAGTACCCAATACCAGTCTCAATACGGTATCTGGAAGATGATGAACACAAATTTGTTCAGCTCACAGTGCCAGCTAGAGCCACAAAAAGTAACTAACACCTACCAGATACACCAGTTCTGAACCCATGTAGTTGTGGGCCAATACGTTAGAGCAAGGGAAACAGCTGTCCAAGTTTGCCATGGAAGTTTTATCTTGCCCAGCCTTAAAGTGTTATGGCCGAGTAGGGGTTCAGTGCTGCATTGTGCTGTGCTCAGTGGTGGCATTGGAACACCTAAAAGGACAAAATTGTCAACAGGTAGCATGGAAAAAACTAATTTTAGCAAAATCAATCAGCCATGCATCTGTGAGGATTTTCAAACACCCCTGGCTAAAGCCTTCGAATAGTTGTGTTTAAATAGCTACCCCATTGCCGCTACATAGTTAGACATCTTGTGGCCTGGTCCAACATATTACACCCTGCTGCACTGCCACAACTTATGTAAATACAGTGCCTAACAGAAAGGCAAACTACCATGATGTTATTATAAAAATAATATACTTTATTAAGTTTTTAGATAAAAATATAAGATTTACAAGATAGATAACAAGGGGAATAGTACAACCACAAATTGCACAGAGGCAATAAATATTTAGAAATGATAAAACCTGTGTATAATCTATCCATACGAACAAATGGATTGATAGAAGGATCCACTCACCAGGAATTTTTCTTGTTAAAAAATAACTTTTAATCCATAATAATTAAAAAACACTCCATAGACAGGAACAGTAGTGAAAAAGTAAGAAAAGTCTAAGATTGGGCTATGAGTAAGACACAGCGTGTCGAAACGCGTCAGCCACAATGAAATCCATGCGGTTTTAATCACTTTTCTTACTTTTTCACTACTGTTCCTGTCTATGGAGTGTTTTTTAATTATCATGGATTATAAGTTATTTTTTAACAAGACAAATTCCTGGTAAACGGATCCTTCTATCAATCAATTTGTTCGTATCTATACACAAGCCTTAGTCGGAGGTTTGGATCGTGCACCCAGGTTCATTGGAAATCTACAAGCCAAGGTGGTGAGCTTACAAGCTTTATTTTTTCTTCTATATAATCTATCCATGTATATATATGGAATTACTAAGTTGAACCCGTGGGTCCTTTGATGTCCTCTAAGGGGTTTAAATATGGTCAAGCATGATCTATGAAAATAAGACAGGTTAATCCATATGGACCCACCGGTACTTCAGTATTAAATGAGATGCATGGATGAGAACAGGACTAAATAAGTATGGTAATCATTACCTATGGGTATCCTCTATGCAGATAACGGGTTAAACTTGGTAATTCCATATATATACATGAAGAGATTATACACAGGTTTTATCGTTTCTAAATGTTTATTACCTCTGTGCAATTTGTGGTTGTACTATTCCCCTTGTTTTTTTTTTTTTTTATAAATTCTTTATTTATGAAAACAAGGTCACAGAGGAGAGAAAATAAAAGATATATGAATCAAAAACAATCACATAACAAAACACGGGGGACCCAACCGAAACGAGGGTCGCCCGACAAATTCAAAGGCCGGACCTCACCACAACCAACAATACGGGGGAGGAGCGGCCGACACTGCGTCACTACATAAAATGAAAAAGGACGAAGGGGGAACGGAATGAAACAGGAGAAAACCATCGGGGGGGGGGGGGGGACAAGAGGTAAACTAGGGAGGGGGGGAGGGGAAAGAGAAACGGGGGGAAGCCGACAGGGAGGAGAAAGGAATAGGGAAAAAGGAGAAAAAAGGGGGGAGCGGGGGAGTCCCGGGACAAACCCACTCCAAGACCTCAGCCACAGCCCACAATGGACCTGTATTGGTCGGAGCCCTGGAAGAGGATCCAAGGGGTCCAGGCCCCAAGGAAGACATCATAGGCATCTCGTAAGGACGCCGTGAGATCCTTCATAGCTTGGAGGTCCTCCACCTTGCGAACCCAGTGGCAAAGAGACGGGGGATTAGGGGATTTCCACAAGGCCGGGACACAGGCCCTAGCTGCGTTAATCAAGTGTCGAACTGCAGACTTCCGGTAGGCCTTGCGGGAGACCCCAGACAGATGAAGGAGGAAGCAGGCCGGGGAATTCGGCAGATCAGTCTTCAGAAAAACAGCTATGATATACGTCAGGGTATCTTAGAGAGGAGAGAGAGGGGACAGAGCCCTCCCTAAAGTGTGTCTCCTGCACGAAAGCCACAGCCGTTCTTTTACTCCAGAGCAATCGCAAGAGGGAGGACCTCTTTTCAGGAGTATTAAGCCCATTCACATTAATGGAGGAAAAGGTCAGAGAATCCATGGCAGGGGGCCCGGGACCACCCCCAGGGGGAAGGGAGAGGAGGGAAGGCGAGGGGGGAAACAGATGAGGGAGGGGGAGGGAGGAAATCAGGGAAGAGAAGTGGAAGGAATGAGCGGGGGGAGGGGGAAAAGGGAGGGGCAGCGAAAAGAGACGAGAGGGAAAAAAGTAGACAAACAAACAAAAACAAGAGGACAAAAAGCAAACACCTGCTAGAACCGAGCTTAGCTAGCCCAAGCTCGGGCAAACACCAATCAGTGGGAGAAAACCCACTAGAGCAGGTCTCAGGGGCACGCCGCAGAATGCGCCCAGAGAGCCGCTAGAACTAACTAAGTGGGGGAGAGGTAGATCAGAATACAGAGCTACCCATTCCCACACCGGCAACACAGCAATAATGAAAAAAGAAAAGGGGGTCGCAATTGAAAGCCAGCTGAGGGGGCCAGCTACAATTAAAGTGAAGCAAACAGCCCACACCCCGGCCAACCCGGGCGCCCCGTGGAAGAGGCAAATAAAAGGAGCACTCCCAAGCAGGCCACCGTACGGCGAAGCCTCAAAATGTAGAGACAACGACACAGGGAATGCATACACGGAGCAACCCTGGCAGGCCGGGGGGCAGGAAAGAGGGCGGGCAACGCCGCAAACACACAGGGGGGGAGGGGGGGGACAGGAATCCACCCCATGCACCCCCAGGGCACAAAACTTAGCATGAGGAACAAATCGCGGGAGAGACAAAGATACAATAACGAAGAAATACAAAAGAGCATAAAACAACGAAAGTCAGGTGGCCTCGGAGGGCCCAGCACAGTCTAGACTATCGGCCCAGATGAAACGTTCTCCAGAGGGGCCCCCAAGGGGTCCATCCCACGGCGTCCCTGTCGAGGCAGTGGGGGTGAGGAGGGGCCAGCAGCAGATAGAGGGGAAGGGAGTGGGAACTCCAGCCAGTCCGGTAAAGTTAAGTCAGAGATGTCAAGAAAATGGGCGAGATCCTCCACCTGGTCAGGGGAATGTAAAGCGAAGTTGGCGCCATTTCGGCGGATCAGGAGATGAAAGGGGTGACCCCAGCGATAAGTAGCTCCAGAGTCCAGGATTTTGCGGAGAGTAGGCTTCAGAAGACGCCGCATCGCCAAAGTGCGGCGGGAAACATCAGGGAGAAGGGTAATAGAGCCATCTAGGAACGGGACCGGTCCATGGCGCCAGGCCGCCTGAAGAATGTCCTCTTTCTCTTTGTAAAAATGCACCCGGCATAGGACATCCCTAGGATCGGAGGAGGAGGTTCTTTTAGGTCCGAGCACACGGTGGATCCTATCGATATTGATCTCTGTATCCATCGGTCGGGACAGAACGGTGTTGAAAACCGAAACCGCAATAGAGCGGAGCTCTTTGGTGGCAACAGCATCAGGGATGCCCCTCAGTTTAATATTGTTCCGGCGACCCCGATTCTCCTGATCGTATACTTGTAGGATGAGATGGCGATTAAACGTGCGTTGAGTAGATAAAGAGACCTCCACTGCAAGGAGTCGTTGATCGATAGAATCCGTGCGTTGCTGTTGAGACGTAACAGAAGACGAAAGGGAGTGAAGGTCCGCCTTGAACCCTGTCAGAATCTTGTCTTGTTTCTCCTCCACTCTGCGCACCATAGCCTCTATGTCTTGTTTAGTGGGCATAGCACGGAGCAATTCCAAGATATCCGCTAACTTAGGGCGTTTAGGTCTCCCCTGAGACAGGGAGGCATGTGAGGAAGAACCAGAGGAATCAGAGTCCACGGGGGCCCGAAGGGCCGCCGGAGTAGAAGAAAAATCCAAATCACAATCCGGGGGTCACTGAGGCCTTTGGGGATCATCCCAGGTGGATAGGGAGGAATGCAGAGTTAGAGAAGCTGACCCAGGGGGGGTCCCAGGGGGGAGAACCGCAGGCAGAGTGGAGGAGGCCTGGAGGGTCAGGACCTGGGCCACCGGAGCCAAGGGGTCAGCAGGGCCAGGGACCAGAGCTGAGGAGGGGGCCAGGAGAGGAGGCGAACCAACAGTGTCCAGAGGGAGAGGGGAGCCATGTTCCTGGGGCATTCCACCACACTGGGGCACAGGGGCAGCAGGGAGCATCCAGGGACAGCCAGGGCCAGGCACAGTGGAGAGTGAGTGGGGGAGGGGGGCCGCCATGCGGTCAGAGGAGACAGTCCCAGATGCAAGGCATACCTTGTCAGTAGCAGCCCCAGGAGTCCCCACGCCAGGGGAGAGCAGAGCGGAGGCAGTAGAGGAGCTGGACAGGTCTTTAGCTGGAGCCGACCCAGACGGACGGAGCGAGGAGGGAGCCGGAGCTTCAGGCTGCAGGCAGGGGGCGCGCGCCGGCGCCATTTTGGAAGTCCCCGCCGGAGAGCTAGAGGAGGCCGCAGCGAGGAGAAACCGCGCTATCGGAGGATCCATGCGGGCCGGAGTGGAGGATTTTCGGCCCACCCGTCGGACCATCACGTGGCTGGAGACAGGAGAACGTTAGGACCGGAGAGAAGAGGTAAGTTGCCGACGGGGTCCGGGAGCTCAGAGAGACCGCGTCTTCACAGCGCCATGTCCTTATTCCCCTTGTTATCTATCTTGTAAATCTTATATTTTTATCTAAAAACTTAATAAAGTATATTATTTTTATAATAACTTCATGGTAGTTTGCCTTTCTGTTAGGCATTGTATTTACATTTGTTATTTGGCTACCATCATAATGCCCTATGCTTTTGTTTAGTGTTCGACTGCCACAACTTAGTCAGACATGTCCTGCAGCCTGGTCTGCTATAGCACACTTTTGGTGCCACTGCCACAGTAAGTTTTAATTACATCTAATCCCATAACGGAATAATTTCTGGTGGCTTTTTTTTTTTTTTTTTTTTTGAAAAGCCAATTCTTCATCACTTTTTCAAGTGGCTCACAGCCACAAATATGGACAACACTAGGGAAGCAGGTCCCTATTGTTGTCCATTGTACCTCCGACTCTCCAGTGTGTGCAGCTAGAACCGCTGCCACTCCCACCAGGATGATATACCATCTATATGTGATATAGGGTGTTTTGATCCACTCACAACCCTACCAGGTGAGGGGCCAATTGGTCGTTTTCTATTATAATACATCATATTTCATGCTCCAATATTGCCCTTATTTGCGCTCGGTGTTCTCTTTTCTTTCTTTTTGCACAGCCACAAATATGTCTCCCAAATAACAACAAACCTGTAGCACTTACAAGTCATCAAAACAGGCTAATATTTCTACAAACTCATTGCATTTTGCAATATAACCAGCATGTGTGCATAAAAAAACATGGACAAGCACTGTTCCCCAATAAAGGGGTCATTTTTAGAGCATTTTAAATGATAAATGTGTAAAAGTGTCAGCGCAGTTTACTCACTGCTTGTGTTTGCCTTAGAGATCTAGAAATTGGATAGATAGGTTCCTAGGAACCCTGACAGTGTCCTCTACTATGTTTAAGGTGTGGTTCATACAGAACTTGTCCAACTCGAAAAACAAATCTTGAACCTGAGCCATCGGAACCTGACCAAAACGAATTTTGAGCGGTTTGTCCATCTCTAGTAGCATTCCTTTACATATATAAGCAAATCTTGAGTCAAATTGTGTGTTAAATATAATTGTTTACTCAGTGAGGGATGTCTTAAAATACTTCATATTTCTTTGTTACATAACTATGTGCAAAATCTTTAACTTGACTTTTTTAATGGCTTTTGTTGTGTTAAGTTATCACACTTCAGAAAGTTATCGGTGTGAAGTTTAACTTTTCTACAACAGGATTTAGGTCAGCCATGAGTTGAGATAAGATTTGATGTAAGGTTTCTAACATGTCTATCAACTTTCTCCAAATGTATCAAACCACACATGCCATCATAATAAATCTCATGCAATTTATACCATTTTCTTTAAGTTGTAAGTGAATATAAAATACATGTGATTTATTCAGTTAGTTAAACTATTATATTGTTGTTGGTTTTATGTACATGAAAAAAATAAATGTTAAAGGATGAAAGGTTCATCTATGAATGGTTAGGATTGTTTTTCTAAAACCAATCTTATTATCATACAAAAGACCTTCCCTAACTAGAGATTAGCTCAAAACCACCTCACTATCTGATGTTTAATGAGATATTTTCAGGCCAAACAATTTGCTGAAAGAAGAAAATAAATATATTCAAATCCTAAGAGACTTTGAAAGATTTCATCCAAAGTAAGCCATCTGCTCTAGTTTATAAGACTGCAGACTTTGTTTTCTAGAATGTTCTTTCTGTCAATAAGAGGAAAAACTGGCACAGGAATGACGGGCAAGGGTCAATGCCACTGACAGTCTATTTCCATCTGGCTTTGGAACACTATCACTTTTGTTGTAAATGATCTATCAAATGGCTCATCATGATCTCATGATTGATCAGCATCGGAAGAGCTTATTAGCGGATGAGAGCGGGCACTGCCAGTTAAGGTGCAGCTTTCATGAACACAACAGAAGGAGGCATTAGCTGAGAAGGGGAAGAAAGTTTATGCATCTTTTTTGTTCAGCCTTTAAAATAATGATCAATGAAAATGATATACGCAATTTGGCACAGTCTGAACATAGCTTAATGCAAAACATGCCAATAGAAGGCATAACAATTTCTTATACAAAAAAATACCTCTCTTTATTTGTTGCCCAGGTCTTCGAAGTGAACCCAGCCAGCATTACTTTGATACATATAAAAAGAGTTATTTATCACAATAATGTAATGGGATACATAGAAAGGTAAAAGTTAAATGACTTTCTTTTCTTTCAGATCTATAAAGAGTGTCAGGCATATACTTTAGGTGCAATTACTGTCTGCAGTGCATTTGTTGTAATGAGAATAAAAGCCTACTTCCAAAAATGGCTTACTTCCATTCCTTAGTTTACTGTCATGTATGGATGCAAGTTTTCTGTATTTACTGAAGTTTAGAATATTGTAACACAATAAGCTTTATATCCTAGGAAGTTCTGTAAGTGATACAACATTCTCCAAGAGGGGAATTTATCAAACCCTCTACGTCAGTTTTCTGGTATAGAGGGAAAATATTGTGGCATATATTTGGCGAGAGACCCTTTCTTGTGCCAAACATGAACCCTGTTCTGAGAACCCCTCATCACATTGCGCGATTGAAGGCAGGGATCAGGGTGTGCCAGGGAGACCTCAGCACGACATATCTATTACAACTCACGGCATTTTTCTGCCTTGAGTTATAATGAAAATCTACGTCTGCTCCTAACTGTCGTAGATCTCTATTCTGCTGTAGGGACATAAGAGGCTGGAGCCGCTATAAATTATACAATAAACTCATTATAGGAGTAATAAAAGAAGCTCAATATTCTAATGAGTCTATATTCTTATAACCTCTAGAAATAATATAATAAGTTCTATATTCTAAAAAGCGGTATAAGTAATGCAATAATGTCTATATTCTCACAAACGCTATAGCTGATATAGTAAACTATATACTCCAATTAACTCTATTAGTAATACAATAAGCTCTATATTCCAACTCTATATTCCAATAAGCTCTATATATAATACTATAATATCTATATTCTAACAAGTGCTATAAGTAAAACAAAATCTATCTTCTAATAAGCTCTATAAATGAAGAGTAAGCTTTATGTTGCAGTAAGATCTATAAGAAATACTATAAGCTCTATCTTCTAATTAGTAATATAAGTAATGTACCGGGCCCTGTGGCAACCGCTGCCACAGCTACCCCGGTGGTTATGCCCCTGGTGTAAATGTTTTATATGTTTGTTTAAGGTGCATACATTTTATTTTTTGATAAAAAATTGTTAAAAAAAAATAGTTGTAATAGCTTATACTACATAATATTTATTGAATATGTAAAATCAATAAAAAATGTTGAAATGAAAAAAGTTGCTGTTCACATCAATGTTACGACAAATTAGTAAAATGTCTAAATAATAAAGATTTAAAGTGGAAAAAAGATTTACTGTAGCGCTCTGAAAATGTCAATTACACTGTGACACTGAAAATTTTACTTTAGCATAACCAACAATTTAACATACTTTCCACGAGCGAAGCCATGGGTATTCTACTAGAGTCACTATAAAAACAACTCTCACAGCAAACTTGGTCTTTCCCTCCAGGGGATATATACATATAAAGAGGTGGACGGCTGGAACTGCATACACCTACTATCCACATATATTGAAAAAAAAGGGGGGGGAGGAAGCCTCCCTAACCAAATATAAAAGCCAAATATAGAATATTGCTTTCACTGTACTATGATAAATGTGGCTGACAGTAGGGAAGATAATAAGTGGGCCAGTGTTATGGTCAGCAGGGTTTATTTTGCGGCGGGGATCTGGCTCTAATATACTGTTATGGTCAGCAGGGTTTATTAAAAAAAACTAAATAAATAAAAACCCTGCGGATCCCTATTGGACTCTGAATCGCAGAAACACCCTGGTGTGAACACGGTCTGGCAGTTAGTGTCACTGCCAGAAAACTACTCCAACTAGGTGTGCTCTGTTAAATCACAGAGAAAACCTGAGAAGCTCAGAGCAGCCGATACAACAAACAAAACTGTCTAGCCAGAACTCCTGAACTAGACAGAGACCAAGTAAACAGTGTGTGCTACCAGTTCCAAACAACACACAAGGCAGCTTACTGCCCAACCAACTATCAGTGTTATTCTGTCTCAGGAAAATTACTAAGGCCAAATGAGGACCATTCACAGGAACCCATGCACACACACATATATTTTACAAATGAGGTTTGATACTAGAGTGCCGGGCGTCCAAACCAGCCTCCTTAAATAGGAACAAGGCGGGACCGATCAGAAGCCCAGGTGCTACAAATCAGACACCGATAGGCAACAATTAGTATGCTGACCACGCCTATCGGTGGAACAAGCTGTTACCCTAATATCTTGGCCACAGCTGCCACACAGTCCTAACAGCCAGTCCCCAGTATTCCCACAGCAAGTACATACTCACAGCATTAAGGTTATCCCAACCCATTCATGTTTAGACGGATGAATACGAACATGCCATTGCAGATTAAATCATTTGTATAAACTTTACTGACTGCCAGTACAGTCGGGGCTAGTCCTGATTACCAGACAAGCCAGCACCTGCTTCATACATATGATAACAGCAGACCTTCTAATGATCAGATTTTGTTAATGTCCTGATGCGTAAAACAATAGAGCATGTACCTTGTTTTCTCATAACTATACAGTGTTGGCCAAAAGTATTGGCACCCCTGTAATTCTGTCAGATAATACTCTTTTTCTTCCAGAAAATGATTGCAAGCACAAACTGTTTGGTATTAATATCTTCATTTATTTTGTTGCAATGAAAAAACACAAAAGAGAATGAAAAAAAATCAAATCATTGATCATTTTACACAAAACTCCAAAAATGAGCCGGACAAAAGTATTGGCACCCTCATTCTAATACTTGGTAGCACAACCTTTAGACACAATAACTGCGAACAACCGCTTCCGGTAACCATCAATGAGTTTCTTACAATGCTCTGCTGGAATTTTAGACCATTCTTCTTTGGCAAACTGCTCCAGGTCCCTGAGATTTGAAGGGGGCCTTCTCCAAACTGCCATTTTGAGATCTCTCCACAGGTGTTCTATGGGATTCAGGTCTGTACTCATTGCTGGCCACTTTAGAAGTCTCCAGTGCTTTCTCTCAAACCATTTTCTAGTGCTTTTTGAAGTGTGTTTTGGGTCATTGTCCTGCTGGAAGACCCATGACCTCTGAGGAAGACCCAGCTTTCTCACACTGGGCCCTACATTATGCTGCAAAATTTGTTGGTAGTCTTCAGACTTCATTATGCCATGCACACGGTCAAGCAGTCCAGTGCCAGAGGCAGCAAAGCAACCCCAAAACATCAGGGAACCTCCGCCATGTTTGACTGTAGGGACCATGTTCTTTTCTTTGAAGGTCTCTTTTTTTTTTCCTGTAAACTCTATGTTGATGCCTTTTCCCAAAAAGCTCTACTTTTGTCTCATCTGACCAGAGAACATTCTTCCAAAACGTTTTTGGCTTTCTCAGGTAAGTTTTGGAAAACTCCAGCCTGGCTTTTTTATGTCTCTGGGTAAGAAGTGGGGTCTTCCTGGGTATCCTACCATACAGTCCCTTTTCATTCAGACGCCGACGGATAGTACAGGTTGACACTGTAGTAACCTTGGACTGCAGGGCAGCTTTAACTTTTTATGTTAGTCGAGGTTCTTTATCCACCATCTGCACAATCTTGCATTGAAATTTCTCATCAATTTTTCATTTCTGTCCACATCTAGGGAGGTTAGCCATAGTGCCATGGGCTTTAAACTTCTGGATGACACTGTGCACGGTAGACACAGGAACATTCAGGTCTTTGGAGATGGACTTGTAGCCATGAGATCACTCATGCTTCCTCACAATTTTGCTTCTCAAGTCCTCAGACAGTTCTTTGGTCTTCTTTCTTTTCTCCATGCTCAATGTGGTACACACAAGGACACAGGACAGAGGTTGAGTCAACTTGAATCCATTTCAACTGGCTGCAAGTGTGATTTAGTTATTGCCACCACCTGTTAGGTGCCTCAGGTAAGTAACAGGTGCTGTTAATTATACAAATTTCAGAAGCATCAAATGATTTTTCAAACTGTGCCAATACATTTGTCCACCCCTTTTTTATGTTTGGTGTGGAATTATATCTAATTTGGCTTTTTGACAATTCTTTTTGTGGTTTTCCATTGAAGACAAATTAAATGAAGATATTAATACTAAAGAATTTGTGATTGCAATAATTTTCTGGAAGAAAATGAGTATTATCTGACAGAATTTTGACCAACACTGTAGATATATTTATCAGTAAAAAATAAAGTTATACATTTTTTTTAAGCGTCTCCTCATCTGATGTGACATGGATAGACTTAGCAAATATACGACTGCAAACCATTGCCTGCTTATGATCCATAACCAAATGCTCTATTTCCCATTTGTTCAAGTGAAAAAATCACATCCATCCATTTTTCTCAGACTTTAGAAGAATTGTACTTTTTATAAATTCCCTTGATAAACAGACGACTCCGGTGAAGAGCCTAGCAAATTCTAATCAAAAATGCAACATGAATGCATAAATGTGTCAGATAACACCGAACATTTTGTATAGAACAATATATCTGAAGGCAAAACAAAACACTGCAAATATTGTATTCTCTGCTCCAGTAGACAGAAACTTCCTTCAGGAACAATGTCAGATCAGTTTTAGTAGCCAAGAAACTGATAACTCCTCTGATAACCCAACTAGGAGCAGCAGTTTAACTAATTGTATATGTTTAGGTTAACGCTGCTACACATGTATATCTATCTGTATATAGAAGCACCTATATTTCTGTACCCACACTTATTTTTACAAATCAGGACATATAATGATACACACTTATATAACTTTGTGCATCATACTTTGAGGTTGGGGCCCCATGGGCCAGAAAAGCTGCGGGAAAAATTGTGGCGTTTTACAGTACTTGCAAAGTGGATAGGATTCATGTGAATCCCATGCCCACTTTTCGGTAAATATCGTAGCATGGACACGCTGCGGTTTTGGAAATTGCAATATGTCAATTATATCTATGGAAATGCCGGCGGCTTTCCCTTAGATATAATTGTGAGAGAAAGTCCGCGGAGGAAAACTCAGTGAACTTTCTGTTCAAAGCGCTGCGGGAAGAACGACGATGCGTTCCCACCGTGGTTGTGCCCGCTGCGCTTTAGTGTGGCGTTTACAGCCCGTGGGGCCTTAGCCTTATACATGTCACAGTGGTATCATCTGTTAGTATCTGCTATTATCTTTTACTGTATCTATCATGCCATTTTCTAAGTCACAGGTATATAATACATAGTGGTCTAACTAAAGTCTTGTGGGCCCAGTGCAAACCTTTGTTTAGGTCCTCCAATCCCCTCCCTAATGCAAATTCTTGATAGTTCTTGATAAATTCTTAAGGAATACAGCTATACAACCCACAACTGCAGTTATCAAGAATACGGTCAGTGAGCCTTGCAGAACCTGGCATGAAAACAATACAATTCCGTGATCGTTACGCTACTGATGACATGCACTCAGCTCTGCCTTAAAAGTATGGATGAAATATTTATTTTTCTTTTGTTGCAAATTCAATGATATTTGCTACTATATTACAGTATTAAATATGATTAACACACACTAATTTTGCTTTTCAATGTTTTATTTAAAGTTTAACTCTTTTTTTTTTTTTTTGCAATATTTGCAACGAATACCATTAGGGCCATAATGGGACATAATACTTTGTGGAGGGGCCACTATTGGACATTATATTGTATGGAGGCCACTATGGAATATGATACTATTTGCAGAGCCCAATATCAGATATTAAACTGTTTTGAGTGCCTACTATGGAACATTTTACTATATGACAATATGCCTTGTGGAGGGCCCACTATTTGACAATATTGTTTGTGCAGGGACTGCTATTGGATATTATACTGTCTAGAAGTCACTTTAGGACATTATAGTTTGTGTAAATAAGGTGTTATACTGTGTGTGGGAGCCCCGGAAAGGGTGCGCTATGCCATGGGGGCCTCAAGTCAAAAGTTTGCTAAGTGACCCAGTTTATGCTAGTTATGCCCCTGATACAAGCCTTAGACTATTCCAGTATATGGCGTACAGAGCCAACTGCATCCCCATCAGTAATTGCCTTCTTCATCACTGCCTTCACTCTATTAACATTTCTGTTATGATCTATTGCTGGAAAATGTGTTCTTGCCAGCACTGAGACAATGGAAAAATGAATTCTTTGTGGCTGATATTTTAAAGACTTACAGCGAGACATTTCAAGATCACCTGTGTGACAAAAATAACTAAATGGCACAATTTTTTTTGTAAATTTTTGTTTACAGTAGCTTTGATTTTTTTTTTTTTTTTTTTTTTTAAAGGGCAGCTTATTTTCAAGACACCATTTGTTCTCTAGTAGAGATGAGCGAACAGTGTTCTATCGAACACATGTTCGATCGGATATCAGGGTGTTCGCCATGTTCGAATCGAATCGAACACCACGTGGTAAAGTGCGCCAAAATTCGATTCCCCTCCCACCTTCCCTGGCGCCTTTTTTGCACCAATAACAGCGCAGGGGAGGTGGGACAGGAACTACGACACTGGGGGCATTGAAAAAAATTGGAAAAAGTCATTGGCTGCCGAAATCAGGTGACCTCCATTTTAGACGAATAGTGGATTTCAAATCCGGGTCATATGAGAATGTGAACTTTGTGACTATGAGACAGGGATAGCTGTACAGGCAGGGATAGCTAGGGATAACCTTTATTTAGGGGGGAATGTTATTAAAAATAACTTTTTGGGGCTCTATCGGGTGTGTAATTGTGATTTTTGTGAGATAAACTTTTTCCCATAGGGATGCATTGGCCAGCGCTGATTGGCCGAATTCCGTACTCTGGCCAATCAGTGCTGGCCAATGCATTCTATTAGCTTGATGAAGCAGAGTGTGCACAAGGGTTCAAGCGCACCCTCGGCTCTGATGTAGCAGAGCCGAGGCTGCACAAGGGTTCAAGCGCACCCTCGGCTCTGATGTAGGAGAGCCGAGGGTGCACTTGAACCCTTGTGCAGCCTCGGCTCTGCTACATCAGAGCCGAGGGTGCGCTTGAACCCTTGTGCACACTCTGCTTCATCAAGCTAATAGAATGCATTGGCCAGCGCTGATTGGCCAATGTATTCTATTAGCCTGATGAAGTAGAGCTGAATGTGTGTGCTAAGCACACACATTCAGCTCTACTTCATCGGGCTAATAGAATGCATTGGCCAGCGCTGATTGGCCAGAGTACGGAACTCGACCAATCAGCGCTGGCTCTGCTGGAGGAGGCGGAGTCTAAGATCGCTCCACACCAGTCTCCATTCAGGTCCGACCTTAGACTCCGCCTCCTCCGGCAGAGCCAGCGCTGATTGGCCGAAGGCTGGCCAATGCATTCCTATGCGAATGCAGAGACTTAGCAGTGCTGAGTCAGTTTTGCTCAACTACACATCTGATGCACACTCGGCACTGCTACATCAGATGTAGCAATCTGATGTAGCAGAGCCGAGGGTGCACTAGAACCCCTGTGCAAACTCAGTTCACGCTAATAGAATGCATTGGCCAGCGCTGATTGGCCAATGCATTCTATTAGCCCGATGAAGTAGAGCTGAATGTGTGTGCTAAGCACACACATTCAGCACTGCTTCATCACGCCAATACAATGCATTAGCCAGTGCTGATTGGCCAGAGTACGGAATTCGGCCAATCAGCGCTGGCTCTGCTGGAGGAGGCGGAGTCTAAGGTCGGACCTGAATGGAGACTGGTGTGGAGCGATCTTAGACTCCGCCTCCTCCAGCAGAGCCAGCGCTGATTGGTCGAGTTCCGTACTCTGGCCAATCAGCGCTGGCCAATGCATTCTATTAGCCCGATGAAGTAGAGCTGAATGTGTGTGCTTAGCACACACATTCAGCTCTACTTCATCAGGCTAATAGAATACATTGGCCAATCAGCGCTGGCCAATGCATTCTATTAGCTTGATGAAGCAGAGTGTGCACAAGGGTTCAAGCGCACCCTCGGCTCTGATGTAGCAGAGCCGAGGCTGCACAAGGGTTCAAGTGCACCCTCGGCTCTCCTACATCAGAGCCGAGGGTGCGCTTGAACCCTTGTGCAGCCTCGGCTCTGCTACATCAGAGCCGAGGGTGCGCTTGAACCCTTGTGCACACTCTGCTTCATCAAGCTAATAGAATGCATTGGCCAGCACTGATTGGCCAGAGTACGGAATTCGGCCAATCAGCGCTGGCCAATGCATTCTATTAGCCCGATGAAGTAGAGCTGAATGTGTGTGCTAAGCACACACATTCAGCACTGCTTCATCACGCCAATACAATGCATTAGCCAGTGCTGATTGGCCAGAGTACGGAATTCGGCCAATCAGCGCTGGCTCTGCTGGAGGAGGCGGAGTCTAAGATCGCTCCACACCAGTCTCCATTCAGGTCCGACCTTAGACTCCGCCTCCTCCAGCAGAGCCAGCGCTGATTGGCCGAATTCCGTACTCTGGCCAATCAGCACTGGCTAATGCATTGTATTGGCTTGATGAAGCAGTGCTGAATGTGTGTGCTTAGCACACACATTCAGCTCTACTTCATCGGGCTAATAGAATGCATTGGCCAATCAGCGCTGGCCAATGCATTCTATTAGCGTGAACTGAGTTTGCACAGGGGTTCTAGTGCACCCTCGGCTCTGCTACATCAGATTGCTACATCTGATGTAGCAGTGCCGAGTGTGCATCAGATGTGTAGTTGAGCAAAACTGACTCAGCACTGCTAAGTCTGCATTCGCATAGGAATGCATTGGCCAGCCTTCGGCCAATCAGCGCTGGCTCTGCCGGAGGAGGCGGAGTCTAAGGTCGGACCTGAATGGAGACTGGTGTGGAGCGATCTTAGACTCCGCCTCCTCCAGCAGAGCCAGCGCTGATTGGCCGAATTCCGTACTCTGGCCAATCAGCACTGGCTAATGCATTGTATTGGCTTGATGAAGCAGTGCTGAATGTGTGTGCTTAGCACACACATTCAGCTCTACTTCATCGGGCTAATAGAATGCATTGGCCAGCGCTGATTGGCCAAATTCCGTACTCTGGCCAATCAGCACTGGCTAATGCATTGTATTGGCTTGATGAAGCAGTGCTGAATGTGTGTGCTTAGCACACACATTCAGCTCTACTTCATCGGGCTAATAGAATGCATTGGCCAATCAGCGCTGGCCAATGCATTCTATTAGCGTGAACTGAGTTTGCACAGGGGTTCTAGTGCACCCTCGGCTCTGCTACATCAGATTGCTACATCTGATGTAGCAGTGCCGAGTGTGCATCAGATGTGTAGTTGAGCAAAACTGACTCAGCACTGCTAAGTCTGCATTCGCATAGGAATGCATTGGCCAGCCTTCGGCCAATCAGCGCTGGCTCTGCCGGAGGAGGCGGAGTCTAAGGTCGGACCTGAATGGAGACTGGTGTGGAGCTATCTTAGACTCCGCCTCCTCCAGCAGAGCCAGCGCTGATTGGTCGAGTTCCGTACTCTGGCCAATCAGCACTGGCCAATGCATTTCTATGGGGAAAAGTTAGCTTGCGAAAATCGCAAACTGACAGGGATTTCCATGAAATAAAGTGACTTTTATGCCCCCAGACATGCTTCCCCTGCTGTCCCAGTGTCATTCCAGGGTGTTGGTATCATTTCCTGGGGTGTCATAGTGGACTTGGTGACCCTCCAGACACGAATTTGGGTTTCCCCCTTAACGAGTTTATGTTCCCCATAGACTATAATGGGGTTCGAAACCCATTCGAACACTCGAACAGTGAGCGGCTGTTCGAATCGAATTTCGAACCTCGAACATTTTAGTGTTCGCTCATCTCTATTCTCTAGTTAACCCTCATCTGTCATGATCTCATGGAGACATTAACCAGCTATGTCAGCTTCCTCCCACTGGGAAATATTTTGAATATGATAAAGCAATGCAAACCATTGTGTGATCTAAAAATTGCTGTCTTCTTGGCAAGTACGTGAGCCTCACCATAGGTGTTTTTTTAAGTCTGGAATCCAATTGGATATTTTTTTCACAGCGTTTCATTTTGGATGTCACAAGAAGTTTATTACCAACTGATTTGGCAAAGTGCCAGACATCAAACTAATTTCTGATATTTTTCATGGAGTCTGTTCCTTATTGAAATATATCTCTCTGTAGCTATCATTTCTATATTGTTTTCTAAAAGTGCTTCCAATTTTTTTTTCAAAAACAATCTTTTCCAATAGTACCAAAGAGATAGGTGATAGAATTTGTTTAACAGTGAAACTACAATTTTTTTTTGTACCCTTGTCCATGAAAGTCTATATGCAGTATTTGGTTGAATAGCTTGGAGAGTCAGATTATGCATCTCCGATTATACAGGCTGGCTTCTTCATATTTTCTAGAATAGAGTGCTGTTTTTTTTTCCCATTCTATATCTACTATAAAGTCTTATGTTTATGTAATAACTAGAGATGAACGAACACTAAAATGCCGCACACTGTTCGACTGTTCGAACGGATTTCGAACCCCATTAAAGTCTATGGGGGGAAATGCTGGTTTCAGGGGTAGGCAAAATTCGAAAACATTATACTTACCAAGTCCACGAGTGACGGTCGGGCTGGATTCTTCTTCAAGTCTTCTCCCAGCGCAGCGCCCCCGCGGCGTCTTCCGGCTGGAATTCACTCTGCCTAGGCATCGGGGCCTAGGCAGAGCCGCTGGTTCTGCATCGAACCTTAAACTTCGAACAGCTACGAACAGTACGAGTATTTCGAATACCGTAGTATTCGATCAAACACCTACTCGATCGAACACTACTCGCTCATCTCTAGTAATAACAGTCACCTCTATTACAAAAGTGTCTGACCTCTGCATAAGCAATGCCGCCCCTGCTACCTCTTGTGTCACCCCCTCTACCTCATAGATTGTAAGCTCTTGCGAGCAAGGCCCTCAGTCCCATTGTGTGAAACGACTTTCTTTGTAATGCATCTTTCTGTCTGTATTTGAACCCTACAAATTGTACAGCACTGCTGAATATGTTGGCGCTATATAAATACAATTTATTATTATTATTATTATTATTATTATTATTACTATTCCAGGGTAAAAATACAGTTTCTGATTCTTATAATGTGAAGACTTTTGGATTGAGCACATTTTCAGGATATGAAAGAACTGCTACGTATTGAGGAAGCTTGAACCACTAACTCAGCAACTGAAATTAGCACATTTCCCACTGGTTGATGCCCTTGTTTTGACTGGTTTTGCTAACATTTTTTGGTTGGCCCATTTTCATATTTCACTTCAATGGAGATCATGCTTCCACAGTATGTTTTCTTGTAGCTTGTCAAAACTTAAAGGGGTTCTCCCATCTCAGCCCTGTATGCAGTGTCTGCTTCTCACTTCCTGTATTTCACTCCCCCCCCCCCCCCCCCGCTTGCTGAACGGATCAAACAACACTTCTGCAGGTCAGATATTATGCAGATTCTTGTACAGAACAGATAGACTGTTATCTGTGTGTTTAATAAGGGTGGGTTCACACCTGCACTCGTCATCCAGTCATCCAGACGGTATCTGTCTTCTGTCCCACAAAACTGGGCAGGAGACGGAAACCCCATGGTCAGGTTTCAAACCTATTGAAGTGACTGCCCGTGTGTGTCTTCTGCCTGTCCGTGGGGAAACTGTTTTTTTTTTAACTGGATACAAAATCAGACATGCAGAAGCTGCCTCTGGTAGAGAGAAAAACAAAAAGTTCCCTTGAGTTTAAATTTTTTACATCAAATTATGGTGCAGCTTCTAGAAGAAAATCACCAACATACTATTTTAATTTGTTTTTATTAAGGTAACTTACATAAAATAGACGATTGACTGATAGGAGAATATATGTGTACATGAAAGATTGAAACTAATTTCAAAAGTATGGACTCTTTTCCTTTGAAACTTCTTTTTGACATCTTTTTTTATGCATACATTAATACTTAGTTTGATATGACATATATTAACATGGTAATATTGCATATACTACATATTAACAAATGGATGACTAGTCAGGCCTATCTCTTGTTAACATCCAACAGTAGTCGGCGAACATGTTCTTGTCCCATCTTCCTTGATATTTGCGCTCCATAGCTTTGATGTCTTGGTGGACCCTTTCACCCTGTTCTTCGCTGATTGATCCTATATTTTTTGGGAAAAAGTTCAAATGTGAGTGAAGGAAATGTATTTTGATACTTATGGAGCAACCCAATACTTGAAATGTGTCCAGCATATTCATTACAATTGGTTTATAGTCAGGATCCTTGTAATTATCCAGAAATTTACTGACAACATCTTTGAAGACAACCCAAGTTTCCTTTTCCTTTGTTGCCATGCTAGCCTCAAATTCTTTATCCATCATAAGCTTGTGGATGTTTGGACTAACAAAGATTCCTTCTTTCATCGTGGCTTCGGATAAATCTGGAAGCTTTTTTCACAGGTATTTGAAACAATCGCCATCTTTTGGTATAGCCTTGGTAAACTGCTTCATTAAACCTAATTTTATATACAGAGTGGGTAACAATACTTTTTTTTGGCTCAACTAAGCTGTTCTGAATCACATTCTTGGTGCCTGGTTCAAGATTGTGTCTTTTCGGCTATTGTTTTTGACCCAATGTTGAGTCTTATCACATGGATATTTGATATATCTGCCTTGTTGACCAAGAAGCATGGAGAGAAGTTTCAAATCATTGCAAATGGTCCAACTGTAGTCGGCAGGTTTTCATAGCATTCTGTTATAAATGTACCGAGTGTCCAACTGGTACAGATGCATACTGGCTTCCGTGATGAAGAAGACTTTAAGACTAATTTAAGACTAATTTTTGATGAATCTATAAAGAGCCTAAATTCATCTTTATTGTAGGTGATATTAAATTTGCACATCAATCCAGGAACATCAGAACAATAGACCAGGTTCTCCTCTCCCTCAAAGTACTTAACATTCATTTTCTCAATTCCTATATCAATAAAAAGAGGTTCCTTTGGCCAATAAGTTTTTTAATTCAATCTGAAGCCCAACAATTCAGCTGCCTCTTTCAAAAGGCCCAGATCTCTAGTCAGATCATTAAGTTCAACCTGAGAGAAGGGCTAAGGTGAATAGCCTCCAGAGGGATCGCATTCGGTATCAGAGCCTTGAACTTCTGGATAATGCGAGTCTGAAGACTAGATATTTCTAGCAATTCAGTTAGAGACAAAGGTACTGATGGAATGTTATCAGGATAAGAGATTTGCTTTTGATTTTTGCGGTTATACCCACGGACATGACAGGAACAAAAGTAACAATCATCAGAGGGGTTTTTGACTCCCTCCATGTCATAGAAATTTGAAATCATAAAGCAGTCTTCTTTCTTTTGAGCCACAAGAGTAGATTATTGAGACATTCCACACAAACTTTATGAAGAGCCCATGATTTGTCCTAGTCTCCGAGTTTCATGTCAAAATACGCAATATAAAGTTGTCTTACATAGTTTGTAATGCTCTTTATGCGATTTTTAATAATAGATATTTGCCCCATATGTAACAAAAGTCATCTGGTAAATTTTCACAACGTCTCGAACTCAAAGCCATGTTTCACGAAAGGATTTGAAATAAGGATTTGTGCAGCGCATGGCTATTGGAAGAGAGAAATTGCGACAGGGTATTGTCACAGAGAGGTATTCTGTAAGGTTTCACAATGGCAGAATGATGGTCAGGCAGGGAGGGAAGAAATTCAATGCCGAAAACAATTTTTTATGGTAAATGTTCATAAAAATCCACGTAAAATTTAATGTTTCAAGAAAATGTGACGTGATAGAAATTTTTTATTATTTTTCTTGAAATCAGCACCAAAAAACACATATCCCCTTGTATTTTTTCATTGTGTGCCTTTGTAGTCTGACATTACTTATTCTGTAGTAGAGTTCTTAACAGCCGTCATGATCATTTACTGTGATGTCATAATTAGAGATGAGCGAACAGTAAAATGTTCGAGGTTCGATATTTGTTTCGAGTAACCCCTCAATATTCGACTACTTGAATCAAATATCGAACCCTATTATAGTCTATGGGGGAAAATGCTCGTTTCAGGGGTAGGCAACGTTCGATCAAATTATACTTACCAAATCCACGAGTGAGGGTCGGGCGGGATCCTCCGAGCAGTCTTCTCCTTGCAGCGTCCCCGCGGCATCTTCCAGCTCTTCATTCACTCTGCCAGGCATCGGGCATGGCACTACAAGCGGACATGCGCAGTCGGCTCTGCCCAGGACCGATGTCTGGCAGAGTTAATGAAGAGCCGGAAGATGCCGCGGGGACGCTGCTCGGAGAAGACTTCTAAAGGTAGGAGAAAAACCAGCGTTGATTGGCCGACTGTATAGCATTCGGCCAATCAATGCTGGTTCTGCATCAAACTTTTACCTTCGAACAGCGAGTGGTACTCAATTAAGTATGAGTATTTCGAATACCGTAGTATTCGATCGAATACCTACTCGATCGAGTACTACTCGCTCATCTCTAGTCATAATATTTCAGGCTACTTTGTCATTTCCAGCACAAGGTTTACTTTCACAATAATGATAATTTTTGGAGGGTTAAGCATTTTATTTACAAGCTTTTTTTTAAGCTAATACAAGTACATGAAATAGACAATGGTTTGCATTTCAGTGAATAGAAATTATTTCAGACCTTGAGGTGAACACACAAAACATTTATTCGATCACTGGAGAGCAAGTCAGGTAAAGAGCCTGGTAAAAAGTAAATGCAGATCATATTTATTTTTCTCATTATTGCTTTTGCTTTTTATTATTATAAACAGCAGTTTAAAAGTTTAAATGGTGGGCGAGATCTAAAACACAGCAGTGGCCTCATTGCCAGTATCTGAAGAGTTATGCTAGGTTCACACTAGTATAGTTCTATCCATTCTTCTGGTCCATTATAGGACAAGAACAATAGATGGGAGAACCCCTAAAATGATGGGGTCCCTTGTGTGGTCATTTTAAATTGAAATGGTGGATGAAATATTCTCTGTATATGACTTTCATTGCTCCTAGGACTGAGTTTAGCTCATCTCTAGCCTCTAAGCCAGGGGTGCCCAATACGTTGATCGCGATCTACCGGTCGATCGCAAAGGACGTATGGGTCGATCGCGGGATGCAACCAGGGATCCCCGGTGTCTGCTTGTTCACAGTGCAGGCTGAGGGTTGACTCTCAACCTGCGCTGTGAACAAGCACTCCGGACATTTGTAGGCCAGGCAGCAGCAGCTCTGGGGGATGATGCGCTCCCCGTTTTTAGGGATGGAGGGAGCCAGGGTGCTGCTTGTTCACAGCGCAGGCTGAGAGTCATCTCTGCTGCAGCCCCAGCCTGCCAGTGTCCAGAGATAACTCGCAGCCTGTGCTGTGAACAAGCAGACACTGGGGATCCCTGGGCGGCCACAGAACGCCGCTGTCTCCTGCTCTCACGCTCCGCCCGACCCCGCCCACATGCCCTGCCCCAGGCCCGCCCACAGGTCCGCCCCGGTGCGGCCACAAGAAGTGGGTAGTAGATCTTTTGCCTTGGTCAGTTTATAAAGTAGCTCACATGCTGAAAAAGTGTGAGCACCCCTGCTCTAAGCCAAACACAGGTAAAGTAATACCAAGGTAGCTGTAACTTATATGTTCATACTTTTTAAAATGAAAAATGAGACCATTTTAAAGGACTGATTCTTGCCTCTGTATTTCCATACACAACATGGTGATAGGAAAGAGCATAAAAAATTATCCATTTTGAGGACTCGTAAGTTCAAGTTGGTGTTATTTTGAAGAAAATAATGTGACGGTGTTCCTGATAAGAACGTCAAAAAAGTTTTCATTCCATTTTGTCAGTTGATGCCTTTCCATGTGAGTACAGAAAAACAAAGTTCTTAAATCTGTGCCTGCACAGCCACAGTGCTTTCAGACTTTGCATAGTACCATGGATTTGTCTGGAAATGTGTCTGCCATTGGTGCAGCCAGCACCACCCAACGTGCCTTAGGTCTAACTTGACTTTTTTTAAATTCTGGCCATGAGTCAGCTTGACTTACTGTTATCGTTGCCAGGTCACAACCATGAGATAATTTAGTAGTGAATGAAACTTTCAACTGGGATGACCTGGAAATAAACACAAGAAATAATGAAATTCACCACAGTCGTTTGATAAGTATGGTAATGAATGCAGTTCAGCACTGAGCTGGCAAAAGCACAAGAAATAACTAAATGTAGTTTTACTGTATGACAAACTTGGAAATGAATGCGATTTAGAACTGGACGGGCCTGGCAGTTGCAGAATAATACATAAGTAAATGCACCATTGCTGTTACATCAATATAGTAAGGAACAGGGTTTAGAAATAGACTGCCCTGAAAATAGAAAACCCAATAATCTGAGTCACACTGGGCTTCTAGGTCCACCTATATTCAACAAATCATAAACATCTAAATGACCATAAAATGTAACATTTAATAAATTATCTAAAATAACATACCATAATAACAAATTAGACAATAACACAATGGTGAAGCACATACACTTCTACCAAGTATTTGGACACCCTTGCAAATGAAGATACAGTATCTGGGGTCATGATGTCCGCCACGCCCTTTGCTGTTAAATAGGAAACAGCATTGGCATTAGTCGCATGCAAGATGCCACAAAGTGTTGTCCGATTTTGAGAAATGGGTAATTGTCGGGTATCACAGAAATGATGCCATGAGGAAGGGACAAGACCTGTCCCGAAACGCGTAGCTGTCTGTATATATCTCATCATGGTTGCCATGTAGCTTTCTCTTTTAACGTATATGAATAAAAGTTGAAGTTTTAAGGTGCTGGATTTCTTCTATTTTGGATATCACAGAAATGGTCGCTCCTTAAGGGACAAAGAAAGCAAATTGAATTACCCAAAAATCGACAGTGGCCTATGTGATTACGAAGTGGAAGGTGAACGGTAATTGTCGAAATGTGCCCCGAGTCGGCAGACCCCTGAAAATGGGAGATAGAGACTGATGAGTGCTGGCCAAAGAAACTGCACCCAACTGATGGCTCACATACAGAAGGAGTTTCAACGGGCATCCGGGAGTATTGTGTCGATCAACACCATACGTAAGGAAGCATCTGATGGATTCTACCAACTATTGAATATAAATAAATGTTGTTTTTCTATTCTACCACAGGTATCCAAATACTTATTGGTAGACAGTGTATATTATGTAAAAATTTATATACACACCACCAAACATATTTGACGATCATGCAGCATGCAACCAGATAGGTGGATAGATGGTGATATCCTTTCCACCTAGATCAGGTGACATTAGAGGTGTCCTTACTGCTTAGAAATTTTTCTGTGTTCAAGGTTTCCACAATAAACAACCAGGGCCTTATAGATAATGGGATTGGTTCGACTATGAAAGTGATGGTGAAGGACTGGTTTAGCCTGAGGGGTGTAAGTATAGGGTAAAGTCCGCACATTAACTCTATTAGGCCCTATGTACAAAGGTAATTACATACAAATATTGAAAGTTACATATAAAAAATTATCCAATTTTGGAGAAAATGATATTATCTATAGGTAAAAACCACAGTCACCATTATGTCCATACCAAAAGGATGCTAATCAAAGATCTTCAAAAAAAATATGCTTATCACAGAACCCAAGAAACCATGTTTCATTTACAATATATAGATCAGGGAGAAAAGATGAACACAAGTGACCAGCAGACACTGTTATACGCCAGACAGCAGTTCATTACCTAAAAACATGCTGCGCATATCGCATATGACTTAAAGAAGCAAGCACAGTAGATAATCAAACCTCCGTGCGCATATTTGCACATGTACCTGAGGCGCAAATAGCCATTCGTGCCCTAAAACCTCTGATGCAAGGTAAATAAAGTGGTGGAGGGGGAGAAAAGGTGGACAACCCATATGCAGTATCATGCAGACAGGATACATAAGCCTAAGAGTCTCTGCTTCCCCAGTCTCAACATTGGTTGGCTTATTACTACGGAAACCATGATGTTGAATAAGTGGATTACTGGGCCGTGTAAAGTAGCTTTGCATTCAATAAGGCAATAGTATATTATCCAATGTCACAGCATGAATCCCTCTGAATCAGGGTTGGTTTCTGAAAAGCGCCAGACCATAGAAATGTCCTAGTCGTATTCATTGGAAACCAATCAAGACAAAACATTGTCACCACTGAGATGGTTAGAGAAAATCTTTTTATCTTGTCTACTAGTTGTCTACAAACTTGATTATGGTTATGTTATGGTGCCTCCATTTTTTTTTCTTATTTTTGGGAATACATTTTGGATGTTTCTTGCAGCACCATTATGCCTAAGAGTCTCTCTAAGTGCTAAGCAAATGGTTTATAATAGCAGATAATAATAGAGATAAAGATCGGAGCAAGGCCACTGTCTTTACTTTTTCTTTTGCATTGAATTAAACATGTTGTTTTCTAATAAAGTCTATGATATAAAAACTTTCATGTGCCTCTGTATAAAATCAGAAGCTTATTAAGGTACAGTACAGTAGGGGTCCATTGATTTATCTGGGGAGCCACAGAGGGTTATTAAGTTCTCTTCTTGTACTGTAGCCTTTCAGATGCTTTTGTCTGTAAATATTAGTGGCAGGAAGAGTGCCGCAGCATTACTAGGGCTTACTTACTGGCAGATATGTTTAATATTAAAATTTTTCCTTTTAGTACTTATTTTTGAAAGTGGCTTTTAATTTACAAAATGCTGAGAACTTTTGCTTTATGCTGACCATTCACATTAGAGACCATGTTTGTTGGCTGAACACTCATTCAAGCTATCTCAACCAATTCCCCAAAATATATGAATACTTATCTTGGCCCAGTGAATATATATATATTCTGGCCTGGGAGCAAGGAGAAAGGCACTGCTAGACACATCAGCAGAAAACAAAGGATTTCTACTCTTGGGAGTAACACATGCACCTTACATGTTTCAACCTGTGCTGCCAATTTGGCTAAATTCAGCTGACTTATGTCTAACATGTATGTGCAGATTTAGATCTATAGTATCTACAATGCAGGTAAATCACAATCACTATTGCTTGCCTTGCCACTTCACCAGCTCATTTGCCAAATGACCTGTCTACAACTACTGTTTGTGACTATTGTTGTAACTCCTGTACAATTACTATTTTTTAAAGTTTAATGTTCTATGAAGAAGCAAAAAATTTTTGGATATCGTTCTAAATTTTTTGAAAGTTTGAAACTATTTAAGCTTTTGTGTCATAGAGTTGTGATTTAGTAGCTTGGAGTCCAAAAAAAGCATAAAAGCAAAAAGGCATAATGCATCCTGCAGTCAGGAAGGCAGAAGTAGTATCTTAAAAGCAAGCCATTCTTATCTGAAGTGACTAGTTCAAACTCAATTTACTTCCTCTTTTCACCCCTTTCAGATTCACATATGTGATCAGTGGTATTGTTCTCAGTAGAACTGTCTACTACTGTGACTGGATCAGCTATAAATTAAGGACAAGAGTTACATTCATCGCTAACACCTTAGAGCAGCAGATACTGTCATCAAGGGGAATGTGGGTGAGGTGTTGACAAATGGAAGGCTAAAAATTCAATAAAATGGAAAGTCATAAATATAAAATACTTGTTAGTGTGGAAATTATTTATTAAGTCTAATGTTCTAAATAAAATTGCTCCAGTGTTGGTAAAGCTGAATTACCCTGAGCTAATGGTCATTTTTATCTGTTGCAATAGAATATATAAAAATACATTTATATAAAATTTATATAAAAATAATTTGTATAATTTTCCTATGCTGATGTATTCAGTGAGTCTGTCAGTAGTAAATTGGTTTGTAGTACTAACACGCTCAGCTGGGCTATTCCTTACACTAAGGAAAAGCCAAGCTGAGCGTGTTAGTAGTACTAAGGAATAGCCAAGTTGAGCGTGTAGGAGATGTAGGAGAGCTGGCATATATGCAGCAGACTAACACGCTCAGCTTGGCTATTTCTTAGTACTACTAACATGCACAGATCGGCTATTACACTAAGGAATAGCCGAGCTGAGCATGTTAGTAGTACTAAGGAATAGCCAAGCTGAGCTAGTCGTTTTAGTACAGGAGGAGTAGTTGAAGGGATGGTTGGGTGTAGTGCAGAGCTCTTTCAGTAGCCGGGCTAACCGCACGTTCTCTGCTATATCTCGCTATAGGAATGCATTGACCAGCATTGATTGGCCAGTGTACGGTGCTGGTCAATGCATTACTATGGGAAAAAGTCAGCTTGCGCATATCGCAAGCTGACAGGGATCCCGACAAGATAGAGCCCCAAAGAGCTAGGTGACATTCCCCCCTAAATAAAGGTTATCCCTAGCTAACCCTGCCTGTAGATCTGTCCCTGTCTCACATTCATATAATTCACAGTCCCAAATTAGTCGAATGGTAAATCCACCATTTGTCTAAATTGGAGGTTATCTGTTTCCGGCTGCCAATTCCTTTTTCCGATTTTTTTTCACTGCCTACACTGTCGTATTTCCTGTCCCACCTTCCCTGCATTGTTATTGGTGCAAAAAAAACGCACCAGGGAAGGTGGGAGGGGAATCGAATTTTTAGTGAGTTTGCCACCTGGTGTTCGATTGGAATCGAACACCTCGAGCGGCCTGATATTCGATTGAATATCAATTCGATCGAACGCCGTTCGCTCATCTCTAATTATATCATATATATTATATTATATTGTCATATTATTTATTGTTATCATGCATAACTGATGTTTTTCTACTTTTCTAATTTCCAGAACTTTAATAAAAATATACTTGAACATAAGCATATCTGTGTCAACATTTCAAGTAGCTATTTATTACAAAACTTTTAAAAGTTTAGAAAGGTAGATGACGAAATAGCTTTAAGATCAAATAACCAATATGCTGTTTACATCCAAATTGGGTTTGTACGTGGCACACGTTCAAAGGGATAGATTCTATTGTTGCTAGATTTCCTAATTAGGTATAAAAGCATATGTACTTACATGCCAATACTTGCAGCTATTTTTAAAGTCTTGTTACGGTTATTGATTCTCCACTTAGAGAGTTATATTTTATGCTCAAGAGTGAAATTTTCCAGCACTGGTGACTTAATCAGTTCTTATCACAAGCACACCCTTAAGTCATAGCATTACCAATCATTGATCAAAGAAAATAAATTAAGCAATTCAACCAAATGTTAAATCTAACTAATAGTTTTCAATTTCTTTAGGAGTTTGCACAAAGCTTGAGTAGGTTGACTTCTAGGTCTGTCATCTGAGTGGGGAAATTCTTTCTTTTCTACTACCGGCATTTTCACTGCTAATGAGTGTCATGAGTTCTTCAAAATGTCATGTTCACTTGTCACCCAGAGGTGACATGACGTGTCTGTGGCTGAACTGGTTAGGACAACTGTCGACTGGATGCGCTGTTGTGATGGCCAAAAGCTAATTCAAGAGGACAAAAATAAAGGCTGTCTGAGCGTGGCAAGAATAAGGGAAAGAAGTCAGTCTTGTGTACTGTGGTTCAGAGAAAGAAGGTCATTACACTTTGGTCATAGCACATTAGACAAAATAGCTCTCGAGTCCATGAATGCAGACTGGCAAAATATTAATCTGGCCTTCTATTTTACAAAGCACTGCCGCTGTGAAAGCTATTGTGGAAGAAAAAAAATGTAAAATTCATAAAACAAATCATACAGACAAATTATGTATGATCTACTTGATAACCACCCATTAATGTTATAGGTCTGGGTGGTCGATGTGTACTTGTACGTCCTTGCAGAGAAGTTGTCTGCTTGAGATGGTTTAATGTTCCTGCCTTCCTGAGAACTGTGTATGCATTGCTCAATAAGCACCTATGGAATCCACCATATTTCGACCTCCTCCTGACCCAGTGGTTTAGTGAAATTGAGAAATTACAGGAGTTACTGGGTTCTATGGGACCCAGATGAGCTCTGTGATCAGGGGCGAACCTGCCCCTTTCGCCGCCCGAGGCGAACTACAGAAAGCTGCCCCCCCCACCGGGAGGAGGGGGCGGAGCGGAGGGGGCATGGCAGATCACAGGGGGCGGGGCTTAGAGCCGTTCGCCGGCAGAGAGCATGCACGGAGATGACCTGCTCTCTGCCTGAGCGTGAGAGGAGGCTGCTGGAGCAGCGCTGCTCCAGTGGCCTCCCCAAACCACCACTCGGTGCTAAGCCAGTCCAGGACAGCTTGTCCTGGACTGGCTTAGGTAACCAAAAATGCCGCCCTACCTGAGGCCCTGGCCCTGGTGCGGCGCTGTCTGTGATGTATGGTAGAAGACTATATTCAAGTACTGGGGTCCTTGGTTCAAATGCAGATAAGGACAACATCTGCAAGGAGTTTATATGTTCTCCCTGTGTTGTTGTGGTTTCTTCCCATACTCCAAAGCCATACTGATAGGGAATTTAGGTTGTGAACCCTATATTGGACAGTGTTGACAATATCTGTAAAATTCTAAGGAAATATGATGGTGCTATATAAGTAAGCAAAATTAATAAATAAGGGCTCAATATCTGTAAAGAACTACAGAATATGATGACACTATATAAGGAAGCAAAATTAATGAATAATAAATAAGGGCATATCAAGGAATATAAAAAATATATATATTGTGTCGCATTCTCTGATAATCCACACCCACGTTAGATGCACCACACTAATCCAGAGATGCATCACACTGTGCCAAAGATGGGCCATGTACACTCAATGAAAAATGCTGCAGAAAAAATGGCACTGTGTTTTAGGCTAAGGCAGGCTGTAGCAAAAAAGCACTACGGGAAAAACCACAGAAGCAACATATCACTGTTTTCTTTTTTTTTTTTTTTTTAAATGTAAATTGTGAGCCCCACATGGAGCTCACAATGTACATTTTTCCCTATCAGTATGTTTTTTGGAATATGGGATGGAAATCCATGCAAACACGGGGAGAACATACAAACTCCTTGCAGATGGTTTTATGCCCTTGGCGGGATTTGAACACCAGGACTCCAGCGCTGCAAGGCTACAGTGCTAACCACTGAGCCACCGTGTGGCCCCTCATATCATTGTTTTCATAGCGCTTTTCAAAGAAAGTCCATAGAGGTTTACTCTGTGAACTTTCTACTTCCAATATACATGTAGGGAAACAACCGGTGTTTCTGCAAGTATAATTGATTTGCTGCGATTTCCTAAAAAGTAACGGCTTTGAGAATCTCAACATGTCTGTAGTGCATTTTTTTTTTTGCAAGATATGGATGGTATTCAACTGGGATCCCAGCCTCAGCTGTGTTTTTTCCACAGTTTTTTTTCATTGCATTTCCATAAGAATAATACCCTTGTGTAGTAAGAAGTTCACCCTGCATATACTGTATCTAATTGGTGAAGTTCACTAAGGTAAGTAGTATCTACCATCAATAGACAAGTCATGCCTGTTTGATAAGGTTCATGGTGAAGTAACGATGTCTTGTACAATAAAGAGCTTACATCACATGCACTTTAACCCCTAACTAGCCTAGCTTTAAATATTAAACCTTATAAGGTGAGGCACCAAATTCCAGTCAATGTGAAATGTGAAACCAGATAAAGAACAGTTTGCTGTCAGTGTGGACGGTCCAAGAGGCCCATTCTTCATTGTTATATGATTTCTCCAAAACACAATATGCAATATTTTTTCATAGTTGTTTCATAGACAGTGCAAACCAGCCATGTGACTGTTTTAGGTGCATCATATGTTTTCAATGTTTGTCTGGAAACTTTGTTACCTCTTCTATTCTATGAATGTTTGTTTCCAGCATCTGGACAGAATTCATTTTGTCAATCGGATGTGACAATGATTGTCCTCAACCCTGTAAGGCAGGGGTGCCCACACTTTTTCAGCATGTGAGCTACTTTATAAACTGACCAAGAGATAAGTTCTACTACCCACTTCTTGTGGGGGGGCTGTGGGCGGGGCCAGGGTGCCTGTGGGCGGGGCGGAGTGTGAGAGCAGGAGACAGCTCTCCGATGAAGGGAGCCAGGGTGCTGCTTGTTCACAGCGCAGGCTGAGAATAATCTCTGGACACTGGCAGGCCAGGGCCTTGCACTCGTTCGCAGTCATGGCTGCGGCGGCCCCGCCTGCAAGTGTGACTCTCAGTCTGCGCTGTGAACAAGCAGCACCCTGGCTCCCTTCATCCCCAAGAGCGGGGAGCGCGTCATCCCCCGGAGCTGCTGCTGCCCGGCCTGCAAGTGTCCAGAGTGCTTGTTCACAGCGCAGGCTGAGAGTCATCTCCTGACTGCGAACGAGTGCAAGGCCCTGGCTCCGGCCTGCCAGTGTCCAGAGATGATTCTCAGCCTGCGCTGTGAACAAGCAGCACCCTGGCTCCCTTCATCGGAGAGCTGTCTCCTGCTCTCACACTCCGTGTAAACAAGCAGACACCGGGGATCCCTGGCTGCATCCCGCGATCGACCCATACATCCTTCGCGATCGACCAGTAGATCGCGATCGACGTATTGGGCACCCCTGCTGTAAGGTAAGGATACATCTGGATGAAGAGCAGCGCTATTTGTAGGATTTGTGATACTGTTACTGAGAGTATTTCTCCCTTTGTGGAAACTCTCCCCTACCATTTACAATAGAAGTGTCCATAACATCCTTACTCAGAAGTATTTCTAGGAAAATATTCCTTTACTTATCAGTACAATATCATTTTTGTACTATAAAAAATGAACATCACAAGATTGTGGACAGTAGATAAATTTACATTTACCTCTATCTCTTTTATGTCTTTTGCCATAAAGTCCTTGACTGTGTTGATGAAGTAGAGAAATTCTGCTTTCCCAACATGCATTCGAGGAAAAGTGGAAGCACACATTTTACATACTGCAGAAAGAAAGAAAGCAGAATTATGAAGATTATGATCCTGCTCATCTCTACCTGTCGCAGTTATGCTCATTGGAGCTGAAATTACTATCTGATTAACATAAAGGATTGAGACAGAGACTCACTTTCCCAGCACTTAATTATAAGCTGGAAGGATTTATCTCCTCTCCATGTTTTTTTATGCAGTGCGCCGTTCTCAGAATCCGGCAGTTCAATGTAGTTTTACTTGCCCTTTAAAATACGGGATATGAACTAGGTTATTGGTATAGAATATAATAAAGTTACCAGATGTGAATTTGTAAATTCTAGAATAAAAAGTAAAGATTTACTGAGTCCTGTAATCAAACAAGATTACCATTGCTACATCATCTTTATGAGTTATGGCACCTTTACTGTTGTACACGACCTGCAATGAACTTTGCCATATAAACTGGGTGTAAGATTCCTTCTGAATATGACTGGTAAACAGTATAAAGAATATGATGCTAATCCAATGAGGATTGCACTAATATCCTTTGGCGAGAAACATAATGCATGGATTAAAGATGTTCAAGCCAATAAAAATAAAACCACATCTGACAGTGAATATATTACTTGCTTTAAATGCGCCATGAAAGTAAAGACTACTGTATTGCTCGTACCATTGCTCTGCACTGTTCAATGTCTGTTTGTGTTTGCAGTTAATATTTTTCTAAAAAAAAAAAAAAAATATATATATATATATATATATATATATATATATATATATATATATACTCACCGGCCACTTTATTAGGTACACCATGCTAGTAACGGGTTGGACCCCCTTTTGCCTTCAGAACTGCCTCAATTCTTCGTGGCATAGATACAACAAGGTGCTGGAAGCATTCCTCAGAGATTTTGGTCCATATTGACATGATGGCATCACACAGTTGCCGCAGATTTGTCGGCTGCACATCCATGATGCGAATCTCCCGTTCCACCACATCCCAAAGATGCTCTATTGGATTGAGATCTGGTGACTGTGGAGGCCATTGGAGTACAGTGAACTCATTGTCATGTTCAAGAAACCAGTCTGAGATGATTCCAGCTTTATGACATGGCGCATTATCCTGCTGAAAGTAGCCATCAGATGTTGGGTACATTGTGGTCATAAAGGGATGGACATGGTCAGCAACAATACTCAGGTAGGCTTTGGCGTTGCAAAGATGCTCAATTGGTACCAAGGGGCCCAAAGAGTGCCAAGAAAATATTCCCCACACCATGACAACACCACCACCAGCCTGAACCGTTGATACAAGGCAGGATGGATCCATGCTTTCATGTTGTTGACGCCAAATTCTGACCCTACCATCCGAATGTCGCAGCAGAAATCGAGACTCATCAGACTAGGCAACGTTTTTCCAATCTTCAATTGTCCAATTTCGATGAGCTTGTGCAAATTGTAGCCTCAGTTTCCTGTTCTTAGCTGAAAGGAGTGGCACCCGGTGTGGTCTTCTGCTGCTGTAGCCCATCTGCCTCAAAGTTCGACATACTGTGCGTTCAGAGATGCTCTTCTGGCTACCTTGGTTGTAACGGGTGGCTATTTGAGTCACTGTTGCCTTTCTATCAGCTCAAACCAGTCTAGCCATTCTCCTCTGACCTCTGGCATCAACAACGCATTTCCGCCCACAGAACTGCCGCTCACTGGATGTTTTTTCTTTTTCGGACCATTCTCTGTAAACCCTAGAGATGGTTGTGCGTGAAAATCCCAGTAGATCAGCAGTTTCTGAAATACTCAGACCAGCCCTTCTGGCACCAACAACCATGCCACGTTCAAAGGCACTCAAATCACCTTTCTTCCCCATACTGATGCTCGGTTTGAACTGCAGGAGATTGTCTTGACCATGTCTACATGCCTAATTGCACTGAGTTGCCGCCATGTGATTGGCTGATTAGAAATTAAGTGTTAACGAGCAGTTGGACAGGTGTACCTAATAAAGTGGCCGGTGAGTGTATATATATATATATATATATATATATATATATATATATATATATATATATGTAGACAAAACAAATATTTAGAGTATGTTCACACAGAGTTTTTTGCAGGCGGATTTTGACACGGAATTCGCCAAAAAATCCGCTTGCAAAAATGACTCCCATTCATTTCAATGTAAATCCCTTGCTTTTTTTCCTACTAGCGATTTTTTTCAGCTAGTGGGAAAAAGAAGTGACATGCCCTATTTTTCCGTGGATTCTGAGTCAACCACGACATCCACGGCTTGAGACACCCTCCTGCTTAGGCCCATTCATTCGGGCGTAATCAGGAACGGGGTGCCGCTGCACTGCACCATCATCCCGTTGTGGTTAGTCGCATGGAGAAGTCACACGGCAGAAAAAGTTTCCACCGTGTGAACCCTTAGGGAGCCTGCACAAGGAGTGTATGCTAACTTATTCTGAATGTAAAACTCGTTCAGAGTGAGTGGTATAAAAAACAGATCCCATTGACTTGAATGAGTGCTGGCATACGCGTGCTCCCCATTCAAATCAATGGGAGGATTTTTTTACTTATTGCTTTCAATGTGATATGTGATATGCCCGTATCACATTGAAAGCAAAAGGTAGAAAAGCCTCCCATTGATTTCAATGGGGAGCGCCTATTCAAGTCAATGGGATCTGTTTTTTACGCCGCTCACTCTGAACGAGTTTTACGTTCAGACTGAGCAAGCGTAAACTCTGTGTGCAGGCTTCCTTAGAGAAACATTGATAGGAGGCATATTTATAAAAATATGAGAGGTCTGTCAGCAGAACACAACATATCAATCCAGCCTCGCAGATATGTATCAATTTGGTGCAATGGCTCCAAAGATGTCATTTGCAAATTGAAAAAGAACATTGATATGTCGCCAACAGAGGCATTGATTCACAAGGGGGAGAAACCCTCTGATTCAGGTGACCCTAATATATCTATGGGGTTGGGTTTTCATGTTGGATTCTAGAGACAGACTTCCTTTAAGGGCGGGGCCCCATGGGATGTAAACGCCGCAATTTGCCCGCAGTGGAGATGCTGCGGTAAAAATCGTGGCGTTTTACAGTGCAAGCAAAGGGGATGGGATTCATGCGAATCCCAAGCCCACTTTGTGGAAAAAAAAACACAGTGCGGACATGCTGCGATTTGTAAAGCCGTTGCGGATTTGCAAATCGCAGCATGTCAATTATATCTACGGAAATGCTGGCGGCTTTCCCATAGATATAATTGTAACAGAAAGTCCACAGAGGAAAACTCTGCAAATTTTCTGTTGAAAGCGCTGCGGAAAGAACCGCAGTGTGTTCACGCCGCGCTTCTTTCTGCAGCGCTTTAGTGCTGCGATTACGGCCCCTGGGGCCTTAGCCTAAAGGGGTTTTGCCATGATATATAGTTATGGCATGTCTACAGTCTGTACCTTGTAAGAAGTCAAACCATCTTACTGATTCATACTACATCCTATGTACAAACCGGAAGTCCCTTTCCCATTTAGTCTTGTGAGACTGACTGAGTGTCTCATAGGTGTAAATGGGAAAATGTGCTTTTGTTTCACACATAAGATGCAGTGTGAATCGGGAAGTATGTTTGATGGAGGGCTCACCCAGGGACCGCACAAAAGGCAAAATATAATTTCTTACCACACAACCTGGGGAATGATGGTGCACAAAGAAACCATTGGAAATACTTCTTTAAGGATGGCATTTACAGCCCTTTTCCTAAATGATCTAAGGACTATAGAGGCCAAAAAGCAATAAATAAATATCACTTCCAGAATTTCCTTTATTCCACAGTAAATGTCAGTGAAAGGAAAAGAATATAGATGGCAAATACATTCTTATACAGTACCAACACAAGCTTCATATTATAAAGTACATTATGTATTTCCAGCCTCATAATAAAGGATTTTATAGACGTATTGATGGAATTACTCCTTGAATAAAATGTATTATTTTTTTCATGTTAATTTTCAGCGGTAGGTATTGCTAAAGCTACGTTGTGAATCCTATTTACCATGCGGATCAGCAGTTACTGTCGTTGGCAGGTATGGCTTTAGCTTTATTGGCACACACATCTCATCAGACAAATGCTTGATTGAAAAGTGCTTTTAAATAGACTGCAGTCGTTCCTCAATGCTACTGCATGAATTATTTAGAAATGTAATGCTATCATTTTGGTCTAGCAGAGGAGCAACTATGAGAAGCTTCGGCTCTGAAATCAATGCTAATTCACTTTGTGAGCATGTTTCATAAAATTAACTTTATGATGTATGGCTCCAAATAAGAGAAGGGTCAGAGAAATTCTTTGGCAACTGAAAAGAATAAAGAATGTAAACATTTCATAGTGAGACAGCGAATGTACGAGTAGTGTAATTGTATGTGGATATTACAGAAATTGGTACTCAACTCTCATCTCATGATGTGCAATTACTAGAGATGAGCGAACACTAAAATGTTCGAGGTTCGAAATTCGATTCGAACAGCCGCTCACTGTTCGAGTGTTCGAATGGGTTTCGAACCCCATTATAGTCTATGGGGAACATAAACTCGTTAAGGGGGAAACCCAAATTCGTGTCTGGAGGGTCACCAAGTCCACTATGACACCCCAGGAAATGATACCAACACCCTGGAATGACACTGGAACAGCAGGGGAAGCATGTCTGGGGGCATAAAAGTCACTTTATTTCATGGAAATCCCTGTCAGTTTGCGATTTTCGCAAGCTAACTTTTCCCCATAGAAATGCATTGGCCAGTGCTGATTGGCCAGAGTACGGAACTCGACCAATCAGCGCTGGCTCTGCTGGAGGAGGCGGAGTCTAAGATAGCTCCACACCAGTCTCCATTCAGGTCCGACCTTAGACTCCGCCTCCTCCGGCAGAGCCAGCGCTGATTGGCCGAAGGCTGGCCAATGCATTCCTATGCGAATGCAGACTTAGCAGTGCTGAGTCAGTTTTGCTCAACTACACATCTGATGCACACTCGGCACTGCTACATCAGATGTAGCAATCTGATGTAGCAGAGCCGAGGGTGCACTAGAACCCCTGTGCAAACTCAGTTCACGCTAATAGAATGCATTGGCCAGCGCTGATTGGCCAATGCATTCTATTAGCCCGATGAAGTAGAGCTGAATGTGTGTGCTAAGCACACACATTCAGCACTGCTTCATCAAGCCAATACAATGCATTAGCCAGTGCTGATTGGCCAGAGTACGGAATTCGGCCAATCAGCGCTGGCTCTGCTGGAGGAGGCGGAGTCTAAGATCGCTCCACACCAGTCTCCATTCAGGTCCGACCTTAGACTCCGCCTCCTCCGGCAGAGCCAGCGCTGATTGGCCGAAGGCTGGCCAATGCATTCCTATGCGAATGCAGACTTAGCAGTGCTGAGTCAGTTTTGCTCAACTACACATCTGATGCACACTCGGCACTGCTACATCAGATGTAGCAATCTGATGTAGCAGAGCCGAGGGTGCACTAGAACCCCTGTGCAAACTCAGTTCACGCTAATAGAATGCATTGGCCAGCGCTGATTGGCCAATGCATTCTATTAGCCCGATGAAGTAGAGCTGAATGTGTGTGCTAAGCACACACATTCAGCACTGCTTCATCAAGCCAATACAATGTATTAGCCAGTGCTGATTGGCCAGAGTACGGAATTCGGCCAATCAGCGCTGGCCAATGCATTCTATTAGCCCGATGAAGTAGAGCTGAATGTGTGTGCTAAGCACACACATTCAGCACTGCTTCATCAAGCCAATACAATGCATTAGCCAGTGCTGATTGGCCAGAGTACGGAATTCGGCCAATCAGCGCTGGCTCTGCTGGAGGAGGCGGAGTCTAAGGTCGGACCTGAATGGAGACTGGTGTGGAGCGATCTTAGACTCCGCCTCCTCCAGCAGAGCCAGCGCTGATTGGCCGAATTCCGTACTCTGGCCAATCAGCACTGGCTAATGCATTGTATTGGCGTGATGAAGCAGTGCTGAATGTGTGTGCTTAGCACACACATTCAGCTCTACTTCATCGGGCTAATAGAATGCATTGGCCAGCGCTGATTGGCCGAATTCCGTACTCTGGCCAATCAGTGCTGGCCAATGCATTCTATTAGCTTGATGAAGCAGAGTGTGCACAAGGGTTCAAGCGCACCCTCGGCTCTGATGTAGCAGAGCCGAGGCTGCACAAGGGTTCAAGCGCACCCTCGGCTCTGATGTAGGAGAGCCGAGGGTGCACTTGAACCCTTGTGCAGCCTCGGCTCTGCTACATCAGAGCCGAGGGTGCGCTTGAACCCTTGTGCACACTCTGCTTCATCAAGCTAATAGAATGCATTGGCCAGCGCTGATTGGCCAATGTATTCTATTAGCCTGATGAAGTAGAGCTGAATGTGTGTGCTAAGCACACACATTCAGCTCTACTTCATCGGGCTAATAGAATGCATTGGCCAGCGCTGATTGGCCAGAGTACGGAACTCGACCAATCAGCGCTGGCTCTGCTGGAGGAGGCGGAGTCTAAGATCGCTCCACACCAGTCTCCATTCAGGTCCGACCTTAGACTCCGCCTCCTCCAGCAGAGCCAGCGCTGATTGGCCGAATTCCGTACTCTGGCCAATCAGCACTGGCTAATGCATTGTATTGGCTTGATGAAGCAGTGCTGAATGTGTGTGCTTAGCACACACATTCAGCTCTACTTCATCGGGCTAATAGAATGCATTGGCCAATCAGCGCTGGCCAATGCATTCTATTAGCGTGAACTGAGTTTGCACAGGGGTTCTAGTGCACCCTCGGCTCTGCTACATCAGATTGCTACATCTGATGTAGCAGTGCCGAGTGTGCATCAGATGTGTAGTTGAGCAAAACTGACTCAGCACTGCTAAGTCTCTGCATTCGCATAGGAATGCATTGGCCAGCCTTCGGCCAATCAGCGCTGGCTCTGCCGGAGGAGGCGGAGTCTAAGGTCGGACCTGAATGGAGACTGGTGTGGAGCGATCTTAGACTCCGCCTCCTCCAGCAGAGCCAGCGCTGATTGGTCGAGTTCCGTACTCTGGCCAATCAGCGCTGGCCAATGCATTCTATTAGCCCGATGAAGTAGAGCTGAATGTGTGTGCTTAGCACACACATTCAGCTCTACTTCATCAGGCTAATAGAATACATTGGCCAATCAGCGCTGGCCAATGCATTCTATTAGCTTGATGAAGCAGAGTGTGCACAAGGGTTCAAGCGCACCCTCGGCTCTGATGTAGCAGAGCTGAGGGTGCACAAGGGTTCAAGTGCACCCTCGGCTCTCCTACATCAGAGCCGAGGGTGCGCTTGAACCCTTGTGCAGCCTCGGCTCTGCTACATCAGAGCCGAGGGTGCGCTTGAACCCTTGTGCACACTCTGCTTCATCAAGCTAATAGAATGCATTGGCCAGCACTGATTGGCCAGAGTACGGAATTCGGCCAATCAGCGCTGGCCAATGCATCCCTATGGGAAAAAGTTTATCTCACAAAAATCACAATTACACACCCGATAGAGCCCCAAAAAGTTATTTTTAATAACATTCCCCCCTAAATAAAGGTTATCCCTAGCTATCCCTGCCTGTACAGCTATCCCTGTCTCATAGTCACAAAGTTCACATTCTCATATGACCCGGATTTGAAATCCACTATTCGTCTAAAATGGAGGTCACCTGATTTCGGCAGCCAATGACTTTTTCCAATTTTTTTCAATGCCCCCAGTGTCGTAGTTCCTGTCCCACCTCCCCTGCGCTGTTATTGGTGCAAAAAAGGCGCCAGGGAAGGTGGGAGGGGAATCGAATTTTGGCGCACTTTACCACGTGGTGTTCGATTCGATTCGAACATGGCGAACACCCTGATATCCGATCGAACATGTGTTCGATAGAACACTGTTCGCTCATCTCTAGCAATTACCCAAACCCTCTTTATAAAACTTTTTTCCTTTTTCACTAACCTCAGCAAGGGTCAAATTTTTATTTAAGCAAAGGGTAAAAAAGAGACTAGGGTTGAGCCGATCTTGAGATTTCAGGATCGTTTTTAAAATCCGATTTCCAATCATTTATCATCCGAACCCAATCTCGATCCCAATTTTGATCCTAATGCATGTCAATGGGATTTTTTAGTGATCGAAAATCGGATTTTAAAAATGATCCTATTCACTACGCAGCGTAGAGTCCAAAAATTGAAGACTTCAATTTTTGGACTCCATGCTGTGTAGTCAGTAAAAAATTCGCTGGCTACTTAGTCCCCCCCTGCTGTCCGGTTGCCTGCACAAAATCGCTGCCCCATCCCGGAGCTCCCAGCCATTGTTCTCTGTCCTCTCCTCTCTCATTCAGACGCTGGCAGAGCGCCCGTGCATGCCCCCGCCTCTCTAGGCTAGTGTTACTTATGCTAGGAGTAGGCACGGCTTGTTGTGACTTAGGAGAGTGTGGGCGGGTACAGGGCAGAGAGACATGAGTGCCCCCACCTCCCTAGGCTAGTGTTACGGATGCTGGAAGTAGGCAGGGCTTGCTGTACCTACTCCCAGCATCAGTAATACTAGCCTAGGGAGGCGGGGACATGCACAGCACTCTGCCGGCATCTGAATGAGAGAGGAGAGGACAGAGAACAACGGCCTGGAGCTCTGGGGAGTGGCAGCGGTTCTGTGCATGTAACTAGGGTTGAGCGATCGGAATCGGAATTCCGTTCCCGATCTTTTTTAGGTGGGATTGGAACCTAATCACGATCGTGAAATTTACTCGATCGCCGATCGGGATCCAATCTTTTCCGATGTATTTTTTCATGAATCACAAACTAATACAATGAAACTGTCTAATCAATACAGGGAGTGCAAAGCCTTTACAATATGTAGGAAAGAAAATGTAATGTCTCTGTGCCACCCTCCACTTGCACGCTGCAGCGCAGGAGGTGTATTCAGTTAAGATTCCTTGCTTTCAGTTCTTGTTCCTCTGTCTGAACACTGCCCTGTTTCTCATCTCTGTAATTGATTTTCCACCACACCCATGGCCTTCTCCTTGATCCTTGCTCCTCTAATAGATAATTTTAACCTTACCTGTGGGATTGACAGCCTATATGTAAATAAAGTCTAGGGCGGGTCCTGGACTTCCTATAAACAGGTTATCAGCCCACACATGTTTGATGGCTATTGAGACTCTGCATTGCTAATGCACCTTATTTACTGACTTCTGACCTTTGACTTCCCTTGTTACTGCTCTTTTGGATTTCGATTTGGTACTGTTTTTCTCTCAGGTTTGACCTCGGCTTGCTGACTCTGTTTCTGTGTTGTTTTGTCCTTTTTTGTCTAACACTTATTTAGAGAAGGGACTGTCGCCCAGTTGCCTTCTACCGCCTAGGGTAGCTGAGGCAAGTAGGTAGGAACAGGGGCTGGGTCAAGTTTAGGACTCACTATCTCTGTCTACCTCTTCCTCTCTGGTTTCAGCAGCAGCACTAGCAATTCCCCTTACAGAAAACTTTCTTTAGTTGTCCATAGCAATGAATTAACGAACAACTTTTATTTTCAAAGAGCACTGTAGAAAATGAAAAGTACACGGTGATAGGTTGATATCAGCAATTACACAGGTTTTTTTTTAACAGTTTGATCCATGCATTATAAGCTTTTCATTTTTACATTTTTCTTTACCCTAAAATTAATAATACTAGATTAGTAACAACAAAAGTGAATTTCAACAAAATAAGAAACAATCATGTATAACATAGAGATTAGAGATGAGCGAACAGTGTTCTATCGAACTCATGTTCGATCGGATATTAGGCTGTTCGGCATGTTCGAATCGAATCGAACACCGCGTGGTAAAGTGCGCCATTACTCGATTCCCCTCCCACCTTCCCTGGCGCCTTTTTTGCTCCAATAACAGCGCAGGGTAGGTGGGACAGGAACTACGACACCGGTGACGTTGAAAAAAGTAGGCAAAACCCATTGGCTGCCGAAAACATGTGACCTCTAATTTAAAAGAACAGCGACGCCCAGGTTCGCGTCATTCTGAGCTTGCAATTCACCGAGGACGGAGGTTTCCGTCCAGCTAGCTAGGGCTTAGATTCTGGGTAGGCAGGGACAGGCTAGGATAGGAAGGAGAAGACAACCACAACAGCTCTTGTAAGAGCTAAATTCCAGGGAGAAGCTTGTCAGTGTAACGTGGCACTGACGGGCTCAATCGCCGCAACCCAGCTTTCCCAGGATCCTGAATGGAATACACTGTCAGTGTATTCCCCTATACCCGATATATACCCCCGATACCCGTTCCAACGGTGTGCCCCCCCACCTTCACCCCAGAAATACCCTGCAAGTCCCCTAGCAATAGGATTGGGGCTATATACACCCACTATTTTTGCTACTGCCATATAGTGCCATTGTCTCACTGGGAATTCAAAGAATATATTGGGCTTACATATAACTTCAATTCCAGGGAGAAGCTTGTCAGTGTAACGTGGCACTGACGGGCTCAATCGCCGCAACCCAGCTTTCCCAGGATCCTGAATGGAACACACTGACAGTGTATTCCCGTATACCCCATATATACACCCCAAATCCCCGTTCCAACGGTGTGCCCCCCCACCTTCACCTCAGAAATACCCTGCAAGTCCCCTAGCAATAGAATTGGGGCTATATACACCCACAATTTTTGCTACTGGTATATAGTGCCATTGTCTGACTGGGAATTCAAAGAATATATTGGGGTGACGTGCACCCACAATTTTTGCTACTGCTATACAGTGCCATTGTCTCACTGGGAATTCAAAGAATATATTGTGGTTACGTGCACCCACAATTTTTACTACTGGTATACAGTGCCATTGTCTGACTGGGAATTCAAAGAATATATGGGGGTTACGTGCACCCACAATTTTTGCTACTGCTATACAGTGCCATTGTCTGACTGGGAATTCAAAGAATATATTGCGGTTATGTGCACCCACAATTTTTACTACTGGTATATAGTGCCATTGTCTGACTGGGAATTCAAAGAATATATGGGGGTTACGTGCACCCACAATTTTTGCTACTGCTATACAGTTCCATTGTCTCACTGGGAATTCAAAGAATATATTGGGGTTATGTGCACCCACAATTTTTACTACTGGTATATAGTGCCATTGTCTGACTGGGAATTCAAAGAATATATGGGGGTTACGTGCACCCACAATTTTTGCTACTGCTATACAGTTCCATTGTCTCACTGGGAATTCAAAGAATATATTGGGGTTATGTGCACCCACTATTTTTACTACTGGTATACAGTGCCATTGTCTGACTGGGAATTCAAAGAATATATGGGGGTTATGTGCACCCACAATTTTTGCTACTGCTATACAGTGCCATTGTCTCACTGGGAATTCAAAGAATATATTGGGGTTATGTGCACCCACAATTTTTACTACTGGTATACAGTGCCATTGTCTGACTGGGAATTCAAAGAATATATGGGGGTTACGTGCACCCACAATTTTTGCTACTGCTATACAGTTCCATTGTCTCACTGGGAATTCAAAGAATATATGGGGGTTATGTGCACCCACAATTTTTACTACTGGTATATAGTGCCATTGTCTGACTGGGAATTCAAAGAATATATGGGGGTTACGTGCACCCACAATTTTTGCTACTGCTATACAGTGCCATTGTCTGACTGGGAATTCAAAGAATATATTGGGGTTATGTGCACCCACTATTTTTAATACTGCTATACAGTGCCATTGTCTCACTGGGAATTCAAAGAATATATTGGGGTTATGTGCACCCACAATTTTTACTACTGGTATACAGTGCCATTGTCTGACTGGGAATTCAAAGAATATATGGGGGTTACGTGCACCCACAATTTTTGCTACTGCTATACAGTGCCATTGTCTCACTGGGAATTCAAAGAATATATTGGGGTTATGTGCACCCACAATTTTTACTACTGGTATATAGTGCCATTGTCTGACTGGGAATTCAAAGAATATATGGGGGTTACGTGCACCCACAATTTTTGCTACTGCTATACAGTGCCATTGTCTGACTGGGAATTCAAAGAATATATTGGGGTTATGTGCACCCACTATTTTTAATACTGGTATACAGTGCCATTGTCTGACTGGGAATTCAAAGAATATATGGGGGTTATGTGCACCCACAATTTTTACTACTGGTATACAGTGCCATTGTCTGACTGGGAATTCAAAGAATATATGGGGGTTATGTGCACCCACAATTTTTACTACTGGTATATAGTGCCATTGTCTGACTGGGAATTCAAAGAATATATGGGGGTTATGTGCACCCACAATTTTTACTACTGGTATATAGTGCCATTGTCTGACTGGGAATTCAAAGAATATATGGGGGTTATGTGCACCCACAATTTTTAATACTGGTATACAGTGCCATTGTCTGACTGGGAATTCAAAGAATATATTGGGGTTATGTGCACCCACAATTTTTACTACTGGTATATAGTGCCATTGTCTGACTGGGAATTCAAAGAATATATGGGGGTTACGTGCACCCACAATTTTTGCTACTGCTATACAGTGCCATTGTCTGACTGGGAATTCAAAGAATATATTGGGGTTATGTGCACCCACTATTTTTAATACTGGTATACAGTGCCATTGTCTGACTGGGAATTCAAAGAATATATGGGGGTTATGTGCACCCACAATTTTTACTACTGGTATATAGTGCCATTGTCTGACTGGGAATTCAAAGAATATATGGGGGTTATGTGCACCCACAATTTTTACTACTGGTATATAGTGCCATTTAGAGATAAGCGAACACTAAAATGTTCGAGGTTCGAAATTCGATTCGAACAGCCGCTCACTGTTCGAGTGTTCGAATGGGTTTCGAACCCCATTATAGTCTATGGGGAACATAAACTCGTTAAGGGGGAAACCCAAATTCGTGTCTGGAGGGTCACCAAGTCCACTATGACACCCCAGGAAATGATACCAACACCCTGGAATGACACTGGGACAGCAGGGGAAGCATGTCTGGGGGCATAAAAGTCACTTTATTTCATGGAAATCCCTGTCAGTTTGCGATTTTCGCAAGCTAACTTTTCCCCATAGAAATGCATTGGCCAGTGCTGATTGGCCAGAGTACGGAACTCGACCAATCAGCGCTGGCTCTGCTGGAGGAGGCGGAGTCTAAGATAGCTCCACACCAGTCTCCATTCAGGTCCGACCTTAGACTCCGCCTCCTCCGGCAGAGCCAGCGCTGATTGGCCGAAGGCTGGCCAATGCATTCCTATGCGAATGCAGACTTAGCAGTGCTGAGTCAGTTTTGCTCAACTACACATCTGATGCACACTCGGCACTGCTACATCAGATGTAGCAATCTGATGTAGCAGAGCCGAGGGTGCACTAGAACCCCTGTGCAAACTCAGTTCACGCTAATAGAATGCATTGGCCAGCGCTGATTGGCCAATGCATTCTATTAGCCCGATGAAGTAGAGCTGAATGTGTGTGCTAAGCACACACATTCAGCACTGCTTCATCAAGCCAATACAATGCATTAGCCAGTGCTGATTGGCCAGAGTACGGAATTCGGCCAATCAGCGCTGGCCAATGCATTCTATTAGCCCGATGAAGTAGAGCTGAATGTGTGTGCTAAGCACACACATTCAGCACTGCTTCATCAAGCCAATACAATGCATTAGCCAGTGCTGATTGGCCAGAGTACGGAATTCGGCCAATCAGCGCTGGCTCTGCTGGAGGAGGCGGAGTCTAAGATCGCTCCACACCAGTCTCCATTCAGGTCCGACCTTAGACTCCGCCTCCTCCGGCAGAGCCAGCGCTGATTGGCCGAAGGCTGGCCAATGCATTCCTATGCGAATGCAGACTTAGCAGTGCTGAGTCAGTTTTGCTCAACTACACATCTGATGCACACTCGGCACTGCTACATCAGATGTAGCAATCTGATGTAGCAGAGCCGAGGGTGCACTAGAACCCCTGTGCAAACTCAGTTCACGCTAATAGAATGCATTGGCCAGCGCTGATTGGCCAATGCATTCTATTAGCCCGATGAAGTAGAGCTGAATGTGTGTGCTAAGCACACACATTCAGCACTGCTTCATCAAGCCAATACAATGCATTAGCCAGTGCTGATTGGCCAGAGTACGGAATTCGGCCAATCAGCGCTGGCTCTGCTGGAGGAGGCGGAGTCTAAGATCGCTCCACACCAGTCTCCATTCAGGTCCGACCTTAGACTCCGCCTCCTCCGGCAGAGCCAGCGCTGATTGGCCGAAGGCTGGCCAATGCATTCCTATGCGAATGCAGACTTAGCAGTGCTGAGTCAGTTTTGCTCAACTACACATCTGATGCACACTCGGCACTGCTACATCAGATGTAGCAATCTGATGTAGCAGAGCCGAGGGTGCACTAGAACCCCTGTGCAAACTCAGTTCACGCTAATAGAATGCATTGGCCAGCGCTGATTGGCCAATGCATTCTATTAGCCCGATGAAGTAGAGCTGAATGTGTGTGCTAAGCACACACATTCAGCACTGCTTCATCAAGCCAATACAATGCATTAGCCAGTGCTGATTGGCCAGAGTACGGAATTCGGCCAATCAGCGCTGGCCAATGCATTCTATTAGCCCGATGAAGTAGAGCTGAATGTGTGTGCTAAGCACACACATTCAGCACTGCTTCATCAAGCCAATACAATGCATTAGCCAGTGCTGATTGGCCAGAGTACGGAATTCGGCCAATCAGCGCTGGCTCTGCTGGAGGAGGCGGAGTCTAAGATCGCTCCACACCAGTCTCCATTCAGGTCCGACCTTAGACTCCGCCTCCTCCGGCAGAGCCAGCGCTGATTGGCCGAAGGCTGGCCAATGCATTCCTATGCGAATGCAGACTTAGCAGTGCTGAGTCAGTTTTGCTCAACTACACATCTGATGCACACTCGGCACTGCTACATCAGATGTAGCAATCTGATGTAGCAGAGCCGAGGGTGCACTAGAACCCCTGTGCAAACTCAGTTCACGCTAATAGAATGCATTGGCCAGCGCTGATTGGCCAATGCATTCTATTAGCCCGATGAAGTAGAGCTGAATGTGTGTGCTAAGCACACACATTCAGCACTGCTTCATCAAGCCAATACAATGCATTAGCCAGTGCTGATTGGCCAGAGTACGGAATTCGGCCAATCAGCGCTGGCCAATGCATTCTATTAGCCCGATGAAGTAGAGCTGAATGTGTGTGCTAAGCACACACATTCAGCACTGCTTCATCAAGCCAATACAATGCATTAGCCAGTGCTGATTGGCCAGAGTACGGAATTCGGCCAATCAGCGCTGGCTCTGCTGGAGGAGGCGGAGTCTAAGGTCGGACCTGAATGGAGACTGGTGTGGAGCGATCTTAGACTCCGCCTCCTCCAGCAGAGCCAGCGCTGATTGGCCGAATTCCGTACTCTGGCCAATCAGCACTGGCTAATGCATTGTATTGGCGTGATGAAGCAGTGCTGAATGTGTGTGCTTAGCACACACATTCAGCTCTACTTCATCGGGCTAATAGAATGCATTGGCCAATCAGCGCTGGCCAATGCATTCTATTAGCGTGAACTGAGTTTGCACAGGGGTTCTAGTGCACCCTCGGCTCTGCTACATCAGATTGCTACATCTGATGTAGCAGTGCCGAGTGTGCATCAGATGTGTAGTTGAGCAAAACTGACTCAGCACTGCTAAGTCTCTGCATTCGCATAGGAATGCATTGGCCAGCCTTCGGCCAATCAGCGCTGGCTCTGCCGGAGGAGGCGGAGTCTAAGGTCGGACCTGAATGGAGACTGGTGTGGAGCGATCTTAGACTCCGCCTCCTCCAGCAGAGCCAGCGCTGATTGGTCGAGTTCCGTACTCTGGCCAATCAGCGCTGGCCAATGCATTCTATTAGCCCGATGAAGTAGAGCTGAATGTGTGTGCTTAGCACACACATTCAGCTCTACTTCATCAGGCTAATAGAATACATTGGCCAATCAGCGCTGGCCAATGCATTCTATTAGCTTGATGAAGCAGAGTGTGCACAAGGGTTCAAGCGCACCCTCGGCTCTGATGTAGCAGAGCTGAGGGTGCACAAGGGTTCAAGTGCACCCTCGGCTCTCCTACATCAGAGCCGAGGGTGCGCTTGAACCCTTGTGCAGCCTCGGCTCTGCTACATCAGAGCCGAGGGTGCGCTTGAACCCTTGTGCACACTCTGCTTCATCAAGCTAATAGAATGCATTGGCCAGCACTGATTGGCCAGAGTACGGAATTCGGCCAATCAGCGCTGGCCAATGCATCCCTATGGGAAAAAGTTTATCTCACAAAAATCACAATTACACACCCGATAGAGCCCCAAAAAGTTATTTTTAATAACATTCCCCCCTAAATAAAGGTTATCCCTAGCTATCCCTGCCTGTACAGCTATCCCTGTCTCATAGTCACAAAGTTCACATTCTCATATGACCCGGATTTGAAATCCACTATTCGTCTAAAATGGAGGTCACCTGATTTCGGCAGCCAATGACTTTTTCCAATTTTTTTCAATGCCCCCAGTGTCGTAGTTCCTGTCCCACCTCCCCTGCGCTGTTATTGGTGCAAAAAAGGCGCCAGGGAAGGTGGGAGGGGAATCGAATTTTGGCGCACTTTACCACGTGGTGTTCGATTCGATTCGAACATGGCGAACACCCTGATATCCGATCGAACATGTGTTCGATAGAACACTGTTCGCTCATCTCTAGTGCCATTGTCTGACTGGGAATTCAAAGAATATATGGGGGTTATGTGCACCCACAATTTTTAATACTGGTATTCAGTGCCATTGTCTGACTGGGAATTCAAAGAATATATTGGGGTTACGTGCACCCACAATTTTTACTACTGGTATACAGTGCCATTGTCTGACTGGGAATTCAAAGAATATATGGGGGTTACGTGCACCCACAATTTTTACTACTGGTATACAGTGCCATTGTCTGACTGGGAATTCAAAGAATATATTGGGGTTATGTGCACCCACAATTTTTACTACTGGTATACAGTGCCATTGTCTGACTGGGAATTCAAAGAATATATGGGGGTTACGTGCACCCACAATTTTTACTACTGGTATACAGTGCCATTGTCTGACTGGGAATTCAAAGAATATATTGGGGTTATGTGCACCCACAATTTTTACTACTGGTATATAGTGCCATTGTCTGACTGGGAATTCAAAGAATATATGGGGGTTACGTGCACCCACAATTTTTGCTACTGCTATACAGTGCCATTGTCTGACTGGGAATTCAAAGAATATATTGGGGTTATGTGCACCCACTATTTTTAATACTGGTATACAGTGCCATTGTCTGACTGGGAATTCAAAGAATATATGGGGGTTATGTGCACCCACAATTTTTACTACTGGTATACAGTGCCATTGTCTGACTGGGAATTCAAAGAATATATGGGGGTTATGTGCACCCACAATTTTTACTACTGGTATATAGTGCCATTGTCTGACTGGGAATTCAAAGAATATATGGGGGTTATGTGCACCCACAATTTTTACTACTGGTATACAGTGCCATTGTCTGACTGGGAATTCAAAGAATATATGGGGGTTACGTGCACCCACAATTTTTGCTACTGCTATACAGTGCCATTGTCTCACTGGGAATTCAAAGAATATATGGGGGTTACGTGCACCCACAATTTTTGCTACTGGTATACAGTGCCATTGTCTCACTGGGAATTCCACAAATAATTTGGGGATTCATTCACCCTACATCTCAGGCTCTTGCCATATTCACCCAGGTTGTCAGTGCTGCACCAGCTCGTTCCCAGACAGCTCGGCCCGAAAAACACGTTACCTATATAGAGGATTTGGACAATGAAGACAACATGTTCTAAATCTAATGTCTGCACCTTCTCCAGAATTAAAATAAAGGCAGCGTTTAACTTTCAAATAGCACTGCACAAAGGAAGAGCTTATCAGCTTGTCTCATGACATGCTACTGAAAAGTTTCATTTGTGTATCTTAATGTAAATATAGTTGTATAAGCTTTTTGGGTTTTAGGCACTGCCAAGTTATTTATTACCACCCGCTCCCTTATAATGATGATGACGCCAAAGTCACTGTGGGTGTTCAGAGCTCACAGCTTTGGGTGACATTTGTCTTGCTCTATGTCGGTACCAGCTGTCTTTTTGGATACCGTAAAGTTATGTTGACTTTATTAACAGCTATAGAAGCTTTAGCCAGGTTGTGACGGTGTGTAACCCTAACAACACTAAGTGGGATACACATTAATAGTCAGTCTATGTACGCTAAACGTATCACTGAAGTAATTTTTTTTCCCTCTCCCCTAATATAAGAAAGGAACAGACATTAGACCTAGACCGGGGTTCGAGGCTTGAAAAAATCCAGTATTATTTGTTCTTCATGATGTGAAATATGTGTTGAAAAGCAACCCAAGATGAAGTCAGCCATGTGTGCCAGTGTGTTACTTGGCATGCCTTTGCTGGCCCCAACTGTAAGGGTCACTCTCCATTTCCTCCATTTTCCACTCCCCTTCACACCATTTGTGGTGAAGCAATGGGATGCACTGAAGTGCACCCTCTAGCCTCGTGTGGGATAGGGACATCAGATGCCACTCCAACCCCCTCGTCTTCCTCCGCCAGCCAACGGTGCGAAGATGAGAGGAGTGTGCTCTGAATGTTTTCTGCCTAGCAGAGGCTAGTTCTCACTTACGAAAATGGCCCCACTTTGACCTGTATATCAGGCACAATGGTGTAGGTTTCAAAGAAACATGGCACCAACAAGTTGGAAAACGTGGGCCATGCGTGGACCGTGTTTGAGTCTGGCAAGCTCCAGATCTGCTACCAGGTTCCAGCCATTATCACAGGCGCAAAAATGCCAGGCCCCAGGTGTAGCAGGGAAAAAAAAATGCCATCTCAGCCAGGATGGCATCCCTGACCTCGGAGGCACTGTGCTGTCTGTCCCCCAAGCTGATCAGTTTCAGCACAGCCTGCTGACATCTCCCCATGCCAGTGTTACAGTGTTTTCCGCTAGTAGCTGGGGTGGAGGTTGCAGCTTCGTAGGGTTTCAGTCTACTCCTGCCATGAATTTTGGCCTGGGAGAGGAGATAGGCCACCCCAGTTTGCACCCGGGGAACAGACTCCACCACATTCACCCTGCCTGTCATTAAAGATAAGCACTGCAGCATCCCTGACCACAGGCGCTTGTCCATGTGTCGGTGGTCAAGTGGACCTTGCAGCAAAGCGCAGAGCTCTGGGCCCGACTGATGTTATGGGACACATGCAGGCGCAAGGCAGAGACAGCACACCAAGAGAAGTAGTAACGGCTAGGCCCAGCATAGGGAGGTGCCCCAGCTGCCATCTGCTGACGGAAGGCCTGGGTCTCCAGAAGCATAAACAAACACCAACATCTCCAGGGCCAGCAGTTTATCGATGAGGCTGTTACAGGCTTGGGCATGGGGGTGGGTTGTATTGTACTTCTGCCTGCAATGAAAAGCTTGGGAAATGTGGAGTGGCTGGGAAGAGGCGCATGATGGTGCAGGCCAAAAGGGCGCATGAGGGTGAACTCCCCAATGTGTCAGAGATAGGTGTGTAGGTGTCCTTGCATCATATACTTGCACCATATTTGGCTTTGGAAGTTAATTTTGTGCCAAAAAGTGGTTAAGACAGCGATCCCTCAGCTACTCCCGTTACACTGTCTATTGAAGTTACCATCTGTGGAAGTGGACCACCATTTCTAAGATCCCAAAGGAAGCAGGCAAGAGATGTGCAGTTCAGAAAAAAAGATGAGAAAATATGTTTAGGCTGTAGAGCACAGAGGGATCGGAGAGGACAGAGCTGGTGTCGGCCAGGTATTCCCACAACATGCGCCTATACTTGTCCCTCCTGGTGACACTAGGCCCCTGAGTGGCAGTAATTTGTCCAGGGGGGCCATTAACGTGTTCCAGACCTAGGAATAAGTCTTCCAACAGGGTAGAGTTTTGCATGCCTTTGCTTCTACCCACTGTTTTTGCTGCTTAGCTTCCCTCCACATCTACTCTGCTTTCACCCCTAAACATCACCCCAGTTTATGCCTTTGCTTCTACCCAGGTTTTTTGTTGATTTAGCTTCCCTCTACATCTACACTGCTTTAGCCCCTAGACATCACCCCTGTCCATGTGGGGTCAGTGGCCTCGTCATCCACCAACTCCTCTTCCAATTGCGCACTGCCCCCTTACTGCAAACCGCACATGACCACAGCTTGCCTTGATGGCAACTGTGTCTCATGATCCCCACTTAGGTCCAGACAAGTCGGTGGCGGGTCCAAAACCCCAAAATTGGAAGGAAATGGCAGATGCTGCAGTATTTCTAACACCTGTTCCTGGTGCTCGGGCCTGGTCTGTGTTGTACCCTGCACCCTGCTTAACGCATCTGCCATATCCGAAGTTGTGCTGAGCGCATGCTAATGTTTCGTGTCCAGTGAAATGGATGGGATGGGATTTCACATAAGTCTGCCACCCATGGCCACTCATGGTTGAGCAACTGAGGGAGTTGACTTTGACGAACCCGAGGGTTTTGGAGTTGGAACTACATCAAAGGTCTGTGCTGCTCACACACTCTGCTCAACACATGATATGTTTAGTGCCAGCAGTGTGGAGACGTCGCACAACAGCCGTTGTTCCAGCAGGTACAGGCGTTGTAGGAGTGCATAGAGGCTAGCAGCGGCAACTATACACTTTAAAAACTATCCGCACAAGCGCCACACTTTCACCAGTAGCTCAGGAACATTGGGGTACCTTTTTCAAAAGATTAGCAGCAATGAGTTAAAAACGTGGCCCAGGCATGGAATATGTTGCAGGCTGCCAAGCTACAGAGCCAATCCCAGGTTACGGCCATTATCACACATGACAACATGCCTGGGCCCAGGTGCAGTGGCAAAAACCACATTGCCGTCTCATCGAGGATGGCATGACTCACTTTGTAGGCAGTGTGCTGTCTGGCCCCCAAGCTGATGAGCTTCAGCACGGCCCGCTGACGTCTCCCCACACCAGTGTTGCAGCGTTTCCAGCTCGTAGCTGGGGTCAATTTAACAGCGGAGGAGGGTGGTGTTTCAGCCCTCCTCCCAGGAATGTTGTGTGGGGAGACAAGTCAGGCCACCACATTTTGCGACCCGGTCCACGCCTCAACTACATTCAACCACTGTGCCCAAATTGAAAGGTAGCGTCCCTGTCCGCATGCACTTGTCCATTCGTAACTGGTCACATGGAACTTTAGGGCTAAGCACTGAATTTAGGGACCGCCTCATGTTTGGGGGAAAGTGCTGGTGTGGACGGCACAGTGCGGTGGCGCAGTAGACACTCTGCCCAAAAAGGGCAGAGTGTCCCCCAGCCGGGATTCCAACATCTCCTGGGCCAGATTTCTTGAGATGAGGCCGTTGAAGCCTTGGGCATGTGGGTGGGTTGCGCTGTACTTTAGCATGAAATGAAAGGCTTGGGAGATGGGGAGTTGCTGGGAAGAGGCGCATGATGGCGCGGGCAAAAGGAGAAATGGCAGGAAAAGGTGAGGATAAGGGTGAACTCCCCAAAGTGTCAGAGGCAGATGTGGAGGTGTCCTGGCTCCTGGTCTGGACTGCAGCGCCAGCCCTGTCAACAGTGGAAGAGGCAGTGGCCGCCAGGCCAAACGACGATTATCCTGCGCTTGCTCTCACCCACTGAGCCCAGGGCTTGCCTTCCAAATGATGGCACCCGCAAGAGGTGGTGAGATTCCTCTCCGCAGATCTCCAAACCATCTTGGACTTGCAAATTGCACTAAATTTGTCATGTAACTGACATGTATATGATGAGTCTATCCATTGTCTGTTCATTTTGGTGAAAGTCAGCCTGTCAGCTGACAGACAGCTGTGCTTGTCAGTGATGATGTCACCGGCTGCTTGTACCCCCAGTTTTTGCTGCTTAGCTTGCCTCCACATCCACACTGCTTTTGCCCCTACACATCACCCCTATCCATGCCTGTGCCTCTAGCCATAAGTCTGCCACCCATGGAAACTCATGGTGCAGAAAGTGAGGGAGCTGACTCTGAGGAACCCTTGGGTTTTGTAGCTGGTACTCCATCAAAGGTCTCTGCTGCTCACACACCCTGCTGAACATACGGTATCTAGGGTTAGAGCGTGTGGTGACCTCGCACAACAGTAGGTGCTTCAGGCAGATGTAGGCCTTGCTGGAGTGTATTGCGGCTAGCTCCAGGTACTGTAGACTTGGGAAAGTGGGTGTCCAAGTGCCGCACTTTCACCCTTAGCTCAGCTAATTTGGGGTATGTTTTTAAAAATCATTGCACCACTACATTGAACATGTGGGCCAGGCATGGAACGTGTTGGAGGCTGGCAAGCTCCAGAGCCCTCCAACAAGCTAAAAAACCTGGCCCCAGGGGCAGCGGGGATAAACAAATTGCCATCTCATCCAGGATGGCATCCCTGACCTCAGAGGCAGTGTGCTGTCCGTCTCCCAAGCTGATGAGCTTCAGCCCAGCCTGCTGACGTCTCCCCACACCAGTGTTGCAGCGTTTTCAGCTCGTAGCTGGGGTCAATCTAACAGCGGAGGAGGAGGAGGGTGGTGTTTCAGCCCTCCTCCCAGGAATGTTTTGTGGGGAAACAAGTCAGGAAAATTCTTGAAACGGGAGAGTTTTGCATCTTTGCCCTTGCTGCCTATGGACATCCCTTTGCCTCTAGCCACCATTTTCCCTGCTTTGCTTGCCTCCACATCCACACTGCTTTTGCCCCTAGACATCACCCCAGTCCATGCCTTAGCTTGTACCCCCAGTTTTTCCTGCTTAGCTTGCCTCCACATCCACACTGCTTTTGCCCCTAGACATCACCCCAGTCCATGCCTTAGCTTGTACCCCCAGTTTTTCCTGCTTAGCTTGCCTCCACATCCACACTGCTTTTGCCCCTAGACATCACCCCAGTCCATGCCTTAGTTTGTACCCCCAGTTTTTCCTGCTTAGCTTGCCTCCACATCCACACTGCTTTTGCCCCTAGACATCATCCCTATCCATGCCTCTTCCCCTAGCCATAACTCTGCCACCCCTGGAAACTCATGGTGCAGAAACTTTGGTTGCTGACTTTGAGGAACCCTTGGGTTTTGTAGATGGAACTCCATCAAAGGTCTGTGCAGCTCACACACCCTGCTCAAGATATGGTATTGTAGGGTTTCAGCGTGTGTGAATGACGGACAACAGCCTGTGTTTGGACAGATGTAGGCCTTGCTAGAGTGTTTTTAGGCTAGCAGCGACTCCTGTGCACTTGCAAAAGTGGGCGCACAAGCGCCGCATTTTCAACAGTAGCTTCGGTACATTTGGGTATGTTTTTAAAAAACTTTGCACCACTAGGTTAGACGTGGGCCAAACATGGAACGTGTTGGAGGCTGGCAAGCTCCAGAGCCGCTACCAGGTTCCAGCCATTATCACAGGCGTAAAAATGCCAGGCCCCAGGTGTAGCAGGGAAACAAAAATGCCATCTCAGCCAGGATGGCATCCCTGACCTCGGAGGCACTGTGCTGTCTGTCCCCCAAGCTGATGAGCTTCAGCACCGCCTGCTGACGTCTCCCCACACCAGTGTTTTAGCGTTTGCCGCTAGTAGCTGTGGTGGAGGTTGCAGCGTCGTAGGGTTTCAGTCTACTCCTGCCATGAATTTTGGCCTGGGAGAGGAGATAGGCCACCCCAGTTTGCACCCGGGGAACAGACTCCACCACATTCACCCTGCCTGTCATTAGAGATAAGCACTGCAGCATCCCTGACCACAGGCGCTTGTCCAAGTGTCGGTGGTCAAGTGGACCTTGCAGCAAAGCGCGGAACTAAGGGCCCACCTGATGTTGAGTGACACGTGCTGGTGCAAGGCGGGGACGCCACACCGGGAGAAGTTGAGACGGCTAGGGACGGCATAGTGAGGTGCCACAGTTGCCATCAGGTCCGGGAAGGCGGGAGTTTCAACAAGCCAGAACGCCAACCTCTCCTGGGCCAGCAGTTTAGCGATGTTGGCGTTCTAGGCTTGCGTGGGTGGGTGGTTAGCGGTGTATTTCTGCCGGCGCTCCAATGTCTGAGAGATGGTGGGTTGTTGTAAAGAAGCGCCTGATGGTGCCTTTGATGGTGCAGGAGAAGGAGATAAGACAGAAACAGGGGAGGATGAGGGAGAAGTCAACAAAGTGGCGGAGGCAGATGAAGTGATGTCCTGGCTCGTCCTCTGGAGTGCATCGCCAGCACTGTGAGCAGAGGCAGTGGCATGAACGGCGGGCGACGTTTGTCCTGCCGTTGCTGCCTGCCACTGATTCCATTGCTTGGATTCCAAATGACGGTGCATTGAAGTGGTGGACAGGTTGCTCTTCTCAGGGCCCCTACTCGATTTCGAGAGGCAAATTGTGTAGACGACACTATATCTGTCCTCGGCGCATTCCTTGAAAAAACTCTACACCTTCAAGAAACGTGCCCTCGATGGGGGAGTTTTTCTGGGCTGGGTACAAAAGGGAACATCTTCGGACATTCCGGGTCTGGCCTGGCTTCGGCAAAGCAGCTGACCTCTGCCTCTGGACATGTCTCTGCCTCTAGCTACCCTTTTTGGTGCTGCACCTGCCTCAACATCCACACTACTTTCCCAGCTTGACATCTGCCTTGTCCAGGTGGGGTCGGTGTCCTCGTCGTCCACCACCTCCTCTTCCAACTCCTGTCTCGCCTCCTCCTCCTGCACAATGCGCATGTCAACTGGCTGCCCTGACAGCAACTGCGTCTCATCGTCGTCGATGAGGGTGGGTTGCTGGTCATCCGCCACCAAATCGACCGGAGATGGAATGGAGGAGACTCTAGTGTTTGAGCATCTGGACACAGATACTCGTCTGTTAGGTCCGTGGAATCGCGAAATGGAGGGGCAGGTTGCGGTACAGTCAAAGGAAGGGAGAACAGCTCTGGGGAGCAGGGACAGTTGGGGTTATTGTTCTGGGAAGATTGGGAATTTTGGGTGGAAGGAGGACAAGACTGTTGGGTAAGAGGAGGTAGAGGCTGCCTGGCTGGTGGACAATGTGCTTTAAGCGTTATCCGACAGCCATTGCAAGACCTGTTCCTGGTTCTCGGGCCTACTAATCTTTGTACCATTCAGCCTAGTTAATGTGGAACTTTTGTGCAAAGCGCAGAACTTAGGGCCCGCCTGATGTTAAGGGACACACGCTGGTACAAGGCTCAACTCACCCCAAGTGCCAAAAACACTGCTGGTGCAAGGCTCTACTCATGCCAAGGGCCTCAATCTCTGCTGGTAGCTCAGCTTAAGGTCATGTAACTTTGTTTGGAAGGGCTCATGTTAAGGGCTAGAAAAGTGAATTTTGGAAGGTCTTACCACATAACACACACACACACACACACACACACACACACACACACACTCAAAATGACAGTTAAGGGTGAGGGCTTTTGGAATTCCCATTGCCTATTCCATTTGTGGTTGTCATGGGGAACGTGATTTAAAGGGGTGGTTGTTACTGTTTGTTGAGCTTAAATTGGGGTTTGTGTCCATCCATTTGGGGAGTAAAGAAGGTTTCCAGGTATTTTCCCACTTTGATAGAGGTTTTTTTGAATGTGGAAAGTGTGTAGTTGTTAGGCTGTGATGTTGGGGTAATAGAGGGTCTTTGGTGTGTTAGATGCCCCCAGACATGCTTCCCCTGCTGTCCCAGTGTCATTCCAGAGGTGTTGGCATCATTTCCTGGGGTGTCATAGTGGACTTGGTGACCCTCCAGACACGGATTTGGGTTTCCCCCTTAACGAGTATCTGTTCCCCATAGACTATAATGGGGTTCGAAACCCGTTCGAACACACGAACATTGAGCGGCTGTTCGAATCGAATTTCGAACCTCGAACATTTTAGTGTTCGCTCATCTCTAATAGAGATGGGGAATGGAGATAAGAGGGGGCAGAGGCAAGGGAGAAGACATGAACAAGGAGGATGGGAAGGTATGTCCAATTCCAAATACTTGGAAACATGAGGGGGCAGTCGAGGACAGGGGTTAGATTGAGAAGGAGGAAGATAGGGGTAAAAAGCAAAAACTCTGATGCATAAGAGCCAATGTCAATAACAAGAATAAAATGTATAAATAACACAAACAATAATCACGGCCACTGTAAGGATGGGAATATCAGGGATGTGAAAGAAAAAGAAAAAAAAAAAAAAAAACAGTATGAGAGCAAAGAAAGAGAAAGAAAAGAAGAAGCAGTCCACACACCCATTTTTTGACAGACGGAAAAAAAGTCAGTTAAAAAAATTGACATGTTTTATCTTTATCTATTTTGACGGATGTCATAGAAATCAATGAATTCATTTTAAAACAGATTGGCATCAGAGTTCCGTCTGTTAAAAATGGATAAAAAAAAAGAAAGACCAATGAAATTCATCCATTTTTTAACAGCATATTATAAATGGATGCAAAATACATAACACTTGGCCATCAAATACAGAAAAACTGTATGGAATGGATGTAAAACAGATGCAAATTGGCCATCAAAAATGTACATGTATGTCTTTTCTTCATGGATGTCCAGTCCATAAAAAATGTCACGGTCATGTGAATCTGGTATAAGCGTTTGTTGTCTGCCAGTATTGATACGTGCTTCATTTATGTCTTCCTATGACTATACTGTTGTTGTGTAGTTCAGACCTGGGCATGTATTAGTACAGCACTATAAACCACAGTAACAATAGGAAATTGGAAAGGGAAATGCTATATGTGGTGTTTTGTGGTGTTGTGCACCAAGTTCATTGTAGAATGACAATTTTTCTTGGACATTGCGTTCATTATCTATCCTAGGTATGTATCTCAGTTTGTGTGCATTTTTATGAATAGGAAGAATTGACAATTTTGTGAGTCAGAGCTAATTCCATAATCATCAATCTATAAGGGTTAGCATGAAATATAATACTTTGTCACAGTGAAGATTGCTTTGTTAGAATAATACTTATATATCATTAAAAAGTCATGTAAATCTGGAGTAAAGTTGTTGGAATCTTCTACTAAGCTATAAAGTAACTTTTTAAGTATTAGCTGTTGGAAGCTTTCTGTATTGTTTCTTCAGGTGCATTTACATAACTGAAGACTCAAACCTCCTCTATTATGTCTTCTTTATAAAGTGAACCTTATGAAATTATTGAGAAGTGGATAAGCTATTCTTGAATTTGATGTAAAGCCTGTATTCACTTAATAGCAGTTACAGTGTTTTACTTGAGTTTATTATATGTGTAGCAAAGAAAGCAATGCATACAATAGGGAATGGAAACTCTTTTCTACTTTCATGGAAACTACTGTACATATTTAAGCTAAAAAGATTTCACACTGAGTAATTGAAGCCAAATAACATGGTAATGTATAATTGTTAGTGAGTCTAGCATACTTAGTAACATATTCAACGGCACAATATCTTGTTTAATTTTTTACCATTTCCCATGCACTGCACGTTGCATGGATTAAGTTATTAATGTTAAAACTATAGATGAGCGAATAGTATTCGATCGAGTAGTATACTGCGGTACTCGAAATACTCGTACTCGATCGAATACCACACGGTAAATACAGTAAAAATTCATAGTAATGCATAGTAATAGACCAATAACTGTGCAGGGGAGGTGGGACAAGAAGTAGGAAAACGTAAGCATTGAAAAAAAAAGGAAAAAGTCTTTGGCTGGCTAAATCAGGTGACCTTCATTTTATAAGAATAGTGAGTGAGAGCTTCGGTTTAGATGCGACTTGGATTTCGACAGGGAGAGATGTGCTGCCAAGGTTAACTAGGAATTAGCTTTATTTAGGCAGGAATATCACACCAAGAGCTCTTATAAGAGCTAAACTGCTTGAAGATTGTATATACACCATCAGTATATACAATCTTCTTGCAAATAATTTTCCCAAAAGCCGTTGTTAGGGTTCCAATTCCATACCACCTTTTATACTTGCTATACAGTACAGTATTTGCTATACTTGCTATATATATATACTTGCTATACAGTATATACAGTGTATACTTGCTATACAGTATGCTAGTATACATAGGTTTGTGCGCCCGATATACCTTTCCCATCTCCTGTCCTATACATGTTGTAAGCAAGGTGTATACTTGCTATACAGTACGCTTGTATACATAGGTTTTTGCGCCCAATATACCTTTCTCATCCCCTGTCCTACACCTGTTGTAACCAAGGTGTATACTTGCTATTCAGTACGCTTGAATACATCTAGAAATGCGTAAACTAGCCCAAAGGGATGAGGACGGGGGCCTGGAAATGCAGCTGGGGGCTGCGGTCAAGTTACTGTGGATCCAATGCCTATTGATGATGGGCAGCCAGCATTGAGCTCATCCACAATCCCTGGCTTGATGGCAATGTTAAGCAGTGTGCAGGGTACAACGCTGATGAGGTCCGAGCGCCAGTCACAGGTGTTACAATGGCTAGCGGATAATGCTTCCAGTGGCATTTCCACCAGTCAGCCACTACCTCCAGTCGTGTTCCTACCCAAGAGTCTGCCCCTCCTTCATCCCAACATGCCTAATTATCCTACCAGAGTCATCCCACCCTTGCCCCCTCCCAGGTGCTGTTTTCGGGTCCTTTTCCCCTCTTCCACTCTGTTCAACCACTTCCCGAATCGCTGGAGCTAACAGACGAATTTCTGTGTCCTGATGCCCAAATACTGTAGCATCCGCCATCTCCTGCCGATATTGTGGTTGCGGACCCGCAACCAACATTTCCCATCCTCAGTGATGATGATGAGGCACAGTTGCCATCAGGGCAGGCTGTTGTTATGTGCAGTGTGCAAGAGGAGGAGCAGAGTGAGGAATTGGAAGAGGAGATGGTGGACGACCTGGACAGGGGTGATGTCTAGCGGGGAAAGCAGTGTAGATGTGGAGGCAAGCACAGCACCCCCGAGTATAGTAATCGGAATTCCAGGGAAGGTAAAGTAACATAAAAAACCATGTCACTTACCATTCCACGCTTCGGGCAGGTTTGAGCCTACTTCTGGATGCTCCCTGACGTCACATGAACCAGGATGTAGGTCCCGGTCATGTGACATCCCGGACGTCATTGAAGAAGGCCCGAACCTGCCCGGAGCGTGGAAAGGTAAGTAACAGTGTTTTTTTTGTTTGTATCTACTATCGGTCTCTGATTATTATACTCTGGGGTATGAAAAGACCCCACAGTATAATAATTGTTCGTGGGTGTCCACAGTGGGGCATAATACTGTGTTCAGGGGCCACTATGGGTTATAATACTGTTTGAAGGGACCGCTATGGGGCATAATACTGTGTGCAGAGGCCCCTATGGGGCATAATACGGTGTGCAGGGACCACTATGGGTTATAATACTGTGTGCAGGGGCCACTATGGGGCATAATACTGTGTGCAGAGGCCTCTATGGGTTATAATACTGTGTAGGGGCCACTATGGGGCATAATACTGTGTGCAGGGGCCACTATGGGGCATAATACTGTGTGCAGGGGCCACTATAGGTTATAATACTGTGTGCAGGGGCCACTATGGGGCATAATAGTGTGTGCAGGGGCCACTATGGGTTATAATACTGTGTAGGGGCCACTATGGGGCATAATACTGTGTGCAGGGGCCACTATGGGGCATAATACTGTGTGCAGGGGCCACTATGGGTTATATACTGTTCATGGGTGTCCACAGTGGGGCATAATACTGTGTGCAGGGGCCACTATAGGTTATAATACTGTGTGCAGGGGCCACTATGGGGCATAATACTGTGTGCAGGGACCACTATGGGTTATAATATTGTGTGCAGGTGCCACTATGGGTTATAATACGGTGTGCAGGGGCCACTATAGGGCATAATACTGTGTACTGGGGCCACTATGGGGCAAGATACTATGTGCAGGGGCCACTATGGGGCATAATAGTGTGTACAGGGGCCACTAAGGGGAATAATAGAGAGCGCAGGAATGTGGTGGGGGGTGTCAGTCGGGGTCTTCGGCGCGCATCAGTCAAAAGTTCGCCATGGGGCCCCGCCGTTTCTAGTTACGCCACTGTATAGCATTGTTACCCAGAAGTTTCAGTTTACTCCACTGTATCTAGGCAAATTTTATTATTGGATAATATATCATATGAACCTACAGTCCCTTGAATAGGTGGCAGTTATGACATATATACACTGTCTACCGATAAGTTTTTGGACACCCATCCAAATGACGTCATCTGCACTTGTGATGTATGTCACGCCTTCCATCGTTAAATAGGAAACAGTATTGGCATTAGTGCATTGGCATTAGTCGCATGCAAGATGCCATGAAGTGCAGAGTTGTCCGATTTTGAGAAAGGGGTAATTGTGGGTTACCACAGAAATGGTCGATTCTTAAGGAACATAGCAAGCGAACTAAATTACCCAAAATCGACAGTGGCCTATGTGATTATGAAGTGGAAGGTGAACGGTGATTGTTGGAATGTGCCCTGAGTCGGCAGAACCCCGAAACTGGGAGATAGAGACCGATGAGTGCTAGCCAGAGAAACTTCACCCAACCGATGGCTCTTATACACCAGGAGTTTCAACAGGCATCCGAGAGTATTGTGATGATCAAAACCATCCGTAAGGAAGCACCTGCTGGGTTCTATCAACTATTTAATGTGAATAATTGTTGTATTTTTATTTTACCACAGATGTCCAAATACTTATAGGTAGACAGTGGATATAATATATACATATACACAATATATATACAATTGTGCTAAAAAGTTTACATATCCCGGCAGATTTATTTATTTATTTATTTTTCCTATTTTCAGAGAAAATGAATGATAATATAAAACTTTTTTCTCTACTCATGGTTAGTGGTTGGTTGAAGCCAACCACTAACCTGCCAGGGTATGTAAACTTTTTAGCACAACTGTATACATGTGTATATATACATATATATATATATATATATATATATATATATATATATATATATATATATATATATATTAAAGCACACATATACACAGATTGTAATTTACACTTTAAAAATTGTAGGCTACTTTCACATCTAAGATTTTCTCAACCACTTTCTGTTCTATTGTAGAACAAACAAAACTATAACTTTTGATCTGTCCTATGAAGGACACCAACAGAGCACATTGTATCCTACTGACTACACATAACTAGGTCAGACAGGTTTCTATCATGAAGGTAACAAACATTTTACCAGAAAAATAGTGCATCATCCTTTGTCCCAGATGTTTTGACAGAATCTGCAATGAAGGCTACTAAGGAAACCTCTGATGTAGATATGAACCTAACCAAAGCCAAGTGAAGCCAAGTCCCTAGTAGTTGCATTCACAGTTATATTGTACTGTAAGTAATATCATTGCAGCAGTCTTCAATGATCAGCTACTTACTAGAGATGAGCGAACAGTGTTCTATCGAACTCATGTTCGATCGGATATTAGGCTGTTCGGCATGTTCGAATCGAATCGAACACCGCGTGGTAAAGTGCACCATTACTCGATTCCCCTCCCACCTTCCCTGGCGCTTTTTTTGCTCCAATAACAGCGCAGGGTAGGTGGGACAGGAACTACGACACCGGTGACGTTGAAAAAAGTAGGCAAAACCCATTGGCTGCCGAAAACATGTGACCTCTAATTTAAAAGAACAGCGACGCCCAGCTTCGCGTCATTCTGAGCTTGCAATTCACCGGGGACGGAGGTTTCCGTCCAGTTAGCTAGGGCTTAGATTCTGGGTAGGCAGGGACAGGCTAGGATAGGAAGGAGAAGACAACCAACAGCTCTTATAAGAGCTAAATTCCAGGGAGAAGCTTGTCAGTGTAACGTGGCACTGACGGGCTCAATCGCCGCAACCCAGCTTTCCCAGGATCCTGAATGGAATACACTGACAGTGTATTCCCGTATACCCGATATATACCCCCGATACCCGTTCCAACGGTGTGCCCCCCCACCTTCACCACAGAAATACCCTGCAAGTCCCCTAGCAATAGAATTGGGGCTATATACACCCACTATTTTTGCTACTGCCATATAGTGCCATTGTCTCACTGGGAATTCAAAGAATATATTGGGCTTACATATAACTTCAATTCCAGGGAGAAGCTTGTCAGTGTAACGAGGCACTGACGGGCTCAATCGCCGCAACCCAGCTTTCCCAGGATCCTGAATGGAACACACTGACAGTGTATTCCCGTATACCCCATATATACACCCCAAATCCCCGTTCCAACGGTGTGCCCCCCAACCTTCACCTCAGAAATACCCTGCAAGTCCCCTAGCAATAGAATTGGGGCTATATACACCCACTATTTTTGCTACTGGTATATAGTGCCATTGTCTGACTGGGAATTCAAAGAATATATTGGGGTTACGTGCACCCACAATTTTTGCTACTGGTATATAGTGCCATTGTCTCACTGGGAATTCAAAGAATATATTGGGGTTACGTGCACCCACAATTTTTGCTACTGGTATATAGTGCCATTGTCTGACTGGGAATTCAAAGAATATATTGGGGTTACAAATACCCTCATTTCTTGCTACTGCCATATAGTGCCAATTTCTGACTGGTAATTCAAAGAATATATTGGGGTTACGTGCACCCACAATTTTTGCTACTGGTATATAGTGCCATTGTCTGACTGGGAATTCAAAGAATATATTGGGGTTATAAATACCCTCATTTCTTGCTACTGGTATATAGTGCCATTGTCTGACTGGGAATTCAAAGAATATATTGGGGTTATAAATACCCTCATTTCTTGCTACTGGTATATAGTGCCATTGTCTGACTGGGAATTCAAAGAATATATTGGGGTTATAAATACCCTCATTTTTTGCTACTGGTATATAGTGCCATTGTCTGACTGGGAATTCAAAGAATATATTGGGGTTATAAATACCCTCATTTCTTGCTACTGGTATACAGTGCCATTGTCTGACTGGGAATTCAAAGAATATAGTGGGGTTATAAATACCCTCATTTCTTGCTACTGCCATATAGTGCCAGTTTCTGACTGGTAATTCAAAGAATATATTGGGGTTACGTGCACCCACAATTTTTGCTACTGGTATATAGTGCAATTGTCTGACTGGGAATTCAAAGAATATATTGGGGTTACAAATACCCTCATTTCTTGCTACTGGTATATAGTGCCATTGTCTGACTGGGAATTCAAAGAATATATTGGGGTTACAAATACCCTCATTTCTTGCTACTGGTATATAGTGCCATTGTCTGACTGGTAATTCAAAGAATATATTGGGGTTACGTGCACCCACAATTTTTGCTACTGGTATATAGTGCCATTGTCTGACTGGGAATTCAAAGAATATATTGGGGTTACAAATACCCTCATTTCTTGCTACTGGTATATAGTGCCATTGTCTGACTGGGAATTCAAAGAATATATTGGGGTTATAAATACCCTCATTTCTTGCTACTGCCATATAGTGCCGGTTTCTGACTGGTAATTCAAAGAATATATTGGGGTTACGTGCACCCACAATTTTTGCTACTGGTATATAGTGCCATTGTCTGACTGGGAATTCAAAGAATATATTGGGGTTATAAATACCCTCATTTCTTGCTACTGGTATATAGTGCCATTGTCTGACTGGGAATTCAAAGAATATATTGGGGTTATAAATACCCTCATTTCTTGCTACTGGTATATAGTGCCATTGTCTGACTGGGAATTCAAAGAATATATTGGGGTTATAAATACCCTCATTTCTTGCTACTGGTATATAGTGCCATTGTCTGACTGAGAATTCAAAGAATATATTGGGGTTATAAATACCCTCATTTCTTGCTACTGCCATATAGTGCCAGTTTCTGACTGGTAATTCAAAGAATATATTGGGGTTACGTGCACCCACAATTTTTGCTACTGGTATATAGTGCCATTGTCTGACTGGGAATTCAAAGAATATATTGGGGTTATAAATACCCTTATTTCTTGCTACTGGTATATAGTGCCATTGTGTGACTGGGAATTCAAAGAATATATTGGGGTTATAAATACCCTCATTTCTTGCTACTGGTATATAGTGCCATTGTCTGACTGGGAATTCAAAGAATATATTGGGGTTATAAATACCCTCATTTCTTGCTACTGGTATATAGTGCCATTGTCTGACTGGGAATTCAAAGAATATATTGGGGTTATAAATACCCTCATTTCTTGCTACTGGTATATAGTGCCATTGTCTGACTGGGAATTCAAAGAATATATTGGGGTTATAAATACCCTCATTTCTTGCTACTGGTATAGTGCCATTGTCTGACTGGGAATTCAAAGAATATATTGGGGTTATAAATACCCTCATTTCTTGCTACTGCCATATAGTGCCAGTTTCTGACTGGTAATTCAAAGAATATATTGGGGTTACGTGCACCCACAATTTTTGCTACTGGTATATAGTGCCATTGTCTGACTGGGAATTCAAAGAATATATTGGGGTTACAAATACCCTCATTTCTTGCTACTGGTATATAGAGCCATTGTCTGACTGGGAATTCAAAGAATATATTGGGGTTACAAATACCCTCATTTCTTGCTACTGGTATATAGTGCCATTGTCTGACTGGGAATTCAAAGAATATATTGGGGTTATAAATACCCTCATTTCTTGCTACTGGTATATAGTGCCATTGTCTGACTGGGAATTCAAAGAATATATTGGGGTTACGTGCACCCACAATTTTTGCTACTGGTATATAGTGCCAATTTCTAACTGGGAATTCAAAATGCGCAAGGCTCCCGGAAAGGGACGTGGACGAGGCCGTGGGCGAGGTCGGGGGAATGGTTCTGGGGAGCAAGGTAGCAGTGAAGCCACAGGGCGTCCCGTGCCTACTCCTGTGGAGCAGCAAGCATTGCGCCACTCCACAGTGCCAGGGTTGCTTGCCACATTAACTAAACTGCAGGGTACAAACCTTAGTAGGCCCGAGAACCAGGAACAGGTCTTGCAATGGCTGTCAGAGAACGCTTACAGCACATTGTCCAGCAGCCAGTCAGACTCTGCCTCCTCTCCTCCTATTACCCAACAGTCTTGTCCTCCTTCCTCCCAAAATTCCCAAGCTTCACAGAACAATAACCCCAACTGTCCCTGCTCCCCAGAGCTGTACTCCGCTCCTTTCATTGTCCCTCAACCTGCCTCTCCACGTCACGATTCCACGAACCTAACAGAGGAGCATCTGTGTCCAGATGCTCAAACACTAGAGTCTCCTCCATCTCCATTCGATTTGGTGGTGGATGACCAGCAACCCACCCTCATCGACGATGATGTGACGCAGTTGCCGTCAGGGCATCCAGTTGACCGGCGCATTGTGCGGGAGGAGGAGATGAGACAGGAGTTGGAAGAGGAAGTGGTAGATGATGAGGACACTGACCCGACCTGGACAGGGGGGATGTCAAGCGGGGAAAGTAGTGTGGATGTTGAGGCAGGTGCAGCACCAAAAAGGGTAGCTAGAGGCAGAGGCAGAGGTCAGCAGCTTAGGCGAAGCCAGGCCACACCCGGAATCTCCCAAGATGTTCCAGTTCGTACCCAGCCCCGAAAAACTCCCACCTCGAGGGCACGTTTCTCGAAGGTGTGGAGTTTTTTTCAAGGAAAGCGACGAGGACAGATATAGTGTTGTCTGCACAATTTGCCTCTCGAAATTGATTAGGGGCTCTGAGAAGAGCAACCTGTCCACCACTTCAATGCGCCGTCATTTGGAATCCAAGCACTGGAATCAGTGGCAGGCAGCAACGGCAGGACAAAGGCCGCCTGCCGTTCACGCCACTGCCACTGCCTCTGCCACTGCCTCTGCCACTGCCACTGCTGACTGTGCTGGCGATGCACTCCAGAGGACGAGCCAGGACACCACTTCATCTGCCTCTGCCACTTTGTTGACTTCTCCCTCATCCTCCCCTGTTCCTGTCTTATCTCCTTCTCCTGCACCATCAAAGGCACCATCAGGCGCTTCTTTACAACAACCCACCATCTCTCAGACATTGGAGCGGCGGCAGAAATACACTGCTAACCACCCACACGCGCAAGCCTTGAACGCCAACATCGCTAAACTGCTGGCCCAGGAGATGTTGGCGTTCCGGCTTGTTGAAACTCCCGCCTTCCTGGACCTGATGGCAACTGCGGCACCTCGCTATGCCGTCCCTAGCCGTCACTACTTCTCCCGGTGTGCCGTCCCCGCCTTGCACCAGCACGTGTCACTCAACATCAGGCGGGCCCTTAGTTCCGCGCTTTGCACAAAGGTCCACTTGACCACCGACGCGTGGACAAGTGCATGCGGACAGGGACGCTACATTTCACTGACGGCACACTGGGTGAATGTAGTTGAGGCTGGGACTGCTTCCCAAACTGGCCCTGTGTACCTCGTCTCCCCGCCTAACATTCCTGGCAGGGACACGAGAAGAACACCCCCCTCCTCCTCCTCCTCTACCGCCTCCTCCTCCGCCACCGCCTCCTCCTCCGCCACCGCCTCCTCCTCCGCTGTCAGATTGACCCCAGCTACGAGTTGGAAACGTTGCAGCACTGGCGTTGGTAGACATCAGCAGGCTGTGCTGAAGCTGATCAGCTTGGGGGACAGACAGCACACTGCCTCCGAGGTGAGGGATGCCCTCCTCGATGAGACGGCAATATGGTTTGAGCCGCTGCACCTGGGCCCAGGCATGGTCGTTTGTGATAACGGCCGGAACCTGGTAGCAGCTCTGGAGCTTGCCGGACTCCAACATGTTCCATGCCAGGCCCACGTCTTCAACCTAGTGGTGTAACGTTTCCTAAAGAGCTACCCCAATGTTCCAGAGCTACTGGTGAAAGTGCGGCGCATGTGCGCCCACTTTCGCAAGTCGACAGTAGCCGCTGCTAGCTTAAAATCTCTCCAGCAACGCCTGCATGTGCCACAACACCGGCTTTTGTGCGACGTCCCCACACGCTGGAACTCAACGTTTCAGAGGTTGAATAGAGTGGTTGAGCAGCAGAGACCTTTGATGGAATACCAGCTACAAAACCCTAGGGTGCCACAAAGTCAGCTGCCTCAGTTTCACATCCATGAGTGGCCATGGATGAGAGACCTTTGTGACATCCTACGGGTCTTTGAGGAGTCCACAAGGAGGGTGAGCTCTGAGGATGCGATGGTGAGGCTTACAATCCCGCTCTTGTGTGTTCTGAGAGAATCCCTGATTGACATCAGGGATAACTCAGATCACACAGAGGAGTTAGGGATAGCATCCGATCCGTCACAGCTGGAGAGTAGGTCCACACATCTGTCCGCTTCACTGCGTTTAATGGAGGAGGAGGAGGAGGAGGAGGAGGAGGAAGAAGAGTTGTCCGATGATGTGATGGTGATACAGGAGGCTTCCGGGCAACTTCAAATCGTCCCATTGTTGCAGCGCGGATGGGTAGACATGGAGGATGAGGAGGAAATGGAGATTGAACTTTCCGGTGGGGCCAGAGGAGTCATGCCAACTAACACTGTGGCAGACATGGCTGAGTTCATGTTGGGGTGCTTTACAACTGACAAGCGTATTGTCAAAATCATGGAGGACAACCAGTACTGGATCTTTGCTATCCTTGACATAAAACAACATCTCGTCTTTTATTCCGGTAGAGGGGAGGGCCAATCGCATCAATGCTTGCCACAGGCAATTGGTGCAGAATATGATGGAGATATTTCCAGCATGTGACGTTGGCGGCAGGGAGGGCAGTTCCTCCAGTAGGCAACCAAGTCCTCACCGGTCCACACAAACGAGGGGCACACTGTCTAAGGTCTGGGACACCTTGATGGCACCCCCTCGCCAAAGTGCCACCACGGAGGGTCCTAGTGTCACCAGGCGTGAGAAGTATAGGCGCATGTTGCGGGAATACCTTTCCGACCACAGCCCTGTCCTCTCCGACCCCTCTGCGCCCTACACGTATTGGGTTTCGAAGTTGGACCTGTGGCTTGAACTTGCCCTATATGCCTTGGAGGTGCTGTCCTGTCCTGCCGCCAGCGTCCTATCTGAGAGGGTGTTCAGTGCAGCCGGTGGCATCATCACTGACAAGCGCACCCGTCTGTCAGCTGAGAGTGCCGACCGGCTCACTTTGATAAAAATGAACCACCACTGGATAGAGCCTTCATTTTTGTGCCCACCTGTGTAAAGCACCCCAACATGAAACTCCATGTCTGTACTCAACCTCTCCAATTCCTCCGCATCCTCATACTCATCCACCATAAGCGTTGCACAATTCTGCTAATACTAGGCTCCCTCCACCCTGATTTCCCCCAACTCTGCTGGTTAGAGGCTCCCTCCACCCTGATTTCCACCAACTCTGCTGGTTAGAGGCTCCCTCCACCCTGCTTTCCCACAACTCTGCTGGTTAGAGGCTCCCTCCACCCTGCTTTACCACAACTCTGCTGGTTAGAGGCTCCCTCCACCCTGCTTTCCCACAACTCTGCTGGTTAGAGGCTCCCTCCACCCTGCTTTCCCACAACTCTGCTGGTTAGAGGCTCCCTCCACCCTGATTTCCACCAACTCTGCTGGTTAGAGGCTCCCTCCACCCTGCTTTCCCACAACTCTGCTGGCTAGAGGCTCCCTCCACCCTGATTTCCACCAACTCTGCTGGTTAGAGGCTCCCTCCACCATGAATTGGTCCAAACTGGGCTGTTTAGAGGCTCCCTCCACCATGAATTGGTCCAAACTGGGGTTTTTAGAGGCTCCCTCCACCATGAATTGGTCCAAACTGGGCTGGTTAGAGGCTCCCTCCACCATGAATTGGTCCAAACTGGGGTTTTTAGAGGCTCCCTCCACCATGAATTGGTCCAAACTGGGCTGTTTATAGGCTCCCTCCACCATGAATTGGTCCAAACTGGGGGTTTTAGAGGCTCCCTCCACCATGAATTAGTCCAAACTGGGCTGGTTAGAGGCTCCCTCCACCATGAATTTGCCCAAACTGGGCTGTTTAGAGGCTCCCTCCACCATGAATTTGCCCAAACTGGGCTGTTTAGAGGCTCCCTCCACCATGAATTGGTCCAAACTGGGGTTTTTAGAGGCTCCCTCCACCATGAATTGGTCCAAACTGGGCTGTTTATAGGCTCCCTCCACCATGAATTGGTCCAAACTGGGGTTTTTAGAGGCTCCCTTCACCATGAATTGGTCCAAACTGGGCTGTTTATAGGCTCCCTCCACCATGAATTGGTCCAAACTGGGGTTTTTAGAGGCTCCCTCCACCATGAATTGGTCCAAACTGGGGGTTTTTAGAGGCTCCCTCCACCATGAATTTGCCAAAACTGGGCTGTTTAGAGGCTCCCTCCATCATGAATTGGTCCAAACTGGGGTTTTTACAGGCTCCCTCCACCATGAATTGGTCCAAATTGGGCTGGTTAGAGGCTCCCTCCACCATGAATTGGTCCAAACTGGGCTGGTTAGAGGCTCCCTCCACCATGAATTGGTCCAAACTGGGGTTTTTAGAGGCGCCCTCCACCATGAATTGGTCCAAACTGGGGTTTTTAGAGGCTCCCTCCACCATGAATTGGTCCAAACTGGGGTTTTTAGAGGCTCCCTCCACCATGAATTGGTCCAAACTGGGGTTTTTAGAGGCTCCCTCCACCATGAATTGGTCCAAACTGGGGTTTTTAGAGGCTCCCTCCACCATGAATTGGTCCAAACTGGGGTTTTTAGAGGCTCCCTCCACCATGAATTTGCCCAAACTCTGCTGGTTAGAGGCTCAATCCACCCTGATTTTCAAAACAAATGTTGGTGCCAACCTCAACTTACTACAAGGGCCAAATTCACTGCTGGTGACAAGCTCTCCTCACTGCAAGTGCCAAATACACATGTTTCAAGGTGTTTTCCTACTGTCAGAGAGGTGGTATTGAGTGTGTAAAGTGTGTAGTTGTTAGGCTGTGATGTTGGGGTAATAGAGGGTCTTTGGTGTGTTAGATGCCCCCAGACATGCTTCCCCTGCTGTCCCAGTGTCATTCCAGAGGTGTTGGCATCATTTCCTGGGGTGTCATAGTGGACTTGGTGACCCTCCAGACACGGATTTGGGTTTCCCCCTTAACGAGTATCTGTTCCCCATAGACTATAATGGGGTTCGAAACCCGTTCGAACACACGAACATTGAGCGGCTGTTCGATTCGAATTTCGAACCTCGAACATTTTAGTGTTCGCTCATCTCTACTACTTACACATTTTGTGGAATGTCCATGGTTTTGTATGCAATGATTTATTAAGTCCTCATAAACAGTTTCTCATTATACCATAAAACTTTCATCTCCAGTCAATTGCTTCTTTGACACATGCACATCTATTTTGCTTAATGTATTGCCACTTTTAGAACTAAGTGTATGGAAATGCCAGCTATGTACAGCAATGAATTACATTACATCATTTTACCTAGTTAACATTACAAATTGGGACACCAATGTGACCAGATTTTACTAGAGTCACTAAATTGCGTCTAACACTTTTATGTCTCAAATATTGTATCCAATTTTTCAAAGCATGTCTTTAGTTTAATTAAGTTGTGTAAAATGTATGAAAAATAAATGGAAAATGGATAACGGCCTTGAAATAAATAGGTCTTTCTGAGAATGATCAAACCGTTGCAAACAGTTGGAGTAAAGTACATAATGGCAAGTTTTGAAGACCGGTAATAAAATTCATTCAAATCCTGGAGTCTGACCCAGGACAGCACCAAAGCATAAGGCCCTATAAATGGGCAAATATTCAGGGCAATAATAGGTAGCAAGTATTCCTAGGACAACTGTTCCATTATTTGGCTGCCGATCAGTCAACCAATGAGCAAATGATTGTTGCTCAGCTAATTGTATCTTCATGCAAGATAAAAGCTGTGGATTATAAGCAGCACATTGCTTTGTGTAAACCGAGATGAGCTGCTGGTAATCAGTCCAACAATCACAATCAAATAACAAAGAAAGCTCCTTAGGTGTGATCCAGCAACCAGGCGAACCAGGAAATATTTAAAACTTAACTTTTAATCCATTGGCATGAAGTAAAAAAAAACAAGGAGACACACTCCTACAGGATACAATAGGAGTCACTTATGCAATTTTCAATGCATTGCCAAAACATAGAGTAGCCTGCAATAGAAAGTATAGAATGACAGGCCGGAGAGCCTTCACAAGGCTCCAGGCTGTCATAGAAACTGCGACCACTGGGAAAATGTCTTTGACCAAGGCACCAGAGAGGTTAATGCCTACAGTCGGTGCGGGCACCAATCACGGGCAGACACTGGACAGCTATGGTGGCCACCTGGCTCCCAAGCGATAGCTATAGTTAAACACCAGGCATTTGCCGTACTAGTACTAGTACGGCGGATGTCGGGAAGGATTTAAAAACCTTTAAAACTTTAAAATCTCCTCGTAGTTGTATAATACCAGTAAAATGCTAATGTTGGCTAACAAAGTCCTTGATATGCAATATAAGGCTAGGTTCACACTACCACTCAGGTTCACACTAGCTCACTAGCACTCAGGTTCACACTAGCACTTAGTCTCCATTTGGGGATTCTCTTCTATAGGGTCCGTTGGTAACCGCTTTTTCAGCCGATTGGGTTTCCGTTTTTTCGGTCCCTTAGCGGACCCGAAGAACAGAAAACCGAACGATGGTGTGAATCTAGCATCAGGAAACTTCCCAAATTGTTATTATTGGACTGGTTAAAGGGTACAGTAATAGAGGAGCTATAGGGTAAGAGCTGTACCACAAATTACATTTGACTTACAGTAAATAGGTTAAAGAAGGCCACAGGCTATCATGTTGTATTCACAATCCATATAATTTGGTTTCTTAATATGGCTTTGTGTATGAAGCTTGTGTTTATGTACACTTAATAATATTACATACACAGAAACCTCACATAACACTCTTGCAAAAAAATAGCCCGAAAAGACTTAACAGTTAGAGATGAGCGAACAGTGTTCTATCGAACACATGTTCGATCGGATATCAGGGTGTTCGCCATGTTCGAATCGAATCGAACTCCACGTGGTAAAGTGCGCCAAAATTCGATTCCCCTCCCACCTTCCCTGGCGCCTTTTTTGCACCAATAACAGCGCAGGGGAGGTGGGACAGGAACTACGACACTGGGGGCATTGAAAAAAATTGGAAAAAGTCATTGGCTGCCGAAATCAGGTGACCTCCATTTTAGACGAATAGTGGATTTCAAATCCGGGTCATATGAGAATGTGAACTTTGTGACTATGAGACAGGGATAGCTGTACAGGCAGGGATAGCTAGGGATAACCTTTATTTAGGGGGGAATGTTATTAAAAATAACTTTTTGGGGCTCTATCGGGTGTGTAATTGTGATTTTTGTGAGATAAACTTTTTCCCATAGGGATGCATTGGCCAGCGCTGATTGGCCGAATTCCGTACTCTGGCCAATCAGTGCTGGCCAATGCATTCTATTAGCTTGATGAAGCAGAGTGTGCACAAGGGTTCAAGCGCACCCTCGGCTCTGATGTAGGAGAGCCGAGGGTGCACTTGAACCCTTGTGCACCCTCAGCTCTGCTACATCAGAGCCGAGGGTGCGCTTGAACCCTTGTGCACACTCTGCTTCATCAAGCTAATAGAATGCATTGGCCAGCGCTGATTGGCCAATGTATTCTATTAGCCTGATGAAGTAGAGCTGAATGTGTGTGCTAAGCACACACATTCAGCTCTACTTCATCGGGCTAATAGAATGCATTGGCCAGCGCTGATTGGCCAGAGTACGGAACTCGACCAATCAGCGCTGGCTCTGCTGGAGGAGGCGGAGTCTAAGATCGCTCCACACCAGTCTCCATTCAGGTCCGACCTTAGACTCCGCCTCCTCCGGCAGAGCCAGCGCTGATTGGCCGAAGGCTGGCCAATGCATTCCTATGCGAATGCAGAGACTTAGCAGTGCTGAGTCAGTTTTGCTCAACTACACATCTGATGCACACTCGGCACTGCTACATCAGATGTAGCAATCTGATGTAGCAGAGCCGAGGGTGCACTAGAACCCCTGTGCAAACTCAGTTCACGCTAATAGAATGCATTGGCCAGCGCTGATTGGCCAATGCATTCTATTAGCCCGATGAAGTAGAGCTGAATGTGTGTGCTAAGCACACACATTCAGCACTGCTTCATCACGCCAATACAATGCATTAGCCAGTGCTGATTGGCCAGAGTACGGAATTCGGCCAATCAGCGCTGGCTCTGCTGGAGGAGGCGGAGTCTAAGATCGCTCCACACCAGTCTCCATTCAGGTCCGACCTTAGACTCCGCCTCCTCCAGCAGAGCCAGCGCTGATTGGCCGAATTCCGTACTCTGGCCAATCAGCACTGGCTAATGCATTGTATTGGCTTGATGAAGCAGTGCTGAATGTGTGTGCTTAGCACACACATTCAGCTCTACTTCATCGGGCTAATAGAATGCATTGGCCAGCGCTGATTGGCCGAATTCCGTACTCTGGCCAATCAGCACTGGCTAATGCATTGTATTGGCTTGATGAAGCAGTGCTGAATGTGTGTGCTTAGCACACACATTCAGCTCTACTTCATCGGGCTAATAGAATGCATTGGCCAATCAGCGCTGGCCAATGCATTCTATTAGCGTGAACTGAGTTTGCACAGGGGTTCTAGTGCACCCTCGGCTCTGCTACATCAGATTGCTACATCTGATGTAGCAGTGCCGAGTGTGCATCAGATGTGTAGTTGAGCAAAACTGACTCAGCACTGCTAAGTCTGCATTCGCATAGGAATGCATTGGCCAGCCTTCGGCCAATCAGCGCTGGCTCTGCCGGAGGAGGCGGAGTCTAAGGTCGGACCTGAATGGAGACTGGTGTGGAGCGATCTTAGACTCCGCCTCCTCCAGCAGAGCCAGCGCTGATTGGCCGAGTTCCGTACTCTGGCCAATCAGCACTGGCTAATGCATTGTATTGGCTTGATGAAGCAGTGCTGAATGTGTGTGCTTAGCACACACATTCAGCTCTACTTCATCGGGCTAATAGAATGCATTGGCCAGCGCTGATTGGCCGAATTCCGTACTCTGGCCAATCAGCACTGGCTAATGCATTGTATTGGCTTGATGAAGCAGTGCTGAATGTGTGTGCTTAGCACACACATTCAGCTCTACTTCATCGGGCTAATAGAATGCATTGGCCAATCAGCGCTGGCCAATGCATTCTATTAGCGTGAACTGAGTTTGCACAGGGGTTCTAGTGCACCCTCGGCTCTGCTACATCAGATTGCTACATCTGATGTAGCAGTGCCGAGTGTGCATCAGATGTGTAGTTGAGCAAAACTGACTCAGCACTGCTAAGTCTGCATTCGCATAGGAATGCATTGGCCAGCCTTCGGCCAATCAGCGCTGGCTCTGCCGGAGGAGGCGGAGTCTAAGGTCGGACCTGAATGGAGACTGGTGTGGAGCTATCTTAGACTCCGCCTCCTCCAGCAGAGCCAGCGCTGATTGGTCGAGTTCCGTACTCTGGCCAATCAGCACTGGCCAATGCATTTCTATGGGGAAAAGTTAGCTTGCGAAAATCGCAAACTGACAGGGATTTCCATGAAATAAAGTGACTTTTATGCCCCCAGACATGCTTCCCCTGCTGTCCCAGTGTCATTCCAGAGGTGTTGGCATCATTTCCTGGGGTGTCATAGTGGACTTGGTGACCCTCCAGACACGAATTTGGGTTTCCCCCTTAACGAGTTTATGTTCCCCATAGACTATAATGGGGTTCGAAACCCATTCGAACACTCGAACAGTGAGCGGCTGTTCGAATCGAATTTCGAACCTCGAACATTTTAGTGTTCGCTCATCTCTATTAACAGTACCACATGGAAAAAGCACAAGCTAATGCAAGAAGACAATAATCAACCAATATATATAAAAAATGTATCAAATATTTTATTACACATTAAATAGCAGATTATTATTAAAAACAATAATGTACAGCAGGGCAGATGGATTTAAGCCAAAAACATACACAAATAGACACATAGAATAAAGAAAGTGGGTTCTTATGCTAGACCATGTAAGATGAATAAAGGTAAGTATAGTAGCATAGAATAACACTTGTATAAGTATAGCAAGGCTACAATAGTGCCAACCATAAAATACTGTTGGCAAAAAACACCCCTCCAAAAATATGTCCCTATAGATGTATAACTATATACTAATATTTTGTAATTATAGCATAAATAGCTTAGGACATATAGGAGGAGACAAATACAATATGTAAAGTGTGAGGTAAACTGCATAGATATTGCTCCCATCAATAAGAAATATAGATTACATATGTGATCACACTACAATGCAGTCAAAGCTATGTACATACAAAATACAAATAGCTCCTATAAGGCAATCAGCCAAATACCTGAAGTCATGTCTCCAAATAATAAAGGTCAGCTAGCAACCACGATAAAATACTAACAAATAGGTAGACGGACCACCCCTACGCGTTTCGCCACTACTGTGGCTTCCTCAGGAGGTGACAATACTGTAAGGCAGATAGCATCTTTATATACCTGTGATGAGTGATATCGGCGCGCCGCAGCTGCGATGGCGTCCCGAGGAGCCGGAAACGTCAGTGCGCATGCGCCGGCAGCGTCAATGACGTGCCGGTCACATGACACACACAACGGACCAGATCACATGATCGGGAGACCAGAGCGCAGCTGGAGCGCGCACCTCATCAAAATAGGTAAGTATAGCAATACAAGAACAGAAGAATAGAAAAAAAGAAAGCATGGTGAACAGGATTTTATTAAAACTTAAATGGAGCCTCAGACAGACTTCATATATGGAATATAATTACTATGAGAGTGTTGTATTTTGCTTCATAGGGAACTAGCTAAACTATTTTGGAAATGAAATATAATTCCGAGTACATTAATCAACAAAATGATGATGTGATTAATAAATATATATTCAAACAATGACATAATATGGATACATAAGTGTACATAAGAACTACACTCACATCCAAAAAAGACATAAGAAAAGAATACTAATAGCACACCGATCAGCCACAATACATATGTGCAAACATCATTATCATAAATTTAAAACACCATCAAAAAATATAATGAAACAATATTAAGAGGGATAACCCAATTAGGACAGTGAATAACCTAATAAACTAGCAGTGATAAACTAAAGTGAAAAAACATCACTAAAAACAAAAAATATATATGTAAAGACTCTTAATAATATTATACTAATTAATTTCACCTCCTAGACATATTTTCTGGTCTGTTTCCCATAGGATAAAATAATTGTATTTTCTCTTTCTATAAAATAATCTTCAAGTAAGATATTTTTACATTTCACATTGAAAGAAGAAAAACTGGCATGAAATGTGTAGTTGTGCTTTATTGATTGTTCATTGTTATATCATGTTGTCATTTATGTATTACTCACAGTATAAAATATACATAACAAAACTTACAAAGTGCTTATTTATTAACATCGGACTGGTACGCATCAGTTTAACAGCAAAATAAATGAAGCGTAGGTGTTAGTACAATGGAATACATTAAGAGGTGACTAACACGTTATATTGCCAATATAAATGCAAATATATATATTATCATTTTATTATTTTATTTTTTTTAAATCAAGCATTTTCTAATGATCAACGCCGCTGCTTTACCCACACATAACAGGACAATAAAGGATGAGCACACGTGCAGAATGGAATTGGTCTTCTCATCACATCATGAAATAAGGGCACATCAGCCTTATTATATTCTTGGACAATTTGTTGCCACATTTCCTTTGGGAATGGGCTTTCCAATTTCTGTCCTCCCTTTTACCCCTAAAGGCATACGAGAGCTGCGGCCTTCCTGGTGATTGCTGGATCATCTCCCTCACTGCTTGCCTTGTGCTGCCTCTGGGTCCTGTTTCAGCTCTGAAATAATCAAATCTCATCTCTGCCTTCCAGACCATAAGCGCGCTGAGAGAGTAATGACTGCAATCTACTCCAGGCAGAATGCACAAGCCGTCTCTAAATGTTTTGATTTATTCACGCAATAAACTTTTCTATGCTAATATTTGGCCGATGCAAGGACAGGATCAGTTTAGCAGCGTGGTGATGTATTGCACTGCATTGTAACAGTAAAACAAGAGGCCGCCTTTTTCCTTAATACAAGCTGCTCATTAACACTTTCTGTTGCCAGATCAAAAACATAAGACAAACACAAGCTTTGTACTAGAAAAAATGACACTAGCCAATATGAATAGATACGAGATTAAGTTCTGCATACTGTGTATAGTAACAGAGTCTTCACATATTTGACAAGCTCTTTATTATGCTGTTTAAGTTCCATTTAGATATTATATAGACTTTTATGGGCATTAAACAACAATAATTTAGATCTGTAAAATAAGCCAATACAGAAGAGTATCCTGGAACATAACTATAGGAGTGGAGGCCAATACAGTCTTAGGGCGGGTTGACACCTGTGCTCAGTCTCCGCTTTGTGGGTTTCCGTCTTCTGATGACAAGAGACGGAAAACCCAGCAAACAGTGTCCACCTGTGAGCGCTTGTGAGCGTTTTGTGGTTTCCGTGGCGAAACCATTTTTTTAGCCAGACACAAAGTCCTGCATGTCCAACTTTGTGTCTGGTAAAAAAAAACCAAAAAAACGGTTTTGCCGTGGAGACCACAAAACGCTCACAGGCGCTCATGGGTAGACACTTTGCAAACCCATTCAAATGAATGGGTTTGAAAAATGACTGCAGGTTTCCATCTCCTGCCAAGTCTCTCGGGCAGAAGACAGAAACCTAAAAGTGGAGACTGGGACACAAGTGTGAACCCACCCTTATATAGGCCCTAGATGCTGAGAGAGCCCGATGTGCGCTCCACTACATAGCATATCAGTGAGTAGACGTTTACCATTATCACTTCTTTGTTTCCTGTAGAAATACACTACGGCAGATTTACTGTGTAATATCTCTCTAAGAATAAAACAATCACAGAGCAACTTTTCAGGATCACTATAAGAAGTGAAAGCTGTGCTGTGATTGGTTGCTGCCAGAAACAAATACATTTTCTCCTACTGGTTTTCTTATAATGTACAGTATCATGAAGCTGAGTTTATTACTGTTGAAATCTCAGTCATTCATGGCTATTAACTGTTACTAAATATATTCGTCTATAATCCCTTTTTTTATTTTCTTCCCTTTCCTATGCACACCAAGAACAAACCCTGGCAGCCTCTACCTCCTCTTCCCACACTCACAATAAACATAGATTCACTTAACATTCTTTTTCTTGAATGTAAAGCGTCTTAAAGTCCCAGAGAAGCATTCCTCTCTATTGCATCTACTGTGTAAAAAATGGGTCTCTGTGGTCATCCTTCAGGATTCTCATTTCTCATAGGGACTACTTCCATTGATGAACTAGAGGTTTCCAGAAGTATAACATAACTGCTCGGAAGACTCTAAGACAAACAACACTCTTTGGCAATAAGAAAGTCTTGTCCAGGTGTTAAAGGCAAAATAGGTGGTGTGCTTGGACGATGAAGATGGTAGACACATATTTGTGCTCTACAGCCCAAACCATGGTTCTGAAGGCTAATGAAAAGCCTGCTGCTGCTTGGGATGGGTGTAAATCACTCCCGGTTGATGAAACCCTGGACCCACACTTAATGAAGTGCTGCGGTTGGGGAAAAAATGGCGGCAGAGCGTTACATGGACTCCCTGCCACTGTTAGACACACTACCTCAGGCACCTTCAGTCCAATGTGGTGAGTTAATCCTGGCCTCTCCACTAGCTACTGCTGTTCTCCCTTACAGGGACTGTGAGCAAGATGCTGCCCTGCTACCTGAACACCTCTCTATGCCACTTCCTCCGGCATTTCCTCTATCGCAGCCTCTGTACCATCTACCCAGGCAAAATATAACACGCTTCAACAACAACTCACCCCTGGACCCATTATACATGAGGCCACTTCTTTATTAATCGATGACTCAGCATTCTTAAAGGACCGTATAATGAACCCTCCCTTGCTCCTTCTGGCAGGACCCACCATAATTGCTGGATTTCATCACTATGGTTACCTTGAGGCTCATCTTGCAAGGGAATCTCATTTCCACCCTTGTACACCTTTGTGCATCCTCTCTGCCTCCAAGATCCCCGTCACCTGCAAGACGTCATAGCATCCACGAACCTGGGGCTATTGAAAATACTCAGGCAAACTTCCTACCAGGAAGTCACCTCTGCTAGAATTTGTCTTGGTACACCTTGCATCAGAGTTGAATACTTCACCCACTCCTCATCCTTCTGCAACAACAGAATATTCCCTACGACTGGAATTTCCCTTTTAGCCTTTCAGCTTACAAGGCGGGAAGGACGATGAGTCTCTGTTCCTACAGTCCTCCTGAAGTCCTGGGAAGAATCCTCTATTTTACAAACATGTTTCTGTCCCCACTAAATATCATATGATACATTACCCCCCTGCTTTTGTTGCAGTGATTGCCTTGCACATACAGTATAATGCTCCACAGGGGTCTCTGCACAGTATAATATGCTCCACGGTAGCCTCTGCACAGTATAATCTGGTCCACGGTGGTCCCTGCACAATATAATATCTTTGCCCTTGTACAGTATACAGTAATATGCACCACAATGACCTCTGCACATTATAATGCTTCAAAATGGCCCCTGCACAGTATAATATGCTCCATGGTAGCCCCTACACAGTGGATTATGCTCCATGGTGGCCACTGCACAGTATAATATGGATTGCACAGTCCATATTATGCTGGTGAACAGCCTGAATGCCAGCATGCACACTAGAGTGTCTGTGCCCAGCATCACCCAGTGCATTGTATGCCAGCCAAGCACTGCACTGCACATGCTGGGATTCCGGCTATATTGCGCATTTGTTTGTGCTGAAGAAGTGACTTCCCATACCCGAAGGTTTGTACCAGATGACAGATCAGTATGATGGGGAAGGGGAGGGGTTACAGTATTTGATATTTTATGCACGGAAGGGTAATTAGAAGATTCCCCATAATGTCACCAGACACTAGAAAAATGCCTTGGGGTATATGTGAGTAAGTCAAAATCCTTCTCGGAAAACATTTTGCAGAAAGATGAGACCAAGATATAATCTTCGGTAAAGCATATCATTCTACTGTTTACCAAAAATGGAATTAAGCCTACAAAGAAAAGAAGACAGTATCAACAGTCAAATATGGTGGAGGTTCACAGATGTTTTGGGGTTGTTTTGCTACTTCTGCCACCAGGTGCCTTGACTATGTGCAAGGTACCATCAATTCTGAAGATTTGGGCTCTCAGTAAAGGGGGCAATGTCAGAATGCTGAGTTTGTGTCCTAGGTCATGGGTCTTACAGCAAGACTATAACTCCAAATATAGTTCAAAGAGCAGCCAGAAATGGATGGAAACAAAGCACTGGAGAGTTCTAAAGTGGCCAGCAATGAGTCTGGATTTAAATCTCACTGAACACCTGTGGAGAGATCTTAAAATTGTTGTTGGGAGACGGCAGCCTTCTAATATGAGAGACCTGGAGCAGTTTGCAAAAGAAGAGGGGTCCAAAATTCCAGTTAAGAGGTGTAAGAAGCTTGTTAATGGTTATAGGAAGCTATTGATTTCAGTTATCTTTTCCAAAGGTTGTCCAACCAAATATTAAGTTGAGGGTGCCATTAATTTGTAGATTTGCGGGCAATGATATGTTTTTGGCTTTTTTTCTCAGTTTTTTTGTGTTTGTCCAATACACACAATGGAAATAAAAATGTGTATAACAAAACGTGTAATTGCAATCATTTTCTGGGCGAAATACTTAATTTTCTGGAAAAATTTCAGAGGTGCCAACACGGCTATGACTGTATATAACTAAGAGCTGTACATTTTTAATAAGCCTGTTAACCAGATTTTCCCTGTCAGATTTATTTATTGTCTTTGAGATTCCTTGCTCAAGGCTAGAAGAATAACTTAGCAGCTCCTAAGCCTTATGACCTGAGAGCATGATACTCACTGAAAATGTGATATAGGAATATAGGATATCTCTGTATATCATTTCATGGTTTAAATATACTTAGATTAACAACTGTAGAGGTAAAATTAGCTTTTTTCCATTTATTTTTGAAAAATATGGTCATTTATTTATCTTTCACTACACAATTATAACGATTAGAGATGAGCGAGTACTGTTGGGATCAGCCGATCCGAACAGCACGCTCCATAGAAATGAATAGATGCACCTGGTACTTCCGCTTTGACGCCGGCCGGCCGCTTAACCCCCCTCATGCCGACTACGTCCATTCATTTCTATGCGAGCGTGCTGTTCGGATCGGCTGATCCCAACAGTACTCGCTCATCTCTAATAACCATTATTATCACGTACGATCACAATCGCTATGTATCACACAAAGCTACTGTGTTTATTACGAGAATACATAAATATACATGTAATTAATAGGGATGAATTAACCAGTTTATAGTGAGCCAGGTTGGTTACTAATTTTCCAAAAATTTAATGGAGCACTGACAGGGAATGAGAATAATGGGAGACTTATGTGCACAGACATGTTATGAAGTCTTTATTGAGGTCTGGGCCCAGATAGAGAAGGGAAATAGAAATGTTGCAAAATGTACAGATGAAACACAGTCAACAGGTGTGAAAAGAAGTTGTGCAGAGGATACCAAGCCAAGCATTTGCACCAGGGCCCATAAACCTTTACTTACACCCCTGCAAAAGACAGTGCTGATGTAATAGACATCAGTAAGTGCATCATACATACTCCATAACATCGTTCACCAATTTTAGCCAGCCTGAGAATATTTTAGTTTAGGAAAAGACTAGTGTATTTGGCTGTTTACTCTTAACCCCCAGCCTTTGTATTCCCCAACACTCACGAAATGATTAGGACTGCTGGGGCCAATGTTTACCAAGTATCGAAAGGAACTAAGAAGTCAGCACCCAGTGATGTAGGAAGTAGAGATGAGCGAGTGGTGAAATATTCGAGATTTGATATTCGTTTCGAGTAGAGCTTCAATATTCGACTACTCGGTCGAATATCAAATCCCATTACAGTCTATAGGAAAAATGCTCATTTCAGGGGAAACCACTATTCGACTAAAGGAGAGTCACCATACAGTAGACCCCATAGACTATAATGGGTCCGTGTGCTTTAACTGCACAGCGCTTGCAGTTGCACTGATATTCCGTTCGGGGGTCCTCCTGTGGACTCCTTCCGGACAGGAGGCAAGCACTAATGTGAACTTATTCATCCTACAGAACCAGCATTGATTGGCCGAATGCTATACAGTGTATAGCATTTGGCCAATCAAGGCTGGTTCTGCAGCAGACTCTTCTTTGCTAGTCGGGAGAGCTGACAGCTTGCGGTTATGCGGGCGCTGACTTTTTCTCATAGGAATGCATTGACCAGCATTGATTGGCCGAATGCTATACAGTGTACAGCATTCAGCCAATCAACGCTGGTTCTGTCGGAGGCTCATCTGTGACGAGGCGGAGTCTAAGATCGGACCACAGCAGTCTCCATTGTGGTCGTCAAAGACGAGCCTCCGGCAGAACCAGCGTTGATTGGCCGAATGCTGTACACTGTATAGCATTCAGACAATCAACGCTGGTCAATGCATTCCTATGAGAAAAGGTCAGCTTCTGCATAACCGCAAGCTGCCAGCTCTCCCGAATAGCAAAGAAGAGCCTGCTGCAGGACAAGCATTAATTGGCCTAATGTTATACACTGTATAGCATTCGGCCAATCAATGCTGGTTCTGAATCGAATCTTTACTGCGAATAGCGAGTAGTATTTCAACAAGTACGAGCAGGGGTGAAGCATGGGTTTCTGCCGCCTGAGGCGGACGTCAGAAAGCCGCCCCCCCGGAGGAGGGGGCGGAGCGTAGGGGGCAGGGCCGAGTAGAAGGAGGCAGGCCGGGCCTGTGGAGGGTGCGGGGCCGAGCGGAGCGAGCATCTTTAGCAGGCAGGGAGAGGACGTGCTCTCTGCCTGAGCGTGAGGGGCGGCCGCTGGAGCAGCGCTGCTCCAGCGGCCTCCCCAATCCACCGCTCAGTGACGGTAACTCTAAGTCAGTCCAGGACAGCTTGTCCTGGACTGGCTTAGGTCAGCAAAAATTCCGCCCTCCCCGAGGCCCTGGCATAGCACCGCCTGAAGCGGTCGCTTCAAGTCGCCTCATGGGAGGTGCGGCGCTGAGTACGAGTATTTTGAATACCGTAGTATTCTATCGAATACCTACTCGATCGAATACTACTCGTTCATCTCTAGTAGGAAGCATTGGAGTGGAGAGGACATCATACTAGGTCACAACCTGAATTGGAGTTTCTGTTCTTCAAGTCCGCTTGGGGAACCCGAAAAAAACAAAAACCCAATCCACTTAAAAAGAAGTTACCCATGGAAACTCCCAAAAAAATGCAGAGAGAAAAGTCCTGCTTGCAAGCGAAATGGGTGACGGAATCCCTGAAGCATCCGGTGTAAATATTAGATAGATATTACTTCTTTTGTTGTTTTTTTTAATGCTATCCTAACCTTACTTATATGCCTAATTTCTGCAAGTAACAGGGGGGCTTTCATCTGACGAATTTGAGGTAGACTTTGTGAGAAGACATTGTCAATTCCATACAGAAGACTGCAATGGTCAGGAAGTATGGTTAATTCTACAGCCTGCATTATTTTTTTTTGCCTAAAAAACAGAGAGCAGATGAAAGGGACCTTTGATTTCAATGTATACAATTGAAAAGGCTTCTTTTTTTCTCCATTAATAAAGAAAACTTTAATGTCCTCTAATGGATCAAAAAAACAGACATCGTGCTGGTAGGTTGAGTTTACAAACGTTTGGTGTATTTTCAGTCTATAATGTACAATAGGAAAATTTCCAATAGGTCAAATGTTAGGCCTGGTTCACATCTTCCACGCGGAACACCTTGAAATCAATGTGTTAAAAAGCCTCCGATTGATTTCAATGTGTTCCGTGTAGGGTTGAGCCGATCCTGACTTTTCAGAATCGATTTTAAAATCTGATTTCCGATCATTTTTCATTCGAACCTGATTTCGATCCCAATTCCGATCCCAATGCAAGTCAATGGGATTTTTTTTATTAATCGGAGATCGGATTTTAAAAGCAATCGTATTCACTATACAGCATGGAATCTAACAATTGTTAGAATCCACGCTGTGTAGTGAATCACTAAGTAGCCAGAGGATTTTTTTTAATCCTCTGGCTACTTAGTCCCCCTGGTGTCCACTTAGCTCCAGAGATGGCTGGTCCGCTGCTCTTCGCTTCGCTGCCATCTTCTCCGCCTCGCTGCCCCCTCCCTGCCAGGTTAGGAGAGTGTGGGCGGGTACTGGAAGGGGAGACGTCACATCTCCCCGCCCTGTACCCGCCCACACTCTCCTAACCCGCCCACACTCTCCTAACCTGGCAGGGAGGGGGCAGCGAGTAGAAGAAGACGGCAGCTGGACCAGCAGCGAAGCGAAGAGCAGCGGATCAGCCATCTCTGGAGGTAAGTAGCTTTAGTCTCCCATTAGAATGAATGGAGGCAGCCGGCGCGCAGGGGGTTAAGGCTGTGTGTCGGCTGCTTCCATTCATTCCTATGGAACTGCAGCGGAGCCTTCACACTGAGTATACACTATATACTCAGTGTGAAGGCATTGTGGGAAAAGATCACCGATCTCGATCCCACATAAACAGATCGTGTTCGGAATTCCGATCACGATCGTGAATTTTTTTCGATTGCCGATCGGAATCCGATTTTTTCCGAACACGATCGCTCAACCCTAGTTCCGCGCGTAAGACGGAACCCATTGAACTCAATGGGAGTCTTTTTTATCAGCGCTGATTCTGCCGCGAGTTATCGTGGCAGAATCAGCGCCACTACTCCGTGTGAATGACCCCTTAGGCTGGAATACCCCAAGATTCTACATCTTGAACTGTATTCAACTGCATAACCATTGTCAATACAACTGTACAGAAATGAAACATACACTTTCAATAAAAAAGGTTTATGCTTGATGGTACACTATAAAAACAGAGGCAACTAAATACTCAAGCAGATGATTATCATTGTGGCTCAATGGTTAGTACTGGACCCTTGCAGCACTGAGGTATTTGGTTTAATACCTTTACAAAAAATCCAAGTCTTTTATATTGTTCTGTATGGAGCTGTGTAAAGACAGACCTGGTAATAGGTTTCTATTGTGGCACTGGTCCAGAAAGGGTTACAAATATGGATCTAAAAAGGAAAGTAAAGCATGTAAAGCATACATCTCTTATTTTATATAATGAAATATTTACTGCTTACATTATGAAGACTCTTTGTTCATATGTACTGCAGGCCTTTGTCTTCTATAGATCACTTATGTAATAGTATATATATTCTGATGGGTTCTCATTTCTTGCACAGTACAGGTCATTCAGTGACCATAATTAACCACTTTAGTATCAGAGCTTTTCAATATCTGTCCATACGTAATATACCCTTGAGGCAAATAGAATCACTGGCCTATACAGATTAATACGTGAAGGCATTATGTAAGTATAGTAAAGTCCTTTTTCCAGAAGATACATGAATTCTATTCTTCCCCAGAGTAGGCACTTCTCGTCTTATTTGTGTTGACCAAATGTAACCTGACAGGAGCATCGTCCTGCATTAAGTTATGATCTGGCAGGTGATGCTGCTCTATCCATTTGCAGATGATGCTTTTAGTATTTCCTATAGCATATACTCTGGGGGAGGAAAATAAACCAGGGAAGAAAAGAAAAGCAGCATATGATTGATTAAAGCTGCCTTCACAATGCGATTTTCGTCTCAGACAGGGAGTCAGTTTTTGTTTGGGTTCAACTAAAAAACGAATGCTTTTTATTTCTTGATGAAAAAGCATTCTTTTTTAAAAAAAAGACATTTAAAAAAAATATATGAATGCAAACTTAAGCAAATTAACAGATCTGCAGTCCCGTAGCCTACACTGACACTTTTCAGCTGTATCTGCATGTGCACATACAGCTGAAAGAGGCGACCGCTCACTACTGGGGAATCCTGTACCGGATACCCTGTTAGTGAGCGATCAGGCTCTGAGTGCCCCCCTCTGGCACACGTGTCATAGGTTCGCCAACACGGATCTAGACTGTGTGAAGGGTATTAAATCATTGCCAATGAAACACAATATACTGCAGATTAAGCAGCTGCTTTTTGCAGGCTAGCAGTGAACCTAATGATTTCTGCCAAATAAGTATTAGTTTACCGTATTTTCTGGACTATAAGGCGCACATAAAAACCTACGATTTCCTCAGAAATCGTAAGTGCGCCTTATAGTCCGGTGCACCTTATATATGGATGGAAGCGGCGGCAAAGTCTGTGTGCCGCTTCCATACATACATAAAAGGCACCGTAAGGGTGCATTCACACTACGGAACGCCAGCGTGTATCACAGCCGTACACGCCGGCGTTACAGCAGGGCTGCCGGACACTTCCCATTCATTTCTATGGGAGCCGGCATGCGAGCGCTCCCCATAGAAATGAATGGAAAAAAGCAGTCCATTCATTTCTATGGGGAGTGCTCGCATGCCGGCTCCCATAGAAATGAATGGGAAGTGTCCGGCATGGCGTTCCGTAGTGTGAATGCACCCTTAAAAGTTATATTAAACTACCCCCCCATTTTAAAATAAAACCCTGAAACAGAATGTGAAACTTACCGAACGGTGCAGGGTGGGCGGGCATTCAGGCCTCCTCTTCCTCCGATGTCCTGACCACTCGCGAACTGATAATGGCCTGGGCGCATGCGCAATATCATAATGCTTCTACTACGGCTACTGCGCATGCGCCCAGGCCATTATCAGTTCGCGAGCGCCGGAGGAGGAGGACGGAACATCGGAGGAAGAGGAGGCCTGAATGCCCGCCCACCCTGCACCGCTCGGTAAGTTTCACATTCTGTTTCAGGCTTTTATTTTAAAACGGGGGGGGGGTAGTTTAATATAACTTTTACGGTTGGGCTCTATCAGCAAAATCATCAGCAAAATAGAAGCGGCTGGCACGCGGGGGGTTAAGCGGCCGCTGGCAAAGTCTGCGTGCCGCCGCTTTCAATAACATATAATGCGCACCGGACTGCGCCTTATAGTCCGGTGCGCCTTATATATGAACCGAGACGGACTACAAGGCGCTCATGGGCAATGTGCCTTATAGTCCAGTGCGCCTTATAGTCCGTAAAATACGGTACTTTCAATCACTTAAAGGGATTCTACCATTAAAAACTTTTTTTTTTTTGTGGATAAGACATCGGAATAGCCTTTAGAAAGGCTATTCGTCTCTTACCTTTAGATGTGGTCTCCGCTGCGCCGTTACTTAGAAATACCGGTATGCAAATGAGTTCTCTCGCAGTGATGGCGGCAGTCCCCAGCGTGCAAACAGCGATGAGGGCGTCCCCACCGCTACCAGAGAATTGTCTCTAGTGCCGCCTCCTTCTTCGTCCGCAGCATCATCTTCAATGCCTTCTTCCGGATCAGGCTCGTAACTTCTAGGCGTCCGGCCTTGAGCTGAGCAGACTGCACAGGCGCACAGGCCACGGGAAAATGACTGCTTGCACAGTATTGCTAGTGGCCATTTTCCCGTGGCCTGTGCACCTACGCAGTCTGCTCTTCTCAAGACCCGACGTCTAGAAGTTACGAGCCTGTGCTAGAAGAAGACATTGAAGATGATGCTGCGGACGAAGAAGGAGGCGGCGCTGGAGACAATTCTCTGGTAGCAGTGGGGACGTCCTCATCGCTGTTTGAGCGCTGGGGCCCTCCCCCATCGCTGCGAGATAACTCATTTGCATATCGGTAATAACCGGTATTTCTAAGGAATGGCGCAGCAGAGACCATGTCTAAAGCTAAGAGAGGAGTAGCTTTTCTAAAGGCTATTACGACATCTCATCCACAAAAAAAAAAAAAGTTTTAATGGTAGAATCCCTTTAAAGGGGTTGTGCAGTTAAGGACACTTATTGAGTGCCAGTAAAACTGTGGATGCTGTCAAAGATTACAGTCCAAGAGCCCCATTTCACTGGTGGTTCATTCACAAGTACCTAGGGTCACTTTTGTCTCCAGTTCTTGGATCTCTGGGGAAGCCATCAGTCAGGCTCCCAGCAATAGAACATTGTTCCTTATAGATTGGGGATAAGCACCCTTAATTGCACAACCCCCTTTAAAGGAGTTGTCCAGGATAAACTGAAAATTAACTCCTAAACTAAACTCCCTCCCCCCACCTAACTTCTAATTTCCATCAATTCTGTTTTACCACTTCCCAAATGGAACGTTACCTTTACTCCCCCCCCTCCCCTATCCCCAATCCCCATCAATACTTACCAAGCCTTCCTGTGTCTGGGGAATGGCTCCTCCCCCTCTTCCTGTCTTCTAGCAGTAGGCGTAATAGTTTAGTAAGGGAGATGGGGGGAGAGGCTAGCAATGGGCGGGACTGCTAGGCTAAACAGAGCCAGGGGAGGGTGGGAGGGAAGATCTAGGTTTAGTGAGACAGAGGGTTTTGTAATGGAGTGAGAGAGGAAGGGGGCTGAGTGGGAGGGAACTAGTGTAGCTTCTACTAATGTAGCAGGAAGATAACACTTGTAAACAAAGGCAGAGGATGCCATCAGCTGCCAGAGACACCTAGAAATCACTCCAAATACTGCTAAAGGTATACAGGTGTACTTATTAACTCATTACTAGCACTAACACATCTTTAAAAAAAACATCTGTGGCCACACTATTGTTTTTTTTGCAGTGTCCTTAAGGGCCACTGCTAAGGACTTGCTGTTTTATTGATACATAATATGTTTGCACTGTCTTCATATTGCTCATTCATTTGCACATTCCAGCTGTATGCTGGACACTCAGGAGTTAACTTGCCATTTATGTGTTGCTGTACAAGCAGGAGGGGTTTCTGGGTTTCTATAAGGAGAGATTAGTGGTTGCTAGGAAATCGTTATACATAGAGATGAGCGAACACTAAAATGTTCGAGGTTCGAAATTCGATTCGAACAGCCGCTCAATGTTCGTGTGTTCGAACGGGTTTCGAACCCCATTATAGTCTATGGGGAACAGATACTCGTTAAGGGGGAAACCCAAATCCGTGTCTGGAGGGTCACCAAGTCCACTATGACACCCCAGGAAATGATGCCAACACCTCTGGAATCACACTGGGACAGCAGGGGAAGCATGTCTGGGGGCATCTAACACACCAAAGACCCTCTATTACCCCAACATCACAGCCTAACAACTACACACTTTACACACTCAATACCACCTCTCTGACAGTAGGAAAACACCTTGAAACATGTGTATTTGGCACTTGCAGTGAGGAGAGCTTGTCACCAGCAGTGAATTTGGCCCTTGTAGTAAGTTGAGGTTGGCACCAACATTTGTTTTGAAAATCAGGGTGGATTGAGCCTCTAACCAGCAGAGTTTGGGCAAATTCATGGTGGAGGGAGCCTCTAAAAACCCCAGTTTGGACCAATTCATGGTGGAGGGAGACTCTAAAAACCCCAGTTTGGACCAATTCATGGTGGAGGGAGCCTCTAAAAACCCCAGTTTGGACCAATTCATGGTGGAGGGAGCCTCTAACCAGCCCAGTTTGGGCAAATTCATGGTGGAGGGAGCCTCTAACCAGCCCAGTTTGGACCAATTAATGGTGGAGGGAGCCTCTAACCAGCCCAGTTTGGACCAATTAATGGTGGAGGGAGCCTCTAACCACCCCAGTTTGGACCAATTCATGGTGGAGGGAGCCTCTAACCAGCCCAGTTTGGACCAATTCATGGTGGAGGGAGCCTCTAAAAAACCCAGTTTGGACCAATTCATGGTGGAGGGAGCCTCTAAACAGCCCAGTTTGGGCAAATTCATGGTGGAGGGAGCCTCTAACCACCCCAGTTTGGACCAATTCATGGTGGAGGGAGCCTCTAAACAGCCAAGTTTGGACCAATTCATGGTGAAGGGAGCCTCTAAAAACCCGTTTGGACCAATTCATGGTGGAGGGAGCCTCTAAAAACCCCAGTTTGGACCAATTCATGGTGGAGGGAGCCTCTAACCAGCCCAGTTTGGGCAAATTCATGGTGGAGGGAGCCTCTAACCAGCCCAGTTTGGACCAATTAATGGTGGAGGGAGCCTCTAACCAGCCCAGTTTGGACCAATTAATGGTGGAGGGAGCCTCTAACCACCCCAGTTTGGACCAATTCATGGTGGAGGGAGCCTCTAACCAGCCCAGTTTGGACCAATTCATGGTGGAGGGAGCCTCTAAAAAACCCAGTTTGGACCAATTCATGGTGGAGGGAGCCTCTAAACAGCCCAGTTTGGGCAAATTCATGGTGGAGGGAGCCTCTAACCACCCCAGTTTGGACCAATTCATGGTGGAGGGAGCCTCTAAACAGCCAAGTTTGGACCAATTCATGGTGAAGGGAGCCTCTAAAAACCCGTTTGGACCAATTCATGGTGGAGGGAGCCTCTAACCAGCCCAGTTTGGGCAAATTCATGGTGGAGGGAGCCTCTAAACAGCCCAGTTTGGGCAAATTCATGGTGGAGGGAGCCTCTAACCAGCCCAGTTTGGACCAATTCATGGTGGAGGGAGCCTCTAACCAGCCCAGTTTGGGCAAATTCATGGTGGAGGGAGCCTCTAAACAGCCCAGTTTGGGCAAATTCATGGTGGAGGGAGCCTCTAACCAGCCCAGTTTGGACCAATTCATGGTGGAGGGAGCCTCTAACCAGCCCAGTTTGGGCAAATTCATGGTGGAGGGAGCCTCTAAACAGCCCAGTTTGGGCAAATTCATGGTGGAGGGAGCCTCTAACCAGCCCAGTTTGGACCAATTAATGGTGGAGGGAGCCTCTAAACAGCCAAGTTTTGGGAAATTCATGGTGGAGGGAGCCTCTAACCAGCCCAGTTTGGACCAATTCATGGTGGAGGGAGCCTCTAACCAGCCCAGTTTGGACCAATTCATGGTGGAGGGAGCCTCTAAACAGCCCAGTTTGGGCAAATTCATGGTGGAGGGAGCCTCTAAAAAACCCAGTTTGGACCAATTCATGGTGGAGGGAGCCTCTAATTAGCCCAGTTTGGACCAATTAATTGTGGAGGGAGCCTCTAACCAGCCCAGTTTGGACCAATTAATGGTGGAGGGAGCCTCTAACCACCCCAGTTTGGGCAAATTCATGGTGGAGGGAGCCTCTAACCAGCCCAGTTTGGACCAATTAATGGTGGAGGGAGCCTCTAAACAGCCAAGTTTTGGGAAATTCATGGTGGAGGGAGCCTCTAACCAGCCCAGTTTGGACCAATTCATGGTGGAGGGAGCCTCTAAACAGCCCAGTTTGGGCAAATTCATGGTGGAGGGAGCCTCTAACCAGCCAAGTTTGGACCAATTCATGGTGAAGGGAGCCTCTAAAAACCCGTTTGGACCAATTCATGGTGGAGGGAGCCTCTAACCAGCCCAGTTTGGGCAAATTCATGGTGGAGGGAGCCTCTAAACAGCCCAGTTTGGGCAAATTCATGGTGGAGGGAGCCTCTAACCAGCCCAGTTTGGACCAATTCATGGTGGAGGGAGCCTCTAACCAGCCCAGTTTGGGCAAATTCATGGTGGAGGGAGCCTCTAAACAGCCCAGTTTGGGCAAATTCATGGTGGAGGGAGCCTCTAACCAGCCCAGTTTGGACCAATTAATGGTGGAGGGAGCCTCTAACCAGCCCAGTTTGGGCAAATTCATGGTGGAGGGAGCCTCTAAACAGCCCAGTTTGGGCAAATTCATGGTGGAGGGAGCCTCTAACCAGCCCAGTTTGGACCAATTCATGGTGGAGGGAGCCTCTAACCAGCCCAGTTTGGGCAAATTCATGGTGGAGGGAGCCTCTAAACAGCCCAGTTTGGGCAAATTCATGGTGGAGGGAGCCTCTAACCAGCCCAGTTTGGACCAATTAATGGTGGAGGGAGCCTCTAAACAGCCAAGTTTTGGGAAATTCATGGTGGAGGGAGCCTCTAACCAGCCCAGTTTGGACCAATTCATGGTGGAGGGAGCCTCTAAACAGCCCAGTTTGGGCAAATTCATGGTGGAGGGAGCCTCTAAACAGCCAAGTTTGGACCAATTCATGGTGAAGGGAGCCTCTAAAAACCCGTTTGGACCAATTCATGGTGGAGGGAGCCTCTAACCAGCCCAGTTTGGGCAAATTCATGGTGGAGGGAGCCTCTAAACAGCCCAGTTTGGGCAAATTCATGGTGGAGGGAGCCTCTAACCAGCCCAGTTTGGACCAATTCATGGTGGAGGGAGCCTCTAACCAGCCCAGTTTGGGCAAATTCATGGTGGAGGGAGCCTCTAAACAGCCCAGTTTGGGCAAATTCATGGTGGAGGGAGCCTCTAACCAGCCCAGTTTGGACCAATTAATGGTGGAGGGAGCCTCTAAACAGCCAAGTTTTGGGAAATTCATGGTGGAGGGAGCCTCTAACCAGCCCAGTTTGGACCAATTCATGGTGGAGGGAGCCTCTAACCAGCCCAGTTTGGACCAATTCATGGTGGAGGGAGCCTCTAAACAGCCCAGTTTGGGCAAATTCATGGTGGAGGGAGCCTCTAAAAAACCCAGTTTGGACCAATTCATGGTGGAGGGAGCCTCTAATTAGCCCAGTTTGGACCAATTAATTGTGGAGGGAGCCTCTAACCAGCCCAGTTTGGACCAATTAATGGTGGAGGGAGCCTCTAACCACCCCAGTTTGGGCAAATTCATGGTGGAGGGAGCCTCTAACCAGCCCAGTTTGGACCAATTAATGGTGGAGGGAGCCTCTAAACAGCCAAGTTTTGGGAAATTCATGGTGGAGGGAGCCTCTAACCAGCCCAGTTTGGACCAATTCATGGTGGAGGGAGCCTCTAAACAGCCCAGTTTGGGCAAATTCATGGTGGAGGGAGCCTCTAAAAAACCCAGTTTGGACCAATTCATGGTTGAGGGAGCCTCTAATTAGCCCAGTTTGGACCAATTAATTGTGGAGGGAGCCTCTAACCAGCCCAGTTTGGACCAATTCATGGTGGAGGGAGCCTCTAACCAGCCCAGTTTGGGCAAATTCATGGTGGAGGGAGCCTCTAAACAGCCCAGTTTGGGCAAATTCATGGTGGAGGGAGCCTCTAACCAGCCCAGTTTGGACCAATTAATGGTGGAGGGAGCCTCTAAACAGCCAAGTTTTGGGAAATTCATGGTGGAGGGAGCCTCTAACCAGCCCAGTTTGGACCAATTCATGGTGGAGGGAGCCTCTAAACAGCCCAGTTTGGGCAAATTCATGGTGGAGGGAGCCTCTAAACAGCCAAGTTTGGACCAATTCATGGCGAAGGGAGCCTCTAAAAACCCGTTTGGACCAATTCATGGTGGAGGGAGCCTCTAACCAGCCCAGTTTGGGCAAATTCATGGTGGAGGGAGCCTCTAAACAGCCCAGTTTGGGCAAATTCATGGTGGAGGGAGCCTCTAACCAGCCCAGTTTGGACCAATTCATGGTGGAGGGAGCCTCTAACCAGCCCAGTTTGGGCAAATTCATGGTGGAGGGAGCCTCTAAACAGCCCAGTTTGGGCAAATTCATGGTGGAGGGAGCCTCTAACCAGCCCAGTTTGGACCAATTAATGGTGGAGGGAGCCTCTAAAAAACCCAGTTTGGACCAATTCATGGTGGAGGGAGCCTCTAATTAGCCCAGTTTGGACCAATTAATTGTGGAGGGAGCCTCTAACCAGCCCAGTTTGGGCAAATTCATGGTGGAGGGAGCCTCTAACCAGCCCAGTTTGGACCAATTCATGGTGGAGGGAGCCTCTAACCAGCCCAGTTTGGACCAATTCATGGTGGAGGGAGCCTCTAAATAACCCAGTTTGGACCAATTCATGGTGGAGGGAGCCTCTAAACAGCCCAGTTTGGGCAAATTCATGGTGGAAGGAGCCTCTAACCAGCAGAGTTGTGGGAAAGCAGGGTGGAGGGAGCCTCTAACCAGCAGAGTTGGTGGAAATCAGGGTGGAGGGAGCCTCTAACCAGCAGAGTTGGGGGAAATCATGTTGGAGGGAGCCTAGTATTAGCAGAATTGTGCAACGCTTATGGTGGATGAGTATGAGGATGCGGAGGAATTGGAGAGGTTGAGTACAGACATGGAGTTTCATGTTGGGGTGCTTTACACAGGTGGGCACAAAAATGAAGGCTCTATCCAGTGGTGGTTCATTTTTATCAAAGTGAGCCGGTCGGCACTCTCAGCTGACAGACGGGTGCGCTTGTCAGTGATGATGCCACCGGCTGCACTGAACACCCTCTCAGATAGGACGCTGGCGGCAGGACAGGACAGCACCTCCAAGGCATATAGGGCAAGTTCAAACCACAGGTCCAACTTCGACACCCAATACGTGTAGGGCGCAGAGGGGTCGGAGAGGACAGGGCTGTGGTCGGAAAGGTATTCCCGCAACATGCGCCTATACTTCTCACGCCTGGTGACACTAGGACCCTCCGTGGCGGCACTTTGGCGAGGGGGTGCCATCAAGGTGTCCCAGACCTTAGACAGTGTGCCCCTCGTTTGTGTGGACCGGTGAGAACTTGGTTGCCTACTGGAGGAACTGCCCTCCCTGCCGCCAACGTCACATGCTGGAAACATCTCCATCATATTCTGCACCAATTGCCTGTGGCAAGCATTGATGCGATTGGCCCTCCCCTCTACCGGAATAAAAGACGAGATGTTGTTTTTATACCGGGGGTCAAGGATAGCAAAGATCCAGTACTGGTTGTCCTCCATGATTTTGACAATACGCTTGTCGGTTGTAAAGCACCCCAACATGAACTCAGCCATGTCTGCCACAGTGTTAGTTGGCATGACTCCTCTGGCCCCACCGGAAAGTTCAATCTCCATTTCCTCCTCATCCTCCATGTCTACCCATCCGCGCTGCAACAATGGGACGATTCGAAGTTGCCCGGAAGCCTCCTGTATCACCATCACATCATCGGACAACTCTTCTTCCTCCTCCTCCTCCTCCTCCTCCTCCATTAAACGCAGTGAAGCGGACAGATGTGTGGACCTACTCTCCAGCTGTGACGGATCGGATGCTATCCCTAACTCCTCTGTGTGATCTGAGTTATCCCTGATGTCAATCAGGGATTCTCTCAGAACACACAAGAGCGGGATTGTAAGGCTCACCATCGCATCCTCAGAGCTCACCCTCCTTGTGGACTCCTCAAAGACCCGTAGGATGTCACAAAGGTCTCTCATCCATGGCCACTCATGGATGTGAAACTGAGGCAGCTGACTTTGTGGCACCCTAGGGTTTTGTAGCTGGTATTCCATCAAAGGTCTCTGCTGCTCAACCACTCTATTCAACATCTGAAACGTTGAGTTCCAGCGTGTGGGGACGTCGCACAAAAGCCGGTGTTGTGGCACATGCAGGCGTTGCTGGAGAGATTTTAAGCTAGCAGCGGCTACTGTCGACTTGCGAAAGTGGGCGCACATGCGCCGCACTTTCACCAGTAGCTCTGGAACATTGGGGTAGCTCTTTAGGAAACGTTGCACCACTAGGTTGAAGACGTGGGCCAGGCATGGAACATGTTGGAGTCCGGCAAGCTCCAGAGCTGCTACCAGGTTCCGGCCGTTATCACAAACGACCATGCCTGGGCCCAGGTGCAGCGGCTCAAACCATATTGCCGTCTCATCGAGGAGGGCATCCCTCACCTCGGAGGCAGTGTGCTGTCTGTCCCCCAAGCTGATCAGCTTCAGCACAGCCTGCTGACGTCTACCAACGCCAGTGCTGCAACGTTTCCAACTCGTAGCTGGGGTCAATCTAACAGCGGAGGAGGAGGCGGTGGCGGAGGAGGAGGCGGTGGCGGAGGAGGAGGCGGTAGAGGAGGAGGAGGAGGGGGGTGTTCTTCTCGTGTCCCTGCCAGGAATGTTAGGCGGGGAGACGAGGTACACCGGGCCAGTTTGGGAAGCAGTCCCAGCCTCAACTACATTCACCCAGTGTGCCGTCAGTGAAATGTAGCGTCCCTGTCCGCATGCACTTGTCCACGCGTCGGTGGTCAAGTGGACCTTTGTGCAAAGCGCGGAACTAAGGGCCCGCCTGATGTTGAGTGACACGTGCTGGTGCAAGGCGGGGACGGCACACCGGGAGAAGTAGTGACGGCTAGGGACGGCATAGCGAGGTGCCGCAGTTGCCATCAGGTCCAGGAAGGCGGGAGTTTCAACAAGCCGGAACGCCAACATCTCCTGGGCCAGCAGTTTAGCGATGTTGGCGTTCAAGGCTTGCGCGTGTGGGTGGTTAGCAGTGTATTTCTGCCGCCGCTCCAATGTCTGAGAGATGGTGGGTTGTTGTAAAGAAACGCCTGATGGTGCCTTTGATGGTGCAGGAGAAGGAGATAAGACAGGACCAGGGGAGGATGAGGTAGAAGTCAACAAAGTGGCGGAGGCAGATGAAGTGGTGTCCTGGCTCGTCCTCTGGAGTGCATCGCCAGCACAGTCAGCAGTGGCAGTGGCAGAGGCAGAGGCAGTGGCAGTGGCGTGAACGGCAGGCGGCCTTTGTCCTGCCGTTGCTGCCTGCCACTGATTCCAGTGCTTGGATTCCAAATGACGGCGCATTGAAGTGGTGGACAGGTTGCTCTTCTCAGAGCCCCTAATCAATTTCGAGAGGCAAATTGTGCAGACAACACTATATCTGTCCTCGGCGCATTCCTTGAAAAAACTCCACACCTTCGAGAAACGTGCCCTCGAGGTGGGAGTTTTTCGGGGCTGGGTACGAACTGGAACATCTTGGGAGATTCCGGGTGTGGCCTGGCTTCGCCTAAGCTGCTGACCTCTGCCTCTGCCTCTAGCTACCCTTTTTGGTGCTGCACCTGCCTCAACATCCACACTACTTTCCCCGCTTGACATCCCCCCTGTCCAGGTCGGGTCAGTGTCCTCATCATCCACCACTTCCTCTTCCAACTCCTGTCTCATCTCCTCCTCCCGCACAATGCGCCGGTCAACTGGATGCCCTGACGGCAACTGCGTCACATCATCGTCGATGAGGGTGGGTTGCTGGTCATCCACCACCAAATCGAACGGAGATGGAGGAGACTCTAGTGTTTGAGCATCTGGACACAGATGCTCCTCTGTTAGGTTCGTGGAATCGTGACGTGGAGAGGCAGGTTGAGGGGACAATGAAAGGAGCGGAGAACAGCTCTGGGGAGCAAGGACAGTTCCTGGGTCTGTCCTGTAAGCCTTACGGCCTTTTGGGCAGGCAAGCAGAGCCACCCACAGTGCCTGCTTGCCAGTAACTACGCAGGAGCACCTGAGGAGGCCAGAGTCTGAGGCTGCTGGAACAAGCCATTGCAAGACCTGTTCCTGGTTCTCGGGCCTACTAAGGTTTGTACCCTGCAGTTTAGTTAATGTGGCAAGCAACCCTGGCACTGTGGAGTGGCGCAATGCTTGCTGCCCCACAGGAGTAGGCACGGGACGCCCTGTGGCTTCACTGCTACCTTGCTCCCCAGAACCATTCCCCCGACCTCGCCCACGGCCTCGTCCACGTCCCTTTCCGGGAGCCTTGCGCATTTTGAATTCCTAGTTAGAAATTGGCACTGTATACCAGTAGTAAAAATTGTGGGTGCACGTAACCCCAATATATTCTTTGAATTCCCAGTCAGAAACTGGCACTATATGGCAGTAGCAAGAAATGAGGGTATTTGTATTCCCAATATACTCTTTGAATTCCCAGTCAGACAATGGCACTGTATACCAGTAGTAAAAATTGTGGGTGCACGTAACCCCAATATATTCTTTGAATTCCCAGTCAGAAACTGGCACTATATGGCAGTAGCAAGAAATGAGGGTATTTGTATTCCCAATATACTCTTTGAATTCCCAGTCAGACAATGGCACTGTATACCAGTAGTAAAAATTGTGGGTGCACGTAACCCCAATATATTCTTTGAATTCCCAGTCAGAAACTGGCACTATATGGCAGTAGCAAGAAATGAGGGTATTTGTATTCCCAATATACTCTTTGAATTCCCAGTCAGACAATGGCACTGTATACCAGTAGTAAAAATTGTGGGTGCACGTAACCCCAATATATTCTTTGAATTCCCAGTCAGAAACTGGCACTATATGGCAGTAGCAAGAAATGAGGGTATTTGTATTCCCAATATACTCTTTGAATTCCCAGTCAGACAATGGCACTGTATACCAGTAGTAAAAATTGTGGGTGCACGTAACCCCAATATATTCTTTGAATTACCAGTCAGAAACTGGCACTATATGGCAGTAGCAAGAAATGAGGGTATTTGTATTCCCAATATACTCTTTGAATTCCCAGTCAGACAATGGCACTGTATACCAGTAGTAAAAATTGTGGGTGCACGTAACCCCAATATATTCTTTGAATTCCCAGTCAGAAACTGGCACTATATGGCAGTAGCAAGAAATGAGGGTATTTGTATTCCCAATATACTCTTTGAATTCCCAGTCAGACAATGGCACTGTATACCAGTAGTAAAAATTGTGGGTGCACGTAACCCCAATATATTCTTTGAATTCCCAGTCAGAAACTGGCACTATATGGCAGTAGCAAGAAATGAGGGTATTTGTATTCCCAATATACTCTTTGAATTCCCAGTCAGACAATGGCACTGTATACCAGTAGTAAAAATTGTGGGTGCACGTAACCCCAATATATTCTTTGAATTACCAGTCAGAAACTGGCACTATATGGCAGTAGCAAGAAATGAGGGTATTTATAACCCCAATATATTCTTTGAATTCCCAGTCAGACAATGGCACTGTATACCAGTAGTAAAAATTGTGGGTGCACGTAACCCCAATATATTCTTTGAATTCCCAGTCAGAAACTGGCACTATATGGCAGTAGCAAGAAATGAGGGTATTTGTATTCCCAATATACTCTTTGAATTCCCAGTCAGACAATGGCACTGTATACCAGTAGTAAAAATTGTGGGTGCACGTAACCCCAATATATTCTTTGAATTCCCAGTCAGACACTGGCACTATATGGCAGTAGCAAGAAATGAGGGTATTTGTATTCCCAATATATTCTTTGAATTCCCAGTCAGACAATGGCACTGTATACCAGTAGTAAAAATTGTGGGTGCACGTAACCCCAATATATTCTTTGAATTACCAGTCAGAAACTGGCACTATATGGCAGTAGCAAGAAATGAGGGTATTTGTATTCCCAATATATTCTTTGAATTCCCAGTCAGACAATGGCACTGTATACCAGTAGTAAAAATTGTGGGTGTATATAGCCCCAATTCTATTGCTAGGGGACTTGCAGGGTATTTCTGGGGTGAAGGTGGGGGGGCACACCGTTGGAACGGGTATCGGGGTATATATCGGGTATACGGGAATACACTGACAGTGTATTCCATTCAGGATCCTGGGAAAGCTGGGTTGCGGCGATTGAGCCCGTCAGTGCCACGTTACACTGACAAGCTTCTCCCTGGAATTTAGCTCTTACAAGAGCTGTTGGTTGTCTTCTCCTTCCTATCCTAGCCTGTCCCTGCCTACCCAGAATCTAAGCCCTAGCTAGCTGGACGGAAACCTCCGTCCTCGGTGAATTGCAAGCTCAGAATGACGCGAAGCTGGGCGTCGCTGTTCTTTTAAATTAGAGGTCACATGTTTTCGGCAGCCAATGGGTTTTGCCTACTTTTTTCAACGTCACCGGTGTCGTAGTTCCTGTCCCACCTACCCTGCGCTGTTATTGGAGCAAAAAAGGCGCCAGGGAAGGTGGGAGGGGAATCGAGTAATGGCGCACTTTACCACGCGGTGTTCGATTCGATTCGAACATGCCGAACAGCCTAATATCCGATCGAACATGAGTTCGATAGAACACTGTTCGCTCATCTCTAGTTATACATTGTTACACATCAGAAAAGTATTTTTATCAAGATTTGTTAATTTTTTGTTAATTTGGAGTTGCCCTTGTCTCTAACCAGGAAAACAGGAACAAGGCAAACCAGAAGTCTACAAACTAAAATATCTACTAAAATAGTCAAATAAATATATAAAGACATTTTATTCAATTTTAGTTTAATTAGATTGCTTTTCTGACTTAGATTCTAATTTTTCAATTAGCAATTAGAAGCTGAAGTTCGTCAGAAAGGCTTACATGATGCTTCAGATGATAATTACTGCGCGGGAGGTGGGGAGACATAGAAGAGGAGATTGGAAATAGAGAGAGGAGGAGGGGGAGCTAACAAATGCCTGAAATGTTAGGAGAATAAGTGAATGACTATGTTCTGTAATCAGTCCTCTGATATGAATCTAATTAGACAGAAAAATCGCAAGAAAAAGAAAAGATTAAAGAATGCATTATATTCAGATGCCTGTGGGTTATAATTTGGAGCTTTAATATAGCTTTCAATGAAGTTATTTTGTAGCATGCACGTATTTAAAGGAAATAATATAACAGTTCATATATATTATATTGCAAAATTTCCCATTCTTGTGTTCAAAGATGATTAGAAGAGTGTATAATTCTCACCAATAAATGTGTTCTTCCAGTAAATATTTTCCCGCATACAGTTGCAAAAATTGCATGTAATAAGTAGTTGTGTCCCCTATTTATATAGAATTGAGTATGGGAAGTATTAACTTAAAGAGATTGTCCAGGAATCATAGTAGAGCAGGAGGCCGGGGAGGGTGAAGGGTGAAGGTGAAGGGAGGGTGAAGAATAATATATTATAATATTATATATATATATATATACATATATATATATATATATATATATATATATATATATATATATATACAGAGAGAGAGAGAGAGAGAGAGAGAGAGAGAGATAATATTATATTGCATTGTCCACAGTGCTCTGGCGTCTCTTGCTGCTGTTTGGTTCAGCACGCACCAATGTTTTTGTCAAGAGATGTCCTAGCTTCAAATGACCACTGCAACCTGCGGCCTAAGAAAAGGAAGCAGAGACATATGTGAGTATCGTCGGCAGTTTCTTTCCTGTGACCATTGCCTCAGTGGTCATGTGTGTCTAGGTGTTCAACTGGCACAAGCCCCGGTGCAAGCTGGACTGGAAAGCAGCAAGGGTCATCCAAGTGCTGGGGAAGTACAGTAGGATTCTCTTTTTATGTTTCACCTTCCCTTCCCAAGTGCTGAACTTACTGGACAACCCTTTAAGGTTGGGATTAAACTTGGCATAATTGCAGCGAGTTAGCCACTATGTACTTGTTGGCGTTTAAACTGCTGCAATGCACTGTAGCAGTAATGTGGATGTGACTTTACTAAAGCCTCATTCATATCTGCATTGGTATTCCGTCTGGGGGAGTCCGCATGAGTACCTCTCTAAACAGAATACTGAACGCAACTGCAAGCGGTGTGCCAGTGAAAGCACAAGGACCCCATAGACTATAATGGGGTCCGTGTGCTTGCCGCCAGATCTCTGCTGGGATCATGGGGACAGGAAAGTAGTTCACAATCTACTTTCCTGCCCGTATGATTCGTGCGGGCAGCGCACGGCATACACACGGACCCCATTATAGTCTATGGGGTCCGTGTGCTTTTACTGCACACTGCTTGCAGTTGCGTTCAGTAATCTCTTTGTGGGGTTTCCATGCGGACTCCCCGAACGGAATACTGAACACAGATGTAAACAAATGGAAAATCTCATCAACATAATGCAACTAAAACCCACAGTATGAAGTGACTTGTGCTGCAGATTTTAAGCCTGCAGCGTGTGAATTATTGCTACAGCATCTTTGAGATATGAGTTTCCATAGTTAACACATATAAAACTGGAGCTCGATAAGAGCAAATAGTTTTTTTTAAAAAAAGATACGCAGTATACAGCAAGTTAAATGTAATGAGTAAGTTGCTACTTACAGTTGCCTGTCAATTAAATATTAGTCACTGACTTATTGCCATTGGCTAGTTTAGATCACTTACCAGCCCAGGGTACTTATTGTCATCAAGCTAGGTCAATAACTGCGAGCCATGGTCATTTTCTGGCACAAAGATTGTTCAGGTAGGATAACAATACCAATGGCCACATATGACCGACAAGACATTTGTGGGAGATAACAGTTGTCTTTGACCAGTTTCATGTAGTTCTAGTTACTCATGGTTATTGGCCTATTTCCAAAAATAGGACAATGATAACGAAGAGAAACCGGCCAATGACAACTATATGCTTAAATTATCAGTTACCAGCTATTACTGACTGTTTTTTTACATTCAATGACCAGAAGTATGCAAATTAAAGCCCATAATCTAAATTTTGGATACATTTTTAAAACCTTAACCCAACAGGAGACCAGTGAAGTGTGGACATATTTATATAGTAATGTATCACAATAAACCATCAATATTATAAAATGGTTTCATCTGTGCACTGCAGGTTCCCTCTGTGGACTTTCTGCTTCCAATACACCTATAGAGAAACGGCCAGTGTTTCTATAGGTATAATTGACATGCTGCGATTTCCAAAACTGCAACGTTTTTTTGAAAACACAGCGTGTGTGTAGCATGTACTTTTTTTGCAAAATAGGAATAGGATTCGGTAGAATCCCCTTTGCTGTGACTATGAAACAGCACATTTTTTTCTGCAGCATTTATGCCACGTGGGGCCCTGCCCTCAAGCAGTTTTCCAGGTCATCAATAAAAAATCATTGAGGTTCTAACACCTAGAACCCTGCTGTTCACCTGTTTGAAGGGATTGCGGCACATCTGCTAGCGTCATGACCCCTACTCTGTTTACATTGTGTCATATATTTCATAGCAGCCATACTATGTAACTACAACCTAATCCTAAACACTTCTATGTCATGAGACTGTAATTCCATTGCACGGTCACTATCAAACAGACAACATGCTATGTAAACAGTGAAGAGGTCACTGTGCTTGCTCATATATCATGGTCCCTTTAAACAGATGATCAGTGTGGTCCCAGGTGTCAGAACCCCCACTGATACCTTATTGATGATCTATCCTGAGGATAGATTATCAATAAAAAAAATAGCTGGGAAAACTATTTAATAAACTACAAGTTCCACCTTAGATGAAATACTGCCACCTCTGCCTCCCTTGCTACTTAGATCTCTGGATGTAAAGTATGAACAAACCAAACAGAGTAATCCAAGGGTTCTTGAAAGGACAAAATACTACACATATAAATGTCAAAGGGTTAGCTTTCTGCAATGCATATTTGTTTTCATTTTTTTCCCCTGACAACCAATATACATATAGACTATGCTATACTATACTGTACTTTCCAATCCAAACTGCTGGTTGCTACAAGTCATGCATTTACAGTACCATATGCAGACTCCATAAATGTAAGGTATGGCGGAGATAGGAAGGTCTTAAGAAACAACTTGTTTTGATGTATACTTTGCCTAGCTCCTCAGTTCATAGGTCTTGTTCCTAAGTCCTATACTGTATATAGACCCGTCGTAAAGACCTGTCTATTTTGCTTTACTTGTACTAGTTACTGATAAATATCCTCTGCTTAAGCCTTGACAGAGATTCTGAATGCCTTCTGCTATTACTGCTAGCAATGTCTCATAGCTCTAAATTTGGTTTGAACACTCATTCTAGTCTTTCCCGTCTACAATAATTACAATGTAGCTGCAGATGGAGGTTTTAGGACACTGATGTTACGGGTGATTTACTATGTTTAAAGTCAAAGGCAAAGGGTTCAGATGGTATGTGCGCCAGAGTCTTTAAATAACTATGATCTGTAATTGCTGTTCCTTTTATTGATTTCTTTAACCAATCTCTCCTAACATATTCTTGAAAATTGCAAAATTGTCTGTGAAAAACACAAACTAGTTAGCTTGACCTCCGTAGTATTAAACTAATGGGGAAAAGGAATCCTTTTTCTGAGTATCATATTGGAAGTTCTATGTTACTAAAGCTGTCTAAACGCTAAGATAGAAAGATTAAAATGTATCTTTTAATGTTTTAAAATTTACATGTCAAAATAGACATGGGTCATGTGACACAACACGTGTGCCCTGGCATTTAGTAAGCAACTGGGTTACATACAGATGTATGGTTGGCACTAAGGAGACATCCATGGGAAAACTAAATAGGACTAATGGTGGAAACAGATATTTATTATAAAAACTGCATTGCATGTGTATATACAGTGGGGCAAAAAAGTATTTAGTCAGTCACCAATAGTGCAAGTTCCACCTCTTAAAAAGATGAGAGGTGTCTGTAATTTACATCATAGGTAGACCTCAACTATGAGAGACAAAATGAGAAAACAAATCCAGAAAATCACCTTGTCTGATTTTGTAAGAATTTATTTGCAAATTATGGTGGAAAATAAGTATTTGGTCACCTACAAAGAATCAAGATTTCTGGCTCTCACAGACCTGTAACTTCTTCTTTAAGAGTCTCCTCTTTCCTCCACTCATTACCTGTAGTAATGGCACCTGTTTAAACTTGTTATCAGTATAAAAAGACACCTGTGCACACCCACAAACAGTCAGACTCCAAACTCCACTATGGTGAAGACCAAAGACCTGTCAAAGGACACCAGAAACAAAATTGTAGCCCTGCACCAGGCTGGGAAGACTGAATCTGCAATAGGCAACCAGCTTGGATTGAAGAAATGAACTGTGGGAGCCATAATTAGAAAATGGAAGACATACAAGACCACTGATAATCTCCCTCGATCTGGTGCTCCACGCAAAATCTCACCCCGTGGGGTCAAAATGATCACAAGAACGGTGAGCAAAAATCCCAGAACCACGCGGGGGGACCTAGTGAATGAACTGCAGAGAGCTGGGACCAATGTAACAAAGCCTACCATCAGTAACACACTACGCCGCCAGGGACTCAGATCCTGCAGTGCCAGACGTGTCCCACTGCTTAAGCCAGTACATGTCCGGGCCCGTCTGAAGTTTGCTAGAGAGCATTTGGATGATCCAGAAGAGTATTGGGAGAATGTCCTATGGTCTGATGAAACCAAACTGGAACTGTTTGGTAGAAACACAACTTTTCGTGTTTGGAGGAAAAAGAATACTGAGTTGCATCCATCAAACACCATACCTACTGTAAAGCATGGGGGTGGAAACATCATGCCTTGGCGCTGTTTCTCTGCAAAGGGGCCAGGACGACTGATCCGGGTACATGAAAGAATGAATGGGGCCATGTATCGTGAGATTTTGAGTGCAAACCTCCTTCCATCAGCAAGGGCATTGAAGATGAAAAGTGGCTGGGTCTTTCAACATGACAATGATCCAAAGCACACCGCCAGGGCAAAGAAGGAGTGGCTTTGTAAGAAGCATTTCAAGGTCCTGGAGTGGCCTAGCCAGTCTTCAGATCTCAACCCTATAGAAAACCTTTGGAGGGAGTTGAAAGTTCGTGTTGCCAAGCGACAGCCCCAAAACATCACTGCTCTAGAGGAGATCTGCATGGAGGAATGGGCCAACATACCAACAACAGTGTGTGCCAACCTTGTGAAGACTTACAGAAAACTTTTGACCTCTGTCATTGCCAACAAAGGATATAGAACAAAGTATTGAGATGAAATTTTGTTACTGACCAAATACTTATTTTCCACCATAATTTGCAAATAAATTCTTACAAAATCTGACAATGTGATTTTCAGGATTTGTTTTTTCTCATTTTGTCTCTCATAGTTGAGGTCTACCTATGATGTAAATTACAGACGCCTCTCATCTTTTTAAGTGGTGGAACTTGCACTATTGGTGACTGACTAAATACTTTTTTGCCCCACTGTATAGTACATAGCTGTCTCTAGGTGATTTGTAACATAGCCGTCTGTGTCTAGGCAATGATGTCATGTTATTATTAAAATTAACTGAAAAAATCAATTGAGCAAGCAAACTGGACATGCAACAAGACTAATATCAGATTATATTTTCCACATACATGATGCTGTAGTAATACTGTATGTGTTTTGCACCTCATTATTCTACTATTAACCTGTCCCCTGAATGAATGCTAGGTACCACATGACCTATGTTATAGTCACTTGATTGACCAGGTTTATTCCATTTCACTTCTCTCTTTACTTCTTTCAGTGTGGCTACTTAGGGAAAAGCTGAACCTTGGTGGTGTGGACCATCACCTGTCCAACTGGATTCTAGACTACCTGACAAACTGCCCTCAGTATGTGAGAGCCCAGGACTGTGTGTCTGACACTCTGATCTGTAGTACGGGGGCACCACAAGGTACAGTTCTTGCCCCATTTCTCTTCACACAGTACACTGCTGACTTTAGGCACAACTCATCCAGCTGTTACTTACAGAAGTACTCCGATGACCCTGCTATAGTAGGCCTTATCACTGATGGCGACGATAGGGAATACAGAGACTTAAACCGGGATTTTGTTGAATGGTGCCAGCAGAAACAGCTCAGGATTAATGCTGGGAAGACCAAGGAGATGGTGGTGGACTTTAGTAAATGGAGAAGTGCTCCGACCCCGGTGGAGATCCAAGGAACATGTATTGAGATAGTCAGGATCTATAAGTATCTGGGTGTGCTCCTCAATAATAAACTAGACTGGGCTGATCACCTGGAGGCGCTGCACAGAAAGAGTCAAAGCAGGCTCTACCTGCTAGGGAGGCTGAGGGCCTTCGGAGTCCAGGGGACACTTCTTAGGGCCTTCTTCAACTCTGTGGTTGCGTCAGCCATCTTTTTTGGTGTGGCCTGCTGGGGGAGCAGTATATCAACCAGGGACAGAAATAGACTTTTTTTTTTTTTTTTTAATGTAGGTTGTGAGCCCCACATAGAGCTCACAATGTTCATTTTCCCCTATCAGTATGTCTTTTTGAAATATGGGATGGAAATCCATGCAAACATGGGGAGAACATACAAACTCCTTGCAGATGGTTTTTTGCCCTTGGCGGGATTTGAACACCAGGACTCCAGCGATGCAAGGCTGCAGTGCTAACCACTGAGCCACCGTGTGGCCCAGGACAGAAATAGACTTGACAGGCTGATCAGGAGGGCCAGCTCTGTCCTGGGGAGCCCCTTGGACCCAGTACAGGTGGCGGGTGACAGAAAGATACTGTCTGTGGTGACCTCCATGCGGGAGAACAAATCCCACCCCATGTATAGGACCTTGATGGGACTTGGCAGCACTGTAAGTGGCCGTCTGCTTCACCCCAAGTGTGAAAAGGAGCGCTATCGCAAGTCCTTCCTTCCAACCCGCGACCAGTCTGTATAATCTACATCAAACCAAATGAATATCACTCCGCACAGAGAACTAATGATTATGATTATGAAGTCTTCTTTCTTTCTTCTTCTGTTCCTTAGCTGCTATGGACTCCTAGTATATCTTCTCATCTCAGCATATGTGTGTCTACGTCTGTATTATATTACTGTGTATTATCCTGTATCTGTATTACTATGCTGCTGTAACATGCTGAAATTTCCCCCCTTTGGGACTATTAAAGGATTATCTTATCTTATCTTATATTAGAGACAGACTAATGCACTGATAGCACGAAGGTATGTTAGCAAAATTTTTAAATCCATGTATATTAGAAATGTGTATGATATCCCATTCTCTATACACATAAGTTATGGAAATCACTATAGTCACCTTCAATAGCACATAAAACGTTGTAAAACACCTTATCTGTTTGTCCATAAAATTCAAGGAAATAGAACTCTATAGGATTGCTGACATATAGTAGGCATAATTTGAAAAAATATCTTAACCCCATAAACAGTCGCTTTAAAATAGTAAAAACTCACTTGAAAATGTCACTTTTTTGTTAGAGTTTTAATTCATGCATCATGTAAATATATTTGGCCATAAGTGCATTGTAAACTTTTAATTATGTTCCTAATTTTAGCTTTTAGAACCAATTAAATTATTCACCCCCACTCCCCATCCCTTGTTACAGCAGACATAACTTTTTGTTATTGGTTCAGTGTAGCTGTGAACCAATGATACAGCAATGTAGTTGTATAATTAGAATAATTATTATAATAAAATATTTTGTAAGGAGGTTTTTTGACTTTTAAACTTTGTCCTAATACTATTTAACTTTTATAAATTACTTGACTTTTCAGTGTAAAACCACTCATATTCCATGGTTTACATTGACATCTGAGGGGTTAAAGATATTTCCAACTTTTCTATATTAACATGCATATTGCTCAGAAAGGGAGGAATAGGTTAAAATATAGACAAAGAGAAAATATGTATTGCAGGTCATAGAGGGTATAGAGTAGAGCTACAGAGATCATGTATTGGAAAATTAACAGGAAAGATCAGACAACACAGTGAAAAATACACAGTCTCTATGGTATGAAGAGAAGAAGGGTTAATTGCTCTTACACAAGGTAAGAAGGCACAGACCAGATCCAAGACCCCAACTGAGACAGAAGAAACTTCTTGAGACACATCTGCTACTAATTAGCAGCTCTCACTACAATTAAACTGATGGATGAGCTGAACACTACCAAAACTGTATTAGACCTTGCAATATAAATCCAGTTTGTTGCTGTTGGTAGATGAGTTAGGGTATGTGCACATGGACTTTTTTGAGGGTGGATTTTTTACGCGGAATCCGCCTGCAAAAAAAGCTTCCATTCATTTCAATGGGAGATGCTCGCTTTTTTTTCCCGCTAGCGTTTTTTTTTTCCGCCACCAGGAAAAAGAAGCAAGATGCCCCTTCTTCCCACAGTTTCCGCGGCATTAGACTCCCTCCTGATTAGGAGCGGAATGGCGCGGAATGCCGCGACTGAATGCCTGTGTACTGCACTGGCATCCCATTGCGGCTAGCACAGAGAGAGTTCACACTGCGGAATTTGGTTTCCGCATGTGAACATACCTTTATAGACGTTTTCTGGGCCCAAATAGAGTTTTCATTCGGAAGAAGTTTTCAGAAGATAGATCATTAATATGTAATCTGTGGGGATCCAACACTCAAAACCTGCACAGGTCAACTGTCCCTTTAAGACCAAAACACTTATTTAATCAGAATTATTTATCACAATAGCATTTACATGAAGTGTTATGAGCTCTCAAGAGAGCCAGATAAGGGGTACATACAGTGCCTTGCGAAAGTATTCGGCTCCCTTGAACTTTTCAACCTTTTGCCACATTTCAGGCTTCAAACATAAAGATATCAAATTTTAATTTTTTTGGGAAGAATCAACAAGCGGGTCACAATTGTGAAGTGGAACGAAATTTATTGGATATTTTAAACTTTTTTTTAACAAATTTAAAACTGAAAAGTGGGGCGTGCAAAATTATTCGGCCTCTTTACTTTCAGTGCAGCAAACTCACTCCGTTCAGTTCAGTGAGGATCTCTGAATGATCCAATGTTGTCCTAAATGACTGATGATGATAAATAGAATCCACCTGTGTGTAATCAAGTCTCTGTATAAATGTACCTGCTCTGTGATAGACTCAGGGTTCTGTTTAAAGCGCAGAGAGCATCATGAAGACCAAGGAACACACCAGGCTGGTCTGAGATACTGTTGTGGAGAAGTTTAAAGCAGGATTTTGATACAAAAAGATTTCCAAAGCTTTAAACATCCCAAGGAGCACTATGAAAGCACTTATATTGAAATGGAAGGAGTATCAGACCACTGCAAATCTACCAATACCTGGCCGTCCCTCTAAACTTTCATCTCAAACAAGCAGAAGACTGATCAGAGATGCAGCCAAGAGGCCCATGATCACTCTGGATGAACTGCAAAGATCTACAGCTGAGGTGGGAGAGTCTGTCCATAGGACAACAATCAGTCGTACCTCACAAATCTGGCCTTTATAGAAGAGTGGCAAGAAGAAAGCCATTTCTCAAAGATATCCATAAAAAGTCTTGTTTAAAGTTTGCCACAAGCCGCCTGGGAGACACCAAACATGTGGAAGAAGGTGCTCTGCTCAGATGAAACCAAAATCAAACTTTTTAGTCACAATGCAAAACAATATGTTTGGTGTAAAAGCAACACAGCTCATCACCCTGAACACACCATCCCCACTGTCATACATGGTGGTGGCAGCATCATGGTTTGGGCCTGCTTTTCTTCAGCAGGGACAGGGAATATGGTTAAATTCAATGGGAAGATGGATGGAGCCAAATACAGGACCATTCTGGAAGAAAACCTGTTGGAGTCTGCAAAAGACCTGAGACTGGAACGCAGATTTATCTTCCAACAAGACAATTATCCAAAACATAAAGCAAAATCTACAGTGGGAATGGTTCCAGGTGTTAGAATGGCCCAGTCACAGTCCAGACCTGAATCCAATCGAGAATCTGTGGAAAGAGCTGAAATCTGCTGTTTATAAACGCACTCCATCCAACCTCACTGAGCTCCAGCTGTTTGAAAGGAAGAATGGGCAAGAATTTCAGTCTCTCGATGTGCAAAACTGATAGAGACAAACCCCAAGCGACTTACAGCTGTAATCGCTGAAAAAGGTGGCGCTACAAAGTATTAACACAAGGGGGCCCAATAATTTTGCACACTCCATATCCAATTTTGCAATATCCAATAAATTTTGTTCCACTTCACAAATGTGTCCTACTTGTTGATTCTTCCCCTCAAAATTAAAATTTTATACCTTTATGTTTGAAGCCTGAAATGTGGCAAAAGTTTAAAAAGTTCAATGGGGCTGAATACTTTCTCAAGGCACTGTATCTTGTGAATTTCATAACTATTTTGGTCAGTTGACTATTCACCTGAGGTCTTGCTTTTTTGGAGTGATTGGTGCTGCTATTCTCTTTTAGATAGATAGATAGATAGATAGATAGATAGATAATTGATTGATAGATAGATAGATAGATAGATAGATAGATAGATAGATAGATAGATAGGGTGTCAGACGCCAACCAATGCCATGGAAGGCCTGAGCCAAGGCCTCTACCTCACTGGCCTTTAATGTCTAATTTGCCTTAAACCATTATTTCCTGAAAAAAGAATATTAAATAGGCTATGACTTTATAAAACCTTTCCAATATTTGTGAAATATTTCACATTAAAGCAACAGAATAACAGCTCTTCTAAGATCTATACGTTAAATGTCTATGTTAAACTGAGTGACGTCTCTATTTGATTATCCTGAGCAGAGTCTCAGATGGCCACCAACCTCAAGACAGTTCTACTATAAAGTGATTTTGTTTTTTGTCTACTTATAGCTCCATTTATTGCTTCACTTCACATATTTCATGTCTGTCAGGTTCTGTGTTTGTAAATTCTGTCAGTGAGGAAACTGTTAAAAACTGTTGAACCCTGAAGAGAATGAATTGAACAAGAATAGTACTGACATTCTTCACTCCTCATGTATTCTCTTCAGGGAGTTCCACATGCATTCCAGTTTGGAGACTGTATAGACCATTGGGAAAATAATCTCTTTTGACAGAATATTTAGAAGAGTGATTTGCTTCTTTATATGTAATCTCAAAAGCGAATGCTGAAATATTCTGTTAAGAGCGTTGTTCTAGATATATCAATTAGTTGAATGGCCAATCTAGTGTAGTCTGACATCTTAATGTTCAGGGACTTATTGCTCTTTTCTAGACCATGTAATGATACATTTGAGTTATCTTTGCTAAGTTTTCTCTCTTAGAACATTGAGAGGATATAATGCTATGATATATATATATATATATATATATATATATATATATATATATATATATTTAATTTAAAAAAAAAAGTCACTTTTTTCTGTTCTAGCAAGTGTCAGGCTGCTTTACATCTGTAATCTGTCAGAGATCTGAAGCGGGCAGATGACATCTTTGTCTCACTGATGTTGAAACCGGCAAGCACTCAACTCTGCAACAGCTGGGTCCCCTGTTACACAAACTACACAATGGTAGCTCGTTCCTTTCTATTTCTCTGTGCTTCTTAGGATATGTTCACACAGCAGTACTATTTATGGGGCCTAAAAAGTAACAATATACTGTGTAAGGGCCAAAAAAGTGGGCAGTATACTGTGGGGGTTGGTAAATGGGGTGTTATACAGTGTGGGGCTAAAAAAGGGGGGTAACAAAGTATTTGGAAACCTAGTTAAATTCGGCAGTGGTGGAGTTATGGTCTGGGGGTGTTTCTCCTGGTATGGACTGGGACCCTTGGTGCCAGTGCATGGCAAACTCAACACTGATGCCTATTGCACTATTTTAGATAACAGTGTGCTTCCTACATTATGGTGGTTCTATGGGTCGGGCCAATGTTACTTCCAGGATGACAATGCCAGCTGTAGCGAGGTCTACCATGGCTTGGTACAGTGACAATCAGGTTAATCTGAAGACTTGAACCCTATCGAGCACCTCTGGGATGAGTTGGATCGCCTAACTAAGGGGTACAGCAGCCGACCAAAATTGGTGAAAAAACTTACCCTTCTTCTCCAAGCCGAATGGAATAAAATACCACTAGCCACCATACAAGGACTTGTGGAAGGCATGCCCCCAAGGGTTGAGGCTGTATTTGCTGCTTGTGCCGCTCGGACCGCAGGTATCCAAATACTTATTGGTAGACAGTGTACATTAGTGGACAGTAAAGGGGGTGTTTTACTGTGAGGGTGTCAATTAATGGAATAATATATTGTGGAGGCCAATAAAGGGGGCATTATACAGTGTGTGGGTCAAATAAGGGATTTTTTTTTAGATGCAAATGGATTGTAACCTTTAATTTTAGTTAGGGGACCCATCACAGAATCAAACCTTGTAAGGTTGAGTATTTGGGGGCTTTCTATAGATCACATCTGACAAGAGAGAGGCTAAGTTTACCCCTAATATTGTATGAACAATTCTGTGTTAGTCAGGACTTCAGGAGAGAAGGATCTACAGGTCCTGATCACATATAGCTTCAAAAAGAGTCAACTGTGCAGCCCAGTAGCAGGAAAAGCAAGCAAGATGTTTAACTGTAAAGTTAGAAGTATAACCAGGAAGAAGAGAGAGAATTGATCCGCTGTATAGCACGCTAGTAAGACTATATTTGGGATACTGTGCCCAGTTCTAGACACCAAGGAGGGTAGAATTACCTCCCTGGGGTAGTATAATTGTGCAGTTTGTGTACAGGTGGGAAAAAGCAATAGTGGCGATAGAAGTGTGAAGATAATAATGTATGTACATTAAATTCTGTAAATTCTGCAAAGACAAGCCATAACTGGAAGAAATTTAACAAGACAGTGTTGGTTAAATTGAGTAGAAAACTCCAAAATTTGCCCTGGAGTCCTAGTTGTACCCCTGGCATCCATTGAACTAGTTTAATAATAAATGACTTATTAACTACATATCTCCTTATATTTATGTTATATTGGTGTTATTATTTTTAGCACTTTAATTCCTCTATTTTCTTTCTTTTCCCCAAGTCTCATTAAGATTGGAGATTTTTTTCTCACCAGCTTTTCTTCTCATTATCAACCTGTGATTATGACTTGCATTTTGTGATTATTTTTCTGAGAAAACTTTACCACAATCAATTTTCAAGTCAGAAGAAAAGGACAAATCTAGACAATGCCATCTATTATGAGTAATTTACTGCATTTTATGCCTTTGTGAATGTTCCAGCAAAATTATTTTTAATGAAAATAACATACGCTATCTATCCTTCTACTTTCTTAATAATACCAGTGTGTAATCCTTCATTAAGAACATATTCATCATCACAGACATATTTTTCATTCCACATTACTCTTAATACAAACCAATATCTTCTATATAATAATCAACCTCAGCATGGGTGAAGTTGAAAAGGTTCTTCTTGAAATCTTGTTTTATAAAAACCACATCTCAACTGTACTTCCATATTTTTATAGGGTTCCAGAGTACAATGCAATTATCATGATGTATTTATTTATTAAAGAACTCTTAATTCTAGGGCACTATACTCTATGTATAAGAAGAGCTCGCGTACATAACAAGTTCAGTGGGAAAATGGCACAGATGGCACATGGGTGATCCACTACTTTCCTTCTGTGAGACCAAGACACAAAAGAGACCTATTTTGAGTTTTGCCAGTGAGCACTCAGCCCCATGCACAGACCTGTGATAATACAAAAATGTCTCAGTGACAAAGCCCATGTTGATTTGCAAGGAGCCTAAATGAGTGGCTGACTGATACAGAAGGAGATAGGACTTAAAGTGTGCAAAGAGAAGAGGGGAAGAGACAAAGCACTCGGGCAAGTGCCGGGATCCCAAGCTCCTGAGGAGGCCCACTCGGCAGTGGCACAACAGTATGGATATGGGGCCAACTTCAGCTGGAAATGGCTAGAGCCCCAGGCCACCATGTTAGCAGTCAGGGAATGCCTAGTTCTATACATACTGCCAATGGAAAGAGGCATGGGCCTCTGATTACTATACTCTTAGACCCCAGAGTATAATAGTATAATAATCAGAGGCCCATCTGGGGAGGTGACTAAAAATAAAAAAAATTCTTATACTCACCTCTCCTGGGCCAAGTATCCTCTCTGGGGCTCTTCTGGCCAATGACTGAGGTCACACATGATTGGACCCTAGAGGTCACATGGGACGTGCCGGTGTAATATCATCACTGTTCTCCACGTGATCTTAAAGACAGTTGGAAGCAGCAAGGATACACAGGAGAGTTGAGGTAAGGTGAGTATAAGTTATTTTAATCACTTTCCATGGGCCTCTGATTATTATATTCTGGGGTCTGAGAGTCTAATAATAATAGCACCGGCTATAGGAGGTGGGCTCTTGAGAGCATATAATACTGTGTGTGGTCACTGTGCAACATATAATACTATGTGGTGACCACTGTGGAGCATATAATACTGTTGCCTAGGGCAGTTCTGGCAAGTAGGTAGGGGCAGGGGCTGGGTCAAGTTTAGGACTCACTGTCTCTGTCTTCCCATTCTTCCCTTGTTTCGGCAGCATCACTGGGTAATAGCTCAACTAGAAATTACCTTACAGTAAGGTGATATGGAATCCAATGATGATTCTACTACAGATAAGACCTGGCAACTGTGTCAGGATGATAGAGTGACATCAAAGGAAGAGGGTGGTGGAGGGTACAATAGTTCCATCTAACTTGCATCCCTGACATCTAAAAAATTTGCCTAGTGTAGATCTAAGGCAACCTTGAGTGATGGTAGCACGGGCAGACACTGGTGGGACCCATCTGCTTCCTCCTTTTTCCCATGCCAATTTCACCAGGGCAAAGTCATTGGTTCTAATCCCTCTTTTCATGTTGTATTGTAAAGTACACATTGGTGGCACTTTTGCACTTTTGACAGTGTGCCTTACATTCTTCTTAAAATCATGGCTGTACATTATTACAATTACACATGTTTTATTATACAAATATTTATTTCCTTTCTGTGTATTGAAATGCCACAAAAAAAAAAACAAATTAAAAAAAAGGCAAATTGGACATAATTTCAAACAAAACTCCAAAATGGGCTCGACAAAATTGTTGGCACATTTTTAAAACTGTGGGTAAATAACTTTATTTCCGGCAAGTGATGCTTGTTCAAACTCACACCGGAAACCAGATGTGTCTGTGTATGCCACACTAAGCATGGAGAACAGAAAGAGGAGAAGAGGAAAGAGGACTGGAGAACCAAAATTGTGCAAAAATATCAATAAACTCAAGGTTACAAGTTCATCTCCAGAAATCTTGATGTTCCTCTGTTCATAGTGCACAACATAATCAGGAAGTTTACAACCCATGGCACTGTAGCTAATCTTCCTGGATGAGGACAGAAGTTAAAATTTGACAAAAGGTTACAGTGCAGGATAAACTGGATGGTGAATATGCAGCACTAGAGATGAGCGAACACTAAAATGTCCGAGGTTCGAAATCCGATTCGAACAGCCGCACACTGTGCAGTTGTTCGAATGGATTTCGAACCCCATTATAGTCTATGGGGGGAAATGCTCATTTCAGGGGTACGCAAAATTTTATAAAATTATACTTACCAAGTTCACGAGTGACGGTAGGGCTGGATTCTCCTTGAAGTCTTCTCCCTGTGCAGCGCCCCTGCGGCGTCTTCCGGCTGAAATTCACTCTGTCTAGGCATCGGGGCCTAGGCAGAGCCGACTGCGCATGCACGGTCGGCTCTGCCCGGCCCGATGCCTGAGCAGAGCTGACTGTGCATGCGAGGGCATGCCCGCGCATGCGCAGTCGGCTCTGCCTAGGCTGGATGCCTAGGCAGAGTCAATTCCAGCCGGAAGATGCCGCGGGGACGCTGCACCGAGAAGACTTCTAAAGGTAAGAGAAGAACCAGTGTTGATTGGCAGAATGTATAGCATTCTGCCAATCAACGCTGGTTCTGCATCGAACCTTAAACCTCGAACAGCTAGTAGTGTTCGATCGAGTATGAGTATTTTGAATACCGTAGTATTCGATCGAACACCTACTCGATCGAACACTACTCGCTCATCTCTATGCAGCACCAATTAAGTTTCAAAGAAATTCAAGCTGTCCTGCAGGCTCAGGGTGTATTAGTGTAAGTGTGAACTATCTGTCGACATCAAATGAAACACTATGGCAGGAGACCAGGAGGAACCCCATTACATTGCCACACATGTTGCCAGAGCTTCCTATCACCTATGCCACAACTCAGCCAGAGATGTACTTGTCTACCATCACATTCCACTATACCACACTGTGAGTGCCACATTATTTAAAAGTGTGTAAATAATTGAAACATTTTTGTTGATTTTTTTTTTTTTAATACCAATTCTTCATCACTTTGCAACTTTGTTCACAGCCAGCCACATATTTCTCACTCCAATAACAGTAAGCCTATAATGAGCCATAAAATGGGCACATCTTTTACACAACCATTGTTTTTTGCAATATAACGGCTATGTGTGACTTAAAAATAAACATGAGTCAGCACCTTTTCCTCCAAAAAGGGTAATTTTTGGGTGTTTTAAACATACATGTCACTTTCACTTTGATTTAACTTTGACTCCATTTGCCTTAGAGAGCAGGTTCCAGGTTCCTAGGAACCTTAAGAGTGTTTTAGTTTGGGGTCTCCCATAGCATAAATGGTGCAGTTTGGCCGTGGTGTTTCCACTTCAGCAAAAAGCAGCATTTTACAGCGAGTCCCAACCACACATTACAGGAAAATATGCGCAGTGGAAATGCTGCTATTTCCAATCCGTTGTATTTTTGGAAATTGCAGCAGGTCAATTATACAGAAGGAAACTTGACTTTCCTATAGGTATATTTAAAGTAGAAAGTCTGCAGAGGAAAACTGTACGGACTTAATGTGAAAAGCCCTGTGCGAAATACCATGATGCATTTCCTTTTGGCTTATTTTAAGGCAATTTATGGTGTGTCTTGTACCAAATTTCTTCAACGCTAATTTAATCTTGGACCCAAACCTGAAGCAAGACGAATCTTAGGATGCCTGGTTACAATGCTGACTATATTCTGCAATTTCTGGATATAACAAACAAAAGTTCCTATACCTGAATTCCTGAAACTCTTAGGCATTGAACTGCAATAGGAGTTTTAGCAATTTCATCTCTGAAACAAACTTCAATTTTCTAAGTACTTTGAAGAAATGAAACAACACAACCTCTTACCTAGGGTTCATAATGTTCACTCCCTCCACCACAGTTAAATGAAGTCTAAAAATATATAAGTCATCAGTAACTTGAACATTTAAAGGGTCTACTAGAGTCCTTTCAACAAAAAAAGTACCTCTTTCTTGAAACAAAGGTGAAGCTTTGATTCATGTCACAAGAAGCCAGAGCTTTTTTAGATTTCAGTACAAACTTTGAAAGATTTGCAGAAGTTGTGAAAATATAGCATGTGTATTGCCCTGGCTTAAAAACTATGCCCCTTGTCTTGAGCAGATTTAAGAAACAGAAAACATATAGCTAATGTTATATTCCAAACGTCAGCTATTGAAATGTTTTAACATTCACAAAAAAAGTATGTCCAGCAACCATTGAATAAAATATAACTTTTACTTTATCAAAAAATAAAAAGGAAACATCTTACATGCTCCAGGAACAAGACAGAAGAAAAAATATCCGCTTACGCGTTTCGGGACATGTTATTCAATGGATGCTGGACATACTTTTTTTGTGAATGTTTGAACATTGTTGACCCTTTGCAGTCAGGGTTTTGTCCGATGCAACCATATCGGATCTACAATTGAGTCTGATGTAGCATTTATCTTTTGTATTATTGAAATGTTTTCTTCAGTCTTCTTTCATTTCCTATTTAGAGCTATTAAACTTGAGAATACTATTACTTAGAGAGGGTATTTCCATCTTACACATGCATGATATGTCCACAGCAGAGATGGGTGAACCCCTCAGGATTCGTTTCATTTTGGGTTTGGCTGGTCCAGGTCTCTGATTTATTTCAGGTCGAACAAGTTAAGTATGAACCACACCTTAAAACATAGTAAGGCTAAGGCCCCACGGGCTGCATTGTGGTTCTTTCTGCAGCGCTTTTAAGAGAAAGTTCAGAGTTTTCCTTTGCGGACTGTCTCTGCATTTTTTTTCCTGCAAAGTGGGCATGGGATTCACATGAATCCCATCCGCTTTGCTTGCACTGTAAAACGCTGCAATTTTTCATGCAGCGTTTCTGCCTTGGGTAAATCGCGGCGTTTACCTCCCGTGGGGCCCCAGCCTAAAGAACACTCTCAGAACTACTAGAAACTTAGCACTCCTGTAGGCCAATCACAGGAGAGCCACTGCCGCTATTGAATTCAATAGCGGCAGTGGCTTTTTTCTGATAATGGGATAATCCACTATAATCCCACTATTATCCATTCCTCTGCTATGACACTATGATGTCATAGTACATGGATAGATAGAAAAAAAATGTAAAAAAATTGTGGCAGTGGAGAAATCATAGCGGACCTACTGCCAATATTGTCGGCGGTGGCCCCACTAGGTACACCTCCACCTAGCAGGTACAGGTGTACATCTCTCTATCTTATAAAAATGAATTCTTGTCTGTCTGTCTGTCTGTCTGTCCGTCCGTCCGTCCGTCCGTCCGTCCGTCCGTCTGTCTGTCTGTCTGTACTCTAATGCGAACCAAACGACTGGACGGATCTTCACCAAATTTGGTACAGAGATACTTCAGATATCAGGGAAGGTTTAAGATGAGACTCCAACTCGCTCGGACGTACCGTTGCTGAGATACAGCATTCCAAACACAGTGCACCCTCCCCCCCCCTTAGCCATTACAAACCTGCAAGTCTTTCACTCATATTCCAACTGCAATACACATGGTCACTCCACATGCACAATACAACACTGATATCCAAACTGAGATACACGCATCAGAGGATTAGATACACAGATCAGCACACAGTATCACACACCAGAGGATTAGATACACACGTCTGCACACAGTCCCACAAACCAGAGGATTAAATACGCACTTCTGCACACAGTTCCACACACTGAAGGATTTGATACGTGCATCTGCACACGGTTTCACATGCCGAAGGATTAGATACAGGCGTCTACATACAGTTCCACACTCCAGAGGATTAGATACGTGCGTCTGAACACATTTGTACACGCCATAGGATTAGATACACGCGTCTGCACACAGTACCACATGCAGTAGGATTAGATACGTGCGTCTATACAAAGTTCCTCACGCCGAAGGATTAGATACACGCCTCTTAACACAGTACCACAAGCCAGAGAATTAGATACATGTCTCAGCACACAGTATCACACGGGGGAGGATTAGATACGCACATCTGCACACAGTACCACACGGGGGAGGATTAGATACGCGCGTCTACACACAGTACCACACGGGGGAGGATTAGATACGCGCGTCTACACACAGTACCACATGCCATAGGATTAGATACGCGCATCTGCACACAGTACCACACGCCGTAGGATTAGATACGTGCCTCTTCACACAATACCATACAGGGGAGGATTAGATACACGTGTCTTCACACAGTTGTACACGCCATAGGATTAGATACACGCGTCTGCACACAGTACCACATGCCATAGGATTAGATACGCGCGTCTACACACAATACCACATGCCGTAGAATTAGATACACGGGTCTGCATACAGTCCCACACACCAGAGGATTAAATACGCACTTCTGCACACAGTACCACATGCCATAGGATTAGATACGCGCACCTGCACACGGTTCCACATGCCGAAGGATTAGATACAGGCGTCTACACACAGTTCCACACTCCAGAGGATTAGATACACAGATCAGCACACAGTATCACACGCCAGAGGATTAGATACACGGGTCTCAACACAGTCCCACACACCAGAGGATTAAAAATACGCATTTCTGCACACAGTTCCACACACTGAAGGATTTGATACACGCGTCTGCACACGGTTCCACATGCCGAAGGATTAGATACAGGCGTCTACACACAGTTCCACACTCCAGAGGATTAGATACGTGCGTCTGCACACATTTGTACACGCCATAGGATTAGATACACGCATCTGCACAGAGTACCACATGTCGTAGGATTAGATACACACATCTACACACAGTTCCACATTCCAGAGGATTAGATACGCGCGTCTGCACACAGTTGTACACGCCATAGGATTAGATACACACGTCTGCACACAGTACCACATGCAGTAGGATTAGATACGTGCGTCTACACATAGTTCAACACGCCAAAGGATTAGATACGCGCCTCTTCACACAATACCACATGCAGTAGGATTAGATACACGCGTCTACACATAGTTCCACACGCCAAATGATTAGATACTCACCTCTTCACACAATACCACACAGGGGAGTATTAGATATGTGTGTGTGCACACAGTACCACACTTTGGAGGATTAGATACATGCCTGTGCACACAGTACCACAAGCCAGAGAATTAGATACGCGTCTCAGCACACAGTATCACACGGGGGAGGATTACATATGCGTGTTTGCACACAGTACCACACGGCGGAGGATTAGATACACGCGTTTACACACAGTACCACATGCCATAGGATTAGATATGCGCATCTGCACACAGTACCACATGCCGGGGGATTGGATACACGCATCTACACACAGTTCCACACGCCGTAGGATTAGATACACTCCTCTTCACACAATACCACACAGGGGAGGATTAGATACACGTGTCGTCACACAGTTGTACACGCCATAGGATTAGATACACGCGTCTGCACACAGTACCACATGCCATAGGATTAGATACGCGCGTCTACACACAGTACCACATGCCGTAGGATTAGATACGCGCGTCTACACACAGTACCACATGCCGTAGGATTAGATACACAGGGGAGGATTAGATACACGTGTCGTCACACAGTTGTACACGCCATAGGATTAGATACACGCGTCTGCACACAGTATCACACGCCGTAGGATTAGATACGTGCGTCTACACACAGTTCCACACGCCGTAGGATTAGATACACGCCTCTTCACACAATACCACACAGGGGAAGATTAAATACGTGCGTCTGCACACAGTACCACACGCCAGAGGATTACATAAGCGCGTCTGCAGACAGTACCAAATTCAGTAGGATTAGATACGCACGTCTGCACACAGTACCACATGCTGTAGGATTAGATACCCACATCTACACACAGTTCCACATGCCGTAGGATTAGATACGCGCCTCTTCACACAATACCACACAGGGGAGGATTAGATACGTGCATCTGCACACAGTACCACACGCCAGAGTATTAGATACGAGCATCTGCACACAGTACCGCACGCCAGAGTCATTAGATATGCGCGTCTGTACACAGTTTCACTTACTGGAGGATTAGATATGCGCCTCTTTACACAATACCGCACGGGGAGGATTAGATATGTGCATCTGCACACAGTACCACACCAACAAGGATTGGATACTTGCATCTAAACACAGTACTACATGGGGAAGGATTAAATGCAGCTTTACTCCAGGTATCCATAACGACTGATCACAGGTTTTTCACTGACATCCAAAATGAGATACACATAATCACATGACGCTTATGGACATACACACAAACAACATACAAAATACACCAGTGCAAAATTGGACAATTCTTATGGGGCCACTACACAAACATAAAATGTAATATACCTGTGCGAAGCCAGGTCCTCCCTCTAGTACCTGTATAATAATTAGTTTGCCAGGTAAGCCTAATCAAAGAATTAAAGGAAACCCACTTGAGGCCAGGACCCCACTTTCCGAAAGCCCTGCAGCAAAAACTGTATGTGCAACTGTTCATATATATGACGCAGGGAAATAATGAAACTAGGGATTTGATCAAATCCCGGGAGATGTTAAAATAACAACTCTGTTGGGTCATTTCCCTAAAGAAAGTCAATGATTTGATCAAATCCCTGAATTGTTTTAGTGAAATGATGAAATAACACAAGTCAGGAGTCGCACAACTCTATGTTTCTCTTGTTATCACTCCCCCCTTGAAGCTGGGTTCACACAAGGTTTTTTGGACAGGATTTTTACACGGGAAGTCGCCTCTGAATCGGACCAAAAAAATGCCTCCCACAGCTAGCCGCGACTGCAGCATTACAAAAGTTGCAGTATTCCGCTCTGGATTAGGCCCAAATGAATGGACCTAGTTGGGAGGGAGGGGAAAAGAAGATCCTAGTATAGTTTAATGGAGGTATCAAATAGCTTTTTCATTGATTTACATTGCATATATATACAGTCCTTGTCCATTGAGTATACAATTAGGGGAAAAACAAATAGAATATATCACGTGTCATAAATGTGTCAATAAATATTAAACTTGCTCAAACGTTGTTATCATGAAATGTTCCGTTCAGTGCAAACACCTAATTGTTTAGTTATGTCATGAGCAGGGCAGAAAAGGAAATGGTTGAAGTAGAGAATGTGATACTGACTGTTGCAGGCAATGCAGTCCAGTGTGCTTGCAGTACAGGTGAGGCCAGTATTGAGACAGGATAGGTATCCTGTAGACGTGAAATAAGTAAGTAAGGTGATGAGATACTGCAGACTCTGATTGGTAGGTCAGTGTGGTGTCCATGTGGTGTTCAGACAGACCTTGTATTGGGTGAATTCCTTATCCAGAGATAGCATTCAATGTACTTGGGCACAGGGTATTAGTGGTCCTGTGGCTGGTCTGTGAGATTAAAGGGTAGTAGGGCTAAGATATAGGTGCAGGTTTGTTTTATGCTACAGCAGGTATAACGTGTTAATGGAGTTGCCTTGTGCCATAAGATAAAGCCTGGACGTTGTGAGGATACTGTCCAAATCCCGTCTTTGGGAAGTTCCTATAGGGTGGGAGTGTAGGTAAGGTGTCATATACTCATATATGTCATATACTCGTCAATATTATGAAGTGATATGTTAAACTGGTGTAGTGGGTACCTGCGTGGTTTTGTATTGGAGACTGGCCAAAGTACGGACCCCAGTAGGTGATGCTGGCACTTGTAGGAGGGGAGCAGGTGCTGTCTGCTGCCTATGTTTGCTGCTGGCTGTGGAGGAGCAGGATCACAGTTAAGGGGTGTTACATTAATGACACCTGTGGTCCGGTGTATGTGGCGTGTCCTACCTGGTTACACCTTGGGGTGGTCCTGAAGGTAGCGTGGCCCCGGGCGGGTACCGTTGGTGGCGGTGGTAATTTTTGTATGTAAATTGCTTCAGTAATTTTTGAATGAGCCCATTTTTATTCATATGCTAAATAGCCTCTTGGTGCACCCCGGAAGTGCTGCTGCTGATGATGATGACTCAGCTTCCTGCTTACACACTCAGATAGGAGAGAATAGCAGAGAGCAATGCTGCTGGGAGCTTCCTGTGCGGCTGGAGGCTAATTAGCATATGAATAAAAACGGGCTCATTCAAAAACTATTGAGGCAATTTACATACAAAAGGTAGGTGTGGAAT